>NC_047134.1:18060993-19383379 GCF_009829125.3 Periophthalmus magnuspinnatus
GATCATAATAGAATATCAAAGCACCATTTTAGTTAGATTTTTAATTCTTTCATGCAATACAATTCTGTTTTGAGAGTACAGCACAGGTTTGGATTTTCTACCTTTAAAGACACAAGAATTTAAATATACACAGATTAGGACGGTGGATCTTCTACCTGGATTAGCACTATCTCATCTGCAATTCACTCAACTCAACTGGCCTGTAGCTCCAGTCACACATTATAACCATCAGTGCATCAGTATTCTGTAACGCTTGTAGGCTAGGAGTTTGACAGCGACCTCGGTGAGTAAAGTACAATTACTACTGGCAGTATCAGAAGATTGGTTCTTTTTGGAGCCTGGGGTGTAAATAAAACACAAACACCAATATTCAATTTTTAAAGCAAAAGTGTATTGAAATGTATAAAATAAGAGTAATACAGTGAGTGTGTAGTGTGGGTAGGTGCAATAGTTCAATGTGTGGTTTTATGACTTTATGTCAAAGTTCAAGAGTTCCCAAAGTTCAAAAGTTCAATGTTCCAATTTTGGTCCAGAGTTCAAGCATAAAATGATAGATTCCAGGAGGGTAAATCAGCAGTAGGATGAGTGAATTGGTTTGTCCTACCACATATCTGGGTAGCTCGCCATCAAGATGTTATTTCTGGTTATAGTCCCTGGAAAAAAACCTGACCTATAAAAAAGGTCAAAATAATAAATTAACATTTACATGATAAACAAAACCGTCTACGTTAACAGTAGAGATAATACATTTCATCAATATATAACCTTTAAGGCTATTAAACACAATCAAAATATGTAGTTCTTTAAACAAATAAGTGCACTTTTCTCATATATTCAAGAATTAATCAAATCAGAATTCAATAATTAAGCAGATTCTTAGATTACATTAAAGTTGCGCAACCAATCAAAATAATTGTAGCTACAGTCAAAACAAAACGGAAATGTATAGCCGAGTTAGCGTTCACACAAAACATTATAAAAAGTGGACAAAATTTAGTTAGAAATGCAATATAAAACAATGCTCCTGGTAAATTTATTATTATTTACAATTCGGCTTTACCAAAACTTAAGTTAGTTCTATAATTAATTCAAAATGAGCAATGTTTTAAGAAACTCCAAGCGCTAGTAAACGTCGCTAGTATACACGAGGCTCTAGGGAGTTTGGAATGCGAGCGGTAGCGAGACTAACAAAACAAAACGATGAGTGTTATGTAAACAACATAAATGCGACCGCTAATCTCAAAGTAAAAACGCCGATGTGCACAATAACTCACCGTTGAGAAGTGGAAAGTTTGGAGATCGCGTTTTGTCCAAGACGCCAACCTGAGCATGCCACAGCCACAGTGAGGAGCGGAGGAGGAGACAGGGAAGTGACCTCCGTGACCTCGCAACTTAAAGGCAGAGGGGACCGCAGCACAGGAAGTGGCATCCACAATAAAAGATTTTAGGAAGTGCGGGTTACACGTTCCCCCCTTGAACTCATGGACGTCCCTGTACATGCGACTGGCTGATGGCAGATGGCTTGAGTACTGACAAGGGCAGGTGGATCCTCAAGTTCGTAAGCAGAGGTGAAAGCTGTGCTCAACCCATGAAATAAAGATTGAAGGCTGTGCAGAAAAGGATGACCTAGTCTTGAGTATTGCAGGCGGTCTGGTGGATGGCGTGATCTCATTGGGCGTCGAGCTGGTGGGTCAGCCTCGGGACTTGACAATTCAGGATCAGCCTCGGGACTTGACAATTCAGGGTCAGAAAGGACGCTTTCTTCAGGTGCCAGGGCTGCAGCAAGTTCAGAGTCAGATAGGTCGGTTTCGGGTAGATCTAGTTCTTGTTTCTCATCAGTCATCTCATGTTCGACTTCAGATCTGACATTTCCTTTCATATCTAACCGTGATTGCTGGCCAGGCTGGATCACAGGCGAGACTGAAGACGCAGGTGGTCTTGACGCAGGTAAGTCAATCACAGAAGTGTATCTGATGGGCTCTGAGATGGACGGAAAGAAACAAGAAGTTATCAGTTCATCTTCTGACAGGGTTTCATCATTGTTATTTTCAGGAAGATGTCCCATGTCTGAGAATTCTGGAGTTGATAAGTGAGTCATTTTCTTCTTAACTGGGTTCACTGGAGCAGATAGAAAGCCACAAGGTAGGAGAAGGTCTCTATGCAGAGTCCGGATGGGACGATCCTTAGTCTCAGGTTTGACGGTGTAAACGGGAAGATTTCCAGCCCTCTTGATCACAATGTATATTTCCGACTCCCATCGGTCTGCAAGCTTGTGCTTCCCTCGTATCCGCACATTTTTCACCAGTACACGATCACCCACTGACAGCTCCGAAGGTATGATATTCTTGTCAAATCTTGATTTGTTTCTCTGCATCACCCGTTTTGAATTTTCAGCAGCTATTCTGTAGCTCTCTTCAAGGTGGGCTTTGAGCTGCTCAACGTACTGGGAATGTGTGCCTCGACTCTTCCTCCCCAACGGCAGGCCAAATGCCAAATCTACTGGTAGGCGCGGCTGGCGTCCAAACATGAGTTCATACGGGGAGAAGCCAGTAACGTCACTCCGAGTACAATTGTAGGCGTGCACTAATGGTTTCACAAAGTCTCTCCAGTGTGTCTTGTCTTCTTCTCTCAGAGTACCCAACATGTCTAAAAGTGTGCGATTAAAGCGCTCTACAGGATTTCCACGAGGATGGTAAGGGGTGGTGCGTATCTTGCTGATGCCAGTCATCTCGCATAGTTCTTTAATAGTCCGAGACTCAAAGTCAGGTCCTTGATCACTATGCAGCTTCTCGGGAATCCCATAATGCACTAGGAAATTGTCCCACAAACATTTAGCAACAGTCTTAGCTTTTTGATTGGGTGTTGGGACAGCGACGGCGTACTTGGTGAAGTGGTCAGTAATTACAAGTACATCTTTAGTTTTGGTGCGATCTGGCTCTAGTGATAGGAAGTCCATGCATACAAGTTCCAAGGGTCGTGTTGTCTTTATATTGACCAGTGGTGCTGCTTTTTCGGGTTGAGCTTTCCGCTTTACACATCTTTCACAGGTCTTAATCTTGTTCTGAATATCTGCAGACATGCGAGGCCAGTAAAATCGGGATCTGGCAAGATCAAGTGTTCTCTCAATGCCCAGATGTCCCATGTGATCATGCAGCTGCTTGAGAACTTCAGACCGACATTCTTGAGGTAGCACGAGCTGATAGGTTGCCTCACTTCCAATCTGTCTTCTCCTCACAAGAACATTGTTGTGGAGCTCCATTTTTGTCAGTTCTCGCAAGAGTAAAGGTAGGTCTGGAAGCTCAGCTCGTAGGGAGGTAGGTGGAGTCTCTCCTTTTTCCAGCTGTGCAATGACATGCTGTATAATTGGGTCGGTCCGCTGCTTAGCTGCGATGTCGGCAGAGGTGAACACAGGGATGACAGGTGAGGCAAATTGCAAGTCATCAATAAAACTGTCTGGCAGACTGTCTTGAGCAGTGGAAAGGGTCTGGACTAGAGCAGCAACATGGTTGACAGCATTGGAACTGTATACAAGCTGTCGGTCACAAATGGCATGGACAACGTGCTGGTCGATACAAACAGACATGGAGTCGTCGAGGTGCTGTTGGGTGAATCTAAAAATCCGCTCACGCTCCTTCTGGGACAAGTGGTCATCTGGAAACTCAGCATGTGGTCGGCGAGAAAGACCATCCGCATCTGCATTGTACTTGCCTGCTCTGTAGATGATCTTAAATGTGTAGGTGGACAGAGCGGAGAGCCATCGATAACTTGTTGCATCTAGCTTTGCAGAGGTCAATAGGTAGGTCAGGGGGTTACTATCAGTGACCACCGTGAAATGGGTGCCATACAAATAGTCACTAAACTTTTCAGTCACTGCCCACTTGAGGGCGAGAAATTCCAACTTATGTGCAGCGTACCTGGATTCACTTCGGGACAGACCTCTGCTTGCATACGCGACCACTCGGTTCTTGCCTTCCTGTTCTTGGTATAGTACAGCCCCTAATCCTGTACAGCTGGCATCTGTATGTAGGATATATGGTTTACTGGGATCGGCAAAGGCAAGGACAGGAGCTGAAGTGAGCTTTTCAATGATTGTCTCAAAGGCGTTTTGGCATACAGTAGTCCAGCGGCCCCCGAAAGGCTCTTTTGGATTCATGTAGTCTTGTGGCTTTATCGACGCTTTGCATTTTTTCTGGTTTGGTGGATAGCCTGAAGTCAGCTGATTCAGTGGCTTGACAATAGACGAGTAGTCTTTGACGAACCGTCGGTAATAACCAGCAAATCCAAGGAATGACCGCAAGTCCTTGAGATTCTTGGGTACCGGCCAGGATGTTAATGTGGCTATCTTGTCAGGATCCGTCTCAACTCCATTCTGCGACACCACATGCCCAAGATACCGTACTGACGTTTGGAAAAACACACATTTCTCCACAGACAATTTGAGGCCAAATTCTCTCAGTCGACGCAGTACCTTCATCAGCCTCTCTTCGTGCTCTTCCAAGGTAGAGGCAAACACAATCAAGTCGTCGATGAAAACGAGTGCCTCTTTCAAATTCAGATCACCCATGCACTTCTCCATCAAGCGCTGAAAGGTACTTGGCGCATTTGTGACTCCCTGCGGCATGCGGTTAAACTCCCAGAATCCTACCGGGCACACGAAAGCGGTCTTGCATTTGTCTGCCTCCTCCATCTCTATTTGATAATAGCCAGACTTCAAATCTAGGACCGAAAACCACTGAGACCCAGAGAGTGCAGTGAATGTGTCTTCCAGCTTTGGCAGAGCATATGCGTCTTTGATAGTCTGAGCATTGAGTTTTCTATAATCTATACAGAGTCTCACGCTGCCATTCTTCTTGCGCACCACAACTATGGGTGAGGCAAATGGTGAGTCCGATTCTCGTATTACACCAGATTCCAGAAGCTCTTGAAGATGTTGTCTGACAGCATCCAGGTCTTGTGGGTGGATAGGTCTTGGTCTTTGCTTAAAGGGTGTTGGATCTGAGAGCTTGATTTGGTGACGGACTTTATTGGTACAACCAAAATCAAGATCATTCTTGGCAAAGACTTCAGGGATGCTGTTCAGCTTGGCAATGATCCGTTGCTTCCACTCTAGCGAGATGGGTGAATCGGCAAAGTTGTAATTTAGCTTTAACTCCGATTGCTCTTGAGACTGTAGTGGCTGCTTAGGCTGATGGGCGCTCTGCTCTTTGTGAAGGACTGACTGAAATGCACTCAACTCTGCAATGGCAGCTCGAACTGGCATGATGATGTCATGGTCAGACTCATTTCTCACAATTACTGGCAGATAACAGGGATGGAGTGGAGGAAGATCGACCAGACAGGACTTTATCAGCAAGCCACCAGGCAGGGAAAAAGATGTTGGATGCTGGACTATAACGGCTTTTTCACTGTGCAGGGCTGGAGCGATGGCTAAGGCATCCAGAACAACTGTTTGTCCAGCCGGGATGGTCTGAGGACAGTTTGTCTGCAGCTTTACAATGCCATGATGGTCGTCACTTGATAGCTTGTGTCGAAGTGCCAGAACCTTTACCACTGCTTTGTAGCCATAGGGTGCTGTATTGAATGCAGGGGAGTTTATCTGGGAGTGCTTGTCATACACCACATCCAGTGTGTTCGTTCCAATGAGGACCGAGGGCTGTGATGATTTCAGATCGGGCACCACCAATGCCAAAGTGTCCACGTCCAATGTCTCTCCCAGAAACTCAGCGGGGAATGTAATATTCATCTCAACATATCCCAAGTATGGTACAGCCTGTCCATTGGCTCCTTCCACTTCCAGCAGGGTAGTGAGTGACTTGATTTCATGGTCAGAGAGATATGCGTTATAGAAGGAGTGGGTGACTGTAGTGACCTGAGATCCAGTATCAAACAGGCAGTGAAAATCTGAATCTTTGATCTTGACTTGACCAGTACTCCGTGTCCCAATTAGACCTTTGGGCAGTGGATGGTGTGGCAGGGAATACTGATTCATGGGACAATGATTTATGGCAGCTTCCGCCCGTCCCCCAGAAGAAGCTGCATCTAGTTTAACGGTTTTTGACCCTTGGCTTCCCATGACTGCTGCTTTTGTCTTAGTTGTCGGCGTTTAGTGTCAACAAGGCTGGGATTGGCGGTATTTGTGCATGCAGGGGCAATATGTCCATCTTCGCCACATTTAAAACAAAACCATGGCTTGGGCTTACTGGAACCCTGTGCTTTTGGCTTCTGCTGGCTCTGTCGGTAATCTGTGGTGGCAGGAGCTGCTTTCTTGGTCAATAGGGCAGACATCTGGCTTTGCAGTTTTATCATTTGTTTCTTGAGATCTTCTATTATGTTCATGTTTGGATGGTCGCAGGAGCAGGAACAGGCACTTTGAGACTGCAGGTTGGCACGGTGTTTTGAAGATGAAATATGTTTTTTCATTAGAGACTCTTTGGCCAATTGCCTGTCCTCTTCAGTACGGAGCAGAAATAAAAGCTCTGAGAAGGTAGGTGGATTGTCTCGTCTCTGTTCCAACTGTAGCTTGGTGATAACAGCATTATCCCAACATCCTCTACAAAACTGCTTTAATAGATGTTTGTCATTGTCTGCCGCTGGGATTCCGCCACGTGTCACTACCGTGTTCAGTGTCAGTTGCAGCCTTTGCAAGTAGGATGACGGTCGCTCTCCATGATCTTGAAGTGTGTTGAGGAACTGTGCAAAGAGCTCTTCTCCATCTTGAACCGTGGCAAAAGCTGAATCCAATACTTGAATAAACATGGTGGGCAATGAATTGGGTCCCAAACCTTTAACAAGATCTGCAGCTGGGGGGAGTAAACTTTCCAGGATTCGCCTTGTGACATGCAGCTGCGACAAGTTGGGATCAGCACGCAGGAGTTCAATATGGGAACGCCAGGAATCATAGTCTGCCTCATTGCTGGGTTTCGGGCTTCTTCCAGAAAATGTACGGAGCCGAAGTGGGGACAGAGATTGAACACTGATGTCATCTTTTCTCACAATGTGCTCCACAACCACTCGCTGTACTTCAGGGGGGTTCAGGTCATGCCCAGTGAGTGACACCCTTGGTCCCAGAGAGGCAGAGCCATTGGGATGATGTGAAGGTGCGCCCCCTAGTGGGCCAATGGAGGAAGATTTAGGCACTTGTGAGGATAATAGCATGTTAAGTCCAGGCAATGTTGAATGCATGTTAACTTTTATCTCCTCTTGTTCATTCTCTCCATCCTCATCCTCTTCATCATCCTCATTTTCGTCATCATCTTCTTCTTCATCTCCTCCTCCAGATGCTGCCAAATGCTCACTTATCTGGTTCATGGCTCCCTTCAAGATTTCTTCAAAAGGCTTTCCAGTTTGCTGGGCAATGCGTTTTAGCTCCTGGAGGTAGTCAGTGGGAGGGCTCCTCCCTGTGACTGTGGCATCAAACTCCTCCGGAAGACATTTTATTTGACATTTGTAGTCCGAAATATTTTGTGATGTGAATGTATACGGCAAGATTGGTTTTAACGTAGCAAAAGCTGACGCAGTTTTGAACTCAACAATCAGGTTTTTATAGTATGGACTATCAGTATCTGTAACAGTAAATGCCATTTTTATATCACCATAAGAACGTAAATAATCAATGACTTCATCATCTGCTTGTGTATTGGTTACACCCACAACAAAAACAGAGTTTGCAACATTAACCCCTGATTTTGAAATGAAATCCATTTTCAACCCTTTTTAATAAACACAAAACCAATTTACGGTAAATTAAAGACCAACAATGATTATTCACACAACCAGGCTCCGGGCTAGCTCGCCACACTGTAACGCTTGTAGGCTAGGAGTTTGACAGCGACCTCGGTGAGTAAAGTACAATTACTACTGGCAGTATCAGAAGATTGGTTCTTTTTGGAGCCTGGGGTGTAAATAAAACACAAACACCAATATTCAATTTTTAAAGCAAAAGTGTATTGAAATGTATAAAATAAGAGTAATACAGTGAGTGTGTAGTGTGGGTAGGTGCAATAGTTCAATGTGTGGTTTTATGACTTTATGTCAAAGTTCAAGAGTTCCCAAAGTTCAAAAGTTCAATGTTCCAATTTTGGTCCAGAGTTCAAGCATAAAATGATAGATTCCAGGAGGGTAAATCAGCAGTAGGATGAGTGAATTGGTTTGTCCTACCACATATCTGGGTAGCTCGCCATCAAGATGTTATTTCTGGTTATAGTCCCTGGAAAAAAACCTGACCTATAAAAAAGGTCAAAATAATAAATTAACATTTACATGATAAACAAAACCGTCTACGTTAACAGTAGAGATAATACATTTCATCAATATATAACCTTTAAGGCTATTAAACACAATCAAAATATGTAGTTCTTTAAACAAATAAGTGCACTTTTCTCATATATTCAAGAATTAATCAAATCAGAATTCAATAATTAAGCAGATTCTTAGATTACATTAAAGTTGCGCAACCAATCAAAATAATTGTAGCTACAGTCAAAACAAAACGGAAATGTATAGCCGAGTTAGCGTTCACACAAAACATTATAAAAAGTGGACAAAATTTAGTTAGAAATGCAATATAAAACAATGCTCCTGGTAAATTTATTATTATTTACAATTCGGCTTTACCAAAACTTAAGTTAGTTCTATAATTAATTCAAAATGAGCAATGTTTTAAGAAACTCCAAGCGCTAGTAAACGTCGCTAGTATACACGAGGCTCTAGGGAGTTTGGAATGCGAGCGGTAGCGAGACTAACAAAACAAAACGATGAGTGTTATGTAAACAACATAAATGCGACCGCTAATCTCAAAGTAAAAACGCCGATGTGCACAATAACTCACCGTTGAGAAGTGGAAAGTTTGGAGATCGCGTTTTGTCCAAGACGCCAACCTGAGCATGCCACAGCCACAGTGAGGAGCGGAGGAGGAGACAGGGAAGTGACCTCCGTGACCTCGCAACTTAAAGGCAGAGGGGACCGCAGCACAGGAAGTGGCATCCACAATAAAAGATTTTAGGAAGTGCGGGTTACAATTCCAAAGCAGATCCCTCCTGGATCCTGACTAGGATTATCCCAGATCTTAACATCTTAGCTAAGCTGGTTAACACCTGTTTTTATTGACTTCTGAGCACCATCCTCGCCAGCTTGTTTTCGAAGGCTTTAAAGGATTGTCTCGTACTCTCTTTGGAGGCTGGTTACTTTTATGTTAGCTCCAGCCCACATGTTTCCAAGCTACCCTTTTCTTTGTGTAAAATGCATTGCTGTAGAAATAAGTGTAGAAATAAGTACACATACATCTATATCCTATGTCTAGACATGGGCTACAATTTCAAGAATGCTCTACTTTTCGGTTCATTTTCCCTTGAAACGTTTCAGGGGAAAAGAAAACAAGCTCTCTTTATATGTTTATTTGAGCTAATATTTCCTTTGGGGCTCTGCATTACTCCCAGTGTAACTGATGTAATATTCTATTAAAAAAACATTTAGGTCATGCTAAAAGCCCAGGGATTGTAGTTAGCAATGGCTTGTCTGTTTTGAAAAGCTGTGCCAACAACTGTGAAAAAAGAACTTTGGATCATGTCCCAGGATTAGAGAGGACTTCTTAAGCATCGCTGGCATTAGAACTAAGGGCCATCATTGATTCCATTAACCTACATTCCAACCCAGGTTTCACAACATGACCATAGCATTAACCTGTGAGAATTTGCCAAGCTTTTGATTCCCTATTATTTAAAGACTTGGAATGAGTGGTCACTTACATTCATCAGGGTACAAAGGCTGATTCCTACCCAGCCAGGAAATTACTGGTATATCCCCTGCATTATATGGCTATTGTACATATGTGTTCTTACTATGTCATTTTCTCAAGCCAATTGACCTTACATAGAAAGTCAAAATAATAGAAAAGCCATTAATGCTTACAGAAAAATGTGTACTTTATGTAGTTAAGATCAGCTTTCTGAAATTTCTCGCATTTTGAGACTGGGTCAAAGGTACCAAGAGCACCTATAAAGGAACAAAAGAGTACTATGGGATTCTTTGTCTTGTTGTGGTATAAGGATATGGCATTCAAACTGGAGGTAGAGTTTGTTCCTGGGATGGCCTGTACTGCATATCTTTACCTTATCTAGATAGACCTATAACATATCTTTTCTTATTACTGAAGAAAAGCTGTCACTTGTCTACAGTAGTTCATTAGATTAGACATGACCGAAATCTCAGTTGGCTTTTTAACTTGTCCTAGATGAGCTATAATGATTTCTTTGTATCAGCAGTTGGACGAACAGAGGATAAAAAGAAACAAGTGTCTTCCTTCATCAGGACAAAGAGAGGTTGAGCAGGAGTGCGTCTGACAAGCCCGTAACGCCTCATTGTCCCTGATCTCAAGTTTCATACATTTCCACGGCTCTCGTTAAAGGACGTGTCGCGGCTGCTGTCACCGGGCGCTAACTCGTTATCTCCTCGATGCAGTAAAACGCTGTAATTAACATTCAACAACTGTAACCGATCCAGCATTCCTGCTCTCTAGCCACTAATTGCACCGCCATTGTGCTTGCTCATAAGTGGGCCTTGTGTGTTTGCACTTGTGGGTACACATTTCCACTGTTCATTTCGATTGTTGGGAGAGGTGACGTTTAAGGGGGCTTAGAGGTGGTGACTGTTTGCTCCTTGGGGAAGCTCGGGACATGGACAAAGATTGAACTGTATGGATTTTTCCTTTTGCTATCAGACATCTGGATGGCTTAAAGGGATTCTAAATTATGGCTTTTTCAATTGATGCTTTTAGCAGAATACTCACGGGTAAAGCAACCTGTGTTTTACCGTTGAAGGGCGCTTTAGAGGCCCATTTGTCGAAACCACAATTACTGTAATTAAAAATTTCAAGGCAATGCCTGCCTGCGGGTGTAAGGACATAGTGTGTGGTATTATTAAGCCTTGCACCACTCTCCTCTTAGGCATGCATGAGCACCCCTTTTAAATAATATCCACTATTGCTTCAATTAAAATCCCCAGTGAATGTTTGAATTGCTGCTGGTAATGCTATCCGCTTGTGGCCAAAAGCAGGACAGACCTTTTTTGGATCAGTGAGGTAGTGGCTGGTGTCAACTCCATTTTAGGAGGAAATGTTTTTGTTTCCCTCGAGCTGCTCTGGTCTGACCTTACGAGAGCAGCAGCCATCACAACAAGACCTTATGAATAATTAGTCTGGGTCAACTGATACTCTGCTGCGCCTCCAACCACTGTCGTCTGCGCTGCCAAAAGCCAATGAACTGTGTACCATTCTGTTGAACTGAATCAATCGCCGCGGCTCTTGTTATACCAAAGTAACCAAGTAGATGTAAGTGAATACAGGAGCAGTCCCAGGGGCCAAGTGCGAAACAGTAGAAGGGTCGTAGCATTATCGGGCTGCTGCGGTGGTCCGTCACAGATACGCACTCACCTGTTCTTAATCTGTGCGTTCGCTCTGAGTCTTGTTCCCCAGAGATTAGGGTGAATGCCAGGGTTGGATTACCGTGTGCCAAGACACCAGCAGTAGGACAAACAAAACCAAATGGCTGCATTGTGTTTCTTGGCTAGTTTCATGTTGCGGTCACAGGACGGATCATGCAAATGTCTGGGAATTCAGAGGATCCAACCGTAGAGTGCGGGGAGATTGGCTGTGTATATCTGGTTTTCACTAGCTCTTTTTGAATATTCCTGTAGTTAGTCAGGGTCAACAAAGAAAAACACTGGTAATTTCTCTTGACATTTGCGTACTGTGCTATAATTTTCACATCCAGATTTGACAAATGCATCAGATTTCTGGCATTAAACATTCTGATGATGTATTTTTTCTCTGCCTTACCAGAATTACTAGTTTGCTGTGCACAATTTGATCCATGGAGTTCTTATTGTTTTGCCTCGAATATTCAACAATATGGCTTGAAATGTTTCTATCTCCATGAAGACAAGAAGGTGATACCATCAGTCCAAGTTCCAGATCACATCAAAAGCCTGATCATAATAAGAATGCATATTTTTTGACCAATAAAAACAGCAATAATTAAATGAATGTGTTATAGTTAAATACCATACTGTAGAATAATCGATGCAAAGCAATAACTCAAATGGAAACAAGCAAGACACTCCCGGATGTAAACATTTTCTATTCAAAATCAACAATGAACAATTTGTCTGTGTTTGTTTCACAAGACCTAGCTTCAGTTTGTGTTGGGCTGTGGCTTTACCCCATACATAGATAACCTATTCTTTTAGCAACTCGCAGCACTCTCTGTGGTTTTTCATGTTTGCACAATAGGCACATAGGCTGCGGTTTCTCACATATTTTTACAACGGCTCACCACCAACGAAACTGCTATAGCTGCAGAGTTCGAAAGCCTCACTGCCCTATCCCCATTTCCTGCTGGAGTTGTTACTGTCTCTCAAAATATCAATTATTCACCACTCGGCTGACATTCAAAAGTGAAAGAAGTTGTGTTTTATTTATCACGTTTTTTTCACGAGCTGTAGAAACATGTCTAGTCAGTAAAGGCTACCATACTCAGATCGTGATTGACAAGGACCATATACACATCTCAAGAGTTGCAATTTAGAGATAGACACATTGCAATGAGCCGATATTTGCACGTTTGAGCACATCAGCTTTCGGTCTTAAATTTCCAGCATAGACAGATACTTGTTTGAGCTGTCCACCTACTTGAATGAAAGACGTAAAGCTTTTTCTTAACACACAGGCATGAAGAAGGGACTGTACTAAATGTGAGTCCTTCTCTTGAAAGTTTGAAGTGAAAGAGGACTATATAAAAATCATTGTTGTTTTCCTTATTATACTTTTCTCCTTTAAGACAGAGCATTGTTTAGACTATAATTGAGTTTGAAATAATCATATTCATATTTAAATAGGGGAAATAGTTTTGCCCGTTCTCAAAAACTCTGCAGAACCAAAAACCAAGGGGACATAATGCACTGGTATTCTTTGTGCCAGTTCCAAGCTTGGATAAAGAGAGCTAGTCCATGTAAATATAAGAAATTAGTTGGATAATTTGTTTTCATAACAGCTGATCACAAGTTTTTGCTAGCATAATTATTATAGTTTTTGTTCAAAGTGTATTTTCTTTGTTTTTGTCTTTTAATTGTTTTTAATGTCAGCTTTAACTGTTTTAACATTTTGGAAAACAAGTATTACTTAAAAACTATTTACTTAATATTTGATTGAAAACTTGTCACCTGATACTTTAGGAAAACACCAGGATTAGACTTTTTGGAAACTGGCAAATGTGGACATCATTCATTTAATCCAATATGAAATTAGATCATTTATTTTTATAACCTTGTAATGGAAAAATTATAATCACAGCGTTTGCTAGAGTAATTACTATGTTTTTATTAGTTGAGATTTTTGGTCCATCGTCTTTGTTTTTGTGTTTTAATAGTTTTAATCCCAACTTGAAAAAAACAAGCACTTCTTAAAAATTATTTTCCTTTTTGGAAATAGGCAAATGTGGACATAATTCAGTTAACACATAATTCAACTTGGGACGACACACACCCATTGGCCATGCGTTGGACTGTAAAACGATTACAGATTAGAAAGCTTATCGTTCAAACGTCCTTTCATAAACTCCACAGAGGAATGTTTTATCCCCAGGGGTTGCACCGCAGAAGATGGTAAACACAAAGTGTCATCATATGGCTGTTTTATTAGATTGTTAAAGATAGATCTAATTTTAATTTGGGCTAATGCGGAGAACACTATCCCCCATTGACCGAGGGTGTCTTATGACCAACTTGACGTCCTTCTCTCCACAGTCTTGTGCTTTTACTCTGCTGTTTCGGTGGAGAGCCCGTGAAGTGCTGAAACAGGACCATTTTAAAAGCTCCCTGTACTCTCTGCTCAGTTCATGAACTTCTGTAGGCTCCTCCTCTTTCTTTCTTTTAACTCTTGGAAGAACAACTATATTAGCATCTACCGAGAGAAGTCTGCTGCCCCTGTTTACGGCCTACTCCATCACTCTAAGTACTAGTGGCAGACTGATTTTCTTGGAAGCGCATTTGCCACGATCCCCCTTGGCTCCTCATATGCGAGGTATTTATCAAATGAAAATTTTAGAACTGCCTGAGTCGCTTACTTTACTAGCCCTTTGCTCGTTCGGGGGCTGGTAAAACATTGAAATATATGCACGCCAGTCTCAAATGAACATAAAAATATCCCTGAATGCCTGGAGATTTACACTCTTGTCAGAGCAAAGTGGTTACTTTTACGGCACCGTTGCTCTGGCTACAGCATCACAGCCTTGCAAGTAGTCTACCAGTAAATACGGGCCATTTGTTTTGATTTACTGTATTTTTGAGTGTTTTGTTTTAGTTGCTTACACTGTCAGGAACTGAACTATAAAATGCTACTGGCAACCATAGCGCTGCTGAACTAACATCTTAAACTTCTGTAGGATTGTGCATTGAATTACAATAGTGAGTGGGTGGAATATATTTCTAATGGCCACCTCAAATCTTACAAGAAACTCTGCTTAACTGTTTTGGATATTAGCATGGCTTAAAAAATGACTAGGCTGGGCGATGATTGATGACAGTTGTCTCTTTAAATATACTTTGCACGTTTAACTGCAGGTTCAGTTCGACTCCAGTGTCAGGGTCAAAGGTCAGAGGTTAAAGTCATAAACACACTAGTTCTGGTTAAACAGCACCTCAGGCGTTGTAAATTGTACTAATATATACACATTCTGTCTATAGATTATGGTTAGCATCGACTCTACGAATTTACCATGTGAATCGGAAAAGGTCAGGTTAATAATGCACATTTACAACTATTATTCACCAAACATCTCAACAAACATTCTTATCGTTCTATCTGTTGAATTGACTCGTGCATGTTTTAAATCAGGTTTTCATTTATTTGTTTACCCCGAATCCTCTTGTGCGGCACATGCATCCACCTATCCGCCCTGTTTAAACTGCTGACAGGATTAACCAGACCAAAGGCTTATTGCATATCCACAGTCCACCCATGCACTGTTTGCTGCTTCCAGACCGGCACATTACCAGTCCCTCTGCGTCTCTACGGGCTCCTAAGGCCATCTCAACGCCTCCTTCTCACTTGTCCTCATTTTGCCTGAATTAATTGAGTTCTCATTTTTGCACGAAAGCTCACTGGAGGCTTGTGTGAATGGAGAGAGGATCGACAATGAAAAAGACAGACGAGGTGACTTGGAGTAGCCGTAGGGAAAACACGTCTCACCGGTATGCGGCCACTATCTTCCTTAGGGACACTAAGCCGCCCCTTGCGCTTATATCTTTATCTTCTCAACATTCACCCCAAAGGGAAAACCCAAGGCTGGTGGTCAGGGTCAGGCAGATGTGCTCCTTACTCTTAACTCAAGAGACTCCTGCCTAATCTAGCCGCTTAATGTTAATACAGCTTATGGCCAAATTGTCCCATTAGAATTCAACTCAACTCATTAACTGGCGATGTGTGAGGATGGCATTTAAATGTAATTTCAAATTTAAAGGTATGAACCTATGAGACCAAGATAGAGTGGCTAACAACCACCATTAAATCTCTGAGTTATATTACATCGAAGAAATATGGCCGGACCAAGGATACAGCAGTGTAAGAGATATTGAACCACCAACCTCTTATGTTATGACTTAATACCTTAAATTAAAGTAAAAATAGGAAATTACATGTAAAGTGTGGCCAGTTTCCAATCACATCTGAGCCTGGAGGTTAAGTAGGATTGAGCCTGCTTAGGACTTGGATGAGAGACCACTTGGGAATATCAGATGCCACAGTGAGGCCGCGGTGTGTCCTTAGGCAAGACCCTTCAGCTATATTGTCTAGTACAAGGTGTGAGGGAGTGATCGATGGTGGTGGGAGGGGCCAGTGGCACAGATCGGCAGCCATTATTTGAGCATCAGGAAAAGCACTACATAAAACTAATGCATTATTTAGATTGAAGACTTGCCAAAGTAATCACCTAACTAAATGTTCAAACAGTAAGATTAACATTCAAATCCCCAGGCTCTGTAATTATATCAATACCAGAAGTAAGTTTTTGTTTCCTAGCTGAGAAACTAGCTATTGTTCACCATATCCACATGATCAAAGTAAATACCATATCATAAGCGTTTGTTATATTACTAAGGGAACAATAAATAAAGCACAATTATAAATGCCAGATGGGAAACACACAGACCTGATATGCACCCGTGAACTCTACCTTGAACCCTTTCAATTATAAAGCATTACAACTTCTTCTTTTGCAATATTCATGTGGGGCTGGATCACATCTTCACATGTCTTAGGTTGCTGTAAGTTGAGATAAACACTTGCGG
This sequence comes from Periophthalmus magnuspinnatus, assembly GCF_009829125.3. Lineage (NCBI taxonomy): Eukaryota > Metazoa > Chordata > Actinopteri > Gobiiformes > Gobiidae > Periophthalmus > Periophthalmus magnuspinnatus. The sequence goes on from NC_047134.1 coordinate 18,077,329, forward strand.
AGTTGTTACAGCCAATCGCCTGCCTCCATCGCTCAATGTCACTGCCTCAGTCACTCAATAATTCAAAGCTTGGCGGTAATGAGCTCCCTGCAGGGCCTGTCCCAAAGGACCCTCCCCACTGCGCCCCCACTGTAATGTAGTTATATCTCATGTCAGCTTTCAAATCAATTACATTTCTATCTGATGCCGATGTAATTGCGCCTGATTGGGTTTTTGGCACGACAGCCAAGTGTGCGTTTCCCAAAGTCGAGCCAGTCAAAACAGGAAGCTCCATCAAATGAAACTGTTTTTCATCCTGATTGAGGCAGCTTGCATGATAAGCACAACTGTAATTATGATAATAATAACAATAGCAATCTGTGTTTTCTCAGCTTTGTTGTTTTCCCCCTTGTTCTCCAGATGAAAATTTGCCCCAAGGACTGCGAACAACTGTTGCTTTACATGAGAGGCACAGGCTGACTTTATTGTTTGAAGGATGTGTAACTAATTGCAAACCGGAATGCCTTTTCCATAGTCTTTAATCTCTGCTTCATATACTTAATGATTGAATCTTCAGTACTGCATGCATCAGGTTTGAGGTATAGTAAGCATACCTGTAGCACAGGAATGACAGGTTGTCCTAAATTTGGACAGATGACCTTAGCTGACCTTTGCCGTCTACCTGCATTATGGATAGAGAGATGGATGGACACATCAAGCGAGTGCATTGTTATATGAAAGGAGGCACGGCTGTAATGTAGAGATATGGAGATTGATGAGGGCTCGATGCTGTGGTTAGGTGCATCAGCGGCTAAATGGTGATGAATGGTGTCTGCTGTCAGTGTCTCTGAGTAGAACAGACATTGTGAAAGTGCTTGGCTCATCCATAAACAGAGGACACAGGTTGTGTCTATTGCAGATGAGAAAAAGGCACAAGGAGAATCTTCCAATCTGTCTTTGCATCCTCACTTCATCATGCTCTGTTCTTTTATATCCCTGGCTGTTGGCGTGCCTGCCCTTTAAATCTCTTCTCTTGCATTATTCTCTCTTTAAGGTCTTGCATCTCTCTCTCTCTCTCTCTCTCTCTCTCTCCCACACTGTCTTTTGTGTTAACAGCCTTTCTTTCTTGTGCGGTGGGGGAGCCACTGGGTGTACATCTACAATCTTGCCTTTCATTTCATGGCTTGTGGAAATGGATGTTTTACTGCCTTCATTAAGGCGTGCAGCCGTCAGCAGCGTGTTTTCCCTCTGAAGTTTAGCTCCATGAACCTCGCCATTAGAGGACATTATGGCCCCAGATTTCAGGGCACAGTGGAACACTGTATCATTTGATTAGTGTTATTAATCAAGTGGAAGAACGTCTTTGGCCTCCATCAGCAGCATCTCCTCCTCCTTTGTGCCTGTTCACGTCAGACGCTCCTCTTCCTCCTCCCTTTATGTCGGCACCGCTCCGTCGACTGCACTGCAACACACCAGCAGTCAAAGTGACAAAAGCCCTCTTGCCTTCTGTTTAAAAACAATGATTTACCACTTGTTTTTACCTCCCCTTTAACGGCCCCCCACCCAACAGCCAGCCTTCTTTTAACCCAGGACATAAATCAATTGAGATGAAAGTTCCATAATTGTGCTTGCTGGGAGGGATTTGAGCAAAATTGCACTATGAATTTTTTAAAGGGAATTTTTACTAGCTGTTCAGCAAGACTTGGGCAGCAAAGCAAGGTGAGGCCACAAGGATTTATGGGCCTGGATTCTTCATTACTGAAGTAATTTTCCTGCAAATGATAGTGCAGCACCCTGGAGGGGGGAGCTGGCCGCCTGGGAGAGTACAAACCTGCTTAATCTCTCGTGGAGAGAGCAGCTCATGCACTAATATCATGTGTAAGGGACTGAGGCTCCATTTGTTCACATCTGCAGCGGCACTATGTGGGATTCATAGTAACTGATGGTTCACATTTGCTCCAACGTTAGCTATACAATATGAATTTATTTAAATTGCTATAACTGCTTAGAAACACACTCTGGGGTCATTTAGGTGATATTCTATTAAAAGAGATGTATCTTTTCATAGACAATTGTTTTCACTTTTTATTGATGCATCCAGCATATTTAATACCACTTTGAAAAGTGGTATTAAAGTATTAAAAGCTGTTAACTGTTAGTCTTTTTATATTGTGCATGTATGCAACTTTGTCAGCATTGTGTTAAATACATAAATAAGTTATCTGTTTTTTTATGATTCAATCCTCCAGATGTGTAACTAATTTTCTCTCTGGTTCATCATAATTTAAAATGTGTGTAGCCCAATTTGACTGTCGTTCTGTCTCTTTCTCTTTAGGTGCAGCCAGCAGCAGTGGCCCTCCTCAAGGTTAGTGCGTCCACATTGCCAGGTCTCATTCTGTATCCTGTCTGCAGTCCACTCAATTTTACAGCTCAGTAGCTTGAGAAGCAGAGGGGCTAAATCTGCTGAAAGACGTAAAAAGAGAGAGAGGGGGGAAGGAAGATAGGAGCTGAATTATTGTGCACCCTGTCATCAGCTGGAGTGGATCCTAGCTCGCACACTAACTACTCAAGACAATTAGTCACTTCTCACTAGGCCAGGCACAGGACTTGAGGGCCAAAATCAGCAGAGGAGAGAAGCCACCTCTATAGTTAAGCACTGCAGTGGTTCAGATATCTCTTGGGACACAGAGGTAACTTAAGGTTGAGCTCCAACTTTCACTAGAGGCATTCCTTTGAGCTGAACATAAAACTGGACAGCCAGAATTATCTGCACTTCATGAAAATAGCATAACATGAAATCAGTTTTTCAGCAGTAACTTACCGAATAATTTGCTGTGGTTTGATGTCATGCACTGGCTTTTAAGTTTATAGCACTAAACAAACTGAGTTGTGTCAGTAGATTTCATCTGTGGCTCTACGGTGGTTTTGAGATGATCCTGGGGCCTGAGCATGGTCCCAAACAAAAGTGAAGCATGACGAAGGTGGGTGGTGCGTGGCAGATCACGGAGGGCAAAGAGAGAAAAGTTTGTCCCGGGCCCTCTGTGGAGACGCAGCGTGACCAATTGAGGTGAAGGGGATGAATGCAGCTATTCAGTGGAGCTAATGAAAGCACTCCTCCTGGGCCATGAATGAGGGTGGGCCCATCTGCACCACATAGGCGTGCACAAACCAGTGACCTCGAAAATTACCCAGGAAGCACTTTGGGACAGTCGCCACAGCAACAAGCTGGAGTTTGCCCGGTAACCATGCGCTTCAATCAGTTTCTGGCAGCCACAAAGTTTTCTCTCCATTCAAAGAACTCCGTGTGAAATTGACTTCGGGGGACACCCTTTTTTCCCCTTTGGAAGGAGCTGCTACTGATCTCCCATGTGAAAGTGTCCAGGGCTCAGTCGCTGTCGGAAGCTTTGGGTGTATGCCTTTTTATCTTCAGCCACAAAGGACCTGTTTACTTAGCCTGCCATCTAAATGGATAAACTCTTAATGTTGAGTTTCATGATCATTATAATTTCCAGATAAACAGATACCTCCTTAAGTGCAGAGGTTAACTTTACAGGCACATCCAAGGATGCTCTCAGTTTAATATATTCAGACTTGATGAGCCCGAGGCATGCAGGTCATTGAAGTTCCATTCCCGTCTCCTTTGCCTCACAGAACTTTCGACAGCGTGAAATGACAATCCACCTCTGCACGCATCTCCCACGTCAAAAAGTAATGAGATTGTGCTGCTGGAAATATCACTACAAAGCATCAGGCCTGCTCTCCGGTTCTGACTGCACCTTCAAACACCCGTGCTTGTCTGCCAGCTCGCCTCACCCGCCTGCCGCTCGAGAAACGAACAAAAACAATCGGAATCAGAGAGCGGGTAACGGCAAGGGAAGCACCCCGCATAGAGACAAACGAACATGCTGGGACCCTTTCATCGTGGGAGTGATTAGCCATCCGAAACGTTTTAAAACCAATGCTTCTGAGTGCAAACCAAGGAGTTCCATAGAGTAGTGGAGAGATGTTCCCTACTGAAAAGCTTGAATGATCTAGTCTCTAATTGTAGCATCAATGACAAGACTAGTGTGACTTCGGGCTTTTAAGTTTTTTGTTTTTTTTTCTCTTGTTCCTTTCTCTGTCAGATCATCCACCAAAGATACCAGGGAACAAAAGAGCTCCTTGAGTTTACTTCTCGCTCCCATCTGCCTATTACTTTGTGCATAAACACACCTAATTTGCCACATTAAATAGCCAATGATGCTGGCTTAATCTGACCAAAACAACAAGATGTGATCTCCGCGCCCCATTAAACTCTGAATATGTAATGCTTTCTAGAGTAATTGTCGCTCTAGTTTTCACCTGCATTTCTCTCATGTTATATCGCACTTTACTGGCAAATGTATTGAAATAATGCTGTGAAAATTCTCTGTAGCTCAAAGTAACGTTGAAGTTATTTGAGTCCCGTCATGTCAGAACAGCAAGATCTCAAGGAAACAAAAAACTTTCTGCAAGCTCTCCTGCTTGTTAGTTGTTTGTTGTTGACAGTTCAAAGCTCCTCCGTGCTGTAGGCATCTATTGCACCGAGTGGGGAGGGGAGCAAAAACCCCAGCTCATAAAAATCAGTATTATAACAACATTAATTGATGCTGCTGAGTGCCATATGCGGCGCCATATGGATAAGCTGCCCCAGAGGCTTGCTATAATAGACAGCCCGCAGTGGTGCACACAACTTGGCACATTTACAAACAAGGGATGTCCCATTAATATCCGCCATGGAGGCTGAGCAGGAGACAGTGGGAGTGGAAGGAGCAGAGGGGAGAGAAGTGGGAGAACTAAAATAGAAGTTGGCTTGTTTGCATGTTTTAAGACTTTTTCAAGGTTCCTTTTTTAATGTGTGTGTCCTTAATTGCAGTAATAAATCCCCCCTACTTATTGCTATTTCTGGGTTGTGCTTGCTGCCCCATGTCCACACATTACACTCCACCACCAACAGTTTAGCTGGTGAAGGCGATTCATGAACTGGCTGTATTTAACCTCTTGCATGCCTAATGATGGTGCACCTGTTATTTACTGCATCCGGCCACGGTACCTTCTGCACGGGCGCCCAGAGGTGTCAGGGCCAGAGCTGGATATGTCACTTTATTTATTCTACAAGTCCATTTGTGTCAGTGTAATTATTATATTGGCAAGAAATCAGAATAACTGACTTTGAGATTGAAGTTGACCACATAAGTGTTTAGTGGCTGCTGTACACTATTTTTCTCATGTGGTAAAGTTACATTTGTCTTGCACGGTGCAGATATCCGTTAAAAGCAAGACATTAGGAAAATTAACAATAACTTTGGACTATTGCAAATGGTTTAAAATGAACTAGTAACAGTATTAGAGTTAACCTGCCTGTCTTCATTATATTGTTTTGCCAAGAATTCCACAGTATGCCATTAAATGTATCTATTTTGCATTTATTCAAGTCCATTTGTAATTACTGAAAAAAAACATTGTAAACAACCATGTAGCATACAGTTAAAGGTCCTATATTACTCGAAAATCGATTCTTGTGAGCTTTAAACCATGTTATAATGTTATCTCATCATTTGTTTCATTTACATATGTATGAGTAATCCTTTATTTTTAGTCTGTCTCCACCTCCAAAGCTCAAAATACCCTGTTCCACCTTGTGATGTCATGTAATGGTAGTTTTCTAGTTAACAGCTACCTTTTTACATTTAACTAGAGATAGGTAATTCCAGGGCTGAAATCACCCAAATTATTCAAGTGAAGGTGTATGGAGTTTTAAAAAAAAGACAGTGGAGCACCTTCTGTATTATCACATGACATGAGTGCTTTCCTCTTGAGAGAACTCATCCTAAATATGCAGGGTTTGCGTGTGAATAACAAGAACTAACAAAACTCCAGATATGTTTTTGATGACGAAACAACATCGTAACAGATCAGAGTATAGTGTAATATAGGCCCAAGGGTAGCCCATAGATTGATTAAGCATGTCCTATATCATTGGCGTGTTCTTTTCTTTCCTTGCTAATTTGCTGGCTGCCTGAAACAGGGATGGACAGACAGGTGGACTGTGCTCAAGTTCACATCCTGTCTCTATTTTGTTCAAGGCTCCTCTGACTGCTCTGATCTTACCCCGTGTAGGGAGCAAGATACGGCTCCTGCATGGGCGAACTGAGTTGTCAGCTATTCTGTTGAGTTTCATAGACTGTGAGGTGAAACAAGACTTGCATACAGCTGTTTCCGGGCTGACACAGAGGGAGGCAGATGAAGAGCAGAAGAGAGAGGAGGGAGAAGGGAGAGAACACGGAGTTGTCTGTGATGTGTGCACTGATGTAGTGGCAGCTCGAGGTCAAATGCTGCCAGTGTTTTGTGTTCATCTTTGTCTCGTCTCCCCAGTGCCCTCCTAAATTATTCACAGCCCTGAAGATGCCTCCTGTACTCTTCTCTGCTTCTCCACTCTCTGTTTTCACACACTTTTCTCATGTCTCTGATTTTGTCAGCTTGCTTCATAAAATACTTTTCTCGCAGAGTTATAGAACCACACTTCCTTCTCAACACGTCCAACCTCTCAAGCTCTCTTCAACGGTTGCCATATGTTTTTCAAGACATGGGGAAAACTTTAATTATTGTAATTATCTCACTGAAACCACTTTTTTACTGTCAGTCATGAACTTGAGTACATAGTCTGCAATAACTGCCTGCCGATCAACTTGTTCTGGCTTAAAGCACAGTTCAGGAGCCTTAAGAGCCGAGGCTATTACCATATCGGCCCAACCTCGTCCTCCTCCGTTCTTAATACTCTAATGATTTTTACTGACTTTGTAGCCATTTTATCTCACCGAGTTCAGAGATAATTCCCAAGGGCACACCGAATCCTTAGGGCAGTCGATTCTTCTGATTACCAATGTGTCCATCAGTTTCACCTCCAAAGGGCTTGCCAATAAAATCTACTTTAAACACCAAGGACATGTCTGTGACTGAAGCAGGTCATAATTTAGTGAAGCCTGTTAGATGTTACATAAAATAACTCCATTATTTAGGGTAGTGACAGAGTGGTCTATTTCTGATTCCTCTCTCTGTCTTGTTAACTCTACAGCAGTGGAGTGTGCTCACAGCCACCTGAGGAGAGAATGCAGCAGAGAGAGAGCTACAATCATCCCAGCCTTTGCCACAGGACACCCATTTGTAATGCTGTTGCCTACAATAACGTTTGATCATGGCAGAGGGAACAGGGCGTATGGAGGGGGGAGGGGGGCTCAGCCTCTCTCGTCACTCCTCCAAAAAGCCCCTCCCGCTCTCTCCCAATTGCTGTCACCCACTGTGAATGCCCCCTCTGGCCCAATGACAAGTCAAGCGTGAAACGCTTGGCTGCCCCCTGAAATTAGCAGGAGAGCCCCCGGCGGCACATGCTTCTCATGACCAGCACACAGTGGGTTGCGCCAGATTCTTTTCATTAGGCTGTGGCCTGCCAGCCCCGGACTCTACCTTCTTCTGCTCTCATTTCATCCCTACCTCCCACTCTGCCCCCTGTCAGCCAGAGTCCAGTAAACAGCATCTGCACTGCTCATCACATTACTGATGCAGGGACCAGTCAGAGACATGAGCCAAGATTTGTGTTTCCACAAATGTAAAGTGTGATACAGTGGTTTGTGTGCGCTACATGCTACAGTGCTTGTGTGCATATCTGTGCGGCCTGACAGGATTAGAGAGGAAGAGCTGGTAGTAGCAGCACTGAGAGCGAATGAGAGAGGAGGGGAGTAGTACAGAGCTCTGCCTGGAGGCTCAATCTGTTCCTCACTGAGCTACATCAGTGTTAGCGACGGCACTGGGGCCGCGGGGAAGCCTCCACTCGCTCCATCAAACTGTCAGGCAGCCAGCGGAGCTGCACAGGGAGACTCTCAGCTGCCCCCGGGGCCAGTTCAAGTCAACATCCCATTTCCGTGCCTCCTCGCCTAATTTCTCCTACGCCTGACTTAAATTTCCAATGCCCAGTGTGTGCGCTACAGCTCAGCAGCAGCGGGCCCCGGGCCATGTCAAAACACAGGAGGTGCTAAGGGTTTTCTCTGGATGTGTTTTCAAATTCAGAGGCGAGATAGCACAGTCACATGGTCAGCAGAGACAAGAAAAGCCAAAGGGAGCCTTATAAAAGATGAAGTACAAAAAACATAAATCAGTGTTTTCCCCCTTTACCTTCAGAATGTCCTCATTTTTCTTCTATGACTATATTCATAACACAGTTGTGTATTCCCCGTCCCTTCAGGTTCCTGGCACTTTCTCTGCAGCTGAAGAAATGCTCCCTGTTCCCTCGTACATCTGCCATTACTGTCTGTTTTTCACTGGCTGAAGCACTCTGAGCATCACAGCAGCAGCCCAGCGCTCTGTCAGGCCCCCAGTGAGTGCTGAAAGCAAAGGTTGAGGGATTTCTTGTTGGAAAGGACAAGGCGGCCCTTTAATTTACTGAAGAAAGCAGGAGCAGCTCTTACCCCATAGCACTATCACCATCAATCTGTCTGTGCTGGCCTCCGCCCCCTCCCTTCTCAGCCCGACCACATACTTTGCATGGAAGTGAAGCAGAGCGCTGCCAGGTCTCACTGCTGTTTACATGGACTCAGGGTAATGTAAAAGTCTGCTTCGTTTGGCCTCAGGGTAGAACTATATCTTTTCCTCAGCCAGGCTTGATTTACATGGCCCCCTCTGGCTCTTCCTTTAAGTGTGTCAGCTCGGAGCCAGAGCCCTGTGTGTCTGGCTAATGCAAAGAGCTTGTCTGCTTCAGTTCTGCTGTACCCTCACTCTCCCTCGGTCCTCTTTCACTGGGCCTCTGTAAGAGAAGCCATCTCTGTGTTTACACAGCCAACTCAGAGGTCTCCGGCTCAAATATGCTTTTACGTGAAGCCTGTCTGCCTCTTCTGCTGGTCGATATTATTTCTAGCCGGCAGAGCTTTTTCTCTCAATCTCATTCCCTCCAGAGCCTACATCTTCAGCTGGATCAATACTTTCCTAATCCAGAGCTCCTAGCCTGACCCGCGGTAATCAGCTGACTTCCCTTGCTGCTTGCTGGTGAGGTCAGAGGTCAAATGGCTCTATAGATTTGATCCTGTGATCAAATGACTTTGCTCGCTGGTGCTTTTAGATACAGCCAGAGGGGTCAAGAGCAATCACTTGTTTTCTTTTGCTGCAGGTACAAGTTAAACACAGTGCACTTGTATGTTTGAGGACGAGGAATGTTAGTTAATAGCTGAAACTACATCCACAGTGATAACAGCTAAAGAGAAGTACACACTGTATAACCTTTTAACCTACTAAGGAACTTTTGGATACTTCTTTTACATTTTCATTGCTTGACCAGACTCTAATGTATTCTCACAATTTTTTGTTACCAATTTTGCAGCTAGCTCCCGCTGACCAGTGGGTGTTTGATGACCTAATAATCTGAGTGCAATATAGCATTGACAAGCCTGTCATTGTTGGGAAAGGTTCTAGCCACATATCACCATTGAAATGTCAAACCAAAATGATATTCCAGCACAACACCTAGTCAACCTTGTCATGCCTCATTATTCTTAGTGGCACTTTATGTTAGAAAACGTAAAAACATCCAGTAGATAAATGATGTAAGGGAGGTTGAAGTAAGGCCTCACCCCGAGCATAGAGACAGATCTCCCGCTGATGTCTTGGCAGGAGGTCCCCAAGTGGACCCCAACCTGTGCTTTCATGTCCCCACCACGCCAGCATCCTCAGACCTCATCCCAGCATCCATGGGAGGGAAATTGCAGGAGGAAATTGGTGTTGTTCCAGCAGTATCAGATTCTGCTTTGGTCCTGGACTATCTAAATGGCCCATTACCCTCTCTGTGTGCTCTCACTCCAGGAGATCGGGCTTTGTCACTTTTCTCCTCCATACAATCAGGGCGATTTCTGTGTATGTTCCACCAAAGATGGCCTCTAAATTGAAGCTATTTTTACAACGCTGTCAGGATGCCAGAATTGCTGTATTGTTAGTTTGACACATTTATCCACTTGAACTAAATGTCAGGTTAAGCGATTGACCTTTCAGATTTCTCCGGACATCAGTTCCTAGAAGCACCTTATCCACCTTGTTGACACCTTTCAGTTATGTGTGTTTAGTTTTGTCTGAATTAATCTAGAAAGCCAGTGTACTCTTTGCACCTGTCTCAAGCCGAGATAAATGGTGCATCTCGATAGAAATCTGGTTAGTTGATTTCCAGTGACAACCCATCAAGATGAATAGAATGAAGTTTATTAACCAATGTTATTTTGTTTTCATTGGATATGCCATTTTATACAAAAAACAAAAATGTAAAACAGCTAAATTATAAGCTGTGACGCATCTATTCAGTATTCAGACGCTGACACAATGCCAGCATTTTTCTCATGGGCAGAATCATGGCAGATCGTCTTCGGAGTGTGACTGAGTGGAACTATGTGATGCATTTGGCCAATCATTTTAATGCGCTCCTATTGTCTTTCCATTACACGTCTATTAGAAACTGTCCAGGAGTATTGACCAGTCTTCTCCTCCTTTCCCTCTCCTTACTCGTGGCTTGTTTTAGGGCTAAGCTGCGAGGTTGTCATGGGGGCTCGCTCGAGGTCGAGGCATGGCTCCAGACAGGGTTTCTGGCAGAATAAATCTAGCGCCTCTGAAGTGTTGAAAGCTGTGTAAATGTCAAACGCATCCGTCTGATGTGCTGGCAGAGAGCGGGAGAGGTGGGAGGGCCTGGGTCGCTCCCTTGGTACCTTTGGATGCTTCCAGTTGCCAGGTGCAGATGTTGCTGCTTGCTCTCTGCCTCTGAAGACTTAGCCAGATTTTTTTTCCCCCGTATTTCAGGGGGCTCGTGTGGAAGCGAGCATGGACGTATGAGAGACGGGAACCACTGGGGGCTCAGCAACTGTCAAGCAACTTAGCGAGCAGCATTTCTCTCCGATTTTAACAACGTCCCAGCTGACCACCAAACCTGCTGTTTAGGGAGCTTTGTGCTCAGAGTGGTGGTTTTTGCGTTTTCACCATTTGATATTCTGATAGTAGCTGCACACACTGATGTCCCCTTAGTGCATTTCCATGTAACTCTCAACAACTTATTCCTCCAATCTGATACTTTAGTCACGTTTAGTATAGCAAAAATATCTTAGATTTCAAGATTTTTTAGTCTATGATACTGTTGTCATGATACTACTATTTCAAATCGTCTAAAGAAAAGGCCCAATAACTATTTAAATACCATAATAATAATCCACGCATAGATTTTCGAAATTAGTACTATGACTGTATTTTTTAGCGATTAGAAACAAGGTACCTTTTTTGACAGCCCTACTCTAATAGTATCATAGAAGGTTGAAGCAATGTAAGAAATTCACAAAATAACTCAGAATCTGAACTTCAAAACGTCATAGGCTAGTTAGTATCTGCAATTGTAGTAAATCACTGTAAAAGGGTCATAAACTAATTAAGTAGTGCCTTAAAACTCCCAAAACTTGACATGATGCTAACATCTCCTTAAACAAAACCAAGAATACAATTGCATGTTACTAAAATTAGACTTTGATTCCCTGCATCCATCTTGTCTTCTCAATGATCGCACTCCCACTGCTTTTCAGTTCCCCCTCATGCCTCTGCCTTCCCCGCTGTGCTGTGTCGCGGTGGATCTCTGTCTGAGCTACAGCCAGTATTCGTCTTCACACTCTACTGCAGTGCTATGCTTCTTGTAAAAGGATAAGCCCCATGCTGTGCTCTTGTAATATTATTTTTCCTTCTCGCCAGCTCCGGGCTTGTGAGGCCTCATCTCTGGTGTCATGGCTACTTCTCCAACAACAAGGCCAAACATGCAACCTGGGAATAGATAGTTGGTTCTCAATCACCCCGAGTTTAAACCAGTAGAGGAGAGTTTGCAGCTACTGGGAGATGGTCTGACCAACTGCATGCTAAAAATATGTTTTCGTTCGTCGCCTTGAGGCTGGGTGAAGGTGCAGACTGGATCAATTTTCCCTTTTTTGTAATTTTCGCATCCCTCGGGACTGGGGTTTGAATGTGTTTCCTTGTAGATAAAATGAGTGGCGAGGGAACAAATGGTGATGATTACAGGTTGTGATGCGGTCCTAACAAGCTGCATAGAAATGACTAACAATTAATTTGTCCAGAATTCCCAAGTTGAATGGGGAATTGATTGACAGTAAGCATAAGCCACTTTCTGTCTTAATGCCCAGCAGTCTGTAATGAAGGTCTTTTGACAAGCCCAAGCCCCTAAATTAGGGTTTGCGAACATTTTCTCAGAGAGCAGACAGCATGATGCATGGAAATGTGCCTCCCATCGAAAAAGCTGCATAGTGCTAGGCATAAAAGGATCTAACTGTATATTAACACTATACTACTATACAGCAACAACATAGTTTGATTTTAGGCTTCCGATGATACTGACACTAGGCCTATAGTGAAAATCTGCATCCATTCTTGCTTGCCTGTCCACAAATGACCTATAACTTAGCCTGGTGGATTACTGGTGGCTGCTCTTGTTTTTCTTCATGGAGATAGTTAGGTTTTTATGCCATACTGTGGAACACGCTATTCAGAGCAGTTACATCCCATGTGGAGAAAAAACAACCATTAGAAAAGTTGCATAATGCACCTTAAACATCTATGCTGTATTTTCTAGATTCCATAGACGCAAATAAAGGAACATTGTACAATATCTCAGAGTATAAGTTTGAATTTAACTTAAAGCATTGGCACAATATTCTCATAAACATTGGAAATAGTACTTTTAATTACAATCACACAGTAAACCAGATACTTATTTAGTTCTCATGCTGTATCCCATGTCTTTACACAGAAGTAACTTGGAACCCCCTCCCTCCTTTTCCTCTCTCTGATCCTGGCTGCTGAGCCCTGTACACTGATTACTCTCGTTACTTAATTACACATTTGGACCCACCGCACTCTTTGACAAAGGACTGCTGTGGCTCCATTGACCTGGATGCCTCGTCTTTGTGTGCGGCTCAAAGAGGGAGTCAAAGTAAATAAAGAGAGTCCACTTAAAAATGGTGCCACAGGGACTTAATTGACAGATTGGAAGCAGTTTTTTTTCACCGGGGGCCTCTTCCTCTGTCTTTGCGGCTCTTCGCTTGAGTTACTCCCACCCTCGTGCATCCTGCTGGGAGGTTCAGTTGGATAGACAGGAACGCCACTGCTTTTGATTGCACAATTCTTAAGCGTCCTATAACTGAAAGCTCTGTGTAACACTGCACCTTAAAAGAATTTTAGGAATATAATCTTACGAGATCTAGCTTCAAGTATTAGTGGGCTGTTTGGGCATGCAGGAGGCCAACTATGATCTGCAAAACCATATAAATTGATTGCAAAATACCTAGAAAAGGATTGAATTATATTAATCTATGTGCAAAGATTAGCTCATGTAGCACAGACTTTTTAACATTTAGCTTTTGACAATTCATACAGCTAAAAGTCATTATTTATTTTATATTCCATGTGTTTATTCCAGAAAACTAAACAAAAGAAGGTTGCTATGGGCCCTACTTGGATGACTGAGGGATTACACAGACATTTTACCGTAAATTTGTATATTTCTTTCATTTTTGCATTTATAGTAACATCCTTTCTACCTGTTAGCATGAATAAATCAATGGCCGTTGTGCTAACTATTTTCACTGTTCTTAACCTCTTGGTCTGTAACAGTAATGCCACTGCCTGATCAGTACGAGCGTTAATGGGAAAAACGACTCATAATAACTAACTAAGAAAATCCAATTCATTTTTTCCTTCAATAGCAGACAATTTGGCCTTTGGTTGCTTTTGAGAATACTGCTCTTGTGTTATGCCGTTACTCTGTCTGACAAATTAAAGTGCTGCTTGTCAGAAATACCACACTTAAAAGCTATTCACCAGCTCCCTGTGTCCTTGAGATACTATCACCCAGTCTCCGAGCACTCTTAAAAGGCTAAACGACAAGCCATCATTGAACATTTATAATACAAGGCAGCCAGCATGTAGCATTCACTTCTTCATCTTTTGTAAATTTGCAACATTGAATCGCAGACTGAAACCCTACAATACTTTGCTTTTGAAACAAACTCTCTCTCACTCACTCACGCATTGCCACAGTTTCCTTCCCCTCTTCATCCTTATGCGGTTTTGCGCTGAAGAAAGCTGTCAGTGAATGAGGGTGCATACAAAAATAACATCTGCACTGATTATGAGCTGCTAGCAGGGGGGCACAAATGAATAATTCCTTATATTTCCTGTGTCTCTTTTTCTCTTGCAGTGTGACAGCGAGACTGACATTGACGACAAGGTAAGGCTGCTTTTGGTGTTTGGGTTTGTTCACCTGCCATGTGCAAGTCAAAGGGATGAGGCATAACAAATCTGAGCTCTCAAGGAAAAAAGAAGTCTAAAACTGGAGGAAGTTATAAACTGCACTGGTTTGACAACAGTTGAGAGTTGCATTGTTTAGAAAAATGCCCTTACAATTGAGTTGAAGTTGTTTATGGGATATTGTTTTTTCTTGTAAATATGTTAATTATTACAGAGCTATTTAGAGATCCAGCCATCCATTTTCTTCCGCTTATCCGGGGCCGGGTTGCGGGGGCAGCAGTCTAAGCAGGGACTGCCAGACTTCCCACACCCCAGACACTTCCTCCAGCTCCTCCGGTGTTTAGAGACCTATAGCCATAATGTGGGATGACCAGCATGTACTGGTGCTTATTCACATAAAAACAACATGCATTAATCTTTACAGTAGTTATAGCTCTGTTGCTGCCTCTGGCGAAATCCACATTGGAAGAAGACAGTAATGCTATACACGATCATGAATGATAATAATAATAGTATTTTTCTTTTACTTCTATTGGAATCATAATTTACATATGTTGAAATATCTGGAACTTTACTACTTCCATCCTTGTATCCTGCATTGACCAAAACATACCAAAAATAACACATTTCAATGCTCTTTTTATTAAATGTGTTTGTTATTTTACCCAGGACTTCAGATGATTTTGCTTACTCTTAACGACAAATGGTAACAACATGAAATATAAACAGAATGTCTCGAGGGAGTTGGATGGATAAACAAGTCTGTCTGTAATCAGCTCCGCAGCAGTTTCCGATGCTATTAAGTGAATATTACATAAATTATACATCCTGACTATACCACCATGCCTTGGGTCTCACTTCTTTGTACCTTATTTATCTCACACGTGAAGATGGTTGGCCGACGGCAGCCACCTGGTTACAAGATGAAGCGCCTTGGGGGGACCTGGAGCATCCTAATTCCTCCATGCTTTAGCAATTACTCGGCGCTAAATGAATGAGATAGCATGCCTAATCTCCTGTAAGCCTAGCTCCCAGTTCTGTGGAAAACGTCGGCAGCTCTACCCCATAAATAATACATTGATAGCGAGGCCCAATTTGCATTAACTGTAGCCCGGCAAGTCAATAGGCTTTTATCTCTTCATTGAAGCGAGGAGGAACTGAGGGCGCGAGCTAGTTGACACGATGGAGAGACGTAGCAAGGGCTGTCAGTCTCCATACGGTGGATGTGCCTCGCGGTGGGGGGTCGAGGCGGGAGGGAGGGAGGGGGGGGATGGAGGGTTCTTCCTGCTCAATTGTAACGCAACACTTTCATTTTGTGTCACAAATGTTGACATTGGATATATGAAGGTTTCATGCTGTGACACCCAATGCAACAGAAGATGTCAAAGAAAAATAACAAGCAGATGTGATAAATATAGTGGGTTGTATGGTAGTTTTGGAGTAGTATGGGCTCCTTGCATTTAGGTTTTGATATATGTTGCCATTGTGTGTATATGTAGCTGATCGTGGTTGACAAGAGGCAAGTTGTGGTGTGATGTTAAAATCCAATGCGGAAGGTGAACTGGCCACAAGTTATACACGTGCTAAATGTGGTGTGCATGTGGTACGTAATATTATGTGTATATGGGCTAAAAACCTCAGAGTAGCAAGTTGAAACTCCTTGTGAAGCAATGCCCATTTATTTTCACGAATAATTTCCATAACCAAGGTGATGACTGCTCTAAATTATCTGTATCAAATTGTTGATGATATTGCTTTGAAGAAAGGCTCTGACAGGTCATCATTAAAATTGGCAAAGAAAAGCATTGTAAAATGGTGCTATGCGGGGCAAAAGAGACTAACTGTCATTTGTAATTGCCGGCTCTGGATAACTAGACAGCCATAATTTTGAGCAACATTTGTGCCCAAACAGGTGCTGCTCCTCCTGTATCCTCCCTGTAACAAAGGCTGCTTTCACATCAGATTAGCGGCACCTGAACGCCACGTCGCTGGGATTTTACAGATTAATGTAATTAGAATATTGTTTCCAGGTGTGGCCCCAGGGTGCAATCAGCCCCTCTGTCTGTGAGTAAAAGTGACACGAGGCTCCATCAGAAAAGTCTCTTCAGAATGGGGAAACCATCAAAGCAATGCATGAGATAGCATCCGCTGATGTGTTTCCGCTGCCTGTCACAACTGAATACATTGGAGACTGCAGGTCATCTCCCAGACAGCTGTCAGTGGGTAAATTTGGATTTTAGTTTTAGAAATAATAAACCAATTGGGTAGGTAGACATAACTTTATTGGCAGTTGCTTGGTGGTTAGCGTGCTCATTTATTGGCGGTTTGAATCCTGTTCTTATCAGTTAATATTGTTGTTGTGTCCCTTGGCAAGACACTTCTCCCACCTTGCTATGATATATTCCACTTATCTATGCCAATCACAACTAGCCTGTAAAATGCAATACAAATGTGAGTCAATGTATGTAATAATAGACATCATTATATTACGGCTTATACTGTATGTGTAAATTATGGAACACACTTTAAACACTGTCCATGATTCTCTGTCCTTCATCTAACCTTGAACCATAATGCTGCCATTATACTGGACAATTGCACAATAAATTGAAGGCTCAACCTGGCTATTAAGTGAGATTTAAAAGACGAAACTATACATTATTGCTATACATCCAGTAAATACGTCCCCACTTTCTTGCTCTGCACCTGTGATATATGAAGCACTCCTGCCCTGTCAACCTGTGACACATCTGACATTCTTCACCACGAGATGATCATTTTCTTTCATTTGAGAGGCAGAAAAGAAATGGAGTGGACTTTATCCCTTCTCTGCTTGTTCACGCACTCCCCTCAAGTGTCATCCTATCTCCATTAGACCTCCACTTTACCATCCTCGCTGCCTCCTCCAGTTTCCTTGAGATTCCTTCTTCCTGTGCAAATAGTGCATTATCTGTGAAACGTTACCATGGGCCACTTATATTTGCCTCCAGGTGTAAGGTGTGTTGCCATGGCCTTCATATAACCACAAAGATGGACACGGTGGACACCAGAGTGGGATAATTCTATTTGGTCTTATTTGCCGGGCAGTCACTCACAGCTGAGAGAGTATCTGTGTCACGGGGAGTCTCCAAGGACCATTACCACATCTGGTCCCAGGAGCCCGTGGTAAGGCTTGGGTGTATTCGTCTGCCATTGCGGCTCACGGAATTTGATTGACACGTTAATTCCTCCACTGGCCCCCTTATCTCTCCGCCGCGTGCCGTCTGAATGCCATATCGCTGTGTCGGAGCGTCTTTACTGTGGCTTATCTGTAATGGTTCGACAGCCAGTGCTATCCTCCCACATGATGCACTGGAGTTATGTCTTTTACAACTATAGGCACACACAGCGAGCTTACAACCGCAGTATCAACTTTGCAAGAATTCCCAGTGAGGAGGAGATAGTGGCTAATTGCTGTGCTGAATGAATTGCAGATAGTATACATAAATGCTGTCTTGGTTAGAAACTTCACCAGAATGACACACAATATGGAGATTTTAACCCAAAATGGTGTGTTTGTGCCCCTGAGCAACACACTTCACCCACATTGCCAGTCTACTCAGTATATGGCTGTAAAAAACTATATCCAACATAAAAACATGCCAAATCACTGGGAGTCAATAGCTTTCTATTTTGCATACATTAAATTGAGCTAAGTCTTACATGGTCAGGAACTAAGGAATGCCAATCAGCCCTGCAGATTTGAACAGGAAGTCAATGGACCTTTTACTGCTATTAAGTACAATCTATCAACGATTCAACTAAAAGCAAACCCTAACAGTCCCATCTTGTCAGTATTACACTGGACTCAGTACAGTAGGTATTCATGTATATTAATGTGTATGATTGCACATGTGCGTTCCCTCTCTGCCCCCTGCAGCTCTGCCAGGCCTACATTGGTTGCTCAGCCCCATAATATTCAATAACAAACAGGCCACCCGCCAGGTTTACTGACAACCTTAACGTTTTCTTATGCATGGCTAAAACGCAGCAGCTTAATGTTTCGACACAAGTGATCATCCGTCCTCATCTCTTTAATGAAATTAGATTAAGTGCACCTGGGAAAGAGCTGAGAAAGCAGAATGCCCCGCCACCTCCTTTAATCTAAAACCAATTTGCCAGTAATATTCCTTTCCCCCAGCTTGGGACTCGGCGGCCTTGATTCAAAATGGAGGAGGAACGAGATGAGACTGGAGCTGACGGCTTGCATTCAGCTCCCCACAGGCTCTGCCAAATTAGAACTGACGCCGGCAACACAGACCTTAATATGGAGATGTCATTTTTCCGGACTACCTTTTGTCTTATTCCGTCCGTCTATAGCTTCCTGTTTTCATGTTTTTGGTCGACATTGTTCTTTTCGAGTAACTTAAAACAGAACACGCACATAACAAGGAGAGACTCTCAATTTTCTTTGCCCTTCTGGTAAGGATTTAGGTTGTTATTAGATTTAGCCAAATAATTAACATTTTACGGGGAAATAATGATGACTTGTTGCTTTGTGGTTGTGCCAAATGCAAACATGTAATATATTTTCTTCAGGTGGTTTCACAATCCTTCTCTGCAGCTATTACAGTAAAGCTGGAAACACTTATCCCTTTAATTTATATGGGGCTGTTTGCAACATGCTTTCATTTCTAGACGGCTTCAAATCATGTGTGCTGGGCTTGTGGAGATGCACATCTGGTGTACATTTAGTGCACACGTATGGGGTGATCAGGAGCACATTTGGATCTGTCTATAAAGGCCAAAATGACTTCTTAAGACTGTTGTGTTGTTTGTGAGCGTGATACAAGCCAGCAGTGTCAAAGTTTAATGAGCCACAGTAGTAGTACATTTCAAGAAACCCGATAATTAATAGTCCTTTTTAAAATTTTATTTGCATCATGTGAATATTATTTTTGTGCCTGTCCCAAGCCCAATGAAATGGGCTGTTGATGGAAATCTCAATAACATAAATATACAAAAATGTGTTGTCTGAATAATATTTTTTGAGGATAGCAGCCCGTGACATTTGATAACTTTAGCATGATTCCAAAACCAAATGTATAAAAATTCAGTTTATAACAACATTTCTATTGTTGCAGTTAGCAAACGCTTCCAACAATGCCATCTGACACAACCTATTTCAAGGATTTGTCATTACCAATATAATCAAACTTTTGGCAGTTTTATTTTTCTGTATTACTGCCACCAATAGCCCAAAGGGAATAGTGTATGTCTTGGGTAATAGGACTCACTGAGTGTTAAGAACCAGCCCCAGTGCATGTTGGGTAGGCGCGACTTGATGACAGAACGAGTTGGCGGACTTCAGGGCCAGCCAACAGATGCAGCCAACTGACATCTGCGGAGAGACTTGTCATTTACAATACTTGTCATCTGGGGTCAGGGAGACATAGCCACTGCATTACTAAACCCTGCAGTGCAACCTCTTTCCTACAGGATAAAACACCGATGACGGCATTGGTGATGGAAATAGAAAAGTTGTGGCCAGCCGAACTGCCACATCAATTGCTCAGCTCAGAGAAGGTGTGAAAACCAAACATGGCATTTAGACTGTAATCTTCTCTTGCTTAGTGCCTCCTCGCCGTGAAGCTGTTATTGTTGGCAGGCAGTGTTAATAGAACAAATAGGCGTTCTTTTGTTCAGTAAAAATCATAGCACCCACACTGCCATACCTGTCTTAGCTGCTAACTCCTTGTGAGAGAAACTGTCACCACTCAGCCATGCTCAACGCGCGTTATTGGAGCAGCTTTTGTTTGCTCCAATGAACACGAAGGTTTGCTATGTTTTCCTGTACCTTCAACCAAGTCCATCACTGTTTTCGACACAACTGTCTTGGGGGCGGAGATTTTTTTCGTTTTTTGTGCGAGGCCAAGGTGAAATGCTTGATTGCACAATTTTCTGCTTGAGTTCTCGTCAGTTCAATGATACGGTGATACAGAAAGCAAGGCACGCCATATCAAACAAGTTGTCACTCCAGCTGAGCCATATTACATCGACCATGCAATATATTTAGCTGTATGGCGTAAGACAACATAGCTCACAAGGTAAACATTTGACGCCACGTTGTAGGTTATAGCTGGTGCAAGGGAAATTCAACTGTGTATGTAAAGGCTATGCTGTTATATCAATATAATCAACCAATGACTAGCTTTAACTAGATTTTCCTGTCACAAAAAACGCTAAACCAAGCCTATAATGTCTTCAGTATGTGTCCACGATGCCCTAAAAGCAACCCAACTCAAGCTTGTTTTTAAATGTCCCATGTTTGAATAACAATCCAAGCACTATATACATTTTCCACATGAGTAATAAAAGCAAAATCGACACCATATTGGGTGCAGATGTTGTGTGCAAAAGAGGAAAAACGGCACAGTCTTATGTGGATGTGAGATGTGAGTGTTTCTGATCGTGCATAAACATAATGCTTAAGTGGGTTTTATTCAATAAACATGGTTTGGCTGTAATTACTTGCACATTTTCAGTGAGCTCCAAATGCAAGACAGACATAGAGTGTGTTTAAAGCTGGCAAACTCAAGCTCTGTGTCAGACTTGGCTTTTCCACTCAAGTCTTCTAATGAAAGAAGACTCGCCTTTCCTTCCTCGACAAAATGGCATAATGCAATTAGGATAAATATAGAAATTGATGTCAACTCAGATGAGGAGTTACTTTTTTATTGAGACAGGAATAAATCTGTTAACTGCATAATTTTGATTACTAGGATATGAAAACAATATTGAGAGTTGGTGTTATATGGTTAAACATGGTTGTGTTTCAACAGTTCAAGTTTTATATAAGAAAATCATTTCAGCTACATTAATCAAGTCACCCAAAGCTTTTATTAGAGGTTTTATCACAAGTTATTAAATATCCTAACTGGACATTAGTTTGAAATTATTGAGAAAAAAAAACTTGTTAGAACAATGTGTTGGAATTTTAGCCCAGTGTCTGAACAGCGGTCTGCATTCAATTATAACAATTTGATTATATTTAATGTTTTATATCCATACATTGGCCTTAACTTGTGTCTACATTTGTACATTGGGACTGAAGGACTATAAAAAACACCATGAGCACCATAACTGAACACCTCCCACCCACTGCGCAGGCATATCTGTTTCTTTAGCTTGCCACTCTAGCATCTCCAGTCAATCTAAACACTGGGATGCCTGTGGATCGGGTGGGCAACAGCCAGACCTCAAGCCCTGTAGGCCGGCACGTCACTTGGGCTCGCCGAGGAACTTTCCGTGGGTGAATATATTTGTGATGTGGAAAGCAGAGAAACCCAGGAGAACATGCACACATTGGGGCCAGCTGCCTTCAATTATGCCAAAAACCCCAGCCACTGCAGTCCCCCGTGCACTGATCCAGGCGCTTTGATCTAGGGCAGCCAGGGAAAGGTACATGGTTGGAAAGATTACAGGAAGAGAAAATAATTATTGTGTAAAAGCATGGACTAGATGTTAACAAGGGGGTTTTGGATGTAGGGGCAGGGGGAGAAGGGGTGAGGGTTGCCACTGGACTGCACTGTAAAACAAATCAGAAAGGAACATAATTTATTGCTATGTTATGGTGTTTCATAAAAATATATATTCAGTGTTAAAATAAAACTCTAAAATTTAAAAACATATGACATAATACTTAATACCAGCAACTATGGAATTATTACTAGATTTATTACCTAATTTTCAAACTGTGAAAGTAGTTAAATCTGTCTCAGTCTTAGCTCAAAATAACGCAAGCACTTTAATATTCACATGGATGAATTTTTTAGCTTTACACAGACTGCGACATGAAGCGCAGGTGGACTGCCAACGTTTAGTCAATGATAGCGACGCTTACGGCAATCGATAAAATACTTTAGAGAGCCCCACATACTATGGCATTGCATGACTCAAACTGAGATACAGACACCCAAAATTTTATGGATCTAAACCTTATATTTGCATTACCAAATCATTATTTCTCATACTGTGGTTGTCTGAAATGGTCCAGCATAAGGTGTATGTTTGGTTGTATTCATTTGGATTCTTTCTAGACTTCTGCTTCTGTGCACCTGAAAGAACAGCAGCCATAACCGGTGCACTGGCACAGCCGTGACTTGGCCTGGTGCACTGCAGAGGTATATGGCAGCTTGTGGTTCTGCATGGGGGTTTGGGGAGCCACAGCCAGACAGAGACGGCCCATAAAACCTCGCCCCTGCCAAGCGCCACAGACACAGGCGGCACCGGGCATCCATTAAATTAATTTGACTTCATTAGTGCAGACCTGCTAGATCCCGGGTGCCCGCAGAGATGCCAGAGGCCAGGATGTGAGAGAGTTAGGATAGAGGGGGGATGGTAGCGGTGATGCTGGTGGTTTGAGTGGCATCAACCGCTGTGCTGTGAGGGGAGCGAACACATGGCACTGACAGGCGGAATATGGCCCAAGTTCTTACTGTGGGACAACTGCCAGACAAAGACGGCGCGCGTCGGGGGCTTCAAGGGAGCTCAATCAACACCCGGTCCGAGCATTCATGCCAGCCGTGCCAGGCCACATCGGTGTGCAGTCTCCGGGCAGTGCCGCGGGCCGGGCATGTGCACGGTCTGTGAATGTGCCACTGTGATATGATACAGCGCCAGGGCCAGCAGCTAGAGCGCACTGCCATCACCTCTGCTCTGCTGCCAACAACGCTCATGTTATTAGTGTACAAAGCCTACATATAGCTCCTGTAACTGAGCAGTAATTCTTAAAAGCATATTTGGCAGTTTGCAGTTGTTGGTTGATTTGCAGTGGGATTATAGATTAAAATGTGTTTCAGAATAGTTTTTACTAAAGTAATATTAGTTTTATGCAGATTTTGTCCATATATGTATATAGCCATATGTTGCAAACTGCTGTATTTACAACAAACTGAGGCACATTTTGACAGCTGTATCGTATATATTATATGTACAGTCAGTGTTTGAAAGAATGCTTTGAAAATGTAAAACCAAAAATGATATTCAGTTACAGAATATGTGATACCACCATTAAAATACACTTAAATGTATTCCTATCAGAGTACTGTATTACATACCAAGTACAAGTATACCATAAAATCTGTGTTTTCAAATGTTCTCACCAATACTGTGCAGTTTAGCATAAATTGCATGAAAGAATAACTGCATTGGAATACAGTTACTCAAAATGACTACTAATACATATTTTGTACACATTTAAGTTACTTTACAACACTGCGTTCATTTCTACAGTAAAGATATAAACATTATGCAAACTGTCGCTAGGTGTCGCTATTTTGCAAACTGCTGTATTAACTGTTGAACTGACATAGATATTTCCTCCCACTCTACCCTATCTGCCCTACAGTGATTTGGTTAACAGCATTTCCAGCCTACGACTTCCTCCTCCCTCCTCAGAGCCCCGGGCCACCGCTGCTTCTCCGTCTCCGGATCTGACCTGAGCGCAGCAGGGAGCGGTGCACCTGATAAACAGTGAAGTGGGGAAATAAATAAATAATGTCAGGCATTAAGTCCAGGACAGGACCAGAGGCGGCCCGGGGGTGGTAAGTGTTCTGTCTGACAGCCTGAGTGCTTTGATCAGCGGGCCCCGTCTGAAGACCGCTTCCACATCTGCACAGGGGGAACGAGCTGTAAACTGCCAAGAAGCATTTTAATGACAGTTGGATTATAAAATGAAAGAGGGCTCCAGATGGCAGGCAGTGCAGCGGCTGTGGTTCGGGGGGAGGCTCTTTAAACTGCTTTTTTATTGATAAAATATGGGGTGAAAAATTGCGCAGGGCTTATTAGGCGTCCCGCTGTGATGTTGCTCAGCTGGCCAAGCTGTTCACTGTGGCCCCCATCCAAACATGCCTCCATAAATTTTAAGCAGTACCTTTAAATGTGTAGATCCCGGTTTGTTATGTTCAGGCTCACCCAAACTCTCCCCACACCGTTGGTCCTTTCAAAGTCTTTTTGTGTACAGAATTGATAAAAGCGCTGTTAGTTGCCAAGCTTGGGCTGAGGAGGTCATGGGGGCTATTGGAAAGTAATGTCTGTAGTAATTACATTCATAGTCATGTGGTTAAATCAGATTGTCATACCTGAATATTACCTCAGAGTAAATGGCTTTCACACATTTTTCACTTTGATCTAAAGCTTAAATTGAATTTGCTGGAGATGTGAATGGGGCTGATTCAGAGGCTCCGAGATTCATGGTCTCAATAAAAGGGATCACTGAAAGCCATCTTGACTCCATCAAAATCTATACATGTCACATACGTGTGCTGTCCCCCTATAACTGGTGAGATATGTCGCCAGGCGTCCTCTCACAGCCAACATGAAATCCATTTAGGATGATAAGATGTTTGACTAAATCACTTTTCAAAAAACTGTATATTTTCAACCTTGGGTAAATGGGCAGCACCAATTTATATTCCATAACTAGCACTTCTGGATCCACACATCATGGCCGTGCTTGCCTATACCCCTCCCATCAAAGGCAATTACAGCTGACATCACCATCAAATTACCACCGCCGCTTTGCTTGTTTGTCTCGTTATGTGACTTGAAAATGGCCATCTTCCACAGGATTGGTCCCCACCCTTCTACTTCCAACCTAGTGCTTTCATTCATATGATTCCAGTGTGGAGGATTATAGGAACAGACACCCTAATAGATTTTTTGCACTGCACGAAATGGCATTAATACATCAACGGAGGTTCATGTGCAGTTTATGTATCCCAAACTTGGATATTATTATGGGTTTTCAAGAATTGACTGTAAAACCAATGCAAAACATGGAATCATATAGATATAATAGTGAGCACAATAAAACCGCATAATATCATAATCTAGCCAGCCATAAGTAGGAAATTAAAGACGCTGTGCCTGATTTTTACTGTCTTACAAACAAGAAAAACAACATTTAGTTCATTTTAAAGTGTTTGCAGTGGTTCAAAGTTATTCCTCGCTTATCGTTTGCATTCTGAGCATCGTTATCATTTACTGTGATAAGTTTTATTAAGAGTTTTTCCACAACGTTCCCAACTAGCATGCTAATAATGCACTTCCCAAACTCTTTATAAATATATGCAGACAATATACAGCAGACTTTTTTCGGGTAGACGGGTAGAGAGTAGAACTTCTTTTTCAGTAAACTGTATTCTTAGTACTACTGTTAGCCGTACTTATTTCTGAATAGTGCAAGAAACAACAAATGCCAGTTAAACGTTAGCATATTAGCATGCACAAAAATCACCAGAGGTCACTGATGCGCTACTATTTTATTTTGACAACGGAAACAAAATCATACAGACAGTAGATGGTGCAGACCTGACCAGACTAAAAAAGGACATTTCCATAATAACCAGAATTTTTTAGGCATAATTTGACAGAGACTGGCAGCTCATCCCATGCCCTCAAATCTCGCCTCCCTTTGCCGCTCCTTCAAATGCCTCCACGGAGAATAGACACAAAGATGATGCCGGCGATGCTTTCGGCACTTTCGCCTGCTCAAAGCCCCACTCTCCTGTCATATTCTTTTTTTTCTTTTTCATCCCCCACTTCTCGCCCAAACTCCCTAGTACCTCTACCTTCACATGCATCCCAGTGGAGAGAATAGGGAAACACATTCAGATGCGTTTGAAGTGCAGGACAGATGGAAGGCTCCGGGGACTGTAAAAAATGAATCGCGGCTGGTAATAGGAGAGATGTTTTGAATCCTCTTCCCCCATAAGTTATTTATCAGGGGCCCTTAGTGGTAGTGGAAGACTTGAGAGTGCTCCCTTAATGTAGCATCTGATGACTAGTAGGGGGGCTGTTCCAGGAAGTAGTGCTGTAAAACAGGAGGGGAACATTAGCAGGGAAGTCTCTCCGGACTCGTGCAAAACAGAGGAATAACATAGAGGGCGGCTTTTTCCCAGCATGCATCACAGCGACAGAAAAAAGGTGTACAAGATGATGTCCCGGAGCCCCCCACCAGCTACTGATATCTCACCCCGTACAAGAGTGGATATTCTATTCCTTTGACACACGGCAAGTTAGGTACATATGGGTGGGCACAAGCTACTGTAGCTACCAAATATTGAATTGTTGCAAAGGCGTAAGCTTAAACGTTTGTGTTTCATGCATTTTAAAGCAAATCATCTTGATAGGAAGCTTCCAAATAATGATACTAATCTATGTGTATCTATGGAAAAGCAAACTTGCATTTACTTTCATGCATACAAACTTTGTGTTGCTGTGCTGGTTGCTTGTTATTTCTTATTTTTTTATAGAGAGGATGTGTGCAGAAGGACGTAAAGTGTAAAAATCTGGTTAACTCTTCATACAATTTATACATGTCGCCATAAACAAACAGATATGTATTTGAACCATTGATCCCAACATGTTTTGTTTAGGATGATATTGACAATTTAACATCAATAATAGCTGGGTTGAAACCGCAGTGAAATGATTCCTGTTAACAATTGACCTGAAATACTGTAGAAGCCACAGTTACAAATGCCAGTAATGGTCCGTGGCAGGAAATGCACTGATCACAGGAGACTAATGGCCTCTGAACTGATCACTGAGGCTAATAAAGACCAGCTAACGACATAGCCGCTTCGTTTTTGTGCTAATTGCTCTCCTTGGACCTCCGCGTAGCCCGGGTCTCCCTAGCATCTGTCACCAGGCATATTCCCCGACACGGCTCAGGACCTGGCCTTGGCCTCAGAGCTGGGCACACAGCCAGAAACAATTGTCCTCTGGTGTCCTTTTACAACAGCAAGGTGTGGAAAAACATTGTTCGGAGCTGCTGTTTGTTTTGCCAGATTGACAGCTTGATAAAAATGTCAACTGCTGTAGCGAGGTAGCGTTGTGGGCACTCAATCAAAGTGTTTATTTAGCCTAAACAGGGTGGGACTACAGATTATTTGAACTAGAATATCAGCTAAAAATGTTGGTAGTTTGGTTTAAAATGTGAGTTTATAGGGTAAGGATAATGAGGATAATGGCAGCCGCGGAGCATTTTATAATATATTGTTGTATATTCTCCCTTTTTACTTAGAATAGTTCAAAGCCTGGATAAACGGAAAGGCTTTACACAAAACGGTGCTTCGTTAATAGCTATTGCTTTATGGCATTTGGGCAACTCAGTCAGAAAACGCAGGCAAAAGAAAACGTATAAATGTCTACTCCCTTTTAGCTAATTAGATGTGCTTGCAATACTACATATAGTCTGTTGGATACTGTATATCCAATAGACTGCAATTTTAGCTATAGCCAGAGCTACAGTAGTAATACCACATTGTCCGAAATAACATTTATAGCAAGTAATTATGATTTGATTTTATTTCTGGGCACATATAAAACCTTCAGATTTGTATTAGATTTTACAGGGCTACACCAGTGGCCATTTTAAAGCATTGGCGCATGGTGTAGCATGACAATGGCTGATCATTTGCATATAATTTCATGTTGGATATTAGATTAATGGCTTGTGACTGGTGTGATGAATACTAATTTAGCCTTAAATCATGTCATTGTTCGCACATTGGCAGCTGCTCCAACGGGCACGGCGGCCAGACATTTTATAAGGTTAGCGGACGTCCCTAGCGTAGATTATTGTGGACATTTATAGCACTTGTTGTAAATGTTTGTTATTCTAGGGATGGTTAGCTTGACCATAGACTACAGTATATAGACCGGGGGTTTCTAGATGTAGAAAAGGAGGACTGCGGTTATATAATAAAAAAGCGTAATAAACTGGGAATCATAGGGTCCCTCACTTAATATGATCAGGGTTTTGAATACATGCGATATTCTGCGATACATCATTGTTTTTTATACATTTTAACGATAGTATTTCTTTGCTGTACCACTACCTGGACAAACTGTGAAATACACCCATTTGAGTCATCCGTGAATATGTCAAATAGATCGCAAAACCAACATAAGTATGGCGCTGTCACAGAATGATTTTTAAAGGCTAAAAGAGACATCGCAATCTGTATTATTTGTAAAAGGCAGTATTATAAACATGATAGTTTTTCCTTATAGCAAAACATGTATAATTGTTGATTCTCTTTGGCTTCATTCATGCAGAAACAAACTTGCAAATGGAGAAGACTAGTCATTCGATTGTGACTCTATGTCACTCCTGCAACTTAGCCATTGTCCACATTGTAAGCTCACATAACCCTGTCATGATAACACATTTCGAAGCACGAAATATCCCAAAAACAATAATGTTGCAGCTACTTTATGACACAATAACAATAAAACAGTATACAGCATTTTTAAATAGGCAGAGCTCCAACAAATAAATAACAAAATGAACTGATAATTAGCCATAGAAGTGACTTATTCAACCCTTTACCGCTCAAATCTTATCATATACAACAAAAATAACAAAAATCCCACCACTTTTGCAAAGAAAATGTGTGCACAGTAAATATTGTGCCCTAAAATATACCATTCCAGATTTCATGTACCGTATTTTCCGCACTATAAGGCGCACCTAAAAGCCTTTAATTTTCTCAAAAACCCACAGTGCGCCTTATAATCCGATGCGCCTTATATATGGATCAATATTGGTCAATTATGACACCCGTAGTCAGGAGGCGTCGCTGAAGTAATAGCGGTAATAACCCTTTAAGGACTGAGCACACTCTGGGCCATTATAGCTCACCTAGACCTAGACTTTTATTATTTTTTAGCCATAAAAATCATGTTAAATGAAGTATCAGCATTTGCTGCATTTTTTCCACACAAGTACTTCTATTTTACACATCCATCCGTATTTTTTCTTTTACGCGTCGAATAAATGAGTGAAAATCCCCGCAGCACCGCGCTCTCATTCGTCACCTTCAGGACAACAGAGGCAGATTACCGTAATGATGGTAAAATATTTAGATAGCCCCGTGTCTCCGCTTTGAGACGCCGTTTGAATTTACATGAGAGCACGACTGGGCGCGGAGTTACGCTACTGGAAAGTCCGCAACCCGCTCTATCTGCGACGACAGGATCCGACGCTATAGGGATAACGGGGAGACAGCGCCGGGCGACATACGCCACAATCTGCCAATGGATTGCGGATGCCTGGGCTGATATATCAGTCTCAACTGTGGTCCGAGTTTCACGAAGGCAGGAATCGTCACTGAACTGTTAAGACAACAGCAGCGACACGGATAATGGCGATTTTGAGGAGACGGAATCGGGCACTTTGAATGAGCTCGTTCTGTTCAACTCAGACACTGAAGAGGAAGAACTCGACGGATTCGTGAATGAGGAATAAACTGAAAAAGTGAGGCTTTACGTGTTTCTTTCACGTGTTTACAACTAAACAAGGCTGGGAGATATTGTGAATATGGACATTAACGTTTGAACAACGTTGAATTATTGTTATTACGTTGCACTATTTCGAGAGTTACTATATTGTGAATGCATTAACTTGTTTTGTGAGTTTGACTGACTTATCTGTTTTGTTGACGTTCCCTTCAGCACAGCTCCATCTCGTGGATGCGTAACACAACTCCAGCTACTACAGTAGTTTATATTCTATGCGCCTTATAATGCGGTGCGCCCTATATATGAAATTTGTTTTAAAATAGGCCATTCATTGAAGGTGCGCCTTATATTCCGATGCGCCTTATAGTGCGGAAAATACGGTATTCAACGGTATAGTACGCTTTGTGAAAGGCCTAACTTCAGCCCATAGTTGCTACCTCTTCTGCATCTACTTAAGTGGAAAAATTGATAAATTAATCATATTGACAGTAGAAGCATGTATAACAGTAATGCGCCAGTACAAGACGGATATAGTTTCTACCGTGATAAAATCTCTAATATAAAGTCTGTGTTTTAATATCATGTGCGCTAGTTTGACCATGTGACACCTTATTCTTATGCATGCCCATTTTTATTAGAGCCAAAATCTTACATACCACATATATGTAAAGATAATGGTTCATGGATGTTCCCTGATAAATATTCATGCTAATATTTTGAGGGTAGCAGTACATGGTGGTATGGTGATATATGGCCCTAGCACTGCATCAGTTCACGCTGGATGACTCTCAATGGTGCACTAAAGCTTAATTGCGGATCCTATTCACATCCAGTGCATTAGCGATGTCTATTATATTTTATCTTATTTCACTTCCATTGTCAGGTTGTTTTACATGCAGCGGGGAGGGCTGGTGTGTCACTGTCACCGCTCTCTGGAGAGATGGCTAGCCGGGATGCAAGGAGGGGGGAGGAGGAGGAGGAGTGGTGGGCGGGCAGGCGGGCGGGCTGTTGTCCAGGGGGAGCGCTTTGATTGATGTGTTTTGGGGGCTAGAGGAAGGTAGCGCGGCTGGCGAGTGGAGGATGAGGCGGGGCGAGCTTGATGGGACTCTCCGTCAAACGCGGGGCTACTACCGAGTGCAGCGGCCAGGGAGGAGGGGGAGAGCTGTAACAAGCCCTAGATTGTTAGTGACAGGCAGATACTTCAACACTTAAAGTAGAAGGTTTGATTTAATCACAGAGCTGTCATTTGTTATTTGTCTGGTTTGCTCCACCAGGGCTACGGCTGATCAACTCCATGGTCCCGGGAGAGCCCTTTTCCCCCCTTTAATGTCTAAATCCCCCCTGCACAAATTACAAGCGCGCACCACCGCTCCATCCCATCCGCTCCTCCCCGGTTTGATGCAATCCGCCATGTTAAGAGACCAAGACGGCAATGGGGGGTTGGCAAGTTTCTACAGAAACTGGGCAGCAGAGAGACAGGTACATGCAGCGGGAGATGGAATTGCCTAAGGGTCACTAAAGATCATTAATAGGCCTGTCAGGAGGGTTGCCTCTTGGTTAGTGTTTCATAAATAAGAAATTAGCTCCTCCCTCCTCTCCCATTCTTGTTCATTAATAATTCCTGCCGTGTTTCCTTTTTGGAATTGTGTGTTCAAGGGAGCGTACATGTACTGCAATTACAGAGGAATTGGCGATGAGGTTTTGCAAATCCAAACATCGACTGCATAAATAAACGGACAATAATTTGACAAGTTGCTGATTCAAATCTGAAATATCAAATATCATCTATTTGACTTTACGGTGGTCATAGGAAATCATCAGAGTTCTTCCGGATATGTAAAACTATTATATTGCTATCCTATTTAACCAGACTTTGGACTGAGGCAGGGACTGTCCTTGAGGTTTTCCCTGAGATTTTTTAAACTATGTCCCAAAACTTCTTTTAGATGGGGAAATATGTGATCGGCTTTCTGCTATATGCTCCTCATTTTGTTCATTTTCTGTGGATTTGTAGTCAATGGTGCTCATTAACCTCCCTCCCACACACTGCTCCTTACATGACAGGGGTAACATAGATAAATAGCTAAGACACCAGTGACACCAGTCTGCAGGGAAATGCATTCATATTCTTAATTAGGAGTTAGTGTAGTTGTAATTTTAGTACAAACTGCGTACACGGTTATTATTATAATTATTATTATTAACACAATGCGAATTTGCTATATATTTACTGCTATGTAAATTGCCACATAATCTTAGGTTACTATTGTTGTTGTTATTGTTATGGCAGTGCATTATGGTAGACATAGGTTCTCCCCGAGCTGTACATAATGTTAAGTGATAGGTGAAGCATATAATAACATACTATAGAAAAAAGCAGGAGCCAGTGATATAATCTTTGGGATTTTATTCATGCCAACTTCCTGTTCCTGATTAGGAGCATTTACCCCGTGATCGATCAGCCTTCAGAACTGCTTGAAATCAAAGGCAGAAAATGTATGTGCTGAACAAGAGGCAACATGCGGAGACATTAGAGCCCTGGTGCTCTGAGCATCACAGCGAGAGGTTGATTCACTTTGTGCAGGCGAGCCAGGGAGCAGGCCCAATGGACGGGTAATGGATGATGGAGGGCTGTGACACACACTTAGACGGTGATGGGTGGAAATGCCTGTCTGCACTTTGCTTCAGAAAGAGTCCTGACCTCCCCGGGCTGCTGCGTGTCGGCACTCTGATCAGACCGACTCGCTGATGACAGAGAGGAGGAAGCAGCAAAGCCAGATGTTTAAACTCCTGTAGCCCTCTTCTTTCTCTTCACCTCATCCAGTCCTGTCCTCAAACATCTCTTCTCGCTGTCCACTTGAGATGAGCCACAGTCTTCAACAAACGCTGCAAACAATTTATGATGCCTTTCTAAGGAAGTCAGATCTGGCCTGTGCACCTTAGGGAGATTTTTTCTCTCCAGCTTTGTCTCTTTTGCTGTGCTGCCAAAAGAACATTCTGATATGTAATCTCTGGCTGGAGGAATGGCAGACAGACACATGTGCACAGTTCACATTTGTTTTCCTGCTCTTGACCCGCAATCGACTGTAAAGCTATGGAGAGAAAGTGATCGAGAGAGGGAGACTGAGGGGGAGAGAGGGAAAGAGTGAGTGAGGGAGAGAGGGAGAGAGCGGCTGCCGCACAACAGATGGTTCTCCTTAAGGAGCTGAGATGAAACTCTTTGTGTTACAAGTGCTCTTTGGTCTTTTTTGAGACTCGAATCAGTTCAGGCTCCCCTGCTGGGCTGCGTTCCAACGTGCTGAGGCCAAATGAGTGCATAGCCTGCATATGCATTCACACACACTATCTGATGAATGGTCTCACCTGCCATCTTTCTTTGATTTATTGAACAAACTTAGTCCCAGTCAAGGCGAACAAATTCCCTTCAAAGTATTCTTAAAGCTGTACAGCCTTTTTCCATTTCATAAAGGTCCACAGGAGATATTCATTTACTCTAGAGCACACTCAAGAGACAGAATACATTCCATTTCTTAAGGTATTATATCAAGACAAATGATATTGCACATTTCAGTGATATTGATTTAAAAAGCCTGCTGGTAACCCTTTGCCTTTGGAAACAGATGTGTACAGGTTTGGATATTGTTACTATTGACCTGTAATAATTCTATTACATTAGGGATGTGGCTATAATAAATGAGTGCACACATCCTTAAGCAGCTTGTTAAGACTGCTGTGTGCAGCTGCTTTGATGTTGAATGTGAATTGTAAATGCAGTACGTGTAGCAGCGGCTCTGATACAGATGGGGGTTGCATCCCCAGCAGAGCGATGGCATCACTTCTCAAAGCACACATGCTTGTGACAAGTAAACTGAAATCATCATTGATGTTATTTATTTTCAAATGCTCCCCACTTGACAGGCGACATCTTGTTCGGCACACATCCCATGGGAGGCGGCGGTGCGCAGCGCTCCCCGGCTCCATCACGCGCAGACAGCCGCTCTGTGCTGACACCAAAGCAATGGCACTCACTAGAGACTTGCTCTGGAATTTGTCACAATCCTGCAGCACCACATGAAGAAAACACAAATGCACTCAGCCTCATGTTTACACTCTTTCAGATCTGTCACAATGCTTGTCTCCACCTCAGCAACTCTAACACACAAAAACCTGACTTTTTCACAAAAAACATGGCTGTTATTGTAGTTTTGGACTAAAAGTGTGCATCTATGCACCTTTGACAAAGTTTAAAAGAGACTTCGACAAAATGCTTGTGCACTTCAGGACAAAAGCTAGCATCTGCGTAGAGCATGTGTCTTTTTGTCCTCTCTGTCTAAAGGTAAAGTAAAAATAGTCTTGCTAGTTTCCTGCTATAATCCATCACAGACATCATAGAGTCTGGCTACACAGCTCAGTGCTACTAACAACAGCCGCCTGCTAGCACTGCCTATCTCAGCACAGTCAGGAGAGCGCCTGCACGTGTGTGCTTGTCCTGCATGTGTATGTGTGTCTGTGGGAGCCTGGCCCCATCCATTCATGGGCACATGGCCTCATTATCAGTCAGTGGCTGTCTGTGCTCTGGGGAGGTGGTGCAGATGAAGGAGCGAGCATGGCGGCGGGCAGGTAAACCAGCCGTGAGCCAACACCAGTGCCAGGATCCCCCCGGCACAGCTCTGCTAAAGGAGTCCATTTGTCAAATATGCCTCCACTGTAGCCCGCCAGGGACTACATTACTGGCTGGGGAGTGCCTCTCTTACCCTACACTCGCTCACCAGGCAGGCCGCCCAAGGTGCTTCCTACGGTCCAGCCCGCACACACATCTGATTGGCTCATTAATAAAACAGCCCCCCTTTGGAGAGCACGGGGACATGCTCCGGTGCTCTGGACATGGCTCCCTGTTTCTAATGGGCCAGCCGGGAGAGGCCTTTGTCTGCACCCCAGTCCTGCACATCCTTCAATGTGTCAGAGCAGACAATGTGAGGAAGCATGCAGGGCTTTGAGTGTGTAAAGCTCAGATCATGCTGTATCCAAGCCCAGAATTCAGCATAGATCTTCATGTGTGTTCACTGGATTTCTACATCAATCCCACTTAGGCACAGTTGGCCAGACCTCCTCCATCGCTTAGCCTTTGCAAATGATTATAGCTAGCACGCCCCACCTTTAGATAAGCTTTGCATCATTCAGATCACTAGCTTTCCCTTGCAGTCAGTCATGGTTGGGATTACATCACAGTCCCATTTATATAGCCTTGCAAACAGAACATGAAACAAATGTAATTAATGACAGGCCACACATTGTCTATCGATTTATGGCAACAAATACATCATATACTCAATATAAGTGTTATGTGGAGGATAGAATAAACTAGTGTGGTGTTATACTAGCATAGCACTCCATTTGCTAAGTAGCCTCACCCTGTTTAAGCAGAAATTGACTGTATTCTGTAAACTGTTTTTCCTGTTTTGCATGTTGAGCACCAGCAGAAGCAGCTCTGATTCACAGCTGGGCTCCTGGGGGAGGAACAAGAGTTTTGTTTGTGTTGTTGTAGGACGTAAATCTAACAAGAGAGTTGGCGATGGAGCACTAAGCCTTATGGATCCCCTGTGAGCTTTGCAGAGCCCCTCACTAAATAAATCTGAAAATCGAAAATACATATGGTGCTGTAAACCTTCGCATAAAGGAACGCTTATTCTCCAGCCAGCAGAGTATCAGGTTTAGTACTTCCACGGTACTACTGGATCCAACCCTAAAAACATTAACACAGAGAAGACATGTGAGTGAGAAGTCAAGCTCTAAAATGGAGTCTCCGGGGATCTCAACCTACGGCTGTTTTCAGTGCAATTTAGTCATCACTCTTACCGCGGATATCTATTTCCTGTTTTGTGTGGGAGAGATGGCAAGTGGTAAGGGTCAAAATAGGCCAGACAATATCTCCAGACTTGTAGATAAAGGTACCACTCCACAATTATTAGCTTAAGGAAACAGCCTGGAGATTTATGGATATACCCAGGTGACTTGGGGCAGCCCTAGTCACTTCCATATGTGACTCCACGGCAGAGTGGTTGACAGGGCCCTTCCAGCCCGATTAAGCTCCCATGTGTTAGCTCAGGGGCCTTCCTTGTTGGCAACTGGGGGCCAAGGGGGAGAACGTAGCCTCTTGAGCTCAATTGGTAAAGATCACAGATGTGGGGGCCCCAGCGAAGGTTATAGCTGGATCCCGGGTCACTGCAAACCATGGGGCCCCTCCTGTGTAAGAACTGGGTTTACTGTTTCGCTCGGTCCCTTGAAGAGGAAATAACAGAGGCACCAATTAAAGCTTTAAGACGTTAGATAAAAACCGTCTGTTGTTGGCTCTTAAACTTCGGAGTTAATGCTTGTTTGCCTTTACGATGGAGCCACATAGTCAGCTGCCATTGCTCTGCTTTCTATTAAAGTGGGATTGGGAGGTTGGTGTAATTTTGTTCTCCCCTTTTTCAGAAATCTCCCAGCTCTTGGCATGATTGCTATGTAAACAAGCTGTTTTATTGCTGAAATACATACTGTCAGCGGGGTGGATGTCCAGATTTTGTGGGACTAGACGGAGCAAACATCTGCGGGGTATAATAAATACTTTGTTTTGTCAGTCAGAAAACATTTGTAAAGCAGTACAGCCGTCATAGAGGTGCAGTTATTACACAAGAAATCTCCTGGATACTTGGATAAAGCCATTTTGAATCCCTGGTCTTTTAAAGTTATTTCTCATCTTAAACAGGCTGTAAAACCTTAAAGTCCAAGGACATAGCCATGTGGTACTATTTAATATACACACTAAAATACTCTTGTTCCAGATTTATATTTGACGTCTACAGCTGCCAATAATTTCCTTTTTTTTCTATAATAATTTTCACATTTTCCTAATAACCATAAATGACATGTTTTTCAGAGCTCTGGCATGTCCCTCCTCTATGTATGTCAGCAGCATAATTTTGTGCGGCATGCGTGCACTTAGCTGGGGTATTTGCACATTATTGAATTTAGATAACCTGTAAAGTAGGGGACAGAGACGCATAATCATGTTGTGTCTATGTGTGAGTCGAAAATTGAGAGCCTTGTGTATCTAGTCTGTCCAAGGTCTATCAAATGAATCCCATGCACAGAGCAGATTTTGATGGAAAACCCTGCAGCTACACACTCAGGTCCAACAGATGAAATAATAGTGTGAAATGAATGTCAAAGGCTTCCAGCTCCTGTCCCCAGAGCTGCATTGGTGTAATTAGCGAGGATGGCCCTTGCCCTTGCCCCCATCTCCCATCCATCCCCCCTACCCCGGTGGCTTGGACCGGAGGCGGGCTGGGGCAGCTCTC
The DNA here is from genome assembly GCF_009829125.3 of Periophthalmus magnuspinnatus. Classification (NCBI taxonomy): domain Eukaryota; kingdom Metazoa; phylum Chordata; class Actinopteri; order Gobiiformes; family Gobiidae; genus Periophthalmus; species Periophthalmus magnuspinnatus. The sequence goes on from NC_047134.1 coordinate 18,114,276, forward strand.
TTGGGACACGGGGAGGAGCAGTGGAGCAGTGGGTGTCCCGTAGGGGGCGGGGTCAGATGTCAGGGTGGGCCTGTGGCCAGATGAGCGAAGCAGGGCTGATGCAAAGAGGCTTTTGTGGCATCATGGCTCAGCTCTCCAGGCTAAAGTGCACTAATCCATATTACATGTGGAAGAGCCACGCAGATTAACCAAGGTCTTCATCAAAATGAATTAAAACTTATCAATTCCACGTGAGCAAGGGGTCAAATTGGAAAAAGGGCTTTTGCTGAGAACTGCTGAGAAGACGGTTTCCACTAATGTTCTTTATAAGTTAAGATTTTTAGGTTGAGAACTTAACCTCTGATGTGGAAGCCATTAGTTTGTCAGGCGAGGGGCTAATAATGTGGAATTTAGGTAGTGACACACACAGTTATGGGCTGAAATAGAAACCATCTGACTGGTGTTAATGTCCTAACTCATTTGTGGTGACTCTGTGCCACTCGCTGAGGTTTGAGAACCAGAGCAGCACTAAAATGTGCTCTCATTCTCACTGCAGTGACCTCAGTGCTTGGCCATTCTGTGGCCTGAGGAACTTTATATAATAATGGCATGTGATTAAATAAACACAATTTTCTGTTTAAGGGCTGTAAACAGTCAAATCTAATTTCTTCATCTCTTCATCATCAATTTGACATTACTTACATAGTAATCTAATAAAATGTTTGTATTTCCTTTATTTGGATATTCAACAGAGAAAAAAAACACATGTAGTGAGTCTATCGTTGAAGCTCTGTAAATGCTACGGTCATATCAAAGACTGAGATTCTTTGTTGGTATAACGACAAGGTCGATGTAAACAGCTGCCAACTTTGTCCTTAATTTGATTTGAACTCTACTGTCGACATTTTATTTTGGATCATAATGTGATATTCCTAACTAACTTAATTTGGACCAATTTGGTCAGCCTTGATTTGTATTTGTCAGAGGGGCTTTTCTGATAATGTCTCTATTTGATGGGAACATGTTTCCTGTTGTAACTTGAGTTAATATAAGGCTCTGCATCTTTGATTCTGTCATGAGAAAGTCGCTGAACTTTTCTATTAGCAGTGTCTCTACATGGTAGTCGAAAACAACAATCTGTAATCACTTTACCAGACTTGCTAACTCTATCAGCTACTTATGCTTCATTAATAGAAACACTTTATAGATGTCTGAAAGCAGGCCAAGGTCACAGCTCTCCACGGAAAGCCTCCATATCCGTAAGAAGGCAATACAAGCACAATGTTCCTCTTCCACCTCCTTATGAGACACAACTCTGAATCAATAAAAGGGCGCAGAGCAAAATTAATCTACCCACCACCATCTTGGCCTCTATTTGCAGTGTGAGGGAAGCCAGCAGCCATTTTGTTTTGCTGTTCTCAAATGATATCCTATGAAAAGATGCCGTCTGTGCATGGAGTTAATTAAGCCATAGTTTTGGAGTCATAATTGATGGAATCGTGGAGTCATAATAGAAATTGCGGGGCCTCAGCAGCTGTGGCATCCTCCAGTGGTGAAAGGATATGTTAATATGGTCCTGAATGCAATCAGATTGTGTTGTTTTGTCCTTTTTTTTAAAGCCAGTTGCTTCTTTTTCTCAAGGGGTCTTATTATACACTTTGGTAACACTGGAGACCCACTGTGCAATCCAATGGGAAGCCAAAAGACCCGTACACTGCACTCCTTAAATCAGTCGTAGCATCTGGCTCATCCACCCTGGCAAATCCTTTCACATGTGGGGCGAAAGATCAGGCCTTGTATTATTTATGGTGAGTACATTTCCATAGCAGGCTGTCATACACCGATCGACCATAATATTATGACCACCCACCCACTGAATATTTGTCTTTTGTGTAGTGATATCTGTCTGATATAGAGTCCAAAAAACTGTTTGATCAGACCACAACGACACACAACTTCATTCCTCACATGTGTCTTCTGTCACCAGATGTCGAATCTGAAATTGGACTACTTTTTCAGACATGAAGACGTTCGGAGCATGAGAATTTAAGAATTTGAAAGTGCACAGAGTAACATTTTTCCTTCCCTGAAATGTTCCATAGTATGGCATTAGACTCATGAGCCATAGAGACAAGCAAGTGACGCAACAAGGCCAAGTTACAAGCCAGTTCAGTGATGAAATGAGCCCTCTCACAGTAAGAAGATGGCCTTTTCCAGTTTATTTTTAAACAATTGCAACATCAGTAATTTAACAAAGACATAACATGCATAACAGGTGGCACTCAGGACAAACTTTTTACTTCAAGCCATAATGTTTCCAGCTCACAAAGTCCCTCAGTTAAAATCCATTCACATTTACCTGGTATTTTTAGCATTTAAAACATCAGTAACTGAATAAATCAAGATCGATAAGTTTAATGCCATACTGTGGAACACTGAAGGCAAAGCAATAACAGGTAGCGTACTCTCCCTCAAATAAGAGATATTCAGCTTTACCTGTCAACAATCATGTTATGCCAACTAGCTTCATCTTCGACTTTAGATGCCTGTACAACTGAATCAATCCCACATAAAATAGCCATGTGCTTTTTTTTTTTTTTACATTAGGGGCATTTACAGTCTTATATGCGTCCAATCGAAGTCTGAAATTGCAGCGTGCGAGAAATATACACCAGGAAAGTATACAATTTACCCTCCCCGTCCGCTGTGGTTTCCATCATCTCCTTTCTGCCCCCACCGCTTCTGCTTTTCCCAGGCTGACCCTAGCATTACGGTGCAATAGTGCAGCGAGGTAATGATGAGAAATGGAGTTATAATGCCAGTTGTTAAACCCCGGGCCTCACAGCAAATGTGCTTCAGAGACCTTGCATTTGTCTCTGAATGGATTAGGCCTTTGCTCGGCTAACCCTATATTTAATCTCACTCCCACTCTGCCAGCAGCCCTGTTTCTCATGGTAACAAATATACTGTCATGTATACCGTTAACTGTTGGAGCACCTGGGCTTATTGCAGGCTTTTTGTCTGTGTTATTGGAGGTTTATCAGGCGGAAAGAGATGGCAAAAGTGCTATGATAATCTTCAATCTGGTTTGTCTGGTTGTCTGATGCCTCTAAAGTATGTATAAATACTCAGGGGCCGTCATGGCATGCTCATAAGATTGGCACAGATTTACTCAGTTAACAATGGTGTACTTTTTGCATAATAGATATAAATCAAAAGCAGAGTCTCTGATGGGATGATGACCAAAAATGTTGTAGGGTCAAATAGTTTTCACTCCTCCAGTTTTTAAGATTGGTTAAAGATTGTTTTAAATTAAACTTTCATTGACAAAAGATGGGGTTTGAACCATTAACTTTCTGATTTGTGGCAAACGCTTAACCTACTGTGAGTCATATTATGAAATATCAAGAGTTAAAACTTTGCGTGGAGCTTTTGTACATGGTTACTAACTAAATATGAGGTCATAATTTTTATCCTGTATCAAATCATGAAACTGGATTTTTCCACATTTTAACATTTCTACTACACTGCATATATAAACACATGCTGCTCACCTGATCATTTGGCACACATTATACAGTGATTATTCTCAGACCCACTGGAGCCATACAATGTTAATAAACTGGTGGTCTGTGTTAAATTATCAATGTGCATGAAAAATTCATCAGCACACGTCTTTCACACTTTCTGAGCTGCGCACTATTCACTTTTATCTCGTTAGAGGAATGGAAATGTTATTACAAAGGAAATAACACCACTTGTTTTCCATTTTCTGTTTCACATCTGAAGCAGCCAGTTAACTGTGAGATTGCTCTGATTATTATCATTACCTTCGGTTTTCACGCATAATTTGGTGGGCTTTGGTTATCCCGCAGGTAAGCTCCATAAGTCAGTGGCAAGTGGCATGGCTGTCCTCTCAGAGTGCAGCAGTGAAGCGTATCAGAGGTTGTTATTGTAGGCACCCTGCTAAGTGCACATAAATTACTTGCTAATCTCACTTGTTCCATTTCCATCTCTTTTTCTTAGTGTAAATTATACCCTAGTGAAGACAAATCAGCAACAAAACCTCACAAGGTTGTGCCTTCTGTTTTCACGTTTCTGGGACAAGAGCTGTAAAATGTAGTTTTTGCCTCTGTCAATCTTTCAAACGGCTCAGAAGGAGACGAAATGAAAGCTGTTGGTCCATAAACACTTGTGTATCAAATGTAAGATCTAGTTTGCACATTTTCTCCTGCCGGCACTGTGAAGACGATAAAGAATGTCAAGGTGACATGTGCGTGCTTTTGGAGGAAGAATAAAGACAGCAGTGTCCTTGCTGATTCTATCAGTGGAAGCCATTCTTTACCTCGTTCATTGGACAAGCAGCGAGTGGGGGAGGACAGCCCTGAGAGACTGGAGGTGCACCAGAATACAAGCATAACATCTCTCCTCCAAACACGAGTCGAACGCTACACTGTTATCAGCTTCCAACTGCTTTGCCTCCCTTATCGATCTGCGGAGCTCGGCAATGCAAATGGCTGCAGCTAGCCCAGGGTGTTCCAGCATCAATGGAGAGTAATTATCTTCGGCAACAACCAATATTGAATAGTTAAGCCGGGGGATAAGGTAGCCAGGAGAGGCTTCAAACAGTCCCTCACCTCTGTGGGCTGAAGGCTGATGGATGGATCAGCTGGGACCGGTTGCTGCAGGGGCCCCACAGGCAAACGAGAAGAGTTACCAGCTCTCATCTCCCTGTGCCCTAACAGCACAGCATTACAAATCCCAGAGAAAATTCATTTTTAATGTGCCTGGCGGAGGGCGCTTTTTGTTCTACACTGCCACGATCAATCAGGATGACTTTTCATGTCGGGCAGGAACCTCCAGAACCATTTGCCACGAGGGCTTTGATGAGAACAACTTTCAAGACAGTTAAAATACTGCCTTACACCCACCGACTCGAAGAGCAGATAGAGAATATGAAATTAACTGAAGGCACCATAACACATTATGGTAGCTGTATCCATTTGTCCAGGTATTCTTTTATTTCTAACTTCTATGATGGCAATACCCTTTATGCATAGTTGGGTTATGAGAGTGCTTGAGCCTCTCTAACATGTGCTGGCCTGCGCTCTCACCAGCACTACTTGTATTCTGGAGTACAGGCGCTCCAAATGGATGACCTAGAAATGTTGTCCATATTGAAAGATAGGAGTCATCGAAGAAGGTGCTCATTCTCACATCGTTGGGCTCTGCTACTCGATCCCCTTAATGAATAAATCATGGTTTCCGCCAACCACTCTCCAGATCAAAATTACAATGTACAGCTGCAGAAATAAAATGGAATAAAACATGACTGGGCCTCCGTTTTGGTAGTGACAGTCTATGTTGTGCCTCTCCACCATCATTACTTCTAATACTAAGCGTTAAAAGTAGCAATTGCTGAGATTCCAACTTGAAGAACAGAAACCGCTGTTGAAGTGTGAAAACTATATCAGATGCTGCATAAATATAGGGTAGTTCGTTAAAAGTTCACAAAGTCCAGTTTAGTTACTAGTTTTTACTGTCTCATTATAAAATAGCAAAACAAGAAACCATCATTTGAATGTAGGCTAGCGTATCATTTTCCACAACAGTGAGATGAGCAGCTCGCTAAAAAATGAAAATACCTTCTTCGACTGAATATTTTGCATATCAAGATCAATATGTATGTTTAAACACTATTTTTATATTTTAGTTTTCTACTCTTGGGTTTCCTTACCAAAATTCACTTTATGCAGTTGTTTTGTTCATTTGGCACGCCCTTATCCTGATGTATTTATGGGTGCGGGAGTGATGAAAATATACTTTTATATATATCAGTGTAGCATTTAACATATTGGAACAAACATGATATCTTTTTAAAATGGTCGCAAGTGCTCAAATTGACGAGTATAAACATGGCGTTCAAATGAAAAGGCGCTGTGATGTAGCTTTACCTTTCCATGTTTTTGACTAGCTTTTTTCTTTGCGTTAACCTATTTTAAGACATTGCGTCGCTTGTAAGCCATATTCTATTTCCACCAGGTACATATTTGAAGCAGATCCTTTCAGTCAACGCCCGACTTACCTGAGATTAACTGTTCTGCGACCTGAAGCTGGCAGTATTAGCCTCCCGCACTAAACTTACATAGGAAGTCCACAGCTGGCAAAAATATACCCAGCAATTTCAAAGGATGTATGGGCTAGTCGTCTACCTCGAGACTAAATGTAACTCTATCGGCTTACGGCTAAGTCCCTCTAAAGCTCGTCTTATGTATTCATTTCACTGTGAAAATAATAATGTGCCTGTTAGTTTGACAGAAATAACACTTAGAACAGTGTCAATGACGTGGCCTGACACTTTTTGAACGCTAGAATTTGCACATTAAATCGTGGGTTTTTCAACAACAGCCGGACCCACTTAATGCTTCTGCTGCATCTCATGAATACTGTTCTCATTTTGACAACTCAAGTCTTGTTGTAAATGTGAGCAACACTTCACAGAAAGTAAGTGTTAATGACTTTCCCACTCGCTAAGAGGAACTTGCTCAAAATAAGCGGTTGAAATAAAATGCACTACTTTTAAGCAGGGAAAAAAAAGCACATTGGGCAAAAAACATCCTCGAGTTATTTCATTTCAAACTGGTATAGGCTCTCCTGGTGGTACGTGCACAAACATACAGAGCACAAAAGTGGACATTTTGTTTTGCTTTCATTAGATCTAGCCTTAGTTTAAAATTATAATAATGCCTTTTATTTATATATTGATTTGTTTCTTTTATATAGAGAGATTTTGACCTTATACCTTACACATAACTAGTTTTTTCACATTTTAAACGATTTGCAGTGGTCCAAAGTCATTCCTTACTTTGCTACGTTATGCATTCCCATCATCCTAATTATTCACCACCAATGAGTTAAGTGCTTTCCACAACTCTTAGAGACCAGTGCAGTGTTTTTCCTTGATAGTAAAGCTAACAACAACTGATTATTGAACAATTAGATGCAGACAGCAGACTTATTTAGACCTAAAGAGCTGTTTATACAATATATCTGTTCTGGGGCAAGACACATTTTTCTCAAATACATGGGAAAACTTGGGTACAGGACCTTCAAAGTCGCTTTCCATAGCATTATTCATTCACTTCCAATGGTGTTAAGGTGGCAAGGCCGGCAGCGGGAGAAGTGTTTCCATACAGATTAACTCCTCGTTTAACACGCTTTGCATATTTATTCCTTGTTTAGTTCCACTGCTTTGTCCAAAGTTCTGCAGTAATACTTGAACATGATGTCAAAAGTTCAAATATAACCTCTGTACAGTTTTTCTTCACTGTGCTGGAAGAGTGAGGGGAGCTACAAATATAACTGACCCTCAGGAGTGGTGATGCTTTTATGGCCTGAACGTCTATTGTTCGTTTCATTGGATCTTTGTGGCTATAGTTTCCCATGATGCCCCTATGCTCCAACATCTGGTTTACTGTTTTATACATTGAGCTGGACTCTTCCCAGGTCTAAAGTCAGACTGTACATGCGCCATGTTTTTTTAGGTTTTGTGCTCCATGTACCTCCTTATGGTGTTTTCAGAAATAAGCGAAATCATTGTATAAGTTAAGTTTAGTGTAGGCGGGGATTTCCATTTTAAATAAGTGCGTGTCTTGTTGCTTTGGAGACACATAATACTGTAATAGTGATACATTAAGTGATGCGTTCATATGAGTAACATTTACATAAACAATACTTTTTTTTTTAGAAATTGTTCTGTGAGAAAAATTGAATTATTTTGAAAAATGTCCTGTTGTTGATGCACTTGCTTTGGCATTTTATTAAGATGTTATTTGTTTCTTTTTAGTGCTTAAGTCATCTTTTATACCTTTTACATTTAGTTTAGTTTAGTTTCTAATAGCTAAAGCGAGCTCTGTACGTTTTTCACTACGTTTTTACTTCTACCTGGTTAATATTCTTCGAAATAAAAAATAAAAAAAACTTGTTCTGCATACATTGTGACCATACCGCTGATTGTAAACAGTTCACTAGTGTGATTTAAGTAAACTCTGCAGGCATAAAGATGACCCTTAATCACAGTCAGCTGGAAAATAATTACAAGTCTTGCATTCCTGGCACAAACCGGCAGCGGGCTATAACTCGTATTGTTATTTCGTGTGAGACAGTGCATGTAACCCACAGGCAAAATGTGGATGTGCCCAGTCTATGGCAGGTACAAATTATTTATGCATTTGCAAAGCTGTATTTATGGTAAAAAAGGATTTGTTTCAGGGCTGCTCTTCTCTCAGGAGTATAACGCAGCATGGCAGAAAGTAAACAACAATCTTCTACTTGTCTCCAGCAAACTCCGTGGGGAGGTTGAAGTCGTAACAAAGGCCTCATGTTCTCCAGGCTTGGCTTTTCACTCAAACTTCAAACCTCTTTCAACCTGACTTCAATCAGGGCTAAGTTAAGCGGGTCATAAGAGTGAACATGATAACCACAGGGCTAACTTTGTAGCAGACGTCAGAGCCACATCCTCCCCCTCTTTAGCCTCTCAGAGTTCGCCTCTTAACTGTATTTTAGGAATAACGTCCTTACATGTGAGTGAGAAGCAGATGGGCAGATGGGTATAGCCAGCATAGATGCAACTCATGTCAATCTATATATTCCCCAGGCAAGCAGAGGTTTTAGGAAATCACTGCAAGAAATTCAATAGAAAGGGAATTATAATGCACTGTTGCGTTTTGGTTTTTTTTCCCCCCAAAGGCTTGTGTATTTCATAGGGCTAAAAATACAAGTTGTAATCGTGGTATAGCTAAGTCATAGTGTAGCTATAATCTTTCCAAAAAGACATTGTTTTTTTGGTGATAGAATCCTGCAACTATTCTTGTCTAAAGTTTGTATCTGGACTACACCCCACAGCAAAAGTTGCACAAACAATGATAGGTTAGAGCTGCAGGCAGTAGTTATGTTCATTGTATGTTATGTAATGTGTTATATTTGAATGTGCAATACTGTATAACAAACATGCACAGAAAATAAGTTGTAGTGGCATAAACAAAACATAGAAATAGAAGGAATAGACATTTTTGTTTGCAATATTTATAGGGCATGTTTTAAGCAAGCAGATGTATACGTGCTATTTATATATTTGTGAATTGTGATAGTGACATAACTCATATAACTGAACAAAAGCAATGTTTCGATTGGCAGTTGTTCCAAGTTCCTCACTGACACATCAAACGCCTTGAAATCTCACTGCACAGCTCTTCTATAAAGAATGAATGGGCGCCTCTAGTGCACATAAGGTTGAAAATATGTGTCCTCATGATTGGGAATAGTGTTAACAAATCAGATCAAGCCCTCGTACATTGATTGCTCTGGTCTCGTCCCGTCTTCATTTTCAACAGCTGCTGCCACACACACACATACACACACACACACACACACCCCTACACACAGGCATACGCACACACACACAGGCGCGCGCGTAGAGGCACAGGCTGACGCTCAGTGCAGCCCAGTGTCTCCAGCCTTGCACACGGAGAGCAGCTCGGAGCGGAGCGCACTGCGTTTTTCGGAACTTCTTCAGTTTTTTCCTCAATATCGACACGGACTATTTGGATAATCTTCACACGCTACACCCAAAGGACAAAGAAAAAGCATCGCGATCAATGGATATGTATTTTGTTGCGTTTGAGCTTGAGCTTATGTTTTAAGGGAATCTATTGTGGACGATCTGTCAGTGGCGCTTTCACCGTCCGCGTTGGAGTCGCAGCAGCGGCGCCCGTAGCTCCAGAAAGACCCGCCGTGCTTTCTCCGGGAGACAGAGAATTACCTCCAGAACTTTGGTGAAGTGAAACAAACTGGTTTTCTTTGGTTTTCCTGCACGTAACTGCTCATCTTTCTTCTCGTAGACGAAGGAAAAGCTCGTTCAAGCAGCGACTTATTGTTCCAGCAGGTTGTGTTTCGGTCTATTCCTCACGCGTCCCCGTCGAACTATCAAGTGCCCGGTGTTGGATTTAACCCCAATAAGGCTGGCGTCGATGTTTTTGTGATTGCTTTATTTTCTCCGGACTGGGTGACGATGTGGATTTTCTTCGTGTGCGAGCTGCGAGCACAAAACTGGTAAGCGTTCAAAATAAACCAAAATGCACATCTATAGGGAGCGTTTTCCTTTATTTTCGGATTGATTGCTTGGCGTTAGACCAGAGCACGGATAGGTGAAGGGTCTGCTTTTATCAGCTGGGGTTGTACTGAAGAACACTGGCTGACTGTTCCGTGAAAGCCGCCTGTCTGTGCGATGGCAGGGGCATTTTCCTCTCCGACGACGCGACTATTTTAAGTAGTGTAGACTGGGTTTGAAAACACATTGCCCTCGTAAATTCTCTGTAAAATGAGTATTTGCGTATCCCTGTGCGTTTTGTGATTTGTAGATCTAATAGACGGGCTGAAAAATACGAAAATCCCCTGTGCGTAAAATACTAAAGCTCCAGAAATCCTCCTACAAATGTCAGGTCAACTGCTCGTTTATTTTCCGCTGCAATATCTTAATCTTTGTCACACGTCTGTGCGCATTATTGCAGTCTAGCGTCGCCTATTGCCGTGGACTTTTAAATCCGCTAAACACAATCTGAGTGCGCACCGTGTCTGACCCGCTCAGCCACGGGAGGAGCTGTTTAATTAGGTTTTCTTTCCCCATCGCACCCACCAATCTCAAGCATCAAGGTCAGGCAGGATCACATGTCGCCTCTCAATATTAGTTCAACACTTAGGCCTCATATGACACGAAGTTGCCACAGTGTTAGGCTGCACCCAAAAGAATACCTCCTTTATTATTAGGAGAAGTTACTTTAGACACATGACTCTTGGAAAGATTCTTTTAAAAAAACTGCTTATAATAACATATTTCTATAGGAGACACATGGCGAGCTTAACGTGATTTGCCCTACTTTATGCTCTCCCTGGGCATTAGTGTAATATTTCCATAGGGACTAGCGGCTGTATCCTCATTTAATCCGTGCTATATGCAGACCTAACTGGTGATTTAACGGTGGAAGTTGTGCCCAATCTAAAATAACACATCTCATTTTATAATGGCTGTGTTTGACACCTGAGACACTGATTACCGCTGTTGTTATCGTGTAGGACTGGAAAAGTGTGCATCTAAATAAGGCAACGAATAAAAATGTCAAGACAACCACAAGTTAGTAAAATATCCTGTTGATTATGTAGTCAGTAAGAGAAATAAAACACTTTTGTTGATGATTGTAGCAAGCAAAATATCCCAAAATATCATAATCACATATCAGAATTTACGGAAGACTGTTGTGGATATTAATGTATTAATATAAAAAAATAAGAAAAAATTAATTCAATTCTAGGAGCACTTTTTTATACCGAAAACACACCTTGTAAAAATCATTAAGTTCTCCATAGGGCTGCCTTGTAACTGTAATAAAGTGTCCATAAAATATCCCCAGTCCATTATCTCTTTATTGCCTGTTAGTTCTGGATGTCTTTGGTATTACAGCGTCGTGCGGTCTACAAGCCAATCACTCCTCGAGCGAGTGGATACCTACCTCTAACCACACACCTACATATTAAAATACATATCTTTCCTCGCTCCTCCGGCACCTATATCTGTAATCTACTGCAGATGGGGCTCTGAAATTAGCTTGCAAAAACCTCTCTTATTCCTATCTTCAAAAGCCCATTTATCTTGAGCGGGGAAAGCCGATAAGAAACAGGCCTGCTTGGCAAATGTGATAAGAGGGCGAAAAATCCTCCAGCTATTTGTAATGTAAGAGTTGAGGCAGATCACAGCTGGAGGAAAGACATGACAAGCCCAGCATCATGAGACTAATACCTTGTGCCCCCTGAAGCCTGGATATGAGATAGCAGACGAAATGGAGATTTATTCAGGATGTGCGCATGAGCTCACCGCTGAAAAACAAGCCAAAAAGACATCCAAGGAAATAGCCCCAGCATTCGGGCACGGTATAGTGACGAAAGTGGGTAAAATATTATTAGCATTATCTACTGTAAATTGTTCTTGGTGAATAGTCTCGCAACAGTCCAGGGAATAGCAAAACTAATCTTGACAGTTAAATAATTTGTTGATGATTTTAGGTCAAAGCTGTTTTTAAGAGAATAAGAACAAGTTTTGAAAGTGCTGTAAATTCAAACTGGTACCTGACTAAAAAGTAGAGCTAATCCAAATTGGCTTTTACTACAGAGATTTACGCTGCCCTCTGTAAGAAACTCCCAGGAAACACGGACGAGGGTTCACAGCAGCTCTGCAAAACAAATCATTTTGTTGGCCAGCTACTGCCAGAAGTGCTAACAGTGCTCAACTGGTCATCACATGGGTAAATGTTTATAGTATGGTAAAAAAACAAAAAATGCATTAAAAGAAAACGGCAAACTTAGTATTTTTATCCACATATCTATAGGTAAATTGAATGACCATATACTTGCTTTGTCCCAGCCACATTTTGTTCTCAAATAGCAACAATGCAATTCTATATTTTCCTAAATCATTCTCAAACCAAGATGCTGTATGTTATGTTCGTAAGTACAGGTTCTTGTAGAAAATGCATGTTCTCTGAAGCAGGTATTTCTCTCGGCCTCAGAGTTATAGGCCACATGGGAGGTGGTCTGCTCTGACGACGTGTCATTACTGTATAACAGATGACACTGAACATGTGATGTTATTCATACTTCAAGGACACTCCCTGAGCTCCTGCATTTGTGGGTCCACCGTGGGAGATGAAGAATTTATGCTTGTCCCTGTGGCACTTGGATCTACGTCTTAATCCTGTCAGGGGACCCACCATAAAACACTTGCTCTGCACCAAATGCACATAGAGATTTTCACAGACGAGGTAGCTGCTGTGGAGTGAGCATTTGGCAAGTAACTCTGCTAATGCATGTTGCAGAAATGTCTGTTTTTAATATTTCATATATATATATATATATATATATATATATATATATATATATATATATATATATATATATATATATATACAGCAAGGACCGCACAAGGCCAGTGACTGTAATGGGACAGGGAGGTGTTGGCAAAGCAGAATACATTTTTCTCCCCGTTTTATTGCAGTTCCTTCGGAGTCGGCAGTGTTATTAACTGCATAGGACAGTGAGAGATTTATGTGCAGGTCCAAATGGAAGTGACCAGTGACCTTTCCTGTGGCGTTAGCAGCTCTCGAAGCGCAGCACAATGGACTGATTCCACAAAGAGACGTGTCTCTGTGTCCCTCGTCTCTCCATATCTGATGTTATTTTCTAAATGTGAGCGGCCGGTGACTTTCTTTTCTTTTCTTTCTGAATAACATGTCTCTCAGCTCAAAATGTCAACCGTGTGATGCACAAAGCAGCGTCCAAGGCCCTTTGAATGCCTCGCAGTGCTATTGAAGTCATAGGTTAGCAGTCGCTCAGTCAGTGGCTAATGTGCTCTGTGGCCCATGGCTGAAGCTACTGAGCATCACCTCGCCTACAGAAGCTCATACTGTACTATATGAAGCGGTATTAGCAGTGTTACCTCAGTTCTACTACAATGTTGTTGTTTTTGTTTTCTCTTCCCCTTTGACAAAAAGCCCCTCTTCACTTCAAACGCCAGTTAAATCCCATACATATTTCAAAAGAGCTTTCCCTTTAATCCCTACAGTCCTTCTGCAATTAGCCACTGACAGCAGCGCCTTGTGTAGGTCACAATCGAACAGAGCAGAGACAAACTAGTGCTCCTTTGATTCTGGGCTGCTGAGCACCCTCAACGCTCAGGCTGCTTATTGGAGCCCATCTCAAGGAGAGGTGGAGGCACTCGACTGAATTCCCCTTCTTTTGAAGCTGCCGACCTGGGTCAACCTGTCATTTTGGCTGCTGGCCAGCTCCCTACCTAGCCCTCGCCTCTCAGTTTCTCTCCTGATCTCCAAACAGTGCTTTCCCGAGAGCAGCCGTGTCTTTTGTTACCTTTATGAGGCGTAATTAAATGTGCACGGCGTGGCACAGTGTTTGAGCAGGAACCCCAGGCGTGCCATTAGCCAGATGTGGCTGCTCAGTTCTTAATGATAGAGGAACAGAGGCGGAGGAGACAAGCCCAGGAGTCCTTCATCACGCCATCCCAAGGTGTCGTGTGGGCCTAATTGCCCCATCGTTTTGTGCACTATACAAGCCCCCATGACACCTACCTTCATGCATTCATTATGTCGACTCCCAGTGCTATATCAGGCGGCAGTGCTCATGTACAACTGGAGGTGGGTGGCACACTGCAGCTAGGCTTTTAGCCAGCAAGTATGATTCAGGGGAGTCCTTAACACCTTTGTTTTCAATATGGCACGCAGGAGTGTTGCAATGTTCACTGTAATGTACTGCATTAAGTGCTCACAACATCTGCCTGGAGAGGGTTTCATTGTCCTGTACTTTCATCATGAGATCCTGTGAGAGCCATAAAAGACATGTTTTGATATGTGCTTTATAAAATGTGCTGAGCGGGCCGTGGCTCTGTTTCCTCGTAGGTGAGTTTGGGTGGGTATGTCCTTGACAGAGGGGCAGCCATTAGAGCCACTCTGTAGAAAACAAGACACTGTCTGTGTCAGCCTGAGGTTTGAAGTGCTCTGGGATCTCACTGACAAACGCTGAGTGATCGGCTCACATTCAGTGCTCCCTTCCAGCTCTGTCTTGGATCTGACTATTGAGACTTCTCATATTCCCCTTAAGCCCTTTCACTTTCAGTGTATTAAAGGCCCTATCCCTGTTCTGCCTTTAATCCAGCAGCATGTTTCCCCTTAGTAAGCACATTTAAGCCAGGAGCTTTAATTAGACGCCTCTTCCCCTGATGTGCATGTGTCGGTGGTCTGTTCATCCTGGTGAGCGTCAGTGGAATTGGGCCTACATACCAAACATACGGCATCCTCGCTGGAAAGCAGGCCCCTTCGTTAGTGAGGAACTGACGAGCTGCCGCTCACATTTGGGTAATTAACACCGCCACAGATTGTGGAACAGCTGTGCAATTTAGCACTGTGGCAACAGCAGCGAGTCAAGAGAGACTCTGCAAACACAGGAGCCTGTGAAGCACCTCGCTCAGGCCTCATCCAACTGTCTCCAGTGGCCAAACAGAATGCACATCCACAGCTCCAGGCTAAGCTACATGACAGATCACACTTAGAACAGAAACAGGACCATATAAGGAGATTGTAGGGATGTAAAGCATAAATGTCTATATTTTCATTACTTATTGATCAAGCTCCTGAAATGTACAGTGAAACTTTATTTTACTCTACACAGTCTGGTCATGTTGAACAATTTCTGCTTGGCAGGATCAGTATTAGTCTGTATTCATATGCAATTTACAATGTGTAATTTAAGGGCTTTTCATCTCTTTTCTTGGCTCAGTAAAGTTTGCCCCCACAAACTAAATTATATGTGAGAAGAATTAAAGCATCTCAGTCTCCGTTTTGTTTCTTTTGATGATAGTTAATGCGTCCCATTCCATCATGCTTTTTTATTTCAGTTTGTTTTTATCCTCACTGATCCACAACATCTGGTTTTGGGTTTAACCATTGGGGAGTGGCGAGAGTGTGGGGAGAAAAATGCTTGTACACATGCACTTTAAGCCTGGCTTCTACCTGATTATTACAGCACAGATACAAACATCCTGAGTTTTGTTGGCTAACTGTCAAGTTGAAAGCATTCTGTAGTGACAGCTCCTAGACAGTTATTTGCTAAGCTCTATGGCATGTATTCATTTGTGTTGCAGCAAAAGTACTATTTCCAAACAATCTGTGTTTTACAGCCGAGTGCTGCAGTAATGATGAGTTGCTGTATAGTTAAGTGTGATTGTGTATGGTTGAACCTTGTTGACTTGCTCCTTCTCTGGCCTATCAAGTATCAGTGACAGTGACATGCCCAGAGCTGTCAGCAGGCCATGTCCGTGCGCTCCGCTCCCTCACACACAGAATGGAGAGCGCCTGGGGAACTTGTTAAATTTCTGCTAAGCTAGGTTATCCTGACTTTGACATGAGGCATTTCCTTCCAATCTCTTCAGGTCTTCTGCAGCCATCATCAACCACAACTGTGTGAGTGAACAGGGCAACAGAGGCGATGCAATGATAATAATGTGAAAATGTCTATGCGCTGTAATGCCAGGTGAAGCCAAACGGACAGGCAGGCAGCCAGCCTCTGAAATGTATTCTGGGAGGCCAGGCCAAGCCCCGGCGGTGCTGTCATTTATTTATCCTATCTGCAGTGCCTGGAGAGGTGAAGAGAGGAGAGATGGCACAGGCTTCCTCCACCAGAGGGCTGGCCCACTCTGAGGGATAGAAAATATAATTGGGCTGCTCTCACTCACGGCGCTGGCACCAATAAGACATGTCTCCCTCCCTTCCTCGCTCGCCCACCCACATGGCTTGCAGACAGGCTGAGGAGCAGAGCAGAGCTGGCCTTCAGGCTCAGAGCAGGGACGACCCAAACAAGGCTTGTCACTTGTGCTTACAATGGCACTTATTTGATCGGGGGAGGTTTTTCTCCCTTCCTCCCACAGCTCAGTGCTACTATCCTGTCACCAAGTCTCTTTTTGGCCCAAGCTCCTCTGCAGCTTGGCTGGCTCTCTGTGAGACACTGCCATGCAAGGCAAAGGATTTAGCTGTGAGGGACAGGCCACCTGTTTGTTTGGGGAGGGGCACAGTTGGTGTACAAATGTACCAGGTTAGAGTCGTGTTTTACAGGTGTGAGGAATGTTTGATGAATATTTTACTGTATGTGGTTAACTTAATAATGATATGCATTTGTAAGCGAAGAGCAAGCACTGGCTAAATGTACATTTGTTGATTGGGCTGGTGAGTGCAAAGGCATGTTTCTTTCCTCACTGGACTGGCAACCAGCCAGACCTGTCAGTAGAATGATGTGTTGGAGGGAAGTTGGGGCTATACAGTTACATGTAGTTGGCATGTAGGGTCGGCATGTCACATATGTTCTTAGAAGAAGGTCCTACAATATCAAGCATATGTACGATGTGTCAGATATTAGATTACCAGATGGAACGTAGAACGATTATAGATGAACAGAGGTTACCCTGTCATAATAGAACAAAACACTGCTAAAACTAACTAAACTCAATCAAAAACTAAAATAAGTATTCTTGATATGTGGCATTCATGTATCTGGTTGCATATATTCAATTCTAGACAGGAGCCAAGTGAGAACTTTTAAACAAGCGAATTCTGCCAAGCGGTTAATTGAAAAGCAAGTCACAACATCAGTGTCTTGGAAATACAAGGACAAGTTTAATTAAACCTTTTATCAGCATAGCGTAGACACTGAGTGGCAAGAGTCAGCATTTATTTGAAGAAGTAAACAACTCAGCAATTAAGCAGTTAAAGAGCCTAATTTTAGCTTTGTTTTATTGACAGGGAACTTGTTTGTTAAGACAATCTACCACAGTGATGAGACAACATTAACCTTGCATTTGACCACATGCATTATACACATCGATCAGACCTAGTTTAAAGGTGCTCACTTGACCTCTCCATGGCAGACACAGAAGAAGAGATATCTGGACTTTTGGCACGTACACAAGCCGGTATCTTTTATGCCTACTGAGTCCACAGTTGCATTGAGACTGACTTGAAAACAAAGCTTTTAAGCAGCACTAAGATATTCATTGTTGCCATTGTGAACACGCCCCGGTAAAGAGAATTAGTGCTCAGGGGAACAGTCTGGTTGTTTTTTCCTTGCACCTGAATAATTTACGGTGTTGCATGTAAGACAAAGCTGCGCTCACTTGCTTCATTATATTTTAATCTACAGCAAATTGTGTTGTGCATATTTTCTGCCATTATCACCGACAACATCAGTAGTCCCGTTCACCTCAGTGTTCTACCGCTGTAACACGTATAGTCTATAGGCTACTGTATGTTCATCACTCAATGTAGATTTGAGCTGCAGATAGAGTTCCCTCCACAGGTGCGATGCTATTAACAGAGCTAACAGCTGGTGGGTTTACACTGGGTTCACGGTAGCTCATAAAGATGCAAAGCTTACAAAACAGATAGTTACAGCGAATTAGCATGCTATTATTGTGCCATTATGAGATTGTACCTCTGAACACATTGCAAGGTCAAGGAAGCTGGAAGTTAGGAAAAAAAGGTAGAATGAGGGCAATGAGGTTATGTAAACAGTGGAAGGTACAGTAGCAAAAAATTGTAGTAGAGCTATCCAGATAAGACAGAAGAATAAAATATGAAATGATATCTTCATAAATAAAAAAGTAGATATAAGAGTCCTACATTTAAAACCAATACAACTACCATACATACCGTCATTTTATTTAAAAAAAAAAGACTAATACTTCAGTCACTTTCACACTTTTTTTTATCATTCTAATCGAAGAAAAAGTACATTCTAAGTTTTTTCTTTACTTAAAGGTGATATTTACTGTTTTAATTGTGAAAAACAGCTAGTTCCTTTTAATCGTTTTGCAGTAATCCAAAATTATTCCTCATTTACCTTATGCGCTCCGAGCTTCGTAATTGTTCACGCCGATGAGTTTATGAGTTTGGTGCTTTTCATCTGTGTTGACCCTCAGTCGTCCAGGACTGATCCATAGCAAACAACGAAGTTAAATCTGTCAACTGGACAAATCTTGTCGGAGTGAACTGAAGAAGCGGCTTGGATGAGCAGCGAAACGTTTTCACTCCTACAAGATTTGTCTAGTTGACAGATTTAACTTTGTTGTTTGCTTTGGTGCTTTTCACAAATTTCTGAGGCCAGAGCGGAGTAATCCTAACAACAACTAGCATGTTATCTGCACACTTCCTGATTTTTGGACAATAAAATGCGTTATAATTAGTTGCAGACAGTATACAGCAGACTTACTTTGACCTCAAGATGTCCGTATTGGTGCAAGACATATTTTTGCTCAAATAGCGGTACTTTAATCCCTTTGCTGCTAACCTAAATTAACACGGTTGTTGTGAAGGTCAGGTCTTATTATTGTGCTTGATAATGTTAAGCCCGCTCACAAGCATCTACAGTTGTCGTGCTGGCACAAACGTGAAAATACCAGTGTACTCTGTGGTATGTAGTTAACCCACTCTATCAATGTTCCTTTATAGAGTAGAGCTACCGGTGGCATGCACACCTGCCTAATATGTCCAAATGGTTATTTCTAAATAAGGCAAACATCTGGACTCCCACTGAGAGACGAGATCAGATTCTATGGCGTGTGGTATATTGAAAGGCCGCGGCTTAGTATAGGCACAAACTGTAAAAGAGAAATTGTCATGACCCGTCTAAGTTACAAGCATGTTCGGTATTAGTGTCAATAAAAAAGACATCATGTCAGAGTGCAGTTGGTGTAGTGTGGATAGTGTTGCTCAGGCTAGGGTTGACTTTAAGTAATTAACCTGGCATTTCGTAGTACATCGGGTGCTAAGATGGGAATTTCATTTTAGTTTTTGCACAGTAAATATATTCTTTAAAGCAAAAATACTGATTACATTCATGGACGTTGTTCTTCTTTCAGTTCTGGCAAGTGCTTGAGGCATAACCAGCTACTTTGAGCCTTTGGTGGGTTAGTAGACTCATAATTACAAATTTGGAAGTACGGTATATTTTGCTACAGATAAATGTTGCGATAAATGATAATATTAAATAGGCATGAGCTGCAACAGATAAATAGCAGAATGAACCAATAATTTACTATAGAAGTTATTTAAAATACTCTCTACAGCTCAACTTTTGTCATAAAAAATAACTAAAATCTTCCCATTATTGTTATGAAATTGTACACATGATAAACATTAAACCCTCAAAATTATTGTTCCAGCTTTCAAATATTGAAGCCGGTATTGTAATTATTGTGACAGGCCTAAATTGACTTTGTGAGAGATATTCATTCACTAAAAGTAATTTAAACTCACCTATTGCTTTAACACACTTTTTCTGTATGTTGAGCATCGTAGCACTGTTTTATGTAGACAATATAATGTAATTCTCAATAATATAATGCCGTTATAATACCATGTGGTCTACTAATTCTGTTATAAACCATTCTAAAACTATTAAAGAAAGAGTGCATTAATGTGGTTTTATTTTCAGCACAGAATCTTCAAATGAATGCCTAGTTTCGACACTAGACCACTAGAAAAAACGCTTTGCTCTCAGTGATAAAATAATATGAAATCCAGTCCAACTGCGTGACTGTAAACGATCTGTTATGGGAATGGCTGAAGGTGACTGTTGGGGCATTGGGTGTCTTGTCCAACCAGCCAGTGTACCGGGGGCCAGAGGTTGCGCTTCTGTTACAAGCAACCCGATCCTGGATGTCTGCGGCAAAAGTAAATTCCACTTAACGTGTCACATCTCCTTCCCAACACAACCTGGTGGGAAGGGAGGGGGAAGAGGGGTCTACTGCTGTGGGGCTGCTTAATATAGGGCCTGTCGTGTTTGTTTGTATACAGGCGGAAAAGAGAGCATGCCTTTAAGTAGCAGGCAACGGTAGCGAGAAAGTGCTGGGATTTTTGTCGCTTTTTGCTTATCCCTATTTGAGTTTTCCACTGCTGCTTACTAGTAACAGCTTCTGCCTTAAGTACCCCCTCCTCTCTCGCCTAAACCTTTAAATTCTCGCTCAGGAGAAGTGGTCGTATTGATTGTAAAAGCTCAGTCGCCTTACATGCTTGTGGCTGACATACGAGTTGAATACTGAAATTCCCATCTCCTCATTCATCAGCTGCCGTTGTAGATTCACAAAGATACAGTTACTAAAGTGCCATCAACACCATCACAGCCCATATCGCTCTGATGTACTGCACAGTAAGCAGAGAGGGAGTCAAAAGTTCATGGGTCATAACCAGAGGCAGAATGTAACGCAATACTTTTACTACTACTACAATTACTCTACTCTTGTAAAGGCTTGCATAGAAATTTTAGGTGTGTAGTCAGTCACCTGCTTGTCTCCATAGAGCATTATACTTATCTCTATTTATTCCTTTCCTTTTTTTTTTGCTGGGTTGCCTGTCCACGAATCTGACCTGCAACTTGGCCTGGTGGCATCAACTGCTTTTACCTTATGGAGATATACAATGACATACTGTGGAACATTCCAGGTGAAGCAATAACATCTCCTTGGGAACCAGAAAAGTAGCGGGTCAACTAAAATGTTTTGGTTGTAAATGTTGTATCCACAGCAGTAGTGTATAGTGCTCATGTCTGTACTATTTGAATATAAACGTGGCTGTAGCTGCTGTAATAATTGGACTAGAAATTAGTGGAATTAGCTGGAATTTACATCATGTTGCTAGAAATAATTATGCCTATACAAAAACTATGGGTGGCAGTAGTAATTGGTGGTACTACTTGAAATACTGAAGGTCATGCAAGTGCAACTTTGTTTTACATCATTGATTCTTTATCTTTAGTGAATAAAAATACGGCTCGTCACCTGCTTGCACGGAGAAGTTAGTCTGGAATGTTGCATAGTATATAGCTGGCCTTGTTACAGGTCAGATCTGTGGAGAGGTTACCCTGCTCAAAGTAAGAATGCATGTAATTCAATGTATTCCTTAGCATTTAAAATCCCTCTAATTGAATAAGCACAAGCTCGATAGGTTCAACATCATACAGTGGAATATTCTTGGAAAAACAAAGGCGAACAAGTGGTGTACCTTTCACTGGAAAAAATACGTAGTAAACCTTTAAACTAAATATATTCAAAGGATATACTATATTATTACAGGGTCATAATTCTTATTGCGTGTGCACTTCCAGTGTTGAGTGTTGGAGGATATGGAGTGACTGGTGTGGGGGCCGCTCTGTGGATCTTGTGAAGCCCCTGTAGTTTTCCTAGCTCACAGTCAGCCTCCCACTGGTATTAGCACTATTTATTTGTGTTAGAGGCCCGCTGAATCATATTACTCCAAATCACCACCGCGGATCGAGCAAGATCTCCCTTTTCGCTGCCCATTTTTTCCACTCATTAAAGGTGTCCGCGCCCAAAGGAATGAACACACATTTTACCACACTTGCCAGCCAGCTCCGCTCTCCCTGCTTCTCTTCTTCTCTCTGAGTGGGTTGAGGGTCACCGTGTATCTATTGCATTATTTAAGCTCCTTCCTACTCTTAGCAAATTCGTCTCAAGTCAAAAGCGCAGTGCAATCTAGCGAGCCAGGAAGAAAGGCGAGATTGTAACTTGCGTTGCCTGAGGTGGGCTATGACTCACCTAGACGTTGTTCAGATTGAAGTACAGACAAAAAAAAAAAGCAAGTTCAATAGGAGTTTCTAGAAGCCACCTTTCTCCTAACAAGCTGCAGTGAGAGGTGGTTTGCCTGCTAACTTGCCCGAAGCTCTCCGCAGGGTGATTATGTCATGGCGGGCCAGTCACAAAGAAGGATATCTCTCTCTTCGAAAAGGCAGCAAGGAATATTATTATTATCTCCTCTCTACCGCAACAATAGCACCGCATTGTAAGAGCTCGGAAAAAGCCTTTTTCTTTCTGTCTTTTTTTTTTTTTTTTTGAATAATCGTGCCTGTCTTGTCTGTCTGTTATCCTGCCTCTCAGACAAAAACACCCAGGCAACCACCCACACTGACAATAGGCTAAAGGCTGTACAACAAAAAGATGAAGGAGGATATGGAATCAGCGACTTCAGTGACCCACCTATCGTAGCTTAGCGCAGCAGGCTCTTATGGGAGTCAGGATTTTGGCCGGAGATGCGGGCCAGCCAATCAGAGCGTTCCCTGAGCCGTGTCTTAAAGGGGCTATCTGCCATCTCAGCTGTTGGCAGACCGAGCAGTCACAGAGGAGGAGGAGGAGGAGGAGGAAGAGAATGCACTCGGGGTTAGATCTCTATCGGGGCTATAGTAATCACACATTGAGCGTTATTTCAACAGATGTGGAGCGTGTTTTGAATGGATGGCAGGCCACACCTTTTCTTGTCTTTGTTCTGTTTCTTAAAGCTATTCTTGATTCACAAAAGGACGTAACTTTTGCTCATCGTGTCCTCTCCTGACCCTGTTTATGCACAAGTTTGGAAATGATATATCTGTTTTGTGATTTTGCTAGTTCAAACAGTCATAACTTTATTTCCATATAGTATTGCAACTAATGCAGGCTAAAAATCGTACTTTCTTAGTAAAAGGGTAGTTTTCAATGTTGTGAAATGTTGTAGCACACCCTACTCTTCCACATGAACTACGTCATCTGCAGTAGGGCTGTACTCATCATTTTTAATAATCGTGACTAATCCACTATTAAAATAATTGTCGATTGATTGATGATTCTCTATATCTAGACTATACAGACTAAACCACGTCATTATTAAAGAGGTGGTTCTCCATAAATATACAGAATCATGATACAAAACTGTACACAACTTGACAAACTTTATTCTATGTGCAGTAGTTTCAGTAGCAGAAATCACACCGATTGTCCTGTGATAGAGCTGTGAAGGGGGAGTGAGTTAAAGCCTAGTGCAAACAGAAGAGGGACTTAGTGTGTCAAAGTGAAACTTATAAAACATATTAATACATTGTTTTCAGAATTAAGCATTTTCAAAACAATAAAAAGTAACATGTTGATCTAAATATGTTGTGTTAGCAGGTAATACCCCATAGAAGTGATGCCTACCACCCCTACCCCACCCCCTTAAATCAAAATGCAAAAAAGAATAACTTGAAGTCTTGAGTCATATTAAATTCTCGACCTGTTTGAAAAAAATGTATTTAAAACATTTCAATGTACAATTTAACTAGTTGCCCCATCGGAAAAAAATAGTTGACTTGCGGCCCCAATCTTCATCCTACTTTGTTTTTTCCAATGAGTCTACTATTTCCTTGAGCTTAAACAGTGTGGGAAAGGCACATTTTAAATCCTCCGAGTTTGGGTAGGGCGCGTTAATTGAGTCAAATAAAAAGTGATGGAGGCGATGATTTGTCTGTCGGCTTTTATTGCTGCAATTTCGACTATGCCTCATTGCATTATGCCACTTAACAAGAGCCCTTCACTGCTGCTTTGTCTCTGCCACTGCTAACATGCACGGGTTCACTACACAGGACGAGGTGGGAACACACGAGCCCTAATTTTCTGCAAATTTGAGCTGATAATCAACTGGAAGCGCTACCTCGGCTGCCTTGACATTTCCAAGCGTGTTCTCTCTCCGCTAATTCCTCCCTGTCTTTTCTGTTAACCTCTTAATGTGTGATTTTGAAGTTGTGATTCGTGACCTATTCCATCCCAATATGCCGCTATCCACCTATCACCATCTGTCATCCCTGGCTCTTTTGGGGAGTTTGGGCTGAGGTCTGTGCGCTCCCCAGTGAAATATGGCTTGTCCTTTTTCCTTCATTTCTCCTTATCTGGTTAGTGCTGGTGGCGGGCCTGCTGCGCTGTTGATTTGTGACCCTCTCTGTCGTCCGCGGCAACAGACTTTAATGTAATGCGTGCCTCTGCCCTTCTTCCCACTGATGAAACGGGCCCCTGCATTCCCCTGATAGACTGCTAATTTGTATACTAAACTGACAGGCAGCCGTGATAAGGGCTAGCAACTGCTGCTCAGCTCCAGAAAGGAGGGGTGCAGTGTAAGCAAGGCCAAGGGTAATATTTTACACAAAACTCAAGCCACCCCCCTCCCTTCCTAGCATCTCGCGCTGAATTCATTTCTCGGCGACTGTTGCTAGGGCAAGAGGAAGCTAGAGTTGTCAACCTCAATATTTTGTCATCCACACAATGCATAAATACAGGGACTAAACAAGCCTATACTATTGTACATATGAACTAGGACTTAAGAAGGACTACTTTTATGATTAATTAGCTACCCAGTTGGATTGGTTTAAAGTGAACAACTATTTTTAGATAATTATATTTTGAAAAACTCATGTAGGTGTTTATATAAGTGACTCTCTAGGCTAAACAAGACAGACTAGTTTCCTTTCTGACCACTCCATTTTGCTTGGTCACTATGGAATTCATTATCATCATTTTGCCGCTCAAGTCAAGGCGAGTAGCGGCTGACAGTTGCGGAGGCGGTCTCATCTCCAGCGTCTCTTCACGTTGCATTTGCCTTGCATTCGCCTTGCATTCATTGGGGGTCTGCTATCCTCCCGGCCTTGTAGATCTGTTTTGATGCTACCTTGCAGGGACACTGGTGGGCGGTTATTAAAGCTAAAGGTATACAGTTGTTGCTACTCCCCACAGGAATGCTAAGGCTCATCATAAACGACCACTTGGGGGGTCATTACTTTTCTAGTGAAGCACCGAGGACAAACACAGGACACATAATTAATGTGTCTCCCCAGGTGCATTCTAGGAGCTGTAGTACCAACAGTGCATGGCTAATGTGGCACTAATAGCTAAACATAGCATTAGTATGGTGGGTTAAAGAGTGGCAATGTTTAAAGGACCCATATTACGCTATTTTCTGATCTATGTTTTAATGTTGTTTCCTCATCGCAAACATACCCGGAGTTGTGTTTTGTTTCACACATGTTTAACACACAAACCCTGCAGATTCCTTCTTGAGTTCTCAAACAGAAAACACTCTGTTCCACCTTGTGATGTCATGTACATAATACAGGAAGTGCTGCACTATGTTTTGAAACATTATTCACCTTCCATAAAATCATAAGAAGAATTTAAGCCCTGGAATTGCTCATTTCTGCTGAACTAATGGTAAAAGGTAGCTGTTAACTTGGAAACTACAGCTTCGTGATGTCACAGGTTGATTTGTGACCTATTCCATCCCAATACGCTGCTATCCACCTATCACCATGTCTAAGCACCTTTAAGCACCCTGAGTGGCTGCAAACGAACATATTAAGTTGTTGAAATGGAAACGGCAGTGATGAATTTGTATTGTACAGATTATGAGATGTCTTGTAAATAGCTGTAATTGCAAGGAGACCAACAAAAATTCCACTTCAAAAGCATCTGTGAGTCCTTAAAAAGTGCATCATTGCATCTGCAAATAACTGTTTTGCTATTAACTGCTGCATTAGTTCGCATACATGAAAACAAGATGGATTGATGGGATATGTTTTTTCCTTTGAGCTGTTTAAAAATGTATTTTCAAACTCATCACGCCAAATAATCTGCCTCTTAAAGTGCGAAGATTTTGAAACCCTTTGTTAGATTGTTGTCTTACATTGCAATTTTGCAGTCTCTTCAAATGAATCTTTAAAAATGGTAAACGTCTTTATTTGTTGCATGTTTTTTTTCGTAAATGTAAATTCATCTTTATTGTCACATTTCAAATTGTAATGCATTGGTTTGAATATACATGCTATATTTTTAGTCCGGGAAGAGTGGCAACAGAGGAGCGCGTGTGACAGTAGATGGAAATTGGAAGAGAGGGCAGTGAAGGAGGAAGCTGACAGTGATGAAATACCAAGCAGGAGCCAAATTAACACACCGCAGGCTTTCTGTATGTGTGTGTGTGTGTGTGCGTGCGTGAGAGAGAGAGAGAGGAGAGAGGGTGTGGTGAGCTGTGGACAACCAGGTTCAGCCAGGGTAATTGAGAGCCCCATCCTCCATGCTGGATAGGTGCCATCCTGCCCACCTTTTTACTCTCTCTCTGCCCACGGTTCTAGCTTTCACTCGTGGTACCTGATAAGTCTTTTAGCTGCCTGTCGTGTCACACCATCCAAAGCTGCACTTTGTAACCGAGCGTACTTTTAGCTGTGTTGCTTCATCTGCACTGAGACATTTGACCTAGTCATTTAGCTGTCAGGGAAGAATGCAACGCCATGCTCGCTTCCTGCTGTCTATTACCTCTGATTATATACAAGCAAGGATACCCCTATATTTTACAGTAAAGTACACTTAATGTTTAGGTACAGGTTTAGTAATTTGTGTTTTGTTCAAAATATATTCAAAAATATTTGGCTGAAAGTATCAAAGCATAATTTCCATGTTTATTTTGCATATTGAGTATTTTGAGAAGCAGTACTGCATATTATTAACTCTTGTCATGGTTTGCATATGTTTTTATTTTTTGAAATCTATGCATCTACTATTACCATTTCATGTCAAAAAGTTGTAAAGATAGTTTGTCTGTCAAGAACATGTGGAAAATGACTCAGAACAAAATTATAATTATAGGTTTTTCTAGCAAGAACCACAACAAAGCTAACAAATGGTTTCCACAGCTGGTTTATCATGATGTGTGTAAAGTTCTTGGAAAGAGCAGTGATGTTTTCTGCTAAATTAAGGGGGTGGAGCCCATTTATATAATGTAGTAAAATAAAATGTGTTTTGCCCCAGTACATATTGTAGAATCAGCTCTTAGGGGTCTTATAAAGCGTTTTTATAGTTCACAAACCAGGAAGTAATGCTGGTCCACTATTAGCAAGCTAGTTGTTGAAAGCATTACCGTGACAAAAACTCAGTTCCGGCTTCTGAAAGTTGTGGATAGTGCCTATAAACTCATTCTTGGAAAGTGAGGAATAACTTTGGACCACCCCAAAATCAACAGTTTTATTTTTTTTACTTACAACATTAAAAATCTCGTACAGCACCTTTAATAATCAGACTTGGGTGGTTTTGAATGAATATTTTTTGTCCCTTGATTAAAGTGCTTGGATCAAAAGTAGATGAACGGCATTAGGGGTGTTTGATGTAACTCTGGGGTTGCAGAGGGAGGTCGGGGCTGGGTGGGTGATATTGGTCTCTCAGCAGTCTTCACTAAATGAGGTTAATTGAATGTGGGTAATTGCTGACCCCACTGTCTCAGATCACAGCCTTAACTGATCAATGCCTTTCATAAATGTGCACCCCAAGGTCACACACTTGATTATGTTGCAATCCCTAGCCGTGTAAATTGCCTCGCTTGGTTGGACTATGCTGTAAAATTATGCATGGCGTTGTTAATATTTTTCCTGTTTCATTCTGAGCCTGGATAGCAAATGCATTTTTCACTCTCACTAAATGTCTCTCTTATTGCACACTAGTTTCTGCCTCTCCCTCTGTGGCCGCGCTGTTATCGGGAGATTTATGCGGCCAATAATTCAGTGGTGTTCAGGGAAGTTGGAGGACTTTTTAAAACAAACAGCAGTGTAATTTGTAATTTGGCATTCCCTAAATCTGGGAGTGTGGTTGTGCCTGTGAGCTGGTGGGAGTTAGCGGCTGATGAAGGCTTTACTGGCTGCTCTCCTGCGTTAGCGCCTGCCGAGGAAACGGGAGGATTTCACAGCTGCTGAAAGCTGGGTCCTGGCTCGGCCCTCTGACCTCCTCCTCCCCTCCTCCTCCCCTCCCAGTCTACTGCTCTCTTTCCCTCTCCCTCTCTCTCTCTCTCTCTCTTTCTGTCTCCCCCCCTCTTTCTCCCTCTCCCTCTCTCTCCACAGTGCTTTCCTCAGGGAGCTCTTGTGTGGCTCAGAGGAAGCTGAATCATAAAGCATGGCTAATGAATAGAATAGGGAAGGAAAGCTGAGGCCTGCTGACGGCCCTCCAGAGAGGAGGCCGGGCCCCTGAAGCCCCAGGCTCAAATAGCAGACGGCCCCCACAAAGGTCAGGCTTCCTGCGGCCCGCTCCAAGGGCTTTTGGCTCCCAGGCAATGTGGCTTGAATTTCCCCCATTATTTTTTAAACGGTTAGATTTCCCTGTTTCCTTTGGAAAAGCTGGCCTTTGCTCCTCTTTCTGTCTCTCTCTCCCTTTATAGTATATGTTCCCCCTCTGCCTCATCTTTCCCCGTCTGTTTTTAATGGCAGCCAAGGCTGTCTCAACAAAGAGAGTGTGAAGAATTTGTTATACATGACCTCCACGCACCACAACCACAGGCAGCTCTGAGTGCCAGCAGCTCAGCCTGAGGAAAAAATGTCAAGCTGACCAGAATGTTCTACCAAAACAACTGCCAGGGCTGTGCTTTGACATGCCTTTCAAGAAGTGCTTTGGTAAGTCGGCCTTGTAATTGTGGATTATACAACTGACTCATGCAGACTTGGCAGGTGCAAAACACAGCATTAAACCTAAATATCAGTTGTCGAACTTTCTTGAAATACATCTGCAATAGAAGGACATTCAAACCCAGAGCTGGTGAAATGGGATAAGATCTGGGTCAGGGGCCTTACTGTAAACAGCCTTTCTGTTATGTCTCTGGTGCTCTGTGGATTACCACTCGGGCCATAACAACTGTTGTAACTGTTACATTGAGTTATGGCGTGACCTCCCTGTGTTTTTCTTGCTGTTGTGACCCTGCACCACACTCGGAGCCAGCTCCCGTGTCCATTTGACAAGCTTCATTTCATTCCGAGCCCATATTTTTCTTCCCGGGGCTCTGGAGGTTGCGCTGTTTCAGAGCTGAGGCTTGGTACTGAAGCGTTTAATGTCATCCAAAGCTAACAAAGACGCTGTGTTGTAGCTGGGTGCCCCGGTTATGGGAGACTGAACCAGGGCAATGCAGCACACTGGCTCTTCCTTCTGCCTCACAGTCTCCAGGCTTCGTTTGCTGTAAAAGGAAACAGGAAACAACTCAATTGAAGTGTCTATGTCCTGATTTGGCCTTATCAAAACACATCTCAAGTGCCACTCAAAATGTGGTAATGGCTCAATGAATCACCTAACCTCGCTTCATTATGTTTGCATTAGCATTTGGGCTGTACTGCGTTTGCTAAGCATATCATGGCTATAGTGGTACAGAAAGATGACTAGACTAGATTGTGTTGATTTTATAAATAAATTGACAAATAAGCCAGCAATAAAAGGCTATGCTAATATGTAAGAATGAAAAGTTAGGCAGGTCTTTATACATATTTTTTGGACCTTTTTTATTGCTCTGAATACAGTACAGAATGTCATAGTTAAACATTTATTTTCTAAAAATTTGTTGATTTGTATTATTGCAAAAAAAAAAAATAATAAAAAAAAAATCTGATGTCAATTATCAATATTAGTTATATTTTTAATAATTTTTATTGTTTTCAGCAAACAGCGAAAAAAAAACACGCTAATTTGGCAGTTAAATATTCTTAGTTGTATTGACAGAAATCTTGCTTACAGTAAAGACCTATTACATGGAGTGGAGCTATTCCAAGTGTCTAAAGCCTCCCTTGAAGTGCTATCTCTCGGTAGTGTTTTTGTACAACTATCAAGTGCAGACAGACAAATTTTGTGGCGAACAGAGGCACAGTGGCAGTGAAAGAGAAATTGGGCGGTCTTGGAGAGA
Source organism: Periophthalmus magnuspinnatus (assembly GCF_009829125.3). Taxonomy (NCBI): domain Eukaryota; kingdom Metazoa; phylum Chordata; class Actinopteri; order Gobiiformes; family Gobiidae; genus Periophthalmus; species Periophthalmus magnuspinnatus. The sequence goes on from NC_047134.1 coordinate 18,144,404, forward strand.
AGAGGACGTCCTCCAAACACTTGTGAAGAACTAAGAGAGATGCCAAGGACAGCCATCTGTGTTTACACAATCATTTGCTTTCTCTCGCTGTCTCCTTCTCTGATTCACTGTTCATTCTTTACATATGCTCCCTTTGTGCCGCATAAAACACAAGCGCGGCAGTTAAAGATACTTGGGCCCTTTGGGTGGAACATATGTCGGGCTTGTGGTGCATTTTACAAGTCTGCCGAATCCAGATGAAATGAGCTGCAGCAATGGGAAGCCGTGGTTTTAAACAAAGACCTTATACGGCCTGACATTACGGGCTAAGAAGGATTTTCATTGTTGCCGCTATCTTCCAAGTACACTGTCGTTTTGCTGTTGGAGTTTTGCACAATGCAAGCTTTTGTGTGAATGGAAAACTATTGGGTCGTAATGTTTAAAGTTTTCCCATTCTACATGTGTCTTTTTATTGAATGTATGGTGTGTTTTGATTTGCCTCTGCCTGCCAGAGACTTCTATATCCATCTGAAGCTGAGGAAAATACCCCAATGTTTAGTCTGTAGTTCTTGCATGACTCGAATATTTCCCCTAACCTTGATTCAATTAGTAATAAGTATATATTTTGTAATGGATAATCTAGTTGCTGTCATAAGATAATTCAGTATGTAGTTGGTTGACATACTCTTTGCTATATGATGAAAAAACATGTCATGATACATTTTCCATTTAAATACTTTTATGTGGCTCAACAGTGCCTCCTAATGTTAAATGATTTGTGAGTGTCAGGTGCACATGGGATTCCTCTCCCTGATTCTTCCTGATTCTCTTCCAAACCAATAAACATTCAACTGGTCTTCAGTGCAAATATTAGCAGTCAGTGAATTATTAGGGGACATACTTTGCCAGCGATTCCATACTTCATAGATGCACTAATTATGTGTTTCTTGTTTTTGCAGGTGTCTGATGTAGGATCAGAGAGGTTCTTTTCTCCCACCACACCCAAAGGTAAGACTCTTTGTTTTTCTTGGCCTGTCCTCCTTATCCCCATTTCAGATAACAACGAGTTATTTTAGCATAAGTCCAAATCTCCCTTCTCTAATCCTGCAGGTCCGATTCGAATTTAAATGACATAAACAAGGTCTGGTGACTACATATGCATACATTAGTGCCGAGTGCTGAGTGGCGCTTCTTGGACGACCCTGCCAGAGGCTTAGCCTTCCTACATATTGGTTCATTAGAGGGGATTTAGAGCCTCCCTGCCACATGCTCCCACAAATGGGAACTTCCCCTCAGGCAATACAAGCTCTCTGACAGCCGGCCGGGGCCATAATGGATGCCAAAGAAAAAGGAGAGAAAGAGCTTTGTCAGCGGCCCAGACGACACCAGCTCAGTGTGTGCACATTCATGTGTGGATTACACAGCCATGTCCATGTGTGTGTGGGATTATTAGTGTGAATGTGTCCAAGTGTCCAGTCACTTCTTATACTCTGCTGTTCAAATTACATAGCACACATTTTATCTGGACACAGACTTCACTAGGCTACTGTACAGTGTAAATGCAGCAATGGCTGTCAGAGCAGGGACAGAGGCAGGAGGAGACAGGAGCAGGCAGGAGCAGACAGGAGGAGATAGGGGGAGGGAGAAGGAGGGAAGTGTGATAGACAGCAGCAGAACCATCAGAACCCCTAGGGCAGAGATGAGGACACAGCACCATTAACACAACTGAAGGAGGAGCAGGAGCAGCACCAATGTGTAAAATATGGAGCGACAGTTTAGAAAAAGGTGTAGTTGTAAGGTATTTTAAGGATGTAAATGGACCAAATTTAAGATAATACATGTTTTTACTAGCATTGTGTCATGGATGGTTGTACATTTGTTCTTGTCAGTACAGTATTAGCTCAAAGAGAAAGCGTGCTCTGTGATGTAGATGACCTGTGACCAGCCGGCCTAGTAAAAGCAGCTATGACTTCCAGATTTGCATGGTTTAGACTGAACTAGACCATGTCCATCTCCTCACTGCACAGGATCACTGAACCACTGCGAGTTTCTAATGTCACAGTTCTGCCAACACCACAAACTGTCCATAACACAACCGCAGAGACATGCTGCTGATCATTATCTCATTGTATACACCAGCCACAATTTACAGAACAACAAACTGCACGTCAGTCACAACATTGTGTTCTCAGTAGATTCCCCTAATATATGCACAGAGCTGAGGATTAGCACCCTGGAATTACACACACACAATCCAATCATAGTTTCTGTTGATTGTCATACAGATCGACCAGATCCTGTTTGGGTAATGCACAAGAAAGCAACCAGATTAGGGGTGGGGTGAGGCGAGGTAGGGTAGAGGCAGCAACCGCTTCAATTTTGTGATGACTGGCGTAAAGCTGTCATGCTCTGCTCTCTGGACCCTCTTGTATTGTGTCTTAGTCCAATGTTGTTTTGAGTAGGACTGCAAGATTAATCACAATTGCTATTTAAATGGACACAATTAGTAAACTGCGCAGGCTGCCATTTCTGAAGTACCATAATCTCCTCAACAAACAACGAAATATCCCTTTCATGCTGTATAAAAACTGCTAACCAAATACATAGTTTGTCACTTCATATTTAAGTATTTCTGTAAATTCTCCTGGATGTGTTTAAAGCGTGAACTTTGAACAGAATCTTATTATTAAAACACAATTCACAAATCTAATCGTAATCCCAGTGCTTGACAGAAAAATCACCATTAGATATTTTTTTCCCCCAAATCATTCAGCCGTAGTTTTGAGCGGAAATCCATTCTGAGACCGTGTTTGTTTTTTTGCCTGGACTATTTTCCTATGTGTATAAAGTATGTATATTTTTTAAAGACCCACTGGCTGTTTTGGTTGAATCTAAAATGCAGCGTATGTGTCCCATTACCGGTCTTACTGAGTCTCCTGTGGGACCAATAAAACGGCCCGCTCTCTCTGATCGCTGTGCTGCTGGCTCAGAGATGCACACAAGCATATGCCCACACATTATGTCACGCATAAATATATAATACTTTGATGGCCCCTGGAGGTAATGGCTGTTATTTCTTCCAGTGCTTCTCAGTCCTCTCAAACTTTATTTTGGTGAGCTTGTGCAAGTACAAACAGTTGAGGTTAGAGCCAAATTGCACACAGACCCGCAGTCTGTCATGTTAATGAAATGGTTCAGGGTTAATAGAGGAGACCAAAGACCAACATTGTAATCAGCCCATGCAGAGCGCTGTAATTATGCACACAGAACATGGTTTGGGTTAAAAGCCAGACAAGCCTGCTTTCTTTATTTCCCATTTTGCTCTTGTTCTTTTTGTGTTTACAGTATGTTGACTACCACTTACAGACATTCATAGTATCTGTAATAACAAGGCCTTGGCAGAACTAACTACTACGCTGTTATCCTCATAGCACAAACTATATATCTATTTTACAAGAAACTACATGCTCGCAATAATAATATATTCTGGTACTTGGCTTTCAATGATTGTAACTTACATAAAGGTGCTTTATGAGAGTTTTCTGGTGGAGGGTCATTTACCGACCTTATTTGTTATGTCATAGAAATGCCTGGAATGTTCCACAGTATGTTATAGGTTTATCAGGAGTATCGAAAATCTAATACTAAAACTAGTACCAAAAGTAGATATTCATTTGAGAAAGTATACGTACAAAAGTTACATTCACAGGACAGAAACGAACCTTTTCTGAATAGATTTATAATGATCTTGAGCTGTATCAGAACAAGTATAAGACCACATAAACTAGTATACACCCATGGACCACTATAGAACCTCTGGATGACTGCAGTATTACACATGATATAAGGCCACATGGTAATATAAAAGAAAGTACTACACTGTAATGCTGAAAATCACATTTTAACGTCTAAAGTAAAGACTGTTTTATTATTATTATTATTATTATTATTGTGGTATGCAAATCAGTATCGAGTATCGACTCTATTCCTTAGTATTAAAATGAAGTTTGAAATTTTTGTATCGTGACAAGACTAGTATGACATAAACGTAACAATCATCCTTTCATTCAGTTACAAGTGCTTTTCTATTACTAAAACATAATTGGTGGCACATGCTTGTCTCCATGCAGTTTGCTAAATTTGTAAGTGTGTATGTATGTGTGGAACATTTTAGGTAAAACAGCTACATCTCCATAAAGAATACAAGCTTTCGGAAACTCAACCTAAAAATTTTCATAGTACTCCTTTAAAAAAATACCAGATTTGGTTCTGTCCCATTACTGGACTACCTTTATTTTGAAGGTATTACTTTACTATTACTTTTTGTATGGAGGTTGTAAATTTGTCATATTATTCATGTTTTTCTTGCATCCCAGCACTGCTTCACCTTTTAACCAACTGCCAGCACATATTTTTTCTCCCTCACTAAGTTTGTGTTTAGGAGGTAGGAAGGTACAAACAAGGCCAAGTATTATCTAACGTCTATTGTTTTTTGTTTATTTCCTGCCTTAAAACCTCCTGCAAATTATTGATTTCTTGGAGGATGGCTTGTGTAAGTAAACGCACAGTGATAACCCAGTGCTGGGCGTATTGAGTTGAATGTCAGGGTTCACTCTTGTCACTTGCTTGAAGGCAATTGAGAAGCTAAAAGTAGCTAGCGAGCATGTGCGGTTCACCTCCGCAGAGTACAGATAAACACTTTACTGGACAGCCCGACATTTCACAACGCGATGCTTATGGAAGTGGTGGAGAGATATCGCCCCTATGTCAGCGGCTTGAAATATCTTGGAATCCGCCATCGCCATGTTGAATGTTGTATGGGTTAGATACGGACAACACTGTCAAGTGCTTATTAGTCTACCTTAGCACTGGTGTTGTGAGACTAGACAAACCTAGAGGCATCTTGGGATATAGCTGGGGAAAGATTGGTAGAAAACCTATTTCTGAAGTGGATTTGTGCCCTTGTAATCCTGATTAATTTTGACCCGTTGTGCTCATTTTAAACAGAGCATTACAGTAAGCGTGAACACAGCGAGCTCCGGGGCGAAACCGGGAGCTTAGCGGCTTTGCGAGGCTTAGCTGCAGATGGCATTTTAAGCCGGACTTAATAAATTGTTTCCATTAAACTTACCGGCCCACACATACTGGATTAGACCGGTGGAACAAAGGAAGGAGAGACGTGAAAACACACAATCACACATAAAACGTGCCAATGCGACTCTCTGATGCTAGGCTAATGTCTGTTTAAGGCGTGTGAAAGGTAGAAAACGGGTGGTATTCAGCCATTGGACTCAAATCACCATGGCTCAGTGATTATCGTGGATGGATGGTCCTATTTGCTTAATTGACACGAGGTAAACAAACAAAAACAGACGCATAAACCATTTGGCTCGGCTGTGGGCTTAAAGCTTATCCTCCAAATGTTTATATATAAACATAATATTAGCAATGTACTAGCTTATGGATTTAGGATCTTCCCATGCCCACAATCAAGGCTTTTTTTTAGCTCACATCTTTGGCACCAAGAAATCAATTCTTTACAGTAGGATCCGCCTTGCCTTGCTTATTGTCATTCTTTCTTCTGCCATACACTACCTACTCACCCCTAGTCATCTCATATGTATTCCCTAAGCTCTCATTAAGTGCTACACCACCCAGGTCCCTGTGTCCAATGGCCAATCAGCTGCCTCGCTCCCACCTCCCTCAAGAGATGCTGAGTGGTCTTTGTTGTTTTCTGTACATCAATAAAATGTCTGCTTGATATACTATACCTAGCAGAGATAGCAGCTTGTGTTCACATCGGTTGTACTTGACTATATTTTTGTAAGGTGAGAGTAGTATTTTTAATTACGTGTAGTTTCTCTGTTATTAAAATTAGAAAGATTGGTTCCGCTAAAACATTTTTACACAAGAGTGCTAATTTAACTATACTCAAAAATGTTGGATAAACAGCTCTTTTTATGATTTGTAACTGCGTAATAAAAGAGAAATTCGTGCTTCTTGTATCTTACTGTATAGAATTATTTGGCGATATATAAAATGAAAGGCTATTTGGTCTATTTCAACTCATTCTGAACACAAACTAAACTTTTAGACCTATAATTTTCAGTCCTATTTTTAACTTAACCTTTTGATTCCACTTGTGTAATAAAATTAAAAATAACTCTTCTGAATAACTTGAGTTCTTCACCCCCATATGGAAGGTAGTACACACCACACTGAGAAATTACACATTATACCTTCCCTGCTGGTTTTGAATGCCTGAAAAAGAAGGAAAGATGGAAATAGGAGAGAGAGAGAGGCAAGGTCAGAAGTATAGTGAGGGGATTGAGGGCGGCCCTGGCATAGTCAAGTAGATTGGACTCCGTGTTTGTATTCGTCCTGCTGCTCTACCTCTGGCCAGGTCAATGTAATGTATCACTAACCTCAGCCGCAGCTATAGCCTCACTGTTTGCAGCCTCTCACCTATTAAATAATGAATGGAGGTTGACCCGCTGGCCGGCTAATCAGCTTTTCACTGCTGTTGAATTGGGAAAGAGCAGTGGTGTAAAGGCAGACAGAGGGAGCGTGTGTGGCTAGCTCATGGCATGCTAGATGACTGGAAGGCTGCAGGGATTGGGAAAAAGAAAACAGCACAAGGTCTGCTAAGGCTTCAGATTAGCAAAGCGCCGGAATTGAAAGCTGCCATCACTGCTGTGGAATTCTAGCCTGGACTAGCTCACCTTCAGTACTTAACGTGATTTATTTGGCATAGGCCTGAGGAGCTTGTTTTAAATGCTTTCTTTATCCGAAAGGCCAACATTCAGACATTGACAGAGCACTTAAAGCTCTTAGGTTTGGGGTGTTTTGTGTCAAGCAATGTGATTTGACAGCTGTGTATGAGTAAATTTAAACACAGCTCATGTGATGAATCAAAAATGTGACCAACCAAATTTGCACATCTACTACTTTAACGTTAAGCTTTTGTTCACTATTCTCCTTTGTCTTGGCCGTAAACTGTATAAAGAAGTGGACTAAGTGAGTGTGACATCATCCATAACTTTCGGCTCCTGTCAAATGACGCTGAGCAGGGCTAGCGGCTAGGGGGCGAATTTTGAGACAGACTCCATATTTGAAATTCCTACCACGAGTATCATAGCAACCAAAAAGCCAATCTGGAGCGAAGCTGTGGAAGGGTGCGGGTGCCAAGCAACGCTGTCGATCTAACCTGTTGCTAACGCTAGTGGGAGTGAAGTGGGGAAGTGGGAGTTTGCCTCTTATTATGTTCATATCTTGAGCTACGGACACAATAGCGAAATACAAATACCAGGATCACGCAGAGCGGGTTAATACGAACATTTTAAGACCAAAATGAAGAGCCTGACAGCAGCATTTATGGAGAGAGGGGAGACAGTTTTCTAACGTCAGTAGAAACACAGCCCATGATCACTTATATGTCCTTTTATATATAGTCTATGGTCTTGGCAGAACGAACCTTCTATTATGAAAGCCTTGGATTTGATTCCCTGAATTTATGAGGTTTTTCAGATTGTATTTAAGCATGTTTCTTTGTTTCCATTGACAACATAACACATGTACAGCCAGCTATAATTCTCTAGCTTGGTATTCCTCACAAATATCATATTATATCATTTTTCCTGCATGGATTTGTAAACTCACTTAGCCTTAACTGAAGAATAACTGCATTTTTATTTTGGTTTACTACTGTTTACTACTGTTCACAGCCATAGCGAAGTAAATGCAATGGTGATTTATTTTAGAAAGATGCTATTAATGCTCCCTTTATTGATAGTGCTAATGCTGTTTGTGCAGTCGTCCCTGTCATTGAGATGAAAATAAATAGTGGGAGCTCAGCGGAGATAAGACACATGCTTAATTATTAATTGAGCCATTACTGACAGAGATTGCCTTTTCTGATTTAAAGCAGGAAAGCCGGCTTCGGGGACAGAAAAAGCAATTACAGAATTCCCCGCCTGCACAAACGCTGCCCACATCAGGAGCTGAGCGAAGGCAGACAAAACACTCACGCACACACTTACACCGCCACGTTTCATAAATTATTTTAAAATCTTCAATATTTATAGCCTTTTAAATTACAATTACGTCATCATGTAGTATTTATGCAGAGTCAAAGGCCGGACCGCATTACCCACAATGCCTCTGCACCTGACACCCTGAGGAGCTGACTGAGGGGGAATTGTCTGCACCCATGCAACAATTTAGGAAGTGATGCCTTTACCGTAACGGTTCTCACCGCCGCAGCTTGTTTGTAAAGACAATCTTCATTCTCGATGCACAGCAATTATCTGGCTTTTAAAATATCATCACTAATATGCCATGCTATCCTGTTGTGCCTGCGTGCACTCAGGAACCCCTTTGGAGCAACTAGTCTGTCCATTAGAACTGTGTCAGCCGCGTGCTAAGAGCCTAGCCTGGCGTAGTGCATCAAATATTAACTTAGCCTCGGTTTAGTGTAAGGTAATGCCAGAAATGGAAGTCTATCAGGGTATGAATTCATTTTCTGTCATCCTTCTCACATGATGGCAGTGGACACCTGTCAGTCAGCCATGTTTTGTATGTCAGCAAATCACACCAAAACGCTTGTCACATTGAAGGCTGCGTGATTAGGCCCCATTGTGCCAAACTGTGTCCATCGACTAGCTATAGATCCAGGTTTAGCCGCGAATAGGGAGCAATTACAGAATCACTACGGGCCACAGGGGAGTTTTACGAGGAAATTGACTTGGATTTTAACTGTTGGAAAGTGCAGCATCCCAGTGTGTTCCAGGGTTGTGTCATCTCCCAGCCATGTGTCCTGTTTCAACTATTAACAGCTGGGGAATAGATTGTACAGATTCTGCCCAAAGACATCTACTTCACACCGCACAGGTCATTTGTCCCTCGAGGCTGTTCAGTGCTGCCACTTTATTTCAGGTAATACGGTAAAATGGCAGTGTGCTCTGGCCTTTTCAAAGACCTTCATTTCACCTACCACACTTCAGCCATGTGCACTTATAGCAGCAGGTTTCACATCAGCAGTGACCTCGATGAGGTTTTTGCATTGGTGCTGGCTTTTCAGTGGATGTCAGAGAAATGACTTTTGGTTTTTATAATTTAACATTTTGTAATATTATTTCTGCCTTGGGTGCACAACAGCACAACTGCTTAACATGAAAGTTCTGGGGTCCGTGCTCAATCTAAAACATGCACGCTATGTTATTCCTCCTATGTAGTGTTGTCACGATGCTAAAATTTCAGACCCGATCTCACTAAGAAAAAAGGCTTACTATTTGATACAACAATAGAATGTAATTTTCAACACAAAATAATGGTTGTTCTATTAATATTACCATGGTCTTATTGCAGATCTGACATAGATAAAGACCGCTTTAAAACTAATCAGAAAAACTTTGACTTTGTCTTATTTATGTGATTTTTTACGTGTTCTCTTGCTCATAATCCAATATATCTTACATATTAAAAGCACCAAGAATGAATTAGTCTTGTACGTATTTGCATATTACCCAGACTGTATCCTACCTAAGACCCTCCTAAGATTTCTATTGTTTCTACAAGCAATATGAAATCTTTCGAAAGGATATAACTAGGGAGCAAATCTCATCCCATCTTCTTCTGTCTAATCTTAATCCTCTTCCAGCGCGAAGCATTGCAAGGAGGCATTTTCTTTGTTTACTTGTAAGAATACATGATCGCCGCCTTATCACTGCTGTCAGGCCTGAAATGCAGAGCGTGTCACTTGTGATCACTCGCAGGTTTTCTTGATTTTTAATCCTTTATTCCCACATCCAGTATGTCTGCCAGCAAGCGTGGCTTCTCTCCACCCTCCCCGCGCTTGTTTGAAGATCCCGCTTTCCCTACTATGTGCATTTTAAACTGATCCACGTGGAGCCCAATGTTGTTTGCAGATGAAGCCGTTGAATGCTCATTGACAAAGCCAGATGGTGAGCGATTGTGGCCAAATACGACGCGCTTTTGGATAATGTACAATCGCTGGCAGGAGGACAGTCGTCAGCCGAGATGGATATTACGAACATGCTTGTAATGGATTGAACATTTTGGGAAGCGGTTCACACGGGTTTATAAAGATGGAAGAAAATCTTTGCCAAGAACACGGCGGATGTAAAACGCCTCAAATTCCGCGACGGACAAGGACATCGGCACATTAGAACAAGGAGTGTGCCAAAGAGGATTGTGGGTAGAAATGAGACGAACCGGGAAGAGAAATCCCAAATCAAACAGAATAGTAAGTATTTCCGGATGGGTGGTCCAACTCAGCTATTTATTCAGTATTACGAGTTCATACCTTTTCAGTAGCAGCATATTCATAACCATGTTTCTGTCAAAGCCTTATCAGAACCACTCTTGTCTCTAGGCAATGACGCAGGCTTGGACTAGTGTAGTGTGTCTGATGGAGAGTAGTGTCTGTGAAGTTCTGTGGAAGCATACAGCGCTATTAACCTATCCATTACAGGGCTTAGCACATGGTGGAAGTGTGGTAACCTGAGACGCAGTGCTGAGAAAGAGCAAGTGTTTGGGCCGTGCTGCCATTAATCGTCCAGTGTTTGTGAACAGGCAACCGGTAATTCACTCAGACACATATAGGCGTGCATTTGGCCTGTTTGAGGGAGGGGTGTAGAAAGAGGAATATGCATACTGAGCTCTGATTCGATATTCAAGTGGTCATCTGTTTGGCTGTTGTCTTTGGCTGCCGGTCTAAATCCGCTGGGCTCTGGTGGTGCCCCTAATGGCCACTGACTGACTGTAATAGCTCATTGAGCAGAGCACGGACCCAGGCCTCTCTCCCTGGCTGCTGGGAGAGGGCTGGGACTGCACTGCTGTTTGCTTTGGGAGGCTCCAATGCTACATGACCCAGACTGGAAGTCCCATTCATAGATACAGGCTCTGTTTGTTAACCGTTTGTTACTGTATGTCCTTATCAGCATGTTCAAAATGTGATGTACATTGTAAAATAATCGATAGAGTTCAACAATTCACAACTCAAGATGGCAAGTCAATAAACCAATCCTTGTGGTGTGATTTATTATTGATTAATAGGAAGTAGTATTTTCTTACAATGGAGATATAGTACCATGACCTGAATTATGTGATGTCAACCTATGATTATGTCTTTGTAAATGTAATCCTCACGTTTTTTTGTTTGTTTTTTTATCATTGTTGCTTCATTTAAAAAACAACTTCAAGCACAAAATTATTTCAGCATTGCATCTTCCATCTTAAAATACAGGAGTGAAAAATCCTCTTTTGTTTGGTGTTTCAGTTCGGAACAGCTGCCTGTCTTTTATTTGTAATAGATCAATATATTGCTATTGGCGGCATGTAATAACACTGGTATTGACTCGTCCGCTGTTGAGTGTTGGGCCCATACTGAACAGGCTATGATCCTTATCAGTGAAGGCACAGTGTATTAAACCGTAGTGCTTGCCGTGGCACTCACCTAATCCAGGGAGCAGGTGCCACGGGAGTCCAGACGGAGTGGACATGTTTTTCAGCCAGGACGAGCCATCTGGGGTCTCTATACTTTATGGTGCTTAAGTGTGACACTCCCAACACTTACCTTTTAGCCGCACACAATAATCTCAGCACTGGCAGCAAAGAAAGGGGAAGGAGAGGAGAAAGAGAGAAGGGGCTTTCAGGAGAATTTATAGGGTTTGATGCGGTGTGGCAGATTCATGGAGCAGTCGGACACACTTGCCGAGTTGATTTTGATTCCTCTAACTCTCGCAGTGTTGTTTTGTCATGTGCTGTCAAAAATATGTCGCGCAAAAAAAGAAAAGTGTGTTTTGTTTTAATATTTCGTTTTGTTCGTGTCAGTCCAACAGTTTTGCGGAGCCTTGTGTTGTTGTGGTGTTATTGTTTTGTCCTTGTGGAGTCTGTTTCATTTCACAAGCGATTTTGGCTTGTAGCAGAGCCCATTTTTTTGTTCCCCACTCACCACAGACAGACAGAGCGACATACTCACATTCGCACGTTTCCCCCAAACTGACACGCCGCCTTCTCACTGCAAACAAATCAATTCTTCACTAGCTCCACTTGGAAAGCCACTGAAATAAAACAGTTTATAAGAGTCTAGAAAACAAGGCAGTTGTTATTAATGACGGTTGAAACTGGTGAAAGAACAATGTTACGTTCTACAGGTTGAAGCCATTAGGCATTTCCAAACATTAAATTGTTGCAAAGGCATAAGCTTTAAACATTGGTGTTTTGTGAATATTATGAGCAAACAACCTTGATGGAAGCTTGTTAAGAGAAATGTGTTAAAAGAGTTCTAAAATATAATGATGTAAGAAACACACACACGTCTCTGTGACTTTGTTGGTTAGAGACTGAAATACACTGCTTGGCAAAAAAAAAAAGTCACACACTAATATTTTGCTGGACCGCCTTTAGCTTTGATTACAGCATGCATTTGCTGTGGCATTGTTTTGATTTTGCTTCTGCAATATCACAAGATTTATTTCCATCCAGTGTTGCATTAATTTTTCACCAAGATCTTGCATTGATGATGGTCGAGTCTGACCACTGCACAAAGCCTTCTCCAGCACATCCCAAAGATTCTCAATGAGGTTAAGGTCTGGACTCTGTGGTGGACAATCCATGTGTGAAAATGATGTCTCATGCTCCTGAACTACTCTTTCACAATTTGAGCCCAATGAATCCCGGCATTGTCATCTTGGAATATGTCCGTGCCATCAGGGAAGAAAAAATCCATTGATGGAATAACCTGGTCATTCAGTATATTCAGGTGTCAGCTGACCTCATTCTTTGAGCAAATACTGTTGCTGAACCAAGACCTGACGAACTAGTTAAATCCAGGTGGTGACTTTTTTTTTTTTTATTGGCCAGGCAGTATATTATTTCTGAAATCTAAATCTGAAAGATGTGCTCTGTAACTTTTCTGGTGGAGAGTATATCACCTGAAAGATATCAATGCTTTGCCTAGAATGTTCCACTGTGGCTTGAAATCTGTTTCCATGAAGACAAAAAGATGTCACCACCAAGCCAAGTTACAGGTCAGATCTGTGGTAGAACAAGCCCATAATAAGGTTGTTTTTCAAGGCATTTTTGAGCAACACTGGAATACCTGGAAGTAAATAAATTCAATACAAAAAAGTGAATTGTTGTTACGACCTCCAGAAGGGAAAAGCCAGATTGAATAATACTTATTTATCTACTTGTGACTTAAAGGAGCAGTCGGTGCTGAGAGGAGACCAGTACACCACCATAGGTGAACATGGGGGTCTGTCACTATTAGTTTACTCGACACAACCCCACGCCCTCTACCGTATTAACTCAGCCCTTGGCCTCTCCATCTCTCCTAGCCTCCTAGACACATTCTCTAATCAAGAATGATAAATTGGGAGCGGGGAAGGACAAAGCGAGTGTTTGCAAACTGAATACAGCCTCTGGTGGTGACACTTTTCAGCAGCGGTGAAGGGCATTAACGGTCGGGAGTGATTTGGACGAGGGCTTTTGTGTGTGTTTGTCTAACTAAGCCCTGCATGAGAACTATTTCAAACATCTCCACCTTGTCTATCATCAAGCAGCCACAACATGTTCCACTCTTTCAACAACACAAAAAGCTCCAGGATTAGAGTGAAGTGAATCCTGCAAAAAGAAAGAAATGTTTGTAGCTACTGGGACCTTGTTTGGCATGAGTATTTGTGGAGGGGAAAATGGCAGCTTGATTCTGCTTTTCAACAGCTCTGTAGGACTGTATATACAGTATCTACACAGTATAGAATACCCCTATACTGTGATTACATATGGAGTATATTAGACAGTGCATAACCCCCCAAACACTGTTTAGAAATCTGAAACCTAAACCTAGGAACTTGTATATACACCTTTTTTCCAAAAACAACATAAAATATTGCAACAACAGTATTGAATGAGAAATTGATGTGTCTGCTTGGCTACTGATTACATATACACATATTTTCTGCAGCTTTGACTTGTGTATGCTTTGTGATGAGTTTTTAAGACACTTTGGACTAGCTGCAGCTGCAAGTTGAAGCTTTGATCAGTCTAGAGGAGAACAGGAGCCATGGCCAGTAACAACAGCCTGCTGTCAGCATGTAAACATGACAAGTAGAAACAACAGTGGAAAGTGATTGATGGTGCATAACGTCCTCCATAGAAACACCACCTGCATCACTATTCTTGGTTGGAATGGGTTTTAATATGGTATTGTGAGAATGGCTGTTTCTATTTGCATGAAGCAGGTGAGTGGTCTTATCTAAACAGCAGATAGTAAAATAAATACTGGCAGAGCACACACATGCCCCACACACTTAAGGTGGAGAATGATGTTTGTCCTTCCTCTTTTCACTGCACTAAACTGCAACGGCTGCTTTTGTCAAAACACTGGATGAGGTATGGAGGACGATTGGAAGCTGTCAGCATCCAATTGTTGCTTTGTTTTCTGAGAGAGGAGTTAAAATGGAGATGGAGGTGGAGGGAAGAAAAGACATGCAGGCTCTTTCAGCCCACTGTCATGCCACTTAGGATTTGTTGAAGGATTTTCACCCAGCCATTTCCCTTCCATTGAGAAGAAATCAGTGCGGCACTGAAAGATAATGTTATATCCACTTACAGCATGTGGGCTTCATGCATGTTGGTACACGAAGCCAAGCAGCAGAGCAGTGTCCCTGTTTACATTACTAAGAGCTCATTCCCTGCATTTCTGCTTGGACTTGAAGCTTTTGGCTAAATCTCTGTATCTTTGTGCCTCCTATATCTCATTCTCTCTCGTTCTTGCATGCTTTTCTGCCGCTGTAGTCATTCTCTGTGGATTTGGAGCCAGCTGGTGGGCTAATAGAGGATGCTTTTCCTGTGGGGAGTCACAGTGATACTGTTCAGACGTTAGCAAGCTTAAGTAAAGCTGACACGCTGCTGAAGAACTGCAGCCCACACTGAGCTCCATAGCAGCATGTGGAGCGGCTTTGAAAAGGTCTTAAAGGTATAGCAAACACAGAGAGGCTGCCACCGTCCTCCCACCGCTGTGCTGTGATGTGAGAAGCGGGAGTTAAGTCCTTTATTAGAAGTGGCAGGCGTTGTCTCCAGTCACTACAATAATTGCAGCGCCACGCCACTGCTGTAATCAATTGAGACAGCTGCTACTGCGGCGTTCAAGTCCATCAGGCAGGCGTGCCATGCTAATTAATGAAATGATAAGGCTAGGGCCTGCCGCAGAGCACAAATAACTCTTCATGGCTCCCCTTCATTTCCAAACAGCTTTTCCGCCTATTGCCGCTCTGTTGTCCGTC
The DNA here is from genome assembly GCF_009829125.3 of Periophthalmus magnuspinnatus. Lineage (NCBI taxonomy): Eukaryota > Metazoa > Chordata > Actinopteri > Gobiiformes > Gobiidae > Periophthalmus > Periophthalmus magnuspinnatus. The sequence goes on from NC_047134.1 coordinate 18,159,691, forward strand.
TCACTCGAGCAGTCAGGGGGGGTCAGGGGTCGGTCAGGGGTCATCCACAGTGAAAGGGGTCACATACCAGCGGAGCAGGGTGGGCCGTGTCCGAGGAGCCATTAGACCTCTCTGTTGAAAGTTCCAAGATGACCAGCCTTTATTTTGGTGCAGACAGTGCTGTTGACCTCAGGCAACCAGGCGGCCTCGTAAAAAGCTGAGACTGATGGCTGTCCCAGAGCACGTAGGTTTTGGTCAGAGCTGTCTCAAGGGGGATGGGCCTTGACATTGAGTCAATGGGACAGCTTTTCCATCAAAACTATTGGAGGGGTAGTGCATTCTATAAAAGATAGCATGAAAAAAAAAGCAAACTGTTTTGTTTATCTTTACTTTTGAACCATCTCCAACCCACAACGCATCCCTATATCCATGTTCCATGTTTCTCGTGAGAGGCGAGTGGCGAGTGTCCTGCGCCATATGGTTGGACTTGTGATATGTGCATGGAAACTGATTTATCTCCCGTTTCTGCTGCCAGCTTTCTAAAATGAGCATTAGGTTCTCAATATCTTCCTGGGCTTCCACTCTAAATGTGTTACAGCATCGCAGCAATGCCCATTTAGTCGCCATCCCCTCCTTTTGTGAGAGACAGAGGGACATAATTGAAACGTGCCAGCTGTCTCCACTCAGCGACTATCTTGGACAGCTCTTGTCTCGTCCACTCTCCCATTAACATCTCAGAGTGATTTGCTAAAATGTTGCCTGTTTGGCTCCTGTCTCTTTACCAGCTTGGAGATGCTCAAGGCGGATTAAATAGTGTGTGGCAAACCAAGCGACTGCAAATTTCTCCTATCATTTTATTATGAGCACAACACTGCTCATCCCTTCTGTTGCGGTCGTGTAGAATTATTTAGTTGAAATCACCCTGCCTGTTTTATGACTGAATACCTCACAGCAATGAAGTGCAGATTGGCAAACGTGCCGCTTCCGGCCTTCTGCCATGTATCTGTTGCAGCCATCTTCCACAGTCAGTCAGTCCTGAGCTCTGCCTTGGCTGCTTGTCTGGTGATGTTCAAAACACAAATGATTGCAAACTCAACAGAAACACAAATAAATATGCTTTTTTGAGTAATTATAAGTGTCCTGTTTTAAATGTACCTTTACTACTATGTATACCTGCTAGTGTCAGCTTGCTAAGAGTTATGAGATGGGAGATCCTATTGCCAAAAGCCTGAAAAAGGTATAGTTTAGGGCATTTAAAGATTGTCTGTCTTTGTTCCCCAAACTATCTGTATCCTCCAATGCAGCAGAACCACTTTATATTTATATATCTGTCTTTATCATTCCCTGCCTGTATGCCATGGCAGTCCCGTGAACAGAAGGTACCGCACTGTTTGCCTAGTAAATGAGAACACCCAGTGGCCTAAAGCTCCTCTTAGCCTTAACCCTCTCTTTTGCATAGGCTCATATCTAATCTGAAAAGACTATTTTGCATATAGGTTCGATTTCCCTGGCTTCTCTATACACTGGAGTTGATGTCAGCATTGGCCAGGTAATTTATGTAACATGCTTATTTGCGTGCACGGCATTCGTTTACGGAGTGGTTTTGTCTGGAGCTGAAGGTTCTCCAGGGCCTCCGTCTCATTAGGATCAGGTTGTCGGGTCTATGGGTTGGCAGGTGTGTGTTTACACTAAAAAGGTTTCTAAGAGTGGCTTCAAAGGGAATACCTTACTAAGATGGTGGTGGTTTGCTGACATGCAAGCAAAACAGGTGTACTTAGTCATTGGAATTGTAGACAGCATTTTAAAAATCTGCACTTTTGAGACATATGGTTTTCTTCCAGTTAAAGTTAATTGCATTTCAAGTAAAGTAATTTTTTTTTAGCGTTTCCAAGTTCTAATACTAGTGTTGTCACGATACTAAAATTTCCAACTCAGCTTAGATACCAAGGAATAGACTCAGTACTCAATACAGATTACAATACCTCCATGATAATTAATAACATTCTTTCTTTAGACAATATAGTTTGATTTTGAACATTAAATCATACTTTCTTTCATTTCTGTCCTGTGAATGTGACTTTTTTAGTATTGATACCTGCTCAAATTAGCATCTAGTTTTGATACTATTTAATTTTCAATACTTTTGATGACCCTATTGTGCATGGTTACATAAGCAAGTGTACTCCAGTTTTGAAGAGGGAAGGAAAAAAACTGTCATGACAATCATTTTCAAGTTTGTTTATGAATGAATTAACTTTATGAATGGCAACTTACTTTTTAAGAATGGCAGCTTTTAGTAATTTTTTTTTTTTTTTTTTCCCTGTAACGTTTAGCTAGATGTAAAGTGCATTGAATTCTGCCTGTTTCTGTGTCTGCACAAAAGCCCCATTGAAGCGTATCTGTGCCAGGTCTCCAGATGTTGCACTGGGACAAACCATGTCAGAAGTGAAGGATATCAGAGGTAGGGACAGCTGCGCAGCGACACCAAGCTCACCCCTTTAATTCCCCACTGGACACATCAGTCATCGCCAACAAATCCCTCTGGTCTGGTGTCCGTCTGCCTACCCCCTCCCCTCTCCCTTATCCCCCTCACCCCCGCCCCTGCCGCCATGTCACCACAAACTCCGGCACGTGTGTTCGGTGCACGGTTCAACTCCCCAGGGCGTCCCAGAGCAGTGGGGCAACTATAAAAAGATCAATACTGGGCTGAGACGTCATCTGGTGGGCCGACTTGCAACACCTCCCCCGGGAATATGCTTGTTCCCCTCGGTGCACTAACCCGGCTAACAGGAGGGGTACAGGGCTGCCCTCCAACCTGCCCAACTGACCCACACCATCTGCTCAGGTTTGCGGTCTTCTGGACACAACGTTTTGTTCAGACACTCGTATGGCGTTTCACATGGCTGCCTGTGGCTTGCTAGCTTGCTTGCCGACTGTTTTTCCATCTCTCCGTGTGATTGTAGGCAAAGTGCGTTCTGTGTCCCAAGGAAAAAAACACAAGAGCAAAAACAATGCCAAATCTGACAGTTTGTTGAATCGCTTGAAACTCCGTCTGACAGTTGTGTGGTAGTGCGGCGAGGGGGTCGTGTTGTGTGGAAAAACAAAAGGATTTTGCTGTATATAGCCTGTAGGTGAGGTGTCTGAGAGGCATTTCTGTCATGGCGTTATCACAGTGTTTTAGGTTTCAAGATGGCTACAGAGTGCACAAATAGAATAGAGATAAGGAAATTGACTGTTACTAATGACATTTGTTCTTTACTGTGTGTGCATTTAAGACTGTTGACAGATGATGCCTTTCTTTAATAGACTACCATGCTCTCCATTTAACCTTGTTTTACATATAGTCAAAATAAGCCCATCAGCATTTTACACTAGACACATTTTATAATTTGCATATTGGAAATATTAGGTGCTGTTTTGTATATTATAATATGCATTTACTCAATGCCCCAATGGTTAAAATACATTTTTTTTTTCTGGAATTCTTAAATCAGTGATAGCTGTACATTTTAATTTCTTTTTGGTCTTAATACATACTGAATGAGATTATCTTTTATAAACTTGTACATCATACGAGTTACTTGTACATCATAACATGACATTGAATGAGACATATGATTATATATTTTATTGCATAGCATGACTGTAGCATATAAATACCGTATAATTAGTAACTGCAAATTAGTCTGGTGTTTTATATAGGCTCTAGGTAAATATATTGCGCATTTCCAAATCTTGTAACTAGACATTTGAAGTGTTTTGAAGCACTATTTCATGAAAAAAAAAAAAAAATTCTAGATCAGACCATCTTGATAGTTGCGCTCTATATTTGATCCCATTTTAGATCTAGACAAAATGAAGACGTTGTCATTTCACGCCTATTTTCCACCGTTGTCTTTTTGGTTCCCTGTTCTCTTTGTGAATGCATGCGAGTGTCTAGAGCTTGCTGCTTCTTTTTTAATGAGAGACTTTCTGGGTTGAGCTGATACCTCCCTCCCTGCCTCCATTAGGGCCCATTAGAATCATCATTAAGATAACCCAGGCTGCTCACTGCTCGCGCTGGCAGCATTACTATGTGCCGATTCCCCCTCTCTATTTCCTTATAGTGGTCGTGGGGAGAGACTTTTTTTTTCCATTGTGTCTGGAAGAACGGGTTGCCATGGTAACATCACCCACCAGCGACATTTCAACTGTGGATATTTGCTTCTTGCTCTATGTTTGGGCTGTCTGCAATGCCTGTCTGTCTTGTGTGTCTATCTATCTATTGCCCTTAGTCCTTTCCTATTTTTTTTCAGTTGCGCCTTTGCCCGGAACAAGAGCCTGACAGTTTAATCCAATTCCCAGACCACTATAAATGTGCAGGTCTATATCCAGCTTGGACCCTGGAATTCATTTGAAAAATCGTGACACCTTAGCCAGCCCCGTTTCACCTATAAAATGCTAGAAGTAAGGGAGAGAGGGAGGGTTTCAGCAAATAAAAAATCTAAAGACTCTGCCCTAGCTTTTTATTGCGCTATTTATGGGTGTTAGGATCCTTGAAAGATTAAGCAGGCTGTTAATAGTGACTGGATATTCCATTAGCGGACCTCATGTCGGCGTCTAGGCGGTTTGACAGCAGCCCCAGGCACTTCACGTTTTTGTGGTCTTTAAGAGTAGAGTTTTTTAATTGAGGTACAAGTAAGAGGACTTGTGATTGAAGTACTAAACACGCCTTGGCTGTAGATTAGACTACTAGCCCACAGATTCTTTGTCTTCCTTTTGGGGCTTTTTTGTCATCCTCTTTTTAGTGTGAGTTAAATGCTGTGGGAAAAAAAGACCAATGCAATTTGAGTATTCCCATTTCAGGCTTTCTTTTGAGTTTTACAATCCCAGACTATTATAAACCTCTGCTTTACGAGTCCACAGACCATCAAGCATAAGTTGTGTAAGGTGTAAAGTTGTCCAACAGCCATATATAAAATTGTTTAGAATGTTGCATAGAAGTTGTGATTACAGTTTCTTCAAAGTGCTCCCACTAGAAGTCAGTAGTGAGTCTATTCTAACAAACTGAGTGTACCTTAGTTACTATGGGCCTTGGGCAGTTCTGGTTGGTTGCAAGGCTGACACAAAACAATGGATGTTGTGACAAGCAGGAGATGCCACCAGGCCAAGTTATATGTTCTTTTCACTATACTACACACATAACATAGCAAATATGTACCATTTTTCATATTTCCGTTCAGCACTGTATTTCTCTGGCCTATTTTGCTTTGATTCTGAATCTATAGTTCACCAAATAGTTTAGCACCACCATTAAGATTCATCAGTCGTTTCTTTGTGCATGAAAGGTGTCAAGATGGCGCGTTTTATGCCACTTCCATTTCCCCCGCTACAACAGCATATAATTACCGTCATTAAATTGCAACAGACTAAGTGTGAAAGTCGTTCTGCGCAATAGTGATTATAAAAGCTTTTTTCTTGCTGAAAGGACTACTGATGAATAGTAGAGACAAAGTGGCGTGAGTATAGCATTTTTGTACTTTTTTTTTTTCTGCGAATCCCACAAAGGATCAGGGAAACTAGGCATGGAAAGGAGGAGAGGGCATGATAAGGGGCCACGATCTCTCTTCACAGCACAATTGAAACATAATTATTTCTTGCCAGATTGTGTGCTCAGCAAAGCCCCGAATAAGGCCCGACATTTAACTTTAATTAGCTGTGATTTATTCATACTGACTGGATCGCAGGAAGAAATTGGATCATCTGATTATAGTCAAGCGTGAAAATGACCTGATTAAACACTCGATGCGACCTATAGGGAGAGGAATACAAGAGCACCCATGGGCAGGACACACTGGGTACGTCACTGACCATGAAAAAGGAAGTTGGAATACTTTTCATTCATTATCTGACTATTATCTGTGGACAGGGTGTAAATGATTTTGTAAGGATGTCATTAAGATTTTATTACATAGATTGCTGGTTTGTTTGTGGTTGACTGTGCTATGTGTGTGTGATTATAAAGAGACTTAAATGGTAACTCTGATGATGACTAATTACTAAATAATTCTAGGCAACATCTCCTTCTTAACATATCATTAGACTTAATATTCAAATACATGATGAAGTAACATATTTTATTGCAATTCAGTTTGACTATGGAATTGTTTTTAGCCACAATTGCTGTATGTAGTGTATTTTATAGGCTTTATAAAGTGGACTGCTGGATTAGGAGTTTTTAATTGTGTTGTTTTTGTTTTAAAGATGGCTCAGAAGGTTTTCGCACACACTTACTAACTGTTCCGTCTATCTTCTCTACGTGTTTCCCCAGGTGTGCCAACGAATGATAATCCAGAGTCTAAGAGTTGTACTTCAGCCAAGAACTCCGGGCTCCACCGCGGTCAGGAGCACAGCAGCAGCATTGAGGTGCCGTTTGCGCCTCCAGTGCCCAGCCCCACCCCGGCATCGGCCCCCACAGGCTCGCCTGCCCCGGCAGCAGCGGCGGCACCCCCAGAGCCGCCCAGGTCTCGACTGTCCACACCTCCTCCTCTCAGCAGCGTCAAGAAGGAGCAGTCACATCCAACTCTACCTCTGCTCCCTTCCACCTCTCCCCTGCTGAGGGCGCAACCTCACTCCCTGTCCCATCAAGCCCACCTCCCACACGCGCACCAGGACCCCCGAGTTCTGCCCCCGCCCCCACACCACTCTCGCCCAATCATCAGCCACCATCACCCACTGTCATACAGCAGCCTCCACGATTATAGGTAAGCACATGCATACAATTTGAAATGGTATTTAGCTGGAGTGTTTTCTTGAGTATACGCCGAACTCTAAGTTAAATCTAATAAAATAAAATAAACCAGTATCATACCAGCAGTACATCCTCACAAAATGTACAAAAACATTTATGCTAAATACATTAGAACGTTCTTTAAACCAATTACATCATTGTCTTGACAATGTGGCACATATATTTATCTATCTATTGAAATGTGCCCTCATTAAAGCAGTGCAATCTATATTAAGCCAGTAATAGCTCTTCTATTTCACTGGATATTGATTTGATGTGCACAAACATTCAATAAGCAGATGTCAGATTTACTGTTTTTCATTGAGACCCACCAGTACATACCACGCCTGCTCTGCTCGTTTCACCTCATATTGTGCCCTGTAAGGTTTATTGGAAAATCTTTCTTACGCTGTCAAGGTAAATTGTTGGCCTTTGTGCACCAAATGAACATGTAACGTCATAAAGATGTCGGAGGAGTATATGGAGCAGATAGGACAAACATTTTTACAATTTACTATAAATGTAATACATGTTTTAATGTTCTTTGGGCTCTAAGTAATATCTCCTGTCCTCTTTCTTCTCTTCAGCCACAGCAGCAGTCCTGTGGGTCTTCCCAAACACCACCTCCCCCCCTCGCCCCATCACCACCTCAGCGGGCTGCCCTCCTCAGTGCCCGCTCTGCCTCTGTCCATAGCCAACCTCTCTACCTCACACTATTCCTCCCTACGGAGCCCCGTCCATCGCCATCCGGCCATGTTTGCAACCCCAGCAGCACTGCCACCACCACCGACCTTACCAACCAACAGTTTAGTGGTGCCCGGGCACCCCGCTGGCACACCCTACCCAGGTAACGCCTTAGATTTAATGACACTTGGATACTTGATGTACTTTTATGTAAAAAACTAATATTTTGACCTATTTTATTTGTACCATATAGTATAGAAAGCCGTCATTTAATCTTATAGTGAACCTTGGATGGTTTTAGTAGTGACATAGCAGTTGTACTAGTTATTTTCAATACATTTGTAATGTGAAGTTGAACTTGTCATACATAAGGTAAGTGCCATTTCATAATTTCTCTTATCTTTTCTATGAATGCTTTAAATGTATATGTCCACACATAATCTACATTTGGAAAGTAAACAGCTTAAATACTTGTACACATAGACAAATTACTTCATGTTTACGACAGGTATCACAGTTTCACCCTAACCCTGACCCCATCCTACTGTATCATGGCTAGGGGGTCTTTTTGTCACACAAACACTGCATGCTATTTCCACAAGCTGATTACACAGTAGGAGGACAATTGGACTGTCATCACAGCTGGAGACATCTTCAGCAGCACTTCAGTGATGTGGCCTCCACAAGCAAAATGACTCGTATCCAGTCATTTGACTTCCAAAAACGTAGTCCTCTAAACGCTGCAACAAAGAGAATAATGTCTCCAGCACTGATGGGCGTCCCCCTCTCAGAGGGTGTGTGTGTGTTTTCTGCTGGGATGACTCTTGGTTCTCTCTTGTCTTTAGATACCAGCCTGTTGATATCATTCAACCAACCAATCATGTATTGCCAGCCTCATTCGGGGATTCTGATTGGCACATTGTCACAGGCAACTCTCTTACCTCCACCAATGAGTCCCCACGTAGAAAACCCTCACAGCATGAGCTGGAGAAACAGAGATTGCCAGGTGACTATTTTCTCTTTCTACTTCTTGTGAACTGACTGGGCGCCGTCCCTTTTTTTCTTGTGTCCCCTCCCTCCCTTCCCCCCTTTTTTGGTTTCCTCGCTCTCCTTTCTTGCAGAGCATGACCTCCTGAGGCAGGAGCTGAACAACCGCTTCCTGGTTCAGAGTTCGGAGCGGGGCCGGGGGCCTGTGTCGCTCCTGAGGGCTGAATTTCACCAACACCAGCACATGCACCAGCACCAACACACCCACCAGCACACCTTCACGCCCTTCCCCAGCCTCCCCCCGGCCATCCTCACCCCGCCCACCGCACCTCCCATGGTGCGTACCCAGGCCCGAAATGTGAGGATAAGTAACTACAGTTCCCATAACGTAATCCTGACAGTTTTTTCTTCAATCAGACCCATTTTTTTTTTATTCACCATTTTAGTCCCTAACTGTAGCACCCTCCCTTCCAAAAAATATCAATTGACTTTGATTTCTTATTGTTCTACCACTGCCACTGATGTTCCTTTGAAGCAGGAACATTTTCAAACAAAGCAAAAAACAATACTATGCAGCGGGGGCCACTACTTTCAGCACTGCATTTCTACACACAGCTTCTTTCATGCAATTATTGTTATACTGCTAACAAAAACATTAGCATATGCATCACTGTGACAGAGGCCAACATCTGACTCATTCCTCCCAAATAAGAGAGCATTTCCTAATCTAATTTAAACTTTTCATTTAGCCCTTGACTTTAGCTCCAAATCAAAATAAAGGCTGGCCTCCAGGCAGCTTTTTAAATTGGACACATATGCACATGTTTATAATAGCTTTAAATGTTTAGCTTGTTTCCAGACAGCAATAAGGGGACACAGATTCGAGTTAGTTTGCTCTTACTGTGAGTCATATTGGTTCATTGTGGATAGAGACACAGATGACATCACTGCTAAACGGTTGTGATCATTTGTCTAATTGCTTCCGTGCTTTGACTGGGGCTGGAGGTCAGACTTTTAGATGAGGGGAAAGTTATAACTATTCATCAGTCATTTCAAACACTCGGTGATCGCTGACAGTCGATGCAGATGCGGCCCTCATTTGTTGCTTTTGGCATCAGTCTAATAGATCTAATCCATCTTGTGATGACCTGTGATTAAGGGCCCTCTTCATGATCATCCACTTCCTGTACAGTGTGAATCAAAGCCACGGTTTTTACACTGTTCAGCCAGGTCCAACGCACGCACAGCTCTCTGCCCAACTGCTCCTAACATGGGAGAGATTACATACCATACACAGCCCTGTTTGAAGATGAAAGGGGCTATTTCTCTCATCTCACTAATGCTGCCATTATGTAGTCTTTACTTTGAATATAGCCTTCTTTCACTGGGATTTGCTGCTAATGTGTTCTGCCATGTTTTAATTGAAACTGTGTTGTTAACTTGTGCATTTTCCCTCTAAGTGAAACAAAGCTGTCTTTCTTCTGTGTGTCATTTGTTTAGAATTGCTCAGAATCGTAATGTTGTGGTTGTTTTACTGTTTATCATAAAAGGAAAACCAAGTACAGCCCTGTTATGAGTCTCCATGTATCACTATCTCTCCAGTGTTTTGCTTTCAGCCTACTCTATAGACACCCCATGTCATTTAAACTATGTAACAGCCCTTGGCTAATGGCTGTAATTAATGAAATTATGAAGCCTCTATTTGTTTATTGTTCAATGCCCTCAAGCAGCTGGCTTGCCAAATGGCAGCACTGAACATCTCTCCTCATCCGCCCCCTTGCCCCAGCTTTGTTGTCGGTCAGGGAATAGTCTTAATTGTTATAAGATGAAATATTAAGCTTTAATTAGTCAAAGCTGTATACCATAAAACTCTGACAGGCATTATAAATTATATGTGCCGGCTTTATTCCTCACTTTTTACAAGGCTATAAAGCGTCCAGAATCCTTCTCCGAGTGTCAGACATTAAAACAGGCCGTGCCTTCAGAAATGCAGAGGAGCCGTTTAATGAGCTCGGAAGCAGGCTCGACGGGTCCTCTCAATGGGCCGTCTGTCTTTGATTTGGGCCTATTATCGCCCACAAACAGGGCCGCCAACACCATCACTGCCACTGCTGCCATTTTGAGAGCACATGTGAAAGACTCCGCTTTACCCGAGGGCTCCTGACCCACAGCCTGTATCCCAGCCAACCCTCGACTCGCCCCCTCCACCGCCCATGTGGCAACACCGCACAGAAAAACACTGATTCATACCCGCTCATTTCCCTGTTTTATGTAAACCCAAAATGTAGGAGCCTGCCAAGAGCGCTTTGTGAAAACACTCGCAAAAAGTACCTGCAAATGGGTTGTGTATTTGCGGAAAAGGAATAACTTACTGTCACTTGTAATTAGCCTGTTTTTAAAATAGAGAGGCGGCACTGGCTTATGAACACAAGTCCCTATTCATTCATCTTCAGGTCAACATACGCAGTTCTCTCCTCTGTCTCCTCTCCTTCTCAGCTTTCCCACTCAATTCCCATGTGTTCAAGACAAGCTCACAAGCAGTTTTTCAGAGATCATAAGTTATATTATATGGCAAATTGCAATTTTTATTATAATGTTTCTGGCCGGCACAAGCTTTGAATCACAAATGTTTCCTGGCGTGAATTCATCGTTCCAGACTTGCATTAGTTTTATACCGAGTTGTCCTGAATTAGCTGCTAACCATCGCAAATGTCATCAGCTTGATCCAGTTTCATTCATTAGACTCACACAAGGGGCTCTATATAATCTTTCCATGAATTTGAGCACAAGGAATTGGTCTGTTACGAGAGAAAATCTGAAACCCAAAACAAGCAATGCGTCTCCTCCGCCTCCCCATCTCATCTATAACATTTGGTCTTGTTATTGCAGTCCAAAGCAATTAGACTCAGATTTCGGCACATTTTCCAGTGTATAGACAAAACTGGTCTGATTTTGAAACTGTTTCCACACCCAATCTCCCTTTGCTCAATTGGAAAATCAGGGAGGTTGTCTTCATGTGGGCAGCTCGCTCAAGTGCTGGTATTGTTAGTGATTTCACTGCCTATCTGAGCGTGCAGTGGAAATAAACCCATGACTAGTGCAAGCCAGCTGTTTCACTCCAGGGCTCAGTGCTCCTCATCAAACCAGAGCTTATGTATATCATGTGTCTAGTTTAATATGAAAATTGTGAATTTGTGGGGGAAAAAGTATGGGTTTTTTGTTAATTTGTCTTCTCTTATCTCTTTCAGTTTGACAAGTATACCCCCAAGCTGGACAATCCCTTCATCAGACATTCAAATGTAAGTTTTGTTTTTTCTTGTCATTATATTTAATTGCATATGTTAAATTAATGATGTATATTTGAATGTTGCCTGAAAACATTACTGTGATTGTGTTTGTACCTGCATTGGTTTGATTGATGTCTCCCTGGGTGTTTCTCTCCTCAGTTCTTCCCCTCCTACCCCCCCACTATGCCAGGCATGCCCCCGCTGCTCCCGCACTCAGGACCCTTCAGCTCGCTGCAGGGAGCCTTCCAGCCCAAGGTCAGCCCAGCAGCTCTCACCTCACAGCAGCCTCCACATGTAGCCGCATGACACTGTCTCACAGATGCTTGTTAAACAAATGTAAACCCTTGAACAATTGTGGGTCTAAACAAAGACATCTGGAGCCAATGTTGAAAAATTGCATTTCATTGGTTTACTCAAGCACTGTATGAGATAAATGGCAGCAATAAGGGCTAATCTGCATGTAAGTTGTCAAATCAGATGATTAATACGCCATATGGTAGGAGCTGCAGGCGTCTGTGTGTTCAAGCTAGTTATCCATAAAAAAACTGTAGCTAATGATTTAAGAAACAAGAATACCTGGTTTGTTGTGTAATATAATTTAATAAGTAAAATTGTTCACATTATTATATCATTATTATTATTATTGTTATTATTATTACATCATATCAATTTCATTACCCAAGGCACCCCCATTGAGAACATCAAATGTTTTAGTATTATTTTGTGCTTGTCCAAAACTTTTATTAAAACTTCAAAACTATTAGTATTTTATTTCCTCCTTTTCACTGTAAGAGTATACAGGTAATGGACACAGAGCAAACCAGTATAGATTTGATCCAGTGATAGCAGGTGGGAGGGTGCAGTCCTGTCTGGCAGAGGCCCAGTGGCTGTGACCCGATGTAAGCCACCAATCAAAGCTGCCCTAAATCCCCTGGCCTTTCTCCTGGCAGGGTTAGTCATGGTGGGGCTCTTTTTTGTTGCTGAAGGTACCTCCAGATGGTTGAAAGAAAACATGGATATATCTAAAGCTCCTGCTCAGTATTCAGGGAGAGGGCAGGGCATGGGACGTGCTTGCGTTTGTTTGTGGTTGCTGCTGACCCTGTAGCACAATCTTCCTCCTCTTGATGCGGGACGGATTAATGCAGCTGATCTAGGCACTTGTGCTCCAAAGACTTAAAGAGGAGATCAGAGAGATCACAGATGTGCTAGTGTGCTAAAGCTCAGCGCTAGCAGCATCGTTGCATTTTCATCTCCTCACGTCAGCGATACTGGAGGATTTATTGAACGATAGCGCTTAGCGAGGGTATAGGGTTACTAGGATGGGTTTTTAGGCTGTAAACATCAGGGCTATATTATACATGCAAACAGAAACCAGGTCAGGTGTATTTTATTTTGTTCCACTTTTTGCAGGCATCTAATCCCATTGACGTAGCAGCCCGTCCAGGAGCAGTACCTCACACACTACTACAGAAAGACCCAAGGGTGAGCTGACATTTTTGATGGTCGATAGACTCAACTAGAAACACCAATCATTTTTAGAAGGAATTTAACGTAAAACATTAAAAGCATGTCTAATCAAGTGTGCCGTATGCTGTAGTTCACTGTAGTTCAGAGGGATTGAACCAATAGAACAAAAAAAAAAAAAATCTCTAGGCTGTGTATACAACAGATAGTATTGTTTGTGGTCTTTTTCACTGGTTGAGTGAGATCAGGAAATAGTTTTGCTATTTGCTTTTATAATAATTCCTGTTTATGTGTTCACAGATAACAGATCCATTCAGGACGTCAGTACGGGTAAGTCACTTGATTCTCAGCTCTCATCCATTTATTCATTAGGTTAAAAGGTCTGTCCAAGAAAGGTCTTCAGAATTTCTGAAAAAGTTAGGTTTACATCTATTTTATTCAGTTTATTGCCCTGAATTAAAAATTATCATATTCTTAGACCTGCCAAAATTTCAATTCCAACCTTATTATTTTTACTTAAAACCAGCACCCTGACCTCAGTCTCTTGCTAATGTTTTTGTAGAAACCTGGCAAGTGGTGTGCAGTGCATGTCCAGATCGCATGGCAGATCTATCACCACCAACAGAAAATGAAGGTGAGTGAAATGGTTGAGGAAATATTTAGAGTATAATGTCAAAAAATAAAATCTTTGACATAATATGTGATTTGAGGGTACTATTAGATGTTGCTTTTTTTTACGTTTCTTTTTTTTAAATCTTGCATAACTTCCTTGACTATGCCTAAAAACAAGTATGTGTAAAATTCCTTTCAAAACTCAAGCTGAGCAAAGTATGTCCAGTCTTAGAAAGCAGCTAATGCGTCTGGCCTGGTGCTGTCAGTCCTTCTCGGACCATGAACCCTTGTTACAGAGGATTAGCTTTCCCTAATCAGCTTAGTCATATTTGTTCTAAAACACTGGCCAGAATTGGAGACATAGGGCTTTTGTTTATGTGTCTGTCTTCCTCTGATCTCTCACCCAGTGAAGCCCGGGATAAATCCCTCTCACTCTTTTGTCGGAAATGTTTGTTGCTGTTGCTTGCCAACCTAACGTCCGGCTCTGCCCTTCTCTGCCTCTTCTCTGCAGCAAATGCAGCTGGACCCTCACAAACTCGACATGAACGGGAAGCTGGACTTGTTCAGTCGACCCCCAGCCCCAGGAGTTTTCCCTGGGTTTCCCTACCCTCACGACCTTGCACGGCCGCTGTTCTCTTCCACAGGTCAGGCAAATAAAATACAACACATGATTTCTACCACTGACACTACTATAGCCTAAAAGCCTGCCAAAGCAATTTTGTCTTTATGCTAATGAATATTTAAAACTGCATGTTGAAGCCACTCCTGTAATGAAATGGTGTCATTTTTTTCTCTCCTCTCATGTAACGTTCACTTAATTATAGTGCTTTTGTAGCAAATGTTTTGCCAGTAAAGGGTGTCAGATATGTCTATGAATATGGATGACTAGCGCTTAGGTAATTGACTGATTTGCCCTGCGTTGGAGGGCAACAGAGAGGCGAACACCCTTTGACTAGTAATTATGCAGTGGTGTGTCAGAGGCACTCCTATAATTGCTTCATTCATTAACAATTCATGGAATATGGGCAATGCCTACTACGCTCTGGTGGAAAGGACTGGCGACTTACACTTTTACGAACTGACCCCAATATGTTAGTTATATGTAGATCTCCTGTATGTAGAATAAGTTCCTACAATTTTGCATTTTATATAATATAATTATTATACAGTATAATATTAGTGTGAAATATGAATAATTAAAGATTTTAATTAATCATATACATTTTTCTTGTTTTTAGGACCTGGTCATCCAGCTGCACAGCCCTATGGTCCTGCCCCCCATCCCAGTGGCTTCCTGCCTCCTAGCCATTTGGCAGGTAAGTGTAAGTAACTCCACTTTCACTACTATTTTATGCAGCTATTTCCATTTTCTCTTCATCTTTCTCCCTCTCACCCTCTCCCTCCAACCTCACAACCCATTTTCGACATAACGGCTCAATTTGGAGCCTAGTTATTTCCAAGCGTGACCTCAAGTTCATTTCAAGGTTAATAGGGTGCCCATTCAGGCATTCAGTTCAGCCCAAGTTCACATTTTTGGAGAGACAGGCTTTTTCACAGTACAGTACACTGTGACACACCTTATAAACGACGTTGTTTTTGTAACAAGGCAGGGGTAATGATGTGAATCCAATGATGCCTTTATGTTAATATATTATTGATTTGCTTTATTGAAGGTTTTGAAGTCTAGTTCATCTATAATACTCAAATGTCCAAACATGTTCCTATTCAGCGTATTTGTTACAATAATACAGAGTCAAAAGATTCCTGGCTTAGATTAACATTTAGTCTTGACAAACTGACTTCTCAGCAGACAATGCAACTTTTCTGCAATTACTGTCACTTCGCTAACCTGACAAAATGAGCAGAAAAGTACATGTTGTCATCCCTACTACTAGACTCACCATATTCAGTTAACTCAAGTTGCACAGTGTCCCATGCAGGGTAGGGTTCACAGACTCTCCACTCCTGTTAGTGGCAGTAAATCCTGAATCCTGGAAGCCTGGCAGTGGGATTACCAGGCTGAGCGTTAGGGCAGCAGTGGAGGAAAGCCACACACAGCTCGCTTGTAAGAGAAAAGCCGAGTGGAACGGGCTGGGGCTGGGTGAGCACCAGGAGCCGGCCCCCGCTTTTGCTAATCCCTGTTTGGCATTTTGCAGATCCTTTCAGTCGCTCCAGTTCCTTTGGCGGCCTCGGCAACCTTTCAAGCAGTGCCTTCGGAGGATTAGGCAACCCCTCGCTTGGTAAGCGCTGGCCCCCTCTCATCCTTCGATCCAGCCCTTGTGGCCAGTAACAAAACAGAGTGGGACAGAGACAGACCACAGGGACAGACAGGAGAGTTGAAAAAATAAAATCAAGGCACTTAGCTGCAGTTTTTGTGTCAAAGCTGCCGTAGCTGAGGGAGGCCCAACAAGTAAACCACACCACAGTATACCTCCTCCTGCCTCCACTCCATCTCGCAGCCATGTCCCCAGCAGCCTGGCTTTAATCTGGCGCTGCTACTGCCAACACGCACTCCCGGGTCCGCCATTTGGTGGCAATTCATCTATTAATTACTTGACAAGCCCCTTCTGCAGCACCATGGAGGGCTTTCTCCTTCCCCCCTGCATCCTTCCTCCCTACCTTCCACTCTCTTTCTCTTCACCCCCTATTCTTGTGTGCCAATTCAGTCAGCCTGTTGTGAGAATGAAAAGTGATTGGAATAGACATGCCGTGGAATTTTAAGGTCCCTCTTGGCTTTTCACAGCCCCACTCCAGAGGGCAAGAGAGTCTCCCCTGTTCATCCGGTGTAAAAAACAGGAGGGAGGGAACAGCTCTTTAGTATAAAAGCAAATGAGTAGATTTTTTTTCAGTTGGTGGGGGAGCTATTAACCTCTTACTCTTTCAAACCGCTTCAGTGAGAAATCCTCCACAGACAAAGACTAAAGCAGCTTTTGTTGTTGAATCTTTCTCATCTTATATGTCCTCAAGAGGGTTTTGTGCCCAATTAACTTACAGTGGCTCCCACGCCTGTCCCTTGCCTCTCCAGGGTCCAACAGTGTTTTTGGCAGCAAGGAGGGGCCCGCGGGTTTGTCCGGGTTTGGCAGCCCCCACCATGACACCTGGAACAGACTTCGACGTACCCCGCCATCTTTCCCCACACCGCCACAGTGGCCCAAATCTGCAGACGTTGAGAGGAGCAGCTCAGCCAATAGCCACGAGCGAGAAAGAGAACGAGAGAGGGAACGGGAGAGAGAGAGGGAGCGAGAAAAACGAGACTCCTCCATTGGGAAAGAGGAGAAGGACAAGGACAGGTGAGGCTTAATTCAGACACAAAATATTGTCTTAAATAGTGAACTATAAACATATGAAAGAGAGTAAGCTATACAGCCAAGCATACAGTTTCATAGATAACACATTCAATACATTAATTCTTCTGACCGAAAGCTACACATTTGTTTTTTGCAGGGATTCCGTGGATCGGAATCGTCACTCCAGCCGCTCCTCTCCTGCCTCTGGGCCAGTCAGTTACCAGATCAGCAGTCTGATTCGTTCCAACAGCCAGAACTCCACTGACTCAGGGCGGCACCACAGCAGCAGCGTGGATCGCATCAGGGATGGAGACAAGGATCTTCTGGAGCGCCACAGAGAGGCTAACATGCCTGATGTGAAGGTGAAGGAGAGCCGCTCGCCCAGTAAAGAGGTCCTGGAGAGAAGGTCCTCAGAAGACTGCATCAAGCCCACTCAGCGCTCCCCATCTCCATACTCCAAAGCAGTGATCAATGAGCAGAGCCTGAAGATGACAGGACCCCCACCTACTCTGAAGGACAGTGACAGGAAAGAGCCTGCAGAGCTGCTACATAAAGTGAAAAACGACATGAAGATAAAAGAGGAGCGAAAGGAGGAGCAGGAGGTCATGGTGGTAAGCTCTGAACCTGCCCCACAGCCACTGTCCCAGACTCTGTCCACTCCAGTGTCCCAGTCTGGAAACCCTCATCACCACCACCCCCCTCTGTCCCAGCAGCCCCCTCTGCCATCACCACGGGGCAGTGACCTCCCTGCACCAGGACTGCATGGTGTTCCCATGGCACACTCCCTGCCCCTCTCTATGAGCGCTGTGCCTCAGATAGGTAGTCTGAACGTCCTGGACAGGGCTCGTATGGCCCCCTTCATGGGGGTAAGCCCTCTGGCAGGACGAGAGCGTCTGCCCCATCCAGCTTTTCCCTGGGACCCTCTGAGAGAGGCTTACCGCAGCCTAGACCTGCAACGCCGCATGGACTTCCAGCTCCGGGCTGAGGGACACCGCTTCCCTAGTGTGTACGAGCAGGAGCGGGCATACCGCGAGCGAGAGGCCCACGACTACTCCCACCACGAGCACCTGCTGGAGGTCCGACGGGAGCATGAACGCTTGAGACAACAAGCCGAGGAGAGAGAGCGCCTACACCTGAGGGAGGAGCTGGACAGGGCCCGTCTGCACCAACTGCACCAGTCCCCTATGGAGGGACACCTGCCCCACATGCCCCCCTTTATGCCTCCTCTGGGCGGCATGCCTTACCCCAGACTCAGCCCCTCCACTGGACACAATGGGCCACTGAACAGGACACCTCCAACTGCTGCGCTCAGTGCGCCCCCGCCCCTGGTGCCAGCTGCTAATGCCCGTCCGGCATCACCCAGAAGGACTACCCCCCTCACCACCCAGGACCCCAGGGACTACTCCCCATCTCGCAACCCCAAAGAGGTAGAAGCCCGGTAGCTTCTGACAGTTTTACTGTAGGACTTAAAACCCACTCTGAAACAGTGCACTGCTCCTCACCAGAGAAGAGCATCAATCCCTAAGGGAAAGGGTATGATTGTACAAATGAAATGTGCAACAGGCTGCACATGCCATGACCTATTTTTAGTGGACTTAAGGTTAAATAATGTCGGTGAATAACACATATAAGTGTATGTTTATAGCCGACTTAAATATTTGATAATTATTAATATATTAATCCAGTACCTTTTTTGCTTTATGCAAGAAGAGGGGTCTCAATCGAGTTTGTACATTTCTTATCCGTGTTCCATGTATAGATATCATTTCTATAAATTTGATGTATTTTGTGCATTCGTCACTCTTTTTACAATATTTATCTCAGTTGATTGTGAGACATATCCATTATGACCCACACTAAAGACTGGATTTTAGTTTGACCCTAATTTAACCTCATGGTACCAGGATATCCTCAATGACAATGTACATTGTTACATTACCAACCTGTTTTGTTCATTCGTTTGCCTTTGAGATATGCAGATAAATATATTATGAGGTCTTTGTTCAGTCTGTATAGAAAACTGATGTAAATATCTTGTTGATATTTCTTTGCTGTAAAATGACCATGTAAATTATAGGCTTTTTAACCATTTCTAGAAAAACAAAATGAAGTGAAGCTTGGGGAGACCCATCACTTTGAAAATAAGGCTAGGTTTTTGGCCAATGATTGGGTTGAACTGAGGGTGTTGTAAGAGGGCCAAGAAGGATCAACTGCAATCTATGCAAAGCAGCACACAGCACCCTAAGGAAACTCAGACTGGAAGGAGGGGATTCTCACAACTCTTAGAGAAACCTGGATTAACAAGTGTTTATATTTACCAATGAATTGGAATTCTTAAAAGACTTCCATGTCACAAACTGGACCAGCCCTGGACAGATGCAAAAGACACTTTTTAGGGGCAACAAAAGGACTTTTTCTGTCAACCGTGTGGTGTTGTGCAGTTGTTTTTCTTAGACTCTTGTATACAAAACAAACAAGTAGAGTTTTAGGCGTGCAAAATGAACATTCATGGTTTAAAATGTACGGAATAAAGTTTGGACCTAATGTCATGACATTTTCTACTTGTCTTTTTTAGTTGACTGGTGCGGTGAATGTGTTTGTAAGACTGAGCCACTGAGCTGAATGTTGATCTAAGGTTGATAGGTTTGCCGATAATGCTGTGCTCAGCTTCCAGCATTTAGACTATTTGCTCATCTTAAATCAAGCTATTACTTTGAAATCATAAAGGCGACCAACTTCGCTAGGAGAGTAGCCTAAGCTATCAGATCATTTGGCCATAATCTGTCATACATGGGCTGCAAAGCTCTTCAGAGAGAATCGATGAGATTGGACCAAGGCAATACAGAGAGGGACTAATAGAACATTGATTTTGTATGAAAGCAGGTTTTGAGTGTTTGTGTTGCAGGTAACCGGTATTGACTGGCAGCCCAGCGGCATATTGACCTGCGGTCTGGACTCATTAAGAGGAGCAATGCCTGGGAGGCAGGCTATCGGATAGACGAGGAGAGGCTCTCCCCTCACACCACTCATCTCTACTCTAATGAGGCCGGAAGGCGCTCCACAGTGGGCTGCACCCAGAGCCCTGAGGCGCCCCGTCCCGCTATCGACAGGAGCTGTGCTGAGCTGTGCCTGTCCACAGACAGCCAATTCATCCTGATAATGCCCTGACTACTCATCTCTGCTGTGCGCCGCCAGACCCACCAATCCAATCACATGATATCAGGCCAAAGTGACAGCGTGGATCAAACTGTGGCCAGGTCATTAGAGGATGTTATTGAAAATCAATAGTGCTCCTGTGTCTCACACACTCAAGCTGTTTTTTCCACAGGATCCTTGAAAAGACTGTTTGGCAGAATAGAGCCGCTGTATTGGGAAGACTTAAATCACTATCACTTTCAATTTAGGTTCCAAGTAATTGAGACACATATTCTTCAAATGGCTAGCATCTGTCTGCGGTCAGTGCCACTTTATTGCTGTGTGCTTTTAGTCCTTATCATCTAGTCAACAACAGGTACTTAACCCATGTACTTGTTACTGCATAGTGATTTTTCTTTCTTGGTATTATTTACCAAGGAAACCTTTGTGGGTAACAGACGCACACCTTACCTTCTCCGCCTCAATCTCTCTGGCCTGTGCACTATCCATTTTACGGCTGAGTGTGAACGGCCCTCCGGAGATGAAAAGCTCCATCAATTTCACTCATCGTCTGGCAAGGTCAATTTATTTCAGCACACAGTCCATCATCAGATGGGAATCAATTGACACATTGCCTAGCATATCCAACCCAAGGTGGGTTATTACAGCCACTGCAATTGTCAGCTCTTTTCCACAGCCATTCTTCATTTGTCTTGGCGGTTTTATTCTTTTCTTTTTTTAAATAGGGATTATGCAAGATTTTCTATATGTATTTATACATGTTTTTTATTTTAACTAACACTTATTTACAAAGGAGCCCCTCACATCACAAATGACTGTAATCCTAGATTGTGTTTTTACACATATTTTTCTGCTCTGTATTAGGATATGGTGTTATCTGAGGTAAGACATTGTTTTATTGTTCCAGTAATCCCCTTCATTTATCTGTGAGAAACCTCAGCACTGAGTATTTGGGATTGAATTTTCATGGTTTCAAATACATCCAAAAACACTTGGCACCATGCTCACCTCAGATTCAACAAACAGCGGAGCAGGCCTGAGGGCTTTAATGGAGCACAATAGCAGCCCATAACACAGTGCCAAGCTAATAAGATCGACACCAAATGAACGGTGCTGTCCAAGCTCCCTTTCTCTCTGCACTCCCCTCTGATAAAACATGTATGAAAGAGATTTGGAGCTACTGCTATGTAGTGGCTCCATAGACGTTTCCCCAGTGAGTGCTAATGCATTAGTTCCCATTCGAAGGCCGTTTTGAAATGGAGATCGGTAATGAGACGAGGGGCCCCTGCCATGATCACATTTGGATAGCCTGGGCCTCTGCTGGGTCTGCTGATTTAGGAGTTCAAGCTCATCTCCCTGCAGGGGTGATGAGAACCATAGGAAACCACTAAACTCTATCTGAACTGAGCAGAGGAAGGCCATGAAGTCAAGGGCTTTGGCTGTTACATGCATGTCACAGTCCTCTATAGCCTCCATGTTGTTTTTGAGCACCTAAAAAGGCTAGCAGCATCTTTTTTTAGCCCAGTGTGTATGGAGCGGCAGCTGACACAAACCAGGCCAGCCGCGGTTAAGGAGCTGACTTGGAAACAAGCGCGTGGTGTGAATTCCAAACGCTGGTGACAAAGTGCTGTCTAATGTCCTTGCACCTCTGGACCTATGACAAACATTCAGGCTGTCTCACACCATCACTGCAGAATACCATTACAATTAGTATTATCTATATCTATTTCTCTTAGGGAGGCTATTATTTTTGGTCATTGTTACAATGTTTATTAATGTACCGTGTCCCACTGAAAGCTGAATAAATAAATATACACTTTGTATTAGGGTAGAAATTATAGCATTTATTTGTCTGAATTTCAATACCAAGTTGCTGGATGATAATCTTTTTTCTGTAGGAACGAATTTTAAATCTAAAAGTCTGATTCCGAAGTTTAAAATTTGTGATGATGATTTTGGATGAAACCATTCTGGCAACTCTACAGACCGAGAGGGATGAGCCTCAGAGATGACAGAGAAGAAGGGGCATAAAAATAAAAAGTTGGGGATGGAAATGTAGAAGGAACAGAACAGCCATCAGCCAAAGTTTTCCACTTTGATTGAATTTTAAGATTTTCCAGCCTTTAGTGGAGCCTCACAGTATCCTCACAGTATCCCACACTGACCATATTATGTACACAAACCATAAAAAATGAATAACATTTATGCAGCTGGGTGCATCTGGCAGTCAAAGCACTTTCATTCAAGGACCCACACGATGGCACTGTGCCCGTGACTGCTCTCTGTCTTTTCTCATAGATGACAAGTAAAAAATGGTGTAGTAAAAAAGATACCACGTCAACAAAAATTCAAATAGACATGTAATAGATCAAGACATATCTACACCAGGACTTAACCAAGAATATAAATATGATTTTGAAAAAAACCAAAACAACTTTAGCCCTGCACACATGGCCAGAGGAATTGGGCGCATGAGGCTACACTGTCCGGGACTCAGTATTGTGATTTCTATTCCCAACCAGAATTTGAATCCTACACATCACTCTTTTACTCTGTGCTGTCATGTCAAATAAAGTCTACTGTTCAAAAGAAATTATCTTTAAAATAAATGTAATTCAAAACAAAGTGGCACTGTTGGCCTAAAAGGATTAACAAAATGTAAACGTTTAAATTAATCATTGGATTTATATGGCGCCTTTCGTGACACCCAAAGCACTTTACAGTGCATTATTCAGTCTCTTCATACTCGGTGGTGGTAAGCTACTGTTGTAGCCACAGCTGCCCTGGGGTCGACTAATGTCTTCAGCCCCTTCGACTTCCACCAACACTCATACACACACCACATTCATACCAGACAATGTGGGTCTTGCCTAAGGACAGAACAACTGTTTTGTTTTGTTTGTTTTATGCCACTGGCACCCCAGTGTGGCACCTGGTATTCCCAGAGGTCTTTCATCCGACTACTCACCAGGCCCAGATTTGCTTAGTTTCTGAGATGTGGTGAGATCAGACTTTGACTCTGTGACCATATCACTTCACCAGGTCCAAGAAGCTTAAAGGACAAAACCGACATGTCATGGTGTCTTGGTCAAGGTCAAGGAAGCACATTAACAACAAAGCTGCTCAAAGGTAACATTTTGTCTCCATGGAAATGTTATCGCTTTGCCTCGAATATTCCACAGTATGGCATTAACCATATTAATTTCAATGGAGACGAGCAGTAGACACCACCATGTAAAACACCACTGTTTTATTGTTATTTTGTTTTTCTTTTTTCTTCTTACGTAAAACACCTGTAATGGAATAGGATAAATATAAAGTTGGAGAAGTTTAATGCCATGTAGAACATTCCACACAAAGCAATAACACCTCTATGCAGACATTCAGGTTACAAACCCTCCACCAGAAGAGTTAGGCTATCACCAGAAGATTTCTCTGTGTATCACCACACCACAGTATGAGAACTACTGCAGTAG
This sequence comes from Periophthalmus magnuspinnatus, assembly GCF_009829125.3. Classification (NCBI taxonomy): domain Eukaryota; kingdom Metazoa; phylum Chordata; class Actinopteri; order Gobiiformes; family Gobiidae; genus Periophthalmus; species Periophthalmus magnuspinnatus. The sequence continues at coordinate 18,183,392 of NC_047134.1, forward strand.
TTTTAAAGAGCAAATGATGTCCGTCTACAGCATGTCCAATTTGGCACCGGCCGGCCCATGATTAGCCACAGAGCCGCTAATCAAAAGCGCCTCAGTGTTTGATGGGCCCTGAGAGGCAGTGCCAGCTGGTGACAACATGGCTAGTGTCCACGGGCCAAGAGTGAAGTTTATTTGAATATGGATCTAGCCGTGACCGTATTTCTCCAGAGCTCAGTTAACACAGCGTTCCCTGGCTCATCGCTGGGATCGCCTTCGAGCCGCTGGCACTGGATCGGAAGAGGGCGGAAGTTTTCCAAGCCGCAGAATGGGAATTACAGCCCAGTCCGTCCCCTCTGCTGGTGTGGGCATATTCAAAGGCGTTTATTCAGTTTGACGCTGGCAGACACGCAGCACCTAGCGCTCTTGGCATCGGCATGTGAGGATTTCCTTTCCAACATAAAAATCCTTAAATTGTCAGGGGTTGTTTTTTTTGTTTTTTTTAAAGCTTGGAATGAATTAGCTTGAAAAAAAAAATCCATGTAAAATGATCTCGTCACATGTTGAATAAAAGTTTTGTGTACTTTTATTAGTCTATTTCTCCAGTCATAGATTAGACCACCTATGCTGGTTGGTCTAGCCTATTAATGTGCTATATCTCATTACAACATTTATGCTCCGTGCTTTTGTAGCTTCCCTGTTAAAATGAAAGCCGGAAAAAATCAATAGATTGAAATTGATTTTTGCGGCAAACATTTAAGCGAGTGTTGGGAGAAATACATGTTTAATCTTTTAGCCCATACGTAATAGGATTTATAGGATTCAGAGAAAAAGTACTTACTTATATACAACGCATATAAAATATTGGCGATCAATAAAGAAAACGTGAGGTTGAAACTAAGTGGATGACCAGTAGATCATGTTAAGTCATTCTTAGCTACCAAATGTGTATTGTCAGTCACCAAATGTATGTTGCTGTCAATATATTGATTTCTATGTGGCAGGTTACAAAATGTAGTCAGGAGTAATGGCTCTTAATAGGACCGAAAAACACCCACAGGTCATTGTGCAAGTCCATTTTTTTATTTTTTTTATTTTTTACCATTTATTTATCTATTTATTTATTACATTTCTTCAACTTGAGTAAAATCACCAATATAATACATATTTAATCTTTTTTTTTTTTTTTTTTTTTTTGGCAACAAGTCTGGCACATCAACTTTCCAGATATAGAAGAACACTCCACAACTTTATGTTTTGTGTAGATAATTGTGTGTAGGCAGCACGGTGGCTGAGTGGCAACACTCATGCCTCACAGTAAGAAGGTTTGGTTCAATCCCTGGGTCGTCCAGGCCTTTCTGTGTGGAGTTTTGCATGTTTCTCCCTGTGTCTGGATGGGTTTCCTCCTGGTACTCCGGTTTCCCCCATCAACCAAAACATGAATGCCCTTCGAGACAACTGTTGTTGTGATTTTGGGCGTTACAAAAATAAAATGAATTGAATTGAGATAATAAAACTTTTACCTGCCAGGACCAATAGTTAATAATTATTTTTTATTATTTATGTTGAAACAAGAACATTTAAAACCTTCTCATACACACTGAGGGCATATATACCCTGCCACAACTGATCACATAAAGGAATAAAACCAGAAACCTACATTTAATTTCATTCATCTTTACTTATACAGGGAGAACCCAACGAGAGACACTCTTTTCCGTGAGTGCCCTGTTAAAATACGGGAAAATACAAACAGAAACAAACACATCAAATAACTACATAGGTCCATTTAAAACATTAAAACAGGAACAGGTGTGATTATAAATGTTTATGACCAGATTATTAAAGTGCTTTAGTGGGACCAGTGTATCCAGTTTTACATGTCCTTGAAATGTACTGTATTCCACTTTTGGGAAGCAAAATAACCAAAAGCTTTTTTTTCCCCATTTCAGTTCTAGTGTTCTCCCAGACCTCCCACACCCCAGACACTTCCTCTGGCTCCTCTGGTGGGACCCCAAAGCGTTCCCCACTTGAAGTATTTATTTTCTGTAATGGGATACAAAATTAGTTTCTATAATAAAATGATCATTTTGATTTTAAACTCCAAGTATTTACGATTTTGTCGAGACAGAACCCAAGATATTTATTGGTGGTGACTCTTTCAATCAATGTTCCATTTAGTGTGTAAAGATTTGTAGCTCGAACATCACTTAAATGTGTTTTAGTACTTTTTATTTGCATTCAATGGTAATTTAAGATTTTGAGGGAATTTTGGATTTCATTCAAATATTTTTTTGAACTGCCTGATCAGCAGAGGAAGCATATAAAACAGCATCATCTGCATATAAATGTATGAGGCTTTCTCTTAAATTGCAACCAATCAAATTAATAAATATAGTAAAAAGCCCAAAATTGAGCCTTGGGCCACTCCTTTGCTTAAAGTTAAATGTTTTTATTAAAATCCATCGGCTACTACTGCCTGGATTCAGTTTGAAAGATAATTTTGGAAATAATTACATGTAGCATTGTCAAATCTAATATGGTTCAGGTGCTTCAAGATGATTTTATGATCTACCGAATCAATAAACAGTGCTACACAATCCTGTTTGTCATCAAAGGCTGTGAAAGTGCCATTAAAACTTTTGTGACTGTAGTGACAGTACTGTGCCCTTTTCTGAACCCTTATTGATAAGACTGAAAAATGGAGCATTTATTTAAATAAACTGTAATTGTGTTTATAGCTAACTTTTCTAAAACTTTTGCAAAGATGTGAGACAAGCGTGCTGTCACTGCTCACGTAATGTCCATCTGCATTATAAAGATGATTATATGAAACTAATATTACATTTTGAGCACTTTTAAATTGTTTTTGTATTTTACTTTTACAATCATCTTTTTGTTTCACTCAATGACTAGTGGCTACAGGCCAGATACAGTCTGATGTATGGAGTGTTGGTCAGAAGAGCAAATGGGCCAATGGACATGCATAGGTGGTTATTTAGAGTCACAAATATTCATAACACATACTACAAGAAAAACAATGTTGACTTTTTTATTATTAAACATACATTTATTTACTCTTTATTTTTTTGAAATGTCTTCCCTATTTTCATTAAGTTACTTATATACTTATACTATTCTTAAAAGTATATGTTATATGTTATGTTAATAACAAAGTGAAGTTTTTAAATGATTCAAACTCCACATAGAAAGATTGATTTTAATGTTAACATCAGATAAGGCAAACATTGCATGAATAGGAATATTTCACAATGTTTTACAGCAGAAAAAAAAACGTCATTCACCTTGATCCTACAAACACAACAGCACAAGAGAGCAGGCAAGACCACTGACTTGAGCCATCTGTGCTATCTCACACAACCCTTGGCTACACAGTGGCTCTCAGACATTGATTGGAGTGTTGAAGGCCAGCTATTTAACACATCAGAACAACAAGTACTGCTATCAGGCTGCCTCTTCTCATGCCTGGTCTCTGTGCCGCCCAAGAATGTCTCTTATCTCCTCCCTTTGCTCAGTCTGTCTGTCTATCTGTCCATACAAACCATTCAGCAGCATAGGCTAAACTCTCCCTGCAATAGGCCAGAGTACTTTGTGTTTTTATGAATATTTTTTCTTTAGTTGTTTGATTCATTTTTGCAGCATGAGTTATTTATTTATTTTTATTTTTTTTGTCAATAGCTTTGTCAAACTATTGACTTAAGTTTTTATCTCTTTTTTTTTCTTCTGACTTTTAGACTTATCAAACTTGCACAGACAGTTTTGCACTGTTCTGCCCTTCTGTATATTTTGAATTTGTCAGAGTCTATTTTTATTTACTGTATTTTTAATGCATGCCTTTATTTATCTTTTACGTTAGCTATATTCGTTTCCACCTTTATTTTCTAATATCAATATGCAGAAATCTTTTGTTTTTTTGCCCAACACATTTTCTGCTAAAGCTGGACTGCATAATATTCCAGGTTGGAGGCACGTCACCGGCATGACTCCATTAAAATAACACTTTGTAACATTCTTCATGGAGATAGATCAGTTTAATGATTCTTCGGACCTTCCACAAGAAAAGTTACAACTCAGGGCTGTGAGATAACCCCTCTTACATTACGTGGAGCTTTACGTAAAAGTACACATTTTAAGTACTTTAAACCACAACTTTCCATCACACAAAATCTGTCACAAATGTTTTTCTGCATCTAATACATAAAACACAATTATCACATGTGTTTTCTTAACCTGAACCCTTTTTTGTTGATTGACAAGCAAACCCAAACCACTGTTTCGCATCTAATTGAATCTCTCTCACCTGATTGCAATCCTATTAGTGGATCCATTCTCCTCCATAAACGTTACTTCTGGTGAAACAGACCTAATAATATGCACTGCAGCCGCTCGTTGCACAACCTGCTTATTCCAATCTACCACTCTTTGTTGTCGCCAAATAGGTTTTAAATCAAAAGTGCCAGTGCGGTGTAATTATAATTCAGGAGGTATTATGAAATCAAATATCACAATGAGTGTAATTTTATTTGCTTGTAATCTCTCTCACCCAGGCTAATAGGCATTTTCAAAAACGGGGTTCACACAGCCAAGCATTTCTGAACGCCATGGCTGCTCTCCTCTGCTCCGGCTCTGTTCTTTTGTCTTTGATATGCAGGCAAAGAGCTTGACAGTCTGGGAGACGTGGGAGATTTGTCAGCCTGTGATCTGCGTGCCTCTCTGACAAATGAGTGCCTTTGGCGAGGTTTCTGCTGCTGGAGGTGCTGCTGCTACGGCTGCCTTTAGTACAGAATTCTGATGAGAGCGGATGGTAATGTAGTCAGGGTGCTGCCAGATCAGTGCATCACATAGGATATGATATACACAACATACAGAGCGTAGGTTATTCAGAAAAAGACAAGCTACTGAGCAATCACCAGAGTCTGTTGAACTGCCCATGATAATACAGGTAAATATATGACTTATTATTGTATTCAAAAGGCATTGCAGAGGTAATCAATGAAAACATCAATCAATGAACTTGCCAAAAATAAAAGGGCAAAACAAATGTGAAGTATATCGATCGCATCTTACTTTTGTTTTTGAAAATTTGTATATTAGTCTTTTTTTTTTATCATACATAGTGTTGTGACGATTCTACAATTTCAGACAAAATTTCAACACTAAAGAATAGACTCAATACCATTTTTGATGAAAAGCTCTTTTTTAGACAATACTGTAATTTTCAACACAAAGTAGTAGTATTTATACCACGTGGTCTTACACAAGTTCTGATAAACCTCAAGAGGAAACTGTTCAGGAAAGGTCAAATTTTATCCAGTTATATGATTTTTTTCAGTATCGATACTTGCTTAAATTAGTATCTAGTTTTTACACTAGTTTTAGTATTGATTAGTATCTGTTTTTTTATATTTCTGATACATACATGTTTTCTTGCCTCCTGCACATCTTCTCTTTAAACTGCCAAACATAAATTAACATAAGGTATTTGTAACTTAAGTGCCAGTGTCAAATCGAGCATATATGAATCACATTTTTATAGCTCTTTACAGTTTTATTGGGCCCTATAAGATACTATTTTAATTTGATTATGCATGTAAGTCAGTGTGTCCGTTTCTATGGTTTATTTATTATTCTGGCTGGTATGAGGATATGCAAGTGCTTAATGGGCCTATATTTATAACACCAGCTTGGGGCAAGATCCAATAATTATACCGCTCATATTTGACATTTAAGATGTAGTGTTTTGTCTGTAAACACATTTCAGCAGTGGGTAATTTGCAATCACAATCCAGTCAATCTTCATTACACCATGAACAATCAGCCGCTTCCCTAAGCACACAATTGTTTAGCATTGATTTCACAGATTCGGTCCATGTAATTCTTCTAAGTCCCCATTGAGAAGATGCCCTTCAGTAGTGCGCCTGCATAGAATAAGATGTTACCAAATTATGTCTGCAAGTGTTTTATTGTCCTGACCACAACTGCAATGATTTGTAATGCACAACATGCAGGGTATAGCTGCATATTGGATTCGGACATCCTCAATCTGCACAGGCTAATGCACACAAAGCAAATTCAACATGGTCGCCTTTTCATTGTGGCTTTTGCATCTTTGGAGGGAGCTCTGCAGTGAGTGTCTGACAGGAAGAACAAGCACGACCCCTTGTGGCCCCCTTGGTGGAGTGCAGTGCTGGTAAGTGGCACCTCCAGCTGCTTCTGGGCCCCTCCTGATAAGTTAACCTTGTGATAACATGCTAATGCCTGATTAATGTTGCAGTAATTAGACACAGCTTTTCACACTCAGTTAAGAGGACATCCTCCAGCAATTAGCCCGAGCCGGAGAGAGATAATTTCACAGAGCGCAGCGGAATCACGTTCCTCCGCTTGCCTCCATTCCCACTTGGCAACATTAAGGTTTATTTTCTCATTATTTCATTTAATTACTCGTTTGATGTTTTATACAGCTGCCACAAGTAATCTTTGATCCAATTAGGACATGCTGATTGACAGAGCTGGTGTGGGATTCAATAAGCCACATTCAATTTGTTGTTTTGACCTTATCAAACCATCTGCAGAGGACTGTGCACTCACCACTGAATGCCAACTAAAAATATCATAATTTCCCTTAAGAGTAGATTCTGCATGGATGGCACATCTCTGTGTAGCTGTGAACCGGTGTGCTTGAATATGTGTGTTTTCTCTACAGACATCCAAGAATGAGGAATGGACACATTAGCGAGAAGAGGCCCCTGACCTCAGCAGCCCGCACACTGCCCATTAATAATGCACTGCTGGGGATAGATGGGGCTATGCTCAGATTAGTCCTGCATTAAGGACTCCTCTGCTATTTCTATTAGAGAAACAACACATTCTCCTTTAAACATTTAAAATCAGCAAACAATCAATATAATCTATATTATTGTCTTCAGAACCAAAAACACATGAAACCAGAGTTTCATAAATTTTATGTTTTTACCTTAATTAAAGATGCATTAAGTAACTTTTCTGAAGGAGAGCACACCATTCGCTTGTCCCCCTGTAGACATAACTGCTTTGCCTAGATAACTCTCTCCATGGTGCCAGGCAGGTGACACGGAGATGAAACCCCACTCACAGTAAGAATACATGTTTTTCAGAAAGGTTTTTTTTTTCTTTTTTCCCAGCAATATCAGTGGCTACACTACTCCACAAATGCAGAAAATAGATTACCGTCATGAAGGATCAATAAAGTATACTTTACAAAAGTTACGTAGCGCACCTTTAAGCTAAGGTGTTGACTGATGACTGAATTTAACCTTGTATCAGGTAGTGCAGGAAAGTGCCTGAGTAAATGAAAGATAGATGCAGTGAAAATAAATGCCTCAAATTTAGCATTTTACTTAAGAATTTAGGATGTAGTAGGCTTTAACAAGGTAAAAAAGCAAAACTTTCATAGAATTGACAACTATATTTGAGACTGAAAATGTCTCTAGTGTTTTTCTAATGAGCCGTCTGCTGAGCTCTATGTCACTGTTTTATACAGAATATGTTGTCCATTATGTACAACTCTGATTTGTAATGTAACTTTGACAAAGACCATTATTGCCTATAGAAAATAAGTACAAATATCAAGCATGTGGTTGACTATAAATTTTATAGGCCACAGTAGATGTAGCTTGCTGTATGTTACAAATTATTATGAAATAGTTTTTAAATTATATCCAGTAAAGGGCAGTTCATGAGAAGTAACTGTGAATGAAGTAGGCCGTGCTTTATGGTTGCACTGTAGGGCTACTCAGAAAGTAGTGCTGGCAGGGGTTAAAAACAGCGGGAGTAAAAAAAAATGTTACTGAAAGGGGAGTGGAGTTATGTGTCCCATTCATTGTCTGATCTAATCTCAGCCTTTAAGCAGTAATTCAAAGATCAATCACAATCCTGGACTGTTCACCTTCTCATGACAACGGTGCTATGCTCTTTTACAAGGTCTCCACAGACAGTTTTTTATTCTGTGTTCATAATGCAGTTCATTCTCTTTTACAGTCTTTAAAGGGATATTTTCTGATCTTATAATATTGTCTCCTTACAAAAAAACAAAAACAAAACACACCTGGAGCTCTTCTCCAGAACAGAAAAAAACAGTTTGTATGTATTTCTCAAAACGTTGCATAGAATCAACCAGGTCAAATGTTTTTCTGAATAAAGAGGAGCTCAACCTTGTTTCAGAGTTTAAATACCTCGGAGTAGTTCTGGATCCAACATTTTCTTTTAAAAGTCATATAAAAAAGTAGCACAGGTAGTCAAATTTAATCTCCAAAATTTCCGCCATATTCGAAATAACTTAACACTGCAAGCAGCTAAAATGTATTTCTACTCCATGATCATCTGACATATTGATTACTGTCTCACTACATGGTCACTCGCATGCCCCACATCTCTGAAAATCATAGAGACCCTCTACAAAAAAGCTTTAAAAACACTGGACAAAAAAAACATTGTCACATCACCACTGCCATATTCTATACAAATATAAATGACTGCATTTTCAAAACATGATCATTCTAAAATCAGCATGTTTGATCTATAAAGTTCTGCACTCTCTCGCTCCTCCACCAATAAAAGAATTTATCAAGAGTAAAGAAAACACACAAAGAACCACACGAGCCTCCACCAGAGGAGATATGGTCATACCCCACAGACGTACCACCTTTGGTCAGATGGTCCTGTCTGTCCGAGGTGGGAACCTGTGGAATAGGCTCCCTTTAACTCTGAGGGAGTGCCCAACATATAATTCATTTAAGGCTCAACAGAAAAACTGGCTCTGGGCAAACCAAACTTGCACACACTAAGTGCTCTGCTGTTTATTATATATTGTGTATCCTTTATGGACCGTTTTAGTATTGTATGCTGCATGTGGGTCTGGATAATGAGCTGAGTGAATGTTAATGGAGTTTTGTGCAAAGTGACTAAGATTGTAAGATTGTATGGTTGGAAAATTGTATTTAAGGCCTGATCATTGTTTAAGGTAAATTTTATTGTTGTTGTATTTTTGATCCCTGTGACCCTGACCCGTGGGTCTACGGATGGAAATTAGCCGTATGGCTACAATCCGGCGTGTTTACATTCGTGCTTTTGTTATGTATGTTCAATAACATGCACTGTCCCAATCAAATAAACAAATAAATTAAATTAAATTAAATTCTCTCAAACGGAAAACACTCTGTTCCACCTTGTGCTGTCCACTGGGTGATACAGGAAGTGCTCGGCTGTTTTTAAACTCCACACACCATCAGAATCATTTGGATAATTTCAGCCCTGGTATTGCTAATCTCTACTGAACAAAAGGTAAATGTTAGCTGTTGATTTGAAAATGACCGCTTCATGACATTATAAGGTGAAACTGAGAATTTGGAGCTTATGAGTTGTAGACAACCTTATAATACAGGGTTAATTCAGGATTACTCAAACATATTTTTTTTGTTTCATGAGTGAATATGTGTGTGGTCTGGGTTCCCTAATAAACAACACAAGCTGTGATTAAATTGTCTGTGTAGGGCAGATGTGTCAAACTCAAGGCTCGTGGGCCAAATGTGGCTCTCCACATCATTTTATGTGGCCCTCGACAGGGTAAATAAAAAGGTGTCATTTTATCAGTTACACAGCCATATTTTTTTTTTACATCTAAGCAAATACATATGTAATATTTGTAACTTGAGTAAGTAATAAATACAGAAACAGTTAATTAAGAAGTTAAAAAAGTAGTCGTAGTAGATTTATTTTACATCTGGTCCTTTTGCTGATGTGGCCCTCGGTGAAAATGTTGAATTGGTTTAGTATTTTGTCCAACTATTAATTGATGCTCTAACAATAGACTGACACAACATAGCCTGAATTAATAGTAAATGTATAAACTTCCATCTCTTCATTAGGCTAATGCTAGTCGAGTTAGGGCCCTTGGAAGCTCTATGGACCCATAAAGTTTTTAGGGGAGCCTTATATTGGATCAAAGGCATAGAGCAAAGACATTGAGCATCTGTGACAGGGCAGGATCTCTCTTATTTTATGTAGAAAAGGACTTTGAGACAGACCTGAACAGTCTGAGGATGAGTAGAAAGAGACAGGAGCTTCATAAGAATAAAACAGTTGATGTCACATGGAAACAGTCCCGGGAAACACAGGCCCCTCCTCCATCAGCTGATGACGGTAAATAGTGTCAAAGCTGAACCGAGCAGGAAGTGTGACTGAAGCGCTCTGAAACATGAGGAAAACAAGGCTTCACATACACTCTTAAACGACAGAGTTGGACGGCAAGGCAAGTGTATTTCATGTGATTAATTTACATGTGTGATGAGTTAAGACAAAGCCGTTATTTAAATGTTTTTCGGGTGCAGCATGTAGCGGCTAGCACACCGTTAGCTCCCCCGAGTCTGTTACTTTAAACTGGAATAAGTTTGGATCAGACTTGCACTTATGTCTCCAATGGGGAAAAAACCCTGTTATTTAATTTAAGCAATGCTAATCTGTAACATTAACACGTGTTTTAGGTTGTATTTGTGTCAGATCTAAATGAAAAATAGATGCTAAAGGTTGTCACGTGTCTATAGTTATTTTTACAACTTTCACTTTTTCTTTCTTCAGGGATTTCACTTTCTGGAAAACAAACGAAGATGGACGAAAGTGACAAAGTATATGATGATATAAAAGGAGACCCAGTGTGTGGATCGAGCCATCTGGAAACAGGGAGACCATGGGGGAAACTGATTAAAGTGGACACCAGTGATGAGGTGCTGCTGATGAACAGGGAGAACACTGTTGGACGTAAAAGGGGTATAAGGTTTTTAAAAAATATATAAATATGTCTATTACATGTTGAATTTGTCTGTTGATCAGCTATGCCATAGACAAAGCAAAAAGTGTGTGCAGTGTAGACTTGACTGTCAGTGTCCAACCTCCCCCTTTAAAACACAAAGCTTTCTTTTTAGTGCTCCAATCTTAGACAGCCTCTTGTGATGATAACAAAAGGCGCCCATTGAGAACATGTGTGCAGAATATTAAGTAGGTTTTTTTTTTGTATAGCTATGCCTAAGAAAAGTCTAGGCCTATATTTCCCCACCAGTCTGCTTTGTTCAGTCTTTGCAGTCTACCTTATATGCAATGTGAGGAGGTTTAATTGGTGAGTCAGAGGAGTTTAGGGTTCAAAGAGTGCAGAGGCATTTTAGTTGGAGAATGCTTTATGTGATTTAAACATTCCAAGCTAACAAAAAAAATCTAATTTATTTCTTTAAATTGAATTTGTATTGTTTCACAGGCTGTGATCTGTCATTCCCAACAAATAAGTTGGTGTCAGGCGAGCACTGCAAGATAGCTCTTGATGAAAGCTCAGGTTTAGTCTGGCTCGAAGACACAAGGTATGGTAAAATATATGAAGTATTAGATATAGTAGACCCTGAATACTGTTTCTGTTTACTTGCGTTTGCAACTTAAACTGAATGTGTGATATTGTTTCTTTTAGCACTAATGGCACTGTGATCAACATGTCAAAACTGGTTAGAAAGCAAACGCATGTACTGCAACATGGAGATATCATCCACTTTGTGTACAGAAAAAGTGAGCCTCAAGAAAGTGAGTTATCAAGTATATATTACAAGTACATAACATTTGAGTAGCTATTTTTATGTAACACTCTAAACCCAACTGTTTTACTTACAATTATATCTACTCCTCTTCTAGATGTTGCCTATGTCTTTCACTTTATTAATTCAGAGCAAGAAGATTCCCACAATGCTTTTGGTAAACAGACAATAATGATTAACAACAACAACAATTATTTGATTTTGTAAATTGCAAACAGTTGTATTTATTTATTTTACAGATCTATCAGCTTCTGTACCTTCCGACATGACTCTCTCTGTGTCACCTGTCTTACTCACAAAACCTCCCCAAGGTTTGACCCAGGAAGAACCACTGCCTTCAACCTCCGCTTCTCATTACTGCATCAGGAGCACTGCTGCATCTGTGCAGGTTTCAATCTCTCATACTGCAACTGGTAAGGTTACATTTCCACATTTTTGTTGTTAAAATGGTACTAAACATTTGTTAAGAGTTGGAATATTAGAATTTTTCAGAAAGAGTGGTTCTCATTTGAATCCCAGTGTTCTTCTTCAGCAAGACACTTGCCTTTATATTACAGGGATGATAATGTATTTTTTGTAAACTATGGTATGCTCCCAGGCTTGTGTCAACTACTTTAGTGTGTAGTGTTATAAGAAATGTCTGTATAATCATGTCCATTTCCATTCACAAGGTCAACAAAAAGAGCTTGGCTCTGCACAAGATGATAACAATGACCACTTGGAGCCTGAAAGGAAAAGGAGGAAAACTGATGATGGTAAATGTTCAGTAATAAGTTTAATAATTATTTTCTCCATTGTAATACATATATACAAACAACATTATGCAGGCTCACTGCAAAGGGCTGAAGTATCAGGACTAAGTGCAGAAGGCAATGCCAATGTTGGGTGTAAACCACAAGGACAAGCAAAGAAGACTGATATAATGGAAGAATCGCTGACTTGTATTATTTGCCAAGACCTATTATACGACTGTATTAGGTGAGACTCTGAGTTCCTCTAATTGTACAACGCAAAAAATATCTACATAAGTTCATCTACTTGTATTCTTTAGAATATAACTCTAACCTTTCCAGTGAAGGCTTTGTCACCTGCTTGTCTTAATGGAGAAGAGTAATGGAGAAGATTATTTTAAATATACTCATACAAACATATTAAGTATTGACAAGTGAACTCATGAAGATATTCATTCGTACTTTAAAGCCCTTGGGAAATTGTACATTACAATTGTACATTGTACAAACATTGTTTTTTGTGAAGAAGGTTATCCGTGAATTCAAGACTCTATTTCTCAGCTTACAGCCTTGCATGCACACATTTTGCGCTGCCTGCTACTCGGGTTGGATGGAGCGTTCTTCTCTTTGCCCCACCTGTCGCTGTCCTGTGGAGAGGATCTGCAAAAACCACATCCTCAATAACCTGGTGGAAGCGTACCTCACTCAGCATCCAGGTTTGTATGACATTCATTTTTTTAGGATTTTGGTCCTTTTTGTGGGTAGTAATTCTGCTCTAATAAGCTGATTAAATAACCAGTGCAGTTCTACCACAGAGAAGTGTCGCACTGAAGAGGACCTAAAGAGCATGGACAGTCGTAATAAGATTTCTCAGGACATGTGGCAGCCCAAAGTGGAGCGCTCTTTTTCTGATGAGGAGGGCAGCTCAGATTACCTTTATGACTTTTCTGATAATGACAGTGATTCTTCAGATAACAGGTAAGGCCTTAGTTTCTTAATTATTTATCACTTATGGATAAAAATTGTTACTTGAATGGCTAAAGATTTAAGTCAGAATCGAATAAAATAGAAAGGAAAAAGTTATTTCCCATTTTCAATGACAGAAAATTATAGGATGCCAGCAGTGTCTTATTTAATTACTTTTGATTTACACTCAACCAACAAATAAAGCCACTTATTTTTTGATGCAGTTCACAATACTATTTGCCTGTCATGGCCTTGAATGAAGAAAAGCTATGTAAACCCTAATAGTATATCTAAGTAATTCTCACCTATCCATTCTGATGCCTTTGTATGCTCTTTCTATCCACAGCCAGCCCTTAGTGATGTGCAGACAGTGTCCTGGATACAGGAGTGAGGTCAGTCAGGTGCTGCTGACCCCAGGCTCCAGCTACTGGCTCCGAGGTTTGTCTGTTCCACTCACTCCTTTGCCCTTACCCACTGCACCCAAGCCCCCCACTAAGGAGGGACTGACAAGTAGTAGCAGTGAGCAGCCCTCTACATCTGCCGATGTGTCACCCGGTAAATTTGATAATAAAATAAACAGTTTATTTACATTTTTCTAGTTGTACACATGTACTCTGCTTTGTTTACAGCTCCCGTGGTTTCTCAGCAGTATTGCTGCCCCCCTTATACCTCACATCTGATTTGTACCTGCTGCCTCCAGCCGATGCCAGACAGACTCACCGAGCTAAATACACAAAATGGACAAAAGCTGTTTGCTCAGCAATGTGAGTTAATTTTTGGAAAAGGACATGAATGAATTATTACAAAAATGGCTTGTTTGTTGTGGACATCCACTATTAACACAATTTCTAAATGTGTTTACTCTGTAGGTTTCATATGTCTGCGCTACTTTTGTCATATGTACTGGGGGTGTCCAAGGGTTGGCTGTCAGGGCTGCCTGGCCCGATTCACTGGTCTGTATCTATAGCTAAATGGCTTGGAGACAATCTTACGATTTTTTTTTTTTTAATGGCCTGTATCTTTTAAAGATCTGAATCTGACAGATAAATGTTTGGATGGTGTACTCAACAACAATAATTATGAATCAGAAGTACTTCAGGTATTTACTGAACTTTGTTTTAAATATTGTAAACAGTTTATATAGTTGAGTACTTTTTGCTTGGTGCTATTAGTATTACCGGTAATAAACCCTGTTTGTCCATGTGCACCAGAATTACCTGTCTGTGAGAGGAAAGACATGGAGAGACGTGCTGCAGGAGTCTCTGCAGGGTCTGCAGCAGGGCAGCTACACTCTGACAGGTGACCTGTCATCAATGAAGAGTCAGTGAGGGCAGTGCTTACAACCTGTTTGTCATCATGTTTTCAGATCGACGGATTTCTGCAAACACTGTAATATGCTACTGCTGCGGCCTGCGCACCTTCAAGGAGCTGGCCTACAAGTACAGACAAAACATCCCTCAGTCTGATCTGCCAGGTAGAGAAATATAGAAGATATATTTCTGTGCGTCAGCACTGTGTGATGTGTGTCCATGCTTTTATATGGATTAATAATGCAGTTGGTGTTTTTTCTTCAGCTGCTGTTACATCTCGTCCTGATTGTTATTGGGGTCGTAACTGCCGTACCCAGGTGAAGGCTCATCATGCCATGTAAGTATTTCAGCTCCAAATCACTCAAATCCTCATCAGATTATTTATTCCTTGAATTCTCAGTACCCAAATATAAAATCCTGACAAACAAATACAGGGGTATTTGTACCATATTTTGTGTGTATATGCTCTTCTTTTATATGGCCACTAGGAGGAGCCATTGTATAAACATGTACATTATATGGGTTTTTGTTTTTCAGGAAATTTAACCATATTTGTGAGCAGACACGATTTAAAAGCTGAAGAAGGTCAAAGTCTTCCATTACTATTGCTGAGTATGTTATGCAATGCTTTTGTTTTTACTTTTGAGTAGGTGGTAGTATGTTATGCAAAACCTTATGCAGCTACAATCAGAGCTCATTTGTAACTGACTTATAATGTCTATTGTCTTATTTGGCATTGGGTTGTATAAGATATTTCTACGCACAAAAATGTAAACTTTATTTGTTAAACATCTGTATATCAGCCTTGTTCACTAAAACTACCTCCAAGAGTTTTAAAACATGTATCTAAAGCCCGCCACATGCTACAAGATTTTTCATTAAGACCACTTTCAAAAGTGTGACAAAAAGCGCACACGTCAGACACAAGAAGAATCGCACTAGATTTCAAATCTAGCACAAAGACTGCACAGGGAAACCACACACTACAGGCTAAAGGAAAAAAAAAACAACTACAGGCTAAAACACGAGCGAGCAAATTCAGCTGTTTCCTGTCTACAGTGGTACAATTTAGATTCAAGTCAAAACTGTCATTATTATTATTTGTGAAATGTGGTGCAATAGTTCATATAAATGCTTTTTAATGTCCAGAAGGCTGGCGATAAACTACACAGGAAGTAGAATCATGTTTACTGCAGCAGCTTCTCCCTGATCCTCAATGTGTATATTTATGTAAACGGACACACGTGAGGCTCTACACTCGCTATTTTACATTTTAAATAATACTTCAAACTCGATTAATAGTGCTGTTTTGTGGGCAGGGTGTTATTATTTGTGGAGGGCAAATTCTAATAGATAATGTGGATAAGTGATGCAATTTAACTTTACAGTTCTGCGAGAGGAGAGAAATCTCGTCATTTTCTCTGTGTCCTGAGTTTGTATCTTGCCCCTCTGTGTCTGTCACGACATCTGACCCTGACGTTCTGTATTATTGGTCCTGTGCTGATGTTTTGTGGTTATATGTCAGAGCCGCAGTCAGAGCCGCAGTCAGAGCCGCAGTCAGAGCCGCAGTCAGAGCCGCAGTCAGAGCCGCAGTCAGAGCCGCAGTCAGAGCCGCAGTCAGAGCCGCAGTCAGAGCCGCAGTCAGAGCCGCAGTCAGAGCCGCAGTCAGAGCCGCAGTCAGAGCCGCAGTCAGAGCCGCAGTGACACAGTACACATGAGGAGCGCAGCGGAGTAAAATCGCGCATGAGGATCCAAAGGCGCGCAAACCGGGTTCTAAACCGCGCAAATGATCCTTTAGTGTTTGTCGGGCTTTAGTGTAATGTAAATGTGCAGTTTGTCCTTCAGCCTTAAAATCTGACAGAATTATCCCACACAACCACCTGTGTAGGCTAAGAGCAGGTACATTGCTTATCATATGATGTTGGAAGATTATTATAACATAATAATAATTATTATTATAATTGAAATAATTTAATTATTTCATTTAAGTGACTCTTCTGCAATAACATTCATATTATCTTTTTGCATAAACAATCCAAATACAAATGATCACATTGTGACCATGCAGTGCTTTAAATTAAGTCCAAACATAACATTTATTTAGAAGATGGATAAGGACATGAGTGTTTCACTAGGTCAAAAATTGTGTAAGAGACTGATTCTACTCCCTGCCAGTGTGCCTCTTTTTTAAGGCAAGTTTTGGATATCTCTTTAAATAACATTTTCAGTCTGTCAGTTTATTCCCTCAATTAATTCTAGCTTCTCAGGCTAGTTCCTTCAGATTGAAAATGACTTCCTTAGTCAAAACGTGTCAGTTTCATGATAGGTTTTTTTCAGTTATGTGATCCTGCAGGGAAAAAAATCTAGTTTCCTTAGTTTTTCCAGGGCATTAGTGTGTTCCCATGCAGGAGCAAAAAGCCATGTCAAAGCCTATACATACTAAAGTAGATTCATAATCCCATGTGATGTTTGCAAAGGATTTCATGTCTGCAGGAAAGGGATCACTGTGTGGTAATGCTGTAAGAGGGAATGGGGCCTATGTTATATTCTTTACTCTGGATAATCATCTTCAAGGTGATTAAAGAAGTGTTAAGGGGACACTTTCTGAAAAAACTCATTGTTAAGTAGGCACTATTCCCAAATGTGACACAAAGCACTGACTCCTTGTGGCCTAGGGAGATCAGTCAACAGTATTGACATCACATTTCTGTGTACAGGCAATAACGTTTTAGAGGAATTGTCATCTGTATCTTGATTTTATAGTTGTGAAACTGATAATTTGATCCTTTAGCATAGAAAAATTATTTTGAAGAGCCATACATTAAGTTATACTGTCATCACCTTGAAACACTAGCAGTAGTTTCATGATGCCATATACTTCCTTCTCTTATTAATCTTAGTCATATTTAATTTTGATTAGATTTTTGTTTAATGTTACAAGGTATTCAATTAATTTTATTTTTGTAATGCCCAAAATCACAACAACAGTTGTCTCGAAGGGCGTTCATGTTTTGGTTGATGGGGGAAACCGGAGTACCCGGAGGAAACCCATTCAGACACGGAGAAACATGCAAAACTCCACACAGAAAGGCCTGGATGACCCGGGGATCGAACCAAACCTTCTTGCTGTGAGGCATGAGTGTTGCCACTCAGCCACCGTGCTGCCGGTACGGGAATAATTGCACATAATCTGTAGCAAACTGGCAGGTAAACCAACTCCGGTTTTATTGTTTTTGGCCTATAGCATAGAAAATTAAATCTTTATAGGAAATTAAGTACAATATTTTGTTAGCATATTAGACATTACTTTGGGGAGCTAATTTTAATATGTCTTTTCCATCTGGCCCTTCACTACGCTCTGTCTCAAGTCGTAGTCGATTTACAGATTTGCAGTGTAAGCTCAATCTAGGTTTTTCCCATTCTATCTTAGTGGGTCCACAGTGGCATTCCTTAGCAGCTCAGGTCCAGAGCACAAGCCCGAGCCAATCCCCTCAATGTAGTGGCTCAGTTTTAATGATTCCCTACAGGAGGTCTGGGCACCCTAAGCCAACAACAGTCTCACGCCGCTCCAATCAGGCACCAGGTCTAAAGAGGCTTTATACATTCTCCCTGAGGTGAGGGAATAGGGTTCATGTTGTATACTAAGACAAATATTTACTCTTATTGTATGCATCCTTTGACAATATGGATACCATGAAAAGTTACTATTCAATCAATGCACTATTAAACTGTTTAGATTATTATTATATTGTAGTTTAGGAATATGCAAGCTTATTTTCAATTGATTTCACAAAAAATGTTTATTTACCCAGTATGTTGTCTATATTTTTCTCTTTATAAAAAAATAAAAGTTGATTGTGACTGTCTATACTAGTTGTGTGTGATTTGATATCACATAATGTTTAGCTTGATCTGATGTACGTTAAGATTTAAATGAAAAGGGGTCCTCTGAATACAACCAATAGTGAGCAATGATACTTTTATTAGAAACTACTAGCAATTACTACAGTACAGTAACTGTCAATAGTAAGTTGTATTGCCCTTTACTGGTCAGCTCTAACTTCCTACATTCCCCACCTATCAGCATTTAGCAATTGTCAATTCAGCGCTGTTCCTTTCTTAGCGCAAAGAGACTAATTTAAAGACAATTCAAAGTAAATACTTGCCTATTTTTTCGTTATGTAAAATGATCCCTGATCAATTGCTAAAAAAAAGAAATCACTCAATATACACTAATCACTGCAGTTTGGAGATTCCCTGAGCCTGGCACTACTGACTAGAGGTTTCCAATCCTTGCAATTGCCCATTTTTCCTACTTGAAAACAGTCGTCATAAAGCATAAAGCAAGAATCAGTGAATGTTACTCTTGAACAAAGACGTGACAATGTAATGTCTTCTTTATTAAAAATTTACAATAATTCAGCACATTTAAATACTATTGATACATCTATAATCTACAGTTTTTACAGTGTATAGTAAATACTCTTAAATTCCCTTTACAATCCAGTCTGTATATGTGTACATAAACTATATATACAAGGCTTAATCTATTCTGTTACACTGTTCCGTAACACAATAATGTAAAGTACAAATCTACATATGTTCCACAATAGGTGTAGGCAAAATCCAACATAGATATAACTGAGCATCAAAGTGCAATAGCTGGTGTCTTACTTTGAAATGTGAAGTGCTGCTAATCGTCGGGCAGTAGGAAAAAAGAAAGATCTATTTTCATATTCTCTACTATGACATCCAATACCTTGGCATATTCTTTTCATCATTCAAATACATCTTAATCATGATTATAGTTTTCTGCACGTTTTAAAGGATTTTATGATTTTGACTGGAATACTTTCTCCATTCAACCAAACCAATGATTTGAATTTTTACAATTAAATCTCATGACCACCATCAGACTTCTTATATACAATTTCAACATTGACAGATTTAGATCTTAACCTTTAAAAACAAAACAAAACAAAAATAATTCTTGCGCAACACTGTATTTCCAGCAAGCTACAATCTACATCGTCAGGTGAAAATGTACTTTAGAAATTATACCAGTCATTAAGTGGAACTAACACAAAGTTCAAAGTCTCTGTCCTTCACTTGGTCACATCTGATGGACCACACTGCACAGAGCTGTTGCCGGGCTGATCGGCACCTGGCTGTCACAAATTGTATGGGCCGTTTTGGAAGCTGCTATAACCCCTCCCGATGCCTGGCTGCCCCACGGCCTCCACTCTCCCCTTACCCTCTGGCTCTTGGGACTACCTCCAGCTGACCTTTTCCCCTCATAGACCCCTCTCGCAAGTCCATTCAACACTTGGGGGGCTGCCGGGTGGTCCAGGTGCTCCGCTGGGACCAACGGCTGCCGGTCTTCCTCCTCCGAAATGGCAAAAACCTGTACACTGACGTGCTCCCCTTCTGCTTGGACCTCCCCTCGCTTCTTCCCCGGCTGGCTGCCCTCTATGGAGGATGAAACAGAAACAGGAACAGGCTCAGAGGTGGAACCCTGAACAGCGGGGGTCTTTGTCGGGTCAGTTGTCCCGGAGAGCAAACCGAAACAGGGGCCAGTGAATCGGGAGCGCCGCAGGTTGCTGGTTGAGTTGAGGCGGCGTTGCCTTTGGGCTGATTGGGTAAGAGGATAAGAGGCATTGCTGATGGAGGAGTCCGAGTTGGTGCTGGTGTCTGCCTTTGCCAAATTCACTTCAGAAAATACCTCCCGGCCATTGCTTCCTCTGCCATCTGCAACCAGGCTGGATGTGGCCTAAGTTGAAAGAGACATTATTTTTTGTGATCAATAATTTCTTTTGACATTTTCCTCCTGCGATTTGTACAGCATTTTTTTTTTCTTCTTTGTGTCCTATGATTGGAAACACAATTTTTCTGGGCATAGGATGGGTACTGTGTGTGTAGCTGAGTTAAGTGTGAGAAGGAAATGCATTTTTTGTGTTAGTGTAGAATGCACCATTTATTAGACAGAGTGAAAGTTTTATATAAATTAAATAAGCCTTGGATTTGTATAGTCGTAGGGTACAACATAACTAAATGCAATGTAGCCTATTCAATGTCTTTCTCATAAGAGTACCGACAAACGCAGGCCTAGCTCTATCAAACATTCTTGTAAACTTAATTTTGGTAGTTGAAATGGTTTGAATAGTTTGACCCTACTTGTTATTATATTTTATAGTCCACTGCTTTTGAAGCCAACACATCCTGACCTGTCTTCTAGTGTGCAGTGATAAGTATACAGTACATAGTTTGCTTGTTTTTATCCACCAGAAGCCCTTCCTGATACAACACCCATATTTGTAGGTTTGGCACTAGCACAAAGACTATATTAGCTAATGACTCAACAAAAATAAAACAAAATAATCTTTAACCCAATAAAAATGAAAAGTGAAGATTATATTACTGACTGTGTCCACCAGCTTTGTGAAGGGACTGGTTGAGTTCCAGCTGCACCACTTCTTGTGCAGTTGTGGCAGAGGAGGCAGGAAGTCCTGGAAGGTGCGCACACTCCAGGCTCTGGGTCTGGAGCCGCTCCCAGACTTAGGCCTGGTTCCCGTCGAGTCCGGAGATGGCCAGTCCCCTGAAGGGCCCGGGCCTACGTCACTGAGGCGCAGAAACCGCTCATGCTGCTAAAGATGGAAAAACAGTAATAATTAGATTACACCGAATAATTAGATTGTTTTTTACTATAAAATGACAAATGCAAAAGGACTGGACCTGGACTAAATCTAAGAGTGTGTGATATTAACAGTAGTAAATAGCAATCTCTTGAGGTTCAAATGGTCCACAGTAAAATTACCATATATGTGATAGAATATAATTTAAAATATTCAATGCATGTTTTCTTTTTAAAATAAGCGATATAACATTGCATTACTTCAAAAGAACAATTTTGGTATAATCATTCCTTTATATATATTGCTCACCTCTAACCACAACTAAAGGCTAAAAAAATACACTTCAAAAGGAAAACCATGTTCAGCTAACACCATGTAAACATAGGAACAAAGCTGAGAGACAAAGAGTAAAAACTAATTAAAATGCAGATGGCTACAGCGCATTTATGCTACCATATCAAAGGTGGCATTATACTCAGGCACTCAACTGCAGCTCCAATGGTTACTGACCTGCATAGATTAACAGGCTTGTATTGAAATATGCACGCATTTCTGATAGTGGACAAAATGCAGTATGAATTATGTCCTTAAATATAAATCATATTAAATACCTGCAATCGATTCATTTGCATCTACATAACGTCCAGCATTTGTGTATAAATACATTTAATTAGTCTTAAAATGTTTGCACCAGTGGCATTTTCACCTGACTTTTTAAATATGCCTGGAGATTGTGTTATGTGGTAAATTCATGGATTAACAAGAAGGAACGGTTCTGATTAGCTTTGGCTTGTGGGGCTCGATACTCAGCCAACTGAGCAGGTGCGGATAGCAAATTTCTTCAGAATTTAGTATGTAAAGTATTCAAGAAAAGGGAGCAGTCCTCTTGGTTCCTTATATAGCTAAAACCAGAAGGTTACATACACTATATAAAGAGACACATACACTTTTCTTTCTCACTGTCATGACATGAAATCGACTAAACTTTTCCTGTTTTAGATCAGTTAGGATTACCAAAATGATTTCTATTTGCTAAATACCAGTATAATGACAGGCTTTTTTAAAGACAATGTTTCATTACTTTTGTGAAAGTCAGAAGTTTGCATACATTTCATTAGTATTTGGTACCATTGCCTTTAAACTGTATGACTTGGGGTAAAAGTTTTGGATTTCCTTCCACAAGCTTCTCACAATAGTTGGCAGGAATTTCGGCCCATTCTTCTTGACAGAACTGGTGTAACTGAGCCATGTTTGCAGGCCTCCTTACTCACACATGCCTTTTCAGGTCTGCACATACATTTTCAATAGGATTGAGGTCAGGGAATTGAGGTCTTTGTGAGGGCCACTTCAAAACATTGACTTTGTTATCCTCAAGACACTTTGTAACCAGTTTGGCTGTATGCTTTGGGCCACTGTCAATTTGGAAGACTCATTTGCACCTAAGCTTAAACCTCCTGGCTGATGTCTTGAGATGTTGCTTCATTATTTCCACATAATGTTCTTTCCTCATGATGTCATCCATTTTGTGAAGTGCACTGGTCCCTCCTGCAGCAAAACAAACCCACAACATGATGCTGCCACCCCTGTATTTTACAGTTGGCATGGTGTTCTCAGGCTTTCATGCTTCCTGCTTTTTCCTCCAAACGTAACGATGCACATTATGGCCAAACTGTTCAATTTTAGTTTCGTCAGACCACAGGACATGTCTCCAAAAATTAAGGTATTTGTCCCTGTGTGCATTTGCAAACTGTAATCTGGCTTTTTTATGTTTCTTTTGGAGGAATGGCTTCTTCCCAGCAGAACGGTCTTTCCGCCCACAGTTTCACTGTGGATAATGACACACTCTTACCAGCTTTAGCCAGCATCTTCACAAGGTCTTTTGCTTTTGTTCTTGTGTTGATATACACATTTCAGACCAGAGCCCGTTCATCTCTGGGACACAGAACCTGTCTCCCTCCTGAGCGGTATTATGGCTGGACATTCCAATGGTGTTTATACTTGTGTATAATTGTTAAGATAAGATAAGGCATCAGGAAATTGCACCCGAGGGTGAACGAGACAATTCTGTTCCTGATATATTGACACATAAAATTACACAAAGAGGCACATCTGTGTTTCAGGTCATCATCTGGGTTTTCCCAAATT
Organism: Periophthalmus magnuspinnatus; assembly: GCF_009829125.3. Taxonomy (NCBI): domain Eukaryota; kingdom Metazoa; phylum Chordata; class Actinopteri; order Gobiiformes; family Gobiidae; genus Periophthalmus; species Periophthalmus magnuspinnatus. The sequence continues at coordinate 18,206,779 of NC_047134.1, forward strand.
GTTCAAATGCATAGTAATCTTACCGTATGTAAACTTCTGACTTTGAAGAAAGTAATGAAAATTTGTCAAAAATAAATCCTTCTCTCATTATTCTGACATACATTTTGGTAATCCTAATTGACCAAAAACAGGAAAAGGTTAGTTTGATTTCATGTCAGACAGTGAGAAAAAAAAGCGTATGTATCTTTTTATATAGTGTATGTAAACGTTTGGTTTCAACTGTATGTTAACTGTTGTTGAGATTGTTGTACACTCCATTGATCAACAGCATATTAACAATACATTAATATTACTACTTGGTGCTGTGTTTTAATTACAAATAGCAATGAGACCCAAGATTTTTTGGAACACTGCATTGGGTTATGGCAAAAAGGTGCGAATTTTCACTAGGTAAGGGAATAGTTAACAGTCTACTGGCACTAATCGTACATGGCAGGTGGGACGTGCGGCTGATAAAGGGAGGGCGAAGGTTTTAGGGGTTGCACCCATCAGAGAGAGTGAGAACCAGATAATCCTCCACACAGTCACTAGCAGCTAGCTTTGTCTAGACAAGAATTAAAGGGGGTTTAAATAAAAGTGTTCCTTTCGTTATTTAAAGCCCACAAGCCCAATGGCAACTTTGAGAGCAGACACACGCGGTTTGATATGAGCCACCCAGCACGGCTCTTAATAACAGTGCTCCTGTTGTGTCACAAAGAATAGTCACTCTTCACTTTTGTTCACAATTTTCTAATCTTAACCTCCCATTTAGAAATCCCACTGGTATAGATTAAGCCTCTTTAAAATGGTCTTTTGCAAAAATTTCTTGACATGTTTTAGAGACATAAAGATTGCCATTGCCCACCATTAGCCCATTTGTCAATAATTATGTACAGGAAAGTATGTATGAAGGACACACACAGTCAGACCACACAGTGAGTGCCAAAGTGTGCATAACACACACAAACAGACGCACAATTGGAGCTGGGAATCTGGCGCTGTAGATAATTCTCCATTAGCCCAGGCAGCACAAATGCTTGCCAGTCCTTCAAAAAGCTGCCAGAGTGCTTTGATGCCAACTCTCTGAGGGAATACAAAAGAGAGCAGAGAAAATACTTAGTCGAGACGTTTCCTCCCCAACTTTCCTCCCATCTTTTAATTATCCCTGTTTCCAAGTTATGTCCTCATACATTTCATAGCTACAGTCTGTATCACGCATTTGTGCAGTTTCCCAGGTAGGCCTGACAACATTCTGCCAGCAAACAACTAGATCAGATTTGGATTGGGCATTTTTCATAAAAAAGAAATAGATCTTTATCAACAGTTAGAAAGGCAAAAACTTCTTACATCATGTCTGCGCTGATAAAGAGCAAGATCCCTCTCAGAACCTAATATTCATACATTACAATGCTGAATCCAATAAAATATTGGTTGGTAAATTCTAAAGAGGAAATATGTAATGCTTTCAACAGGCATTTTATCTCTGTATGTGATGTTTTGGACAGTAATGATCATCCCTCTGATCTTGATTATGTTGAATCTGAACCTCTGGCAGATAGCAGTCAGATTTTCTCTTTAAGATCTTTCACTTTCATGGAGATATTAAATGATCTCCACTCCATAGACCCAAAGAAGTCCACAGGAGCTGATGACCTTGACCTAAAACTTCTTTTACTAGCCACCCCATATTTAATTAAACCTTTATTATATATTTTAAATTTATCAATTTAAATGGCAGTTATACCAGAATTATGACGACGTTTTGTATTTACATAAAGGTTGGACAACTAAAAATGTAAATCCAAAGTAATGTCCAAAATAAAAGTTTTAGAAAAGTTATTTGCAAATCACGTAACAATTTATTTAAATAAACACTATTTTTAAATCTTATCAATCAGGTTTCAGAAAAGGGCACAGTACTGTCATTGCAACCACAAAGGTTTTAAATGACATTTTCACAGCCCTTGATGACAAACAAGATTGTGTAGCTCTGTTTATTGATTTTATGATCAACAGAATCAAAAGCTTTAAATCTTCTTGAAGCGCCTATTGGATTTGACAATGCTACAGGTAATTACTTCCAAAATGATCTTTCAAACAGAATCCAGCCAGTAGTAGCTGATGGTTTAAATACTTTTTTTTTAAGCTTTAAGCAAAGGAGTGCCCCAAGGCTCAATTTTGGGCCCATTACTTTTTACTTTATTTATTAATTCAGTTAGTTGCAATTTAAGAGAAAGCCTCAAACATTTATATGCAGATGATGCTGTTTGGTATGCAAGTCCTCCCTCTGCTGATGAGGTGATTTTAAACTGCAGCAAGATTTGAATGAAATCCAAAATTAAATTATCTTTGAATGCAAATAAAACTAGGTATATGATTTTTTTTCCCCCCCTAAAAAAACATTTAAGTGACATGCAGGCTACAAATCTTTATACTCTAAACAGTACATTGATGAAAACAGTCACCTATAAACATCTTGGATTTAGGCTTGACCAAAACCTATACTTTCAAAACTGTTACATGATTCCAAGATGTGTATTTTAATTACAGAAAAGAAATTGTTCAAGCAGTCTTTCTTTCTGTACTAGATTATGGAGATATAATATACATGCAGACTTCAGCCTCTACTTTGAAACCTTTAGATTCACTCTTTCACTCAGTCCTTCGTTTCACAACAGGTGATGAATTTAAAATCCATCACTTTACACTCTATGAAAAAGTATGTTGGCCTTCGCTATCTGTCAGAAGAGAACAACACTGTATAAAATTTATTTATAAGGACCTACTTGATAGACTGCCTGAATATTTCACTTGTTTGTTGAACTTTGATACTGGAAATCTTTTAATACAAGATCTCATGATTGTCTATGTCTAAAAACTGGCCACACTAGAACTGAAATGGAAAAAAAGCTTTTGGTTGTTTTGCTTCCCAAAAATGGCATACATTTCAAGTACATGCAAAACTGGATACACTGGTGTCACTAATGCACTTGTTTTGGTGCAGTGTACATTGGCATATAATTGCTCTTTTAAATACAAGCACAGAATGAAAAATATGGAAATACCATTGCAACTATAAGTCTAATTATGACAATTACATGATAAGGAAACCAGGAAACATGGAAACAGTAAAAAATAATGTATGTCTTTATATTGTACAGCAGCAAAGTGTGACTTAAAAATGCATTATATATATTTTTTCTTACAGGGTTTTGCCACCTGCTTGTCAAAGGAATTCACACGAGTTGTCTACAGTAAAAAGCCATGTGTATACCTCTACGGATTTCCCACAAAATGTTTAATGATTGCGACAAAAGCAGATATCTTACTGTATGTGTAGTGAGTGGGAGATGGCCACTGACGGTGCTGGGAGCTGGAGATGTGAGAAACACTTCGTCTGGTCCAAGATCAAGCTCCGTCAGACCAGTGGAAAGATCCACCTCTGCACTCTGGGACAGGTCTCCACCCGCACTGACTGCACAAAAAGCCAGAAGCATTAGGGCAAATTTAAGCCAATGTTTTCTCATCTACAAACACATTTGATTGATTATACAGTGTGTCCAATAATAATAAGTTGAGCCTTTTGCTGAGAAGTTTCATGTGTGGATTTCTACCTGAGTAATCCAGTTTCCCAAATAAAACATTCTCTAAATAACATGTTTTGCGAGAATCCCCTAAGAAGACCTCAGTGCCCCTTTAGCCCTTTTAAAAAGGAAAAAAGGCAAGGCAAGGCAAGGCAAGTTTATTTGTATAGCACAATTCGTAAAATTAACATTAAAAGGGAAGAGTGCAGAATAAAAACCTTTCAGTCGTATGCAGAGCTAAACAGAACCGTTTTGAGCCTGGATTTAAACATTGTCAAAGTAGAGGCCTGTCTCACATCTTCAGGAAGACTGTTCCAAGTTTTAGCTGCATAAAACTTAAACGCTGATTCCCCATGTTTAGTCCTGACTCTGGGCACCAGCAGGAGGCCAGTCCCTGAAGTCCTCAAATTGCGAGATGGTTCATATGGCACTAACATGTCGGAGATATACTTTGGACCTAGGCCATGGAGAGACTTATGCACAAGCAGAGCTGCTTTAAAGTCTATTCTTTGAGCTACAGGAGCCAGTGCAGAGACCTGAGCACAGGACTTATGTGCTCATACTTCCTGGTTCTAGTCAGGACCCTAGCAGCAGCGTTCTGGATGTCCTGCAGCTGTGTTAAGGCTCGTTTGGAGAGGCCAGTGAGCAGGCCGTTACAGTAGTCTAACCTACTGGAGACAAATGCATGGATAAGTCTCTAAGTCTGGCTTTGACAGTATACCTTTGATTTTTGCAATGTTTTTTAGGTAAAAAGCTGCAGATGTTATTGATTTGATGTGGCTGTTAAAGTTCAAGTCTGAGTCCATTATTACCCCTAGATTTCTAGCCTGATTTGAAGGTTTTAGAGAGAGAGACTGGAGGTAACTGCTGACACTTTCTCTAAGTTTCTGTGGGCCAAAGATGATGACTTCAGTCTTGTCTGAGTTTAGCAGAAGAAAGTTGTTTTGCATCCACACACTGATCTGTTGGATGCAGTGGCAGAGTGAATCCACTGGTCCATAGTCACCTGCTGCTAGTGAGACATAGATCTGAGTGTCATCTACATAGCTGTGGTAAGACACATTATTGCTGCGTATTAACTGGCCTAACGGCAGCATGTAGAGAATGAACAGCAGGGGTCCCAGGATTGAACCCTGGGGCACCCCACAGGTCAGAGACATTTTATCTGAGATACATTTTCCAATTTCAACAAAGTGCTCCCTGTTTTCTAAATAGGACTTGAACCAGTTTAGTGCCATACCAAAGATGCCCACCCAGTCCCCTAATCTCTGTAAGAGCATCCCATGATCCACAATGTCAAAGGCAGCACTCAGGTCTAACAGGATCAAGACTGAGACTTTGCCTGCATCAGTGTTCAGGCAGATGTCATTTGTCACCTTGATAAAAACAGTCTCAGTGCTGTGGTGGGGTCTAAAACCTGATTGGAAGACATCAAAGGAGTTGTTCATTTCGAGGAAGTTAATAAGTTGTTGGTAAACAACTTTTTCGAGGACTTTGCCTAAAAACGGCAGATTTGAGATCGGTCAATAATTGTTCAATATTATGGCATCAAGACTCCTCTTCGTTAGGAGAGGCTTGATAACCGCAGTTTTCAAAGTGCTTGGGAATGTTCCAGATTGAAGTGACATATTAACTATAACTATATTAACTATATTAACTAAAAAAAATGCCTGTTTATAAAATAAAAAGTAATAACATCTGAAAACAGTCCTTCAGGTACAATTCAGTCATTTTGGCAAAATAAATGTCAATAGGTCAGTCTCTTTATATTTATACTTTGTGCAGCGTGTTATGCACCTGTGTGTGGCGGGGTTTCCTGCTTGTCTTCTTGTGCTCTGGTGGTCTCCAGGTTGGCCTGATTCTCTGCGATCAGCTGCAGCTCGCTCACCTCGGACACAATGTTAGGGACTCCCTCTGGTACCTGCTCATTAAAACATGCAAAAGATGTTTACAGGCACAATAAACTGGGTTGGTAATGGTTATTATTTATTCACTAACCCTTACTAAGTAGTTTTTAAAAAGATACCACTGTTTGCAGTAGTTTACAACAACTTCAATCAAACTTTACACCAAAAAAGTAACTTGATAATTACGTAGTATCTATATAGTCATCAAATACGTTATTTTTACTTAATTAATTACTTGAATCTCTACTTTTCACTTGTGCTAGAGTGATATCACACAGCATCGTTTTTGGCAGTGATGGGGTATTGCAAATTTGTACTCAATAAGTTGCATTTTTTGGGTACATTTATTTTACAAAATTTGAAACCAAGAACAGACATTTTATCTTTAAAGTCAAGTTATAATAATAACAACAATAAAATAGAGAACAACAGGCTGAAAAGCAGTACAGCACGCTATAGTAAGTAATATTTATTCAGCTACATGAAGCAACAAACTGAATACATGTCTGGTTTGTTAACAGTTAATCAGATAACTAAAGCATAAAAAACAAGCTAACAAATTTACTCTTGATCTCACTCCAAATCACTAAATTCACTGAATTCTTCCTCAGTGTCGCTTCTGAAGAACTCCACCAACTCCGGAAGTAGATAAAGCACTGCTTCCATTTCCGCATGGCTGTCACACACACAAGCCTAAAGAGCCCTTGTGCAGTTGTCAGTGTGACAATAACTATAATAATAACAAATTATATATTTTAATAATTTCACATATAAGTCGCATCTGAGTATAAGTTGCACCCCCAGTCAAACTATGAAAAAAAGTGCAACGTATAGTCCAGAAAATACAGTAGTTACTTTTTAACAGATTTTTAGCAGCATTTTAGATCAGTATTTTATATTTACAGTAATGCGAGTATTTGTAATTAGTTGCTTTCCACCCCTGTTTATTGGAAACTTTATAAATAATAACATAATGCTATCACAACAATAGTTATGTGATAATGTTATCCCTAATCATATAATACTTGATGCATGTTAAATCATGTGCCTGACTAAGTAAACAGGTTATAAACCTGAAGTACAAACTGTGCCATGAATTTTCACCTAGTTAACCTCACAGCTTGATCAACCTGTTTTCCATCTACTATAGTGTATTCACGTGACCCTAAAAGTGAGTAAGTAGTTGAATAGATGAGGAAGGCGGCACTACAAAAGTAAGAACAAAGAGTGGCAAAGTATATTGAAGCAAAAACAGAGGTGCACTTCGCAATCTTTAGAGGGGGAGGATAGGTCCGTTTACCTCAGGGCTGTTGGATGTGCTGGAATTGGCTCTTTTTGGACACAACTTGGGTCTGCAAAACAAAACATACAATCAGTGAATAATTAAAGACAACAGTGGACATGCCTAGAGTTTATAACCCTACATAACCAGTGTATGGCATAATTTTGAACGTTTAAAAAAAAAAAAATGAAAGATACTCATTTTATTATTCTGTACAAGATGAGCTGTCAAACTAATTTTGAAATATTTTCTTTCCCCATTTCCTGTCTCATTTCTGATACCAAGGTTGTCAATTCTCTGCACAATATATTCTCTGCCAAATTGCCAATAGTTAATTCTTTACGATTTCTTCACAGCATTACTTTGCTGTAATGCAGACTCAGCATCAGGGTATGAATACATTTGTGGCCAACTGAATGACTACACTGAAATTATATTCATTGAGGAAACCACCGGCTATCAGGAATACTCCAAAATACCAGTGGTCATTGTCCTCTTAAAGTTCTACTGGATTATTTTACCACAATCTCACATTCACACTTACACCACAACTACATGGGCTGACATTGTGGTTTCAATTCAGCCCATGTTTATTTCCCTGTAATGGGAATCTGTAATTTTAAATTCTGTTAAATGAATGTCCATCGTCAAGCTTATAGGGCTTCAAATGGACAGTAACACGAAAACAGTTTCAAATTTCAACAGAAGGCAGATTAATTGATGTTACTAAATCCTACAATTTTACATTTAATAATATCTGGTCATCCATGCAGTTTCATCTTGTCAGATTAAGTTATATGACTCAATGAAGCGTGTTAAAATACTTGAAATACTCACTTATTAAAACATTAATCTTACATGAATGAGTTCATAACAAGCTATCGGTCAAATGAGGGCATCCCCCGCTGCGACTCCTAGCCACCTTTGGCAGATTTTTGGATGGTACTGAATGTGGAAGTTAATCTCACTGTAGGGTCTTACTGGAAATGTTTGCTCTAGTTTACCCACACAGTTGTTTCACAATGTTTTCAGTGAACTAAATTAATATGTAAAGAGAAAAAAGTACAAAGACTTTTCCAGGGTTTGACGTTTCATGGTAATGCGTTTCCTGGCTTCCAAATGACTTGTGTTGTTGTTCTTGCCAATTGCACTTTCGTTTTATTGAACACATGCTTCCAATTTCCCCGTCATTAAGAGTGAGAACCCGTGGAGTTATTGTGCCTGTCGGATTGGCTGGAGACACTGAGCTGTGATGGAAATTAACACAAATCATAATAAACTGTGGTGGTTCCCACAGCATGAGGAACACAGCCTGTCACAAACTCAAGGCACTTTTTAATGATACGTCTATTTGAGCTGCTTATTTTTCTGGATCAAAAGGAAAGTTTACTAAAAATGTAATATTAAACAAAATGCATGCACATTTTTACTATTTCATTTTATGTATTTGTTCATTGGTAGGACTAAAGAATATAATGTATCTTGATAATTTAATTTAATTGGTACAGTATATAGTCATTGTAAATAGCTCATTTGTGTTATCATATTCCAAGTTTTAGTCTTCAATAATAATAATAATAAGGCAAGAATGCTAATAAACCTGGATATTAAGTTGAAAGCCACAGTATGTAGCTTTTTAAACAGAAAATTTGACTTTTTTTTCATTTTGTTTATGTTTATTTCTCTGAAAACTTACTGAAAACTGTCAGCAGGCTTGTATCTCCACAAAGACCTTAATTGGCCTGGAGGAGGGCTTCCTGAAAAAGGTTGTTCCTTTGGCTATAATATTCCACAGTATAGCATAAAACATATCTATCTCCATGGAGATTGTTACAAAGTATGGTTTTAACTTTATTTCCATGAAATCATGCATATGACATGCCAACTTCAGAAAGTTGCATATGGTACCTTGAACTGTGGATATGGGTATCTATATTAAAAGTCTACAGAGGTGTACACATGTTATTTATTAAGAGAGTATTACAAAAATATGTTCTGCGCTTGTGGTTTATATTGCTTTTACGTAAATCATATTAAGACAAGAGCCAATAATCTAAATAACCAATCTCAGACTAATCTATGCTCTATTCAGGCCTGTGTTTTGTGTAGAATCAATACCAGCTGCTGCACCTCGAATGCCCCGCTGCCTTTGGTGAGAACAGGCCACATGAAGGATGCCTGGTGGTCACAGCCAAGCCCAACTCATCAGGAGGTGACCACTTCAAGCACAGCGGCCTCCAGCTGTGTCAATATCAGAGAGGGGAGTGTGGACACGCATGTGGGCACTAATGTGGGCATTTAGAGTCATTCACAGGCAATATTTACTGTACACTCACTTAATGTGGAGGGTTATCAGTCAAAACGTTAAACTTAAGCTACCTTACTGCATATCACTACCATTTACAGTGATGGGGATGTGTAATGAAATATATCTGTTACTACATGTAAAATATTTGTCTTTTACCGCACATTCTTGTTAGGGATCTATGTTTACGTCTACAACCAGAAACTATGGACCTTAGGTGGTGTACTTCCTTGTGGTCCAATAACTGACTAAGAGTATGTTTTATGCAGCCTTTAACCACTTTCATTGGCTGTAAGACTGAAATATTAAAAGATACAGTATGTAAATTTCTGGTGGTGGTCCATCACCTGCATGGTTCCCTGGAAATAGAAAATTAAAATCCTAATTCAGTTTCCATGGACACAGATTGGCTATAATATTCCACAGTTTAGGATAAAGCCTAAGGAACAACATCTCCCTGAAAACGATTGGTTCAATTCAATTTATCCAACTATTGTATCGTCAGAGCCACTTTTGACAACTATGCCCAAATAAACATACTCACCTGAAAATGATGCACAGGGCACTGGTCAGGATCATGGCCAGGAACGCCGCCCCGCTCACAGCAGCCAGCAGAGAGTTCACCTTGCTGGATGCAAATGTCACATTCCTCCTTGTGCTCCCTGGTTCTGTCCGGTTGTGATAATGAAAGAGAAGAGCAAAACCGCGACCCCAGTGTGTCGTTGTGATCAACTCCATAATAACTTCCACCATTTCCTGATTGGAGCCGAAAACTAACTGGCTACTCGGAGGTCTGTTTGAGCCACAAAATCGTGAGGAGAAAGTGATAAGATCCGAAATGTACAAGACGTCATGAGGGCAAGCGTCCAGGATAGACTGCTGCGTCTCTGGGGTCACTGATGAAGTTTCAGTAAAAAGGGTTGACAAAATATTTGGAGTTTCCGTTGTTGTACTAGGAACATTTGAAGGCTTGTTTTCAGGAGGTAGACTATCAGGTATCACAGCAAGAGATGGCGGGGGTGCAGAGTTTGAACTTATATCAGCAGATCTTTTGGCAGAATTGGACACTTTTGTAAGCTCCATTTTAGTAGATTGCTCTTGGACAACTACCTGCTTGACATCATCTTGAAAAAGTTGCTGCTTCTTAGCGACGTACCTTTCGCTTTGTTGTACCTCTTTTGGCGTTTCATCCGCCATCGACCTCCCTTGGCTAAACATCACTTCTTCATCTGTGTCTTCGTCATCAAAATTAGCCATATTTGTGTACTGGCTGGCTGCGTCGTGGCTTTCAAACACGTCAAAGTCAAATATCTCCAGTATAAGCTGGTAGTCAATGGGCACAAAGAACTGCCAAACACAATGCGTCCCAGATGAGTAGTTGTAGGGGAATCCAGGTGAAAGGATAAGGCCTTGAGCATCAACTACATCCACCTTGGCACCACAGTCAAAATACACCTGCAACAACAATACATCAAGTTAGACATGTCACAACTTTGAAATCAGACCCTCACGTATCACCAACGAGCTTTATGTTAACGGCTAACAAACACCCATTGACGCATGGATTTACAATGGGACAGCCCAGGCATCACCCAAGCGCTCGCATCCGGGGCATTGTTGATGGCATTAAGTTACACAGTTATCTGGTTATGGATCACATGACACTAAGAGTTTGTATTGCTGCATTGTTGGTCACCTTTGTATGGTATTTCTTCAAACTGGCAGAGTATAATGTTGCCTAGGTTGTCTTTCAAAAGATCATTGTTGAGTGTTTTGCCTCAATTTATGTAGAAATGACATTTTTCTTGCGCTTTGGTTGTCATCATGATGGAAGTAGATTTCTCAATTTGCATAGTTTACCGTATAGTGCTTGTGTTTTAATGAAACTCTAAATGCATTTTAGGAGTAGGCAATATTGAAAAAAATTACTTGTAAAATGAGGTTCAAGTAATGCATAAAAAGTGAATGGACCATAAAATGAATTGTATGAGATCCTGAATACACACTTCATCAATACTTTATGAAGATGAGTCTGGCCACTGGTACATCTCCGAGTTCAGATGGGTTTGATTGAAATGCATGGATAAGCATAGTCCATCCACATCAAAACAAATAGGGCTGCTTATGAAGAAAAAAGAAAGTAAAGCTTCTAAATGATAGATGGCCAATGAGCTCCTTCTTTTCACATGTGTCAGTGAATTGCATGGACACATCTAGTTCTGGCTCAAGATGCGACAGAAAGTGTGGTGACCAGACTGATGTCCATATGTGTAAAAATACAGAGATGTCATTCTGGATTTGCCAGGCAATAAAATAAATCATAAAAGGGCGAAAATATCACTTTTACTTGTTTAGGAGGTTGTATGTAGACGGTCTGTAAATAAAACTATTCAAAATTATATCAAAAAGAAACCAGACAATATACTTGATATTTAAATTGCAATATTAGCATTTTTTTATGTATCTGCTCCCTATAATACATATCCATTCTTTATCATGGGAAATTATTTCTTGTTCAGTGCCATATCTAGCTTATGTTACTGCCTCTTTGAATAACCTTTGGCGGGGGCATTTCTTCAAACATGCTGGTTATAATGCGTCCCAGGTGCGTGGAGAGGCAGGCAGACCTGGGGCATAAGTAGAGGCAGATGTGTAGCTGGCCGGGCAGCTCAGACCAGACCATTGTAGGGGAGCTGTGTGTTTATGAGCTTTCCTGTTGGCTGTAGTGGTTGGACTGAACTCAATATCCCCGTGAAGGACAGGTAACATGGTAACACCCCAGGGCAGAGACTGGACCCTCGCCCTGCCTAAAATCATAACAAAATGCAATATTGCGGAGAGACACAAAGCCATGAGGGACAAAAGGGTCTTTAAAAACTCAGACATGTCCTTTGATAGTGCCATAAATCATAAATCTCAAACTAAATGTATTCTAAATGCAAAAATAAAACAAAACAAAAAATACCGTTACACATAAAGTATTCATTTCCACATATCCATCCATGAGTTTGAGTAGAGTACCATTGACCATAAGCCCAGAGGCATGAGCTTCTCTCCAGGGCTGATACAGCTGAGGAGGTCACAGCCAGGTCCACTGCTTATTACACTCATGTGGGCCCAGACAAGAGCAGGGCATTAGGGCTGGGGAATCATGGAAAAGCTACTATACTTGGTCCTGCTGGGTGGTATGGATCTAGTAAACGTGGAGACCTAAGAGAAATATTATGGCTGCACAAATACAAATATTGTAGAGCTCTAGACTTGTACCAGCTGGGTTTAAATTTGAGTCACCAACCCAAGCAGAAACACAAAGACCAAGATCTATTGCCAATTTAATTCAAAAATAAGGGCTTGATTCTAACTGTTTGAACTGAATGGGACTTCAACAATGACCCCATCTGAATACTGATCGTCATAGCTAACTTTTCCCTTACACTTTGTACATTCACGTCCACTTGAGGGATTTGAACCCGCGTCCTCAGTATGTCCATGTGCCACATTAACCTTTAGAGTCACTAACAACACAAATGGGTGAATAAAAGCTAATCTGCAATTTTTAAATTTACTTTTTATTTTTTAAGATTGGATGAGGGGTCCAGATGAGACATCAAATAAATCTTCAATTAGCATATTGTGATTTTTAAATAACAGGCTATGCTCCTTTTCTGGTGCAGTTTGATTTCAGCTCAGACTCTCTGAAGACAACTGTCAGGCTTTTTGAATGAAAATATAGCTCTGATTTACTTTCATGTTCTCTTTAAGGTCGGTATGGTAATTGTATTTCTTTCTTTTTTCACATCAACACGTTCAATGTAATAGAGTTTATTTTTGAAATAATTATTTAGAAATTAGATTTCAGGATATAACTTTTGCATAGCCAAGATGCCACTTCTGTGGAGGATGGGGAGAGAAGCCGATTTGGGGTTCACTTCATAGTGTTTGCTGCAAATGTTGCGCAATGAAGGAACCCCTTTACAATGTGGGCCATGACAGGGGCTCGAAAAGGACATTGTGTCCTGACTCAAGCACAAGTGATGGAGAAAGCATGTGCACATGGGAGACAGATTCTTTATGTTTTCTCTAATAATTTAGATAAAAAATGTTATCAAGCTATTGTTGTGTAAACATGCAAATAGGTAGATAAATATCGAACTCTTACATGGCCTGTAGATATACAGCACATGTAAGATAATGATTTCATGAGCAATTGAGATACCAACCATAATAATATGAATAAATACTACAGTACTGTAGATGTGCATGCTACGCTAGACATGAAAAGGCTCCACTGCCACAGTGTCCAATGGAAATGGGACATTCTTATAATGCCAAACATCTCCATTCAGTTACATCACTGGCCGCTCACTTGCCACACGCTAATTATTCAAGGATGCTTTTTCTCATGACAAAACAATGGGCTAGAGTGTGGTTTTGTGCAGATGATAATTGTAATTGGCCAAGCTGAAAGTTTACATAAGACTTGGTGCCCCAGTTGTGCTATTGACAGAAGCCATTCTGAACAGAAGTAGATCAACTGAGTGCATCATCAGTGTCTAAAAATGACTTGTTCAATCAAACAGCACACCAGCTGAGTTCTCTGAGAGGCCCCTATACACACTATTGTTTTAACTTTTACATTCTGCTTCAGAGAATAACCATATGGTACTGCACCAGGTGTATATGTGAAGTGAGGATAATAATAAATCGATTATCCAAATACACAATATAATTATGAAAATTGCACAAATTGCCCATAAAAAGCCATGCAGTGTTTGGTACTTCAGTAGAATCTTAACTATTATTCTGTGAATTAGGTTCAGTTGGTCAGTATGTTAAAATGTGTATCTATTAAATGAAGCTGACAATACAATTGTGTAAAGCCCAGCAACATGAGCTGCCTCCAACTGAATTACTGTTAACACACAAACAGCATAGTGCTCTCATGCACAAACAGTCCGGAAAGGCTCATAAAGAGGCAGGCGGGCCCCTCAGAAAGGGGCAGGAATCCTCCCAGCCCTGTTTACTGAGGAGAAAAGTGACACTACTTCACAGGCTCACACCAGTCCAGTTCCAACTGCATACAGTCCACACGGCTGCCCTGGGTTCATGATTCCAAGTTTAATTAACTCTTCAGTTTCTGCAAAATGATAAACAATAACAATAATAATATGTAATAATACAATATTGGGTGCAATTATGCCTACAATTTTATTTTCACAGTAACAATTGGTACATTCACAGGGATAATACAATTGTGTGCAGGACAACTACTTGAATGAAATCCCAAATTGTAGGCTGAAAAGGGCTTCCTGAGGTCACTCTCACAGCTGTGGACAGCTCTGATATCTGAGCCACAGATTTATCACATATCTCCTGTGTGATGTCAGTCCTCTCTTACTGGCTCATGTTGGACACTGCATATTCAGGGCATTTACAAACAACTGGTGCATGGCTTGATTAAGCACACTGGCTAGTGGCTGTCTCAGCATATTCTTTGTAGTTCATGAAGGGTGGCTTTGAGCGTACTTATAACCACTTACTACTTGTACTATGAATAATTACAACTATTTCCTCACCAGAAAAGGAAAACTACTCAAAAATATTGTTCTATCTAAAATGTATTGAACAATAACTTGATGTAGTAATTATTTTTGACAGACCTACATGGGATGTTCACTGTAGGCCACATTATACTGTGGGGTTAATTGAGAAGCCTGGGGGGGCAGTTGAACAGAAAGACAGACATGGGCTCTATAATTGTGTGTGTGTGGGGTAAAGCCTTTCTCTGTCACTGTGCTTACTGTTGCACAGAGCTAGCGGGTCCCTGTGGTGGATCGTGACCTTATCTCCACAGTGGTTAAAACTAGTTTGGAAAAATTATTCCCAGATTTTGGAATGTGTTACTGTGAACGAATATATGATAATTTGTTTCTCTGCAGCACCTCAGTAAGAAGCCCAGTTCTGTAAGACTGTACAGTAATGACAAGAAACTGCAGTTAATCAATGTGACAGCGGATGCAACCATTTTCCCACATACACACATATTGATTTATGAATTTATAGCACATTCTGAGACAGATGACACTGTCAAAATATAATATACATTTCATTAACATTTACAGTGTATGCTGGTTATGGCTAAGTGAACTAAGCCACACACGTTTTTGATTTTTGGCTTTTACAAATTCTTTAAGTATTTACTGTGCTTTTTCACATGAACAATATATGCATTTAATATAGTATAATATAATATAATGTAATATTACGCACACACATTATATATATATATATATATATATATATATATATATATATATATATATATATATATATATATATATATATATATATATATATATATATATATATATATATGACACACACACACAACCTAAGAAAACAGCAAATTTATCCGTAAGCACAACTGTAAGTTTTTATTACTATTACTATTATGTGTGTCACTGTACGCTTTCAGATAATTCACACAGGTTCAATAATGCTCAAGAGTTCAACGGGCTTCTGAAGTTCATTTCAATTAGAGATAACTGTCCCTGTCATCATATCATCCGAAATACAAACCAGAACAACAAAACAATGATCCAAATTGCTGTCTGTCAATTGTGGACTGACAAACTTGGAAGCCTCAGAAAGGGGATAGAATAAATTCCGAACTTGTTTATGCTGTTCCAAAAATCAACTTAATACAAAAGAGGAGAGGAGGACAAAGCCATCATTTACCGTGCCCCCTCAGGCAGATAATTGCACAGATAGTGAGCACCCTATACACACAGGAACTAAGACTGGAGACGCTGACAATTCAATATGGGAAGATCTTTTGTTGTCTGTTTCTAAGAACTGTGCTGCTGAGGCGTCATTCTCCATCGGTGGAAGAGGACGATTTGTGACAGGTTAAAGCCGCAGAGCTTCTACACGGATGGAAATATGCTCTTGACAATGTGGTTTGATGTCATAACGGAGACCTTCACTAAGTCCTTTAATGCTATGACACCAGCCTTTATAACAACTTCTAACTGCATTCACTAGCCATGCATTTGTATGACAATCAGTATAACTTTTTTTTTTACTTTTTTTAAATGGCAGGAGCATGTAATACTTATTTTCAAAGTCCAATTTCAATCTAACCCTGGTTTATTTACATTTCAAGGAGTACAAAGAATTCAAGAACAGACACTGGTTAAGTTTTTTTATACTTCAGTACTTGACTTGTATAAAAAAGGGTGAAAAAACATATTGTTAAGTTCTATAAACAATTGAATATAGGCCTACGTTTTGGTCACAGTTGCCTCTCTTATTAATATGACAGCAACTTCCAACCCAAGAAGATAAAACACAAATCACAAAACAGACAGAGGTGACAGGCCAAGTCAATGAAAAACATGTCCCATGGATCAGCTCTGTGTATGTTTGTGTTCTTGTTCATCAGAGCCAACTTTTGATCAGGAACCTCTGGGTTGTCAGAGGCCAGCGTTTGGGAATACTCCTCTGTGAGTATAAAAGCTCAACATAAGGTTAACATGCTCCCAATGTGGTTCCCATTTCACTAGTTTGGATTCTGCATGCCATTCCCTAACTCTGTGAAGTGCAGTAACATCAAAACATGCCTGTGCCATCAAAACATCTCTTTGAACGCATATTGCGTCAGACTGAAAGAAGTGTGCAAAACGTGCACAGAATGTTACAAAAATACATTAATATCATGTTTTTTGGCACATTTATTGTGCAGAAGATCAAATAATAAAGTTGTACAACCAAGAAGTGAGTCTACCTATGGAGTTAACAAACACCTGAAGGCAAAGCTCAATTAGCAATAGAGTTTATTTAATTTCAGCGATACTTCACTAAAATGTGTAAAGTTATTGGTTATTCTGAAAAAGAACAACTTTAGTCTGAATTCGTTATGAATGTCATTTAACAAAATTTGACATGCAATCTAGTCCCAGGAAATGAAATACATGGAGAGGAGAACACTGGCGTTAAACTCCATGTCACAACAATAATTATCTTTATATGCAAGAAAAACACTCCAAAACGTCAACAAAGTGGAATGACAAAACACTGGCCGCGTACACATGACATTAGGTCTGACATGGGGTTTAAACCACTTTATTGCGTGAAAGCGCGACAAAAACAACTCCTGAAGGTCTGCATTTTAGGGCGCATTCGGTATCTGTTTTGAGCCAAACGTGTTTTGGAGAAGTGTGCTCGAAACTCAGCAAGGCTAGAGGTGAAGCGTGGATCTTTTATTTGCAGCTAATAAAATATAATCAACTTACTTTCTGTGCGACGCATCCCACCACGAAGAGTAGGTATGTTGTCATAAAAGCAGGCGCCCCGAGCGACGCAACACAACTCATTTTCCACTAATTGTTCCGTTTTGGTGCGAAGTACAGTGAACCGTGTTAAGCTCTTCTTCCCTCTCATTCACCTGAAGTATCGGGAGCGCGCTTCCATCGTCCATGCGTGAACTCGCAAACAGCCCCACTGAACCCCTCCTATAGCTCACATTCAGCTTCCAGCACAATTGGAGAGTTTAACACATGGCAAAGTTTGGAGCTTGCATCTAAAAGAACAAAACATATTTTTAAAATTTTAAATTGTGGTGAAATTAATTAAGATTTTGCTACAATGCCATGCATTGGTAAGGTCCAGTTTACATTGTATTTTTCTGTAGGCTACTGTTATATTGTGCTCTGCCGTGGCAAAATCAGCATAGAAGCATAAATAAATAATAATTTGCATGCTTTGGTGGTCAGCATGGCGCATTAAAGTAGATTTTTATTTGTCTCTTGGGGGTAAGATATAGTTTAAAAGAGGTTTTCCCCTCCTTTATCCTTTATTCCTTTATCCTGGAGTTATTGGAAACCTTTTGTTGCTATTGATACACCGAAAAGTTGAGATAATAACCAAAATCTATAAGAGTTATAACAAAATAAAAAATATATATAAATATTCTGTAAATTATAAACAGTGCCAAAAGTGCACGTGTGTGTGTGTGTCTGTGGGGGTGGGTGTGTGTGGGGGTGTGTGTGTGTGTGTGTGTGTGTGGGGTGTGTGTGTGTGTGTGTGTGTGTGGGTGTGTGTGTGTGTGTGTGTTGCAGTCTATGGTCTGTCCATCTCTGAAGGGATCACAGTGTAATTCTTGATTCTTCCAGTAGATGGTACAAGAGGCTAAATTTAACACATGTCAAGTCAGTCACCGAGGTCTGGCGGAGATGCATAACTGGTGTTATTTCCAGAAATGAAATCATAATAATAGTAATTAAAAAATGTTCAAAATATAAATATAAGGTATAATACAAATAAAAGGTATATGATATAGCTAAACCTTAAAATTATATAAAATATGCTTTCTTGTTATCGAATATTTTCCCTATTTATTCTGCGGTGTCATTTAAACTAGCTATATAAATAATTTAAATATATTACAGTTTGAACTAGACACAGTATGAAAAGACTATATGGAACCCTGTGAGATGCTTGTTTCCCATACGACAGAAAAAAGGACCGGAACCCAAACAGCCACGTAGTAAAAGGCGAAGCTCGACAAAGGTTTGTTAGATTGTGTTTTAAAACGTCTAACGCGTCTGTCATGCTCGGGATTGCACATGATCACTGAAATCTCTTTCAGTAGATGCATATTATGTCTTTACTTTTTTGGTAGAACGTAAATTTGCAGGGATTTGTGCAATTAAAGCTGGCAACCTAGCACGTTAAGCTAACATAGGATCATCGTAAACATTCGTAGCTAGCTGTCAGCTAACATCACAGGACATTAAAATGCATAAAAAATACAAGTGTACACTCACGATACAGTCTTCAAAAATACCCAGCTTCCTGCATTTCCATGTGTCTATTACAGTTGTATAGTTAATATTATTATGATGTACCATTAAAATGTTACAATTCATCGTTCGTAGTCATCACCATATACCAGTGAGAATGTAAAGTAATTGTTATATTTAGTTAGCTGTGTCTTGTTGCTGCGCCTGTCAACACGTAAATGTTTGTTTGCCTGGGTACCGGACACTGCAGACTAATACGACTGATCAGCAGTTTTGGGCGATCGCAAATGCCGCCCTAATCTTTCCTTTTCAATGTTCAAAGGGACCAAGTTAAACATATACGACAGTTTATATAGTAAAGTGGCATTTGTTCTTCAAATAAATGCACGCGCCTATATTCACTTCCGCTAAGCTTGTTGGCCTTTGAGACTTGCTCCTTAAATTAAACAAACAGGCGTTACAGAGAGGACCTGCGAGTTAAGAGGTTAGCGGGTTGTTGTAAGGAGCTGAAATAATGGAACACAGTGAAGAAGCATGTTTTTTTTCCCTTGACAGACGTCCTGCCCACAGCTGACCCACCCACTGAGATGCCTCTGTGAGAGTTTCTTTCCAAAGAGTCATTGGCAGGATTTTACCAATGGAAACCATGGAAACAGTGAAGACTGACAAATATGAAGAGCTGCAACTGAAGAGCACCGTCATTTCTGTACCGCAAGCTATGGATCAGACAGAAGCTGAAACAACATCACAGTTTATCCAAGCAGAACAAGGAAAAACCCCCAATGGGAATCTGCCTAATGGTGAGTGCTTGTTGGATATGACTCTTTTGTAAACTCTTAGCATTTATTGTTTAGTTGCTATATATTAAACTGTACCATTTAATTTAAGCTGTTTATGTGTTTATATAATTCTGTATGTAAAATGTCAGAATTATTGTGCAATTTACCATGTTCAGTGTACATAATCCATTGAACTGGTTGTTTTGATGTTTAATGAATGTCCTGCTTGATAGTCACTTCTAAAACTGAAAAAAATTAAAAACGAGTTGTTTGAATAAATAACTGTTACTGTTACTGACTTGCATATTTTCAGTGGCAGTTAATTTAGTGCTAAAACTAGAAAATATGCCATTTCATATTTTACAAAGTTATCATAGTAAGTACCACATGGCTTCCATTCATTTTTTCCCTTAGTCTTATCACCTGCTTCTTGTAGCGTTTAAAAATACTGTCACTACAATTGTTCAACCTGTTTGTCCAGTTGATTTGCATTTTCACTTTCACGTTTAGCTCGCCCCTTAGGGCTCTATCTCATCTGTCTGTACTTTCAGGTCCTGTCAGTTCAGATGCGATGCCAAATGGAGACAGACTGGCAGAGGGCTTTGGTGTCCATATGAATGGCCCTGTGCCTCCGACAGCTTCTCCACAGAACACCAGTTCCCCGGCCAACTCCAGTCAAGAGCCCTCTCCAGGTGTGGCTGCTTTCCTACCCATGACGCTAGAGAAGTCTGAGGGAGCTAGTACTGAGCTCACAGGTCACACGGGTGATGCACTGCAGTCACTCAGACTCAGTATGCCCATGCAGGAGACTGAATTGTGTAAGCATAAACATGTGTGAAGTAAATGTCCCTCCCTTCCCGCAATTATGGTTTAATTTTTTTATCTTTCACATTACACTAAGTAGTTAGTTTTTGATTACTTTGGTGTGCTTTATTTTGAGCCATAGATTAACTGGGACCTTTTTGCAACTAACCCCACATTGCATTATTGGATTGGTACAAGTAGTAGAATATAGATTTGTGGTTTGCTTTGTTTTAAATGCATGGGTACAACATTTGTTTTAATTTAATGACCTTTGAGTGTGGATTGAGCATGGCATTTACATGCATGTGTAATGTAAGTTGTGATCATTCATACAAACCATACAGTCTTTACACAATTGTCCATGGTGAAATTCTGAGGTGTGGCAGCTCTGGTTCTGTCAAGAGAAAGCCTGACTTCTGAAATTTGAATATGTTTTGTTTCTGAGTACTGATGGAGAAATATCTCAGCCCTGTACAAGCTGCACAAAATCCAGTACAGGCATTACCATTAATGTTTGTATGAGTTTTATGAATGATCCATAAATGACGTTTTTGATGACAAACCCTAACACACATATAGATTAATTTTCAAATTTGCTTGCTTGTTGATTTCCTACTATAATAACTATAATTTTATATCAGCCAATAAGAAACCCTCACTGGAGATGGAAAATGAAGAAAAGATCCGTTATGAAGCTCGCAGACGTCTGGAGGAGCAGCTCAAACAGTACAGAATGCAGAGACATAAGGAGAGGGTAAGCAGTCAGTCAGTTTTATATTTACAATCTCCAACAGTAAAAAATGTACACAAATAACCTTAATCTTTATCTTTGTTTTTGTCCCTAGTCTCGTCGCACCAATCCTAAGAATAGGCCCTTCAGCACATTGGATCCTGAACTAATGCTGCATCCTGAAGCCCTGCCCCGGGCCAGCACTGTTGCCATGACCACAGAGTATTCTTTCCTGAGAACTAGTGTCCCTCGTGGTCCCAAACTGGGCAGTCTGGGTATCCCTCCTCCCAAAGAGAAGAAATCCAGATCTCCTCGCCCAAATAAAATCCATTCTTTAGCTGACTATAAGACTCCAGAGAATGATGGAGGTGGCGGAACGGGCAGTGGTGCCAGGACAGCAGATAGCAGTGTGGGGTCACTTCAAACCAGTATTAGTTCAGTGTCAACAGTGTCGGAGGTGAACATTATATCGGAGCGGATCATTAGTGAAGTAGATGGACAACTTGGTGCTTCTCCTCTGCCCACTGATAATGTCTCAGAGATTGATGGGAGTGAGTCTGGGACTAGGCCAGGGAATGATGGGAATGACAGTGACAGTTCATCCTACAGCAGTGTGTCAACTAGAGGCACCTATGGCATGCTCGCGGCTGCAGTGGACAGACAACAGGGGCCCTATACAGTGGAGGGGAGGCAGATCGCTGCAGAGGCCATGGGTCAGTTCCCCTCACTTAAAGAGGTGCTACAAGCTGCAAGTGAAGAGCAGCATCTGCTAGAGCTTGAGCAAGATCGGGAAAGTACAGCTGAGCCACGGAGCCGCAGGGACAGCTTCTCAAGCAGGTATTTTACAATATATATGGATTGATATATTGTATATTTTATCGCTTTGGATTAATTTGCAGGACTAGCACAGAAACATAGACATTACTGTCATTCATTCACATTTAAATGCCACCAAAACACCTTAAACGATCATCTACGTAACGTAGTATGTTAATGCTAAATTTGATATATCTTACACTTTTCAGTATTTCTATGGAGAGCTCTGTAATGGGGCATGATGAAATGCTACAAGTTCTAAAAGAGAAACTGAGGCTTGAGGGCCAACTGGAGTCATTGTCATCTGAGGCCCATCAGGTATATCAGCATTCAAATTTTGGCGGCACAAATCTACTCTCAGAAATAATGTAAACTCATTGCTAATGTGAACTGGTCTCTTCCCAAGGCTCTCAAAGAAAAGACAGAACTCCAGGCCCAGCTTGCTACGGTTAATGCGCAATTACATGCCAAAAGTGAGGAGGCTCAGGTCAGTCAGCAGAAGCAGAGTACCCTCACTAAAGAGGTGGGCTCCCTGAAAGAGAACTGCAGCCAGCTGGAGAAGGCCATGGTGGAACTACAGGGACATTTAGAGGGCAAGAATGCCAGTCTGGCATCTTTGAGCAATGACCTGCAAGTGGCTGAAGACCAGTACAACAGACTGATGGGAAAAATTGAAGAGATGCAACAAACAGTAACATCAAGGGATAGCACTGGTATGATTCAAAATTATGCTTTGTACACAATGTTTTAACTATAATGCTTATGTTTTATGTGACTATTGCAGTTCATGAGTTGCGTCAACAGATGGGTGGTCTGCAGGCCCAACTTCAGCAGGTGCAGCTGGAGCGCAACACCTTACAGAGCCGTCTCAAAACCTCTCAGGCTGAAATAGACTCCCTGCAACAAGTCAGGCAGTGGTATCAGCAGCAGCTCGCTATAGCCCAGGAGGCAAGAGTACGGCTGCAAAGTGAGATGGCAAACATGCAGGTGAAGGTCATGAGTTATTTAGAAATGCCA
This sequence comes from Periophthalmus magnuspinnatus, assembly GCF_009829125.3. NCBI lineage: Eukaryota > Metazoa > Chordata > Actinopteri > Gobiiformes > Gobiidae > Periophthalmus > Periophthalmus magnuspinnatus. Next base: position 18,229,785 of record NC_047134.1, read on the forward strand.
GTTTTTAATTTTTTTAAAGTATTTATACATTTTGGTTTATCTGTTTTGTTTAAAAGGCAGGGCAGATGACTCAGTCTGGGGTGCTTGAACATCTGAAACTGGAGAATGTGACATTGTCCCACCAACTGAGTGAGACTCAACATCGCTCCATCAAAGAAAAGGAGCGCATTGCTGTTCAGCTGCAGAGCATTGAGGTCTGTTGTTTGCTGCTGTCACTTAAATACAAATCTGAAAAAAGAGTAGATTTAAAATGCATGTACACAAACATACAATTGTTTTGTTTTTTTGGTAAAGGTTGACATGCTGACCCAAGAAGCTGCATATAAGCAGATCCAGGATGCAAAGACAATGGTGGAGGATGACCTGCAGCACAAACTGGAGGAGTTTGAAGCAGAACGAGAGGAATTACTGAAATTGGCCAACACAGCCAGCACATTGGAAAGAGAACTAGAACAGGTATAATTTGCGGTTTCAAATAACATAATATTAGAATAACCATTATAATTAAAAGTATTATTTTGTTATTGTATTTGTAGGTGAAGCTAACTCTATCCCAGAAGGATGTGCAGCTACAGTCACTTCAAAAGGAACATCTGGAGCTAATGCGGCAGCTCACCACGACTCAGGAGAACCTACAAACCAAAGAGCAGTTCATTAACCAGCTGGAGGCCCGCTACCTGGAGCTGGAAGCACAGCTGGCTGAACTGCAGACAGAGAGCAATGCTAAGGACGACAATATTCAGTTTCTCCAAAATGAGAAGATAGTTCTTGAGGTGGCTTTGCAGGCTGCGCGAGTCGACAAGAGTCAGCTCGATGAAGGGGCAGAAAAACTTGGAGAAGAGGTTCTTGTGGCCTCAGACATCTTGGACCAGCTCAGACAAGAAGTCCAAGTCAAAACCAGCCAGGTATGCAAAAAAGCCTACAGTTTTTACTCCATCCATACTTAACCATCAAAAAATATCGTGATCTGGAATCATATGTAACATATGTTTTTAGATTGAAACTCTACAACAGGAAAATAACTCTTTGAAGAAGCAAGCTCAGAAATTAAAAGAGCAGTTCATGCAACAAAAGGTAACAATTTTCTTCCAAGTATTATTATGAAATTAACTGCAATACAGTGATGCTGTGCTGTTACCGTGGGAGTTCTATTGTGTAGACTGTGGCCTGTCATCTCCAAAAGTGATGTACTGAAAAAGGGCTTTTTGCACCAACGTGCTGTCAGAAAGTGGGTGGATTTTGATGACAAGGCCACAATATGTGAACTGCCATGTTTTGTATAGTTTTGTATGCTGGCTGATTTGATTGTGAAAACCAAAAGTTGTGCTAAACAAATAGTACATTTAATAGGTTAAGCCTTACCATTTTAACTTGTTAAAATTTTGTCCTCTTGTATCTGAATTGTGTCTCCAATATTTCTAGGTAATGGTTGAAGCCTACCGTCGGGACACGAGCTCCAAAGACCAGCTCATCAGTGAACTCAAGTCCACCAAAAAGCGTCTCTTGTCGGAGATGAAGGATCTCAAAGAGGAGCTGCAGCGTGTCCAGGAGGAGAAGCAGAGGGCAGAGATGGAGCAGAACCGGCTGCAAAAGGAGGTGGTCCGAGTTCAAGAGCAAATGACCAACATGGAGGCCCATCTGGGAGCCATTCAGAAAGAACGAGACGAGCTAGAAAATCAAGTGCAGGTATAGTTCAAAACCTTTACAAGTCAACCTGTGTAAAGTCAAAAAGTTAAAATATTAATTTTTATTTCATTGTAGTCTTTACAGTTTGATCGAAGTCAGCTTGCATCAGTGACAGAGGAAAACGAGGGCCTGAGAAGACAGGTGGAGCAGATGGAAGCTGAGGCCAAAAAGTGAGTCATGTTTTCAATATGAGAGAAATTCAACACAAGCCAAAAGGAATGACTTGGACTGTGGTGAATAAGCGTGTTTAGAAAGGTGTATGTATATAGATTATATGGCAATTGGCTGTGGCTTCAAATGCACACATACATTTGTCCTTTGTTAACACATCTACCTTTTGAAATAGGGCCATCTCTGAGCAGAAAGTGCGCATGAAGCGGCTGGGCACCGACTTGACCAGTGCTCAGAAGGAGATGAAAGCCAAACACAAGGCCTATGAAAACGCTGTGGGCATCCTGAGCAGAAGACTTCAAGAAGCTCTCACAGAAAAAGAGACGGCTGAGGCAGAGCTGGTCAAACTAAAAGCGCAAGTTTCAGACGGAGGAAACAGTCAGGCTTTGCAGGTAATTTACAAATGCCTATATTGTATCTTGTGTATTGTATATCTGTATAAGTTCAATTTGGGCAAATAGTAACGATTTCTTGGCCTTCAGGAAAAGATTGAAGCTCTCCAGGCTGAGCTAAAAGCTGTGAACAATAGCAAGTCTATGTTGGAGAAAGAGCTGCAAGAAGTGATCACCCTCACCTCTACAGAGTTGGAGGAATACCAGGAGAAAGTACTTGAATTGGAAGATGAGGTGAGCCATCTGGCATTTATATTTATTATATTGACAAACATATTGTGTTATTCATTTTTATAATTTTGAGAGGTGAAAATTTGATTTACACTTGGGATTACATGAGTGATTGCTTGCCATAGCTTCAAGAGTCAAGATGTTTCAAGAAAAGGATCCGGAAATTAGAAGATGCCAATAAAAAACTAGCTTTAGAGTTGGAACATGAAAAAGGGAAATTGACTGGATTGGCACAGTCCCATAATGCCTTGCGGGAACATTCCAACATTTTGGAAACTGCGCTAGCGAAACGAGAAGCAGATCTAGTACAACTAAACTTACAGGTATGCCCTTGTTGTGTCTTTTATCTCTTTGATTGTATGTGATCATTTTGCGTTACCTATACATATTGTCTTTATGAATAACTGCTGTAAGACTGTAATTAGACTCATTGTGTGTTTCAATTGAAGGTTCAAGCTGTTTTAAAACGTAAAGAAGAGGAGGATCAGCAGATGAGGCAGGTGGTGCAGACACTTCAACTTGCATTGGAAAAAGAAAAATCCAAAGTGAATGATCTCAAAGAACAGGTTTGTGCCTCTCGTGCAATTAATGTAACGATACATCTAATTTTGAAATGTATCTTTTGTTTAAAAAAAAAAATCCAATGGAAAGAAATAGCATTTTTCTGTATAATACTGTAATTGTTCTTCAGGTGGCAGCAGCAAAAGCAGAAGCGGCTCATAATAGAAGGCATTACAGGGCGGCCATGTTGGAACTGTCAGAAATCAAGAAAGAGCTACAGGCCAAAGAAGATTTGGTCAAAGTCCTGCAAAATGAAGCCCAAAAATTACAGTATGGACACATTTATATTTTGTTACCACATACTTCATATTGGATAAGCGAAATGTATTTGATTACTGTCCCTATTTTGCAGGGCTCAGGATGAACAACATGCTCAGGAGGTTTCGAAGTTTCAGGAAGACTTGGCTGAGGCTCAGTCACAGATTCAGATTCTCCAGAAACGTCTAGATGAGGAACTGGCAAAACAACCCCTCACAAACCAAGAAGTAAGTAACTTTGTACCTAGCTTTTTACATTAAACAAGGCGGATATTTGTGTTACGGGGCATTTTTATTTATTTTATCATTCTTCTCTCTCAGGTTGAAGATTTGAAATGGGAGGTGGAGCAAAAACAGAGAGAGATTGAGGCTCAGAAACAGCAGGTCGAAATGATGGAACAGTGCCATCAAAGAGAGCTGGAAAATCTACAGGCCGCACTGCATGTATGTACTGCACATAATATTAGTGAATGTATACATGTTAACAATTACACATAAATTGAGTCATATTAAAATGCAACAAATTACCCAAACATTTTTGTCACTTTTTCGTAAGGCCCCATTAGGATATAATAAAAGAATTATGACTTTGCCATTGCCAAAAAAGGTGATCTATGCTTAGAGATACTTCATTTACATATATCAACATATTGCCTGATTAACCAGAGCAGATATGTGTAGAGTCTGCACAAGATTTTAAGTGCCCTTATTTTTCTGGACATTTTGAAATGAGACCAAAATGAGAACTTGAATTGTAGTACCGCAAAGAGGGCCATTGTACACCCAGTGATGATGCCAGTTTTATATTTTGATCCACTGATGCTACATACAGTAGTTTACAGTAAAAGTGTCTGTATCTTTGTTGAGACTTGCTATGCTTCATGTCTAACTAATAGTTGTCTTTGTGACAGAGCATAAAAGTGGAGCTTGAAACTGTTCAGGAAGATCTAAGCAGTGCCAGAAAAGACAAGTTTATGCTTCAGGCCAAAGTGGGAGAGCTGAGAAACAGCATGAAGACTCTGCTCCTGCAAAACCAGCAACTCAAACAGAATCGTATGAGAAAGGTAAGACAATAATATGGACTCTAGATCACTGTGCACCAGTTTTTGCACGGACATACAGTGGTGTATAATATACTATACTATTATTAAACAGGTAAGAAAACTATATTGTGGATAAAATATCTTGTTTTGTCATGGGAAATCCAAATGGATGCTGAACCAGTACTTAATGGTAATAGCCTTTTTTTGTTGTTTGTTGTTGTACCAGCGCATTGAGCTGAAGAGTGAAGGAAACCCTTCTAACCCAGTGACACCAGTCAAAATCCCAGACTGTCCTGTACCTGCTTCTCTCCTGGACGAACTACTGAAGCCATCCACCTCTGTTAACAAAGAGCCACTCAACAACCTGCACAACTGTCTACGGCAACTCAAGTAAGATTCTGATCAAATTGCTGTTATTTTAGGCATGATATATTGGCAGAAATGATTATCATTGTTACTATACCTGGTGCTTTTAGGGAGGAGATGGACAGCCTTCAAAGACAGATGGAGGAGCACACAGTAACTGTTCATGAGTCGATAAACTCGTGGCCAAACAATGAGGATGGACAACCTCAGCTCGCGATTCAGAAAAATGGCTCTAAATCTTCACCACTCAACAATATGCTGGTAGATAATAATAATGATGCAGAACCACAACAATCCTAATAAAATATTTATCTCAGGCTGAAAGAGGGAGAGTGGAGTTTTATCCACAAGGCACTTTGAGCTCTGTATTCTCTTTACTTGCTGCCAACATTTGGCAATTTCCCATCAGCACAGGGGTGCTTTCTGACATTAATACTTTCTACACCATAGCTTTATACTTTCTTCGCTGGTTGTTTATATTTTTGTTAAATATTTGAGATTTATTTATTTGAAGTTTCAAATATATTTCAAGAAAACCCCTTATCACAGTTTTCTTATAACACAAAATGTTTAGATTTTTCTGAACTGGGTCACTAAAAAGCATTTACTGACATGTGTAGTGACAAATGTCCCAACCCAATTACTTTCCTCAACAAAGTTTACGTCTGAAATTGTTCTTCCAGGTTGCCTGTGTCTGTACATGAGGAATCACTCATTTATCTCTAAACTACAAGTTTTAAATTAAATACTTTTTAATAATCTCAGTTATGTATTAAGATTGCTCCAGCATGAATCGCAGTTATCAATACCTTTAATAGCCTTAAAAGCAATGACTAGGGACTAGGGTGGTGTCTGACTACTCTCTTATTTCTGCTTATTCCCATGTTACTGTTTAGAAGAGTTCATAGCAATGATCATTAATAATACTGCACATTTGTGGACATTTAAGGACAAGGACACTGTACAATGAGACAGATATGTTACTACTACTACTACTACTACTATTGTGCAATCAGACTTGACATTTTCTGGTTACAATAAGTATATACTGTATTTATGTAAGGCTACTCCTCAGACACACAGTTTGATGTGTGGCTGAGTTAAGGACTAAGTTAATGGTTTCCAGAAGTTAATATATAAATATGCTTCCCTTTGTATTATTGTGTGTTCATAATAACTGTTAATTAATGATGTATAAATTGTCAAAATAAGCAACTAAATGAAATGGTCAATTGATTCTGGTACAGTAGTTACTCAAATTGGAATTTCCTTTGCTCTCAATACAACTGTTATGCAGCCACACCCTTGCCGTTTGCTTGATAAAGAAATCTAAACCTTTATGTATTTTAAAAGGGACATTTTGCGAAAATTGAATGGGCTATTAATTAATCCATACAAATTTTTCCTTTGGACTCACACTTTGAGTCATTGTATTTTTGGTACTATACGTAATAACAATTTGGGACATTTTTACTCTGTTCTTTAACTGTTGTATCTGCAGTTCCTCTCATTTGGGATTCAGTCATTCCATTGTTTTAACATTTGTGTTTGGAGATGTGACTGTGTTTATCATAAAGTTGCACTATTCATCTGAAATGTCTTGTCATTTATTGCATGTCAATAACAGTTTAATATGTTATTCATATTAATGAAACACATGAGAAGACTGTAGACAAGTCAAACTTTAAAATCTGTGTTCACGGCATAGATTGTGTGCTTGTGTCCAAATATAGGCCTACTTTGGAATATAACTCATTGGATTTATGAATCTTCACAATAAAATGTAAAAAGACTTAAAATATAATGACTTAGAATATTTGACTGTGAATATCGATACTACATGCATAATTGATACACTAACCCACTGAAAACGTATTTGTGCATAGACTGTATTTACTTCAAAGTGGCTTTTAATTGAAATTATTTTTACTAAGGCATTTACTCGGACGGTACAGGGTCCTTGGTCGCTGCATTTTGAAACCGTCGCGGTGTGACACCTAGCAGCAGCCGCCGGGGAGAGTGGAGGAGGTGGAGGTAATATTTTAATCTCTTAATTTGTCTTTGTTATTTATATAAACACTGGGCATTGTTAAATCAATTGCCAATTAATCCGGTTATTAATTATTTGTATTAGAGTGCTTGGATCCACCGGAGACTTGATTAGCCTTGCTTTGCTGAGTGGTTGGCTAGTGTTAACGTTAGCATTGTAGACAGCTAATGGTAAATAAACATGCATTTCTAAACTGTCACTGGGTTTATACATGTGGCTTAATCCATTTTGCTTTTCTATAATTTGATGTTAAGTATCTTAGTTAAACAAATAACAAATTCATGGTCCTTCGTTTGGGCTTGTCCGAGTGCATATCGTAATGTCCAAGGTGGCCTATATGAAAAGATCAGATAACGTGTGATGCTTTTAATCCACCCGAAGACCGTTAAATCATAAGCTGTTTTACAGCAGGTGTGCGTTGGTCTGAAACTAAATGGGGATATAGTTCGTTTGGGTTTGGGTTTTGTTTCCCTGAAATTAGTCACGTTTGCTGGATGAGCTCTGGATGCTGCTTTGATGTTTCGTTAGAAATTGGTAACGTTACATTTAATTTAATCTAACCGCCACTGCTGAAGATACACTAAACAACGTAACCGAAAGAGCAAAATGTTCAAATCAATGACAGACCTGGCGTATACCTGGCCCGACGTTGTAAAATTTCCTACAGTACTTCAAAGCAGCGTGTGCCCTCCCTAGAAACTGCGCATGCGCGCAATATGTTGTAAACAATGGGGCTATTCCAGCTCGAGCCTAGCTTTTTGTCTGTCCTGCAGTTAATCTGTTATAAACTAGCATAAATTTTCAATTGATCTACTTATAATGAATATAACATGTTACATGGTGAGTACAGAAACGCAGTTTACCAGATGTCATCACGTACACCACGATTTTTGTTCGCATCATCAACACGAAGACGTATCAGTTTGTTACGTTGCAGCTCGAAAACCAACCTCGATTGACATATTTGGGCGTGACAGAATGGGAATAAAGATATTATTACCTAAACAGTTTCATGGGGTAAAGTGGTCTTATTACAGACCCCACGTTACTTCTACTGAGTCCTAATGCACTATCCAGGCATCCAGGCTGCAATCTTCCTGTTACTGCTGTTCCTGTAACGAGTCTGCTAAAGTGAAATGCCATTTAGCTAGCAAGTTAGCTGTGTTAGTTTTTGTCATACATGCTTTTATAAAAAGGTATTTTTAATATGATTCCTTTCTCATGATAAACGACTATCTATCTATCTGCGTGCGTGTGCATGTTGGTGAGGAATATTTTTCATATTTTGGGAACTAAAATCTGTACTCATTTAATTCATGGGGACCTGCCTCCTTTATGAGGTACATTATTAGATTTATTAGACAGCATGACTTAAAATCATGGGTTAGGGTTTAGGTTAAGGTTAGTTAAATGTGTGGGTAAGTTTTGACTATAATGAGTAAATAAATGTACTTGGTGTCCCCAAAAGGTTAAAGCCATGTAAAGCCATCATGAGTGAGTGACCTAATCACAATCAGACACAACGTTTGTTTAATCATGTTACCCAAACCAATGTTATTGGAGTATGTGGAGTATGTATTATCTTGATTTTGCTTCATCTGTTTATGTATTACTATTGTTTACCTTGTGTCCTACTTTGTGCTGTAGGGCTGAAGCATGGAAGCTGTTTTGAGCAGGCTGAAGGAGCTGAGTGCTGATGAACTGCGAGAAGAATTTGCTCGGGCCAACCTCAAGTGTGGCCCCATCACGGCTACAACCCGGGCCATATTTGAGAGGAAGCTAGCTCGAGCCCTTGCAGGTCCAGAGACCAGCGAGTCTGATGCAGGCACAGCATCAGCTGAAATCTCCAGCAATGCCACTAAACATGCCACACCTGTGCCAAGTGCCACTGCAGCAGCTACACCTACAATAAGCAGCAGCACAAGTGAGGCTGCTCAAGAAGACCTGGACTTTGGCTATGGTGTGGGTCTGAACCCACCAGAAGAAGAGGAGATCTCTGTGAACTCAAACAGCTTAGATGTGTTTCAGTCAAAGTCTCTGTGTGAAACTCCATCCCGGCCTGCACAAACATCCCCAACATGCTTTTATGGGGTATGCCCACCATGGGAGGATGTTTTAACTAGAAATGGTAAGTAAGGTTTTTGTTTTTTGTGTGTTATATAGTAATAGTAGTTTTAAATTACTGCTAGATATAACTCATTTAGATAAATCTTATTTAATTGTATCAAATGCAAGGTTGTATGTTTTATTCACAAGTGGAATTTCAATATACCAAAACAGTATTGATTTACCATATTTTAGCAATGATGTTACAATATGTGAAAATTTTATATCAAAGTCTGACTCTGCTGAACCTGTGACAGAAAAGACATATGCAACATTTTGTGTTTAATGTTTGCAAACTAGGAGGCAAAATGAAAACCTTACAGTTTGTTTTTGGATCTATAGAAAGAGCACATGTATACACTGACAAGAAGGAAGCACTTCAAGCTGTTAAATTGATGAAGGGGGCCCGCTTTAAGGCATTTCCTAATCGTGAAGATGCTGAAAAATTTGCAAAGGGCATTTGTGACTACTACCCTTCTCCAAGCAAATCCACACCATGTGTCTCACCTGTAAAACCAGGAGTGACTCTTGGTAAAGGTGGGTGCCATTTAGTAGTATTATATGACAAGTGAGAATATCCTAATGTGAACTTTGACTATTTGGTCCACAGCAGACACCATGGAGGTTGATACTATCAACCGGGAAAAGGCCAATAGTTATAAGAGCCCTCGCACACAAGATCTGACAGCCAAATTAAGGAAGGCTGTGGAGAAGGGTGATGAAACTGCCTTTAGTGAGTTAGTCTGGAGCAACCCCCGCTATCTGATTGGTTCGGGGGATAATCCTACTATTGTGCAGGTAACAAATATATATTTGAAACAGTTCTAATCATTTACGATAGTTTGTTGGATTATGTTTGGTTTATAGTTGGAGTTCTATTCCTTGTTTTGTCTATTTAGGAGGGTTGCCGGTACAATGTAATGCACGTCGCAGCAAAGGAAAACCAGGCAGGCATCAGTCAGCTGCTCTTGGACATTTTGGAGAACCCAGAGTTCATGCGCCTTATGTACCCAGATGACCAGGATGCAATGCTACAGAAACGTATCTGCTACATTGTAGATCTATACCTCAATACTCCTGATAAAGCTGTGAGTTTTATGACAATGTATTTTAAGAGAATCATTTCCAAGGGCTGAATTGAAAGTAATCCCTTTTTTTAGGGTTTTGAAACTCCCCTTCACTTTGCCTGTAAATTTGGGTGCCCAGAGGTTGTCAATGTTCTGTGTTCGCACCCTGACATTGATAAAAACTGCAAAAACAAGGATGGACAGAGGCCGTGTGATGTGAGTATGGGACATGCGACATGCAGCACAAACTTGTTCTTGTTTGTACTTGTCCACTTGTAGCCATGACCTTTCCATTTGCTATTCAAATCTCTGGCCACAACTCCACATTGAAAGTTAAAATTAGATGCACATGAGCTAATTTCTTCCCCTGTGGATTCTCAGTAATGCTTAATTCAGCAACAGTTGTGCTGTATTAAGTCTATTAATAATAATGATTGTTTCATCTTTTTCTGTAGGTTATTTGTAGCCGAAAAAATAAAACACAGGAGATTAAACAGAAGATTATTGATTATTTGGAAGGTAATTCTACTTTATACAGATTATCAAATGACAATGTCTTGTTTCTTAAACGTTCCGTTGACTTTCACTTTTATTAACGCTGGCTGTCAAATCTTTCAGATCGCTGCTATATTCCTTTGCTGAGGGCAGCAGATAACACATCTCAGCCTATTATTGGTACTCCTTGGTCACCTGAGTCATCGGAAAGTCTCTCTTTGATCCAGCGACACATGAGAAGTCCAATGGATCCAATGATGACTGTAACAGCCTTTGCTGGACCACTGAGTCCCTCTAAGGCAAGTCTTTAAAAGTTAAGTATGAGGCAAAACTCCAAAACAGGTAATTTACAGACAACATTTCTTCCTGCAGGCAGATGACTTCAGACGGTCTTGGAAAACACCTCCTCGAGAACGTGTGGACATCCTCAAGTCTGACCCAGAACGTGGAGCAGAGAAAGTGGGCAGGTACACTCCAACGTTCCTGAGCATATTAGAACTATGGCTACCATTTCAACTCAAATCAGTTGGTTATTAAGTTATTTTCTTTACAGAGACCTGGCTCATGAAATGGGCCACCCCTGGACTGAGTACTGGGACTTTCTGGACAGTTTTGTGGATTTGTCATCAGCTGAAGGTTTACGTAAACTTGAAGAATACTTGGGCAAAAAGGACTTTAGCTCTCGGGTTTATGAGGAGGCTGGGGAAAATGAGACCTGTAATAGATTTAGGACGCCTTCTCCAGGTACAGTACATGCATGTGTTTTACCACATCTGGGTCAGACTGTAATGTCAATTTAGACTTAAGACTTCTATTATTGTTTCAGGTAAACTCAAGAAGTTTTGTAACTCTATCTCTGTGGGCGCTTTTCTGGATGAAGGTGACGACATCAGCCTTGAAGAGATAAAAAATCGTCAGAATGCAGCACTTACCAGCATCACCTCATCTGCTGCAGCCAAAGATGGGCTCAAGGGTGCAGTGGGAGGCCTAGACTTCCACATCCTACCCAGACCAGATCTGATTGAGACAGCAGCTGAGCAGGACATGCTGTGCCGCTGTGATGACGGTCTTCTGTCGCCCAGCACTGTCTGTAAAAACGGGGCATGCTCCTCCTCCAGAGATAGGACTCATAATGGAGATAAAGCCTCCCAGCGAACCTCCCCGTCCTCCTCTTGTCTCCTGTCCCCGGTCTCAAACCTGATGGTAGAGTTTGAACGTATGTCACTCCAGGAGCCTATAGACTCCTCCTCGGGCTGCAGGGAGAGGAGAAGCAGTGGAGGCAGGAGCAGAGATTCACACAGTTTCTCCTCTGCAGAGCTGAGCTCTGGGTTGCACCGTCTCTGTCTCAGTCCCAAACAGGACAGTGAAGCTGCAGAGGGGCCCAGCTGGAGCACTGAGGCAGGGGCTGAGGAGCGGCGCAGTAGTGGCAGCTCAGAGGAGTACTTTGAGGCAGAGGAGAGCTTGGATTTGCTGGGCAGGACTAGGGGGTCTTTTTCAGGGGTACGCAATTTATGCGCAAGATCAAAATCATGGGACCATGGAGGGAGGGACCTGAGTAGCTCTGGTTCCTCCAGCTCCTCGTACAAGTCTTTAGACAATTCCCATGAATTCTTACCACGAACGCCACCACCCATAAGAAAAGGACTTTTTATTGAAGGGTAAGATGCACCTTTGCCTTATCTGTTAATAATTACATGCACTTATTTGGTAAATCACAAAGTTTTTCTATAAAATATACTGAATATATTTGAAATTCTTTAGAAATTCACCTACGAAGTTGGATAGTCAAGTTTTGTCAGCCATTGAAGGCCTAGACATTGATTCTCAGAAGTACCCCAGCATTCAAAAATGGAAGAGCACAATGAAGTTATTTTCTACATCAGACATGCAGAGGTAACAGTCACAAAACTGAACATGTAAAACATGCAAATATTTCTTTATTAAGGTCTTTATTTTTAATAGTTTTGAACCTATTTGGCAGTTGAATGAATAATTGTAATGTACATTTAGGCTGTTCAAAAATAAAATGTTTTCCTCTCCTGCTCCTGGTGTATTTTGCAGGTGGCCTAGTCCCGCTGTGGTTAAATCGCGACTCAGGATGCCCCAAACCCCCGGCTCTCCAGTGAGCGGCCTGATGTCTCCAGCTCGGCACGCTGCCTCACCAGACTTCAGCCCTAGCCGCTACAGCCCTGCCAATGCTAGCTACATTCAGAGAATCCGCCTCAAGCACTTAAACGACCCATTGGTATAACTCCTGCCAACCGGTGTGGTCATGCCCTGCTTTTCCTCCAGTTACAAATTCAGCTGCACCAGTGGCTCTGACAGTTGGAGCTCACAAATCTAACAAAAATATGCACAAATGTCTTGAAATTTTGTACTAAAGCTAATGTGTACTAGGTGAAATGGGAATCCTCCTTGCGTTGGGTTGTGATGTTCTCAATATAAAAGGAAAAAAAAGATCTGTATGTACGGTAAGGGTGTGGATGTGTTTAAGTTGACAGTAATCTTGTTGAAAGTGAGGAGCACCTGTATCATAGCTTGAGTCAGCTCTTTGAATATTGTGATAAAAAGGAACACTCCCCAAAGTAATGTCACTAAAATGTTAGTGTGAAGTCCTCAAGAGGTTTATGACACTGATGCATCTTTTAAAAAATCAAATGTTAATATTTAAAAAAATATTTTTTGTATGTTGGTCAGTAGCACAAAATGTTTTATATAAGTGGTGTAAAACCGACTGCCATTTTTTAAGTTCTCCTCAGTTCAGAAATTGCCTTAATTTTCTGAGATGGGTCACGTCTCATCGGTTTGACACAAAAACTTGGAGGTGACCAGTCATTGATTAGATCTGTGACAGTAGATTATGGCAAACCTCAAAAACAGACTGAGCTCTTCCATGTTTTTATTTTGGTATTCAATAAATGTATACATTTACATATTTTCTCAGTGATTCCAGGACATGTTGACTTCTGTTTTCTGCCACTACTGATGGCCTTAGATGTGCAATTCCTTCTCCTTTTAATTGTATATTTATTGGTCAGGAGCCCAAAATATACAACTGAACATGGCACATTAATGTCATTTTAAGTTTCATGGAAAACCTTTAAACTTTCAAAATGTTAACACTGTTCTAATTGCAACATTATGTATGTATTAAATTTCAAGAGCCATTTAAAATGGGTCACATTTTTGTCAGTATGAGTTTTAGCTGAAATTGCCTTAAATACATCAAAAGTGGTGATACAGGTTAATAGTACTAATGGTACCGAACTAATTATGGTAGTCATTTGATTTAGTTTATTTTTTTTTACATTGTTAAAAAACAAATAATTGACTTAATATGTTTGGGTTGTTAGCTTAATTATTTGTTTCTTTCCCCCATACAGCCATTATTGGGGCTAGGTAGTACAAAAAAAAACAATTAAATCTTCAGTTTTTCACTCTGGTCAGGTTACAAAACAGCTGTTTTGAATGTAAATTTGTGAACTAAACTTATCTGAGAGCTCTAATCTTCACTGAAATGATTGTAATGTCAACCTTCATTCTGGTCTATGAATGTTCATGAATGTGGAAAATGCACCTAAAAACGTCAAACATGCTTCTTGTGCTTTTCTCATTTTGTGCTTTATTAAAGGGTAATTCATGGTGTATTCTTTCTGTACGTCTGGACATCATTTTCTTTCAACTGATTAATAAAACATCACTCCTACTTTACTCTGATGCGTGTGTTGTTTTAATACAAAAATTCAACAATGTTTATTTTAATACACAATAAGTAAACAATTTTGTCACAACTTGTGTAAACCAAAGTTTGTTTTTGCAATACCACATGTTTTGGTTCTCTTAAAAAATCTGTAAAAACTTTACATTCAAGAGGACAGCTTTTTTGAACATTGCTGGCATATGGCACACGTCGACCACCACACCACAGGAGTGAAGACATGATGGTTGTTTTAAATTACAAAATAAAACATTTTCAAGACACTTAAGGAGGAAATTTTCATTAAAAAATTAGGTCCGAGTAAGTTTGTCCGGCGGCATAAACCCTGAGTCTCCTAGAGTCCGCAGGGCCACTCTTCCGCTGGGACGAATAGTCAGCCATGTTATACTGCCATTGTTCAGGCCCATCCTCAGCCAGCCCTCAGGAGGAAACTGAAGTGCCCTAAGATGGCAAAAGAAGGAATAGAAGTTCACTTTCTATAGGTTAGATATTAATTACGGCTAAATGTTATTACGGTAAATACTTAAATAATGCGTTAGTCTCCATAACCACTAAAAACAAATCTGAGAAACAAGTACTGGTACTAGAAAAAGCAACACATCAAAGCACATTGCATTTGGCCAGTGTATTCTTGATGGAAAACCTTTCCATCAGAACTCACATTAACATTTATCCAGAAATTTGAGTGAGTTTTAGTGGCATGTCTATAAAACGTTTCTAAAACTGTTGCAGGGTGTAGTCAGCCTTCTTCTAATCAAATTTTCCCACCTTTTTGCCTCATTTGTGGACTACACTGGTAACCCTAACCCCCAGAGGTAAGTCCACTGGAAAACATCTAGACAATTTAGATTGGTAGTACTGGAAATCCCAAATATTCTTAACTGGTACTTGGTATAAAAAGTGTTACAACCACTGGATCAGACTACACAGAGTCGCAGTCTTTACTGTTGCTGGTTCCCCACATGTGAATCCTTGGTCTACTATTGATAGATAAGAAATGTCTGTTGTTGTCAATTTTTATAATCTTGCAATCTATTGACCTGCACGTTTTTTTCTGATGGTAATAGGCCACACAAACCTGCACACAAAATAGCGGATGACATTGGCATGACACACAATGATCTCATAGCTGTCCTCTTTCTGCTTGGGGTCAGCGCGGTGGATGTAGCGGCGAAAGGCAGCCTCAATGCGAGCTCCATCTTCATGGTACTGCTGGAGGACGGCACAGAAGATGAGAGCCAAATAAAGGCTTTCTTTTTGAACCCCAGACAGAAGCATGTAGGGCAATGAAGGCAAGTGCTTGAAAATGCCTCCAAATTATAAAAGACTGTAAAAACACAGGTTCTTGTCCAATTTAAAAATGCACTATGTAACTTTTCTGATGGAGGGTCCGCTACCTACTTGTCTCCATTGATGTTATTACATTACCAGGAATATTCCAACGTAAAACATTAAACTTATCTCCATAAGACAAGCAGGTGATGTCATCTGGATAAGTTGCGAGTCAGATCTATGGAGAAGCAGCCCACTCAGAGGGCATCTTGGGCACATGTTTTCCAATGCATTTTTTGACTACAAATAGCAAATAAACCAACCTATTCTATCCTCACCTAGAATGCAAGCCTTTCAATGCATTTTAAGAAATACCCTAAAACTGATTATATAATAGACAAGTTCAATACCATACTGTGGAACATTCCTGGTAATAAAATTACATCTCCATAGAGGCCCCTCGACCAGAAAATTACATTGTGCACCTTTAAGGTTGATCAAGAACAGAGAAATTAGCTAAATATGTCACCATGTGACATTTTCAAATTAAAAACCTGAGAAGAGTCTCGGACATTTTCCGGCCTGACAGTCTCTCAAAAATGTCATTGGTCTGTATTTAATCTCTGTTCTTCATGATGGGGAAAATGATTTGTAATTGGTGTCAGTCTAAAATATGACTCATGTTCTGTCACACCTTCATCATGCCATTTCATGCTACAAACTAAATGGGTTTTAATTTATGTTAAATACATAAATACATCCAATATAAGAACACCATTCTGAGCAATATACTAGATAGAGTTATGACATTTGCTTAAGCATCTTTGGAAGCAAACACATAGTAATGTAAATCCCTGCATATCAGAGCAATGTTCTCACCACAGCATCAGGTTTCCAGTGTGTGACAGGGGGAACTGGCTCAATAGGTGCTCCCTCTCTTAATAAATCACAGCTTACCAAGTCCACTCCTGTAGGCATAACAGAAAAAAAGGAAATTTACCTAGTTCTAATAGTGTGTATATGTGTGACTCATAACATGAATGTTTTGTGTCCAGACCTGGGAGATGTTTGCTAATTATGTTAGCTGTCTCAGTTGCTCTGGTCATACTTGAGTGAATTAGAAGATCATATTTCAGTCCTAGTGCTGCCAATCGCTGCCCTGTTAGCTCAGCCTGTTCGCGACCTTAAAAACAATATACAAAAAATATGTTAAAAACAATACTTTAATATTAGAATGCAATGTGAAGGCAATGTATCAACGCAAACATTGTGAGCGGTTCAGTGTCAACAGAGGCTAGTAACTAAGTATAGATGCACCAATACTTTTATTTTGAACTTTAAAAAAGGTTGTAGGTGATATACCTCCACCCCCTTGTATGGACATTTAAACAGCTTTACCTAAAGGAGTGAGAAACCTCTCCTTGTCGGTGATACCACTCAAGTTGTATTGGGAGTGCCTGATGAGGAGGATATTGCGTGTAGCTTTGGGTTTGCCATTTTCCTGCTCAGAGCTGGGGTATTCTGTCACACTCTCTTTCTTTCTCCCATTTACCAGTGCAGATGGGTCTCTCCTGCACAAAGTTAAAGAAGACAGGAGATTAAAGATGGCTTTGTCTCAAATGGTTAACGGGAAGAGACGAAAACTAGGTCATCAGGTTGGTTTAACGGTTGAAGTAATAACTCTTGGCACTTGACACTGCTGTCAAGTTATAAGCAATTGGCCACAAAATGAGACAATTTTTTCAACTTGAATTATTTTGATTTCAGTTTGACATTCATTTTTTTGAATTACATTGTGATGTGTGAGCTACAGTCTCCAAGTAAGTATTTTCCCTTCTAGATCAATAGATGTCAAATGCTAAATCAACTTGATGTAAATAGTCATTCATATTAATACATGGTTCCGTAATCACCACATAGGCTGACTAGATAATAGCAATACAAATAGCAGAGTACAGTGATCTAACTATGCAAGACACCACATACTTATCCCAGTTAAAATCCCAGGCGTGTCCGGAGGAAGCAGGCGTGTGGCTTACAGGGGTCCACGCCGGCTGCGCAGCTTTAATCACGGTAAATCTCGACCAGCGACTCGTCCCATCTCCCGGTTGTCCTCCTCCAAAATACCCGTGTGAGTCTGCAGCAGCAGCGGCAGCAATAACCACCGCTGATCCTCCGGCCAGACCACAGAGAAGTTTCACAGTCCGTCTGTAAGCCATAATGAACACAGCAAATACAGACCACTGCGGCTAGCTAATTAGCCACACTATTAAACAAATATTATGCACAAACAGCACTAAATAGCTGATGTTTTTGTTCCTGTAGTCTGTTGATGTTATTTCGTAGTCGGGTTCAAAGATTCACTGCTCGATATTCGCACAGAACGACTCCTGAGAGGCGTCTGACGTTTAGAAACTAAAAATACATCCCGTGTGCCGCTAGCGGCTAATCTGAGCTGCTTCCTACAAACACTACGGTGGCCGATAAGCAACAAAATAGTCACTTTTCAAAATGTGAACACTTGGAGGCGCTCCAACATCATCCAAGATTATTGCACGCTTCAGAATCAATTTAGCCAATCATTTTATTATCCAGGGTATTTTAAAGATGCATTTTGTACTTTTTTCTGGTGAAAGGTCCGCCACCTTGTCTCTATTGCTTTGTCTGAAAGGTTCCACAGTATGACATTAAACGTATCTGTCTTGCATCATTAAATTACTTTACCACACGCTTTAAACAAACTTTATAAAGACGAACAGGGCATAGAGGGACTAGCTAGTAACAACTAAATTACACTGGTCAATAAAACCATCCTCTCCTCAGAACTGACCTGTAACTTGGCCAGGTGGCAAGACTCCATGGAGACAGACATGATAAATGCCATACTGTGGAACCTGCCAGGCAAAGCAATAACGTTTGAGACAAGCAGGTGGCGGGAACCCTCCACCAAAAGTTACATAGTGTACCTTTACAGAGAGAGGGGAGGGCTATTATATTTTGCATCTAGGTTGTTAATTGGGACAATTAAAGCTTTAATTGCTTAGATGTTTGGAGCTGCTTTTGCCTGGGACATGGCACTGTTGCTTATGCACAGTGCAACCATCCTTCAAGGAGCCGTGGTGAATGATTAGTCCAAAGCCTAGTGCCACTAGTGCCACTGCTACTGACACATGCAGCAGGCTTTGCGGTGGTGGCTCCACCTTTTTGAGCGGTTCAGTGACCTCACTAGTGGGCTGGTTTGGAAGGGTGGGATTTCCAGGCTTTCACAGAGCTCAATGTATTCCTGCTGCCTCTATCTTCGGATCTATGCGGCTTCACCGATAGAGGAAAAAAACGGGTCTGGCTGTTCTTCTTCCAGTCGCCGCAGATCAGGCCTGCCGCACGCGCCGCTCTACCCGAGGACCTCTTTTCTACATGAGACTGATATCGGAATAACTAACTGAGGAATGTGGAAATTACAGAATGCCCGACAGCACTGGAAAGAGATTTAAACCCACGAAATACATCCCAGTATCCACAGCTGCCACGCTTCTTGTGGGGTCGACCACTTTATTCTTCGTCTTCACGTAAGTTTGCTCCTTGTCTTTTCGCTGCTCGATTGGTTAAAATGTGTCTTATGCGTCCTCACGGTGCACAGATTTGGCATGAGAAGATCGAGACGCCAAGTTTGCATGGATAAATTTAGTCACTCAGGAGAAACATGTGATTTTAGGTTGGGAGTATTCTTGTGGTCGCGCACATAGCGGTACTATGGCCATTTGTTGCCTTCACGCTGCCCCAGACAAACCATTAGGTGCTCTAGCTGCGAGGCAAACTTCCAACATGTGAGTTTAACGAGGTTTAACTCTTGCAGGAGATTCAGTGTTACGTTTAGACCACAAGTTGATACTTTATGCATAATACATCTGCTGAGGGGTTGTTATAATTAAGGCATTTTTTCTGCTGTGTTGCATGTGTTGCAATCACAGGGTGTCTAAGTGGCGTCTTGCATGTGACAAGACAAATTCATGGGCAAGTTACATCACCTACCAGCTTTTCTCAATGCTGCTAATTCATATATGTACACCTACTGCACACAAGAATCACCTACCCTATCCTTCTTTGACAAATGGGGAAGTTTGTGCCTTCATTTTGTCCAGAAATTTGTCCTTAGACAGATAGAGCCTTGAAAGTGATGTATATGATGTGAATAATTATTGCACATATGTTTTGGTCTTGTTAAAAGGTAAATGAAACCAACAGCATGCTCAGGCAATGTGTCCCCAAGAAGCACTGAGAAGATTTGGAACCTTCGATCAAGAAATGAGACAAATCTTGACCAAAAGGCATATTTAACCATTTTTCACTGTACAAAGTCAAAGATAGCATGCACCAAACTGATCCTGTCTTGTGATAATACAATATAGTAAACTTTGTACTATTATTACCACAAAATGTTAGAAATTGTAAAATAATAATTTAATACATTTTAGTATTAAATTGTATAGTGCATCTGAACAGTTCTGACTAGCTGCCCTAAAGAGGTAGGTGTTCTATAGAAAGTACCCACTCATCCACAGCTGACATGACATTGAATCCATAGCTCTGTCTCAACGGCTAAATCACAACAAATGATTTGCACTGCGTGGACTTGCGTGGTCAGGTGACTCAGACTGAAGCTAACATATGGCTGTGGGTTGCTTTCGTAGGCTGCTTTCTAAATCTTAACTCTCCCTTAAGTTTGTTGATGAGCTTTGCATAACCAAATACCCTGATTTACCACATCCACAATAATAGTGCTCCAATTTATAGCAAGATTTGCGGTTCATGCTTAAAGGTCATTCTTTCCGACAGCAGCGTGCTTGAAATCCCATTTACTATTGTTAGTCCTTTATTTTCCGGGCTTTGTATCGTCTAATCTCTGTTTTAAGGTTCATCCCCAGCAGATGGTTCAAGGTTGGGGATTAGGACTCCGTATTCTACATCGTTTCAGTAAAAAAAATTGCCCAAAGGATTGAGTCATGTATAATGGAGCCCCCCAGGGAGGAGTGCACGTCCAAACTAGGCCATCTCCCATCATAAACCCTGTCCATTATTATGATTTCATGCTGGATTTAAAGAAGATAGCTCCAAAAATATGACATAGTTTAGATATATTGGATGTGTTTAAATTGAAATGTTGAGGTGCTTTTAAATTAATTGATTTAAAGTTCTTGGGTCAATGATGTTTAATCTATATATCTTTGTACTATAGACATTTTACATTTTAAGATGCAGTAGTTTTATATAAGTTAATACTCCTAATGAACCGACGTGTTTTTTAAGGCAAGTTGGCTTTGCCCTGCTAACAATGCGTAGTTTATACCCTATTACAATTATCTCATCAAAAAGTATAATGACACTTTATATATAGAATTAAAAAGTAATATAAAACTAATAAAAGGATAAAATTAAATTTAAATCACAGAATCTGCCCTGGTTTTGTCATGGTCAAAGTTTTTGGGCATGGCAGGCGACCGTTGACAGTGGGCAGTTCTGTGTAATATGGGCTTTAGCGCCAGGCAGCCCATGTTGGCAAAAGTACAATGTTCATAGTGTTAGTGTGTTTGGCCGTTTGGCCAACCGACTCCTGACAGTTTGTGTTTCCCACAGAGATAGAATTAGACCACATTAGAAGAGAATTATTTATATCTCTGCTGCCTGACTGCAACTACTCGAACACAACAGAACAGACAGTGGGTAAATTGTGCCTTTTTATACGCTTCAGTTCAGCCATCATAATTTTAGCCTTGATTTATAATATTATTGCGTTCAACCTGGGCTAATCCCAAACCGGCATCACAGTTTTCAAGATATTTTTAAAATAAGGTTCACACTTAATCCAGAGTTAAGTTAAACCAGGTCTAAAGAGGACAGACTGTGGCTCAGTGGTTACAGGACTCATCCACCAGCCCAAAGCTTGGACGATTGTCCGTAGGCAAGCCACTTCACCCACCTTGCCTTGTATGAAAGTGGTGTGTGCATGGCTGGAGGGGCCAATGGTGCAGATTAGCAGCCTAGCCTTCTATCAGCCTACCCCAGGGCAGCTGTGACTACCACAGAGTGTGGACTAAATGAATAATGCACTGTAAAGCGACTTGGGTGTCTTGAAAGGTGCTATATAAATCCAAGGCATTATTATTATTTATCATTAAAAACATATCAAAATTTGAATAACTTAAAACTAATTGTGCACTAAATAGGACTAAGCCAGGTATAAACAAGGTCCAGTTCATTATAGATTATAGTCTGACATTATTGACCTGCATCTGGTTTAAATCAAACCTGTTTTAAATAGGGTCTGGACAGTACCTGTCCAGTACTAAACCATAACAATGTACCTAAACCAGGAGCACCAGAGCAGGTCATTTATCTGTTTACAACTAGATTATATTTTATTGCACCATTATATTTACACCGCTGCCCTTAAAAATCTCTTTAGTAATACCTCAACTGAATAACCTTTACTTTAGGAGCTAAATATGCCTGGTGGTTTCACATCACTCATACCAAACCTATTAAATCCTCTCTGGAGCTTGCCTTGTGGACAGATGTGAGAAAACTATCAATCGATCATCTGGATAAGCTCCCGGTTCAGCAATTTATACCACTAGGCCCTAAATGATATGTTGGGCAAGGGCTGGCATTGGAAGTGAATGTATTCCCAGATCTCTGTGGTGCAGTGCAAGTGTATACGCCTTGTCATAATCTCTGACTTCCACATCTATTTCCTCCTTTTCACTGTGCATCCATTCAATCAAACTTCATTCACAGGGCTGCTCAGAGCATTGTGTGCAATCAGTGCATAAGAAGACACTAAAATGTACTCCCTATATAATTTACTCATACTTAAAGCTATCTTATACTTGTGAAGAGTATTGATGCCCAGATCTAATCAAAACTAAAAATAGTATCCAAACTAGATACTAATTTGTATGTAAGCATTGATATTAAAAAAAAAAAACAAGAAAAAAACAGAAATATGACATTTAGGTAATTAATAGTAAAAGACATAACACATAAGATGAAAAAGACTACTTGAAAATTCGGCATGATTGTTTAGTTTTTTTGTTGTTTTTTTTCTTTTTTGTCATATACCACCAGTGCTTTGACCTTGTAAGATCTTGTAATCACTCTTTCCATTTACCCACAAAACTTAATATTATCTCACAGTGCTACTACTGTGATTTGATTAATGATGAGTGAATTATCTGTTCAGATCCTATCCCTTCACCTTTCTCAAGTAATCATTTTGTCCTTGGCCTTACTATCACTCATTTCACACAACGTTTTAAAAAGGTTATATGTTTATTGAACTTCTACCTTAATAACATGTCTTCATCCTTATTCTTGTCATATTCAAGATCAAGGATGTCATTGTTGTTGTCTTTGTTTAGAGAGATGACAAACAGGCGCTCATTAATGCTGCACTTCTTTACTGTCCATTAGCGACTGTTTGCTGGTCTCTTGTGTGGCATTAGTGGCTGTGGAGTGCCATGTGTTTGGCTGTAGTGAAATGAATTGTTGGTTTAAGTCGTCCTTCTGTTTACATTTGCAAAGGAGAGTCTCCATCTTGGGTGCCTGCTTTTAATATTGCTCTTGTGACATGGCTTATTTGGATTTAGTTTGTTTATTTAAATGTGCGAGGTAGATGTCATGCCAGTTTAAAGATGTTGCAAGTAGAATTTACAAATGAGCAAATGTCTTTTAA
The DNA here is from genome assembly GCF_009829125.3 of Periophthalmus magnuspinnatus. Lineage (NCBI taxonomy): Eukaryota > Metazoa > Chordata > Actinopteri > Gobiiformes > Gobiidae > Periophthalmus > Periophthalmus magnuspinnatus. Next base: position 18,252,929 of record NC_047134.1, read on the forward strand.
GTGTACTGTATAAGAATAAATTATGTTTTAACCTATTTTAAACCAGAACAAGACTAAATAGTAATAGTTCATATGTTATGGTTGTGCACTTTTTAATCAGTTGTTTAAAATTGATTTTAATTGAGATTAGGTCATTTCTATACTATGATGGGTCTTTTAACTCGAAAGAACTACAGCCAACCCTCTGTCAGTAAAGGCATGTGGCTTGGAGAAGAGCACACAATGGAGATTTTTTGTGTTAAATGGGACAGATTAAAAGTGTATTTCTGTATTGTGTTGTTGATTAAATTTATACTGAAATGTTTGTTTTAAAGACATAATCTAAGCCTTAGTGCATATCAATAACTAGATCCAAAATTGCATTAAACTTGGTACAAACCTCATCTTCAATTAAAAAAAAAAAAAATGTCCAAGTTCTTTACCTGGTCTCTGTGTGTTTAATGAAGATATTCTTGGCTGCCACTGACAGCACTTAAAAGTAAATCACTAGGAATGAGACGCCCCATCGGTCTGTTTTTAAAATCCAGTGCCAAAAAGACAGCTGTTTTTAAAGATAAATGGCGCATTTGATTTCTGACATGAGATAATCACAGTAGCTGGTCAGAGTAGAGCGTCCCTCTTTGTAGGATTAGATAAGGCTGTAATTTCAGTGCAAATTATCAACACTGAAGGAGAAAGGGGTGGACCATTGCATAACAGTTTAGTGTCACTGTAGCTGTTTCAACTACTTGTACCACATATGCACCACATAAATGGAGTCCGAACAACCCTAGTGCCAGTGTCGAACCAGGATGTGGGATTTTCGTCATGTATCAATCCCACATCACTATAAAGGGATAATATTATTTTAATATGCTGCCCCTTCATCTGTATTCTTGTGTCATTCCGAGTATATGTTATTAAAAGTAGCGACTTCAAATAGAAATGGAAGAGCAACAAAGCTAAAAAGGTGACTGCATGTTACAAAATCCTCATAATGAACAAATTATATTAATGCATTTTGTAATTAGTACTTTTTTAGATATGTGTGTCTCAATTTGAATTAAGTACAACTCCCTGGGGACATTATTGGTATTGGGTATCAGCTGAAAGAAGTCCAAATTAAAGGCAGTAATTGGTGCCATCTATATTGGTACTTTATAATTATGTTAATGAAAATTAAATCAATACAATGGGAAAAGGGGGAAAAAAAATCATCCTTGTATTTTTAGCTCTTGACCGACTTAACACTAATGAGATGTAATGTGGATTTCAGACTAAATTCTTCATCTAATATACTCCAATGCAACTCGATGGTACTTGGGGGACTCATTTTGGCTTGGAGTGAGTCATTAAGCTGCTATTACTACATCCAAAATACACACAAAAGAAACCACCGGTTGAACTGTGGTATAGGGTAGTACTATATATCAGAGTGAAGATATGTCCAGCTGTTGTGGCTCCTCATACCAAAAGCTCAGGAGAGGGATGACCTGTACAGGGGAGGTCTGAAATCTCACTATGGACCTTGAAAGAGTCTCAAGGCGGATGAGGTGATCTAGTTTTCAAGGAAGGAATTCAGTTCAAACCAGGGGACTTGCAGAGGTGGTTTAAATAAATGAGGGCTACAGAATATTGCAGCATTCGTAATCACATTATGTTTCCTGTTTTGTGTGCAGACATGCTGATAATGGTCTTAATAAACGTTTAGTGCGTTAAGGTTATCAAAAGTATAAAAAAATCAGGTACCAATCAATACAAAAATTAGTATCAAAACTACAAAACTAATTTGAGCAGATATTGATACTAAAAAAAAAGTCATATTCACAGGACAGAAATGAACCTTTCCTGAATAGCTTTAGAATGATCTTGAGCTGTGTCAGAGGATAAAACCACATAGACTAGTATACGCTAGAGATTGACCAATATAAATTTTTTTTTCATGGCCGATGCCGATTGTTTAAAATCCAGAGCAACCAATGGCCGATAACTTCTGCTGATATTTTGGGGCCGATATAGAGGACAGATTTTGAATATTTTCCTCAAATGATGTCATTTAAATTTACTACAAACTGATCCACAGCCCTTTAAGCGAGCAGTGTATCACATCTAGTGCAGCTATTCATATTCATATTAAAGGCAAAAAATTGACCGAAAGAAAATATTGGCCTATACTGGAGATTTAAGACCGATCGCGATACACTAAAAAAAAACAAATATCAGCCCGATATATTGATATAGCTCTAGTATACGCCCATGGACCACTATGGATTCTACCTGTACAACTGAGGAATTGCACAGATATGAGGCCACATGGTAATATAAACGTACTATGATTTTAATGTTGAAAATTACATTCTATTGTCTAAAGAATGTTTTTTTTTAAAATTATTATTATTGTGGTATCAGAATCGGTATTTAGCACCGAGCCTAATACTACTAATACTACAGCGCATCATACTAAAAATGTTATTATAAAATTGCTGTTAAAAATGAAATTTCGAAATAATAAAAAATACTACCAATTGTATGTTTGATCTTTGAACTGATCAGACATTTTATGTTTTTGTGAATTTTAGCATCAAGGAATTTATGGACAACATGCTTCAAGTTTGATTTCAACACTACCCTTTAGTTTTGTCCATAGAAATTGTTTAGCATCAGAACATTTAGCAAAATCATAATTGAAAACTTGATGTAATTTGAAGCACATGCCTATTCCAGTTTCTCTCTTACTATTGATAAAGCTGGGGAAAACAAGGCTAGGTTGGGTAATCTCGTTGCCTTCCCGCCTTCCTGTCACTGCTCCACAACCAGGTTAAGATAATGCTGACAGATCCTCTTCCCTGGCACTCACATACTGCTGCTGCCATGCTGCTTCAGGACTACACAGCCTCTCTGTAGATGCCAGATTTATGACAGCCTTGCTTCATCAGGGCTTAATTACATTTACAGGGATTGATATGCCCGACTGTCTATGTCACAACATCTATGTTTATCATAGTTTTTGCTCAAATTGTTGAATATTATTGTCAATAACCAAGACCATAAGATAAATATGAATGTGAATTGTATGCTATTAGTAAATGTAGCTGCCTGTTTAAAGTCCTAGGTGTTTTACGTGATTTTTGACCTCTGACATTATCATCTTGTCTAGTTCTGAGGATATTGTTGGAACTTCTTGTTTGTTTGCATGTGTAATATCTGACAGATCGATTAGTACAATTTGTCACCACTCTACCAGCTGTAATAACAGGTGAAGAGAATGAGTCATGTTCCCAAAGGGCATTTTATATTAAAATACATCTTCTGTATTTTCCCAAAGCTGTTTTTTCCCATTTTTGTGACTCGTAACTTTGTTGCAATTACATTTAGTATTTCTTTCTGTAGCTTTAACTTTCCCAAAAGTAAATTTTGTCTTGTGAGCTAAATGAATCCATGTGGAGGTTTTGCGCAGCAGTGTGTGGGCGAAAGTGCGGGAAAGTGCAACAGGGAGGTGCATAGACTTCTTTTTTCTTCAAATTTTGTATGCTCTGTCTCTCTCCTCCTCCCACCAGTGGAATAAGCTCTGGTCCCTTGGAAAGTCAACTCTTGGGGAACATGTGTGTTTAATTTAGACCTCCAGCTTGCCTCTCCCTCCAAGGCGACTCCACCCAGTTTCTCTTTGTGCTGTTTTGCCAGGAGGAGCCCATGACTGGTAATAAGTGGAAACAGAGCTCTACCTCTGACACCCTCTGCTGGAGTGAGAGGCCAGACAGCTTAAAGTGGGCCTAGACTTGTCTACATTTGGCATCAAAAGTTTAAAGTACCAGAATGCAGCACCTGTCCACCTAAAAAAAATGAACAGACTGAAGGTACATGTTCAATATTGATGTGCTTTCTTGTTTTATTGATGCATATCAATGTTTTCTTTTGTTCTCTTTCTCTGTTGTTTTGTGGTGAAAAGTGGAGCCAGTCCTCTTGCCTTTTTTAGTTTGACTTACTTTTGCCATACATATATGTGGAACTAAAGGCTCAATACACATTTTTCCACTACTAAACTATGCCACAAATTGCCACATTTTTGTGGCAATTTTGGTGCAAAATAGGTCATTTTGCAGCTGTCTGGTCAAAAACGTACACATTTAAGTTGTGTTGCCTTCAGTGGTCACTGCAATTTCAAATAGATGGTGACAAAACGCAAGACTGTCCTGATTGCAGCCAGGTGTTTCTGATTACGTACACCTGGCTGCAGGGGCAGAGTTAGAAGTGTGGATGTCTGTGAGACCAATCAATGAATTGAATGTTACCTCTCTTAGGTGATACAAATGATTGAATAATCAATATTTAGTCAAACTAAGCTTCACTAACATGTTGATAGTGATAAGCAATAGCTGACTTCATGTTTAAGATGTCGCAAGTAATCCTGGTCCCAATTGATGTGTGAGCTGTGAGGAAGCACTGTCTCCTCTATTGCGACAAGGCGATAACAGTTAAATTACTCGGCAATGAAAGTCTGCCCTAACTTTTATTTACACCATAATCTTTTTACTACAGTTCAAGTGTGTGATTGTCAGTGCTCTGAATGTGAGGGACCCCTGCAGCCTTTGAATCCCTGATCTCCTGTGCTCCAGTCGGACTCTGTTACGCTTTGGTGCCATTGCTTTGTACTTCAATGAGGATGCAACCTTATCCTCCCCATATGTCACATGCTATAATTTCACACCTTTCCCACCTGCCTTTGAACACCATAGAGTTTGCATTAACTTTACCCCAAGCAGCATAAATCCACATACCTTACATGCTTACACATCAGTGAAGCTCTTCTTGTGTCATCACAAGAGTAAAAGTGTTTCATTTGATAAACATACACATAAAGAGGTTTTGTACAGCAATGACTATATAAAATGGTTGTCAATAGGTTTCACAATGTACTGCAAAGTTAAAAGTTGTCTCTCAGAAGACACAATTCATACTAAAATAAAAAATATGGCCTTGTATAAATGAATGCACTTTGCAGCCATGTAAAAGTTAATGCATGCTCACACACAGGAAGTCTTATGTGGAACAACTGAACTAGTTTACAGACAATGTATGTTGCTCTTCCATCATTTAAAGGAGTTTATTATCAAAGTAGTAAAGTGTAATGTATTATGGAAGATATTTGACTTTCAGATTTAAACCTCTGACAATAACAAAACTGTCTGCCACACATCAGTTTTTCTGTCTGACAAATCCAGAATGATATCTCTGTATTTTTTACACAGGGGTCTGTGTAACTCCTCAGTCAGGGGCATAGCTATCTGGTCACCATCCCCCTTTGTTTATTTCAGTGACACATGTGAAACAAAGGAACTGATTGGTCATTTATCATTTAGAAGAAAATAAATTTTTTCTCACCTTAGAATAACAGTTTTTCAGTCTCGTGTGATATATTTTTTCCTTCTTTTTTTTCTTCATAAGCATCTGAACTCGGAGATGTACCAGTGACCAGACTCACATTTTTAGAAAGTATTGAAGTGTGTATTGTGGATTCTAGGCAAAGTGATCTGTGTGTTAAGACAAAATTGAAAATCCTTTCATAATATATTGTAAATTCCAGTTTAGTGCTTGCCAGATTTGTTTTTTAATATCACACATTGACAGACAGTAATGACTTATGTGGTGAGTAGATGCTTCTTTACGGCAGGGAAGGAAGTAGTTGACCGCAGCCCTGACAGACACTTGCTCCTGTCTGTTCCTGTCTGTGGGTTTCCTCTTCCTCAGTGGTTTGTTTGTCCTGGCACATCTCAGTATTAAAACATACAATATGTGAATGTTATCTGGCTCAGCTACCGTCACACTTATCTTAACCTTGTTTGGGTGAAAAACATGACAAGGCTGTTGCTCAAGAAAAAACTGTGACTTCTAGGAAAAAAATGCTTTATGAGATGCTTGCAGTCCTGAAGATTTTAAGTCTAGTTATAACTGTACTTTGTAATAGAGAGGGTTCCATTATCCTATATTTATCTTGCTGTTTTATTATAATTTGTTGATTGTGTAAATATACAGCCATGTTCTTAGCCTATTTGCCCTTCTGTTTTCGTTTTTACAAACTTGTCTGTTGAAAAAGACAAATCTCTTACACTGTGCACATAATGGTTGTTTAGTTTAGCAGCATGTGACGTGCCTCTAAATTCTCTCTGCTAAAGGAAGTTTGATCTGGTCTTATCTTCTCTACGGTGGAGGATATTTCCAGTTTGTTTTTCTTCGTGCCTCATGGGAATTGTCTGCAGTGATCCATCTTAAGCCTGACCCCTGCAGTAAAAGACTTAAATCACAAGCCGAACCTAAATGGATGAACCCTCAGTCAGTTTGGTCTGGACCTGGTCCTGATACCGTTTCAAAGCGGTGCAAATACACCTTCCCTTAAATATCATTATTTCACCCGCATAAAATGAGGATGAACCACTTTCAGACTCTTGCACTAGTGTAGACCCGAGCTGAACGGGACTCTTGAGTTAGGAGACTGTCTGTTCTAGAGTTAATCTGGCCGGCACACTGCTATCTCATCCATTGACCTGGTTGCACTCTGGGAAATGTGATCAGATCTGACACGAACTGCAGACTTTGTTGAACTAACCCTGGCCTCTCCGCTGCTATCATGTGCTTTTTTTTATCAGTAAATACTTCCCTGATGTCCTCATTAAACTGGCATCTAGAAGTGGTAATGGTTTCTTTCCAGACTATACATGTTTCGCAGTTTGTGGTAGGCAGGCTCCTTCTAATCAAGTTGGGGGCTTTTTTAGTTTATCTCCTGATTTGTCGTATTTTAGCAATATCTTATGAATTTATCCCGAGACCTAAGTTAGAATTGCTTGTAGGGCTCGGTAATATGATGATAAAAATTAAATCGCAATCTGATCCGTGTGGCAATGCGCTATATCAGTGAAACTGTCGTGATTCAGTGCTTGTGTGTTTAATGACGCTCTTTGCTCAAACTCAGGCACATTTACCACCTCCTATTGGTTAACCTCTGTCCTGCTGTTAGTGAGCGAGGTTGATTTGACAAATTTAACCAATCACTGTGAAGTATACTCAGAGAAGAAGCTGTTTGGTTGTAGTTACCTCTTAATCATAGTATAAAGCTATGCATGAATTGTCACATAGATGTGTTCAGCCCACGGTGTCAAGGTTTGCATGCATACTTACGTTTAGGCCTTTCCAACATTTCCACAGCTCATTTCAAGTGTTCACGCAAAACGTTCACATGGCACATTTGAACGTTGATGCCACAGAGGCCAAAAGTCACTGTGCGTCAATGAGTTTCAAGCACTTACCCTCAAATGCAAACATGTACATCAAGAGGTGTTTTTCATTTGAGTCAATTCATGTTTGTGTTTGTGCAGCCAAACATCTGTGTAAAAGGTTTGCTTATCAGTGCTGGATTATTTGTTACCTGTGTGCTGCCAAGATCTACTAATGCACTCATCCTCCTTGACATAGTCTTCTACTAAAAATGTAAAGAATGTGTGAGCGGTTAAAAACTTAATTTTCACCAGAGGCTCTTTTCATCCTTTTTCACACTGAACTTTTAATAAGGAACATTGAGAGTTCAGCTTATCAAATAATTTGCATTCTCAGGTTCAGTGCTTACTTTATTTAAACAATTAGTTGGTTATACGAACTTGTAGCTTTTATTCAATTAGATTTGCTGTTTGTGTTTTTACATCTGGATTCAGTTGACCATGCACGGCCAGGAACCTGTGTTAATACGTTTTTCTCCTACCAAGAAAGTACCATGGCAGCTGTCAGTAAATGGCAGCTTAGAATATATTGTCTCAGGCCATTGTTCACTTCAGCCATTAGTCACCATCATTTAAACACTGTTACCTTGGCAACTAAAGGTCTTACAGAAAGGATTTAATGTTGGAGCATTTCACTGCAAGTGCTGTTTGGGGTGCAATCCAGGCTTTCCCAAACTTTTAACCGATACAAGATTAAAAGCAATGCAAGATTACGAGAACCACTTTAGTTGTTGAACAGCAGGAATAATGAAATTTAATTGATTTAATTTCTTCTTATTGTATAGATTACGCTGCATATTTTATAGTGTTGTTACATTTCGTTTAAAGCAAAAACTCAAATGCAGAGTGTGTAATTTATTCATACATGCCATGCTAGTTGTGACTCTCCTGAAATCCTTTCATCCATATCCACATGCATGCTACACCAGTATAACATTAAAAGGCAAAACAAACAACCATCAGCATATTTCAGTGCGATAGTCAAACACTGTAGACCAATATTATGTCAAATACATTTCAGGAATACATAACTGGCTATGGTTCTTGACTCTAGGCTGTCTCAAGTCTTCTAACTCCACTTGACAGAAGTTGAATAATGCATCCAATGTAATGTAGCTCTCTGCATTAGCCCCCTGCCTTTGCATGTCTGAATAAGAGGCTGTGTAACCCATGAATATCAATTAGTTTATTTTATCGATCTCTTTACAAGGCCATCCCCCGCTTTAGTGCTCGGTGCTCTCCTCAATCCATTTTACATTCCGTATCGCTCTACTCTATGTTGAGAACATGTCAGCCATTGTCACTTTGATTTTTCCTGTTGGCTGCAGCCACTTGTCTTCAACCTTTTCCAGGCGTACACTCTAGTGCTCTAAGTGATTCTCATTTTCACGTCAGAAATTATTTGGCCTTTTAAATGAATTTATTAAGCAAAACTGAATCCAAATCTTGACTTCTTCAAATTGGACAAATACAGTAAGTAACCCAGTGTAACCAAGACAAAACTGCACAACTACATGACATAATCAATAGAGACGGGCATATATGGATTTTTTGAGCCCATACCAATCTTCAACATTTGGCCTTTTGCAGTGGTCGATAGCGAGACTTATCTTTCAAAATACATAGCAAGGTCCACAAATTTATCTTAGGTTTAAGTAAAGATCACAGATTATCTGTTAACTTTTATAAAAATTATATCGACATAAATCATTCATTATTATAGCACCCATCCCTAACAACCAATACCAAAAATGGCACTAAACCACAAGGTAGGAAAAAATCACTAGCCTAGATCACAGTTGTGATGTGGTGCAGTTCCTTCCAGCCGAGCTGCGCTGCCCTGAGCAAGGCTCCGGCTCCAGGTCCAGGGGCAAGGCTCTGCTGTGTAGACTCTTACGTCACCCAAACATAACTAATGTTTTCTTGATAATTAAAATCTAAATCGTACCTGAATTATTCCTTTTAATTATAAAGTAGATTTCATCTATTCACAAAAACATATTTAGTAATTCAAACAGGGCCGTACGGTTCACTGTAGACAGTGGACACGCTTGCGATTGAATTTTTCTCTCCGTCGCAACAGCAATTTGTTAGGGCTATAAAAGCGTGACTTTACTAAACCAAATCTCAAGCTATTTTATAGTTTAGCACAGTTGCAAACAAAACATACAATTAAAAAAAATACAATAAAAAAAAACAAACTACCCCTTGATATAGACTGTTCTGATTTTCTTCTGAGTGTCACCAGTATTTCCACTGGGACCTGTAATCATGATTTGAAAACCACTGATGTAGGATATTTTTGCATCTTGCAATCTGCTAGATATTCCAGCAGAGAGTAGACCTTGCATTCACGTAAGCTTTGGGAGTTGTTAGGCCCTTACCATGTGTTCCTGTGGGCTGTCTGCCTTGCATAATCCATCTTGCCCTATGTTAATGAAATCATTTAGGACGCAGGGCTTATCAACAGCGGCATATTTCTGCTAATGTTGCACTGTGTGAATTGAGAAGTTCCTCCTGAGAATGTGTGCATAAGGGTGATGGGTTATTCTTGGCACATTTGTATCCAGGTTTCCACAGATTTTTGTTTTGCACATTTAAAGATGGACTATTTTGGATCCTTGGTTTATTCAATTCAGTTTATCCACAAAGTCACATTTTGTGCAACAGTAAAAGTCATCATTACTTATTATTACATATTATCCAGGGGCCTTACTGAGCAACTTTGGTGTGCTTGTATCAAACTAAAATCTGTTAGCTAGCTGCAGCTATATTTATTTGTTATCAGTTCACCAGTGCCTTTATATGTAAGGTGAGATTACTCTACATAGAGAATCATGACAGACCTGTATTATGGTAAGGAAAAAATACTGGGAGATTTCAACTTCAGTTTGCAATAGTTTGACAGCTCTAAAAAGCAGTTTCCCAAGAGTAAGGGGAAAAAATAACACCGCTGAGTGTTTAAAAGTGCACCTGTTTTAAGGAAGCTGCAACAACACAAACAATAGTTCCGTATTGTGCAAAAGTAACAAAATAATACATATTTTTTTAATAACAGACAGAGTAGTTAAGTTTTACTTGTATGTAAACTGGTCATATTAAACCTGTTCTGACAGATTGGAGTTGATATATCTATAAAAAATGTCCATCTCTGTAGCATGGAGACAGCAGTGAGACAGCAGTGCCTATTTGGTGCAGTGGCAGCTGGAAGAAGCTAGTGCCAAATATACAGAGGAAAATGGGAAAGAGAAGAATTGCTTTGGTGTCCTTGGCTTCACAATGCAATTTTGCAATGCCACTAATCTTCCTCTATTGGTTCTCCAGTTTATTTATTTATTTTTTGCCGTAATGGCATGCACCCCCTAATTCAAATAAGTGCAACAATCTAATGAAAAATGTGGTTTAATTAGTTTAAAAACTATCCTTTTTGTATATTTTATCAGAACCAGTTAAATGTGCATCTTAATAAAACAGGGTATTTAAGTGTAAAGGTCTTTCTTTGTGCAAAGCTATTTAAATAGTGTTTTATGCTCTGGCCAAGTTTCTACAACAGTGCAGACTCAATGAATGTATTAAAGTTAATGGTGTTATTCTGAACATAACAGTGATAACTATGGTCAACATGTCCTTCTCCCTAAACACAGCCAACTGTGTTTCTCACCCGAAGCCCATTGCATTTATTTGACATTTTCTCTTCAGCACATCTGCCTCAGGAGTCACAGTTCTGTCATGTTGCTGGTCACATTGACCTTGACAAATCTGTGCTGTGCTAAAAGTGATGACAGACAAAGTCTTAAATGTCATTAGTTCTACTTTTTTAAAAAAACAAACAAAAAAAACGTGGTGCCTAGTCAAAGGAAAATGTTTGTGTATTCATTGGAAATACCATATCTGTGCATTATTTAATGTCTTGCCTGTCAGATTACATTAACTGTAAATCATAAATCGAATGTTAAATCAAAACATTACATTTAGTGCCCGAGTACTTGAGTAACTAGTAGGCCTAACTATACCTCTATACCTTCACTATGCAGTATACATCAGTTATGCATTGCGCCTTGTTAAATGAACCATCAACAAACTAAAATGTGGAGGATTTGGATTCCCTTTTGTCCAAATAGTGTAACAATTTTCACTGCATAACTGCTCCAAATTATGTTTTAGTGACTGTTCTCCATGCCAGAAAATTCAAGTCCTCGCCCTTTTGCTCATAATTGGGCTCTTTTCAAAATGAACAAATAGCTTTTTCATGGCCCAGTAAATGAAGGAGCAAAAATAACAATAATGTTTTGACACATGTACTATGTCCAAGCAAGACTCGCGAAAACATTTGAATAGAAAAAAGTGAATATAATGAGCAAAATGTATAGTTAATGTAATGTTAATGGTGAGAGAGAAGCGTGCTACTGTAGGTAATGGGTCATGCTCAGGGTCATGTCCCATGGCCTTCGCTTGCCCTGTTTTCTTGGCATGCCTTTTATAGATTTACAGACACTTGCACTGTTTGCTGTAGTATTTATTGTAAAATACTTCCTAAGCTTAACATGACCTTTACTGACTCTAAGAGAAGTGTCATCAGACAAAGATTTTCTAAATGCATCGAGAAATTGAGAAATGTATTGTTTACAAATTTACACCATGGTATTCTTAAAGTCCACTGTTCTATCATATTAGTAAGTATAAAATGAGTACAAGTATTAAAAAGTAAATAAAAGTAGTACTTGAGTAACAGTAACGCAGTAGTACAAGAACAGTTATGCATAATACAGTAAAATATTATAAGCTTATTATTCATTTATGTATAATAAGCTTTTTTTTTATTATTGGACAAAAAACTAATAATAAATATGAATAAAAAAACTAATCACCTGAGTATATTTCAAAGACTGTACTAAATTCTCAATATTTTAAAATGTAATGTACTTGTGTTAACGAATTATCCCTTCCTGTACTATAGAGCTGTGTACTGTTCCTTTCTGTATCCCATTAATAATTGAGGCCTCTAATCACTGCTTGTGCCTTAGGGAGGTCAAAAGCTAGTGTGAATCAGCCCGTCGTGGTGTGAGAACCGTTAGTCCTGTCTACGCCTGTGCCCTGGAGAGTGGTATCCATCAGGGAAACGCCGTCACATTTTACAAACCCCATGGACGTGAATCCTGCAGAGGGTTTAATGAGGCACGAATCAGGCCGAGCGGTGTATCGATCGCAACTCTAATGGGTTATGCAAAAGGCAGGAGGTAATTATTTAGTGATAGAGAGAGAGTGCAGAAAGGAGACAGGGTGAAGAGGTCAGGGGCTGCGTTTGGGAGGTGTCCGGAATGACAGTAAGTCATATTTTAAAAATGTGTTTGAACCTGTGGGAACCTCAACAACTCGGAGAGAGCTAACATAACTGTAGTGAAGTAATTTTTTTTAAAATAAAGTTTCTTTGAACTAGGATTTAGTTTGTTCCTGTAAAAGCTGGCAAAGCAAATTATCTGTCTTCAAACCTGTAGTGGTTAGTACGAATGTCCTATTTATGTAACTCACTCAATTTTATTCATTCATGGAACTGCATTCACGGAAGAGTTGGGCCTGTCACAACTGCTGTATCGACTTATCATTCAATACATGATAGACGGGACAATTACGTTGGGGGTCAATATTTATTGTGGTACTTTTTCTTTGTACTAGTGGGGAACTTTTTGGTATTGTTCTGTAGTATAAGGTTTGAGCTGCAGAGGGTTCAAATAAATAACTTGACTCATTAAGTGCTCATATTTATTAATAATATTGTACACATAGAGTAGTTTTTTTGGGGGGTAATCCTGCTTTAAGGTCATCGTGTCCAAGGCCGTATCTGCAGTAGTCCAAAAAGTAGTCATACCCCAGTTATAAATGGGGTTGCACCATCATTTCAGACGCCTAAAATAATGCCATTTAAAGGAAACATATTATGTTTGCAGTCCTTTGAAACTCAAATGCACCCTCAGCCTGATCATGTCAGTGGAATTATGGCACTGAGTATTATTTATTGCCCTCAGCAATAAATAGTACTTTAAAATGTGTTATTGTGATAAAGAGTATGGTGTAGATAGTATTTAATAATAATTTGCTCAATGTAGTTATAGCTCATTGTGTAACCTGGCAAGCAATATGATGTTTTGAATTTGTGGGAGCAACAGTCTAATAAAGATACAATTTATTACAGAAAGTTATGATTTTGACCTATTTACATAGTTTTTCTCTCACTAGGCCTATAGATGCTGGGTGTCTGATTATTATTATTTTTTTATTTTTTTGGCAACGGCAGTTTGTTACTGACTCCACACAAAAACTGTAGTGGCTTGTCTTCCAACCCATAGCTTGCTTAGAGGACAAACCAAATCCAACAATGAAATACTTTCTCCAACACTTGCAGGACTCCAGATTAATAATTTGAGTTGGGTACACGAGGGTGCCCTAGATTTTCATTTGGGTGCACCAATACCTGTCTTACATGCCCTTGGTTAGTTACTTTTACCTGGCTGTACAATTCATACTTCATTTGTTTTTTTTTATGTAGTGTGTCGTATAAACTGAATAAATAAAATTAATAATTCTTCACATATTTAAAGTAGTTTATCTTAATAACATTAACAATGTACGTTTTCTTTAAGTTAAAACAGAATGAGTTAGTAGCCTATAACTTTAATTAATAAGCTATTAAATAAATATTGACTTCAAAATGTCATAGTGAGAGGTCTGTGCTTTTAAGAATCTTTACAGCTCCCTTACTTTCAATTTCAATAGTTGATCTTTGATGTCTTTTGCCGTCTTTTTTTTTAATATCTTTTCATTTTCACCTCACACAGTGGCAGCCTAATTTGAGTTACTACACATACTGTGGATGATTGGCAGGTTAGGCGTCCTTCTTTCAAGGTAAATACATTATCTCATCTACAAATAGATGAAAAAATCCAAACTTATGCACCAGAGCCTGGCCTGAGTGCATCAGCCTCAGTATCTTGCGCTGGCATTAGTGGTCTGCACAGAGGTCAGGGCAGAGCGGGTGAATTAATGATTTTTTATTTTACTCATCAGTTAAAAGAATAATTTAACTGTGTTCCATTTTCTTGAATCCATGTTTATAATGAGAAGAGAGGACACATGAGCAGGGATGTGTGGAGGATGTGAGGAAGATGTCTCAGATGCACTGATCCAAAGAAAACTTGAAGTCACAACAGGCAAAATTTTAGGCACATGTGCAGCCATATTGGTCACACTCTGGAGCCCTGACTTGCTTCATCAGAGCCACTTGTCCTTATCTGGCCCGAAACACCTCCTCCTCTCAAAGCTTGATAAATGTGTTTGCTGTTCGTTTGCACCCAGTCTGTTACTGCTTTAACATCCAGCGAGTGTTAGGAAGCCCACAGAGCCAATGACAAGGACTGCCATTCACTGCACACACTCCACTGTGCTCATTTACAATCTGCTCTGCACATTGCCGGGCTAAGTGGTGACTGAGTGAGTCCTATTTATAACACCATACCCCTCCCCACCACTACCACGGCTGCCACGTAACTGGAGCACTCTCATTCAAATGGGTAACAGGGCCGAAAGGAAGGCAGTTGTCAATCAGCGACTATATAAATGACATACTTATACTTTTGCATGTCTTCCTCCAGTGAGCTCTGACTATTTCAAATCACAGACAAATGCACTACTGTATTACTACAAAATTATGTTCCATGTGTTTTACACCTAATGGCCATAAATGTAGTGTGAATGAACAAACTGGAACTAAGGGATTTACATATGTGATTTTAGGTATATAACTGACTATGATATTACTATCATTATTGTCCTTTCTACATTATAGTTCTGTCAAAAAATAAATACACTAAATCAGTATTAAAACTAGTATTAAAATTAGATAGAAGATAGATTGAAGTATAGTTGCTGAAAAAAGAAAAAACATTAAAATGGGTCAAGGTTGGACCTTTTTGTCTTGAATAATTTTAGAGTGGTCTTGATCTATATCAGAAGACCACATGGCAACATTAAGAAAGTACTATTATTTTGTGTTCAAAATTAAACATTGTCAAAAAAAAATTGATTGTTGTGGTACCAAAAGTGGTAATAATTTGAGTATCGAACCTTTTCCTTAGAATCAAAATGGAGTAGTAATATTTTGACAACTTACATTATCACTATAATATGGGTTATTTGAAAAAAGTTATATTAATTTAGTCTAAATTTACTTTGTGGACTAAAATTAATACATTATGCAGCCAAGTTTTATTATTAACTGTAAAGGTGCAGTTTTACCCACATCAACACGTCTTTTTGTATAAAATAAAATGCTGTTAAATTAGACTCTTTGACTAATAAAATGTCAGGTCAGAGATGCTTTATCTGCTCTTGTTTAGCTTGACTCCATATAACACAAGCACTCACTCTGACACCTTTCCAGCCCTTATCTCTGAACCATATTGGGAACATTTTATCACTGCTCTATGTGTAAAGCTAAGAGGCTGACACGGCCCGGAGAGTTTACTGAGCAAACACCTCGGATGAACTTTTTATCAATGACTCTTAAATCCCATCATCGACTCAAGTGTAAACTGTTATATCTGTTCATACTAGCTGTATCAGTTTCTGTGCACTTTGACTCTGTTAGTATACAGTGTTGATTGAAGCACTTGTATGAGTTCATCTCTTAAAGGGCTACTACTATACTGCTGCATTACTGTACCATTACTGTTGCTACTATTTAAATTGAAAGTTTAGGCCCTATCACAGGTTTTACAGAAATCTTATGAACTTGTCTTTAACTTGAATCATTATTGTTTAGCAAATATCATGTTCTGGTACATTTTGTTGACTTCATCCATTTGGAAAGGCAACCTATCCTTCCAGTGCTTACCACACACCTGCTTCTGGTAATACTATACATTTTATAAAGCACCACAGTCACTTTGTACAGGGCTTGTTTTTATGCATGTGGTCAGTCTGTTGGAAAAACAGTGGCAGCTGGAGGAACAAGAAACTGTAAAAATGCAGCAGGTTCACACCACATGAATAAGACAATGTGGCTCGCGACCAGCATTTAATTCCAGTTCCCATCTTCACTATCACATCCAGGAAATTAACTTGTGCTATAATAGAGGACAAAGAAGGCATAAACAAAATGCATCTGCCACAGGGACAAACACAGGGAAACGCTCGATTGTGCTGTTGCTGTTACCTTGCCTTTAGCACACACTGAGGACTTTATTTCAATCAATGATTCATAATAGAGTTTAATTTATGATATGAAAATAAAGGCTTTTGATGTTTTGTCCAATTATGTGATTTTTGCAGTTGGAAACATAATTGAGTTTTCTGAAGTGCACAAATCAATATCCATTTATTTTTATTGAAACTACATGATTCAGCTTGTGTACAGTATTTTGTTTTCTTGTTTAATGTATTCACCATTGAAACATTGTTGATCCTAAAAATAAAAAAAATCTGTTAAGTAAACTGCCTTTGTTTTGGTGAGATCTATTGATAATGTCCACCAGAACTCAAAACATTTATCTTATTTGCTAATTCTAACAACTAATAACTATTTTATTGACTCAAATTTGTTAGACTTAATGTTGAAAAATCATTATGGTCCAACCTGGAGTCTATTTACCTCCACGAAAAGGCTAAAAGAGTTTATAGAAAGTGTCTCAGTCATTAAAAAGCAGCTGGGCAGCAATAATTCTCACAAAGGGGTGTTGAAATGTTTTGTTTAGTGTTTATTAGAATGACCCCAAAAGTCAAAGGTGAACTACGAGGCAGGCAGTAACCCTGAGTCAGCACTGAGAAGAACACAGCAGCACACTGGCCTTTTTGTCATCACCTCCAAATCCAGGTGTTAGGACACAAAGATTGCCTGACATTTCTCCCACTGCCAGGCCTAACCTCTCCAATACAGAGAACAAACAGTTTACTAAACAATCTTTTTCCACACAAAGGGGGGCTGAGCCAAAGCCAAGTCACGCAGCTATTGGTTTGTCAGTGACAGTTGGACGGTGTCAACATGGCAAATAATGGTAATAAAACAGAACAATAATAAATTCAATCTTTTTAGTGCATTTCTCTTATGCTCAAGGATCGCTCCAGTCTCCCCTTACATAATATTATTGGTGCTATGCGTTGCGTCTTCAGTGTTTAATTTCTCTCTAAATCAGCAGGTATCCCTTGTCCTACACTGTTCTCAACCTCATTAACTGAACGACGACATGAAAACATCATAGTTAGAACAACCTAAAGTTAGGCCGCAGTTCCCAGGCTGGTTTTAGTTATGTTGCTATGCCAAGTTATACCTCCCAGTCAATATAAAGAAACAACAAACTGAAATGTGAGATAAGCTAACCTTTGCATCGATCTTTTTTTAAGTTTTGGTTCTTAAATGGTGCAGAGATTGTGCAAAGTTGCATAACCTCTCCTGCCTGACATTGAGGAAGCTATGGACTTCCAATTATAGCCCAGATGTCCTACGGATTTTGTGGATTCTCATATCAATGGAAGAAATAAATGCCCAATTCAACAAATGTACCCAACATATTAGTCCTTCTACGATAATCTAAAATACAATTGTGCCATCGGTATGTAGTGTTGTCAGGATACGAACATTTCAAACACGATTTCAGTACTAAAGAATAGACTTGATACCACAAAAATACAAACACTATTTAGACAGTAACATGTCCTTTTCAATAGTACTTTCTTTTTTCTTATATTACCATGTAGTCTTCTATCTGTGTAATCACTCCGTCATCCAGGTACATGGCTTCTGATACAGTTCAAAATAAATCTAAAGGTATTCAGGAAAGGTTCATTTCTGCCATGTTGATGTGAATTTTTTTGTTATGATTTTCTATACTTTTTTCATAACCCCAATCAAATGCATTCTTTTATTACTGGTTCTTGTTTTGTTTTCTGACTGGTTAAATGTCTTAAACAGTTTGTAATACCCCATAATAACCCCTGGAGAATCACATAATCACTGGCTCATCTTCACAACTATTAGCAAACAACTCAATATATTCCCATTTCCATATAGTGTTTTATTGATCCTGAACTGTACAACTCCATCTAAATTGCACAGATGATTATTGAGCTCCTAACATAAATCAATATGGTGGTTCTTTGCTGCAGTTGACCATGATATCATATACATAGTCAATCAAAACACTGTAAAAAGAACCACTTTCTCGCTTGCGCTGTGTTGTTAATTATAGTGAAGAATGTCGTCTGGGTTAAGAATACCAGACACTTAAACACGCATATTACAAGCATGTTACCTAATGGTGCTTGATATGTGTGTCTGAAGTGGTGCAAAACTACTTCTTGTGTGACTGTTTCAAATTGTTTTCTGGACAATTGCTCCTAGGCCTCTTAACCAGACTGCGTGTTGCGTGAGATGGGGTAGGCGACAAAATCTACAATAAATAATGGGCTATTTTGAGTGTCCCAATAACGATATTCAGATGATGATGTCAGTGCAACAAAAATGTGCTAACCGTGTCTTTAAATGTTTTGGGTGAAGTTTAAAATTACTGTAAAATTGTTCTAAAAAATGCAGAAATACCACTCTCTATACCTATATTTTTTTCATTTCAGTATTGCAATTGTGATTAGATTTTCAGTTTATGTTTTAATAGGTAATAGGTTTCTGTTCGAGTTTACATTTGAAACACAGCCAGGAGAACTGACAAAAAGACTAATATGACAAACTAATCATAAAACATGTTTGTACAGGTCGAAACTACAGGCGTAACCGTTGCAGAATAAAACTTATTTTGTTGCTTATGGAGGAAGTGTTGGTATTTCAAAAATTACGGTCCTTGGGATTTGCTAATTGCATCCACTCAAATTGTGTTTTTGATTCAATTGTGATTAATCTCAAAGCCCTATTTTAATATATATCCCCTTTTTTAATATGTCTATATGTATGTATATATGGATGTATGTCGTGTTGTTTTATTTAGGCAGAATTGATTTTCTTCTAAATGTTTTGCAGTTTATGAATACTTAACGGTGGTAAGTGGCTGAAAATGTCAAAGTGTCTGACCAGGGAAACATTTTGTTGCTATAGGAATGTGCAGTCACCCACTGGCAATAGTCACAGTGTGTAGGCAGGTGACAAGTGAGACAGCCAAGAAAACAACCAAAACAAGCACAATTTGCACCATGTGCCTCTGGTCTGTGGCTATGCTATGTTTGATTTATAGTGATTTAGCTGTTTTTTGTTGTTTTTTAGCTGGATGCCCTTCCTGACTAAACTGTCCCCTATGATTATAGTTTTGAACTCTATGGTATGAGTAAGCAATTTAACATACAACCTACCTCCCCTGTCATGCATCAACATAGTAAACAGATAAAATGATCTCACAATATGCAGTCTTATTTGGATAGATAATGTTAATGCTACTACTACTATTTAATGATTTTTACTGCTACATGCATGGATGTGTTAAACCAGTACAATCATTTTAAGCTCTTGGGAATGCTAGAATAACATCGTACTCTAGGCATAATTATTTTTGGACATAATAAGGCACTGTGTGAAAACATGGACACAACTTAGAAAAGAAAGACTCACATCATTGTTACATCATTGTCAATTTTCCTGATGAGACATGTATTCAAACTGTGGCTGGATATTCAAAACAGGCTTGTGAAAGTCAAACTGTGGTTAGGTATGTAGTTTTGTGCACATTAGTTTAACCTTATAGTCTTTAGAGAGTGAATCATGAGTAAAAAAATCAAATGAAGTGGTGTAAAGTATAGTTATGGGCACATTAAAGCACAGCTCTAACAAGTAATATTCTTGTAGAGGTGGGAGGTATATGGAAAAAGTGATAATCATAAATGTTGTTTGGAAGATACACAAAATCACAATATTGAGTTTGTCTTGAATTATTCCAAAAAGAAAGAAACTTGTAGTGTAATCTCCCAGACAATTAATCAGTCGACGGTTCTAATTAAAATAATTAGCAGACTAATACAAATTTTGGTGGATTAAGATACCAATAGACCAGAGAAAGTATATTGTATGAGTCGGCTGAATATTTGGAGGGAACAGGAGTTTGATCTATGTTTTTACACATAATAACACCTATAACTTTTCTATATAAATGGCTGTTTTGCTGGAATTTGGGTCAGATACATGCTCAGATCATATGATGCTTTTTTGTCTTCAGCTATAATAGTTATATTTTTGCCCTTTTGTGGTTACTTTCATGGTCCATTCCTGTTTTGTGCTTGACTTGAAGCCCAACCAAAACTTATACAGGCACCTTTTGGCACATTCCTGATGCATTTTCACAATATCGTATGACGTCATCGAGATAATACAAACAATAACAAGATACTAATTTGTTCAATATCGACCACATCCCTGCTACATTGTGTAACATTTTATAGTTTTACTACAAAGTCTGCTCCCATTTTTAACTGGACCGTTTGGCCAACCCCAGCCCTTTCCTCTCTCCTACCTGATCCTGGGGGCTGTCAGACTTTCCACTTTGGTCAGGGGCAGTGGACCATCTCATGCCTTATATAGAGGCCTCATTCATTCATCCACAGAGCTGCACAGAGGGAATTACGGCTCTGCTCAGTTTGTGAATAGCTGTGGACATGGTGACGACTTAAACTGTCCATTTTATTCATTACGGAGGGATTTAGCACTCTAGGGAGGGTTAAAAGGTGGTATTGTAAGCACAGGGCTAGTTCAGTGTGTTTTCAGTCAGGGTTCACGTGCACTGTTAAGACACTGTATTAAACTTGGCTTTTCTTGGTTTTAGGGATTGATTAGTCCTGTAAATACTATATTGGCGTACAAACTTTTTGGGCTCAATATTTATCTGTTTCACTTTACTTTGCACAAGTCAGAAACTTTTGTTGAACTAAAGACAACAACTTGCTTGAAAAAGGTCATAACAAGGCTGTATTCTCTACTAAATTGAATCCAAGTATTTATATTTGTTACTGCACCATTACAGGAAATTTGCCCTATGCCTCTGGGGCAAGGCACAGGAAGTTGAAAATCCTGCTAGAACACAATGAAAACCTTACAAAACCCTTACAAGGCAGCACTAGCCTATTTATTTATTTTGTTACATTCTTGTTTTCCTTAATTTTAAAATCACTTTCTGTATAGTTTTGTTAGCAAGCTTCGTGTTTGTGCTCCCATTCACTTCTTAAACTAATGCTTGTTTCATACAGTTAAACAGCTGGAGAGAACCCACAGTAACACAGGCAGGTCATGTGCATTCATTAAAGGGAAAGTCAGTCTACCTGGGAATCTGACCCACGACTTTCTCACTGAAAGGCCAGAGCACATTACTACACACCTCATTGTTGCTTCTGAAAACATTGGAATCCATTTCTCCTTTACAACCTTTTCAAGTGCACTAATTGCCTTTACTGTAGTAATGTCTCTACTTTTTTTTTTTACCACCTCTTGTTTATTATGAAATGAAATTAGTTTCTGTAGCAGTGGAATTAATACTCCAGTCCGCTGCTCCTCCCTGCAGACCAGCCTTTGTCAAAAAACTGCTGAGATGCGACAACACAAGGACAGTAAATGTGAGATATAATTGCCTAATTAAATGATTTTGGCCTGTATGAGAACAGACGTTGTTTTGAATTGTGCTTATTTATAGCCTGGCCAGGTAGTGGAAACAGATCAAGAAAACCTCCACTTTGAAAGCTCTTGCACCATGTGACTTTCTTCTCCTCCTTCACAGAGCCTGACTTGTGAAGCTTGTCCAAAATGCGCACAGCCGTTTTTTCTCAGGTGGTCATAAGAGACGCTCTGTGATGCCTCTTCTGCACTGGACGTCTGCCACCTAGGCCCCAAATTGAACACAAATTCAATCCCTCCATTTCATTTAAAAAGAGGAGCAATTCCAGATGTAATTTTTGCACGTTTATTCGTCTTTTCTGTAGTAGAAAATATGTTTTATAGATCCCTTTGGTATGCCAGATCTTTGTAACTCCCTTCTGTAAAATTTCAGCAGCTGACGTAAAGCCAAGTTTCAGGGTTGCAGTGATTTACTTCCAGTCTGTTCATATTTACATGGATAGGAATCTGCTCTAAAAGCCCAATGTGGAGTTATGTTTAAGGCAAAAATTTAAGTAATGCAATAGGATGGCTATGAGGAACTATTGAAAAGCCAGATGGGGTTTTCAGGATAAAATGTACAATATAATAAAATGTCCTAGAAATTAATTGCATTACAATAATTGAAGTACATAAACAGCATTGATAAATTGGATCACAAAATGTTCCTGTCCTCGATGTTCAATAGTAAGAAATAGACTTGATACTCGATACTGATACCACAATGATAATTAAAAACACTGTTTCTTTAGATAACAGAATGTGATTTTCGATATGAAATAGTAGTACTTTCTTTTATATTACCACCTGGACTTATATCTGTGTACTCCATCATTCGTCCAGGTAGGTCCTATAGTGGTCCATGGGTGTATACGAATCAATGTGGTCTTATATTTGTTCTGATGCAGCTTAAGATCCTTCTAAAGTTATTCAGGCAAGGTTCATTTTTGCCTTGTGAATGTGACTTTTTAATCTCATTACTTGCTTAAGTGAGTTTCTAATTACGATACTAGTTTTAGTGTAGATTATAATCTGATTTTCGACAACCTTACAACTCTTCCAATAGTTACTTCTCTGTTGTGCTGGTTTATACTTGGTCTTTGTTCCATCCTATTTAAGTCAAAAAAATATTTACATAATTTACAAGATATTTGCACAAAAAACTGAAAATTTAAATGAATAACAATCACATCCAAGTACCTGCATTCTTCATCTCATAGCATCAGCAGCGTGGGGGGAGGGGAGGGGCAATCTAAGTCACAACTTGGATTTCCTCACTGTCTCGAGATATTCAGTCTTGACTCAGCAATTCAGAGCAGTAAGATTTGTCACTTGCTGCTTGTTTAGTTTATAAATCTTTAACAGTCTCTCTGTAAGAGGAATGGAGGAGGGATTTTTAATTAAATGCTCACTGGTGAGGCAGACTTCCTCATTCTAAAAATGTTGGTTTTAAAAGACTTGTTATTGAGTTTTTGAGTTTACTATTAATTCAGTGGTTTTCTAATATATTATTTTTATAACTAACCTTTTTCACATGTAGTTTGAAGGGCCTATACCTGATTTTTTTTGTATTTGAGCATGATATGTCTTGCCAGAGTGCAGATATATATGTTGTGAAAAGCACTTATAAACTGATAACGTTAATAAATTTGGATGTTCTGAATGGGAGTAAGTGAGGAATAACTTTGAACCAAGGGAAACTGTTTAAAATTTGTTTTGTTTCTCAGATTTTAAGACCATAAGTGTCAGACCTGGTCCATCTTTTAGTAGCCACTGTTCCCTTATTCTTTCTCATTAAATAATCTTGTACTATATTTTGAATGTGTCCAACCTCCTAAAAGCTTTAGCTCCTGTTTCACAATTCCTGGTCACAAACGTACAAGTAAAGTCTTTTTCATTTTTTTTTTTTTTTTACAGTGATATGACTATGCTGTGAATAAAAGCAGCTTTCAAGACACCCACGATCATTGTCCTGAAGTGAAATACCCTGGGCCCATTTCCCCTTCTCCCTTTGTGAACTGCGGAGCCAACACGACCCATGTCTGTCACATTGTAGCCACAACAAAAGCCAAGTGTGCGCCAGCCGTGCAAATTTCATATTTAGAAAGGTCATGATTGTGCTCATGTGAATAGCTGACTCCCTGGATACCCAAGGGCCCTGTCAACCTTTCTCCCCATTTAACAACATTACATATTTGGGCTGTTTCAGTATGTCTGCAGAGCTACAGGAGTGGAGCGATTACTCAGATGGCGTTTTTAAAGGCAAATCTTGAGCCCAGTGGTGTGTGCCTATAAGAAATTGTTTTCATTACATCTGTTCAAACAGCGCCCTGAGCTATCCTGTCACTTTGATGGGGAGGCCTTGGTGGTATTGAAAATGAGACAAGTTGGAGTCTGGCTCAAGGGGGGATTATAATTAGCAAAATCTCAAACTTTGCTGCATTCATAAGAGCTGTCTGTCTATATATGACCTGCCAGTACACTTTGATTCAACATTTGTTTTTTTTTGTGTTTTTTTTGTAGGTTATTTGTTTTATTACATTTTGATAAAACAATATTTCAGTATCAAAGGTAATTAGATTTAGACATGCATATTTCTTGTAAGTGGGTCAGAGTAAATTTACTAGCTGATGATGATTTGAGAACAAGGGCTGTTTTGTAACTAAATACATCAGACATCAAATATACTTTCAGCGACTGAATTTGATTCATACTGCGATTGCGAAACACATCAATATTAAGTAGCACTTATTAAGTCTAGTTCATCTAATTTGTGTCAGAAGTTCAGTGCTGCCCTCTTAAGTCCCAAAATTGTTCAACATTTCTGACATTAAGCAATACAGAGGCATCATTTAAAATCTAATACCTGATGTCAAGAGCATTTATTAGTTTTTAGTGTTTCTATTGTAGGTTATAATTCTTGTCACACCTCTTCCGACTACAACACCATCATGTATCATTCATCTACACCATTACTACTGTATGAAAATCTCTTCACTTGTGCTGTGTTTTAGCCATTACACTGCCTGTGTTAAGGGTGAGCTTTATCCATCTCGTACCTCCTGTCAGATCCAGACTGCACACCACATTGTCTTGTCACTCACTGTCCACCAGGTCAATGAAAAACACTAGACCTACCAAAGTAAAAGCATGTCCCGCCTCCCCCGCTGCTCGTCTCATCCTGTGCACACTCTGTGTGAACTCTTCCCATAGTCAAGGAAGGGTTTAGGGAAATCGCTGCTCTCTCAAAGTGTGATTATGAACGATTAAGTCTAACACTGTAAAAGCAGATAGAGCCTATGAACCTCCTTCTGAGAGTGTTCTGTTATTGTAGATTCTTGTCTGAGCTCATTTCACAGGAGAAAACATGACTTTTATTGAGGATTAGCGCTACTAGAGGCATGTGAATGAATGAATGTTATTAATAAATGTTATTAAAGTTTCAGGCAGAATGAAGATTATGAAGATTTATGTTTTAATAATTCATGTTTGACTTGGCTGAATCTTACTGGGCAAATACTGGATTGTTTACTAAAAAATCATGGACAATCCAATGTCCCACCATTTGTAAATAAGATAGGTATAATCTACTTTGAGTTCTTAACCATGTTATAATTGTTTTTCATTATCATTACCCAACTCAGAGTTGTAATTTGATTGATTCATGCAAGTTTTAAATAATCCTGTATTGTCCTGCATCTGAGGTGTGCTTCAGAAAATCTGTTTTCACCTTTCATCTCCGTCCACAGATGATGCATCATTTTCATTGCTGCGCTGATGTTATCCCAAGCTGTCCTTGTACCACCTCTTGTTGGCTTCAATTAAACTGCAGCTCAATAAAATCTAGCTATTCATCATAGAGCCATTGGCCATTGTATGAAAATAGTCGCTGTGAGCCTCCTCGTCCACTCAGGGGGAAGGGTGGTGAGAGCTTGGGTTTCTTAAGTACTTTTCCTCATGTTGTACTGCTCATTCTGGACTTGAGTCTTTTGTTTCTGTGCCCACAATTCAAACAGAAGAAAGATACAGTAAGAGAGAGGGAGAAGGGGGATGGGGAGAGAGATGGAGATGTGAAAGAGCAATAGCAGTGGCTGGATTGGAAAGGATTTGGCCCTGGAAATAGAAGCACCTGTTCATCTGGGATTAGTAGGAAGCGCAGCTCTATTTTGGTTCATTGGCCATGCTTCTCCATCACACCGTCTGCCTGTCCCGATGGTTGAGGTGAACTATCTGATTTCAGGTTAGCTAATGTGGGAAAAGGATAAACTGGACCGAGACCAACGAGTACAGATGTATTAAACAGCTGGGAAAGAATGCCTTTAACATCTGTTGCTAGACTGTAGTAGAGGCAGTAGTAGTAAATTGAAGTAGGTTGAGTAAAGATACAATACTAAAAATAAAGGGCAACTATTGTTTTCTAGATGAACAGTATCATAAACGTGGTCTGAAGTATGCATGAATTATAATTTATATGCTAATACCGAGTGCTTGGTGTTGAGTTTTGTTTACTTCAATACTTTAAGATGTGAGTCTGGTTATCGGTGAATCTCCGCAAGTTCAGGTGAGTGTGATTGACAGGTGGATTAGCCAATCAGGGAGATGCATGGTTTGTCTATATCAAAACAAATACAGCTTATACTGCTTACAAGGAAAATGAAAGGAAAAAAATCACAGGGCCTGAAAAATATTGCTGATATCTGCGGAATCAATGAGTAGCGCACTAAACTCTGTTAATTGGTGTTGACAGGAATGTGATTTTATTTCAAAATGATGGGTGACCAGTAAGTTCCTTCATTTCACATGTGTCACTGAAAAAAAAAAAAAAAAAAATCAAATCTGATAACACAATCATGTTTGGTTCTGGCTTGAGATGGAACAGAGGGTGTGTTGACTGATGTCCCTCTGTATAAAAAATAGAGAGATATCATTCTGGATTTACCGGGCAAGGTTGTGCCTACACCTTAAGACCATAGGTACTGCTGTTTTGACACTGACAGAGCAAGTTTCTATGGGAACGTCATACTCAAACTCAATAAAGACAATCAAGACTGGTGTGTGTGTTGTTCTAGTTGGTCTACTTCCAATTTTCTGTTATAGTATTTTTAGATGTTTTAACGTATTGATTATTTTTATATCAAAAGTTTTATGATGACGAAGTATTTGGCCTATATCCAGTATGAGAACTCCAGCGTTGCATACATTGAATGAATCCTGGCTGTTTATGTTGGCCCATTTAGATCATGTCTTGAGACAGTCCCACCCAGTCTGTTCAAGGGGACTTTTTCTGGTCGCATTCAAACTCTGTCTAAATCACTGAATTCTACTCCACCTATAATTGGGTCAGCGTGTATTTATAGCAGTCTTTCCACAACATAAAGAAAAGTGAGTTGTTCTAAGTGGTTTTGAATGGCCCTCTTACTAAAGACTAGCCATTACCATTTTTCTCTTTACTGTACTGCAGAAATGGCCTTTAACGACCCACCATAATGCAGAGATGTTTATGCTCTACTAACTGATTTAATTTACATTCTGCCACAGTAAAACATGCCATATGACATCAGCTGACTTCTGAATAAGTACTCGAAAGATGATTTTCAAAGTATCTTGGGCCGTGGCACACCATCCACAAATTACAACTAGTATATTACTCATTTGAGAAAGTGTCAATACTAAAAAAGTGAAATTCACAGGACAGAAATTAACTTTTCCTGAATAGCTTAAGAATGGTCTTGAGCTGTAACTGAACAGGAATAAGTCCATATAGACTAGTATACGCCCAGAGACTACTACGGAACATACCTGGACGACTGAGAGATTAAACAGATATAAGAGTACAAGGTTACATAATGCACTGCCTAAAAAAAATAACATGGCAGAGATGATGGGGGAGATCATATCTGGGATGGGTCACGTGACAATTTCTGAAGGTACCAAACTCCCAATGAACCCGTTCATTCAAGCTTTGGTCCAAGGTGGATCCCTCAAAGTACGCTCAAAACCCAGCCACGCCCAGAACGCCCAGAATGCCCAGAACTCCCAGAATGCCCAGGACTCCCAAAATGCCCAGGACGCCCAGGACAGGGTGATGCAGATCCAGGTCACCTCTGCACCAACATATAGAGGTCCTAAGCAACAGGCGAATCTCTGTGCTACTAAACATGGTGATGCTAAAAAACATAGTGCTAGTCAAGGTGCTGACAATGGCCCCTCTCAGAGTCCCACAGAGACTGAGAAGTGGATGGCCAGGAAGCAGCAGTACAAGAGGAGATGGTACCAACCCAACTACAGACATCGCAATAGGACAATCTGTAAGGAGTCCAGGCAAAGCTGGAGGTCCTCTTTCAGGACTACGAACCATTAACTCACTTTTCACTTTTAAAATGCAAATAAAACTATAATAAAACTGCAGTTGCAAAAATTAGAAAGTGTGTGTCTGTTTTAATGAGCAATACAAGTGATGACAAATAATCAAATCAAAAGTGTTTTCATAAAAATGTTAACTTTGTCTAATGAGTAACTACACTGACTGGCCAAAAAAAAAAAAAAAAAAAATTGTAGTATTGTGGCAGTGTTGGGTGTAGGGAAAAATGTTTATTTGTTTGAAATACTAAAAAATAAATAATAAACGTATAACGATAATACACATGATGCATGAATCACTCTGAATACAACTTTGACTGGATTAATGGGAAGTATAAAAAACTTAACAGTATACAAAGCTCTTCAAAGTAAAGTTTTGCCTAATATGCCTAATTTAATAGTAACATCAAGATGACATGGCAACATCTATTTTTCCTAAATGATCCTTCCCTTTTTCTCCGTTTGTCTGTTTAAATAATAAAAACACAATATTGCATAATAGCAGTCATGCATGGTTTCATTTTATCTTCTCAGCCTTCCTCCAATATCTAACAGAAGATGATACATTTGTTTCAGTAAAGCCCATCATTCTTGTTTCTGGTGCGTTGCCAGTTCTCTCTATCTCTCCTCTTCTCCAGCAGCAGCAGACGTGCCCAGAAATCACTTAACAATTCCTTAATAAAATCCACTCATCCATAATGCGAGCGTGTTGCCGGTGTCAGAGCCATAAATGAGCAGCTTTGGGTTCCCTTTTATTGAATCAGCAGTGACCTGACATCAGCGTTTATCCTTCTGCATATGGTGCTTGTTGCTCGCTCTGTGTTTATAGGGGAGAGAGAGTGAGGCCTCGACAGTCAGAGCGGATCAGGCATGCTAACATGTTACCACAATTTCATTAGGGGTCACAATTGCCGGGTAGTGAACTGATGATAATAACAGACGGGACAGATGGTGTGAAAGGGATGTGGGCTATCCTGTCTATACTCAGTACTGATTCCGATACCACAATGGCAATTAAAAACGCCTTCTTTAGACAATACAATGTGATTTTCCAACTTAAATCATAGTACCTTCTTGTATATTACCATTGAGCAAGTAGCAATATTAAAAAGTCACATTCACAGGACAAAAATGAACATTTCCTGAATAGATTAAGAATGATCTTGAGCTGTAGCAGAACCATATAGACTAGTATACGCCATTTGGACCACTATGGAACATACCTGGATGACTGAGGGATTACACAGATATAAGGCTACATGGTAATATAAGGCAAGTACTACAGTTTAATATTGACAATGACACTCTACTGTCTAAGTAAAGAGTGTTTTTTCATCACATGTGGCCTTTTATCTGTGTAGTGGTCCATGGGTGTATATTAGTTTATGTGGTCTTATACTTGTTCATCATTCTATCATTCTGAAGCTACTAAATATCCACTTAAATAGTCAATAAATATTTTTCTCAAGCTAAGTAAGTCTGAAAACTGCTGTGTACTTAAAATATGGAACATTTGCCCATTACTTAAGCCAAAGTTAATGAAGGTGTTTCAGTCTAAAATAATGATATCTATAAAAATTGTGGCTGTCCCGTTCAATCAAGTTTAATTGAATTAGTTGCGTCACTAATAATTGGATAAAGTGGCAGCAGTAATACCGAGGCAACAGGCCATGTCCAAGCAGTATACCTTTTAGTGGTCCGCTCTTGTGTCGTGGTCAGCAGATTTCTAAATGGTCCCTTGGAAAGAATGGGCTTGTAATTGAAGTAGTGTGGAGTGTCCCTGAGAGGCTAACGTATTTACAACTGCTCACGGCTGCAACACATGGACTTCGGCAACAGCAGCAGTGTCATGTGAATGAGTGCAGGTGGTTAGGTAGCTGAATTGTATCATATAGTTTACATATGGTACGTAATGTCAATGTTTTAAACTGTATTTATTTCTTTATGCACACTACATACTTAACGCCTGTTGATTTCACTTCATCTAGATCCCCTGAACTATTTACAGTCGTATTTAATCCAGATTTTCTTTCTCCTTTTGATTAATCATAATTTTGATGTAGTCATATTTTAGACTTGGTTATCCCTAGTTTAGACCTAATCATCCTGTTTGAGATTTTAGATTTGGTGATATATTTTTAAGAGTACCCTACTTGTCTTGGCGCTAAAATTTATTTCCTTGCATAACTAGTTTCAATTTACACAAAATTACATTAACTCATTCTCTAAAATAATATCTTGCCATTATAAACAATGAAATTGTAAAATGTAATCATAATTCAAATGGTTTGTACTGCCATCTATGTCAAATACAGTATGAATGCCGCTATGAAATCATTTATACAACCGCTTAGTGTTACTGTGAATGGTGTCATGCTTTTAAGCTATCCAGTGGAGACGGGTCAGCCCAATTTATTGACCCTCCCACCCCTGTCTGCACCCTCCTTTGTTCTCTGGCTACACTGGTGGGGTACTGCCCAATACTGCCAGCCTATTCTACAGAAAGGCGTATTGTCTTGGCTTGTCTGAGAGCATCAATGGCTGTCTTTGTTGGTTGTGCAGCTTGTAGGCCTACAACATAGCCATATTTCCTTTCTGTATGTGTGTCATGATCTGCATGCGGCCAGTATTGGTGTTGGTATTCTGATTTGGCTGTGGGATGTTATGCTGTGTGAGATTCTTGTCGGGGCAATATTTTTCAAAAGGTGGAGTGCACATTGAATAGTGTTTGGGTTTTAAGAGCCTGTATCCTTTTTTTCCTATGTGTTTGAGCAAAATATGTGTTGCCCCAGTACAGATATATTGTATAAGCAGGTCTTGAGGCGAAAATGTGTCCGCGGCCTGCTGTATGCATCTTATTTTTGCATCATCGTGAAGCGCATGTTTGCATGTTAGCTGTTGTTAGCTTTAGTGTCACAATTGGGAAAAGCGCATATAAACTAATCCCAGTGTGTAATTGGTTTTCCAGAATGCATGACCTAAGTGATGAATATCTTTAGACCACTGCAAACAGTTTAATATGACTAACATGACTTAATATGACTTCTGTATTCTACGTTATTTAGACTGTAATACCTCATGATACCTGTATATCTTTGGATCACATTGGGAAACATGACCTCAAAGTATCATGATATAAATATTGATTATTGTTGTGTTTCTTGCAACTCTGTATTCGCTGTGTAGTTGTAGTGAGTGGGTTTGAACACTTCCTCCCAGCTGTATAGAGGAACCCGATTTGACAATATACAATTAAGATTTGTGTAGATGTTATCGTGGAGATGGTTGGGAGATTGTTGGGGCGTGGTTTCAGATATAGGAAAATGTTGAAAGCGAGATCGTTAGGGAGCTAAATGAAGCCCCTGAGTTGGCTGTGCGCACATGATGGATGAAGACAAACAATTGGGAAGGAGAAAGGAAGAGGAGGAGGAGATTTAAGCTGGCAATGAAGGGCATTTTGTCCTTTTGCAAAACATGTTTGTCTGTTGAACACATTGCAACAGTATGGTGGCATAAAACAGGAAAAGCAGTTTAGACCCCATTTGTTTCCCACTTATTCTTATATAACATGTTTTTTAAAGGGTGAAATTATGTGAAATGTGTATTAATGTACAGTAAAGCTGAATTTTACTTTTCACTGCAAATATGTTTATTAATATATTTCTTTTTTATTAGAAATCTTGCACTGTGGATGTTTGTGTTCAGTGGAGAATACTATATGAGGCTTTCTTTATGCACCTAAGCCTATCCAAGATGTGTTTTGGCTGTTTTGTTTTATGTCCTTAAGCCTCCCTCTTTGAAGTTTTAAATTTGCTGTTTCACTTAGTTCACTCTTAAGACGGCGCTTGCACTTAAACATCAATAAATCTTTGCCTTATTCATTTGTTTACTTCCTTTTGCCTGATTTAAACCTTCATTTTACACAACGCCCTCTCCAATTAATTCTGTGAATCGGAGAGGGAAGCACATGATAAATTCTTCGCTCGTCTCCATGGATGCGGAACATTTGCCCTTAACGTTTAGCGGTATGACATTTTACTGATCTATGCTCATTTAGTCAAGCAGGTGACGCCACCAGGTTAAGCAATAGGTCAGATCTGTGAAGAGGCCACCCCGCTTAAGACTGCATGTTTTTCAAGGTATTTTTGAGCAAAACAATAACATATCCATGGAAATGTTACAGAAAAGTTACATAGTGCACCTTTAACCATCATACTTTTTTATACGGAGGCACATCTGGACATCTGCGGTGGACCAGGTCTGCTCTGTTACACATTGAGGTTACTTTGAAGATTATGCAACTCACCATAGCCCCATACAAACCCTCCTTCAGTCTGTGGCCATGCACTGCTCATGGGACCCAGACACCATAAAAGGAAGATAATTGTAAGATAGAAAAACCACAAGGCCAAGCACAGAGCTCAACAACGGATCATTGTTTTGTGCAGAAGTGCTCCTGACAAAATAGCATGTCTAAATTCAACCTTGCAAAAGAGCTATTTCTGAGCTCTGAGCGCATATAGTAATTTGAAGTTTACGTTATAACAATAGACTGCTATATGTAATTTGAAAATGGCGTCTTGAATGATATGAGCCAAAGAAAAGTGAACTCCACTCACAACAGGGCAATGGGTATTAGGGAAATTTGAGTGTTTTAGTTTCATTGTAGTTGGCTTCTCCTTTCAGACAGATATATGTCCCACCAGCAATCTAACCAGAAACATTTTCACTCTAAACTTTTGACCAGTTGACAGCATAAAATGTTTTGTTTACTATAAGCTGTCATATTTCCACTGTAATAAAAAATATACATTCATTTGTATTGTCTCTCTCAAATAAATAAATGAACAGCAAAAATAAAAAGATTATTAGTTATTCTACAGGATGTGGTTTAATCCTGTGTTTGATTCCAAGTTCAGATCTGCTTATTTTTACCATTAAAAAATTGTTACTTTAGTGAAGTGTCTAGAGGTGAAGAGAAGGACAAATGATTTCAAATGACACGCTTGAAGTGGCTGTGTCAGTAAGAAATCTGTCATTAACCCAAGTTGTGTGAGCGACTGCAGTAATGGTTATCTATGGATATTGAGTTTTCTAAATTTAGACCTAGATCATTTATACTGTACAGTACTATGCAGTTCTAACACAGAAATGTAGGTTATGTGTGCAATGCAATTTTTGGTCCCTTTGAAATCATACTCTGTCACCATGGCTTATACATTTTTTCCTTTTTTAGCTTTTTGCTTGTCGTAATAATTGAGTGTGTGGAATAGGGCTGTTTTGGTGTAGGGTATAACACCTGCTTGTTATTGCTTTGCCTGGAATGTTCCACAGTACGGTGTTAAACTTGTCCATCTTACATTTATTTCCTCTGTTTTAGTGTTATAAATTACATTGAAAAACATCTATTCTTGGTGTGAGCAGGTTTAACTCTCCACAGATCTGACCTGTGAATTGCTATCAACTGCTTGTCTCCTTGAAAATAGAAGCTTAATGCCATACTGCTGAACATTCTAGACAAAGTAATAACTTCTCCGAGGAGACGAGTACCCTCTAATGGAAATGAACCTTTAATATGTTGGTTAATACCCACAAAAGGTGTAGTTTTCTATATCCAATGTCTAAAAATAGATGTTCCGTCTCCTTTGTGTTACTCCTATTACTAAAGAGACTGTAATATACTAGACATCGTTTCTATACAAATATAGTTTATCATGCCTAATTGAGCAACTACAGCTCATTACCAATAGACATACAAAAGCATCACTTTGTCATTTGGGGAATGTAAGCACATTTGGTGAGAGTTTTTGCTTCATTACCCATTCATTTTGCCACTAACACAGGGCTGTATGTGTCAATATGGCTGACGTTGGTTTATTACTAGTTGAGTCCAGTGCCATCCGTCTCTGCCAGTCTCTGTACCAGCCTGGGTCCCTGTGCATTAGGCTGATTGATGAACACTTCATTAGACTGATGGCCTCTGCAGCTAAAACCTAGCCTCCAACAAGCTACAAGAAACTGATTTAAAATACAAGCAGGATTAGCTGAGCTCCCAAAGACTGTGTCAGCACTTTATTGTCATTTTGGTCGCTGCTATTTATTCTGTGAAACCTGCTCCAGAATAGTTTATTATCCACACAGGGCACAAGGGCGATTCCTTAAAAATACATGATTGAAATGTGCAACCTGTTGTTTCCATGCCATATTTAATCAGGATTTAATTATTGGGTCTAAACTGCGTTATTGAACATTTTACATATGATTGATCAGACAGATGTATAGAAGGAAAGTACATTGGGTTTAGATTTTAAAATTATATTACTAAAACACTGAAAAACCACACCAATGCAAAGAACTAAGATTTAGAGAAATATATTGGTGTTTGGAGCACTTGGCCTTAACGCTTACCCAACCCAAAAGTTGGAGGTTCAATCAATTTTGATCACAGCAATTTTGTAATTAAAGATAAATGTACCCAGACAACAAGAATAGTCAGATTACACTCCAAAATCAGATGCTAGTTATGTAAAATAGCTTTCAATCTTTAACATTTTCTCTTTAATTTTGGTCTTTGCCATACTTTTCCCTTTTTTTTTTACATAGTTTTCCTCCCCAACACCTGTAGAAATGTGAACAATCAGAAAGAAAGATGACTCATATTAGATGTAACTGTTCATATGACATTTCTATAGTTTCATAATACCAGAACTCAGATACTGATCAGACTTTTTGGTGTACATGTAAAAATAGCCAGTGTGTCCTTGGGTAAGACGTTTCACCCACCTTGCCTTGTAACTGTCCATTGGAGAGAATGAGTCAGTGAAAAATGCAGGAAGTTGTTATGGGATTGTAAAGGTGGTTCTTTCCTACTTTGTTTATGTCAGATATTGTTGGTACATTTTGACTTTGTACTTTTGTGTATACCAAGGCCAAGGCTCTCCAGCTCTCTTGTGTTTGTCCAGTCCCTGGTTTCCTGTAGGAAGTGAAGCCTGCCCTCCCTGCTGTGGATGGAGCAGCTCTCAGCTCTCAGATGGTGCAGGCAGATAATAACAAGTGCATTGGAGTGCTGTATTTGTGGGTCATTATGTGGTTTATTAAGGTCAGAATTCTTTGGCCTCCCTTGTGTATGTTTGGTCTGCTGTATTTTAGGGCGGAGATCACGTTTCAGAGCCGTTCCTCTTGTACTGGTCTTCGTGCTGTCGCTCTTGGAAGTGCTGAGTCCACGCCAGATGGGCCCTTTGCTTAGGCTTAAAATAAATGTACATTTTCTCAAGTGCACCAAGACCAATGAAAGGTGACAGACGTGCTCAAGTAGTGGCCACATCCTCTTAAAAGTTTGATTCTATTAGGGATGTTGCAGTGTAAAATTTTAGTATTCAACATGACCAAACAACAGTAATTCTTAATTATATTTCATTTTCTTTGTCTAGCATGTTGACATTATTATAGTATGTGGCCATCTTTATGAAATCAATCTTTCTCAGTGATAATGTGACTCCTGAACCACTCTGTAAACTTGTAAATAGACTGTGCACAAGGTCCACTTGAGCCACAGCACAGGGGGACTGTAGCCTGAACTGTTTTCTCAGTGAGAGGAGCAAAACTTTGGAACTTTTTACCTGCTCACATAAAGCTCATCGCCAGATTGCACACCTTTTAATACAGATGAAGTACTGGCTTCTGCAACAGCACCATGTGTAAACTGTGTGCGAAAGAGAGAGTATGGGGGGGAGAGGGGACCGAGAAAGAGTGAAATGTGAGAGTGTGACCTTGTGTGTGATATTTTGATATTTGAATGTCGAATTCACTGTATTTATTGTGTTTTCTACAAATAATTCTACTATTTTTAGTGAAATTTGAACAGTTTTAAAAGCTGTTCTGAGGACTGGTGTTGCAGGTATCACAGTGCTTACAGTATAATTTGCGTCAAATTACTGAATTGTTAATCTATGTTTGTTGTATCTGTCCCTATTCAAATAAACAATAAATGAACACAATAGATAAATGTCCAGTTAAACATGCAGTCAAATTGGAATTTTTCAACTTTAGACTGAATGAAAATTACTTAAATTTCCTTCTAAAAGTGTCACTATTGTTTTAGCTCACACGATTGACACTGACAAGAGAAGTAAAGTAGTACCTCCATTATAGCATCTGGGGATAATCATTTTGCTGTCAAGTTTAGACGGTATATTCACAATGTTCTTCACTCAAAAACTGCTCACTTTTTAGTCCCGACCTATCATTTGAAATAACAGGTGATGTGAAATATAACTCATTCATATAAAATTAATTATTGTGGGGGTTCTGACTTCACCTTAACACTACACTTTTTAAGCTTGACAATTAAACTGACTGACTTATGGAAAGTGAATACCACATATTACCACATTTGTAAACACACATATTAGAGGCATGTAGAGCTCTCGATGACTCATGCCTGCCAATTTTCACTTACAGCTCCGTAATCCATTTGTGATAAATTTTGAATCCATGAATTCCCTGACGCACTCATGAATCTCTGACAGCTCCAAATCCAATCAAACAAACGTGGCTTTGATGAGAAACTGTTTGCATTGACACGTGGCTTGGAGTGGCAAACATGAAAAGTCTGCATCCGAGAAAAAAAAAATAATAAAAAATTGCAATTTGCTGCCTTTTTTGTTGCCCTTATCTCCCCAGGGGACATGACACACCACTCACAACCCAGCTTGGGGGCTCCCTGTGGGAAACTGGAGTCCAGGGTAGAGCCATGGGTCAGCAAAAATAAATGAGCCAAAGACAGTGAGGCTTAGCTAGACAAGTATAGTAAATAACTCAGAGTATTTCCACCACAGTAACGAGGGCGGGTTTGGGGGGGTAACGGCTGCTTGTGTGTGTGTATGCTTGCCCTGTCAGAAATATGTCCCATCTATGAAACCTAACCTGATTGTAGACTTTAGGAGAATCTGAGAGGCTGCATTTAGCTAACACGGCTCACGGAGACAGTTGCCGGGGAGGGAGAGCGGAGCCGGTCAGGAGTTGGCTGGGCCTTTGTCACATTCCTGGCCACTCTTTTGCTGATCCCGGAGCAGAGCTGTGGACACTGTCTATGCCTCAAGAGTTATTGCTGTAACAGGGAACAGGCTGGGTTAGTCTATCTGTCTGGAGGCAACTAAGCAGTACTATCCCACAACTGTGTCTATTTTATCTCATGCCTTCTTCAGACAATTTTCAGAAACTCCCATTGTAATTTCTTAAGATAATTGTTTAAGTGTTCCTGATACATTTTTATTCTAAATGGATGCAAGCTCTTTCAGTATTTTTTGTTAAGTGCACTGTAATATCTCTCAAATAAATATTTTTAGATACTTCTTTTAGTATGTATCTCCGGAGTATCATAAACTAAAAGCTAAAACTAGCACTGCAGGATCGTTTTTTACCACCAGCATACCACCATATTGTTTCTAATGTAAACAAAAAAAATCCAAAGTAAACATGCATTAATTGCCCTCAATCTGAATTTGTCAGTCGCAATAAACAAGTTGCAATGACTGCAATTATTAAAAGCATAATTTCCTCTTCAAATAAAAAATGTCCAGTGTTTTAATGTATACTGTCTGGCCAAAAAAAAAGGTCACACACTCTAATATTTTGTTGTTCCGCCTTTAGCTTTGATTACAGCACGCATTCACTGTGGCATTGTTTCGATTTTGCTTCTGCAACGTCACAAGATTTATTTCCATCCAGTGTTGCATTAATTTTTCACCAAGATGTTGCATTGATGATGGTCGAGTCTGACCGCTGCACAAAGCCTTCTCCAGCACATCCCAAAGATTCTCCATGGGGTTAAGGTCTGGACTCTGTGGTGGACAATCCAATGTGTGAAAATGATGTCTCATGCCTCCTGAACCACTCTTTCACAATTTGAGCCAGATTAATCCAGACATTGTCATCTTGGAATATGCCCGTACTATCAGGGAAGAAAAAATCCATTGATGGAATAACCTGGTCATTCAGTATATTCAGGTGTCAGCTGACCTCATTCTTTGAGCGCAGACTGTTGCTGAACCAAGACCTGACCAACTGGAGGAGGCTCGTACCTATTTGCTTAGTTAAATCCAGGTGGCGACTTTTTTTGGGGGGGCCAGGCAGTGTATAAATCTGCTGACCGTGTAGTTTAGACCTTATCCAACATACACTGAAATGCATGGAATTCTTATGAGTTTAGCAGTTTATACCTCAGTGTTCCTCCAAATGTTAATGATCGTGGACGAGTTTAAAATGTGAACTTTGAACAGAACCATTCCCTACCATTGCAACATAAAACTAAATCAGATCATAATCACAATACTCTTCAGTTTGACAAAAAATGTAATACAGATGATGAATACTGTCGCCGTTTCATTTTCGGCTAAAAGTTTTTACCTCCCTTCTCTCTAATAACATCAAAGGCCTATAAAGGTACATTCCGCTGTGATAATCGGTGCACATCATCACTCCTGCTTCTCATTCGACCTGCATTGAACTCTCAGTGCCTCCAGCGAGCACTATGAGCCTGCTGCTGCTGCTCCTGTGTACTGAATACTAACAGCCAGTGGGATGGGGATATTTGCAGTAGAGATTGTCCCATGTCAAAGGAGGGTAGTAGAAAACAATGTAATCAATTGGGAAAACTGGCTTTTGACCTCCATCTGAGAGTATGACGACATCACATTGTAGAATCTGAATATCACCAAAACTGTGTGCATCCAGTTTGTGAATGAAAATATGACTGAAACATCAATATGGTGATACTTAGAGAGTGTGTAGTAGTAGCCAAGAGTCTAATTGAAACAAATTTTGCAAACCCTAATCAAGGAAATGTTATAAAAGGATATAAACTAGATATAAACTTCATGAATCCTGTGAGAAATTGTATAGGGGCCAGCTGCTTTCATACAGATAACAACCAATCAATCATTAAATAAATACATCACTAAAACACATGAAAAACTGTTTATGAAAATTAAGCTCCTACAATTTAAACTGCACAAAGCACTATATACCATTAGGCATATGATTGACTGTGGACATATTTATGCCTAAAGCGACGCTGTGTAACTTTACCTCTATGATTCCATTGACATATAAAGCTGAATCCATAGTTTTTTAACATGGAAAATGATAATGTTTTATGCCATTCTGTGGAAATTATAGAAAAAGAAACAACATTTCCATGGAAACAAGCATGTGGAGGCTTTCCCCCCCAGCCAAATAAAAGTCAGGTTTGTGGAGATGCAAGCCTGCTCATATTAAGGAAGCATATATTTTTTGTTTTTTAGTGCAAAAAAAAAACATAATGCGAGAAAAAAACACCTGCTTTTATTTAGTCTATTGTTGACCCAGTGGGGCTTTATGATGCACAATGTACAAAACATATATCCACGACTATTTTGGTGCTAGTCGTCTCTTTGATCAGAAGTTGCCATGAGCCTACGACTATTACCACTCCCTCTCTCTCTCCTCTCAGAGTTCAAAGCCTGCCTGTCTCTCTTCTTTCTCCTTCTCTCATCCAAAAGCAAATGAAGGACGGGATGATTTGAGTAGTCAAATTGCTGTGGGATTCGTAATGTGCTGCGAGCTTGTATGAGATGAGATGTTGATACAGGCCTATTAAAATCTGAGACGTGCCAACCAATCAGTCCTTAAAACACGCTGTGTAACTCAAATTAATTGCTTTTATGGCTTTTCCTGTCTCTGTAGATTTTAGATTAATATGCTTCAGCTTAGATTTAATCAACCCACAGATGAGGGATAGAAATTTATTTGTGATGTACATTATGTGGACATTTCTTCGTCTGTAGTTGTAATATATTTTCCTGTGTTACAAAAAATAGTGGTTTAATTTGAATGGTCCCCATAAAACTGTTATTATTGTAATCTTTGTTGCTTTTTAGCACTTTTACACAACCACAAGACAGTTTAGTCACTTTCACAAAGCAAATCAGCCTTCAGCACTGCCTATCCAGTAACACAGAATAATCGCACACTAGCAATTATAGTTCTTTTAATTTGGTGCTTTATTCACTCTCTCCACTGTGCGTAAGTAATATATTAAGCTTCGACAACTTTCACTTAAGCAAGGTGTATCTTGTCTAAAGAAAAAAAAATGTTTCTCAAACTGTGATATCTGGTTCTGGTTGGTTAATTTGCAAACTCCAAATGTGCAGATGATGGGTGTCAGTTTGTGCGTACAGGGATTTCTTTGATGTTGTACTTTTAGTGAAATTGTTTTGTCCTATTTAAGACCTGGTTTAGCCCTACTTTAGATGATTTGCTATAATCCTGACATGGTTTAGATGACCTGGTGGTAGTTGAAAATGGGATTTATTTTGTTTTGATGCTTGTAAAACATTAGAGAACCAGTCATTTAAAGCTATATGCTGCTATATAATGGGTGACCACGTTGAAGAATATTTTTTCCTCACAAAAACACTTAACCCTTTATATCCCAACCCACTTTACATGGAATAATAGGTATGAGAGGTATGTGCGAGGTGTGCCCTCTGCTCAGTCCTCCTCATATTGATCTGTTGTGGGTTAGAAACAGACCGTTGTTTCTCTGGCAGCTACAAGAGCAGCTCTGAGATTAGTTTTCTTTAATCCTTCATTTCGCCTTTCCTCTCGGCCCAAAGATGAAATTAGATTTTCACTTTGTTATTGCTCTGCCTCAGTGTTGTACAGCCTGCTTTAGTTGTGACACGGGCATGGTCTTGTTCGCATATTGAAATAAAGTGTCAATTGAAGGGTTTAATAAGGAATCTGCATGTACTCAAAGCACCATGTGAAAATCAGATGAGGCGGATCTTACAGCTACCTGAATGAAGGCAGTGTTTGTAATTTCAGAGTTTACCCGAGGAACAGTGTGTGATTGTTGATATATTTAACCTTCAGTAGTGACGATAAATAGACAAGAAGTTTGCCACATTGTCTTATAAAAATAAACTAAAGGCAGTGTTTTTCTCTGGGAACCGCTAGAGACGGCCAGCCTACCTTCTGAAACAGGGGACAATGATGAGTGAGATGCCCACCATCAGTTGTATAATGCAGGGCACTATGATAAATGGAATTGAGAGGCTTTAAATCGGTAAAGGAAGGTCACAATAATCAACTATGGACATAATCAATGATAGCACAAGATACTTCCTACTATGAAAGGAAAAAAATGACTTATTTCAATACAAAAAGTCGAATTTCCCCTAAGCTTTTTGGTAAGGTAATCCATATAAACATTAAAAGAAACTCTGGTGTCACCCACATACAAGTAGGTGCTGACTAATTCAATGGGGTTTCCTTCCTTCAAGGGTATGAATAACAGGATAGATGACAAAATTATTCAGGCTTTGACAACATCATCCACTTGGTTTTGGTGGGACTTAAAACAAGTCAGTGCTGAAATAAAGCACTGCTGAAATATGGTAAAAGCTGCTTGAATGTTTTCGGTGGTCTGTTTAGGGGTAGAACCACCAATGTACAATATTATAGCATTTGCATAAGTGGGAACTTTGCAAGGTGAGGGTGGTGATTTCAAAAGCTGAATTGTGTAAATGTTAAACAGTGCTGCTTCATACAATATCCCACGAAATAATTTCATAAATAAAAACTTGAATGTATTTGCCCCATTTGAGTCATGGTTGCACCTGCACTAAAAGTGTCTTCTAAACAGTGTTGATAAACTGTGGCTTATTTGTAACTCCTACTCAGTTAACCAGTGTATGTGGTTTAATCTGAGTTTCTCTCAGGCAATTTACCACCCACACAGTCTGCTTTAGGATCCCAGAATGGATTCTGTCTTTTTCCTCTTCGTGTTTACAATCTGGGCTGTGTGACACTGTTTACGAAATCACCTAATTTCTGGCAAACAACTGTGGTTTTTAAAGATAGGTGCATCATATTTTGTGACACACCATCTTTGAAATTATTGCTAAGGCTGTGATGGCTCCTTTGAAGATGTTCCCAAAATGCTGTTTGCCAGCCTCTTCTTTACCTAATGTTCAGGCACAGTTATAACGCCGTAAATGCAGCCACATGCAAAAGTAAGTCTTTCTGATTAAACAATAAGATATTAAAATGCCAAACTAAAAAAATGTAATAAATGAAGTAAACATTTACTACTACTACTACA
The DNA here is from genome assembly GCF_009829125.3 of Periophthalmus magnuspinnatus. Classification (NCBI taxonomy): domain Eukaryota; kingdom Metazoa; phylum Chordata; class Actinopteri; order Gobiiformes; family Gobiidae; genus Periophthalmus; species Periophthalmus magnuspinnatus. Next base: position 18,295,305 of record NC_047134.1, read on the forward strand.
ACTTCTACTCTTACTTGGCCATTGTTTTAAATTAGATTAAATTCAACTTTGAGGTATTCAGGTATTGCTCTGGTAAAATGTTACAGCACAACCAGAATAAGCTGAATATGAGTAAAAAATAAAAATAAAAATAAAATAAATAAATAAATATATATATATATATATATATATATATATATATATATATATATATATATATATATATATATATATATATATATATATATATATATATATATATATATATATATATATATATATATATATATATATATATATATATCCTTTGGCAAAGTTACTTGTTCATTCATAAATTCACAGACCTCCACGTTCTGCCTATACTAAACCCTATAGGAGCTATTCCTTGCTTTGAGCAGTGAGACGTACTTACGCAGCACAGCAGGTTGTGACATTTGGGTCCATTTGATCGAGTGGCTTTGCTGTGGTTTGATTCAGGTGTTTTTTTTTTCCAACGCTTGAATATTTCACTGGTGGTCGCACTGAGTTATGACTACCAGGTGAAAGAGAAGGTCAGGCGTGATTCAGAGTGATGTCACCTCACCCAGTGATCTGACAGCTTAACACTGAAGTAGTCTTTATTATTTAATACTCTGAGCATAGAGATTTTAACTATGGGTCTTGCTGAAATATTTCATATGTGATTTAATATAATATCCCACCTGTCTGTGTTTTAGGTGCCCCTGGCTGACCAAGGTAATCTCCCCTGCAGTGCCTCTCTACAATGGCCTGGTTTTTCTCTTCGTTTTGGCCAATTTCAGTATGGCAACCTTCATGGACCCTGGAGTGTACCCCAGAGGTTTGTATGTTTTTAATATATTTACTCACAACCCCAACATATAACATGAGCTTCTCTATTGCATGTTGCTTTTCTAATCCCATCTGTACTACATTAATCTCCTCAATATAACAAAGTAGTGTAATATAAGGTAGTCAAAAGAGCAGTTTTTGCGAGCCTCCTGATACCTAATTTAGATACTGGTTTTAGTAGTAGAATATTAACTTTTAAAACGTGTGATATATTGCTGAAGTATAGACAATAAATTATTATACTGTAACCGAACGACAAAGCAGAATTATCTCCAGAAAACTATTTGAAATGTGCAATATTGTTAAAAAATATGAACTGCAATAATAAATGACAGATTGCAACAGTTAAGTAGTTAGCTTGTGTCTGTAATGAGTCTTACAAGTTCATAATTCAACAATCTGCATCTTAAATCTGATCATAGTACAGAAAAATCTAACATATATTGACCTATAAGTCGATATAGTAATTATTGTGACAGGCCTACTGCAATAAATAAAATTATCTGTGAATCATTGTAAAAACATGGGTCAGTATCTAGGACGTACCTTGCATTTGACCCGCAGTTAGCATTATAGAGTAAACATGTCATCTTGGGTCAACTGTAACAATTATCTGTTGATGATTTAAGTCAGTTGGTTGCACAAACAGATGTGGCTGAACAGTGAACCAGTCTGTGCCTCTTCACCGTTTACAGTCCTATTAGCACCATATTACAGCCCTTTAAAGTCCACATGCTCTTTTTGCTGGAGGTTATACCCATAAATGTAAGAAGAACTGCAGTGCTTCATGTGTTCAGCCTCTTTTTCAATAAGAAACAACACAGTGACTGACTTTCCCATAGGAGGAGTGGAATATGGTTGCAAATGATCAGATACACTTAATCTTCCATGAACAGCTATAAGTGTTAACTGGTACGATGCACATGTTATCTGCCTTACCTGAAATGGCTCTGCTCAGCTTTATCTCCGCCTATTAGGTTTATGGCAAAAGACATACACTATAACTAATCCTATAAATTAATTTACTGATGCTGATTACGAGTCATAAATTTAGCAAAACTCATGTGTCTTATGATGTGGAGTGCAAATAATTTTCTCTTGATTTTGATAGTAAGTAAAGACTTGATACTCTATACCAATTTCAGTAGCACAAAAATGATTTAAAAACACTCCTGCTTATTTTTTTGAGCCGTTCGAGATGGTTATAGCTCCACACATTGTTCAAAATAGGCCACAGCTAAACTTGCCTTACTTCAAAGTTAACACAGCTGTCAAAATGGACACAAAAAACGCAGTTGTGTCTAGAGCCATTTATTTTTACAATCCATTTGAAAGTCTTTCAGCGGTTTCAACTCAAAGCCCAGTTTCTTTCCTGTTTTGTGTGTGCCTGTCTTCTAGCTCTCTCCACCGTTGTTGTTATCATTGTGTGAAATTATTTTCTCAGGTTTGTGCGCATTGTTTGAGTCAGGCCTTTGATCAGACGCAATGTTTTCGTTCTGCATTTCCAAAGACAAAATAAAACCTCCCCCCAGAGGAAAGAAACTTCACTCAAAGTGTCTGAGTATGAGAGATTGGATGTGCTGCTAGTACCAGTACTGACCCACTCATTCATGCCAAGGTTATGCAAATCAAGGTTTTTTCCTGATTACTGAAGAGCAGTTAACATGTATAGTCCACCTATATGTAGAATCCTACTATCAAAGGACCTTTATCAATTATGATTAAGTGGGCAGGCGTGGCACTGAATAAAATTTGAATACTGTAGAAAGTTGATTTATTTAAGCTCAGCAATTTAACCAGTATATCAAATAGATTCATTATATGAATATAAGTGATACTTGGTAAATTCTGGAGGTTTTCAGCTTTCACATTAGGGCGCTCATTAACAGCGTTTAAAGCAGGGTTTGGTGCAGTTAAACAATTGACACTGTGGGAAAAACAAATCTCATTCTAAATTAAACTATTAAAATTAGATTGCATATTTATACAAATGTAATTGAAGGTATTTCACATTTTTAAATAATAGGATATTATCAGAAAGACTCGCAGTCCCTACTCTGACTTCGTTTAAAATCGATTAAAATCACATTTTCCACTGTGTGCATGAAAATCCAAATTATATTTTTAACTACCACAAGTTAATGTTACATCTGTAATTATTTAAATAGCCTAGTTTTGGATATTTCTTACCCAAATCTGTTGTACTTATGATATGGACAACTGACAGTAAACCCCTAAATATAATGACAAGCTCAAATGTTTACGATAAAATGAACAAATCATCTGATTTTGGTTTATCTGCTCACAGGAGGTGACGTCAGGTGTGGAAGTCAGGCACCTAGTTTTCACCCTAGTTTGACTAAAAAGTTACAAATTAGGGCTTTAAAAGGGGTATTTTACTTCTTTGGGGTATTAATTGCTAACACATAACATTTTAGGTCACCATGTTACTTTTTATTGTTTTGAAAAAGCTAAATTTGCTGAAAACAATGTATTAACATGTTCAAAAACCAAAAACCAAAATTGAAAGTCACTCCCCATTCACAGTCATTCCCCAATCAGTGTATATCGCACTAATGAACGTGATGCTTTTATGCGTACTTACTATTGAAGCGACATCACTTTCCTACATATTTGGATTTCCCCTTCCAACTGTGCCAATATATCTGTATCCTACTGTAAATCTACAACATGGCATATCTAATAATAAGCTTTTGTTTTGTTTTGATAGCGGACGAGGATGAGGACAAGGACGATGATTTCAGAGCTCCTCTCTATAAGAACGTGGAGATCAAGGGCATTCAGGTCCGGATGAAGTGGTGCGCCACCTGTCACTTCTACCGGCCGCCGCGGTGTTCCCACTGCAGTGTGTGTGACAACTGTGTGGAGGTACAAACAAAGCACTCATCTACACACATATGTGGAGAATGTGTGAAATCATGTTATGTGTTTAACATGTCTGTATGTATGAGGCGAGGAAAATGCTTTGTTGTCTCCATCAACAGGACATATTTTAAATTAGTATCCATAAGTGAATGTATATGAAGTGGGCATTTTCTATTCACATATTAATTTTATAATTAAATATTAACCGTAATGTTTTTTCTTCCTTTTAGGACTTTGATCATCACTGCCCCTGGGTAAATAACTGTATTGGACGAAGGAACTATCGGTATTTCTTCCTCTTCCTGCTGTCTCTGAGTGTGCACATGATCGACGTGTTTTCTTTTGGCCTCATCTTTGTGCTTCACCACCGAGAGAGGCTCAGCGCATTGCATACCACTGTCACGTATCCTTCCACACTGCATGCTCCTCTGCTGGCTTTATTTATATTACAAGATATATTTTTAACATCACATCACTCAATAATTCTGATTGTTCAGTTGTGATAAATTGCAGGTACATTTAGTAGATTTAATAGTTACAATATTTGTGTTGTGGTTGGATAAATATACAGTTGGTTGACGTCAATAAACAGTGTTTTGGACCGTATTATTGCCATATCATTTACAAGGGATACTGGCTCCTGCCTCTTATCTGAGCATGTTACATCGACTCTCAAAACATTCAATACAGTTGCATAAAATACATTAAAAGTTAATGAGGCTTTGTAATGCAGTAGTGTTGCCCTTAACCTTATGCCTAGTCTTGTGGTGATGTGTATAGCAGGGCTCTTCTTCATTCCAGTCATGGGACTTACAGGATTTCATATGGTGCTAGTGGCTCGGGGTCGAACTACCAATGAACAGGTAAAATGGATATAATGCATTAACCATCATTTTTCCTTGAGGCTTTGGGGCAAATCACCTGGCTCCTTGTGTGCAGCGATTTGTGTATGAATTGATGCAGCACTTTACATTTATCTAGGCTTAGGGCCAGCACAGTAAATACAGAGACTCTTCAGTCTTCTAATATGTGCTGTATGGATTAAATACTGTAATTTCATGTTTATTTATTAAAATAATCTGCAACTCTATAGGCTATGTATTGGCTATCAGTATTTAGTATACATCAACGTTATTTTATTTATAAATTCTTGATTCATGTAGTGAATACAAAATTTTGAAAATCCAAATAATTCTGTCAAGCCACTGCATGTCCTTATGGAGAGGGTGACTTGGCGTCACTGTATCTATGTATTAGTTGCATAAATGGCAACAAATTGTCCAATGCTGTCGGTTTGTACCATGGCCTTGTGCATGAACTCTGTCTCTTTATAAACTGTTTATACTGCTCAGGTGACGGGCAAGTTTCGTGGAGGAGTAAATCCCTTCACCAAGGGTTGCTGTGGCAACGTGGAGTACGTTTTATGCAGTCCTTTGGCGCCGAGGTAAGACATTGTACCTCTCTGTGAATATAAATGTTTTCAAGATTTTCTATGTAGTCATGTTTATGTTAATGCACAAATTGCCATGTGCCATTTCATATATCATTAAAACATTGGACAATAAGCACATGGATGTGGAGATACAGTGCAAAAACAAATATATATATTTTTTTTTTTGCTGGTGGTATTTTGGAATTGTTCTGACCCAGTGGCTTTTCCATCACAGTTTGACCAAGTTTGACTCTTTTAAGATGAGCATGGTGTACAGATGTTCACTTCGAGTTCATTGTTCTGTTAACAGGTGCCGCAATGAACATGTTATCTGTTCAGTTCACTTCAACTGCCTGATTGGTGTATGTGAACAATAGGACAACTGTAGCGGTCTCTCCTGTCTAGTTTTTGAAAAGACAACATAGAACATTACATGTTGAATCAATATCACTATCTCTTCTTTTCAAATATAGCAGTCTATGGAGCTGTTTTAATTTGTACCTGGGAAAGAATAACACGATTAACACTGCTAAAGTTGTGACATGTGCATATTGACTCCCACAGGTGTATCGTATTGTATATTAAGTATTGTTTCATCTCCGATAGAGACCCAAAGCAGTTCCAGCTAAATGCAATGAAAAGGAGCCTGTTATGTTTGAGCACATACTTTGAGGTGGCTGTGGAGGTGTCTGTCCAGAGCTGACTGAAAGCAGCCAAAACCCCTGGGGGAAGGCAGATGGCTCAGAGAGCTGACTCACCCACACAGAACAAACAGTTAGATTTGCACTTTCATTTACTGCCATTTACCACAATATCATCTAATAAAACAGTTACATTTTTTTAGTTCAAACATTATTCAGACATTATTATGAAATGTTAGGACCCTATGATATTAAAGGAAGGAAAGAAACTCCCCAGATACGAGTTAAACATGTTAAAATGAAATACTAATAACAATTCTAATGCTGATTTATTCAGTCCAATGCTCAAATCCAGTTTGTTTAAACCTAAAAGGACTCTGTCTGATCTGAATGGTCACTACCTAAACCCCAGCACCTGCAGCCAATTATTAATCAGTGCTAGTGCAGCATCTGCAGCTCAGTGAATTCTTAAAGTTCTGAGCTTTCATGAGGCATGACCTGCTCATAAAAACTTTGTGTACTCTATTTGCATGTCCAGGTTCAGTTGTGACTATAGTATTTATTTTTATTTTTTTCAAAACTGTAAGAGCGTAGGTACATACAGTTCCTTTAATATAGTTGGCCTTTTGAGGTAAAATTGCATGTATTGCATTGCTATATCAGATATATGGAGAATGTGTATAATCGTCAGCAGTACAGATGAGCAATAATTAAAATAAATACTTTGAAGACCACCATTTAATTGAGTTATTTGATAATATTTTGGGTTCTGACTGATACAGTAATTAGTGTGCCCTATTTTAACTACTCAAATTCATGTGTAAATAGCATTGTAGTATACCTTTTGTGAGCCACACTATAGAAGTATTGTTTGAGGACAAAGAGAGACCTGTTTGCTGATGCCGTCCATTCTGATGCAGATATATGCTGGATCCCAGGAAAAAGCCCCATATCAATATCCAGCCCCCATTTATCAGGCCGGACCTCTCCGACAGGCAAATCACCATCAAGGTCAGCGACAACGGTATCCACGGCACCATCCTCAGCTCCAAGGTGAGCTCATAGATATGGTTACAGTGCAGTTTTTAGTGCTGTAATTAGTTTCTTTCTTTTGAGTGTAATTCACTGCTATTTGACAATACATTAATCAATATGGGTAATATGGTAATAACAGTTTACCATTGCTGTGGAGAAAATTATCACAGGTAGCAGGTGAACTACTATACCTTAATTATTTCATACTATGGACAGAAGACATGCCAGAGAACGCTTTGCAGATTGCTAGGCCTACTACTACTGTCTGCAGCATTGTCTTTTCTGCACAAACTTATTTAGACATTTTTCACATGTTGCTGTGTATGTCTTCTCTGTCTCCAGTCTAAAAACAGCTTGGATGGTCTGGATGAAAAAGAAATCCAGCCCCCTCTCCCTCCCAAAGCTGACAGGTACAACCTCAAAAACCATCTGATCTCCAGTGAAGGTAAGCAGGGACCATCCCTTTTCTTAGGTCAATTCTATTTCCCAGTTTTCTGTCTATTTTGTTGAATAAATGGCATTTTTATAGACCTGTAGTGACTTGACTCTAGTTAGGCATGATAAATGCCCACCTCGGTGACAGTCCTATGGCCTTGATTTTTCCAAGCTGGAGATTGGACCTGATTTGTTGCAGAGGGAGCCTGGTTCACTGAATCTGTATCAGATTTGCTGTACAATGCTGGAGTGAATCACTGCAACATGAATCACCATTTTTCTTTTCTCCTCTAAGTGGTGTGAGGGAGTGGAGCTCTGCCAATAGAGGGGAGAGAAATCAAACAGGCTCAGATCTGGACTATAATTAAGATGAAGCCTGTCATTTGTGTCTAACAGCTCAGAAACTATTGTGGCTGTGGGTTTATGAATGACATCACCAGCACTCAACATATAAAGAAGATTTATTGTGTTCTGTTAGTCATATTAGATGTCAATTTTCACAGGTTAGACCTCAACAGCAGATTTTCTGCATTATGTTAGGGTTGGAACACAAAAGGCTCTTTTTATTGAACTTTACTGCCACCTGGTGGTGTGTCAACTGCACTCATTATACTCCTGATACCTCTTTGCAACCCATGCCTTCTAATATGTATGACTATTTACTCCTCTGTCAGTAGAGAGCTCTCTCTCTGGAAAGACCCATCCCTCGACTCCAGCCATGTACAAATACAGGCCATCCTTCAGCACCATGCCCAAGGTTCACTACCACAACTCTCGGGAGAAGGTAAGATGCTGATTTCTTTTCAGTAAAACCCAGTGTAGTTGTATCTTAAAATCATTTAACTATTCTGTAACCTTTTTTCCTCAGATTATCATGGGAGAGGAATGTAAGACTTCAGCCATTCTGGAGGAGGGCGTCCGTGGTCACGACTACCGCTCAGAGCCCAACCTAGACCTGCCTGAATACACTAATGCTCCACTCCATCGCACGTTCCAGTCGTCTCCTCTGCAGCTGGATTCTGACCCTGTGAACTCTCGCTCCCTCAGCCTGAAGCAAGCTCAACGCCGCTCCGAGAAGGGCCATCTTACAGCACTCCAGCCTCAAACAGTCACCTCCACCCCCTACAAGAGTGTCTTTTCGCCCAACACACTGTCCAACAGGAATGGCAGCCTGTCCTATGACAGCCTGCTCAATCCCAGCATCTCCCCAGGTACTGCCAATGAGTACATGGCCCACCGTGGGATGCCCTCCATGGGCTTCCACTCTCCTTATCTGCCAACCAAAATGTGCCACATTAAGGAACCTGAGAACCAGAGGCAGCAGGTCACAACCACCTACAGTCCAGTGATGCCTGTGCGAGTGGGCCGGCAGTCCCCTCACCAAAGAGACAGGGACCCATCTCCAGTGCGCTATGACAACCTGTCCCAGACCATCATGGCCTCCATCCAGGAGCGAAAGGAGATGGAGGAGAGGGAGAAGCGCCAGATGTTCCATGGGCGCTCACAACCACACATTTATGCCCAGGACTCTGGTGTGTTTGATGGACCAGGGGGGTACGGGCTGCCCCCTAGCGGCTGTTATCCAGATGGGACTCGATCTCGAGGCCCAACACCTCCAGCCTACAGTGGCTCTAGAGACAACCTCATGGGAGTGGGGTTGGTGAACTATGGCCAGCGCACCCCGGTCTTGCGCCATGGCGGGTCCACCATGGGCCGAGCCCTAAGGACTTCCTCTACTTCGCTGCACACTGACCACAGCAGCTCCAACAGCAGCAGGGCCACGGAGGGCTATCGCTCCCCCACACATCAGCCCCATTCTCCCATTGTCCCCCGCTCCCCATCCTATTCCCACCACAAACTCTCCTACATGAACGCCCATGAAAGGACAGACTCCCCTCGCCTGGGAGCTCCAAGGTATGACTCTTAACATCTGGGATTGCATGCACTGTCTAAGGCCCAAGGTGCATGGGGCCATCATGTAATGTCCCTGTTCCATTGGAGGTCCTTATCTGTTTGCAGCACACAGCCAGCCCTCTCACTTTGTTCTAATATTGCTGTGTATCCATTATTATTTCAATGGTATTTAAATACTTTTGGTTGTCTGTAATGGATTGCTTTTCTAGTGAAATAGACCATTTTGTGTGAATCCATGGATATAATAATGAAAAATAAAGGATTGATGATATGAATTTCTTTTGCATGCATTTCTAACATTCCACATATACTTACAGAGTTTGTATATTGTATTCTTCATAATCCATTCAACTAACAGCATGCCTAACCCCTCCCTGTACAGTTTGAACAGTTTAACATAATTTTTCCCTGTTGTGTTTTTTTTATTCAGAGAAACCATAATAGTTAATGGGCAGAGGGACTGCCATCCCAGTGCCCACGGCACCCCCCTCAGCCCCAGTCGCCACAGTAACGTCAAAAAGATGACTGGCATCGGTGGCACCACCTATGAGATCTCTGTGTGAGGAAGTGCTCTGGAGTCACATCTCAAGACTGTAACATCTCTGTTTTCAAAGAGCAGGTCACTCCTTTTGATAGGATAAGCCTGCCTCTACTGAAGCCTCTAACAGGGTGTGAGACACCACTGCTGTTCGGGCGGTAATGAGGGGAAAGTTTACGTGTTGGCTCATAATCTTGGTCACAGGAGTGTAGTTGACAATGATTGTTTGTTGGTTGTAACTTGTAACAATACATTTTTTCCAACTGTCACACACAAAATTAACTGTAGACTACAGTGAGGTGTATCTACTTGACACTTGGAAAAAAAAATAAAAATCCACCACATGACTTTTGGCCTCAAGTCAAGGTGCTCTGTAAAACCTGCACTGCATCATCTTTTTTCAAGTGAAGTGTTTTTGATATTACAACACAACTGGATGGAGAAGCACATATTTAGAGGGAGGGCTAACAGCTATCAATATTCAAATGTAAATTAATTTATTTACAAATGTCATATTTTCATAAATCTACTAAATGAATGTCTTTTTGTTTATGTCAATTAATTGTTGGAAACAACCCCTTTTTTTTTCTCAGTGCAGTTTTTCAATGATCATTGGTAATTTCTTGGTTCAAGACATTGGGTGACTATTGCATTTGGATAGAACAGGAATACCTCATCACAGTGGAGGGTATAGGTCAGCATTGCACAACCGAAAAACTTTGTTTTCTTAATGTTTAAATTTGTTAAAAACGAAACAAATTTTGATATGTATGTTATGTTTGCGTCCATAATGTAACGGTTGTATGCATATGTCATTGTAACTGGTAAAAAGCTAACTGGTTGTTGATTTGATTTATTTTGTATTTTTTCTAATTGTGTTTTATTTACCCATACTTTAAAACTTATGTTTGATACATACATTTTTATATCGTAGGCAAATAACTGAAGCCTGGGCTAGATTTGAGTGCATTATGTTTATGTTGAGTCTTCAATGATGACTTAAAAGCCTAAAAAAAAGTTGTACCTTGCAGTGTAAAAATAATCTTACTTAAAATGTGATGCAAACAAAAGTTACTCTGTATTTAACATCTAAAAGATATCAAAAATGGCTATTTGATGAAATTCAGCTTCTGTCTGTACAAACCAGTACCACTTTAATAAGTGGCAGCTGAACTTGCATTTTAGCTTATCATCAAGGTATCAATGGACACCTACAATAGTATCTGCGTTAAAAGATTTGACCACTATGCCTTTAAAGACATAAGACAATTTTCAGCGATACTGGTTACCAAAGGTACATGTCAAAAACTCTCTAGATTGCTGGATTTTAGGTGAGATCACACAATATAAGCTATAGGCTCAGTGGTAAATTGAGATAAGGACAGTAGTTGTAAATTGCTAAATTTGGTGACTGAAAACTGAGATAAACAACCTTGTCACTAAGCGTGACACATTGACACATTCTAATGTTTAAGTACAACCAGTATGTTTCTAAGAGCTATTCAACCCAAGTATGCTTAATATAGAGTGGGCATCTCTGCACCTCTTTAATGCCAATTCCCCTTAAAATAAACTGCCACTAGTCTTTGTTTTGGGAATGGACTTCACTGCAGGTCAGGGGCCATTCCTGACCGTACTGAAGCAACTACCGTATGTACAAGATCAATTGAACAAAAATTCATATTTTTGTGAAGAAGAAACCTCCCAATGGAGTACAGTAAATAAAATTTCCTATTGAAGTGGTTGAGAGCTTCTGTTCAGTTTCATTAATGCAAACAGTTGGTCTTGGAGAGATTTTATTCAAAGGTGGAGGAGGAAACATCTCAAATCATCTGTGCAAATGAAAAGCAACATTTCATCCATACACATTTTTACAGATGCACTTCAGAGGCAAAGGCTAAGAACTCAATTAGTGAAGATTAGGTGAGCAGATAGGTCACACTTTGTTACATTTAATAAACATGCTTTCTGTCTGGGAATGTTCAAAATATATTTATCAGGAAAATATTAAGCACATAGCTGCGAACTTTGAACCGTTGACCTTAAGATTTTCAAACAAAACTATGCAAAATGCTTTGATAAGTGCATCTGCTCCAATGCCATGAGAGTGCAGTGCCATTTGCCACATGCACCAAGATAGCTACTTAACTGCCTGGAGTAAATTTCTCCATTAACCAACCCAAAAAAGGCAGTTAAAGCAGCACCCACTGAAGACCACCTGAGCTACCTTCACCCCGCTACAGGCAACATGGACACTAAACAGGGCAAGAAAACCTGTCAAGATGTACAAAAAGATTTTATATTTTAACACCTCTAATGCCCCGTATATTGTCCTGTGCAGGCTACATCCTCTTAGTCTACAAATTTTTCAACAATACTTAAAAAAAAAAAAATCATGACACCCAATGTGGGAATTATCACTATCACAAGCCTTTTTTCACAGTTTATAAAAGTAATATCGATGACGTATGAAAAGGTGACATCTTCAGGGATTAAGGAGAGGCTTTTTTTTAGTACAAATTCAATATATTGTTAGTTTTTTTTCAGTGGCATCAAGGACTTGTGATCTTGAAGCAAAACCGATAATAAAAATAATATGCAAGTGTCCAAATTTCAGTTCCGTTACAGTCTATTGTAGAAAAAGAGGAAAACTGACAACTTGAAGATCAGCAAAAGCGAGTTCTTATTTCTCAATTCTTTTCTTCTGTCGTGACCTCCTTTTTCTCATCATTCTTCTCAGTCTCCTTTTTGTCCTCTTCCTTCTTCCCATCCTTTACAGAGAGGTCTTCTAGTTTCTCTGCAACTTTGTCTGGCCCATCATCCCCACCTGTTAACAGCGGAAGTATGTTAGCTTTTATAAATAAAAAAAACAATAGGGATTGCAAAAATGTGTTAATTGGTGGGTAGTGAATAGTGAAAGCAAATTGTGTATTCCCCTGTAGAATATTGTAAAAGTAGCGCTATGCTGAGCATAGATTGACTAGACAGACAGTTCATCCAGTCTTTTTTACAGAGCTGTTCTAAGGCTGTGCACACTCAAAAATGTGTACATTAGAATATTAATTATGTGCCAAATATTTTGTGAGAACCAAAACAGACTTAAATGCCTATTTTCTCCTTTTATGAATTGACTTTTGGGAAATATGGCTTTAATTGGCCAATACCCATTTCCTCAGTAAAATACTCTAGTTTATTAGATCATCTAATTTTCTAGGACAAAATGTGGCAGAACAAACACCTTTTCTTTACAGAAAAACAGTTATTTGTTATGTTCTGCAGAATTTTGTAGCAGACAGAAAAAGTCCTAAGCTGGATCACACAGCAAAGAACAGAGTGAGTCTGCATAGTTATGGTTTGTGTCTAATGTATTAATGAGAGCTTACCTTTAACTTTGAGAGTTTTTCTAACTTCCTCCTTGCACTCATCAAACTTCACCTTAAATTTTTGAGCATCTGTGATGAACAAAATGGAGAATTTTCAATTTTGAATGCAATCAATTGAAATGAAAAAGTTAAAACTAAACTTACTTTCTGAGTTTAAAAATCGTATTGCCAAAAGTTCAGCTTTCGGGCATTCATCAGCATAATCTGCCAATGTATTCCACACCCAGGCCCGGTCACTGCCCGCATTTGGTTTTAGCTCCATTGCAGGTGTAACTGTAGCATAATCAGAGTGATAAACAGTACTGTAATTGCTGTGACCATACCCAAAGTACAGTGTGTATGTGCACTCACTGTGATGGTTGGCACAGATCTTGAGTGTTCGGTCTCTCCTCATCAGAAGGCGGATGCTACCTGACTCTTTGTGCTTCAGAAGCTTCACGTCTCCAGTGCCCCTCTCCTTCCACTCAGGAGGCTCATTCTCTGAGGCAAACCGATACAGTTTGGCTCTCCTGTGGAGTTTTGATTGAAGACATTATTGTTCAAATCTATTTAAATCTTAATACATGAAACAAACTGGTCAAATTACATTTTAAAGACTTCCTCCTCATCCTCTTCTAATGTTTTTATATCCTGTTCTGGAAGGCTCACTATTGGATCATAGTGGGGATCATGATTGGTTTCTTCTGCCGCATCTGGAGCTGTTGTTTCTTGTTCCTCTTGGTCCTGAAAAATGTTACAGTGCTTAGGTGGGGTTAGGGCTGTGAATAAATAAGTAACCACACATCAATGCATACAGATCATCAGGTCTACTAAATCTACTGTGACATGCTGCATGCTCTGAACCCCTCAATGGGAAGATTTGGAGTTCACCAAGTAAGTGTGGCTTTGATGAGTAAAACTTGAGTATGGATTTTCTCAAGCAAAGCACCATTTCAGCCACGAAAGATCATCGTATCTGTCGTAAATCATACACTACTTGAATCGTTTCAGCGTCCTAGCAGCTGTATTGCCTGCCACCAAGCATCCACACCAAATACAATTTCAGTAAAGAATATATTGGATTACCCAGTATCATTTAAAATCAATGGTTAGGAATAGCTCGTCCGAATATGTTCTTTTTAGGGGAAAACGAAGTAGATTGATAAAATGAACTCACGAAGAAGTTATGCTACTTTTTAAGGCCCAGGGCGAGCTAACGTAGTTTCTTTCACTATCAGCTTACAATTACATGTGGGCCGTGATCCCATTTAACGTCCACGCTTACAACAAATACAGTACAGTAGCAAATATGAGAAGTGTGGCTTTAAAATTGGGACTGGCGTTTGTTTCGGATCTAAAACATTCGTGACTATGAAAGCTACATTTAGCCAACTCATGTTAGCAACTGTTGTGCCTGAGAGACAAAGGCATGGGCATAGTCATGGATCTCATTTCTTTGACAATGGTTTCTAGCTAGTAAAACGTAAAGAAATGTTTCTTTTTCGTCCAAAAACAGACACGTTAAATTGTCTTTATGGGGCATATAAGATTTCTCGTGTAGAAACCTGTAGCTAACGTGTTGTGTAACTGCTGTGAAACTACTTCTACCATTAATTGTAGGACATATACTACTAGGCTTAATACACCTTCCTATTCAAGGTCCATCACTGTTTCTAGTACCACAACGATCGCAAAGAGCACTAGCTTTGGAAATGATATCACCAAATATCGGCATTTTGCTTCGATGCTCCAAGTACAAAGTTTGTCGGAGAATGCAGTAAATATAGGAGCATTTACATCTCAATTCTCCCTGTAACGAAACACAATGAAGTTGATGATCCAAAGCGTGTATTCTCACCTTTGGGTCTGCCATAATTATGTAGATGTTTAAAGATTATGGCAATTGTGCGATAGATTCAAATCCCGAAACTGTCCGCCGTTGGTTTCTCTACTCACTTCCGGCTTCGGCTTTCGCGCGCCCGACGTAAGCGCTTCGTGTCTCTCTTGTGTGTTTTTAGCAACCCAGACGCCTCCAAGCGTATTGCTGCCCCTCACAGGTTGCTTTTGGTACTGCAGTAGAGATGCATAAAAACATATATATTTGTTAATAATGTAGGGATTTAATATATTTCCAATTTCAAAAAAAGTATTAATTTGGCTAGTTTGCTATAGTTTTATTGTAAATCTTAACCTTTCATGTTTTTGGTCCAATTAGTTATTTTATAGGGATGATGAAAAGAGAAAACTTTTCGCTTATTGTTTTGGGAACAGTTGAATCATTTTAAATGTTATATGAAACTGTATGAACATACCTTAGAAAAGATACAGTGGATGGCAAGTATCTGTCTCTTTAAACGGTGAAAAGGTTGTCTTTGCACGTGGTTCACAAACCAACATGGCAGCGCCCTGTAGCCCACTGTGAAGTGAGCAATATCCACAAGTTTGTGAAACAGAGGTAAAGTTAGAAAGTGAAGGTAAGCCAGGAACATTTCTAATGCTTATTTTTTTGTTAGGAATATATGCCTAAAAGGCAATAGCGCTAGAGGTAGTGTTCATTTTACAACATTTTAAGGACGTAGTTTTCCATTTTAGTCTATGTATTTGGGTTAAAATTGGGGGCACGTTGGTTCGTAACATGGTTGAGAGGGAGATAATGGGCAATATCGTCCCCTTTTACTGCAACGTAAAACTGACAAACATGGATTAAATGTTTTTACAATTTTTTTCGTTATTACGTTTAAACGAGAAAAAATGTGTTCAGTTTCTCGTTTTAACGTGAATATATTAAGCTCATATCCAATGCACTGAATAGGGGCCAGTCACATTAAGCAGGTCCGAGTGCGTGATCTGTATGATCTGCAGCAAGGCGCAGGGGAGGAGCCAAGCCTTGGCATTGTGCTTATGTCTAATGACAGGACAGACTGTGGCACTCCAACTAACTATTGTATTCACGTTTGTCACTTCTACCCTTCCGTACACCAAAAATAGGGACTCCTAACCTCACTCTTACTTAATTCTTGAAAGCTCCTACTTGTTTTGCTTCCCTAAAGCCTATATATAACCCCTTAAAAAAAATTCATGTATGTTTGTTTTTTCCTCAGAAGCCATAGGCTAGTTATTGTTTTCTTGACATTTGGAGATGGCAGAAGTCATTAGTAACCCTGTGCCTGATGCACCACCTGCTACGGAGGAGGAGATATCTGCAGAATTGCCCCAGGACAGTAACACTGAGGAGAGTGAATCATCAGACCCAAGCATGTACCGGTATATTAAAAATGATCTGTTCACGTCTGAGATTTACAAGGTGGAGATAAGAAACCTGCCTAAATTCACTGGGTTTAATGATCTCAAGAAGTTCTTGGCCAAGCAAAATCTCAACCCACACAAAATCAAGCTGTTTGGAAAGCAGACGTTTGCTTTTGTGACTTTTAAAAATGAAGAGGAGCGTGATAAGGCGATGAAGTTGGTGCATGGGATGCAGTGGAAAGGCCAGGTGCTGAATGTTAAGCTAGCTAAGCCCAAAGCAGACCCCATTATGAGAAAGAGGAAGCAAGAGGAGAGCGAGGGCCCCCCTTCGAAGAGGACAGAGGAAGAGGAGGAGGAGCCGCTGAGTATCCAGATTGCCAATGCAGTGACACCACTGTGGAACATGCCCTACAATGAGCAACTCCGCAGAAAGGAGCAGGAGGTGGTGTCTGTGTTACAGAGACTAGCCAAGTGAGTGATGCAGAGTTTTTTGTTGTTTTTTTAATAGTAAAATACTATTGGTTTTGTTGGTGATGAAATCTGGAGGAATTAGAGAAAAAGACATCAGCTGAGTTGTTTTAAAGAACAAAAACATTCTTTCTGAGTGTCAACAATTTGAACACATCAGCCATCACTCCAATGTTCATGTTGGTGGTTATGGCAGAATGTTTCTTTACACTTTAGCAGTGTGTTATAGGCAGACCTGGGTTCTACTTTACTCTAAAATAATGGCTTACTTTTTGTGTGGGCTGCTATAAATATGTGTACAAATAACCTACTTAAAGCTGCTTTCCAAGAATAACCTCTGATTCTGTTAGGGAGATTGGCAACACCAACAAAGCCATGTTACCTTGGCTGTTTGCACAAAAAGGAAAATACAACAAGATGTGCTGTCCTCTGGAAGATATCCGCCCTTCTCCTACCCAGGTAATTTAAAAATGTTTATTGATAGTCGTTGTTATTAAACGTGATCATGTCATGTCTTAACCTGCATCTCTGGGTTGTAGACAGAGTACAGAAACAAGTGTGAGTTCCTGATTTCAATTGGAGCAGATGGAGAGGACAAGACCATAGGATTTCGGCTGGGGAAATATAAAGGCGGCTCTTGTGCTGTGGTCGGTCCAGCAGAGACCTGTCATGTCTCAACCCAAGCCAAAAAAGTGGTCAGTGAGTTTCAAAGGTTCATCAGGTAGGTCTCATTGTTTATCCTCACAGGATGAAACTTAAAGGTAACAAGAATGTTAAAACGGTGATGTTTTTGTATAGGACAACGACTTATTCAGTGTACAGCCCAGAGACCTACGAGGGACACTGGAAGCAACTAACAGTTCGAACCACAAGGACAGGGCAAGCTATGGCTGTAGTTTTCTTCAACCCACAGGTAACTACGACAAGACAGCCGAAACGTATGGCAAAAAAAATTCTAACTACTATTGTGGTGTAACAGTAATGCATAAATGTTGCCTTTAAATCTGTCATTTTAGAAACTGGATGAGGAGGAACTAGATGCTTTGAAAACCTCCATGAAGCAGTACTTCACAGAGAACGAGGGGAAGGACAGTGGCATTACATCGCTTTACTTTGTTAGAGAAGGGCAAAGGTGGGGACCGCCTGAACAGGTTTTCTACAACATACAGGAGTAACACGATCGTAATTTGAATTTTATTGTACAGGACGTCTCCTAACCCTGAGGACCTGCCCTGCGAGCTGGTGGGTGGAGAGAGTTGTATTTATGAAGAGCTCTTGGGACTGAAGTTCAGAATCTCACCTCATTCATTTTTCCAGGTAACCCAATGACAGCACAGCAGTTTATTTTGTTTTATATTATTGTTATTTTAAAGTGATTTGTCTTTCCTTAGGTGAATACAGGAGCTGCGGAGGTGCTGTACTCTACTGTTGGAGAGTGGGCCCAGTTGGATGAGAACAGCACTGTCCTGGATGTTTGCTGTGGGACAGGGACAATTGGGATCTCTTTAGCAAAGGTTGGCTGGCACAGCTTTTAAACAAAATGTTTAAACTTTCCATGTCTAACTGTAAAACATTTTATTAATTGCAAACTCAGTCATGTGTGTTGTTATATGACACTGTTAGATGAGTACTGATTGACTGTGCGTTTGTGGTCTTTAAAGTTAACTCGTTGTGGTCTTACAGAGAGTAAAGAAAGTGATTGGAATTGAACTCTGCCAAGAAGCAGTGGAGGATGCCAAAGTCAATGCAGAACTTAATGGTAAATCCGTTATGGCATTCTTGCATACTGATTGTTGATAATCTGAAAATTCAAATCTGTCAATTTTGCCCATTAATCTGTTTTTGTTTTAAGGGCTGAGTAACATTGAGT
Organism: Periophthalmus magnuspinnatus; assembly: GCF_009829125.3. NCBI lineage: Eukaryota > Metazoa > Chordata > Actinopteri > Gobiiformes > Gobiidae > Periophthalmus > Periophthalmus magnuspinnatus. Next base: position 18,313,960 of record NC_047134.1, read on the forward strand.
TTCACTGTGGAAAGGCTGAGGATGTGTTCCCAAACATCCTGAATGGTCTTGTTGCATCCAACCTCACAGCTATAGTGGATCCACCAAGAGCAGGCCTGCGTGAGTAAAATAAATTGCAAGATATAGATTAAACCAGTTGAGTTCAATATGCCAGAGTATAATAAGAATATTATTACACAGATTCCAAAGTTATTCTAGCTATAAGGAGAGCAGAGCACCTCAAGAGGCTGGTCTATGTTGCATGCAATGCAAAGGCTGCTATGAACAACTTCATAGAGTAAGTGAACATTTTTGGGGTGAACTGAATCACTTTTACTATCCAGTTTTAGTTTATTTATATTTGTATTTTTTGTTTTTTTCATTTCTCAGTCTGTGCCGAGCCCCGTCAAACAGAGTCCATGGGGCCCCTTTCCGTCCGGTAAGGGCCTTGGCTGTGGACCTCTTTCCTCAGACGATGCACGTTGAATTGGTCCTTCTCCTGGAGAGAGTGGGCTACGAATCCCAGACACCAGAGGACAGTGGCAGCCAACAACAGCCTGGCTGTTAGTGTAAAATATACAAATAATACCCAGCGGCAGGGGTTTGAAATACAGCTGACTGATTTTTTTTAAAAACTTTTGATAAAGATGTGTCTCCTTTCAGTTTAAATGTACAATATCCTCCGCCATGCCTGGTCCATTTGAAAATATGCTTCTGAATGTCTTCCTTCATTTTGTGTTCTGCTTATGTTCCTTCACTTAAAACCAATAAACTTCTCTCATATCATTACTCTCACACATTTCATTTTACCTAAATATCACAGAAGGCAGTGAAATGAGGTTGCAATACATAGCCTACTTCATTTCCCTAAGCAACATCTCATGGAAATGGGACACACACAAAAAAGGTTTGAAAGATTAGGGGCTCAGTGGAGTCAACACCAAAGTATTAAGAAGCCACGATTCAATAAATTATCACTAAGTTAAATCACTATTAAATGCTAATAAAATTCAGAGTTGATTTTTCACTTGAATTCAGGTCACCTTACACATGGTAGTCCCTTTCTGTCAGCTGTAAACTGAAAAAGGCTAGTACAGAGCTGAATTGTAAGCAATGAGCTCTTATGGTGACACTAAAAACAATACAGGACAAGCACCCCTGCAGAAGTACTAGCTGTGGAGGTCAACGGATGAAGTTTAGCTGTTGTGCTATATTTATGCTGAAACTGCTTGCTGACACATTGATTAGTATGCACAGTCCCTAATGAAACAAAAATGACAAGTTGAATAAAAAAAATAGCGGTCCTCATCAATGGAGAGGTACGGACGGAAATCCCTCTTTGCGTCCCCAGTTTGAACCATGGCTCTATTAGAATAACTGGATGGGGCATTGCTGTCTCGAGTTATCTTAGTGGCCACTCATTGGTGCTACAGCGAAAAAAATCCCTCCTGCCCAAAAAGGATTTTTCCCATAGAGCGTAATGTAATCACACACTGTTCGTGTTCGGCTGTCAGTGCACCTACAGATTTCACAAAGGTCGCGTGACAATTTTACCTATTTTCAGATCATAAACTTTTTCTCAGCTCAAAATGCATCTGTTGTCTTAAAAACGCTTTTTAATAGTTTGCTTCGGGTTCGCTCCATGTCTAGCTAAACTCAAGCGCTGATTGGTTAGATCACGTGGTACGACATGAACGAGCACGTGAGCGACGCTAACGAAACTGTCGTGAATGAGCCACAGGTTTAGAACATGTTTCAGAAGTGCCCTGGAAGCATAAACATTATAGTTTGTAATTTATTTATTATTTCCCGTTCTCCTTCGCGGCCGCTCCGCTCACTCTTGTCGCGCAAAGCCTCATGGGGAGTAGCCCAACTGCGCATGCTCTATGGGCAGGACAGGACCGGATATACATAGCCGCTAAAGGCTAAACTCGCGACATGCGCCATTGAGCACGGCCAATTGACTTCAACGGGCCTTGCTTGTGTGGCAAAGAAGGATAGCCATAAAGCTGGTGCATGGGATGCAGTGGAAAGGTCAGGTGCTGATTATTAAGTTGGCCAAACCCAAAACAGACCCATAGATCAGAGCCATAAACTATACGGTCTATGATTTGAGCAGTGACCCCATCATGAGAAAAAGGATGGAGAGGCTCCCATCAAAGAGGGCGGAGGGAGAGGAGGAGGAGGAGCCGCGCGGTTCTGCTTCTTCATTATGGCCCTGCACCTATGCCAGTAAACTGCTCTCACATCATGTTCAGGACGTTTTATTTTGCATAACAAACATCACTGAAGTCAATGAGCTCAAATAGGTCTACTTCATTTTCTAAGCAGAACATCTCAAAGTTATTACAATGCAACAGCAAAATAAATTGATCCTTCTTGCACCAACACAGAAGACAACAAATAGCACATTCTTTAAGCAATCTAAATGCATTTCTATTTTACACCAGCTAGATTTAACAATGTAGATGAATTTGCTGCCATGAAATATTCTATAAATGCATATAACTGCTAGCTTTGGTTATGTTGTTTTGTTGGTTTATCACAAAACCTCAATACACTTATTTGGCCAGAGGCATTTTTAAAATACCGGGCAAAAGTGTCAGTTCTGCACATTTCATTTTAAAAGGTGTTTTAGGTCCAACATTCAAAATGATAATCTAAGGTGACATGTAGTCAAAAGACAAAAAGGTGCCTATGAAATTGTGGCCTGTGTATATGCCATTAGTTAAAAAATGTAGTACATTTTAATGTAACATTTAGTTTAAAAAATTGCCACACTATGACTACCTATGCCAGTTGCAGGGTCAATATGGAGCAGTGCGATTTTCTTGTCCAAATAAAAAAAGTTAACTTGAAAATTTCTCAAAAGCACTTATTTTAGTACCAAACACAGCAAGAGCAGTCAACAAAAAGAACAAGACAAGTGCATAACAACCTTAAATAGTGACTTCACAACACAACTTTTGATCGTGCAAATCAAGACAGCATCTTTCTCCAGCAAATTATGGAATATTTTGTGCCCATCACGAAATAAAACCAACCACACTACCAAGTGAGAAATCCAATTATCAACTCCTCTGGTATCACAAAGAGCATAAATACGTACATTTATTAGTAGTCCCTTTTTAAATATTGTAAAGCACAGATATCGGTACAACTGATCGTAGAAAACATTTAAAACAAAACCCATATGGAAAAAAACATACACTAATTTCATTTTTGACTTGACCAATTCACCTTGAACCTCTCCAACAACTAGAGAGGTAGATGGCATTTGCTCAACTGTGCATGTTAGTCCGACTCAAACAAATAAAGTCATAAAATGTGGCCGAAGGATGCGAGCAGCTTGTCTGACTATATTGCCACTAAGTGATGCATTTTTTTAAGGTAGCGACACGTGTTTTGGACAGTGACTGGTTTCAGTGGGGGTTAAAGATTCTTCCTTAAACGTCAACAGTGCAGAGGGGTTCGCTCCCGGGTTGGGCAGACTCCATAATGGTCATCTTAGGTTTCTTCCTGGTCTCCTCCTGAGGCACAAAAAATGCATATAAACAATATATACACAGCAAACAACTTGATTAAATTTAGGCAGGAAATGATACCCTCTGTTTGGCCAGTTTTCTCATTTCTTCTTGCAGTTTGTTCAGGATATGTAGGTTTGGCTTGTTCTTTTTGGCATACTGCTGAAGCTCAATCACACTCTTGTCTGAGCTCTCCTGCAAAACAGATCAAGTGTTAATCAGAGTGCCTTTTTTGGGGGGGGGATTTTAGTCCTTATGCTCAAATTCATTAAAGAGGGAGTTTTTCCACTTCTATAGAAATATTAACACCTAACATATTCAGATCACCAGGTTACCTTTTATGGGATTTGAAAATACTGTTAGTCAAAAACAAAATATTGTGTTTTTTAAGTTTCACTTCACTGAGTCTCCCCTCCCCTAGCTGTCCGTGCGAAGTTTCTCCCCCTTCGGAGTGTAATCACTGCACTACAGCTAATGAAACCACTGCACATCCTATCAGGGTTGTCAAGTTCCTGTGTAGTTTTGTATCATGTATATCTTGCATATTTATGGAGAATTGTTGTGTGGGAGAATGGATCACATAGGCTTGTAGGCTGAGCATTGAACAGAATCTTACAGTTAAGCATAAGGAGGGTTCAAATAGGACCCGGGAGAGATGGTTAAATTACATTAAACCTCTTCAGGTATGCTTTTGATGAGGGAACAATGTTATAACATGATAGAAAGCTTTAAGAAACATAAAAAGTATAAAAATCTATTATACAATCCCCCTCTTTAAGAAATTCTCATACAATCTGCAAATTTCCAAATTATTGCTCAAATACAAATCTAATATAAATCAAATCGTGTATTTGTGTACCTTCTTCACCATCTTGTTGCTCTCCCTCCCGTACATTCTCAGCAGCGAACCCCAGTTTTTCACATGTGGATGAAGCATTTGCAAGATCTTTTGGGATGCCAACTGTTTTCCGACTCTTTTGTTTTTGCCTGAAAAAGAAAAAAAACAAACAAAACAAAGCAGATGGGTGTTTAAAAAGTTACACTGAATTACAGTTTAATCATTCATTGTCACGGCTCCATTTAAACTTACACCAGCCTCGTACAGTGTGCTTCCCACAGGTCATCACATATTCACTCTTCTGGTTTTTCCCAGGAATCACCTCAAATTTAATGCTTGTGTCACCCATACCATGGTTTCTGTGGTCATAAAGGGGGAGGACATGTCAGGACTTTGCACTGCTCACCATTTATTAGAATAAATATGTCTAACTCACCTTTTAAGGCACTCATGTAGAATCTGATATGGCGAAAGTAGTCCTGCTTTATTGGTCAACTCATAAACTCTTGAGTCCTCTATACTGATATGATTAAAATACTGGGGGCAGAAAAATTTTTAAGTTGGACAAACCTAAATTGTATCATTTGTGTAAGTAAATTAGGTGACGTTTATGGTAAAAAAAAATACCTCCAGTTCATCTCCCTCCACCGGCTTTTCCTCTGAGGTTTGCTTCACAAAGTCGGGGATGAGGATTTCCAGTGTGGCACGAGCTGCAAATAGAGCTCAGTTTTAACATACAGTTTAAAGATTCAATAGGTAAATATAATGCCCTCACAAACAAAAGAAAATACCAGCTTTATTCTTGGCAAGTTTTTTACTGCTTGCAGTTCCTGTACCATAGGTTACTCCATCAATAATAACAGATGCTCCAAAAGGTTCACTTGGGTTCTCTGTAGAGACATAAAAATCTCATCAGTTTTTATATCATGGCAAATGTCCTCAAAATGTTACAACTGAATCTTACCACATTCAAAAAAGTTGTAAACAGGTCGAACTTTTAGGACACGTTGCATATATTCATGTAGGATGCAGACTTCAGACTTGCCATTTGGGTTGATGACAAATTCTGAGAAGGAGATATTAAAAATGTATTATTAAATGTAGATTAAATATAGATGTAAGTTGTCATCAAATCTTAGCCAGCCTACCTTTCTTGGTGGGTGCATCTTGTACAGACAGTGTGATGAGCTTCTGGTTGGCAGGTAGGATAGGTCTCTCCGACTCGGCCTGCTTCCTCTTCATGTCTCTGTTGAATTGCCGCCGCTCTGCCCATGTGCGAAACTTCTTCACTGTCACTTGTTCAAAGTCAAAGCACTTCTCCAAGTACTGACGAAAATCTTCAAGTTCTGCGTGGCAAAAATACAATGGTTAAGACAAAACATTTATTGACAGTGCTACAAAAAGTAAAATAAACTTGTAACCAAGCCTAATTTCTAAACTCACACAAAAATAAGAGATCAAATTACACTTATGTGATAAAAGTCTGGTGCATCTTTAAGTTACCAAGAAAATATAATTGATCTGTATAAATAGCCACATAAAATAGGCACATTTTTAGCCAGTTTACATATAATAAGCTAGGCTGACAGAAAGACCTGATTAAATCACAATACTTCATCATAGCAGAAATAGAAAAAATAAACTCAAGGCTGACCTCAAACTTCCTTACCTATGGACTCATCTTTACAGACCTCCACCTTGGCCTTGACCTGTCCCAAAGCCCCCTGCGCAGAGTCACACGCCTGGGGGTCTTTGCTCTGGGAGTTGGCCTCAGCTTCTCCATCAAAGGAGTCGGGCTGACTGGAGGAGGGTATGTTGTCTGCATCATGGGCTGGACACAGAGGCTCAGTACTGCTCATCACTGCTTCGTTATTCAGTCTGCTGGATTTGACAGGAGACTCCTCAGCATTTTGAGTCATTTCACCATTGAGCTCCTTTTCCTCCTGCTCCTTCATTTTCTTGTAGTGCAGACAGGGGATGCTGCTCGTCGGTGGGTCGTGTTTCTGTAAAGGATTTGTGAGTATACAACTTGAATCCATGCAAACAATTAATGCACTTTGAAAGCTCATATGAAAATTGAATAAAAGTAGTAATTTTAATGCACGTGCAAAGATTCCAACCTTTCTTAACGTCTTACCCTGATACTTCCGGTTCCCAGGAAGTAGGGTCTGGACCAGGTGACCACTCTGGTCTCTCTGTGCAGGTAGACTGGAATGCCAGAGTTATGGAATGTCATGATCCATCCATCAGGAAGAGGCTCAGTAGGAGGGCGCCCCCTACCTATCACACATTACAGCACACATTCACAATGACAGTGTACATATAGTCATGATGTGCATTAGGTTTACAAACGTCAACTGAGTAAACATTGCCATCTTCTGGGCACTCCATGTTTGAGTCATTCAACATGCATTTTTACAAATAGCACGAATTACATTTATCCAGTATTATGTGAAAAACAATTGATTATTGAACACAGATCACTGCAATAAGGTACTAGACTTGTTCTTCATTTGTAAAACTCTGTAGAAAGGTTGTATTTGGTTTAATATGATTTAAACCAGTCCCTCACTCACTCTTGAGAACAGTCTTAATTTTGGTCATCATGGGCTGGACCCCTCCCTCTCCGTCAGACTGGTGGTCACTGTCTCCTCCATATTTGTCCTCTGAGGGACGCAGCTTTTTGGGGACTGGCATGCCCTCCTCCAGCAGGGCATCCACATCATTGTCAAACTCCTCCTGGAACAGTCAGTGGTTAAGGCTGGGAGGGAAGGATGCATCACCACATATGGGAATGGGATATTCATATTGTGAAGAGATGAGTGGAATATACACCAGTATAAAAGTCAAAATTATTGCAGTACCACTCTTACTTCATCTTAAATCATGATTATTAAAAGAGTACATCTTACAAAGTAAAAAGGCATGATGATGAAAAATAAATATGGTATAAAAGGATGACAGAGTAGACAAGTACAACCCAACATACCTCATAGGAGAAAGCAACAGCCTCATCATCTGCTTGCTCCTGCTGAACTATGGCGTCAGACTTAAATGTGCCGTCATCGGGGTCCAGGAAGTTCTCATAGAAGTCTTCAAACTCATCCAGAACAGCATACTCTACTTTATTTTCCATATCTATCTCATTCTCCTCAGATAATCTCCCTGCTGCATTTCCAGAACTACCCTCGCCACCATCCTGATCACTGGTCAAATCATGCAACCCACCATTAACGCTGTCTAACCCTTCATCTGCTTCGCTTTCTTGGCCTTCACCTGTGTACAAAACCTTCCTATCTTTACTATTGCTGCTGCTCTCTGCAAAGCTTACACGAATCTTAACATCTCTGAGAAGTTTAAGATCAGGCAAAAACTTGGTGACTGGGGGAGCGTGCCGTGCGGTTCTTGGACACAGTGGGATAGGATTGGCCTCACTTTTGGAAACCGTATTACAAAAAGTTATGGACGTTGAAGCGAGGGGCTGATGCGGCTGGTCTTCCCCGTCCCCTGGGGTGTCTGTGTGTCCATCACCACCAGAGCTAACGTCCATTACCTCTGCGTCACTGGACGTTTGCAGGGGAGGTGGTGGAGGTGCTCTTTCCGCATTTTGGGCCAAATCGTGAGGTGGCTCCAAGGGGAGAGGGGGTAGAACATCATCTATCTCCATTTCTATGTTAATTTACTTTTTACAAAGTACTAATTAAAAAACTATCGGAATTCTTTTATCTAAAATCGCAATACATGCAGAAACGCATCACTGTATTGATCATGTACCATGGTTGAAAATGCTAAGCTGACTACATTGTTCTTTTCATTAATGTAGACAGCTTTCAGAATCACTGTCTCAATTATTGGAAATCACAATGCATTCAGCTTATGAGGGCTCTAGGCACTGATCATCCTCCTCTGAGCTTCTGGGAGCTGTCAAAAGAAGATAGAATAGCGAGATAGAAAATCAAACCTATGGAAACATCGGAACAAGCCATAATAGTAAACCTTGCACTTTATGTATGCAATAGCAGTGAGTGACTAGCCACAAAAAGAGATAGATCCAGTCTATGAGCGGCACACGGGGCCCTTGATAATTTTAGCATGGATGCTAGTGTAAATGCTAACCACTCTTTAGCCTATTCTGAGCCGTGTTCATCATAACATTTAATGCACATCATGATATAAGCGCTTACCAACAAATGTGGCGCAGGCACCCACACAATCGAGCGACGAAGATGAGTATATTATTTAATTTTCGAAGAGGCATCGACTCGCCTCAGTTTCAGGGCAGCCATCTTGAAGAGGACCACATAGCGGCAAAAACCGGCGCGGCGGCGTCTCCCCGCCCCTGATGTTGCCAGATCACAAATGCAATATTCAGCCACAAAAAGTCAAGAAAGTAAAATAATAATAATAATAAAAAATAAAATAAACATAAGCAACAACAAAACGTTCTGCAAATTTCCGAATAGAAATGATTAAATATCGTTTCACGCTTTGCCAGTCTTTATTACAAACAAAAAAAAGTAGGCGGGGGCAAAAGTATAGACTATTTTAAGTCTATACTTTTGCAGGAGAAAATGAGTAGACCTACATCTAGTCGTCTCCGCGTACATTGTGAATTTGAGGTAATTTGTCCTACTTATTATGACTATACCTGTATTCTTTGACGTAGTCTATGTAACGGGCGCTCATGATGGGGATTGCAGTACCAAAACTGGACAGCAGGTGTCACAAGTGAATCAACAATGTGCACACACAAAATACACAAACTAAAATAGCACTAACCAATGGAAACTGACGGCCCACACCCAATGTCATCTTCATTGTGGCAAAAAATTTACTTGTGTTTTTTTATTACTGTAAAATCTCTTCAAAACTACAATATGCTCATGTTTTGTATTTGTTTTGGTAGAAATCAGTAAAACAAAATAAATTACAGTGATGCTTTTTAAAATAAAATAATTTCTAATTAGCTTTGATACCTGAACAGAAGGGTGTCATCGAAAATAAGCAGCATTGTTTCATTTTTGTTTTTTTTGTTTTTTTCAAGTAGTAGTTTGGTTTGTAGACAATGGCATATAATGGATAAATTAAAGTGACCAAACCAATCATACCTGGATTCAAAGTTACAGAATGTTGCTCTACAAAATGCTGTTCTTTGGCAATGCTTTTAAATAAGCAAAACTCTTAAACAGTAGTATTTACTTAAATACTTAAGTACTTAAATTAAAAAAAGAAATACATGAAGCTGAGGCAGCTAGATGGAACTAGCTATAAAAGTGCTGAGAGTCTGTTCAATGGCCTGTCGTAGAGGTCAACAGATGAAGTTGTAGAGTTTCACAAAGGCACAAAGCAGTTTCTTTTTTAAATTTTCATGATTGTAGCTTGAAGTGGAAAGAATTAGTGCTCCACTTTGTTGTGTCACAGTTGAGCATGGTTCGTTCGGTGAATTTGACGTTCCCTTCTGCATCTATCAAAATGATTGTGTTGGTCCTGGATAAACAAAGAGATAATACAATATAAATGGCAGGTAAGACTAATAAAAAAAGGAATAATAGTGTTTCAGCAGAAATTATATAGAATGTGCAGTAGCTCAAATAATTCCTATTATATACACATTAAAAAGCTTGGTAACTTAAAGATGCACTATGTAACATTTTCTGGTGAAGGGTCTGCAATGTAAGATATAGTCTAGTCTTTGCTTGAAAAAAGTAAATCTCAAGATTGGTTAGATTTAGTCTCAGTTTAGGTGGCAAATTGCATGTTTTTCCAGGCATATTTGCATGTTTTTTCTATCAAATTTGCACAATTAGCACATTTGTTTTTACCTATAAGTGGTCCTAATATGCTGTTATGTTTTAGCAAAAAAAAATACGATGCAAGATAAATAAGTTTAATGGCATACTGTGAAACATTCTAGGCAACGCAATAACCTCTCCATGGAGATAAGCAGGTGGCGAATCCTCCACCAGAAAAGTTACATACTGCACCTTTAACTGGGGCTGTGGTACTAGCTGCTTTCCTGAGCCTTTAGTTACAGGGCAGGTCAATGTATTCCCTAATGCAGTGTGGCGTCACGAAGCAGGTGCCTCCTTTCTATTTGCTCACTGTGGAGGATCAATTATACTAAGTGCTTATATGTTCAAGGCACATTCGGTTCTCACTCTGGATCACATGCACTAGGCAAAGCAGAAGAAAAAAAGAACAAGGCAGTTCTGTGAGGTCAAAACCACTGACCTTGTGCCATAATGAGGGGAACGGACACACACAGCCGACAGGGCCTTGATCATAGCTGTACTGTAGCCATCGCCCTGAAGCTCTTGGATTGGGTCAGGTGCATTTCTGATAAAACAAAACATCATCAGCATAAGGTGCCATTCAAATTTCAGTGTCACAATTATTGGTAGTATGTCCCCTTTAAATTTAAATCAGATATTGTAGATATTTTATTATTTTATTGCAGTAACAGCTGTGACAGCTATTGCACTACATAGACACCATTATTAACTAAAATGTTAAATGTTTGAATGTAAATAATGCTTATGAATGTATAAAATAAAATACAATAAAAGAGAAATGTGCTTACAATTCTTCATTGTTGAGGACTTTGAGCAGCTCTTGCACCAGTCCATCACAGGACAAAGACTGGTCACTGACCACATTAGTGAAATGGAGCTTTCCCTGAAGGAGCTTCTTCCATGGTGTATCCAACAGTGAGTTACTTAAGCCGTAGATTCCTGCTACACAAATGAACAGTATTATTTGCCTGTATAGCACTGCACAGTTATGGACATCAATTCTAGTGCAGAAAACAATCAGGGTCAATGTGATAGTTTAAGCAATCTTCAAAACCATATGACCATTAAAATAAATGGGTTATTAATAGTGGACAGGATGAATAGTTACTACAGCAACAGTATTAAGCACAGACCTGGTTTTAGATGGATGGGTTCAGCGCTGCCTCTGTTTCCATAGTAACACACTGTGTCCTGTTTGGCTCTACATGGGACAGAAAAAGAAAGAGAATTAGGTATCCAATTTACCGTCCATTGTTAATATGAATGTTTTATAATGAATAACAGCTGCTGAAGAAACCACAGCACAAATTAGCAACTGATTCATTTCAATTATTACTTCTTATGCACCATTTTATGCGAAGAAATGCACATGCAGAATTAATGATGCTATGATATGGTGGTGACTAAACTGTCACATGCACGTCTTACCAATTGTATAAATATAACATATATTGTTAATAAGCCATTAACAAACCATTAACCACAAAGTAATAAATATTACTGTGAAAACCCCATTAAAAGGAGGAAAAAAATCACATCAAGGGTGCCTTTGATGGCTCTGGTGCAACCAAGTGTATAATAAATTATGACAAAGTCCTTTGAACAAGCAGGGAAATTGATTTTTTGATGTCAGTTTTATGACACCCTTACTAGTGCCATCAGTCAATCTGAGAAGCGCTAGAATACATCTTCAACGGCCAACTTGGAGAGCTTCCCGGTCGACTGGCAAGAAGGAAAAAATCTACAGGGTACTGGGTGTTCTACAAAATGCAATCAATGTACTGACTATATACCAACATTATATAATTATGACTGCATGTTTTAACTTGTGAATATTTTATGAAAAATCAGTAGACATAGTAGGCACTGATTTTATTTGCAAGTCCAACTGCTTATCAAATATGGTCTTTTGATGACATTTTTATACTTAGCCAAATAAACAGGAAAAACTGTAACTGGAATTAATGTTACGTCATCCAAAACTAAGAAACTGATGAGACGTTAGAAATAATCCAGGCTGATGGAGCATTTTCATATCCAGCTTTGTTCATGATATTTCTTTAAAGGTCGTATATTATGCAATATGTGATCATTAGAATATTTCCTCATCAAAAACATACCTAGAGTTGTGTTTTCTTTCATTCACACATTTGAGTAACCCTTTACTATTAGTCTGTCCTCATCTCCAAACTCAAAATGCTCTCTTCCACCTTGTGATGTCATAAAGTGGTGTTCTTCATGTTACCTTTTACTTTTTGTTCAGTAGAGATGGGCAATTCTAGGGCTGAAATCATCCAAATAATTGTAGTAAAGGTGGATGGAGTTTAAAAACACGGTGGTGCACCTCCTGTATTATCACATGAATTCACAAGGAGCTTTTGTGTTCAAGTGTTTTCTGCTTGAGAGAACAACTCATCCTAAAAATGCAGGATTTGTGTTAAACATTTGTGAATGGAACAGAGCATGACTCGAGCTGTATGTGTTTAATGAGGAAACAACATTATAACATATCAGAAAATAGCAAAATATTGGACCTTTAAGTAATTTCAACAAACTCCAGGAAAAGGTTTTTGAGATAGATGCACAAGAGTACCAAAATCTTTACTCTGAAATTATTAATATATTAATGTTCGTAAACCATTCAAGTTTTTGTAATTGTCATAATACTGTCTGTGATTGGTCTATGTTAGAGGCACTGCATTACTAGACAGAGCATTAGATATTATTTTCTCCCATTAGAAAGTGTGAGGGATATTGCAGCCTCTGAGGTGTGCAGCTGTGAACCGATTTGGACTGAGATGAGGGCACAGCTGGAGGCGAGGACCACTGGACTGGACTGGACTGAAAGAGAAGGGGCAGAGCAGAGTCTTGGGCAGAGTTGTTCAGATCTGAGTCAGAGTGATCAGTACACTGCTGGGAGAGGCTCTAATGAAGAAGCCTCTGTGCTAAAGGCTGCAGCGCTCTACAGTCACAGCTGTGAAGAGCTGCTCCAAGACACACATATCACATGGTCTTCAACATCATCACCGCCGCATGTCTTGCCCAGTGACACAACAACTGAGTGGATCTGGGATTGTACTGACAACTTTTTGGTTAGAAGGCAAATTCTCTAGCTCTTGATCTATTGCCTGGTCTTAAAGGTATAACTCCTACAGTAACAATGACCTTTAAGCAATAATGTAAGCCTTAGTTTGATTACGCTTTCAATTTATTTCAATCAGTTCAATTCCTTTTAATTTATGATGGTAATAATAATAGTAATAATAATTTACCGTTTATGAGTGTACTCTAGTAGATTCATCTATAAACTACCGACTAATCAGGACTTGCAAACAATCTTAACAGTGGGATTGAGATTAATATCTTCACATTATTTCCTACTTTAGTGTCTTCTGCAATAACGTTCTTCAATATCATCTTGTTTAATTAAATCAATACCTGTTTTTAGGACATGCACCTTGTCTTTACTTGAAACTATCTCCACTTCATTTCACAGGAACATCAGAGAGAATTTCCATTAAAACAGATAATCTTGAGGGCATTGACATTAAAGTGAGTGTCTAAAAGTGGGATCAGAAACACCAAAGCTACAGAAAAGACAGATGACATGTTGGATATGGAGCTTAGAGGGTATCCTGCTGAGAGAGGCCGATATGAAAATTTAAATATATATAGCTTTTCCTGCTAAGTCCAACCCCAGCATGGTGCATGTAGGAAACACACAGATGTCAGTGACCAAAGAAGTGACATGGAAAACTGAACTGGGCAGGTTATGAATTATTAAAGAAGGTATGACCAGCTTGAAAATGCAAAATATGGTATTCTGTGTAGCGTTTGTAGTTAAAAATGTTAATATGGATGCTACCTAGCTCATATATTAATATATATTAATATATATATATATATATATATATATATATATGTATAGTGATTCAATATTATGGGCTGTTGTGTCATTATATCACTATAAGTATTTCTAATACATTTTACAAAGTGGTACCATAACAATTTTGTTGTTTGTTTAGAGAAAGGAAACTTGCTTATGCAATACATTTGACAGATTCATGGGTTTGATGAATAAAATGGGTGTATTTCATATTACACATTGATCGCAAAATAGTGGTATTATCACATTGTGAGCCATGTATTCTGTATAGAAGAAGGAGATGACTTTAGGCATCTCTTCAAGGCAATATAAATGTTCTAAGTTCACATGACTCATGATAAAAATCTAAATTGTGATATCTATATATTTTGTTGCATACTGCCCATCCCTAGTTGAATCCTTGAATTATTTTGAGAATACCATTGTGAAGTACTAGTGTCACTAGTGTCTTATTAATAACTGTAAAGTTGCAATTTAAATACTGAATATGCATTGAAATTGTACATTGGTATGGATTTTATAGACTGAAGCTAAAGACTATGTAAATATTTGCATTTAGGGTGATAAGTATTACCATCTTAAACCCTCTTGACTAGTAAAATACTTGGCACACACATCTCATCTGTCTCTGTGCGTCATAAATCACAAGTCTGTGCTGAAGACCAATGAGGGATCCTATGTAATTGCTACACTGAGCGGCTGTTACCCACCAGATGTGCTTATTGATTGGGAGACAAAATGCCTTATTTTATTTTCCTAGGTCGATGCTACACAGAGGAAACAAATATACCGTGATGAGGATGTATTCTGTAATTATATATCTCGCAGCCTTACGCAGAGAACACAGTATTCTTTCATAATGCAGCACTATTGGCAAAAATGTAATCTTTTATTATTGGCCAACATTATGTGTGTAATGTTTTAGCCTCTGATAAGCACCACCTGAGCCAAACACATCAAAAGCAAAAATTCATATTCAGTTTTTACTGACCTCTAGTGGTCGGGGTAGTAGGGCTGCACAAAAGTTATCACAATATCACAACATTGACTGATGGAATAATCAAATATAGTCAATATATCACAATGACACCAGGGTTCTACTTCTGACAACAATGTGCTGATTTTATTAACCTTATTATTTTCCTAATTAAGTCCAAAATGAGCCCTGATTTAGTCCAGGTTGGTTTGTCTCAGTTTCACTGGTTAATTAAAGCATGTCATTTTTTAATTTTATTATAAATGAAATGAATGAGTTCAGTATAGTATATACTAAGTATATTAAATATATTGCAATAAGATCAATATTGCAGTTCTTAACAGCCATATCGTAAAACTTTTCATTATCGTGCAGTCCTACGGCGCTGCATTCAACTGTTCAACCTATACGGATCTATGTTGTCACACACACACACACACACACCCCCCCACACACATCCACACACGCACACACACACACATGCACATACACTCACACAACTATTTTGGTGTAATTTTAATTTAATTTGCATTTGTTTTTAGATTATGCTAATTAAAAAGAAAACCAATCTGCACAATTCAACTTGATTTCATTTCTTAACCATTGCCCTACAAGTTTCATTTTGGTAATTGTGAAACAAAACTGAATGTTGGATAATAGATTTGTAGATCCACAAAAAAGGAAAATCATTGCTCAGTTGCTTTATCAGTGGAAATCAGCCTTGCGCAATCTACATTCTACATTCATAGAAGACTCATAACATTCACTCTTCTTCTCTTCTGGCTCTAGATCAAAGACACGACCTACAGACCCTCACAGGAGTTTCATGCTTCGATCTGTGCCAAAAGTCTACAAGGTTGAACCACAGCATTGTAAACTGCACTGATAAAGCAATGATTTTTTGAGTTTTGCTTTAAACAAGGGCAAATAACCCTCATTAGATTCATTCTGTCTTTCACAAACTTAAAAAAGACCAGACATTTCTTTGCTGACTCTTCCACAAACCAAACTTAAGATTTCCACACGCTTTAAAGTCTTGAGATGTTGAAGTTGCTGGCTTTGCAGTTTCAAAGTAAAAGAGGACCTGAACACAAAGTTTCCATCTGCAGAAATGAGAGCATTTCTTAGTGAATTCTCTCAAAGCCTCATTGTGATACAGAGAATCGACTTTGACACACAATGAAGTATCCTCCAGTGTTGTAAGTTGTTGTCATTAGTTTCATTTTACATTTTGACGCTCTGAGTGCCCCACCCTTTGATTTCCGCGTCAGTCCCCCTTCCGCTAATGAAACTACTGCACATGGAAACAAGTTTGTGAAGTTGTAGTGTATTGTTTTGTTTTTGCTAACAGTAAGGCGGGTTCGAATAGTGCCCAGGGAAGATCACAAGATTACTGATGATATATAAAACCACCTTAGCCATGTTTTTAATGAGGAAAGGTTCTAACATGGTCGAAACCTCCAAAAGGCGATTTTGCAGAATACCCACTCTTTAATCTCTACCTGCTCAAGCGGTTTCCAATAGGTAAAATGTTCATAACACCGTCCCACTCACCTGAACTCTGCTGTGAGAAGGTTGAATCCATTGTACAAGTGGCCCTCTGCTGACACCTTTTTTAAGTAGGAGAAACTGTCTCCATTGTTCTCCGTAAGGTAGTTGGACACTAGGAAACCTGCAGATAGAAAAAGTGTGAAATAAAATAAGCATTTCCTTAAAAATGTATTGTAATATCAGTTTTGTAATAACTACCTACCTCGTCCTTGTGCATCTGGGTTTTGACGACCCTCCATGTAGTTTGTAATAGCGGCTAGTTTGCCTCTCTTGTTGATGCCCATCCATGATCCGCCTTCCTTTCCATACTCCTGGTCAAGTCCTGTTAAACAAATCCAACATAAAAGTGTGAGCAATGTGAGTGTTGCTTTGACACTGCTGCCCGTTCTGAAAAAAACTGTGTCCTTATTTAAACGGCTTGGGACTGTTCCAGAGTGCAGAGTTGTAAAGGAGTGTTGTAAATGACATTAATTTAGGACTATCGGTAGGCATTATGACATAAAATCAAAATCATGATCTTTGAATTTAGAAAGATTGTTATGGAGTTTGATGTAGTTCACAAAGACATTTATTTTTACCCACCCACTGTTCCCATTGGTCAAATTCTGTGATGATGAGTGACATGTGCATTTAACCAATCACAGAGAAGTGGGAAGTGGAAGCTTGGGTTATACAATTTTATCTCAATTCATAGACCTTACGAGAAACATT
Organism: Periophthalmus magnuspinnatus; assembly: GCF_009829125.3. NCBI lineage: Eukaryota > Metazoa > Chordata > Actinopteri > Gobiiformes > Gobiidae > Periophthalmus > Periophthalmus magnuspinnatus. The sequence goes on from NC_047134.1 coordinate 18,331,217, forward strand.
TACAGCTTTTTTTGGCTAATTCTAAGAAAATTATAAAAGTATGATTTTATCCATATCTCCTCACCCTAATTTGAACATTGAAAAATAGGCCAGCACATGTCTGGACCACTTCCTGTAGATCAATAACGACAGGTCTACTTACACTGACCATGATCGAGAGAGCCAAATGGTCCCATTCTCTGAGGGTCTGGACAGAGACTTATCCCGAGGCCCTTGGGAGCTATAGCTTTACTTCCCCCTCATCATCCTACATCCCCTACAGAATCCTCCCTCCACGAGCCCACTCTCACAGATAACACCGCGCCATTTATTCCTGTCACATTGCATAAAAGCACCCATCAATTAAGCACCCGCTACTGGAGTCCTGACCCCTCTATTACTGAGGGGAGAGGAGTGCTGCAAACAACAAGGCTATCGGCCGTTTCCCCCTTTGGCAAGAAAAAAGGGATGATTGATTTCCTCCGCGTGGCTCTGATGTGTATTGGACATCAGTCAATTAGATATAGTTTACAGCGCGCAGGGATGTGTCCTGTGATGGAAGGTCGCAAAGATGAGAGGTGAGGGGGACCGATATTGACCCGATTATTCTAAGCTGGTTAGCCTTGAGAAAGGGGAGCCAAAAAGACTGCTCAGAAACAACAGCTGCAGAATGCTTATATGAGGTCTTAAGTTTTCAAAGTAATGATGTTGACAAATTGCAGCCATTTACAGTTAATTGATCACGCTCCATTGAGTAAATAACATTTTCGTTAGTAATAAAAAAGACCAAGAAGCTATATTGGCAAAAATGGGCTTGTCAACAGCTTCTCATGTTGCTAAAAGTTTTATTTTTGATGATATTTTTGGGGTATTTAGTGTAAAATTGTTACATACATAGATCATATTTTACACTTCGCTCATTGAAATGTTAAGCCCCGCCTCTTGATAGTGGTATTGCTTTGGATTTTTATTTACGTGTTTTAATTGTTGGGAAATTGTTGGACACTTCTGAATAATGTGATGGGAATACCTAATAAAAGTAAATTTTACATAAGATGACCGCTTTAAGGTGTCTTTAAACTTATCCATTGTCTTCCTTGACACTACAGTCATTCTTACCACTAAGGATCTCATTGTTGGGCCCCCAGAAGTCTGCAGCCTTGGATGGCCTATTGTAGAATTCATCTCGGTTTGCAGCCAAAATTAGCCTGGAAGAAAAGAGAACATGGATAACTAATCTCATTTATTGAGTTTTCTATGTTTTCAGCACCACATTGCTTAGAGAAACTACAATAGTGCCATGAAGTCCATTTTAAAAAGCTTTTGCTGTTCTGGATCAAATGCTTGATTACAGAATTCCATTGGCAATTCAAATGATAGACCTCAGTGTTGATTCTTGAATATTTATACAATTTAAAATGATGGGATAGTAAAAAACTCACAACATACTGAAACATTTTCAAGGCTGAACATAACAATGTAAAATATTTTCAGCTCTCTCAAAAAGCCGTGAAGTTGGCCCATTTTGGTTTTTAGCCAAAAGCAAAGAAGAGAGAAGGGTCAGAGAAGAATGGGTGAAAAGTGGATGGAGTGGAACTTAAACTTTTCAATCACTGTGTTTTTGGTAAGATAAAACTTCTAAATCTATTTCTGTAATTATTTATATAATTAGTTTTAAAATATATTCTATATATCTTCTAAATACAATCTCAAATAACTACCTTTACCTTATCACCTTGCTACAATATAGATACTGCACTGCAGACACCCATGGGAGCCCTGACAGTCGTGTGCTTATCCATTAACTACTCTGACCAACAGTGTGACCTGCATCAAACACTGCATGGGCGATTAGTCTTATATACACAGACTGTATATAATCTTTATAGTGGGTCTCTGCAGACTGGGGCTTTTACCTGGAAATTGAATCACTTAGTGCCTTTCCCCTGGTGCTACTTTGAAATACATCTTATGATATACAAGCAGTATTTAACAGGTCACATACTGTATGTCTTTATCTATCCTGGGGAGAGATTAAATAATTGTTTTTTAGTTGGTACACACAATAGTAAAAGAAAAAAATGTACTTAAAATAGTTAGAGAGTTTTAGAGAGTGAGAATTATTATATATTGCTAACAACTACTTAGTTACAAACTTACAAAATGCCTTTGATCTAATTCTCTTATTTATTGATATGCACTGGTCATTTTAGCAAAAGACAACACAAGGCAAGCTTACTTGACTTCCCTCTCTTTCCTCCTTTCCCCTCCCTCTTTCTCTCTCACTTACGTAATACTTGCTCTACACAAGCGGGTTAAATCCACTGTGAAATGGATTTAAACTGTACTGGGGCATTTATTCACCCGCGGGAACCCAGAAACAGGAAAAACGCTAATGAACTATATTGACCTCTTTGTGTTGGCTCGGGGCTAGCTCGGCTCTGGGTGGCACTGCCGCCTCTGTGCCTCTATTAATCTTATAGGAGATGCGTGTGGACTGTGTTAAGTGTAAACAGATCAGCTAACCTGACCTAACAGGGGTCAAAGCATGTGTATGTAATGATAGTCTTTTCGTATTGTAATGGGAATCGGTAAAGCTTCTTCTGAGCCACTATAGCGCTAATGACAGTGCTACAGAAGAGAGCATCTGTGATAGGATCCTGGGGTAAATCACATACAAGCAGCCATGATCATAGTGACAGTAAGCCAGCTGCATCATGGGTAAGCGTGTAGATGAGTGATTAAAGGGCTATCAAAGCTGGAAGTATCAGCAGCAGTGAATAGTACACACATTAAACAGTATACAGTAGATGTGAAAGAAAGCTTATTGAAGCATGAGAGCAGGCCCACCTTTTTAGGAGGTATCAAACCCCATTTAGTTATATACATTTGCTTTCACAGTACATATTGTCCATGTACTTGTACTGAAATGTTTTTACATACGTCATTTTATGTTTTATGCTTAAAAACCTAGCAAATAGTTGCATGTTACTTTTTCCCCCAGCACGGTTAATCATGTCTGCCTCCTATTCCTTGACAAATGAATTTCATGTCCATTCTGCTACCTTTATTCATGTCCATTCTGCTACCTTTATTTTATTCACTACTACTCCTCTGTATGTCTTTGATCATTGTACTTTTCTAAATCTGGTCAATATGGTCTGGATATTCTCTCCATTCTCTAACAGATGTCACTCCATTTATAGGTTGTTGATGTTTATATTGTAATGATGATAAAAGAAATAATATTTTATTTCTGATGAATAATGATTGTGTTAACAAAATATTTTTTATTACAAACTGTTTGACCTATTTTTTTGTTGTTGTTTTTAATGCTATATCTGACAGAAAGCCATACAGCGTGCATTAAAAACATCTCTTTGTGTGTAATCATCAACCTTTTAATGGTGTGCTATGGATAGCACAATTATTATTATTCCTCAACTTTTGGCTTTTCAAGTTCTCACCACAGCAAACTGACTTGCAGCGTGCAGCCTCTATATTTAGCCAGGGCACAGTGCGTTTCACCTTTCCGGAGGTTCAGGGTTGAGTCAGAGCTCAAAGCACAACTCTGTCATGATCTCCTCCTTAGTCAGGGTCAGCATCCCCACAGGGAAGGTCAGACTGGAGTGGGGTCAGTTGAAGAGCTCATTCACACACTAGTAGTTGTAGGTTGGGAATGACACTGACTGCACTAACCCACATAGTCTGCTCCTGGAGTGTTTGTCCAGCACAGGATTAAATTAACTAAAATAGGCCCCAATCAAGACTAAAGAGCAACATAATATTATAATAAACCAGTGCCAAGTCAGGTCTAAGCGTTTGGTTCTAAACAAAGCCTTACCAGATCTATAATAAAGCTGAATGGACAGGGGTCACTATTGAAAAGTGAATTCATTAAGTACAAGATTTAATGCACCACAATGGTCTTACATCAAATCTAAAACAGAGGGAAAACTCAGTCAGAACCAGGTCCAAACCAGAATCTGTTCCACAAAATGCTCTTCTCAATAAGCCACACAAAGTGAATGACTTGTGCGTATTTGTTGACATTGTGCTACCTTGAACCAGGGTAAAGGGCAACTACAGCAACTAATTTAACAGGGATGGGTAGGACCCGTTCATAATTGTCCTACACAAGTTTCTAATGCATTTTACTAAACAGGTGAATGTGATATCCTGTATTCATTGAAGAACAAGGATTATCTCTAAAGATAGAACTAAACCAACTCACGCTTCACATGCCCTACTTTTGCTTTCTGCTTAGTCGCTTAGTAACAGCTGACTGACACTGGGCTACTAGATATAAGGTTTTATAACAGCGTTTTATCATAGAAGATGTCATCTGTGAAATATTGTATTGTACCTGTAGGCGTTTTTGGATGCAGGCCTGGGGTCAAACTTGAAGAAGATTATACACATGGAGATATTAGTGATGGCAGGATGTTCAAGATGTTCAGGACATGTGTCTTCAATGAGAGCCCATATCTGAATAAAAGGAAACAAATAAACAAACAAACTATTTCAATTAGTGCTATTATTGTTTGTTTGGGTTTGTTTTTGGTTTATTATTATTATTATTATTATTTTTATTTTTATTTATTTTTTGCTTTCATCTCATTTATTATCTTTATCACTAAATGTGAACTGAGGTCAAAGGTCTCAGTGGACAGTGTGACTCTGCCACGCACTATGGCTGTATTAATTAGTTATTACAACTGAACACAAGAATAAACACAGCTTTGTAGTTACAAAAACTTAAAACAAAATAACTGTGAAACATAATGTATAAGATGCTGTATATTTTGAACGTTTTGCGTGATAGACAGCAGACCATTTTATAGATTGCAAGGAGTTGCACAAGATTTATTTTAACAAGCCAATGTATGTTTTGTATTTGTGTAACTATGTATTTATTATGTAGCTAGTTATAACCCAAAACAAGTTATGGTGGTCAGTTCTTGTAAGCCAATGACAGACAACTGGCTAACGTTAGCATTTTGAAGCCAATCAACGCAGCTAAGTACAGACCACATGATATAAACTTCTTAAATATAATTGCAATTTACCACAAAGTCCTTCGTTCCGCACAAACCGTCTGTGCTGTTTGCTAGATTCTGCTGTCTCCTTGCTTTCCTTTCGCTATTGACAACTACAAGGAAGTGCTCCCACAGAGTGACATTGATTTGTACATCGGCGTGTCTACAGGTCTCCGCATGCGGCTGTGTGGACTAGTTTGTCCCTGATGATCATAAGCACCGCCCATCTCGGCTCTTTAAACACTTAAAGCCATTGTATATGTGCCATCGCCCACTCTGATTGGTCTTTTTAACAAAGTCAAGTTAACAATGAATATAAATACATACATTTCCGCCCATTTTTATTTCAAAGTAAAGCAAGTTTGAAATGGTTGTTTTACAACTGGTATTTTTATAACGAAACAGTGTAGACCTAGGCAACACATTTATTTGAATACATTGAAAACGTAAGAGTTTTTCTGTTCTGTATGGAGCCATCAGTCCAAAACTCAAAACCCGGCATATGAAATATGGGTTCAGTCCATGTTCAGTCCAAAGTGTTGGAGTTTAAATTCACCGTTTCCTGTATTGTGTTAAATGTGACTTAACATTGTTATGGCATAGATACATGAAATAATAATTTTAGTTAATTAATAAGGTAGGCCTACAATAAAACTTGATTGTATGTCTGCCTATGCCTACATTTTTCCAACTGTAAAAGCAATTAAGATGCCTACATTTAAGCAAACATAAGTAGTTTTGTTTGCCTGAAAAACACACGCAAAAGTTAAAAAGATTTATTAAGACTTATTTCTGGGCTGCGTTCATTCTTGATCTGAAGGAGCAAAGGGGCGGGGCCTGGCGTGACCGTCACTATCCTCTGTGCTGGATGAGAGCGATAACACTGCTCCCACTGCCGACACTGCAATTGTATTATTTTTTCACACGTGCTACTCCTTACTACTTCTTCAAAATCTCGTATTGTGTATTTTTTTGTTGCTCTCGCGAGTCGACAGCAGTAGGCTGTAACCTCACGTTGATTACGGGGCAGTAGTAGTGATAGTAGCCTGCAGCAGCCAAGTTGTTTGCAGAAGAAGCGCGTTGCTACGGCTCAGCTCCGGACTACTGCACATCATATTGGACTGTCTTCTCGTCTCCACAACAAGGATGAACTAAAAACTGAGGTAAACAATACAACATATCGCTTTATACATATAATCGCATCGGTCTTTTGTATTAGGATAAGTTAGCAGGCGTTGTGGCGACGCAGTGATTCTGTCTACAGCACCTGGCGTGATTTGTTATGCATTTGCAACGTGCGTAAAGCCCCTTTTGAATATTGCCTCAAATGATTAAACACTTGAATGAAATGCAAACATAATTTCAAATGTAAAGATGGGCACTGTAAGCTACTGGAATCAATTCAAACACTGTAAATCAAAGCTACAGCTGGCTGTCAATCATGCGCATCCACTTTGGTCCATGTTTTGCCTTTCTCGTTTTGAAATTGTGGTCTTGCTTCTCTCCTCTAATTACTTCATTTGGAAGGGTTCCTTTGGGCATAGAGTTTTGTTGATGACAGTCCATCACTAATGATCTCATCCCCATCGTCTCCATTGCCTTCAAAATGACTGAACAGTCTCTTAACCTAGGGCAACTATTAAAGAGATCTAAATGAAGTTCTCAGTGGACATTGATCGGCCGAGGTGAGCCTTTTTCACACCCAGCAACTTCTTAATAGCCCCAAGATGTGGTGAGGTGCAATTACAGCAATTACCCTGTGGAAATTCATTTGCATCTTGGCTTTGAATCTCCAAAACCTGAGCGATTCAGGCACCACATTGACCACTGAGTAGTCTGTTATTGTTGTAATTTATACTTGATTTAGTGTAAACTATCATTTTGCACAGTGCTTATTGTGATCAGTAAAATGTTGCTGTGCAGTTACAGATGCTTACACTATTGCTGTGTTAAGCAGGTGTTACAGAAGGGAGGAATGAAATTGGAAATCAGAACAATAAAAGGAGACTTGCAGGTGCAGAGAGAAATATGCTGGGGCACCAGATGCTCCAAACTGACTAAACTGCATGCAATGTGCGCAATAGGCCAGTGGTTCTCAAACTAAGATGTCACTGGAACCTGCTGTGAGCTTCTCTATCTAATTTTGAGGCAATCTTTCTATCTCTTATTGCCCCCCTGTTTTATAGTGAGGAGTCAGGATCAGTTCTTGCATTATAGTTTATTTATATTTTTTGTTTTTGCAGTGGTTGTGACCCCTTGTTTTCCAGTGTAATATTGTTGTTGTGAAAAGTTTGAGAATCAGTGCTATTTTTTGTCTTGTAAGATTGTGGTGCAACTACCTGGCAGAAAAAAATTAAATAAAATGAAATCCCACTTGGAAAGATGCAGGAAAAGTCTTGTTTGGCCCATGAATTTTGTTTCAGTTTTAGCAACAAGTGCTGAGATATTGATAACATTTGTGAATAATATGTGGTTTACTCCCCAGTGTTGTAGCTGGAGGGTTCTCTGTGTACCAGTGTAAGAAAAGCTGACCAAGGACAGTATGTACTTTTTTTTATTGTACAAATCCTTATCTAAAAACTTACCTTATCATAGGTTCCAATGCTATCATAACATGGCATTGAATAAACCTGTATCATTATTCCCTGTTAGGCAATATGAAAATATACATTTTTTTGAAAGCTGTTCAGATTGATATTAACTTTATTGATTTTTTTTTTTTTTTAATCACATATGAGTACTTGACTACCATGACACTAATTGCTCTGATACGCAACAAACAGGCATTGAAAACAGTAGCAACATCACAAAGTTTGTCGGGACCTTTAAAAATTCTACTGCTGATAAAACACTTGCAAATAATATTAGATAGGAATTTATGTTAAAAATTTCCAATGTCAGTGTAAAAGAAATGGTATATTTTTTTCAGGTTCCTCATGTTTAATTTGTGTAAATCATGCATGCTGCTATTGCACTTATCATTTTGAAATGCAGCTGAGTTTCATTCACATTGTTGCTTCTCGTTTTGAGGGCCGAACTTGTGAACCTTCTGTGTTATTATTATATCTTTGTTCATATTAGGCTTTCCAGCTAATGCCATTTATTGCAATGCTTGTCGTTGAAGTACATCTCAGTGGGGTCAGTGGATCTCACATGAGTCATCCTCTTGTCTCAGTCTTGAGTGACATAAAATTTCTCCTAAAGTGAAGTTTGGGCAAAGCCATCTGTTTAAAACCCACTTTCTTCATTAAACACCTGTCCACAAGATGCTTTCTCCGCCTCTGTGTAGTCATTACAAAAACATTACTGCATTTTAATCTGCAGCAATTAGGAACTTTCTCATCAATTTCTAAACACAACTCTGAAATTATACTGTCAGTGCCATTGGGAGAGACCTGTCTGCTGCTGAATGTGTGGTGTAGTAAATGGGGCTCTTATTGCATTATAAGTAAAGAGTTGCATTTGAATTATTTTTTAAATGTACTATTCTTGACTTGAAAGATGTGATAGAGGACAAATTTCCCTATGGGGACAATAAAGTGTACCTCAATCTTAATATAGTTTAGGCACATATGTTTTTAGTAGATTTCCACATAATGTCAAATGTTTTTGTGAATAAAAAATGTTTGAATTTATGTGTTTTCGGTGTATTATGGATCAGCAAATTACGTTTAAAGGGACTGTGTGTACGATTTTGACTTCAATTACATAAACTTGACCTATTTCCCCCGATAGACTTGTTACCTTAAACATGTTAAAATCCAATAAAGTTTTTAATGATACAATTCTAATGGAGATTTATTCTTAATTACGAAAACATTAGACTTAATGTCCCATGTATTTATGTTACTTTTTGGTGTTTTGGTTCTCAACATGTTTGTCCATTCAGAAAACAGGATGAACTTCACACGAGTCTCTCATGTGGGTTGCCTGTTTCAATGCTGAAATGTTGATTCAAACCTAAAAGGACTCACTCTGATCTGAATCCTCACATACAGTTTCCTTAATGATACAAATTTTTGCCTATAATTTATGCAATATAATTTACTATTTCTACTTTGCACCAAGAAACACCCAGAGTATGCTCCGAACAAAAGACAGGGCAAATGTTCCCAGTGGTAAATCTGTTGTATTGCTATTTCTTTTGTCTGAAGTCTTCTCACTTGAAAAGCAAACCAAAGGGAGACACCAAAAGAAAAAACGTGGCTGGAAATGATTAGACCCACCTTGCAATACCTTGCAATAGAAGTTGTAACCGTTTGCAACAGCATGGTTCACAGCAAGGACTTTCAAGAATGTAATATTCCCATCAGTTGTCCTTGAATAAATCCAGCATTAAATTGTACCAACATGCAGAACATTGCATTAAACATGACTACCTGCAAGATATCTGTGTAGAAAATAAAATCATTTCATGATTTAAAAATTAACCTTGTCCTTAAATTTCTTATATTGTGTGATTTAACTGGCCCAACATACAAGTACTTGTGTGGGTTATTTGAGTGAATTAAGTTTTTCAAATGATTCAAACTACTACTAATTAAAACCGGAGTGCCTTCATGAATGACTGCCTCAGCTTATGGTCATCTACAACAATAAAAATATAATTTACTATTCAGCTCAGGTCTCCTGGATTATTGTAAATCCAGGTAGCACCATTGAGAGTCAATGTAGTGTTAATTATTATATACCTTTCTCATTATAGTTCCATGGTCAATGTAGCATTTCATTACTGGGTACACACAGGGACTGTTGAGCAGCAGCCATGTTATATAGAAACAGTATTATGTGTTTGCTAAGTCAATTAGAGCAGAAGTGATGCGATTCATATCCTTGGGAGCATTAATAGTCAAAGTGATAATTGCGCCTGAAGAATTAATGTCATTTTGGAGAAAATCCAGAAGGGCTAATGTTGGTCTTGGTACTTGGAATTGAGGTACTTATAAATAATTGAGAGATCGGTCAAAAATCATGTTCATGCAGCGAGCCTTGTGTTTTGTATTATACTTATTGCTGTCTGTCTTTATATATATGTAAAGCTCATGCAAACGTATAATCATTGACTTGTCTGTTTGGCTTACTTCTGGAGGATATTTGATTTGAAGTCACATGGTGCGCTGAAGTATGAAAGTTGTTCTTTAAATACATTTTCTCAGTAACATTAAATAAACAATAAGCTGTCCAGTGATATAAAAATTTTACCAATCCCGGTGCCTTGGTCCATGCCTTTTAACAACATTATCTGGCGCTGCATCCACCGGCGCTGTTGGCTCTTCTGTCATATACATTGTCCATATGCCGAGATTCAGTTAGAAAATTGGATAACAGGTTTACAATGATGGGACTTACATCAGTGGGCAATGACAACCAATCTCCTTAAGCCAGCGGGCATAGTATTGACTCTGGTCAACCACTTAACTGGATGATTTACTTGTCAATTTAGTATTGATTATCTGTTTGTTTGGTTTTTTTTTGTTTTTTTTTTTTCAGTTTTCAATGTCATTATGTACAAATGACTTTTTTTCCAAGTGATCTTTTAATCAGTTAAGCCCCTAAAGGTGACTTAATTGAATAACTAATAAACTGTTTATATAAAGACATTTCAGCTTTTATGGGCTATTGCCCGATATGGCGATAAAAATCAAAACAAAGGCACTGTTTCTCACCCACTCCTTCTGTTTGTCATTCTCTGTCAGGTGTAAATGAAGTGTCAACATTCAGAAGATGACCTACTTTACCTCTTGAAGGCAATACAAACGAACATTTATGGCATATCGTCTAATATTGCCCTATACTGTTGAGGATAGCTATTGTTAATGATAATTGCATGTTAAGTGATATGAATGAAGCCATGTTTGACAATGTGGTGGTAAGTAAGCCCTCCATGAATGGTTCCTTGTGGGCTGGACACCTGCAGTGCTGTCCTGGTGCTCCTGAGGTGATTAACATGCCCCTCGCTCCTCTGTGTCCTGCTCCGTCCCAGGCAGAGACACCCATCCTGGCAGCGCTCCCACCACATCCATCCTCCACAAGCCATCATTCATGTTCACACTCCTCAAGGGCCTGCTCGGAGCAGATCTAAACTACCAAATGCATTTATAAATCGGGGTTATGATCACGTTTAGTTGGGCATTTGCACAGATCTGGAATAGCAACAAGACAGTGACATTTTGAGAAAGTTGACAAAAGCAGATTTGTGGCATAAGGATTGTACCAAGGATATTGTGATGACTTGTCAACTTACTCTTGTGAAATGTTCTTTCAGATCAACCAGGTATTATCAAAACATGATATTCACCCAGTTTGTTTGTTACTTTGTTTAAAATGTCCATCTTGGCAGCTTTAAGTACATGCCTCTTGATATTGATATGAGCTTGTTAGCACTGAGAGCTTGGGTTGCAGTAATGCGATCTTACTTATGTTTCCTGCTCTTAGCACTCCATTAGGGATTTGTCATCGGCAGACAGTGTAATAAACTTGGCTTGTATTTTTCAAAAACATAAAGATTTTTTACCCTCCTCAAAATTAGATTACATATAATAAAGCCATTTACAATCCCACCAATATTGCGGGGTTAGTTTGCCTGAGAGCAGATCTCTCTCCTCGGGCGTCTGTGGCTGTTTGCAGAGAGATGGATATTTAAAAATGCATGCCCAGAGGAGCTAATCGTGATTTGTCTTAATTCGCTTTAGTGCTGTGTGTGGGGCACTGGAAAACATAAGGACTTTTTTAACAAGCTTATTTTAAAATATATTTTACTTTTACCTCTATGTGAAGTGGTGTTTTGTCCTGAAATGTGGGGTCAGGCCAAAGTCAGTGCTTCGCCTCTGGGCAGATGAGGATGTCGCCGGTGTCCAAATTGGTTTTAGATCAGATTTGTAAGCCTATTTCTCTGTTGTTGAGAACATGGGACTATTGGTACAGAAAGGGCTTACTGCAGTCCCAAATGGCAAGGTACAAATTCATGCTTGAAAATCTGTGTATTTAAGGTAGAAATATATATATATATATATATATATATATATATATATTTCTACCTTAAATTGTGTGTGTGTGTGTAAAGTCAGTGTCAGGTTCACAAAGATATAGGGATTTAAAATTATTTTACTAAATATTTTCCATAAAATTGAAATTTAAACACAAAAAACTATGTTGATAATTCAATTTTGGAATGCTCTTATAAACTTAGGACAGGGGACATTATTGAGTGCGTACTGTAGTAGTGTAAATGAATTAGAGTCACACCAAAAAGCAAATTTGACAGAATTTGTGTTACATATGTTTATATGTATCTTTCATGTAACTACTGAACAGCTTTGAATGAACACAGTTCAAATGTTATGTCGTTTTGAGCCTGCATTTGAGGCCCAACCATGAAATTGGCTGAACCAATATCAGATTAAAATATGCAAAACAGAACATTTCAAATATAGAGAAAGTATAGAGTACTGTGTGAAATAGTTGTCTAATTTGCATAGTTTTGATGCTTCACATGTCATTTGTCATTCAGCTGATGATATGCCCATTGTGTGGAGTATGTATTACAATTACCATGGCTACTGGCACTGTCCTAAAGCAAAACACCATAACCTCATGATTGGATCCAACTAACCTGAAAACTACCTGTTATAAGGCAGCTTTGAGTAATATACTTCTGTTTGCCCCTGGTGACCTCTTCACACCCGCTCTGCCCCCAGACAGATTAACCCTGCCTCCTTTGCTCTGGATGTGCCTTGATTATGTCCCAGGAGCAGAGCTGCTTAATTGTAATCACTGGGACCATCCAGGGCAGAGTAAACATAAAAACATGACACTCTATAACAAAGCTGTATGTTTTATTCAATGTATTTTAACACAGTGAAAGTCTGCAGTCAGCCACAATCCTTCACAAAAATAAATGCATAAAATGTAACAAAAATGTTTGTCAGCTTGGTATGCACACAAGCTACTATAAATTATTTTTGCATCAAAGAGATTGCAACCTTATTACTCCAAAAATCTGCCCTTTTCGATAAAGTGTTTTCACTGAAGCTTGAATGTGAGAAATGGAATTGCCACATAATTAAATTGTTCTAAAATAAGTCATTAAAACAGTCTTGTTTTTCCTGGTAATTGCTTCACAAAAAGGTGCAGACACACACCACAGGGACCAGCAGCTTTGGCTGTGTACTACTACCACAAAAAAATGCAGTAAATTACCTGATTGGAAAGGCTGTAATAACATAAATCCCTCTGCTAACAAGAAAATGTTCCATCTTATAATGGCTAAAAACTCACTAACATTGTAGCATTGTTAGACCTCTCAAATGTTCTGAAATGATTTGAATTTTTAAGTTTAGTGTATTTTTCAGTCTTGAATAAGAAGGCTCCTGGATTGGTTTAAAATGTGCAACCTGAAAGCAATCTTTATTTTAAAACATAAATGTGAATGCTTGTCAGAAAATGCTCCATTAGATCTTGTACTGGAATTGTTCAGCTCTACACTGTAACATTTGGCAAAGTCTCACACATTTGCACATAGCTGTGAGCAACGTGGTGCTAATGCTGCCCTGGAAGATTGGCTTTGTCCCTATGTAGAGCTGAGCCATTGTGACCTATGGCAGGAAAGGCTTATGCTTATCCCAGATCCACGCACTTTCTAAAAATACTGCATACAACTGTCATTCATGTATTTTACTATATGCAATGTTGGCTACCCTACTACAGGTGGATTTGTGACTTAATTGTAAATGAATGCGAGAATGGGTGTAGACTACCTGTGGCCCTCTGCTACATGTAAACTAATCTTTTATCAGAAAACAGTTTGACTTTTCACTTAAGGTAATGGGGCTTGATGTTCATTATAAAGCACATGATGTTATCCCAAATGTCTTACTTGGTTCCTCTAGCCATTGCCTTTACGCCACAGTAATATGTAATGCAGTCTGGTGGGCCATATGGCTGTGTCAAATCTGTCAGCAGATCTCTGGCGACCCCTCCTCGCTTCACTTCTTCACTAGAGCCAATTACGGCCCCGTTCGACACCCATCCTGTTTCCACACTGTCCTATTTTTTTTTCTGACAGATTCAAGTTATTCACTGAGTCATTTTCAGCCTCATACGACTTATTAGTTGGTTGATTTGAACAGAAAGGGGGATATAACTTCTGGCAAATAATGACTCAAATGTACATGTCGTGGATAGTTCAAAATTGGGCAGTACGCAAAATTGACTCTTGTGAGCTTTAAGCCATGTTATGACGCTGTTACCTCATCAAAAACATACCTAGAGTTGTGTTTTGTTTCATTCATTATTCGTCTATCCACATCTCCCATGCTCAAAATGCTCTGTTCCACCTTGTGATGTCATTAAGTAGTAGTTTCCATGTTAGGCTGTAAAGCTGTATTTAGTTTGAAAACACAGTGGAGCACTTCCTGTATTACCACATGACATCACAAGGTGGAACAGGAGGGTTTTGTGTTTGAGAGAAAAAATAATACGCAGGGTTTGTGTGTTAAACGTGTGAAAACAAAACACAACTCCAGGTCTGTTTGTGATGAGGAAACGACATTATAACAGATCAGAAAATAGTGTAGCATGTGTCCTTTAATAGATTTAGAGTGGTCTTGATTAATATCATTACTAGTATAGGTCCATGTGGGGTCATTTCATACTATATACTATACTATTGTTTTGTGCTGAAAATAAAATGGCATTGTAATGTTTAAAAAGGGTTGAAAATGAGGTTTTAAACATTTTTATGTCAACGTTATGCAGTTTTGAAAAAGTTTAGTACTAATGGGCCAAAAATTAAAATTACATATTCTGTTTTTATAATGTTGCATTTTGTAGAGGAAAAGGTTTAATTCAGCAAAGTAATTATAAAGAAAAAGTTGTAGTAAACATGAATAAACCAGGGGTAAACTCTTATTGCCCTGGGCTATAAAGACAATGAAAAAGTTCTGATTTTAAGTGTTGCACAGTGATTTTGAGAAAGTCATTTGTGTCAGGTGTAAAAAAACAAAACAAAACAAAATGTTATTATTATTCAGGGTAAGAAAATGTAAGACTGTAGCTTGAATCCAAATAATACACAAGCAAACTAATAGGTTTTGGTTTAAAAAGCAGTGTTCTGTGATGACCAAACTGAATAATTGGCTGTACCACATGTCCTGAAGGGGCTTACACCTCTCTGTTTCTCTAGACTGTCCTCAGAGATGTGGCAGCTCATTTATTTGGTGATCATGTGATGGAGCTTCATGAGGAGCTGTCAAACACACACAGGAAAATGTTTTTGTGAGCTGGCCCTTCGCTGGCAGCACAGATAAAGAGACACTGTCAGAGTGCTGGATGTGCCGGACGCAGGCCACAGGACTCATCAATGCAGAGTCTGTGTGTGGAAGGGTTTGATGTGCCTCTGCTGGTGCGCTCTGAAGGGGTAACGCCACGAGCTCTGCCCAGCTGGGACGCACAGAGCCGGGGCAAGCACGCTGGCTGACTCATTTATTTAGAGTTTAAGGACATATGGGACAATAGCAGATAGGAGAGTGTATGATTTTCTCTAGTCTTTTGAGTGCAGTTTGTGTCAGATACATAGTCAGTTCATATTAGTTGTGATTGATTATTGTTTTTTTTGGTTAATTAGTTGACAGGGCATCTATAAGAATTTCTTAGTGAACTACAGCATTGACATGATATTGAGAGGTAAAGGAATGCATGATTCAAGTTTGTAAAATAGTCATATTTTATGTAATCCGTCATTTGTCCAGGTGTGGTGGTCCATAGTAGCAAAGGTTGGTTTGTGATTCTTGGGGTCTGCTTGTCTGGCAAATCCAGAATGATATCGCTGTGTATTTTGTTATACAGATTGATATCAGTTTGGTCCCTATGTCCTCCATTGCGTCTCAAGATTCATTTTTTTCAGTGACACATGTGAAACAAAGGAGCTCATTGGTCATCTATGATTTACAAATAAAACCAAATTTATCTCACCTCAGATTAACAGAGTTTAGTGCTTCACCCCAATGTTTTTCAGCCCCCTGTGCTATTTACGGACGAACCATGCATGCCGCTGATTGGCAATTCCACCTGTCACCATACTCCCTCTTGAAAATGGGGAGATTCACCTGTGACCAGACTCACATGTACATGAAGTATTGAAGAAATGTGTGTTCTGGATGCCAGGCAAGTGGTCTGAAATTATTTGATGGTCCTCTTGAGTTCTTGTACCAGTTTCAAGGTTTTGTTTCCATAACTCTTAGAAACTCAATATAATCCCTCATTTGTCCAGGAGTAGCCCAAAGCTGAAACCTTACCATGATTTAGGTATAGTTGATGTAATCAGGCATTTACACCAATAAGTTACACCTCCTCTCTGACACTTACTCACATGCCATTGGCAAGAAACATTTTACTCAAGGACACAACACTAGACAGTTCTGGGATCAAACTGCCAACTTTTATTTGTTGAGTATCCAAAATGCCACATTAAACTACTCTTAGAAAATCCTGTTCCAATAGTAACTTGATGAATTGTAACCAAATTGTTGGCACTATACACTCATTGGATGGGAGCTGAGCCTGAGACAGTTGATTTGGCAGCCCTCTGAAATGGCTTTTAGGGCTGGCTCATTAATAAAGGATGTTTTCCCTCTCCCTGACCCTGATTAAGTGTAGATGATCTGATGCAGAGGTCCATGGAGGGTCTTTGCAAGTGAAATATCTCTACCGTTTTCATTAGTATTTTAGCTCTCATTAAACATATTAGGTCATTTAGGGCTTTAGTGCTGTAGTGCAGTGAGTTTAAGCTACAGTGTGTGTGTGTATAGTGTATGTATATATGAAATGTCTGGATTAAGTCACAATTTTTGTAATCCTCCTAATCTGTTGCCCATAGGTTGTGCATTTCTGTGATTTTTTTAAAATTGGAAAACTGTTTTGGTTTTTTTTTTTCAATTAATTTAAAGTCTTATCAAAATATTTCCAATCTCTTTCCTAACGTTGAGCGCATTATTCAAATCTGCATGGTTTCCTCATATTATGTAGCCTCTTGCTTGAACCCAATGAAAATTATGTGCTGAATAACAAAATCCCCAAATCAATTCAAACTGTGGAGCTGATAATTCCACTGATAGAAAAAAAAAAAGTTTGGCTTAGCGTTTTTCTGCCCTTCTTTGACTTTGAGTAGGAGAGTAATTTCTTCTGCGTCTTGATTGTTGCCATGGCAGCATGTTAAATTGTCATTATTGCTGGAAATTCAGTAATCCTCTTATTTTGCTGGTTTATTTGGTAACAGTTTGAGGCAGAGTCAAAGTGCTGTTGTGCTCGGCTACTATTAGAGCTGAACAATGGGCTGTAGCATAGTAGTGTCAGCAAATATAATACTCACAAATGAGGACTGGGGTTTGGTCCATATTTACATGATAGTGATATAGAACTATAGTTTGGGTCGTTTAATCCTCATTTTAAACAGAATGGACTTCTTATAGATATAGATTGGTTTAATTTAGGTTTTATTCCATATCATTATAATAACAGATGTTTTTCTTGCTTCCATTTGACCTCAGGCAACATGTTAATCTACAAATCACAACAGAAACAGTGCAGATGTGCTTTCAACCAAATGTGCATATCCCCATGTGAACAAGTGGAAGTTACAGCCTCCGCATGTGAGCCGCGGGTCTCACCAAACCTACTCTCCCACTACAGCCGTACACTTTGATAATGCTAATGGGGCTGCCAGATTCAGATGTATTCCAAGGCTTGAAACCTGTTACAAATCCACAGGGAGGGAGACAGAGATGGGTAGAAGGTGATTCTTACAAAAGTGGGGAAGTAGAAATAACTTTATATTCAGTCTGGTGCCTTTTTAAATGATTGCTGGTGCAGCCAAGTGAATGCGATAAGCTAAAGTTTAAAAATCAGTAGTATAAAAAATCTATCTAGAGGCATGGTGCATATGTTTAAATCTCTTCGCACAACTCTCTTGACACCCAAAAATTACCCTACAACATATTATGGTTGTGAAATAACCGATAGGCCTACCCAGATAGTAATCAATATCCATAACTAGATCAGAAACTAGATTTACTAGTCATTTGAGAAAGAATTTTGAAAGAAAAAATGGGCAATTGGAATTTCTTGGTCTGGATCTATATAAGAACTAGTATAGGACCATATGGGAGGATTAAACAATTGTCTTATTTTGTGTTGAAATTGCAATGAATTGTGCAAAACATTAACGCTTTTAATAATCAAAATTGTATAAAATATTTACAACCTTTTCATTAGTTTTCGAATCAAGTTTGAATTTTAGTATATTGACAACACTACAACATTTTTATGTAATACTAAACTGAGGTATAATTATTGCTCAAAGTAAAAGATAAATACACTGTCGCTGGTAAATAAAAGAAGGAAGATGGCGAATTGCAGCGGGATAAAAAATATATATCGTGGAGAAGTCTCTGCGAAGATTGAATCATTGAGACAGTTTGACTGGGTCCAGGTTGTGTGTTGGAATAGTGAGGGCTAAAGGCTGAACTGGCTGCAGGAAAGAAATCAAGCCTCAGTGCTAATAATGATGAGCAGGACCAAAAGAGACCGCAGCCCTTTTATAATTGAGGCTCTAACCTTGAGCTACGGCTGTGATCTCTTGGCTCCACAGTGATGCAGTGCTGGAAGTGTAATACTCTTTTCTGTATGATGGCTTAATGAGCAGACCTGTTTTTGTACTACTTAGACCACTACATCCCTGAGGTTCAAAAGGACATGGCATTCGTTTTTGTTTTAGTTACTTAGCCAGCAAATACTAATATGGTATACTAACTGATACTAAAACGAGATCATCATTTGAAGTAGTGATACTAACAGATCGACATTAGACTGAGCTTGATCTGTACCAGAACTATAAGACCACATGGTAACAGGAAAGAAAGCAGGCCCAAGGGAATTTCATGTTGACAATAGCTGCGACAATAGCTCAGTTGGGCGACAGTAACTCAGTTGGAAGGTTTGTTCACTGATCTAAAGGTTGGTGGTTTGAATCCCACTCTCGCTATATATGTAAATGCGTATATATGTGACCATTTACCATTTACAATAACTGATTATCTAGTAAGTTTAGTTGTTATTATCATCATGGTGTGGTATCAAAATTGTCATCAAGGATTCAGAATTTAGTTTTTTAATTTTAGTACCATGACAGCTCTAAGTAATCATGTTAACCTTGTTGCTTCTTGCTAAATACTCAAACTGTGCATTAATGTGGTTTACAGACTAGAAAAAATCTATTTTGGCTTTCTGGAGTTTTCAGTTCATTAAAAGTGCATGATTCACTAAACAGAGCTAGGTGCAAATTGCCATGAACAATAAAATTCTGATTATTGCTTTAAAGCGTTTGTGTCAGTAAGGGCATCCAGCTTATTCTTTGACATTAAATCCATATTGACATTGATTCCAGCCAATTCTTGCTTCGTAGACAGTAAAGGATCTATGGGAGTATATACTGCACTGGTTTGGTGTCTTTGGCATGGTGTGGGCTGAAGCCATCGCCTGCAGAAAATCCCACTCATCTGGAGAGTTGGTGTTTTATTAGCTGATGTGCTGACAGACAGTGCCCAGAGTCGCCTTGGCAAGACTTTGCATCAGCGTCGGTCAGCAGCACTGTCCTGACTAAACAACTAATCCTTTTATTCTCCAACCCAGTACTTAGAGCTGCCCAAAAGTGATCTGAATAAAAACAAACTAAACTAAAATATAAATCGCAAATTTGATCTCTCGCAGTCAGTGTTTTTCAGAAAAATCACAATGAGATAATAGTTCAGCCCTAGTGAATTGTAGAAAATATCTATCTTTTTTAAATATAATAATATGATGTATTTTTTAAAATCAAATATAGTCGGTTTCTTTTTTTTTTTCAATGTCTGACATGATAATTGTCTCATCCTAAAGTGAGGTCCCATTACGAAGCTTTTAACATCTATTAGGCCACATTGATTTTATTGATTGAGTGGCCACAGCTGCGCTCTTGGCAAAGCTGTGGTAACATGCAGCTAGACTATTTCATTTCTGTATTTATCACATGGCAAAGATCACCTCTCTGTTCAGTGCTTTTCACAACTTTCAGAGACCAGAGCAGAGTTTACCGTCATGGTAAAGCTAACAACAACTAGAATGTTAACTGCACACTTCCTGATTATCGGACAGTAAAATGCTTTATAGTTAGTTTTACTAGTTATATTATTTACTTTGACCACCAGAACTGTTTACGCAATATAACTGTCTGGGGCAAGACACATTTTGCTCAGATACATGAAAAATCAGGCACTGTACATGCTTCATTAATGTAAGATCTTACAAGGTTTCACTATTGTACAAAGGTGAATGTAGTTTTGTGAACAGACGGCCTTGGTTGCAAAAATCACCACCGTTTTCATTTCCTGTGCATGTAGATTTTTAAGACTGCAATGAGAATCTTTTGACTGTTTTGACTTTATAACGATCCAAAAACTATACTATATTTAACTGAGATGGAAAAACAAACACCATTTCTTGACCTTCGACACTGTCTTTGTTTTTACCCTGCAGCCCTGGCATGCACCCATAAATAATATCATAAATCTCTCAAATACACTCCATACTTAATGCAGAGCCCCAGATGTTTTTGCTGCTGTTTAATATGCAGCTAGAATGTGAAAATAATTAAACACTCTGACAAGCAGCATGACCCCAATTACCTTAGGTGGCCGTGACAGTGGAGCAGTCAGGAGAGCAGCAGAGTAGAGGTCCTCACACCGCAGAGGCCCATGCACAATCGCAGCATGTTTTTACTAATATGATTGTCAGCTTATATCTGCATTGAGCAAGTCTGTTTTGTTGGCTTTTTTTTACTAGCAGCCAGTGTATCTTTGGGTTAATTAATGTGTGCACTATCAAAAGTAATCATTCCGACTGTGGCCTTCTAAAGTGTTTCTGACCAGAATGCTCTCCACATGAAAAAGCCTCATTCAATTTCATTCTGTGCAATATCATAATGTACACATGACTTATAAATACATAATGCTGCAATAGAGGGATTAGGCATTGTAGAAAGGCATATAAAAGTCTGAGTGAGTGTGGTGTGAAATTAGATACAAACATGTTTAAGATATGTTTTTTTAAAATGCTATAAGCCACAAAATTGGATGGTTGAATTTGCTGCAAAACAGTATAAGGGTTTAGGCTGCAGCACATACATTTTAGTGTATTATGATCGTTAAGACATGGGCTATTGTGTTAATAAAAGCATTTACATCTGAACAAAAAATATTTCCAATGAATGAGGTATACTAAATTAACTTTGTCAAATATGTATATTTTTGGGATTACCTTGACAGCAACATTAATCACCATTTTTTATTTATTGTAACCTATAGACAATGCTCAATAAAACTGGATGTCTTAAAATCATCTTAAGAACAATAAATTGCTCATCTCTATTTGATACATATTTCCTTTACATAGACTTTTAAATTACATAATTTCCAAACACTGTCAGAAGCGTAGCGATCATTTTTACACCGATTCCAAATGCCATGTCTTTCTGCAGCATGTCTTGGCTCTTTGTAAATGTTCCCACTGGTGTCTCTGCATTCAGCTGTTCAGGACAGCATATAAATATTCTGAGTAGTGCTTTTGCATAAGAAGCAAGAGAAGAACCCCTTCCTCAAATGTGAGACTTGTAAATTGTGACATTTACAAGGCAGAGAGGGGATTGGCTGCACTGAACACCCAAGTTGCTCTTCTATAGGGAATTGCATTAGTTATTCACAGTACTTTTTTAGATAATAATGTTCTTCATGCAAACATCTTCTGTCAAAGCTCTGAACTGAAAATGGCTTATGTGTTGATGTTCTGTGACTGAATATATGCAAAATGTTCTTAGCATTGTGTCATTTTGCTGATGAGTAGAACCCAATCTCAGCTATTTGGGTTTCATGAATCACACAAAAAATTCAAACTCGATTTCTACATTGATCAGTACATCGACCTACATCAAGACAGTGTCCACCAGTAATCTGACCAGAATTGAAGAAGTGACGAGCGATGAGCAGCGAAACGTCTTCACTCCTGCGTTTTGTCCAGTTGACAGATTTTATATTTTTTCTTTTGCTACAGTATATCAATGCATCTTCTAGGTTAACTCCAGTCTGTACCATCTCCATATTATAATCATAATAGACACATAATATAATTTGTTTAACTGCAATTTGGACTATGTGGTGGTCATACGTCTTTTGAAAAAGTTAATGATTATTAAAATCCCAATACCTGGACTAAGGTTAAGGTACACTTTATTGTCTTTATTGGCAAAGAGTTTCAAAGTACAGAGCCCGAGGACCCATCTCCAGACCTTGAGCTCGGCTTGGTCAGGACGACCTTAGTTGGAGGATTTGACCCAATGTGCATGCTCTAGGTTGAGAGGGAGAAACATGCAAACTTAACATAGAAATGTATGGGCGATCCGGGAATCGAACCAGAAACCTTCTTACTGTGAAGTACTAGCCAAATTAGTATAGTTTTTAGTAGCAATCTGGGTAATGGGCAAAAGATAGAGCATAGCATCCCACCGTGATATACATTTTATTCAAGACTAAGACCTTACTGTAGATGTTAAGCACTACAACACTAAGCCTCCCCCTCACCCAGTTCCATATTTGTGATGAAAATGTGTCTCTCCGCCCCCCTCCCCCTTCGCCTCTCTCCCTCTCCCCGTCCCATCCTAATCTGCTCTTGGAGGTCTCAGCCCGTGGCGTCTTAGAGCACGGCCCGTCTGACAGCTGCTGACGACAGGAGTGTACGGAGAGATTAAATGGGACTTTGCAGCCCCCTCCAGGAGTCCCACGCGCCTCTAGACCTTCACTACTGTCTTTGATTTGCCATTCAGCTCCACTGGGAATACAGAGTGGGCTGCCACATGCCATCCTACATACCATCCACCACGGCGACTTTTCAGCGCATCAGTGTTGTTTCATCCATGCTAGATAAAAGGCTTGGATGCTTTCAAACTCATTCAGTGCTAGAAGTAAACATGAGGGCTTTTTGCTCAGCCTTGATCTGCTACTTTCTCATTCCTTTTGACTACTGTGCGTGGTAATTATTGACCTATCACTGTAGCCTGAAAGAATGTCCCAAAAATGAATTAAATGTAACAAAATTTAGCGTTTTCTCTGCACCTTT
This sequence comes from Periophthalmus magnuspinnatus, assembly GCF_009829125.3. NCBI lineage: Eukaryota > Metazoa > Chordata > Actinopteri > Gobiiformes > Gobiidae > Periophthalmus > Periophthalmus magnuspinnatus. The sequence goes on from NC_047134.1 coordinate 18,354,433, forward strand.
GTACAATTACGAAGGTTGCTGTTCCATGCCGTGCCCTCATATCCCCTCATCATACCGGTGCAGGCTGAGTAAATGAATCGTTGAGGTTTGCTGTAGCCAGAGATGGATCGGACATGGGAACTGACCTCTGGGGGGAGACTGCCACCTCCAATTAGACCTTGTTAAAAAGAACTGTCATGGTTCTTGCTGATGTATAGAAAAATACATGAGGCTCGATGTCCAGTGTCTCCTTGTAAAGCATTGTATTAGAATGTACCAACTAGGGATGTAACAATATCCAAATCTCATGGTATTATTTCGGTATGGGTACCCAATAAAGAAAACTGTCCAGTGAAGTTTATATTCTTTTTTTTTTTTTTTTTTTTTTTTTTTTTTTGTCGACATCAGAACATATGTGAACTCAAAACTATTATTTTGCATGCAAACATATGCCGTTTAAGACTGAAGGCAATTTTGCTACTGTGATATCATGATAACGCCAATACCGTTTGATTACTGTGTGTTACAAGTCTAGGTATAGTAGTAGCAAGGATAAGAATGTAATCTGATTTTTGTAAAACATGATATCTGTGTAATCCCTCAATCGTCCAGGCCTGATCCATAGCAAAAGACGAAGTTGAAATCTGTCAACTGGAAAAATTGTAAGTGTGAAGGTGTTTCGCTGCTCATCCAAGCCGCTTCTTCAGTTCTGGTCAGATTACTGGTGGACACTGCCTTATATCTGTCTGAACTGTAAACATCTATTGTCTTTTCTAGGTCTATAACGCCATCCTCAGACCCAGATTTAAACTTCCTTTTTGCTGTAAATCATGATAGTTGGCTCCAGGTTGAAGGAAGGGTTTCTTCATTTGTGTAAGAACCACACAATGTTCCCTTCATAACTGAGAGTGTCACTGACTGATAATGAGAAGGACAATGAAAGAATATTTTTATTATTATAAAAAAAAAAAAAAAAAAAAAAAAAAACTTAGACAGTGAAATGCCGTACCAATGTTAAAAAGAACAGTATTTGTTTGGTAATGAGTGCTACATTAGCTCTTTGTAGTAGCCGCTAAGCTCGTGTCCATCTGCTGCCAGCAAGGGATTAATTAAACCATTCTCCAAGGATATTTTGTGTGTTTTCTCTCATGTTTTGTGAAGACACCAAACTGGGTGAATGCTCTGCTTAGTACATGCCTCATATTCTTGCTTTCATTTGGTCTACTGAGGTGTGCTGAGCTTGAACTTGAAAAGGCTACAAGGAACGAGTGTTTATTATTCTTGACATCTTTAATGTTAAAGCACTAAGAGACGCCATATTGTGGCACTGTGCATTTCCTTTGATATCAAACAGCATTAAGTCTCAGCTATAGTTCAATGTAAAAATCATATTTTGGCAGGCAACAAAATGCTCGCTTACATCTACATGCCAGACTTAATGTGTTTCTTTTGAATAGTTTTCTTTTTCCATTTCTGTTTCCATATTAGTATTTGTGCTACTACTACTTTTCGTCAGTCTTTTTGTTGATCTTCTGGACGTGTTTAAAATATGAACTTTGAACAGAATCCTATTATTAAAACATGAATTGTAAATCTATTCAGAAAATGTAGTAGTTACATATTTTTCCCTTATTAACATTGATTTATACACCAGTTACTGTCCCACTATTTATGACAAAACATTTTCTGAAGCACTCCAAGTTAACACCTCACCTCTTTTTGCTAAATTTTGAATACTATTATCACTTCAGTTGAGTTAGATTTCATTTTCCCAATAAGTAACTCCGATGTTTCATATTTATAAGCCTTTATTTTTACTCTGCTTCGTGCATTTTCTTTTTCTTGTTTTATTCAGAGACCTTTAACCTGCCTGATATTAAGCAGAGCTGGAGGCACGAAGGGAGGAGCTGCACTCAGAGGATTTGGCAGGATTTAATCTCACATTACCTGGGGAACAGGGGCCGTATTCAAATTACTTTTGCCAGGCTCCACTGAGGTGATAAGGGACTTACGGGGCCTGCAATTAATATAGGCCTTCATTTGAAATCCTCTGATCAGAGAGCGCTGTACTTAAGAGGACTTTCTGTAACTAAAATGAGTATTTGAGATGTGTATTTTGTCTGTTTGTTGAATTAATAGCCTGAAGTGTGTAATAAGTACAAATTGTATGGCAGATGTGGTAAGAATACATTTTACATTTTCTCATACAATTTCTTGTCATATGGTGCTATTTTGAGAACAGTTGACCATTCAAAAGACATAATATTTGGCTTGAATTGTTAAATGCTATGGCAACGGTCATAACTTTTCATCATTCCAGACCCATGGATATTTTCTAAGACTTCGTTATTTGGGGCTCATTAGTTTTAATTAATCTGAATGTCAGTTTATAAAGGTCCAAATCACTCTCTATTTCACAATTTAATTACAGTTGTGTCTTTGTTCATTCAGTAGCAACCAAGATCAAAACATTACTAAACAAGAGTTAAATAGGATGTTGATATTTATTGCAGATTTTTACCGGGTGTCTCTGTAAAAATCAAAAGTCTACTGTCCAGGATGTGTACCCTTTTGCCTGAAATACACCGCTTAGCCACAAAAGCAAGCAAGACACCTTGCTCCCTTTTCCTCTGCCAGCAGTATTTGGTCTCCGTCTTATGTTTGACCCCCATAATCCTGGAGCTACACTGCCCAATCCCTAACATGGCTCTGAGCCCACACCAGCGGCCACTTGTTTAACTGCATTTAGTCCAATAACCAGTGTCCCTGTATTTGCCAAGCAGCCAGTGATGCGCCTGTCTGGGAATATTGAGGTCAGGCTAAGCCACTCGGCAGCGGTTTCTAGGCCGCGGCACACATCAGAACCGCTGGCGAGTTGAAATCTAGTTCAAACAACAGCAGCACAGGGTGGTATGAGCTGAGTCGCCCAAATGCTTCAGTGAGTCTCAAAATGTGGTGCAGGTACGCCAGGGATGAGCAGCAAATTTATGCATTTCAAATTAAGACAGTTGAGTGTTTCTGTATTAAAATAGTATTGAATTGGGTTTTGTCATCACTGTTTTTTTAAATTTATATTTTATGGTTGCAAATCTTGCTTTTGTTAGTGATGCTACCAGGGTTAAGTCTGGGTCTTTACTCTTTTTAAGGTGAGAGCCAAGATCTGGGTTGGTTCTGTTTAGTATTTGTTGAAAATATACTAAATAACAACATCTTTTACTTATTTTTTTTTATTTGGGGTGTTTTTATTGCACTGAAAAGGACATAGACAAACATGTTTTTTTTTTAATATTGTGAGTGCGCTTGCATCTCCACAGACCAGACTTCTACTTAACCTGAAGAAGGACCTCCACCTGCTTGTCTCTGTGGCTCCTTTGTATTACTCCACAATATGACATAAAACTTATCTGAAATATTTTAACTTTGGTTGAGGTAGGTAAAATGTAGATTAGTCCAAAATCTCTCTAAAACTTTTCTTGGTTCAGTCGTAATTTATTCAACAAATCACTTGAAAATCCCAAGTTATTCCTGAGGTGGCATTTGGTTTGGTAAAGTTTGAAGATTTCTGCCGTAACTTACCAGCTAATCCTATGGTCATTTTTCTGTCTGCCAGTCAGTGGGAGCGGCAGGATGGATAAGTGGGTAAGCTGCACAGAGGGATTGGAGTGTGTGGGATTTGACAGCACCTACATGTGTGTTAAAATGAACAAGAGCAGCTGCTGACCCCTGCCACACTCACATAAGGCGCTGCTCCGACCTGACCTCTTCCACTGCAGTTCAATGTAATGGACTGGATTGTAATTAATGGATAGTTTCGTAGTGCAATGAGTAATTATATATGAAAAATATGTGCAAATAGGTCTAATTGAAAATGATGCGTAATCCACTGTTTTGTGAAGATAAAAGTTAAAGGAGACATTATGTGAAAGTGACTTTGGTGGGCTTTTAACCATGTTATAATGCTCTTCCCATGTCATTAACCTGAAAGTAGTATTCCACTTGATTAATGGATGTTTGAGTAACCCTGTATTGTCCTGTTATACCACCTGCTCACTGCTCTGAAGAAGCATAATGTCTTAAATAATTGTATCCTCTGCTCTAATACAGCTCAGTATGATGGAGTCAAAAATGCTTGCTTGTTTTATTCCTCAGGGTCTACAAAACAGAACTGGCAATCGTGAATACTGGAGATGTGTCATAAAAAGCGGTGTACTTTTTAATATAGTGCATAGCTATAAACAAAATCTTCCTTTTTATGTTCAGATAATTCTTAAAGGACAAAGGCTCAGGCTATCACCATCCGGAATCCAAATCAATACACAATCATGACACATAATAATTTCTGCTGGAGCACAGCTGTGCTATAAAATGAGAATCTATAATGTCTTCTCAGCTCGGGCTATGGACAATAATCTGATAGAGTTTAGAGAGTTTTGCTGCCCATTTTTCTTTATTTTGGTGCATCAAATGTGGATGAATATTCTTTGCAATGAGTGTTGTCATTTGTTCCATTCAAGCAATAGTAGATGGTTAAGTCTGTGATGACCAAGAGTACTGTATCTGCCTCGTATATGATTAATCTATAATTGTGATCACTCAGGTCATAAAATAATAATAACAATGAATAATTTGTGAACATTTTGTAGCTAAATAAATACTTTCAATTAAATCTATGTTCCAAAAAAGTAAACATGTTAATACTTTATCTAGTTGTTTATGTCACATTAACATTACTTTACCATTCAGAAAGTTTATAGTTTATAGTTTTCATATTAAGAAAGGTTATCTATTAAACAATGTGAATGAAAGTAAATGAAGGATTTCACTGTTATTTGTTAATGGGGCCAATAATTGTGAATAATTGAGAATAATTTAAGATTGCAATGTTACTTCTCAGAATAATTGTAACATATAACATGATATCTCAATGTTCTTTATCTGGAAAGTGCCTAGATATGGATGAATCAACTGGTATATTTGGCCATTTTCACTGCATCCACACTTTTTATTCTGCCCAACTTAATATTTTTAAACAGTTTTTGATTAACTTACTTTCAACTATTCATACGTTTGCAGACTCTTTAGTTGTATGTTCCCGTATCACTGTAGTCTTCTGTTTGCATATGAGATTTTAGCTGTAGGTGACTCCAATACAGGTTCCACCATCTATATATACACTACCTGTTACATTTACCAGCTCATTAACAGGTGGTCACAGACATTTTGGAAGCAATTATGAATGAAACTGAATGATTCATAATATTGTGACTCACTGATTATGAGATGTGAATGAATTTTTTATTTTTTTTTTACTTTCAGTGCCGCTCTCCCACCTGCTCTTGTGTGCGGATAAACATTAGGGACTTGCAATATGCTCAAGTCGATTTTGCAAGAAACGCTTTCCAAAGAGCATGCTGTGCACATAAAAAGAGTTTCCTCCATTTCACCGTCTATTGCCGTGTTTTGCTCTGATCATTTGACTGGGGAAGAAAGCAGATTGCAAATGTTTAGTAGAATTTACTTTAGGGAGATTTTGCAAACTGCAGCTTCCCAACAAAGAAGCGTGTTATATTGTAGAAGTGATTAAGTCTACTTGGTTAAAAAGTTTGTTTCGTATTGAGTATATGTCATAACTTGAGCTAAGGAGGTTACTTTTAGTTGGTTTGTTATGTATTTGTATTTATTTTATATGGATGATAGGACTGTATTCAACTAAAGTAATCCTTGTTCGACTAAAGACACGTCCTGTCGGCTCTGTCCAGCTGTCCAGCTCTCAAAACTATTACATATCTTTCTGTATTTGACCTAAACTGCACTCACAAGACCACACCTGCATGGTAGTTGAGGCAAAAACAACTATTTATACAGAAAAAAATAGGAAACTATGTATTTAAACTGCCTTGTTACATATAAATACCAAATACTTTACTAAATTCTCCTTTCTTCTGTCATCCCATATAACTGCTTATAATTTAAATAAAATTATGATCAATGAATTAAGTAAAAGACTAAAGGACAGCAACAGCCCAAATGAATGGATATATAAAGGTTTGAAGATATAGTCAGCCATGTGTCAGTTGATTTAGTTTTCATAGGTAATCCAAAGAATCGAAAATGTTTTTCAATACAATTTTGTGTCATTATGTCAGCCAGCTACAAACAAACATTGCTGGTTCTTGAGCTGCATATGAAGGGTTAAACCTCACAATTGAAAGTCCAATTTTAATTTAGATTTGGCACCTATAGTAATGTAACAAAATATATTATCACTGTTGTTGTGCACTCTATTTCGCCTGTTTGTCCAATAAAGCATCACTGAGCTGGGTGTAAATCCGCTCCATCAATAATAATGAACTGCTAACTCACATGTTCATTCAAATCATTGCTCACATAAATCACTATGTAGTTACTTATTACAGGTCATTCACTCTGCACAGCGTTTGCATTTCATTCACACAACGTACCTCCCCAATAATTTGCACGCAGTATTTTAGACCTATGCAATAACCAAACAAATTATGTAGAATATAACAGTTCGTGTTTTGAAATTGTAAGGTTACATGGGAATAGTTCCTCCTCTGATTGGTTGTGGAAATGGGCAAGCATACGTAGAAATTGGGTGACACGGACATCTCCAGAACCGCATATGTTGTTTGTTGTGCAATCAGTAGTTGAGGATGCTGTAACTGTCTTAAAAAGTGGAAAAACAGAAATAGGACATTTTAAACAGTTTGTATTTCACTTACTTTACTTACTTACTAACAGTGCGACTCATTTATAAGCGCTTTTCACAACTCTGTGAACCTAGAATGCCGAGTTTTGCCATGATGGTAAAACTGACAACAGCTAGCATGCTAACGTGCATTCCTGATTACAGACTGCACTCTTTGGGACTTATTTTGAGCTGCTCGTGTAATATATCTGTATCGAGACAAAAATAAAAGCTCAAATACATGGGAAAAAGTCAGGTACAGACCTTTTTTATAGTGTGATTTTCATAAAATTCCATAAGTTCAGAGTTTCGGTATTGCTTATCTAGAGGTTACGTCTGTACACTTTAGTAGTTCTACCTTCTTTCATGACTATTTTACAGTTTCAAAGCGTGCTATGGACACTGTTGTTATTACGTGTCTGACCAATATGACCACAAACCATTTCATAGAGCAATAACAGCGATCGTAAAGCGGTGTTCAATGTAGCATGTGGTCCTCAGCTGGTTACGAAATATGATATTTATTGATTTATTTTATTGCACTTTTGAACTATATAGGTTTTGATCTTTGGTTCTTAAATTTAGGCAGAAGGTCGGAGTTTGACACATCTAAGTTGCATTATAACTAATCCTCTGGGACCAATAAAAACAACACAACTCTGCCCTGTAAAGTATATTTTTCAAATCAAACCCACACACTGGCTAATATATGGTGTTCTTAAATTACATTTCTGCCAGTCATTCAATTTTTCATACTCTGCGCACTAGGCCTGCACAGTACTAAAAACATTTATCTAATTTACGGTGTTTTTTCTTGGTGAAATATGTGGCAACCAGTCCAAGCTCAACACTGGGAGCATATGCCCAGAAGACGCCGGTGGCTAAAATAACAGATACTGTGTCTACTTTGGAAAATAGCAACAGCAATCCTAGAAATACTCTCCGACCACGCAACCACGGAAACACCAGTAATATTCCCATTTTTATAGAACAACTTTTGAATTGCTTTAATTTCTCACCTCAAGTAACACTGGCCTTCAAATATCCTTTATATTGTAATAAGTTGGCCTAAGACTGTGACAGACTTTCTATAAATGTCATTTACTATTTAGCTTTATATCACTCCAAGATGTTTCCAGGTTTGACTAGGCACTGTGCAGACTCTGTGTTTTGTTCTCGTTGTGTCTGAGTGGGAGAGTTTCTTCCACTTTCTTCTTCTGGTTCACCCCATCAACTGTTGAAAGAGGTACTTTTAACCGGGACCTTGGCTCAAGATTGAAGAGGAGTTCCAGGGCGCTTCAATCACATCAAGTTTTCATGAAAGATTGCTAATGAATAAGTCAAATACATAGAAGACCAGCAATAATAATAAACTACAAAAAAGCTATACTTTTCCACAAAGTTGACCTCCAGGCCTGCATACCCAAAGCCAGTATAAAACCCTCCATTGTTATTGTTGTGGTTCTGTGGTGGGACCGCCATCATGACGACTCCACCCACTGCTTCTATAGGAGAAAACCTTCAAACCTTCAAAATTGAAATGGTTGTGTCATATATAGAGCTGCAAGTAACAGTTATTCTAGTAGTTGATTAGTGATTTTTATTTGTTTAGTCGAATAAACAATTAATTCAGAAATTCACACAGTTTTGAGCTCTTTTCATATATGTTTTGAAGTCTGCATAGTACAATGATTATCTAAATATGACCATGATTATTTTTTATAATGAACTCAATTGGTTAATCATTGCAGCCTTAGTTCTATGAGTAATATAGTGCTGGCTTTGTATAAAATGGTACTATTTAGTGCCTCTTTACTTTAGTGTCTCTTCTGCTAGGCTCCACGCTGCTCTGGACTTTCCTCACCCTCTCCTCTCTCTCCTATACGCTAGTGAATCTTTGGTTATGGTTGACAAAGTAACTCTGGTTCTATACCTGACTCCTCTGACTCTAATGGGAGAGTTTATGCAGCCTTCCTGACACTTCTTCATCTCTGCTCTGCTCCATATGCAGCGTGGTTTGATAAAAGGCCAAGGTCTTTGTGTGAGACATGAAAGCCAGAAAGGAACTATTTTTGAGAGCACTGAATTGGGTAGGCCATTCCATTCTTTCTTTCTTTAATAAATGCATTAAATACATTTTCTCTGTACATTTCATATGTTTGGCCTGAAGGCTCATGAATGCAAATAAGCAAACAGAACATTCCTCTTCATGAGCAAGCATATTATGGTAATGAGTTAATTTGACACTATAGCACATTTTCCACAATAACCCTAATACCCGCAATACATTTTATTTGATTTACAGTACAATATAAATAGGAAGTGTCCTGAAACAAACTCACCATCAGCTTAAATCTTAAACACACTTACTGTGCTCAAAGCCTTTTCTTTTTTACCATGACTGTATTAGAATTATAAAGGACAATTTCCTTGGAACCATAATAGTTAAATGTATGAAGCCTGTCCTCTTACTGCAAAGATGCAACAGTAACACCTGAACTTGTGTGGCCAGTGCCGTAACCTGCAGATATAGGACATGTACAAGTTTTCCCTCATTCTCAGTATATGGACAGGCCATGTCTCATGTGAAACCTCCAGAATTCACTCGGAAGAGGCTGCACTAGCACTCATTAATAATTTGCTGCAGATGTGTTTAGGAGGATTCAGATCAGCGAGCGCCCTTTTAAGTTGAAACAACTGGTTTTCAGCATCAAAACTGGCAACCCAAATGAGAAACTCATGTAAGGTTCATTCTGCTTTCTGAGAACCATAATGAGTGCCAAGTTATACAATGGGACATCATGTTTTGTAATTAAGAATAAATCAGCATTAGAATTGTTGTCAGTAAAAGCGATATTTGCTATTAAATGAAGAATTCTGGACTCTGAAACCCACATCTTTAATGCTTGTTTTCCAATGTGGATCATTGTATATTCCTTTTCTATCTGCGTGTAGAGCTCTGGACTCTTGGGTTTGTGGCTACACATCACAGAGCGTGGGTCTGATCAGTCCAAGATATGTGAATTTATACCGCTCTCTCTCCTGCTCCATGCTTCCTCTGTCTCTGGAGCTCTCGGTGGTGCAACAAAAACATGACCTTCATTCAGCTGTGTAAAGCTCATATACAGTCTTATTTTTATATTGCTGCAAAGCTGGGCCTACCATGTTTTCTTATGAAGAAATAAGGTGAAAGCATTAACTACATTTTTGTTGAGCTTGGCATTTAACATAGGATAGACAGCCGTAATAAATCTACAACCAAAAGAGAGGCAAAAATCTACTATTTTTCACACAATTGAAAAAAAAAAAAAAAAAAAAAGTATTTATTTAGTTTATGTTCTTATGTTAAATACAGATTTGTCTTGTGTTGAGTGCTGGAATGTGTTTGAGCCTATAGGGGGCAGTTGTGTACTCCAAAAGGTCCCCTCTCTGGCATAGAATGAGCAGAAACAGACAGATATGTGCTGTTGCTGCTGTAATACTCTTAAGCTTATCAATATAAAATCAGTCACTAATGCATATTTACAGTCAAGTAATACACATTAAAGTTTAGTTGATCCGCACATGACCTGTTTGTGGTGTTGTCACGATACTCAGATTTCAAACTCAATACTAAGGAATAGACTCGATACTCAATACCATTCCCAACACCACACACACCATGTACTGCATACAACATGTAATACCATGTATCCTCATTTCTGTGTAATATCTCAGTCGTTCAGATAGACTAGTATTCCCCCATAAACCACAATGGAATCTATGTGGTTTTATACTTGTTCTGGTACTGCTCAAGATCATTCAAAAGTTGTTCAAAAAAAGGTTTATTTTGACCTTTGAATTAGGGCTGGGCTGTATTAATCACATTTTTTTCCCTCATATCTTGATTTTTAATTCAATTTTATTAAGTTTTTCCAAAAACAAAATTAAATGGCACAGTTTGTATTGTTTATGTTCATGAAATCAATACTAAGAGCTATTTTAACACAAAAATGATACAATTACTTCCTTCATAGTTTGACCTCTGTCCCAAACCACTACTAACAGATACTTTTGACAACCCTACAACTTACAAAAGTGGAATATCTTTGTCTTACTCAGAGTTAAGTAAAAACATAACATTTTTATGATTCTCATATGCTTTATTTAAACCTCTTTCAGTGTATTAAATTATAAGTGGGAGGTTGTGTTTTGGCAAGCAAGTGGGTTTTGAAAAATAATACTCCCTTTCCCAGTAATGTTTAGGCATGGACACAAAGGAGAGAGAAAGAGAGAAAGAGAGAGTGAGCAAGGAAGAGGGAGAGAACTGGCTTCCACTCAGCCCTGTGCAGTCGATGTGTTGGCAGACAGTGGACAGTAATAAACCAAACATTATCACATTAATACAAGAGGTCCACAAATAATGGATTTTGGACAGCAAGCTGCATACACAGACATGCACACACACACACACACACACACACACACTTCATCCTCCCCATTGACGGCTTTATTTCAGATAATTACAACTATTATCTTCTACCCGCAAAAAAAATTAACAAGCTTAACAGTGGCCATTTCTGTTTTGTAAATGAAGTACCAGAAGTAATGTTTCATTCCTTTATGTGCTAATAACTCATGCAAGCTATTTTATTGTATTGCACTGTAGTCGTGATGAACATAAGTGTTCAGTAATTTGTGCTTCTTCAAACTTGAGGGCTTGGAGTTTTTAATTTTGTACAGATTGCTCTAAAGACATTACAAGTGGGTGAGTGAGTATGTAAATTGTTAAAATGCATAGTTGGAGTTCCAGTGTCTCAACAATTTCGAGGTTGTGAGTTCAAGCCTCGGACTTGACCTCGTTGAATGGAGTTTCTGTGGTTTGTGTTGATTCTCCATTCTTCCTGTGACTATCCACCAAGACATGTATTCATTCTATATTTCCCATAGTAAAAAAATGATTAATTGAGTACATTTTATCTCTTTGTAACTAACTGGTCATTGTGCAAGATCTGCCCCGCTTAACGCCCATAGTTGTTAGTATCACAACATCATAGACTCCAAGATGTACACAAAAGATGAATTGAGAAAAAGACAAACAACTAAACAGTGCTTCTGAAAAACTACTACAAAGTTGCACTATGCCACCTACTTTTCCCGCTGGAGATTTCATTGCTCTGCTGGGAATTTTCCACAGTATGACATTGAACTTATCCATCTCCCTGAAGACAAGCAGTAATGCAGGCCACGTTACATGTCACATCTGTGGAGAGGAGACCCTGCTCACAGTTGGAATGTATGTTTTTCAAGGTATTTGTGAGCAGTCAAAACACTTATAACTAAATAAATAAAGATAGACAAGTTTAATACAATTCATTGGAACATTACAGGCAATAACATCTCAATGGAGACAAGTAGTTGCACTCTGCACCAGAGAAGTTACATAGTGCAACTTTAATATATTGAAATTATAGTTTGAGCTGCAGCCAATTTTCATTACATAGACTTGGCGCCATATGCCCTGCTTATTGCTGCAACATTAATGGTGCATGAGCTAATGAATAAATTGGGTTGTTGAAGCCAGGCAAAGAGAAGCAGTGCATTTGAATTGGTTGAGGCTTAGAATGAAAGAAAATCGGTGTTTGTTACTATGTGTGCACAAACAGCATTGTGTATTTCTTTAATGTGTGTAGCTGTCAGTCAAAATTTGAATGTTTATTGTAAATGTGCTTTGCCCTAGTCTGGGAGCTCATAATAGTGCACTTCATGAACTCAGGGGCAGCAGAAGATGAGATCAGGCACAAATATTTTACACTGTTCCAAAAGTGAGTGTGTTAGGAATGCTAGAAAGAGGTTAGTGATATCCATAGAGTTTGTGAACTGGCAATCCTTGGCCAAAACAAATTGTAATAGAGATTAATACTGTGAAGTTGAAGAAGACCAGAAACCAGTAATTCATAATGTGTTCCTTGTTTGACTGAATGCCTTCTGGTTTTCTGCAATTTCAAGGGATACCATAAAAATGCGGGAAACATTTTTAGAGGATTTAGAAAACATCTCAGATCATGATTTTGTGTAATATGTCCCCATTGTTCAAGTAACTTTTAAACTATTTTGATTGCAGCTGATATATATGACTATACTACTTTTATATTTTAAGTTATTTATTACTCAAGTTACGCAAGTTGTGTTCTTAACCTGTTAATCTTCTTGTTGTTGTCATTTTCAGATTATCAGACGCCTCCCTGATTGAGTGACAGGGCTGTGCTTTTGCCTGTCCTCAAGTCCCTCCTCTATCTCACTATCAACACCTCTCCTGTCTTATATTTTATAGCCTCTTTGTCCTTCATCCTCCTCCTGCCATTTTATCGCTTACTGCTATTCTCACCCCCGTCTTCTAACCCTCCCACTCCCTTCTCTATGGCAGACACATTTAAATTGCTTTTACTATGACCACATACGTGACTTTTGAGTGCGTTTGGTTTGCAGATAGAGTGCTTGTTAGCTGCAATTCTCAAATAAGACTTTTGTATGTAAAATTGTTGGGTTTAACATCTTTTTTCAGTACTTTGACCTACGATCTCATATAGACGCAACAAATCTTCATTCAACGTATCTCTTCTTCCTTGGAACACTTTTGGTAGAACAGATATTGACCAATGCTGACCAGTAACGCCCTATGAGTGATAAAAGATGCTAAAACAAGTTATCTACAGTTTGGTTTGAGTTTGAATCCTTGCAACAATGTGCTAATAAGATATATTTTTTCAGCTTCACCTGCAGTGGACATAATATAATGTCTGATCAGTATTACAATGTCAAAATCAAATATGTTTTTCATCTATTTACAATTCTTCTGCATATTTGCTCTCAGATTCTACAGCCTTGCCTATTAATAACAGAACACAGACTGTATATATGATAGTATTGGGCGAGCCGAGCTTTCTCTGTCAGTTTCTCCTCCTGCTGCTGCACCAAACAGATATGAATCCTCACAATGTGGCTTGTTTACTTTTTATGTAATAGTCCTGGCTATTTATGCTGCTTCAACTTCGTGAAACTGCTACTGTGAATACCAATCTGTTTCTTGTATGGGTGTTTGAGGCAAGGCTCACTGTGCAATGGTATTTACCGCTTTTGGAAAGGATCCAGACTCCAGATATGTGGCTCTGGGCTTAAATAGATGTCAGAACAGTCTGCACTTGCTCTTTCTATAGAAGGTCTTCAATGCTTTAACTTTGTTTGGTGCAAAAGGCAACGAAAGGTGGAGTCGTTTGAGGATAATGGACTGAAATGCACTGTAAAGTACAATATAGAATCGTTTTTTGAAGAGCATGTGATAGGATAGTGTGGACTTGGTATTACGGGTCTCCTCCAGTATTCAAGTCCTTAAGAGCAGATCACCTCACTCTTTGGACCCTAGTACCAGAAGTTTAAACGTGTTTTAGTCACAGTCAAGTCTTGAGTTAGTCCTGTTTTAGTCTTAGTTTTGGTTTAGTTCAGGTTTTGTCTTGGTTTTTGATTAGGTTTTACACAAGGGGCATAAACATTAACTACTCATTTAGAATGTTTTGGAGCTCTGATTAAAAGTGCAATATACAGCTTTTCTGGTTGAGCATCTGCCACCTGCTGGTCTCCATGGAGATGTTATTACTTGGCCTAGAATGTTCTGCAGTACGGCATTAAACTTATCTATCTTCAGAGACTAATGGTGGTCTATATAATGCAATTTTCAAGCACATAGATAAGATATTTATCTATATTATTACTTTATTAGTCCCACAGTGGGGAAATTCCAGTCTTGCACCAAACAGTTCAAGAACAGCAGGAAAATGGTAACATGCAATAAAACAAGATAATAGATAATAGCTTAAAATAATTAAAAAATAGACTTAAAAAATAAACTAAAAATAGGCTCTAATAAAAAATAGGCTATTATGTACAGTAAGAGTGACAGTGCAGCATATGAACAGAATAAATCTCAGTAAAGTGACCTCAGTAGACAACTACACATGTTAAAAATAAACACTGAAAAAAGGTAAAATGTATGTTTAAATTATGCAAAATGCTTCCATGAATCAACGTGGACTTTGTGTTGCTCAGTCTTTTATTTGCATTTTTAAGTCAAACCTTTTTGTTCACAAATAGGCAACATAATTATGCATGCAGCCTAATCTTTCTTGTTTTTCCTTCTCCTCCTGCTGTTGGCTTCTGCATAAGCTTCATCGTCAGAATTTTGAGTAACTTTAACAAGCTCAAAATCGTCCTGCTGCTTCCTTTGCTTTTCAGCTTTTGGTTTTGGCTCTGCTTGTTAATACTTGTGCTCGTTTCTCTCCTAAGCCTCCTGCTTGTTCTTTTTCTTGGTGGGGCCAAGACAGATAAATTGTAAAAGTCCTCAACACCCGCCTCTTTTGGGGGTTGTTTTTAAAGTGTCCTTCTATTCCTTCTTTTGCAGCTTCTCTTCCTTTCTCTTTTTTTTTGCTTTTTTGTTGCTGCTGTTTTGAACTTCTTGATTGTTTGAACCCCCTCAGGCTGAACCTCGTCTAAGTTTTTGTGAACTGATTTCTGATTGTTAATGTCCTCAACGAAAACTAACTCCTCTTCTGCTGGAGCCTCCTCAGAACATCCCATTGCTGATGAGTATATCACTTCAATCTTCTCCTCCATCTTGAAATCATCTTCAACTTCAGGTGCTTGGGGCTGGAACTCCTACACAGTCATCCGCAAACTGGAGCTCTGTTGGGATGGATGCTTCAGCTATAATTGAACCTGTCTGGTACTCTTCTGGTGTTGGTATGACAGTTTTAGCATCTCAACCTCATCCTCTGTTGCTGTGCCATAAGGTTTTGGTGAACTGACTTCTGATTCTTTATTGTCCTGGACTAGAACTAACTCCTCCTCTGTTTCTCTTCCGTTTTGGAATCTTCAACTTCAGTAGATGCGATCTGAAACTCTGAAACTCTGAAACATTGTCATCCTCAAAGCTTAGGCTCTGTAGGGATGAGCGCTTCAGCTATAACTGAACCTGTCTCCTGAGAAACTGTTGAAGACTCTCCTCAATCTCTTTAACTGTTGGCCACTTTAGCTTCTTATTTTTTCAGTTTTTCTTTTTCATCTCAGACTCACTTTCTGTTGGCCCCACTTCAGGCTGGGATGGCTCAAGTGTACTGGTTTGGAGAGCCTCTGTATCTTTTGGTGTTAGTATGTCATTTTTAGTCATCTCAACCCCACCCTCTGTTGTTGTGTCATAAGATTTGGGTGACCTGACTTCTGATTCGTTACTGTCCTGGATCTGAAACTCTGAAGCGCTGCCATCATCAAACTGGAACTCTGCAGGGATGGGCTCTGTTTGCTGCTTTGCCTTCGTCTTTCTCCTATTATTACATTATTAATTAGGTCTTTTACACTGGGTTAGTTCAGTTTTGGCTAGATTCCAGGTCAGTTATATCTCAGTGTTGTCTTTCTTCTCATTTTGTCATAGTTTAATCTGGGAATGGTTTATACTTTGTTTGGCTACTTACACCTGATGTAATTTTAGGTCAATAAAAGTTATTCTTGTGGAAGTACTTTTTTCTGGAGTCATATATGTAAGTCTTTTAACATTTTTTGTGTAATTTTGATTTGTGGTCATCTGTGATTGTACAAAAATAACTATTTATGTGTATGAATACTGGACGATCTGTGTGGATGAAATAGCTTGTCAACTATTATCAACTTGATAATAAAACTAAGTGTCTGAGGGAGATAAATTGTTTGCAGTTTTGAGACCCAGAGACAGGGGGCGTCAGAGAGCACATGTTGAATTTAGCCACTATGAATGGGTGTCTTAATTTGCAGAGCTGAATCACCCTTTTATTTTGTGTTTCCTTTTGTTGTTGGCAGCAAACTTGGCTAATGCAGTTTGACACATTATTGTTGCCAGTATTTGTGAGAGAGTTGTGGTTGGCTCATTCTGAAAAACTACTCAAAGTCATGATCTATCACTGTACAGCTCAAGGCAATGAAAATAGTAATTGTTGTTGTTTTTAAAATATATTATCATAAGAAATGGGCTTGCCTTTTAACAGAAAATTGTGAAGACGAAACGCAAGTCTATAGTCGTAAACATGATCTTAATCTGGGCTGACATACACTAACATGTTTACAATCATTCATTCTTGTTACTGGTTTATGCTCGATAGACACATTGATCACAAAGTAAATTTAGGTTTTAGTAGCATCTACCAGAATACACACATGAAATTGAACAATACACTCAATAAGAATTTGGCCTAATGTCATTTTAAGGCATCCTTAAACATTGCAAGGTTAACCATACAGAGACATTATTTCAATATGGATGACTTCTAATTTTTATGTGAGCATTTAAAGAATTCAAGGGACCCCTAAGGACTTGATGATGTAATTTACTATATAATTGTGGATTGTAACAACTTTGTTCAGTTAATGCGTAACTTTCTCAAGATGTGATGAGTTTGAATGTGTAAAGCTTCAAACTCCTAATGGAGTGGTGTTTTATCATAGCTTAATTTCTGCACAGGAAATTGTTCTAGTTAGAAATAGAACAGTGAGAAATTAAATGAATATTTGGAGAATCTGCCGCGCTGGCAATAAGAATCTTATTAATCTTTGTACCAGAGATAAAATGAATATTTTCTGTTGGAATGAGGAGGAAGACAGCGGGTCACAAAGTCAAATAGCAATGTCCCAGTTTTAAATCTGTTTCACAGAGTGGAGATTGGATCCATAGTCTAGAAAGTCATTTTTATGCTTAAAGGAATTTACTTTAAAAAAAAGTATTCAACCTGCCTTTGAGGCACTTTTACTGCTTTCCATCAGGCGTGGTCTGAATTATTTTCAAGCAAGTCAATTTTTCTCAAGGTGAGCTTTTGGAAGGGGTGCGTTAGTGCATAACATTATAACAATAGAAATCAGTGCGCTGCATTAAGAAGGTGAAGCACTAAAAAGAAGAGAAAGGTCCAAGCAATTTTTAAAATAGGATTTCTTTGTCTCCAGAGAGGCATTATAGTTCAGTGAAATCCTGTAAGCCCCCCCACATGCACCCCTCACCCCCCTCCACCCCTTCATCTCGTTAGCAGTGAACTCCCCGGACGTCCCATCAGCCAAGCAGGGTCAGTGAGTCACAGACAGCACAGCCACTTACACTGGGATTAAATGGGAGCTAATGCTACTGTCCTGAGAGGGGGTGGGACCACATGTTAGAATGCTTTCCTCTATGTATTCATCTTGTCATGTATCCTGAACTGGGATGATTAAATTTAAATGCATTTTAAATGCACTTTTTAAGACAGGACTTTGTTTGTATAGATTTATGGTTAGTTTGTTTTTCTTTTCGCTGTTTTCGAAAAAATAAAAACTCTGCTACAGCATTGCATCCAGTGACCACATTATGAAAAAAACAATTATTTTCATTATACTAGATACTCATTTGAGTAAGTTTCATTTTGTAGTCACAATTTATTACTAATTAAATACTAATTACCAATATTAATTTCTATCAACCATTAAAAAAACATTTCTTGTCCACCAATCCGAAAGTCGCTGGATTGATGCCCACAAGGACCAGTGTCCATGGTGTCTTTAGGCAAGACATTTCACTCACCTTGATTTACTTTGTCCTATACAGTCTCTGCTAACCTTACTCTAAACTGATCAATTAATCATTTTGTTTTTTTTGTGTCAAGCTGAAATTAATACTGTCTGCCTTGTACCACTTTGAACTTGTGACGAGGCCTGGATAACATCACGTCTGAATCTCCCTTGCTGTGTCTGTGAGAGCTGAGTGTTGTCAGTGATAAAGAATCCAGATCCCTTTAAATGACTTCCACCTTACGTCATGTGTCGGCATTCATTAACCCCAGTCCTGAGAGGTTGAAGGTGCAATGCAAAACTACCCTTGAGCCAAGAGCTGCAGACAGGAAAGATAAAAGTGTAACTATACAGACTCATAAAAATGATTTGAGCGTCACCATGCCCCTCTCTCATCTCCTACCATGAGAACTGACATTGCTCTGAATGTCTGGAATATGTTCAATGTCAAAACACTCATCCATGCCCCTATTCGTCAAAAACTTCTAAAATCTTTAAACCCTTCTAACACAATTTGTTGAAGAAAGCTCAAGATAGAAAATCTCTAAACAGCGTACTAATTTAGAAGGATGCAAGGTTTTAACTATTCAGAGTTGGCCTCCTTTTCAAGTCCAGTGTAACCACCGTGTCTGTGGGCCAAACACTGCAACCATCACAGTTTCGCCATTAACAATGTGAATAGAAATAGAGCTTTTGTTAGTGGTAACAGTTTATTGAGTAATACTTTTAAAGAAGACATAAGTAGACCTCCATTTTATATTTTGTTCATTGTAAAGCTCAATATTGCTCTGAAACAGATCAGTAATACAAATGTGACCATTGACATTTTTTTGCTTTAATTAAAACATGGGACTTTGCATCTACAATATATTTTCATTTTTTTGTAACATGCCTTGTTTAGACCATAAGTCTTGCTCGGTCTATTCCTCATCCTTATGCCAAGCTGCTGCTGCTCTTGTTATAACAAACATAACCGATATAGGTATATAGAAGGGTGGTTCTGGGAGAGGTATGTTTTGGTCTGGTGCCTCTGACAGACAGTATTGAACTCCTGCTTTGTGTGGATTTGTGCTGCTCACAGTTTGCCTCCTGTTTGTCTTACACGACCCTCCTCCTGCCTCTGTCTCAGCCTCTCAGATATTGCAAGACAAGGCCCAGGTCTTCTGTCAGCTCATCAGAGAACCGTGCATGTGTGTCTGCTGGGCTGTACCTATCAGACTGTGACCATGTAGACCTTGGTAACACTGTCCCAAGATGTGTGTATGGATTATGGGTAGATATTCTCAAATTTTAACACATAACATGTTTCAAGTTTCACTGGAACTTGAACTGACACAAATGGACTAAGTGAGAATGCATTTTTTTTTTTATCAAAACACCTGTACAAGACAATTACAAGATGGATAAAGTAAATGTTTTTATGTGGAAGTTTGTGAAAGTACCAGTACTTACTAGTGCAACTACCATAATGTCTCACTTTAAAATACAGTCCGGTCCAGGGAAAGTACCAGTAATTACCAGTACAAACAGCAGTAAGTACCATGGAAAGTACCAGTAATTACCAGTACAAACAGCAGTAAGTACTAGGGAAAGTACCAGTAATTACCAGTACAGACAGTAGTAAGTACCAGGGAAAGTACCAGTAGTTTCCAGTGCAAATAGTATTAAGTACTATGGAAAGTACCAGTACTTACTTGTGCAACTACCATAATGTCTCGCTTTAAAATACAGTCTGGTCTCACTGTTTACTACTTCAGTACTTACTGGTACAAACAGTAGAAAGTACTACAGAAAGTAGCAGTACTTACTAGGGCAACTACCATAATGTCTTGATTTAAAATACAGTCCGGTCTCACTGGTAACTAATACGTTAATTACCAGTACAAACAGTAGTAAGTACCACACAAAGTACCAGTAATTACCAGTACAAACACTAGTAAGTACCACGCAAAGTACCAGTAATTACCAGCGCAAGTACCATAATGTCTCACTTTAAAATACAGTCCGGTCTCACTGTTAACTACTTCAATACTTACCAGTACAAACAGTAGTAAGTACCAGGGAAAGTACCAGTAATTACCAGCCAACTACCATAATTTCTCGCTTTAAAATACAGCCCCGTGTCACTGGTAACGACTATGGTAATTACAGGTCCAAACAGCAGTTAGTACCACAGAAAGTACCAGTAATTACCAGCGCAAGTACCATAATGTCTCAAACAGCAGTAAGTACCAGAGAAAGTACCTGTAATTCCATAGTACTTACTACTCTTTGTACTGGTAAAGTACCAGTACTTACTTGTGCAATTACCATAATGCCTCGCTTTAAAATACAGTCCGGTCTCACTGGTAGCTACTTCAATACTTACCGGTGCAAACAGCGATAAGTACTACAGAAAGTACACATCTTCACTGAGAGTACCAGCTGGCAAATCCCACCAGAAAAGTGACACAGTGCACCTTTAATCTCATCATATTTTTGTAATCCATCATAAATGTGCAGAATTATGACCTTATTTGATGATATTCAATATAATAATTTGGGTGTTGTTTCTGAAGACATTATATTGTCCAGAAAGCACTACAGCAAGACCAAAGCCGGGTCTAAATTAATGCAAGTTTATCTTAACCCAAGACTTAATTGGATGAAACACATAATAAATTAAAAACCATGTCTCTATTCATCTCAGTATAAAATCTAAACCAGATTTATGACACAACTAGAACCAAACCAAGACAATCAAGCAAAGAATACAGTGCAGAATGGGTCCCGTTAGAGAACAGTTGTACCTTTGGGGATCTTTTAATATGAAAGTGCACGACCTGAGCAGAGGGGTAAATTGCTTTTAAATCGATCACATTCCCAGTAAAAGCCACTTCTCCACTTGCCTACTTACCATTCTATTTATAGCAGCTGTAACTACTGTGTGCTGTGGGGAATGGATGTGGAGGCAAGGGTGCAGCGTTAACTACTCACTCAAACCAGGATCATGTTTCTCCTGCTACTTGTCTGTATCTACTGATGCGGCTTTTTTCATGCTAATTTAAATCATCTACAAGGATATGGCTGATGGTACAGAATAGATGAAATGAAGGTTGTTTTTATATCACCATCTTCCCTTTTATGAGCAATTCTATAGTCTATATTGCATCAAAACATGAGATGTTTACAGGAAAAAAAAAAACATATTGCAACAGTACACAGTCCTAACAAAGTGGTCATACTATCTGGGCCCATAAATGTACGTAATTTTCTTAGTGGGGAAAAACCACCACTTGCTTGTCTCTATGGAGATGTTATTGCTTTGCATACATATTTTCACAGTATGGCATTAAACTAACTCTTTCTTGCTTTATTCAGCTACAGGAGGTTTATTGTAAAAAGATAGATAGTGCAAGCTATAATGTGTATGTTTATTTGATTTCACGAGTAAATGGTAGATGTGAAACCTGTTCCTCTTCTCTCCTTCCCTCACTTGACCTTTGTTCAGGCTTGTCTGTGCACTCTGATCTTTTTTTCTGTCAGGCCAAAGCTAGTACACTATCAGACAGCAGTAGCATAAATAGCATCTTGTTGTAAAGTTTAAGAATACAACAGGAGCAGGGTGACTAATCTAATTACATTTGGTAGCTTTAAATGCTATACTTATTCCAGGTGAAGCAATAACATCTCTACGGCATACAGTCCACCAGAAAAGTTACATAGTGCACCTTTAATTATCACCTTTTCTGTAAAATTTTGCTTACCATAACTTGCACATAACAAAAAAAAAAAACATTTAGCACTTGCTTTATCTCTATATAGTAGCATGTTTTATTCATTACCATACATTCACAACCAAAAAAATGATTTTCATTTCCCAACGCAGACTAAAATGTCCGCCTTGTGCACTTTAAAACGATGACGCCTCTTCTTTTGAACGCCTGTGTTGTCCTTTTGTTGATCTCTGAAAGTGCTTTCTAAAGAAGTGTTGCAGTTCTAATCTCCCACTTGTGGCTTTTACACTGTAGTTTACATTTGTCTGCTTGCTTTAAAGTCATGTTGCTCTTTGGATAAAACAATGATTCAACACTTTATAACACCAACAATAACACAGAGGCTCCCATAACGGTAATAGAGACGGATAAAAGCAGCGTTCGAGGGCACAATACTGTCACTTCTCCATTGCAGGTCTCGGGGGACTTGTGCATTTTATCTTTTCAAAGAACAAAGGTTTTGCTGTTTTCCTTGCCAAATAATCAGAGGGTATGTTGCAAAGCCCATAGTATTTGACATGGTACTTATTTGCTTGTATAACTTAATTTTAAAGAGGGGATATTTCACTTCTATGTGGTATTAATTGCTAACACATAACATATTTAGATCACCATGTTACCTTTTATTGTTTTGAAGGTTGAAGAGTGCTCTGCTTGAAATCCTGTCTCCATTTGGTCAGCATCTTGTCATGGTCTCCCCCGCTGACAAAACTGAAGCTTTGAAAACTGGAGCTTTGCCTAAAGGAACCACATAGAGCTTTAATTCATTCAGTCCAGCCCATAGCACTATAGAGAGTTATGTATGTCAGAAAGATTTCCCACCAGTTTTAGTCAATGCGGTCAATATTGCTTTGAAATTATAAATTGGATAGCTGTCAGTCCATGTGCATCAACTGTGCATAGTGATTTTAATACTCGTGTGTTCAACTCATTTGAGTGTTATTTCTGCAATGTTTTTGTCGTTTTTGTATTTACAAAGTGCCCTATGACAAATGTCTTTTCTCCAGCTGTCGTCAATCACCCCAGTATTTAAGCAGATACTTCCTCGCTCATCTGTAACGCTGCTTGCTTTGTGGAATATTATGTTAATATTGAATAACTACTTTCCATGTTTCATCTGGACTATACTTGAGCTGGATTCACTACAGAGGATTTCTCTTTGAAGCTTCTTCCATTATGTGAAATTCCACTAAAAGTTCTGTCAAAATGCTCAAAAACTAAATCAAGATTTGTCTTTGAGGTGGCACAGTGTGAAATGCATGTTATTTTAATCCATAATTATCTCACCAGTTGTATTTTTTCTGTTTTAGGTGCAGCTGTTCCATGGCTGTGGTCTCATGAAGGTCGACCTGTCCTGACATTTGTATGGGTTTATCTCCACAATCAAAAGTAAGTGCATTTTTCCCAATTGTGCCCACTCCCACCTATGTGTTGTATGTATGGTATAAACATGGTATTGTTTAGAAAGATGTATAGTAATATGATTTTGCATTAGTAGTAGGAGCAGCAATATTATCGCTACTGCACCTACCCTAGTATGCTCAAGTGCTGCCTTGTGGTTGCCTATTCTCAATATATTTCCTGTAATTTTGTTGTTTTTTAACTTTACTAAAAACAAAATAACTTTACTGTATTTATTCCTTAAGGGGTATCTCAACACACGCTCCAAATGAATGATTTATGAATGAGTCGTATAATGATCCAATAGTATCTCCACAGCAGCTATCTCTGGTTTCAAAAAGTGTCCTTGGCTTGTTTTTCCCAAACCTTTTTATACAGTAGAGTTGTGTCGCCATTTAGCTATTCCTGCCTTGATGTCAGTTGCCTAGGAGCTGTAAACTGGAGTTGAACCTGTCTGTGAGAATAGTCACTTTGTGTTCAAACAGAGAAATTCCCATCCACACGCCATAGCAATAGAAAAAACTTTGGTCACTTTGACAAGACAACTTGTTTTCGCTACAGGTCTTAATCTTTCTCCCGGCAGTTGAGGACTATAGTGATTTGAATAGTTTTGGCTGGTCGAGGCAATGTCAACTCCAGGCCTTGTACTTTTGTTCAGTGTCATTGAGCTACTGTTTTGGACGTTATTGTGGAGGCAGTTCATCACTAGACGTGCATCTGTGTATCTTAACCAAGAGTTACTGTCTGGCCCTTGGTGAAATATGACTGAAAGGACATGCACATAAAGCAGAAGATTTACAATGCAATGAAAATATGAAGAAAGCCAGATGGAACAGCATTGAGAGTACTGGGACAAAGCTCAGGACTAACCCACCTGACTCAACATACCTCCCTTAAAGGAAATGAGCATGGTCATATTTCACAACTTGGCTATTTAAATGTTGACTTCTTTGTCTAAATCACATGTTTTTGGGATCATCCTTCTTAAATAGATTAATGTGGAAATACGTGGCCATCTTTAACTTGTTACTATAGCAACTGAGTGACATTTGCGGGGTCAACTTTTGGGCACATCTTTAAAGAGATAAAGTTCAACAAAGAGTCACTGTCACTGTGAGGTTCAACTTCCCAGATTATGAACTGTGTTGGGGGATCTATTTCATTCATTTTCCTTTGGATTTTTGAATTGGCCTTGAAATTCAGCCTAATTTAGTTAATTATGTAGGTTCATAACATGTTTTAGTTTAGTTATTCTTGTGTACTACAGACTTTTGACTTCTGGTATCCAGACTTAGAACCAGCAGACTACACTGACATATAATTTATATCAGTGGCTGTTAAACATTTCAAACCAACCTACAAAACAACAAACGATTATAGATCTAAAAAAGGGTTTAGATCTACCCCATTTATTGTAAAAAAAACCAAACATTTATTGTAAAAAAAAAAAAAAAAAAAAGCATAGAAGTAACCTAAGAGAGGCAGGAGACTCTGGATGTTTAACACCAGAGAAG
Source organism: Periophthalmus magnuspinnatus (assembly GCF_009829125.3). Classification (NCBI taxonomy): domain Eukaryota; kingdom Metazoa; phylum Chordata; class Actinopteri; order Gobiiformes; family Gobiidae; genus Periophthalmus; species Periophthalmus magnuspinnatus. Next base: position 18,379,380 of record NC_047134.1, read on the forward strand.
TTATTTACCATCAGTACTGGAGCCAGACACAAGTAAAGCAGACAAAATAGTAGTCAATTCAAGTCTAACCATGCATGCTTCCATTGTAGGGAGTATTATATCCTGTGCTGACATAGACAAGATAAAGCTGTCAGCAAAGACCAAGTTGGAGGTATCCTTGCTACGGTAGTGCAATTTCCCCAAGTTAACCAAAGGAGGACAAAACTGTGCATTAAACTAAAACAAAGGCTCTATTTGGAATTCAATCCTTGTCGTGGCATTTCCCAGTCAAACGTCAACAACTTGATAATACCCACTGCAGCTTCTTTCCTTCAAACAAGTCAAAAGAGTTCAAGTGCATTGGTAAAGGAACAGCATGACGATCCATCCCAGTCTGTCAAGGTCGTCCCCTCCTTAAATCCGCACTCCTCCAAAATGGCATTGGTTTAATTAACTCCCGGGAGCCTTCGGGAAGAAATGCCATTGTAATAGTCTGCATATTAATTCTCTGGCAAGGGACCAATTATAGTTGACTGTCAGTGCAGCTCTATGCTCAGTGTGGTTCATTATCACGTGTGAAGACCTGATGCGACCCTCATGTGTTTTTTTAATTGTTCATCGTATTAGACTATAAAATGTGAGTGTCATGAGCATCATATGGGAGGAAAATTAAGAACTATTAAAGATTCTAATGTTCATTGATCCTTTTATTGCAGTCTACATTTTCTGATCACTTTCCTATGGCATCATTGGCTATTCTTAATTTGACGCGCGTATACAGAAATCGTTGGGCGCAGTATCTAAAAGTACTACTACTACTACTACAAGTCATGCCAACGTCAGTAGCATAGCCTTTATCTCACCATACAAAACCGCAAAAGTGGATAGATCCTCCACTGTAGTTCCTCGTTTTACATATGACATAATTTCATGATAATTTTGTATCCCGTTTTAACATTGAAAACTATCACATAATTCCTTGTCAAAATGTGATACTGCTGATGTTTTTTTTTTAGTTCAGATTTTGCAGTTGTACGCCAATATTAAATTGTACAGTTTATTATTGTACAGATAATAAACTGTACAAATGTTTATTCTCTACAGAGAATAAACATTTGTACAGTTTATTATTGTACAGATAATAAACTGTACAAATGTTTATTCTCTGTACATAAATTGTACAGAGAATAAACTTAGTTTTGGGTTATCCCTGACTTCCCAAATTGAGTCAGTTCAGATTTAATTCAATTTATTTTTGTAAAGCCCAAAATCACAACAGCAGTCGCCTCTTAGGGCTGAACATGAGAACTGATTTAACCAACAGAAAGTTAGAACATCAACAATGAAAGAGAAACAGACAAGCAAATTAATTAACAGAAAACAAGCAAATGGATAACTGTCTCAGAACATCTCCAGTCCTTAGAGTCCTTCCCGAGGAGGAGGGTCTAAGGCTTAGACCCTCCTCCTCGGGAAGGAAAAACTTAAAAAAAAAAAAAAAAAAACTGTAAAAAAGACAGATCTCGAGGAGAACCACAGTGATCGTCTGTTCAACTCTTGTTTCGATGACGTATTTCCTCTGAAGAAAAAAAAAACGCACAGGGCGCTCGCTGAAGAAAAACAAATCGAAGCTCATGCTCAGACACATGCGCGCTTTGCTTTCACATTTTTACCACTCACTTTTAGATACTACACCCTACGATTTCTGTATGCGCGCTTCAACTTAAAGATAGCCAAATGACGCCATACTTTCCATTTTTATTACTCATATTAATTCTGCACAGATAAATCTATGTATCCATGTGTTTTGTCTTTTGTAAACACAGAATAAGAGTTGTACGCGCCAGTAGGATTTATTAAATTGGTGGTCCACTCCATTGGTGGGCACATATTCACATGCATACATCTGAAAAATTGTATGCATGCAAATATTAATAATAGGTATGCGTGTCAATATTAATAATAAGTAATGAAGTGTTTGTGAGAGCTCGAGACAGGTTAGACAAGTTAGACTCATTTAAATATTTTCTCTTTTCACGGTTTGAAAATTAATTAGCAAATTAATGAACCACACATTTATTTGCTAAAGAAATTTGCCTGAACTCTTCTTTTTCAAAACAAACTCGATTGGCTAAGCTCCACATGTTTACCAACCTCTCCATCTGGCATCATAAATAACTTTCTGTATCTAAATGCTACGGAAACAACAGACCTCTTCTCGCACAATGGTGTTCAAGTGTTCCGCCATGTTTACAGCCGCTCTCAGTCATAATTACACAGTATATGGAGCGATGTGGAGTGAGTATACTTAACTGCAGCGGGCCTATCCATGTGGAGGGGCTGTGTGGGCGTTTTATTAAATGGCCACAAAGTGTAACACCACCCTAGAGGATTTCTGTCTGCCATGTTTGACAAAGCTGCAAATCTCTCTAAATACCAGTGAAAATGTTTCTCCTGGTGTATGGAAAGTTTACGTATGTGGTCCTGTATGGGCGTGTATTTATATGTGTGGAGTTTGACGTAGTTATTTCCATTTGAATGAATAAACAACCCCTTCTTTAATCATAGTTACTGCTCAAAGACACATTTCACACCACTTTGACTTACGTGTGATCGGCTCTTCTGATCTAGTAGGACTGTCACGATAACACATTTTGAAGTGCGATATATTGCTGAAGTAAATATAGATGATAAACGATAATATTGAAACAAATTTATGCCATTGACTTCTATAACAATAAACCAAGAGCAGGTTTAACCTACAAAATCTATTCAAAATGTACAATATTGTTAAAATATAATATCTTTTATGGTTCAAAACTGCTGTCAATCCCTAATTTTACACTGCACCACTACTACTAGCAGTTTAAAAGACCCAGTTTTACCCCATGCTATTTTGGTTATCCCTGTGTAGTGAGTCACAGTTCCCTCGAGACAAGATTGATTTGTTCGTATTTTTCCTTTTTTTTACTTTCCATTTTTCTATCATGACTTTTTTGTAATAAATCATAGGATTTTGAGTTCTTATGGCACAAGTCTCTTTCTTTAAGACTCCTATTCTCAGCCTTAGTCTATACTCTGTCCCCTTTTTGTACCAGATGCACTTCTTGAACCTCGAAACAACACATTCATGGAGTGTTTTCTTTTTTTTCCATCTTAGCCTAGCACTGCATCTTATCTTTCACTCTGAAGTCCAAAATAGGGGTTTATGTTGGGCTTTTATGCATTGCTTACCTTCCGAAAGTCTATCCCGCTCCAATAATAACAAAGCACCAACATAAATCTCTTTAAATGTATTGACTTAGCTCTATATTGCGTATTGACAAACCAAAGGATACAATGACACATGCCTAACTTATGGAGTGACAGCTGCAGATTAATAACCAGTCTGGAGCGGATCTAAAACCATAAGACTATTAAAAGACTAACTCCAGTGGGGTTTTCCAGTCTTTAGCTGCGTATGTTGTGCTGGTATCGCTGTTGTTTTGCCCTTGTTGGCGTTGCCGGTTGGAGACTGTATTGGGATGCACGGTGCGGTGGAGGGCGGCAGAGGTAGAGACGCTTGGAGCGTGACTAATCCCGGGATCTCCTGTGTGCTGCGGCTGGATACGGCAGGGTGTCCTTCACGCCTCACGGCCCTCGGATGGAGACCACACGCGTGCACCAATGACACCGCAGCAGGATACAACAAGTGAATGGACGGGGAGGGGTACACGAATGCGGCTGATTTGGATGTCTTATAAAATTGTTAAGGAAAAATGAAAAAAGTAGGTTCCAGTTAGTGATGACTTTCACTCTGTAACTAGATAGAATAACACTGTTAGCACTTTTGCCTCGCTACAAGAAAGTGACATGAAACCCATTCCCATTTTTGGATAATGTTTGCAGGTTATAACTTCTTTATAAAAAGATATTTAATAAAATAATGTACTGTACTCTAGAATAGGTGTTGATACTGAAACAAGATGAATAAATAGTTTTAAAATGATCTTGATATTACGTAACTATGACTATTTAGTATTGAAAATCATATTGCATTGTCTAAAAAAAGAGTTTAATTATTTTTTGTATCGAAATCTATGTGTCTGTGTATCTCTGTATTACTGAGCCTTTTTCAACTTAAACTTTAACCTAAAGCTTTCGCAGTTTCTATTTTGTTTGCATGAAGCACTGATATCAAGAATCTTTTCAATGTTAATTATAAGTATAAACACCAAGTTAACATCAGGCGAGCTAGTCTCACATATTGCTAATAAAAATTGTTGCTAAGAGCACTTAACTTCAGCATACTGTACATTCACACAACTCTTTTACTGATAACGAAAAGATTGTTGACTTGCCTTCAATGTGTATATAACATGATTAAAGCGCATAGTTTTTGCAGAGGAAGGAAGAGGAGTGTAGCCTCCGTAGACTGGAGAGGCTCTGCTTGGAATGTTAATTGGTTTGACTGGTCTTCCTCCATGATAAGACACAGGGCTCTTTCAAAACGCTAGAGATCAGGATGTCCCTAAGAGGAGATGTGTTTACTGCAGCCAGGACCATCCTTTTCTCTCCCTCTGTCTCTCTTTCTTTCCCCCTCTCTCTCTCTCTCTTTCCTTCTCCTCTCTCCTTACATGCCACTGTCATCACATAAATAGAGCAACTGAAATATTAGACATTGCAGGGTGATTCATACGGCAGACTCGTATGCATTATTAAAACCAGGGAGGTTTTGAAGTTATGGAAATGAGGAGACATTTGGTGATACAAATCTAACTATCATTTGAATAATTCCTTGACTCATCCCTCTTTTTTTTTTAAATCAGTCTCCGCACATCCAAGGACCAGGAGAGGGAGGGGCAGCTTTGCAAATGCTAACAAAGACCTTTGACAGTAGGCTGCTTCTCCTACACTTAACCTAGGGAATAAAAAGATACTTCTCCGTGTTCTTTCCATCAATAATTTGGACTATAGATTAATTTACAGATGTGGTTGCACGCATGGGTGGGGTATTAGAGTTAGGTTACTTGATAAAAATATGTTTTACTATAATAAAAATTACACCAAATAATTTATTCCAAGTTAAGGGAGGCATTGGGAATAACGTGTATTGTAAAATGAATTATACAATGACATTAGAATTAGGTTTATAATTATCTGGATAATTCATTCACTCCTGGTTAAAATTACATTGTGGTACTCTTGCAAATTCCCTAAGTGGGTGAAATGGCGGCATCTAGTGGACACGTCTGCGTTATTGACAGATTTCCTTGATTGACTGACACAGTTTGGGTGTTTTGGCACTACTTAAGGCTGAGTACATTTTGACGTAAGACTGTTTATACTTATCTGACATGATTTGAGTGAATTACATTTGTGATTATTTCTGTATCTTAGTTCCTCATTTGCTTTTTTGTGTATTAGGTGTTTGCTTTTAAAACCCTGGCATGCTTAGACAATAAACCTACAAACCAGATCCCCTGTTGCGTCATCATTTTGACTGGAGAAAGTTAAAGTGGTCGGCCATTCCAATAATCTTGGCAACTGCAAATATTTAAAAGGTACTTATAATCTTAACTGCATTGAGGCAGATTGGCAAAGACACTATTATTTGTTTTGGTTCTAGTATGTCCATAAATAATGCAGGAGTGCAGTGTTTTGTACAAGACACAATTCTAATTGCTGGGATTGATTCACCCACCTTCTGATTTGTATCGAGGTTTTATACTGTATACAACTGCCAGGATAGCTAGTAACTCATAAAGGTATACAGACAGATAAAAATATAGGTCCTAAATGTCTATAAAAACAACCGTGGATACATAAGAGTATTCTGATGTTACAGTGCTTGTTATATGTGTTTACCACAGGCCACACAGAGCTTATGCTGTGGATGCCGTCTATGGCACTTCCCACTGTGCACTGCTCAGACCGTGTAAGTCCTTTATACCCAGCGGCAGAACACAATACTATGAAATAAAAACACAAAAGAACTCAACAGCGTTCAAGTGTTTGAATCTTACAGGGCTCTCCCAGGTTAGATTAGGTGAGCTATAGTAGTGTTTGAAGTGCTGACCCCCTGACCACAAATATTGATTTATGTGAGCCAGATAAGATTAGTCTGTTTTAGAAGTATGAGCAGTATGAGAAACTTCTCCAAGCAATGCAGAGATTGGGACCCCTATTTGTGTTTGAATGTTATTGCTTTTGTGCGCATGAAGCTAATTCATTAATACACAGTGGCAGAGTGGTTAGCTTCTGTCTTTCAAGTGAAGTGGTGAGCTGGTGAGCAGAATCAGATACATCATGATCCATTTTGCATTTTTGGTGCTTAATACAAGAAGCTATGGTATTATGCAGTACAAGAAAAAAGTGGTGTAAATTGAGTACTACTGTATGCTATGATATACTGTGCTAGATAATAGTGGAAATCCAAAGATACAGAGAAAACATCCTAACTCTTTTGTCCACAGTATCCACTCCTTAATGAGTATTCACTTGCGGATAGGACTCACTACATTAAATTGTCTAATACACACCACAGGGCAGTAGGGCCGTTCTATTATTAAGTGGGTAGCAGAAAAGTCCTCTTTAATTCATGATTTAGATGTTTCAGTCCTGTTGCTGTCCTGGTTTCGAATAGCTGATGCTTCATTTACAAATCCTGGAATGTTTTTTTCTTATGTTTTTTATGTTTTGATGACTGTAGGGTCCTCGGAGGGGAAAAAAAAGTATTGTTTAAGTAGTGGTATCAATAGCCAGGCATAATTTGGCATGCGTTCACACTTGTACATAGACCACATCAAAATAGGGAAAATTCCTGAAGTTCTGAAAAATATGACTCGTCTATTACACTGTGATTTTAACCAGTCACACCAGTGTCACAGAGGAGGAGGGGAGTCAGGCTTCATGCAGTGTGGGTTTGCAGACAGTAGCTGATTTAGTTTGATTGGTGGCAGGTGACATTTCTCCCTTCACTGAACTGCAGTCTGGGCCCATTGGCTGTAACACGACCACACAGAGAGGACGGGCTTTACCTGTCAGTCATCTGTTTCACCTTAAACAGGACCAGATGTGTCTTAGCTGGTACAGTTACGGCTGAGTGATATGGTGATGACAGTTGAATCATGATCTCATTCGTGTGACAATCTACTATTTTTGGTGAAATCGTCTCATTGTGAGTCACTGTTCCTCTGTTTAATGAAGCTTTGGGGTCAAATATAAGCATTTTTTCACAACTGTGGGGAAGCTGGCCCGAGTGATCAAAATAGGAGGCAGACTCAAAAGAAGTCCCATTAAACACATTTATTACCCGTGCAGTGGTACACCGTGGACAAACAAAAATAATACATATGAACAAAAATTAACGGTGCTCAACAAAAAACTAAGCAACCAAACTTAAGCAACTGAAACAAAAGCCACGTGTACCCTGCTACACAGGTGTTCCCTATCTGGCTAATTGGCCAGACTAATATACTTCCCTGTACTGGAAGCCCCTCCCCCGGTCTACTCCATTTCTTGTCCAGGGGGCGGTGGGAGTATCATAAACACTATATTGCATAAAACAGCTCTCGGGCCCGAGTCCTTTACCAAAAGTGTTTAACTAAACAAACTATAAACACTTAATTCCGGAAATGAAAATATACAAGACATTAACACAAAGAAATAAACAAACTTAAATCAGTTTTTCCCCCTCCACATGGTCCGGCCCACGACCCCACTCAAGCCTATAAAATGGCCGACATAGGGCCTCTTTGTCTGGACCATGTGGAGATGCAGGTAAGATGATTATTGACTGAACTGAATAGACGCATTTAACTAAATAAAATATATTTAACTAACAAATGTGTGGTGCTTTAAACTGATAACAAAACAAACCCGGGATAGTTATATTTTGTTGGGTATTGAAGTTATTGAAAATGAACAAAGATGTGCAAACCAAATCATAATACTATTAAAAAGGGACAAAGGCCCACTTTGTCACAACAACCACAGCTCCTTTTTGTGGGCCTAAGTCATGCTTTTAGTGAGTGACCGCTAGTTCTAACCAATCACAATAAAGAAGAAGAAAATTAACAGAAAAACATACAAAGCGCACATGAATCCTGATAAAATTAAAAACGTAAACTGTCTCCAAGAAAACAGTGATATTCAGGTATAGTATATATGCTTTTGTGGTATTGAAACGGAGCTGGAAATTTTAATATGACGCTCCTTTAGTAATTCACAAAGGGGACAACATAAACAAGTTGTAAAATAAAAATACAACATCTATTAAAGATGATAATGTTATTTATTTTTACATAAACTTGTTGCAATGGCAAATTCAATGAAGCTTACAGTCTGCACTAAAATCCAGACAAACTTCAGGGATGGCTGCCTCCTCTGTCCCACCTACATTGTCCTCTTGTGATTGTCCCGTTAAACTCCGCTGCCTCCCTATAGTGTTCTGCTTTAGACTGTGTTCCTCCTTAGTGGCTCGTGAACAGTGTCCAGGAATCGCACACAGAGGAAAACAAAGTTCGGAAGTGTCAGTGTTTCTTCCTTCATCTCTTGGGATACGGCAGATGAATCAATAGTTTTTCATTAACCTGTCTTCCTCCCTGTGAACGAGCCGCATGGCCCCATGGCACCCAATGCTCGGACAGTGACAGTCGATGATATTTGTCTCACAACGCTGTCTCTATGTGTAAAATAGGTAACTTGCTGTGTTCATTGCAGTAACTTTAAATTTAAGTAGTTATTATCGTGTTTACATCTTTGCCGCAGCATCATTTCTAGGGAGTGAAATCCGATCACCCAACCCAGTGCCAGTTTGCACAAAGAGGCTGAGGTTGTATATCTGCCATTTGTATAATTTTGCTTAGCCCTGGTTGCCATCCTTGGATCATCCCAGTGAAAAAGTGTTGACACACCCCTAGACCTGCCATCATAACAATTTCTGAAGTGAGATACATTGCTGAACCAAACCATAAAGCAAAATTATCCCCCAAAAATGATTTTAAATGTGCAATAATGTTAAAAAATATGAGTTGAATACATGACAGAATGCAACAGTTAAGTGGTTATTTTGTGTCTATGAGTCATTCCACCCTCTACATCTCAAATGTCCTCGTAGTACAAAAAAAATCCCAAATTTTTCCACTAGTACAAAGAATGTACATTGAACGATAAGTTGATATAGTAATTATCGTGACAGGCCGACACACCCCCTGGTTTGCTGTGGCTAACAACACACATTTGTCGATTTGTGAGATAAAAATGGCAGCTGGTAACTGATGGCAACACTTTCATTTATATATTGGACTTATTTTGTTAACTGATATAGACTAGAAGTTCAAGGTTTTTGCTGTTTTTGCTTGGACACTAATGTCGCTGTAGCAAGAGCAGTGAAACAAAGGAGTTATTCTAACTCTGCTAAGTTTCCTATCAAACAGTATGTCCACAAAATGATGTCTTGACCTTGTCAGGCTTTGGCTGGAATCTAAAGAAAACAGTTAACTTTGTAATATACTTCAAAAATGTCAGATACTAGAATTGTTTTGCAACAGTGAGTCCAGTGCCCCAAATGACCTTGTACGTGGGACCAGTTTGTTTGCAATAATTCTGTTTTTCAGATAGGATACAAAGGTACAAAGTGGTATAAATGAAATAAGAGATGGATAAATGCTGTTTTGTCCCCTTTATGCACCATATTTCATAAAAAAAAGCATATTTGTTTCCCTTTCACATCCATTACATTTAGACACGAGTTGAAAATCACTGACCTTGTGACAGAATGATGTTACAGAGATGGGAAACGTGGATGTGGTCAAGTGGATTAGATTTTGGCTTTAGCTGACAGGATCAGCTGTGACATTCATGGCAGTGTATAGGTCCAGATGTCCATGAACAGGAGGAGATGAGTATGAAGTATCATTGGGCACTGGGCAGAGTCACTCAAGTGCAGTCACACAATAGACACAATTTACAAAGTTTCACATATGTTTTTAGATTGTACAAATCGTAATCTCCAAGAAGATTTTTTTTTCTTTTACTATTTGTTGATTGTTGCCAGTATCTAACCTTTAACCAGAAACAGATTTTGGCAGTGCGATTTTGACTCCCACAGATGAATGCTGTCATTGTGTCGTTGAGCAAGACACAACTCACCTTACCCCCACAGTCTGTGTACACTGGTGTATAAATGTGTGTGAATGGGTGAGTGGTTCCTTGATGTAAAGTGCTTTGAGTGCCTTGAAGGTGGAAAGGTGCTATATAAAAATGTGACCATGTTAACATTATTAGAGCTCCAGCACGAATGTGCGAGGAGAGCGATTCAGCGACTCGTCTGCCTTGCACTCATGCGAGAGCCCTATTGTATTTGTACAATTATGAGGAAAATGGCAAAAATTAAGCAATAAGCAATAATGTACAGACACTTAAGTGGTATCAAAAAATAGAATTCAGTGAGCTTTAATTTTGAGCGAAGACCCTGAGATAAAATATTGAAAGATGCCTCAGTAGTGCCACCTCAAAAATCGATTTAGATTGCACCAATGGGAGCCCGGCCCAGAAAAATGCCATTGTAGACAAATTAAATTTAGTATCAAAAATAGGTCACGTCAGGACATGCAAAAAATTATATTATGGCCCCGCTCTAAACTCTACAGTCGGCCATATTGACCTAACCCTGGGTCGACAATATCACTCATCATAATCTTTTGACATCTCCTCCAACAGTTTTCATCAAAAATACTTCAAACTCAGCCAAAAGACAAAACCATGTGCAATAAAAGTCTAAATAAATAAAATACACAGATGTCCAGAATCTAGACCTCATAACCCTTGTACAACAAACTTGTTGTAGGATTTTTATCTGAAGCACTGCAAACTGGTGCAGTTTCATCAGGACATATCTGGGATTAAAAGTTGTTAAACAAATTTACTTAAGTCTTTGGGTGTGGTCATAACGAGCTCTTAACAAAGCTTATAAAGCTCTAACTTTTGCAAAAATGGTTGGATCTGGATGGACTCGATGTAATGTTTGTGTCTTTTGACAGTCTGAACATAAAACTTGTATCTTTAAAAGTAGCTCTCCAGCGCCCCCTGCAAAGTTAAAATTCAACAGAAGAATTTAGTTTGTCATAGACAAATACAATTTGGTACACAGACCCTTAATATTATTCTGAACAAAAATGCCAATGAACACCACACAATTTCTACATCCACATTTGCATGGCCACCCCTCAAAAAAATCAATGGGAAGTGAAAAAGTATGGACGGACTCCAAACTGAGGCAACAGTTTGCTTTACAGCAGTGGTCCCCAACCTTTTTATCACCGCGGACCGGCCAACGCTTGAAAATTTTACCGTGGACCGGGGGGGCCTCTCCAAGTGGCGCCTCTCCAAGTGGTGGAGCAGTTTTGAAGGCTTCATTGCCTCATTACAGAGCTGGTCGCCACATATTATGCAGAGTGGGCTTGGTCTGTGGGAATCACCTGTCGCGATAAATCCATAGTTCAAGTAGAACTCCTGGTATTGTCTGTTAAAAGCTTTCTTTTTCTTGGAAGTTGGCTCTTTTTCTGTCTCTTCACTGGGCCTTTTCCCCTTCGAAAAGAAACTTTACAAAGACGTCTTTTTTTTACTCATTTTGCTAATTTGAGGGTTAAGTTCAAGCGCTCAAGTGATGGAAATGTAACTGAGAGAATCCGGTAATTTTTCAAAATAAAAGATTTTTCAAAATAAACAATTGTTCAGACTCAGATAATAAATACAACGAAAATAATTAATTATTTCTTTGATGGCCGGTGGCCCGGTACCAATTGATCCACGGACCGGTACCGGTCCACGGCTCGGTGGTTGGGGACCACTGCTTTACAGAATAAGACAGAAGATTGTGTTGTTTGTGGAAGAAATTATGATACATAAAAAAATGCAGTCTTTGTGATTTGCTAAATGCATTCAAATTGTGATTTTGATTCTTTTGCGATACATTTTGCAGCCCTACAGTGTACAGAAAGCCTACAGGACCCTGTTAAATTCCTTAAGTTTTTATCATTGTGAAAACTAAATATTGATGAAAATCTGCCAAAATGCTATAAAATAGGGCTGCAACAATAAAGTGACTAATCGTGACTAGTCAACTATAAAATTAAATCTCTGTGTAGTCCCTCAGTCGTTCAGGTACAAATAAAGAAGAAAAACAATAGTTGCAAGGGCCCTTTATCACCGCTTGCATCATTTGCCCTTTCAAAGCACAATTTAAATTTTAATTCTTCAGAAATATTAAAAAACCTGACAATTTCAAGATTTTACTACAAGAATTTGAAGACTGACATTCATTGTGAAAAATGAATGTCAGAGGGCAAGTGGAATAAGGGTTAAATACCTGTGAAAATTGCTGAAGAAAAGAAAGCCCACACAAAACATCACTGAGATTTGCACAATTTTAAATTACATGTTCTTTGTCCCTGCTCCTCTCAGTCTGAATAGAATTCGTGGTGCTTTCTTTCGGATAATCAAAAGGTCACAGGGTCGAATAGTGTAAGGTGATGAATTGGAACAAGACGTGAAGTTCATTTGTGTATTTGTGAGATTGTTTTCTCTTAGTTACAAACTTAAAGGGACTATATTATGATATTTTATGTTTGTAGTTATTTATAATGTTCTTTCCGGATCAAAAACACAGTGGAGGTATGTTTTTGAGGAGGTAACATCATAACGTGTCTTAAAGCTCACAAGAGCCAATTTTGAATACTATACGACCTTTAAATTGCATTTCTAGTGCATTTCAGTGTGGGTGTACGTTTAAGATTATTTTTTAATGTCATTTTCCTTACAAACGTACATATTTGTTTGAATGCATATGCAATATTCAGCTGATGAGAAGGGTGTCTCATTGTTAGTCAGTGGGACGTCCCCAGAGATGACATGCAGCGTGAGTTCACCACCCACCGCTCCTCTTTCTCTCTCCTGTCTGTCTCTCCTCCCCCCTTTCTCCTTTCATCTCTTATTTCTCCAAGCATCATCATATCTGTGTCTGCCATGACCCAAAGGATTCCCCCCAAAATATGTTGTCACCTCTGTGTGGTAACCCGAGATGGGGGCATGGGCACCAGTGTGTCAGATCCACCCGTACAAGTCTTCAGAGGGCTGTACTCTGATCTTTACACTAATGAGGACTGCTTTGTTTGCACCCACCTCCATTTGGGATTTAGCGTCTGACAAGTGATTAAAGCAACACAAGTGAGCCATGCTGTACTACTTACTGTCTAGAAAAATAATAAGGAAAAAAAATGTAGGCACTACACAATTTTACACTGAATTTGAGAAAATCTAGTACTCATAGTTGCTCAATCAATAGGACATTTTCCAAAAGACGTGTTAAAGGGCCCATATTACGCTGTTTTCTGATCTATGTTATAATGTCGTTCCCTCATCACACACATACCTGGAGTTGCGTTATGTTTCATTCATATTGGTGCATATTTAGTTTGAGTTTTTCTTTAATTTCAGCTTTGGAATTGCCAATCTCTCCCAAATAAAAAGGTAAAATGTAGCTGTTAACTATCACTTCATGACATCACAAGGTGGAATAGAGTATTTTGAGCTTTGGAGGTTACTCAAACGTGTAAATGTATGAAACAAAACACAACTCCACGTATGTTTTTGAGGAGATAACAGCATTATAGCATGGCAAAAAGCTCACAAGAGTTCATTTTGTGTAATATAGGACCTTTTAAAGAGAAATCTACTGCTTAAAAACAAAAACAACAAAAATTAAGGCAGAGAAAAATTCGGAAAAGCATTTTATTCTGAATATTATCCCAAAATATAAGTAACTATAATTTTAGCATTAAAGGTGGTGTACCTGATTTTTACTCTTAAAATCATGAAATATAGAATCAGTTCATTTTAAACGATCTGCAGTTGTCCAAAGTTTTTCCTCACTTTACTTATTTGTTCCCCTGTGGCTTTATAAGTGCTTTTCACAAAGGTAATGCTAAAAACAACTAGCATGCTACACACACTTCCTGATTATCCACTGATTATTATTTAATTTTAAAACAATTTGTAATTAGATGTAGACAAAATGGAGCGGACTTATTTTGACCTCAAGAGCTGCTCATATAATATATCTGCACTGTGGCCAGGCATATTTTGATCAAATACAAGTGAAAAGTGAAATTGAATGTTGCTCGTATAATTTCCATGACTCAAAAGTAGTATTTGATTTGTTTTTTCATGTTGGGCAGCAGTGCTATTGACTCAGTGACAGGAATCATTGGACTGTTTCTCTGTGAAATTCAATACATGATTCTCATATTGAGTGGATTTGAGCTGCCTCTTGTTTTCAGCATAGGCAGCATAACAATCTTTGCTCTGCTCTGATTGTACAGTGATCATCAGAGGAAGATCAAGGCTGATATCATTACTACTTCTGCCTTTGAACATTATCTGTGTCTGAAAACCATGAAATGCTTCTATTTCAGTAACCCCTGCCTTTTTTATATTACTCCATTGTGAGGTTGTACTCCCAAAAAGTCTGCATTCGGTACCAATACCCTGGGCATGTATCTATACTCTTTTCTGACATTTTCATAGTTGGTATGCAGTGGTGGAAAGAGTACTGCAAATGTGTACTCAAGTAAAACTACTGTTATTTGGACATAAATTACGAGTACAACCACTCCTTCTAAATTTGTACTGAAGTAAAAGTATAAAATGCACACAAAAATGCAACTCAAAGTACTTTTATCGCAAACTGTAGTAGCATTTTAGATCAGTCTTTTTATTTAAAAACTTAATTTAACAGGTTGGAGATGTTGTGTGCTTGTGTGAGCAGGACTTGTGCTGTACTTACTTAAATTATAATAAATTACAAGCACAAGTATATGTTCAAAATCTACTTGGGGCAACAGTAGCTCAGTTTGTAGTGTTTATCCACTGATCCGAAGGCTGGAGGTTCGAAACCAGCACCCAACAAAAACATCATTGGTTCATCGATCAGATCCACTGACCCACAGGTTGGCAGTGCAATTCCAGCTCCCACAGATGAATGATGTCATTGTGTCCTTGAGTGAAACACTTAACCCACCTCACCCCATCCCCCCAGTGTCTGCGTACACTGGTGTATGAATGTGTGTGTACTGTATTTACTATGAGATTTTACTATTTATGTGTTGTTGAAGGATACTTTAAAGGATTATGCATGTAGAGAAAGTGTGTTTAGTTACAGATTGGAGGAATGTTCAATATCTTTAATACTTTTTCTTGTTTTTAACTTCCTGCAAATGTTTAGCTTTTTACTATAGCACTGAAAACTGAAACGTACTGCACTGCTTGGAATAATCTGCTCAGTGTAACTCATTTTCAATCCAATTTTCACCTTTTCTCAGCCTTTTTTCATAATACGGTAATCCCATAGTAAATGCTACATGTATTTATAACTTTTGAATGTGTCTCCATAGAGATGTTATTGGTTCGTCTGGAATGTTCCATAGTATGGTATCTATCTAGCGTTTATTTCAATACTGATGTTTCTAATGCTAAAAATAATCTTAAAAACCGTACATTCTTACTGTGACGGGGGTCGCCTGTACATAGATCTGACCTGTAAGCTGTAAGTGAAGTTGAATGCCATACTGTGGAACATTGCAGGAACCCGTACACCTATTGGTAGTTTACATTTTCTAGGATGGGATGATATCATACTCTCAGATGGGGGCAAGAGCCAGTTTTTCCTATTAATTACATTGTAGTTTGTCATGAAATACTAAAACGTAAATGCACAAATGTTGAACCTGATCATTTCCCTCAGTGACTAGACCCAAGAACTCGCTATGTATCAACAAAATGAAAAAAAAGAGTTTTAACAATATTAATTTCAGCTGCCCCCATCTGTTTTAAATATTATCGACCTATAGCATGTGGTGATGTCATCTGAAACCCAGCAGTAAATCAGCATCTCTGGGGTAAACCCGTCAGGCGCAGTGGGTAACCGTAGTGCAGCATCTTGTGCCCAGATCTATTTTGGAGTTCCTTTTTCTCTTATTTGTTTTGTATTTGTGTCAGCAGAGAGGATTTTATTAGGCCCTTTAAGCAGGTGTTACTGGGATGTGTGCCAGCATGGATCATTGTCATTACCACAGATTGCCCACAAACATTTGGCAGGCAATCCTTGTTTATGAATGAGGGCGGACGTGCAGCAGCTCCATCAATGCCACTTATGTCTCGGCTCATTTCTCCTCCTCCTCCTTCTCTTCCTTCTCTCCCTCCCTTTAGTGTTCTGTCTCGCTCTCTCTCTCCGTGTCTCTGTGTGCAGGTGTAGAGGAAGAGGATATATAGGATATGGTGTATTGTGTTAGGATTAAAGTGTCACACATGGATCAGATAGGACGACTCAGTGCTGCTTCTTTTATCACAGTTACCTTTGCAACCATTGCATAATTTATCAACCACATGTATAGATCATGTATGTAAAATGTAATCTAAAGGTTAAATAGTCATGATGTAGATACACACTTAAAAGGTTTCCTCATATAGTCATTCCATTGTTTTACTGTGAAAAGGATCAGCGATTTCATATGGGTCTTTTGAATTGAAAGGTCTACAGCTAATCCTCTTTGTCAGTAAATGTGGTTTGGAGCCCAATTCAGATATCGGAGGAGGGAACTGGGCAATTTTTGTGTATATGTATATTTTTTATGCTCAAAAAATTAATATTGAAAGCCATTTTCACGTTGAAAAGTATGTAAAAATATACCAACATTAAAATACATATATTATTTCATTTTCCCAGCCTTCTCTTGATCGTGCAGTGATCACGATTGTTTTATACATGTGTAGTTCAATCTGAATATCTTGCAGGATTATAAAACTATGGCATTTTACAATTTAACACTGCCCCATATTCTCCTATTGGACTTCCTGCTGTACATATAGAGTACCATTCCACTGTATATCTGTATTTCGGTTGTCCACAAAAGCACAGCAGTAGATTTTGTTCCCAGGAGAGGGCAGTGCACTGACCCCAGAGGACGGCCCACGCAGTACAGGGTCAATGGAGATGTAGCGCCTCAGTTGCTCAGTGTGACAGGCTTAATGCTCCTATTTGTAACCGGATTGTGGCTCTCCGTCCCGGGACTGTTATCTGTGCCCACTGCTCCACTCTGCTCCGTGCTTCTCTCTGTGACTCCTTACAGACTTATTACGTTAGCAGTTCTGTCAATCAAACCTGTTGCTAAGCGCTAGCAGGATCGACCTCGGGGAAAGACAGCGCCTGATTTGTCTGTTTTAATGTTCATATCTTGAGTTAGGGACTCAATGGCAAAATAAACGAATAAGAACATTTTAAGACCAAAATGATGAGCCTGACAGCAGTAGTTCTAGAGAGAGGGGTGACAGTTTTTTAATGTAAAATGAATTGGAGCAGAGTTGATGGAGTCAGAAGCGCACCCAGGCTCACAAGCAGGTTAGTGGTCTATGGTCCTGAGCCACTTTGTGAACCAAATAAATAAATAAAATGAAATAAAGCAAAACAACCACCATTGCCAAATTTAAAGAATGAGTCATAAGCATGGACATGATTTACCATATTGTACCACATTTTTATTTGGTAATGTTTTATAGGTGGTTTGCTGCAAAGTCTTTTCAACCAAAGTGCACAGCAACTCAAAAAAAGACTACTTTTAACAACAATGGTTTCTTTTATTAAGAATGCAATGGCTGCTTTGGATTGATATTATGAAATTCTATTGAAGACACTCTGAACAGACCACAGAAGCTATTTCTTATCTTAATGACATTGGAGATTTTTGGAAAATGGTTTGTGGTATTGCCTTCAAAAGATGACAAAACATTTCATTCGGCATTCAATTTGAAAGTATATTACACTTTACAAATTGACCCAATATTTGAAAAGGGAAATATTTACTGCATGTGGGCCAGAGAGACAGCAGCTTATTGATGTCATCCATTTTGTTAGCGTAACTATATAAATGAGCCAAACAGATGTGACCTTCTCCAAGTCATTTAAAATTTGAACATGAGTAATGGGACTGCTCCTTGTCACCACCAGAACCATACGGTGCCATCAGGTAACACAAAAAGGCTATTTGTATCTTGCATTCACTGTGCATGTCAAAAAACTGCTAATAAAGATGGTTTATTAACATGCAGTCCAGTCTTATTATTAGTAGGGTCGCCTCTCCACAGATCTGTCCTGTAACTTGACGATGTTTAATGAAATACTGTGGAATATTCCAGTCAAAGTTATAATAACATCTCCATACGGAAAAAATGGAAACGGACCCTCAGTATTTCACAGGCAGTTAGAGTGTTTGTCCATGGATCTGAAGGTTGGCGGTTCAAATCCCGCTCTCGACATGAACATCGTTGGCTGAGTGATCAGATCCGCTGACCCACAGGTCGGCGGTATGATTCCAGCTTTCACATGCCGAAGAATGCCGTCATTGTGTCCTTGGGCAAGACACTTAACCCCCCTCACCCCCTCTGCCTTTGTACACTGGTGTATGAATGTGTGTGTGAATGGGTGAGTGGTTCCTTGATATAAAGTACTTTGAGTGCCTTGAAGGTGGAAAAGCACTACATAAAAATCTGACCATTTACCATTTACCCTCCACTAGAAAAGTTAGTGTACCTTTAAATTAAACTTTAAACTTTATTTGAGTGTGGAGGATTGTCAGTGCATGTCCAATATAGGCCTATACAGTCTCACTTTATTCTGATTTGAATGTAAAATAATACATCTCTAATGGGAGTTCGCTTATGTTCTTACGTATTCATTCATGAACTCATCTCATTAGAACACCAGGACGATGATTAATACATGTCTTTGCATAGGAACAAAATTGCCTCTTTTTCAGTTTGTGACGTAAGTAATTTTTATATGCACTGGTTCAGAACATGTCCCATAATGAGTCCTTCTCCTGATTGAATCTTGCCCACGGTGACAAGTGTGTCTGTTACTTTGATATTAATTGCTTTGCTCAAACTGAGCGGCCACACTGTACCAAAGAGCACAGTGTTTAAATGTATAGTGAGAGACAGTCTTTGTACAGATTACTGAGAAATGAAGCAGAGACAAGGCTTAGAGAGTATTCAGTGCACCCTACAGTTGATTTAAGATTTTTATGTTTTCAATCTTCACTGTGAAAGTACATAGACCTTCTTTTGCAAATTACAAAATGCAGAGACTAAAAGATATTGAGTAAATATATTTTACTCTATCTAAATATATATATATTTTTTACTATTGCTTATGTTAAATATCTAAACATTTTTTGCTTTACCAATCTGTCTATTGTTGCCTTGGCAGAACTTGAATACATATATATTCTTCTTTTACTTTTTCAAGTTTGACTCACAAGCCTTGCAATGTACAAAAAAAAAAGTTGATCCCAAATAAACATAATCTTGCCAGCAATATTAATTCTCACAATTTTTTTGAGTTCACAAATGGAGAGAATCCATCTTGTTGGGCTCCGACTGAAGCCTTCACTTGTGATAGGTGCTGAGACTGACCAATCACAGAGCAATATTGTGGTTTGGGCAGAAGCCAGCAGCGAACAAACTAAAACAAACCTACTTTGGGTGATTTCAGCAGAAATACAAGGGAAGTTCTTTGTGCATTTGTGGATAGGTAAGACGCCTGTGCTTTTCTCTCAACTGGATTTAACTATAGTTTGATTTTTCAGCTTGTTCCACTGTTGTGACGCTTTGGCCGATCGGCGTGACATATTAGTTTGAACGTTCATTGTTTCCGGTTGCTTTCAGCTTGAGACAACTCAGATTGATGTGTAAAACTCTATTCAGAGGGTTACACGTATCAATCTGCCAAGGGCCTGCTATTTATTTTTTTTTTACACATTTAGCGAGTATCTTTTTTCCGGAAAAAACTCAATACTTGTTTGTCTACAATTTCTTTACTCTGTTTCCTCTTCCGTGTTTTAATCATATAAAAGAAAAAAATACTGTAACCTGAACTGAACTGAGTGCAATGTGACAGCCCTAATTCTCATGTTGTAACTTTACCCCTGTTTCTTGTAACAGATCATCTGCCAAAAGTTACTGGTAGACATGATACTTTTGTTTCTCCTCTCAGAGCTCGTATCTGCTGGCATTATCCCAAAATGTACTGTAAGTTGTTTTGATCTTACTCCCTGAAGACTTTGCTGTGACATTTTTGTGCCGCACCGATTTGTTTTTCATGGTGCGTCTGTTAAATTTGGAATGAGCTCTTGTCATTGCGGCAGACTGTAGCATGCAGTAGGAAGCCGCAGGTAAGTCGGGCTTCTTCACATCACTGTCAGGGAATGCTGGCAGCTGAAATGGCACTGCAGCTCACTTGCACTTTTATTGACTCCTTCGCCTCGCTATCTCTCCTCTGTATTTAATGGACAGTCGTTTGTCAGAGCTTCTATTTAGTTGCAACTAGGGAGCAACTCAAAGGATATCTTGTGAAGAAGTCATGCAACAGGACATTGTACAATAGGGTTGGGTTGTCAAAAAATAGATACCCAGTGTTCCAGATATACATTGATACAAAATCTACTATTAAATATTATGTTGTGTTGAAAATAATTTTGTTGAAAAAGAGTGTTTTAATTGTAAATATGGCATCAAATTGGTATTTTTATTATGACAGCACTATAATAGGGAAAAAGTGAAAACCAAACGTATTGCATTTTTATCAGTACAATTTTGTAAATATTGTATTTTATTTATGTCAATTGACACATACAAAGATGTGAGATTTATAATATGCCAAAGACACACAGTTATTCATATAAAAGTAGCATGAACAGGATTATGGGTGTTTAGTTCACTCAGCAGAATCCACAGTATGCAAAATACGACAATTTTCTCTCCCCAGCAGTAGTTGCTTTTTGTTTAATTTCTAGTACTATTTTCTGAACCATTTCAAAGCAACAGTTCTTTTAATTAGATACCCATTTGGAATAGTTTCACTCAAACTCTAAATATTTCCTCCTTTTATTACCAGTTGTCCATTGCCTGATTTCAATCCAATTTTCCATCCAATAAAACTCACCAGGAAACAGACGAAAGAGTACGCAAATCTTCACAACAGGCATTTCTCAGGAGTCATCAGTCTGGGTCGCGTAAACATCACCAACAATAGACTTTTTGTTCATGAAACCACCAGAAGTAGCTTTTCACCAGGAAAGTCTATTTTTCCTGAATAGTTGTTGGGTCATTTGCGTAAACAAACATTTAACTGTGTTTCCCGGTAAGACCAAAGACGTCATTCAACCCAAAAAGCTTAACAATAAAGCTGTGGCCAACACTTTGGTGGACTGCAGGGCCAAGCTGGCTTTCACTGTGGAACTGATTTACATAACTTTTAGACTCTTTGAGGTTAAGAAAATAATGTGTTAGAGAATAACATCACATATGGAACAAATGATGCTTCTTAACATGTGTCAGAACCAGTTTAACATCTTCACCTCAATTTGGTCTACTGGATGATGATGATAAAACCCACTCTTTCTTTAGACAATAATATGTGATTTTCAAACATTATAGTACTTTCTTTCATATTACGATATCATCTTTTACCTGTGTAATCCCTCAGTCGTACAGGTAGGTTCTATAGTGGTCCATGGGCATATACTCGCAGTTTATGTGGTCTTATACTTGTAAATGTAACTTTTTAGTACTAATACTTGCTCAAATGAGTATCTAGTTTATACTAGTTTTAGTATCGATTAGTATCTGATTTTCGATACTTTTGCCAACCCTAGTCCACAGTGATTTGGCCATTTTCACATCTCATCAGTTCACAATTACCTTAATAATCTTTCTTCTATTAACATTTGTGACTACATTTCCCTTAGACAAATCAGATAACTCGCTAGATCTGATTATAAATGGACACGTTTCTACGCAAATAAAAGATCAGATGGCCCAGAACTTCAAGTGTCTAATCTTTATCTTTGCTATACATTAGTTTGCCCTTTTGCCGTATTTTCCTTGCAGTGTGAAAGATTAGAAACAAATACAATGTTTCATATCAGACTTGACTGTTTACATGACATTTCAATAATCCAACAAGTCCGGAAACAAGATGAGCAGATTTTTGGTATGCATGCAAACTCTTGTGTAGCCCCCACAGTTTGGCCCTGGTCAAACTCAAATCACTATCTATTAAAAGCTGCCATCATACAGACGTCACCTTTACTCTGCAGCCTTCAGTTGGTTTGTATTAAGACGGACTTGTTTATATGTACTTTTACAGATGTCACCCAGTGAAACATATACAGACGACTCTTTGGGAAATGCATTGACTTCCATATTCAGACTCTATCATCCTTGTTTGACAGCTGTGACATTTGCCTCTAGGTTTCATTGATTAGTGGCATAGCAGTGGGAACTCAAAGGTAAAGAAAAGTTGATGTAGGGTTTTTGCAGAAGTTCATCAATAGTAAAGAGGCTGAGCTGGGCCAGTGCAGTGAGAGGCATACAGATGCAGGTTTCATTTTCCTGTTTATAAGCGTAATTTTTAGTACTTTTCACCATTAAAAACATAAAATACCTGTTTTAAATTAATTTCCATGGCAGCAGTGCAATTTTGTCATCACTTGGAAATCTCAGGATCCATGGATTTTGTCAACTTCCTTTCTGACTTTACTTACTGCCTTCTTTTTTTTTTAAAGACACTAGATTATGTAAAACTGACTGAGCTTTTACCTTGTTACCTCATCAAAAACATACCTGGAGTTGCATTTCCTCACATCCACGCTTGTTTGAGTAATCCTGCATTATTTTGTCTACATCACCAAAGCTCAAAATTATCTGTTCCACCTTGTGATGTCATGAAGCGGTAGTTTTCATGTTAACCTTTTATCTTTTATTCAGTAGAGATTGGCAGTTCCAGGGCTGAAATAATGGAGAAGCCAATATGTTCTTAGTTACCTGCTGCATGTAACAGCAAGAAAATATTAAAAATGTGTTTAGCAGCGCTGACAAACTACATTCCCTTCAACACGAACTTGCATGTTGGTTTGTTTTGGTCCGCGACGTTAAAATGAAAATGAAACTTACCAGAGCGTCAATGTCATTTGTGCTGTGGAGAGCAAATAACTTGTAACGCATTTCTTACCATGCCTTAAAATCAAAATGAGCAACGTAAATAACTGCCAAAAATGTGGTTATATGTATGATGTAGATTGGGACAAAGACTATTTGAATTTGATTGTTTAGCACACTTGGAGTACTCTGTGTTATATGTTGCTGTTGTTGTGCAGTATGTCATTGTACGGTGTAAATAAGTCAACTTTCCCACTAAAATTTGAGATTGTGACATAATTGCTTCCTTTTACGAGACACCTTTCCTACCCGTTTTACACAACCCCTCCCCAACAAAGGTTCACAGGGAATATCTGACACCTGAGGAGGTCTTTCCGCTTTTTCTTTTCTTTCTGTTTTTACCTCTCATCCTTCAATTTCCCAGTAAATTTCCAGCTCCTTCTTGCTGCAAAGAAATAAGTGATAGTAGCATAAGTGAGACAGACCAGAGCAGGGCGGCTTTCATGAATACTTTATGCAGCTTTTCTTATCAAACCTTCAGACTGCAGAGCCAAAACACTTAGAAAATAGGGACAATACATTTTACATCTTCTTATGGCACCCTCACAAAACCTACTTCATATTATAGGCATTTATAGTGATAACACATTATTTAACCATGGTAGTTTTTTTATCTTGTCAGTAAACTTTTGAAGTGGCAAGTTTCTCCAAAGCAGCTTTTTACAATTTCCTGGAAAATGCAAGGTTATGTCCATAGACACACAATAGCAAATAACTTATATATGTGGTATAAGTGTGTCAGGTTTATTTTTTCCTTAGTTATTTTAACCCTTACCAGCAATTCCTTTAGAATACAGAAAGTAGTTCCCTTAGTATCTTTGGTATTAATTTCTATAGCCACCACAGTTTGGCTCTGGGCAAACTCAAATCACTCTATTAAAAGTTGCTGTTGTGAAGATATCGCCTTTACCCTTCAGCCTTCAATGTACACACAACAGCAAATGACTTTCAATATGTAATGTAGGTGAATCTATAGTATTTTTCCCTTAGTATCTTTAGTAGTCATCTCTATAGGTTTCAACTGAGGTATTCATTGGTACTTAAAGTGGTAATTCCTTTATTCTTACACAATATTTTCATGGTAAATCATAAAATTCAAGTCAAAAGGAAATAAGTATTACTCCGTTTAGACCAGGATATCAAAAAGATTTCCAAGAAGCAAGAGAAATCCCCACACTATTAAGTATACTTTTTCTCTCGAATCATATTGAGTTTGTCTTCACATGGGTTGAACCACATGCACTATTTTTGCACTGTGTTTCGTCAGGTTCTCTATAGGCCATAACCCAGCATGAGACCATTACTCTATTTTCTTTTGAACTCCTTTTTCTTAGATTTGTCCTCACACATGGAAATAAGGAATCAAGTCCAATGAGTAAAATTAATCCAGCTTTGAACCCTCAACATTTTTGCTAATCTCATGAGGGGGATTGTCTTGCTTTACAAAAGGTCGGGAGCAGGTTGGCGCTGGGTTCGTGACTAAATAAACGTCAGCCGCCTCTCGCGCAGTACTTAACTGTTATTTGGAAATTTTCTGTAATCTCCAATGGGTCGGAGTAACCTTTCCTTTCCCTGTGCGGTTCAGGAAATTGGGTTCATAAAAGTGTTGCTAAAAATAGGGGTTTAAATGTGAAAGTGGCTAATTTATTCTCATCTGACTTTGGTTTGGACTTGTTGGAACATCCAGATGCTTTAATGGTCATTCATCAAGGTCTGAAGGTCTCGGACATAAGCTTTACTAGATTTTGGAGTTTTTACTTTTTGTTTTAAGGGGGTGTTATGAAAAATCAACCTTTTAGAGTTTTTCACTATGTCATAACATTGTTCCCTCATCAAAAACATCAACATCTGAAGTAGTTTTAGATGTCATGTATGTTTGAGTAATCTTGCAACGTTTCCTGGGCCCTATTCAAACCTTCCACTTAGCAGTACCAGCCCATTCTTCTTTTATAAGGCTCAGCCCTCAAGCTCTGCTCCCATGGCCATTTTTCATAAATGCAGTAGTTTCATGTGCAGAAAGCCTGCAGATTGTGGTGTGATGGCACTCTGAAATGGGGGCAAGAGGAGGGGGAGCTCAGAGTATCAAAACGAACCTGAATTATATATTTTAATACACTGTGAATATATGTGATATTTGATTAAAAAAAAACAACAACAATGTATTCAAATATGTTTCAATATGCTAAAAGGATATTGAATAATGGGGATCTAAATGTGTTATGTCTTAACAATGAATACCCCTCTTTAAGAGTCTCTCTTCAAAACATTCACATATGACTTAGGTTGTTTTCATGCTGCCACTAGTTAGGGCGACGTAAAAGAGCATTTGTTCTGAGAGCGGTGCATTTTGGCCAGTGTGAACCCAACAGTCGCATTCTGGACCGCAGTAAACGACCGGTCTGAGAGCGCTTGAAACAGGAGGTCTCAGAGAGGCTCCACTCACATTCTGGAGTGAGGTGTGAACGTGGCCGACCTCAGGCCAACTTATGCAGTCCACTGTGATAGTAAAAGTCCTTGGAATTGCAAAAAAGCTCAGATCCCGTAAATTTCTATGAATAGGCGCTGCAGAGCTGCTGCTGTCACGTTTGCCTGACAAGGCAATTTGGATCAACTTAATATCAGCAACAGTCTCTTCCTGCCTCTGTCTGTGCAGGTGAGCCTGGGTCTGTCTGTGTGTTTTCCAAAAGCTTTTTCTCCTCTGCCACCAGTGCTTACAGTTGCCATGGTGTATTTAGCCATAGGGGAAAGAAAAGACCACCGTGTATAGGGACCGTGTATGATGGACTCTCATGTGGCTCATGGTCTGTGTTTGGGGTGAATGATGCATGGTGTGTGTGTGTGAACAACGCTGACCATAAAGTAAAGAAAACAGAACTACCACCCTGGGGTTGGTCTAGATAATGCACTAATGTGTGAAAACAACAACCTTAGTTTGGTCCTAAATTGAGCCCAGTTTAGTCTTGTTGCAGACCTGGTTTTGTCCTCTTCTAGTCCTGGTTTAATCCCATTTTTTCCAAATTTTGATAGGTGTGAACGCACTCTTACTATCACCAAATTGTAATCTTTCTAAATGACTAGAACACATCGTTCTTTGACACAGTGGGTTGCAATTTCATAATAGCACAGTTGGCAGTCAAAAAGATGGGATCGACACCAGACATTTAAAATCCTTATTGAAATAAAATTAACAAATGCTTGAGTAATTATAAAATATTAAACCAAAAAGAATGTCATAATACACAGTTTCTTTGCCGTACAAAGTGTACATTCACCCTTGTGCTGTATCTACGAGTATATTACCTGCCAGTGCAAATAGAGCCCGTGGATAACATCAAATAACATAATCTTGCAACACCATAGACATCCACTTATAACACAAGCAATTTCACATTCCCCTCTTTCCCTCTGCTCATTTTCTACAAGTCCAGATAAAGAAATCACTATTCGCCTTCATGGATAATGTCGAAATGTGAAGCTCCACCATGGTGAGATTACATAACCTACTGTAGCAGGGTTTGGCCTGTCATGCCCCAATCCCTGTAAGGATTTTTTTTTAATTCAAAGCAGCAGCAGTGTGAGAAAAGCCCTCCTCCTCTTCAGATCTTGTTGTTCCTTTTTGCAGCCTGATCCTCCATATGCTTTATACATCACCTAAGGCGATAGGAGTGAATGCACAGTAATGCTGTCTGCAATGATCTGCTGTGTCCACAAATGTACACTATACAAACATTGGCAATTTAAATCCCAGATATTTAGTGCCATTGTGCAGATATCAGTATACGTTTTATAAAGTATACTCTGAAAACACTACTTAAGGGGCTGAAAGAGGCAAATCTTGTTCAGTTGTGTGTAGGTGACAGGTTCAGGCAATGTAAATGCAAATACAAGTTGGTGCATATAGCTTGGTAAGTAAATTAATTCACTGTCTTGTTAATTGGATCTGAGCCACCACTGTCCTTGCAGCTGTTTACTGCTGAACCAAATACTTGCCCCAAATGTAAACTGATGTGTTCTTGTTATGTAATGCCTTATTCCTTAAGTAAGTCATGTAATTTCAGATGCATGTGTCAAGAAGAGTCAAATATATCAAGTGATTTAAACATCCTCCAGCAAGTTCTGAAAAAAAAAAAAAAAAAATCGTCATCTGATCCTGGGACAAGATGATATTTCAATTAAATCATGGTTATTCAGTGTTTTGTATAATACAGCTCTATATTTCAATAGACACTTTTCTCCACCCATTCCTCCTATTGGTCAGCCTCTGAGTGACATGTAACCAATTATAGTGAAGCATGAAGTCTCAAAAGCAGACTCTTAAGGGTATAAATAATACTAACTTTACAAATCATGTTAAAAATCAAAATTGTGATCTCGCTTTCTCATTTTTTTTTCTCATTTCACGCACCCTTTCTCCTAGTTTGTTTTATATTTCTGTATGTCAACAATAGTCAATATAACTGTTCCATGTTTTGTTTTGGACCGAATCTAGCATTGTATTTGTTGGTAAGGTATGGCCAGTTTACCAATACGATACTTTTCTTTGCTATACAGTATAAGCTGCTGAAACTATGTGCAAAATAACAATGTGTTGATAAACCCTTACAAGGCCCCGCTCACCTTAGCTGGCTCTCCTGGCCCAGTGTTTGTGGCCCATCACTGATAGAGTAATAACTTTATGTGGAGGATAAAATGAATGGAGTGGAGCAGCGGGCAGAGGAGGTCCAGGTCCCAACACACTCTGGGATCTTATTAACCTCCTGGGCTGGAGAGGGCACACCATCACATGAGCTCAAAGCTAGAAAGTTAACTTAGGGAGGGTAGCCATTTTTATTTTCAGATTTTCTTGTTTGATTCTTTTGTCTATGAAACTAGTTTTTGATTGTGTATCTAAACTTCACGTTTTATGTGCGTATAGGTGAAAAGAGTAGTCACGGTTTTCATTTCAGACACGCAATTTCTTTTTTATAGCATATGTTGATCATTATTTTACATATGTTCAATGTAAAATGCAGTATTGGTTAGTAAAGGTTTAATAATAGAAACAGGTTCATTTACTTTTTTGAATCCTATGCAGGTGAAAACAAACATTTTTTGTGCACTTGAGCCTCAAATACATAACAATACAAGATTACTTAAATATGCATGAATCAATCAAAATACATTGAGCATGTTAATGACGAGGAGAAAGATTATAACATAAAAAGCTCATAAAAGTACATTTTCCATAATATATCCCCTTTAACACATATTGCTTGTGTTTGTGCTTACCGCCACTGCCTGCTGTAAATGGTATTGTTATATTTTTGTGCCTTTATTGCATGACTGATCACAAACGCGCTTGTAATGAGTGTAAACTTTCAAAGTGCCCCAGCAAAACTTTGCAGAAAACCTTCAAAGAACAAACAAAGTCAGTCAATTTTCTCTCACCCTCCATGTACCCTTCAAACTTCTCTCAGAGCTCTTTCATTCACTTTTGGCGTGAGATTCAGCAGTGTATGCCAGGCCATCTTTTTCAATAGTGCTTTATTTACATGTTAAAAGGCCATAAGTTTTGATGGAGCAGAATTATCTCCTCTAGTCTGAGTTATAAAGAAATTGGAGCCAAGGTCACTACTGGCAGATACGACTTTTTGAAGGATTTCTAAAACCAAAATATTTCCCGTAACGAGCTCAAATGTGCTCAAAGAAAAGCTCAAATTTTTAAGTCAATATTTTGGGAAATTCTTTTAATTTTATAAAGTGAATATGGTATGGCAAGGAACTGGGAAAATGACAAATGTGCATATTTGAGACATCATCATTAGTCAGTACTTCAAGTATCTCAGGGTCTTGTTCAGGAGTGAGTGAAGGATGGATTGTGAGAGTGACAGGCGGATCCGTGCAGCGTCTGCAGTGATGTGGTTACTGTATCAGGCTGATGTGGTGAAGAAGGAGCTGAGTTGAAAGGCAAAGCTCTCAATTTACAGGTCAGTCTACGTTCCTACCCTCACCTATGGTCATGAGCTTTGGGTAATGACCAAAAGGACAAGATCGCCGATACAAGAGGTCAAAATGAGTTTCCTCCACAGCATGGCTAGGAAGAGCTCAGTCACACTGGAGGAGCTCAGAGTAGAGCCGCTGCTCCTCCACGGTCGACAGGACTCAACTGAGATGGCTTGGTCATCTCCATCCTCCTGGATGACTCCCTTGTGGGGAGTTCCAGTCATATCCAGGAGAAGGCCCCAGGGGAGACCCTGGACACACTGGAGGCACTATGTTTCTCAGCTCAGGTCTGTGAACGCCTCGGGATTTCCCCGGAAGAGCTGTTGGACGTGTGTGGAGAGGGAATTCTGGGACTCCCTGCTCAAACTGCTGCCTCTGCAACCCGGCCCCGGATAAATCGGAAGAAAATGGATGGATAGTTTTTAGCATGACTGCCATTCTTTTTGTGTCAAATGTTTTTAACCCTTGGATGCACAACTTACCAATACCTACACTCTTCCACGAGTGGGGTCAAAAATGACCCCAATTAAAATCAATGCGTTTTTTGCAATAACCTCGGTGTTATTCTTGAAAATCTTTAAAACGAAGAGTTGGAATATTTTCATTTTCCAGGTACTCCTCATAAAACATGTTTGTGACATGAGGCCATTTGCATTTTTATTTATTTTTTCATTAATTTTAAGAAATTGCTGTTTTTGTGTCACTACCCCCACTTCCACAAGTGGGGTCAAAAATGACCCCAATTGAAATCAATGTGTTTTTGCAATAAACTAAACACATTTCTCTCATGTTGGTTAAGATGATATATTTTTGCTCAAACAAAAGAGTAATTTCCCTTTTGACATGTACATTTTCTTTTTACTTTTCATTCACATTTTAGCAGTTAATAATGAATCAATCAGGTCAATCAGGTGACAAAACATGTTTGTGTGTCCCTATGTCTGAAGGACGAACAGAGAACATTCCACAGGTCCAGAGACCATAACACTGTCCACGCATATGTACACACACAAACATCTTATCTCACTGTGTGCACCGTTACAAGCTACTTGCTTCTGGCTGTGACCATTGCACACAGGGGTACTGCATTTCCAACAGCAATCAGTGGCTTTGTAATCTTTGTTTCGTGGACACAACTGGGACCTCTTTCTCTTCTGCTGGCCCTGTGTGCTTCTTTCCTGTGGCCAAATCGCAGCAGTTTTTGTCACGCCACACCTTCCCATTGCTTCAGTGATGTAGGTTGGTAGAGTCGGTGTACCTTCCAGTCGACTTTTCATGTGAGGTGTCACAAGCTCCTTTGAGACGTCTGTGAGGAAGTGTCGTCATCCATTGGTGATGTCTATGCAAGATTCAGGGTGCTGAGCCCTGAAAAATGAATAGGCATTCAGAGCACCATGGGCCACCTCTGCGTCTGCCATTTGCAGGTGTAGTTGCCAACCATCTGGTCCATAGTATTTACTCCTCCTTTGGTCTGGTTGTAAAAGCGGATCACTTCTGTTTATTTATTTTTTTCCTTTGGGCTGTTTTCATCCACCATCTTGCTGTGGTGCATTGTGCTAAGCAGCAGAACAGCCTTTCCCTTTTGTCTCACATAGCTGACCATGGTCATGCTGCCACTGAACCCAAATTCAGTGCTGTGGACCACTCTGGACCTGGAAGCCTTCATGATTGGTGGAATATCTGGCTTGTTCTGTCGCAAAGTTCCCACAGTCAGACCCTTCTCCAGGAGATGCTCTGCAAGAGGCACACTGGTGAAGAAGTTCTCCTTGGTGATGTTGTGACCTGTGTGTCTGAATTCACAGCACAACTGACAGACAATGTTTTCCCTCAGATTCTTCTGGATGTCTTCCCCTGGCTGTCTCCCTAGGTACACGATCCCATCAACTGCATATGGGGTGCATGCATCACAAGCCACCCCTCCTGGGTGGTGAGACTGCTGACATCAGGTGTGTGAGTGAGACAATATTGACAGTCAAAGTTGCATCAGGTGTGAGAGATGACATCAGATATGTAAGTGGCACAGTCAGAGTTGCTAAGAATTAAAGGTTCACAGAAGATTCCATAGGAATTGCTTGGGGTCATTTTTGACCCCACTTGTGGAAGAGTGGGGTAGTGATACAAAAACTGCAATTTCTTAAAATTAATGAAAAAGTAAAGAAAAATGCAAATGGCCTCATGTCACAAACATGTTTTTTGAGGAATACCTGGAATATGAATATATTACAACTTTTCATTTTAAAGATTTTGAAGAATAACAACCTCTGGGGTCATTTTTGACCCCACGTGTGCATCTAAGGGTTAAGTCATTTTTAGGGTTTAAAAAATATCAAGAAATCAACATCCAATACTGCAATTAATTATAGACAGTCTTTAAGTAAAATCCTTAATATATAATTTGTAAGATTTATGCATTTTTGTGGGGGAATAAATAGGAAACAATGTTCTTTTAAAGACAACACATTAACAGCTACATGAGAAGAGCCTGTAGTATACAAGTGTGCTGTTAAATTATATATTACTGGGAAATACTTGACTGTCCTGAATGTTCCTGAACACCACATGTTCTATTTCATTTATACCAAAGGGGGAAAGTAAAGTGAAATTATGGGCACATATAACATGATTTTAAAAATACATCTTTTGTTTGTGTTTTTAGAACATTTGCATTTACAGCCTCCATTTTGTCACGATTCACTAAAGTGTTTAAGGTAAGCAGTTACAATTTGTTTTTAGTATTTAAATTGTAAATTATTTGTGAATACATTATAATTGTTTTCCCAGCTTCTTGGATCAATAAATTTGAAGGAGGAATGGCAAATTAGCTGATTGCAAGCTTTTGCTAATACGTAATATAGAAATACCTCATGTTACAAGAATGGTTTGACAATTTATTGGTCTGTTGACTAAAAGTAATTTACATCTCTACATGATACCATATTATTACAAAGTGAAACAAAAGCTTTATCATTTACTCAAAAAGGAATTTGTGAATCAAGCCACAAGCACTGCGAACACGGCTAAGAAATCTGTGTGGTCCGACTATCAAAAAACATTCTTTTGACCAAATGGTAATTCTTTCCACTTTCTAAGGAGCTGTTTTGTTATTATTGATGTCTAGTGTCTGTGTGCTTCCTGTATTGTCTGACCTCTAATTCAGCTCCCGTCTGCGTGGGTTCATCTCCAAGGTTAAGAAGCATTAGCTCTGGGTGATTGTAGCATGACTCACCCGCATCTCTCTCCATCAATTATCCTCCCATTACTAGAGCAGCTTTCTGGCCCTGTGTTGTCTCAATGAAAATACTCGGCATTACTAGAGCGTTGCATCATGTAAAGGCCGATATAACGTCTGGTAATTATGACTTATCTGACACGTCAACAGCAACTACGAGACTAGGCTAAATACTAAATTTGAGTAATACTGTGTTCAAAAATCTTCTTTCTTGAGTACACGATTTGGCTATCTATCTGTTTACATGATTTTTATTATTGTTTTTTGTGTATCTCAATGAATTTCAAAGGGGACATATGCAAAAATGACTAAATTAGGTTTTAACCATAGAGTGTATATATATAAATGGACTTGATTAACCTGCTAGCCACATTCCAAATAGGAAATGATCATGGGTGCGCTTTCGTCTTGCACATTTTTTGTGTGCGTAAATCAGTACTTAATTTCAATCATTACAAACCCCATGCTTGGCCCCATTGCTAAGGGGTGCTAAATCCTTTTTTTCCATGGTTCATGCTTATTACTTTCAACAGACGGAGCTCTAACGCAAATCTAATTCATTAAAAGTAGGACCTTGCTGTGTGTTTTCCAATTATAGGTATTTTTTAAGTCCTTAAAAAACACGAACTACAAATGCCAAGATGACCAAAAGCTTGTTCTAGATTAAGAAAAGGCCACTATATTCCAGTTTTATCACTACACCCAAGTTGTTCTTAAGATTTTGCACTTTGCACAGGTATATTTTTACATTTTAATGCTCTGTTCTAGCTTAGTAAAGCCATCATGGAGCAGAAACTTTTGGCTGCTCTCCAACCATTTCTTCGTGTTAGCTAGTCTATAGTATGTGTGAAGGAAGATCTCACTTCTGGAGACATGTAAGGCCCTGTCCACTGCACAAGACTGGAGATAAGGTGATAAGTAATGCAGCCAGGCTTAGCTTCACCTTTGATGTAGAAACTAGGAATTCAAAGTGCTCAGAGCCGATCTGTCCTTGAAGTGAACACACCCGAAATTCCCCAGGAGAGCTGCGTATATTCTCATCCCGGTGCGCTAAACCTGCCGAGGAAGAGGTCGACTTAGTTTTTCCGACTCTGTGGGTGTCTTCAGATCACAGTTAATGAAACATCGCTGAAGCACATTGGCTCGCAGTCATAGAAGCATCTGGACATATTGGGATGGTAATGGTATATATGTAGAGCAGCAACGCAGAGTTCACGTTTCTGATTTGGGCTATGTAATTGAACTGGTTTTGGCTGGTTTGCTGCTCAAGTGTGAAACAGCTCAGGCATTACATTACTTAAGCGTGGTTGTTCCCAAGAGGAGGTACATAAAGTGTATCATGGGTCTGTAGAATAGTTCTGGTTAGAAAATAGACCACAGTTTTGTATTATTTTAGTTAAAAAATGGCAAAAGTTCATCTTGGTTTAGTTTCTGATTTTGGATTTCTATCTGTGTGTGTTGTTTTTGTTTTATTCCAGTTTACTTATAGTATACTTTATGTACTCTGGTAGTCTGACAAACCAACATCTTTTACTTTCTGAAATGCTTGCGGGTCAAGGATAGGCTCACAGCAAACCATTTCTCAGTTTTTGACAATGACAATCTAATTACAGCAGTTTATTTAACTGTGGCTGTGGTTACATGTCTGCCTTGTTTTTCTGTCCTCTGTTTTTCTTTCTTTTTTACTCGTAATTCATCATGTTTGCTTAGGCACAAACAGACCCTGCATTTCTCCGCTCTGGTCTGCCTGACTGTCACGCCCATTCAAATTTATAGACAAAAAAAAAAAACAGTTTCAAATTATATGTTTTAATACTGTAGAAAATGTTAACTTCAGCTTCACCATATCAAATCTACTTCCTACTCACATTTGTTTACACATTTGAAGCAAACTGCTGATGAAGTCATTTGAAACATTATTTCATTTATTTACTTTTAATCTTGCCAGGCTGTCAAAACACCACTTACAGAATGAGGCAATTTGTAGGAAAGCGTTACATGTGATTAAGTCTTTTGCATGTGAAGCTGGGCATGTTTGAAGGCTGGGTTTCATCATCTTCAAGGCTCATGTGTCTCTGCTGCCAGCGGTTTGTTTCCTCTCCATCAAAGGTTGGCTTGCGTGGCCCCGATTCATCCCACGGCACTGGGCATCAAAACCAATTTGCAGAGCAGTGCCGGACACAAGTCTCTTCCCTATCTGTATGTCTGTGATGTCTACATTTCACAAGCAGTCAGTGCTGTTGCGCAGGTCAGGTAGACATATGTTTAACTAGAAAAAGAGTATGAGTTTGATAGACCTGTCTGTTTTTGAAATGATGATAGATATTATTAACTCCATAAATGATTGTTCCATGTATCATTTATAAAAGTTGATGTCTACCAATGTACACTTTAAACTGATCCTTACGTTTTGCTTCTGGTGGTTGTTTAGTGAAGATATTATAAGACTATTGTGGAAAGTTTACCTACATTTGTCAATTTTAAGTAAATTTTCAGCTTTATGACAGGGAGAACATTAGGTCTATTGCAGGGGTGTGATTAGTTGCTCACTAACTATTAGATTCTGGGTTGTATTCTTGCACTTACCCTTGCATGATGTTGTTGTGTCCCTGGGAAAGACATTTACCCACGTGTTTTACCATCGCCAGTCACAGAATGCATTTGGTTGCAACAGAAATGAAATCTCATCTTAAAACTTCATTGTAAATTCCTCATGGTGCAGTACCACTACACCAGCAATATAGTTATATTATTTCGTTTGATTTTGACTTTTGTAAACAGCGTCTTCACAGTCTTTCATTTGCATCCATATTTGTAGTAATTTGCATATGAATTTGTCTTTTACATCAGATGCCCTTGCACATTATCACAGGGTTGTAACTGGCTAAACTTGCATGTGTTGCGTGCTTGGGTAAACAATAAAGCTACAGTACCTCCATGTGTTTGCAATTGTATACAGTGCGTGCCAACCCACAGCAATGCAACACTACATTACATAAGAGACCTATATTACCAGTGCATTGTCAGCAGGGTTTTTCATTTCCTTTGTTGTTTTTTTCATTGCAGTTCTCTCCCGGTGGACAGAACAGCCGCCCGGTCTCTCTCATAGCTGCTTCTGTCCTCAGTCTTCTCCTGGTCTGACGGCACCCACCGACATCAAAGGTACCCTCAGCCCCTCCCACTCACTGCGTGTGGCTCATCATTGCAGTAATTATGTTTGCCCACACTATTTCAATACTGGTGTCTTTACTCAAGGGAGCTGTACTTTGTAGCTAAAGCGTATTTTCTCTGTTTCAATATATTTTTCCCATTGAATGTACATTGAACTGAGTAATTTAACACACCATGCTTACTATTTGCACTTAAGTGATATTACTTTGAAGTAGCAGTATTATAAGGTAAGATGAGAAGTCTTTATTTGATGCACACTGGTGAAATTGCAGTTTATCAGCACTAAAGTACAAGAAGTATCATATGAATATTTACCTTCACATACTATTTACTGTTCAAGTTTGTAGTCTATGATATAGGAAATGCCGTTTAAGCAATTACTTCTTTACTTTTACTTCAGTAACAGTAATCTTGAGTACAATATTGTCTTTCAAACTTTTTTTCAAAGCTCAACTTTAGATAGCTAGACTCTTAAACCAGTCCTTTGTAACTTGAACACTAACTTGAACACCTGCAGCTGTTTGTCAATCTAAATTTAATCTCAATACCTTTTCTCCTCTTACCTCATTAAAGACTGCAGTACACCCACACAAACAGGTAGCTCATAATAACTCAAAGGAGAACTGAGGACACACTGAACAACACATTCACTCCCCACCACATTTTCAATTGTCTATATGTGCGTACAGAATATGCCGCTTATATCTTTGCTTTCACAAACATAAATAATTCACAATCTCACATGACACGGCAAAGCAATAGATTGAGAAGCTGAGCCTCTCCGTATCTTCTGATAGATTAACATAGCATTTGCATGTATTTTGCGTGCTTTTTCAGACAGAAATCCTCCACACAGGATGCTCTTCAAAGAAAGGCGTTGGATGTGAAATGCACAGTAAACAACAGATGTGTTTCAAGCTGTGAAAGTGATCAGCGGTGGACTTGTACACCTCTATAATCTTATTCTGGCTTTGCTCCGTGTGGTGTCACAGTGTGCAGAGATACTTAAATGTTAGTCACTTTCTGTGCAGAGTTTGCATATTTCTCCATGTGTCTGGGTGAGGTTCCTATATGGAATTGTTATCTCCACAAAAACAATCGGGCAACACCAACAGGCCAAAGTACAGGTCATATTTGTGGCTGTTCTAAGCAATAAAACCATCATGCAACAAAAATCTCCATGCAGAAAACCAGGTGGGGGACCCTCCTCTAGAAGATTGACATAGTGCTCCTTTAAATCAAATGACATAAGGTGGTGTGTTGAAATCCATAATAAATATTGCAGCTTGAATTCATTTAAACTGGCAGGTGTTTTATGTAGTATTAAATCTCCTGTTTATTCCACATCTCAAGATTTACCCTGACCTTGAGGCTATCTTAACAGCATAAAATATTAAGAGAAATTGCAACACTTATGTCATTATACGCAACTGTCCTCCCTCTCAGAAAAAGTTAAGACCTTATTTTTTTCCTCTTCAAATCCAATCGACTTTCATCTTCCCAACCAGTGTTTCCAAAGTGTTGCAAATCCTCCTTTTAGTTTATCTGGGAAGAAAACTGTCTCAGTGGAGCTGGAGCTGCCTAGTGCTGCAAAGTCAGAGCAATACCTATTTGTCTCTATAACTCAAAGTATTATCATTGACAGGGAAGGTAGATTGAACACTGGGGTTCAATTTCGGTGCGTATACCAGGCAAAGAGAGCGCAGGTGTTTTCTGCTCCCCGTGGACCAGCGGAGAGACGCATCCTCACTTGGGCATCAGATGGGTTTAGACGAAGAATTAATTTAAGATGCAATTATACACGCTACAGCAAGGGGTGAAATGGGAGACAAGGGGGGGCACAAGGACTCACCCCTGAGGAACTCCCTAATCAGATGAATGTCTCTAACTTAATACTGAGCACACTTAATTATGTGCATGTTTTAGTTCTCATCTGTTCACCTAGGCACGTTAGAATGAGAATCATTAGTCTGCAACACTCCCCGCATGGAGAAAGTCCTCATTGATGGTAAAAGGTTGGGATGATTTATGCAATGTCAATAAAATCTTTTCCAGTGATATGAAAGGAAATACCATGTACTATGTAACTTTTCTGGTTGGGGAGTCTGCTCCTTGGTTTTCTCCATGGAGATGTTATCAAATTATGGTTGCCAACAGCCCCTCCCTGAACCTCCACCTTAACGTGGTGGAGGGGTTTGAGTGCCCAAATGATCCTGGGAGCTATGTTGTCGGGGCTTCATGCCCCTGGTAGGGTCACCCATGGCAAACAGGTCCAGGGAGACGGGACAGACTAAGAGCGGTTCAGAAGCCCCTTATGAAAAGAGAAAGATCAAGGCTAGCTATGTCGCCCGGACCGGCGTTACCGGGGCCCCACCCTGGAGCCAGGCCTGGGGTGGGTGCTCGACAGCGAGCATCTGGTAGCCAGGCTTCTCCCCACGGGGCCCGGCTGGGCTCAGCCCGAAGGAGTGACGTGGGGCTGTCC
Organism: Periophthalmus magnuspinnatus; assembly: GCF_009829125.3. NCBI lineage: Eukaryota > Metazoa > Chordata > Actinopteri > Gobiiformes > Gobiidae > Periophthalmus > Periophthalmus magnuspinnatus. The sequence continues at coordinate 18,417,314 of NC_047134.1, forward strand.
TCATGTGGACCCACCACCCGCAAGAGGATCCATAAGGGGCTGGTGCATGGAGATCTGGGTGGCGGTCGAAGGCGGGAACCTCGACGACCGGATCTCCGGACATGGAGACTGGCTCTGGGGACATGGAATGTCACCTCGCTGGGGGGGAAGGAGCCTGAGCTTGTGCGGGAGGTTGAGCGTTACCGACTGGATACAGTCGGCCTCGTCTCCACGCACAGCTTGGGCTCTGGAACGCAACTCCTTGAGAGGGGCTGGACTCTCCATTTCTCTGGCGTTGCCCGCGGGGAGAGGCGGCGAGCTGGTGTGGGCTTGCTCATTGCCCCACAGCTCAGCCGCTTCGTGTTGGGGTTCACCCCGGTGAACAAGAGGGTCGCGTTCCTGCGCCTTCGGGTCGGGGACAGGTCTCTCACTGTTGTGTCGGCCTACGGGCCAAACAGCAGTGCAGAGTACCCGGCCTTCTTGGAGTCCCTGGGAGGGGCACTAGACAGTGCACCGACTGGGGACTCCATTGTTCTCCTGGGGGACTTCAACGCCCATGTGGGTAAGGACAGTGACACCTGGAGGGGCGTGATTGGGGAGACAGCCTCCCTGATCTGAACCCGAGCGGTGTTTTGTTATTGGACTTCTGTGCTAGTCACAGTTTGTCCATAACGAACACCATGTTCGAGCACAAGGATGTCCATCGGTGCACGTGGCACCAGGACACCCTAGGTCAGAGGTCGATGATCGACTTTGTTGTCGTGTCATCTGATCTCCGGCCGCGTGTCTTGGACACTTGGGTGAAGAGAGGGGCTGAGCTGTCAACCAATCACCACCTGGTGGTGAGTTGGATCCGCTGGCGGCGGAGGAAGCCGGACAGGCCTGGCAGGCCCAAGCGCATCGTGAGGGTCTGCTGGGAACGTCTGGCGGAGCCCTCTGTCAGAGGGGTCTTCAAATCACACGTCCGAGAGAACTTCTCCCTGATCCCGGGGGAGGCTGGGGACATGGACTCTGAGTGGGCCATGTTCTCCACCTCTATTGTCGATGCGGCCGCTCGTAACTGTGGTCGTAAGGTCTGCTGTGCTTGTCGCGGCGGCAATCCCCAAACCCGGTGGTGGACACCGGAAGTAAGGGATACCGTCAGGCTGAAGAAGGAGTTTGTTTGTTTGTTTGTTTATTATTTAATGAAGGGACAGAGCATATTAAGAACAGAGGCATGGGGAACGAATCCCACACCTGTAAATATGCAAGATTATAGCCAGTGCTAATTTTCATCCTTTGTCCCTTCCTAGAAAAAAACAAAACAAAAAACCCAGCCACACCATAGCTTATAAAAACAATAAGTACAAAATACAAACCCTCTTTCATATCTTAAAACTCATCCATAGACCACTGCCCTCAGATCACCAAGTGTGCAGTCTGCCAGTTTGATCATATTGTCATAACCTAATATGTTATGTTGTTTTAGAATTAAACAATGATGATATGACTTTGGTTTTTTGTCTAAAATTTTGAGGGCCTGTTTATAAACCGTTTCAACAGGTTTCAAAGTGGTCTTACATGCCGAAGTCCAGCTTGTCATACAGTACATCATATGAGGGACAATCATTGCTTTAAAGTATAGTTTAGAAGCATCCAGTGTTAAATTAGCTCTAATATGTCTAAAATTTGACAGATTAAATTTCATTTTGTTAACTATTTTTTTTTTAACATGCAGTTTGAAATTAAGTTTTGAGTCAATCATTACTCCAAGATATTTAAATTCATTAACAGTTTCAATTATTGTTCCATTTATCAATACAGGAGGATTATCATCATAAACGGCATTCTTAGAAAAGAACATACAAACCGTTTTAGATACATTCAATACTAGCTGTGACCTCTGTAACCATTCTGAAACCTTGTTCATGGCAGATGTTAGTTCCTGAGCTGCAAGAGTTTTATTTTTTGCATGAACATAAATAATTGCATCATCTGCATATAACTGACACTGTACATTGGATGGGCAACTGTGCGGAAAGTCATTAATGTAGAGGCAAAATAATAACGGAGATAGAGCTGAGCCTTGAGGAAGGCCAAGCTGGTTTTTCAGGTTGCAGATGCTGAGTTATTCACTCTAACAAATTGTCTTCTGTGTGTTAAATATAATTTCATCCATTGCACAGTGCTTGAGGATAGGTTGAGTCCAATAGAGCCTTGTTGGCTCGTGGGACTCCTGAGGCAGCCGATGAGTACAGGTGGGCCAAGCGTGCCGCGGCTCGTGCGGTCACAGAGGCAAAAACTCGAGGTTGGGAGGAGTTTGGGGAGGCCATGGAGGAGGACTATCGGACTATCGACGCCTCACGAGGGGGAAGCAGTGCTTCACCAACACTGTTTACAGTGTTGGTGAAGCGGGTGGAGAGCTGCTGATGTTGTCGGGCGGTGGAAGGAATACTTTGAGGATCTCCTCAATCCCACCGTCACGTCTTCCGAGGAGGAAGCAGAGACTGGGGACCCGCAGGCGGACTCAATCATCACCCTTGCTGAAGTCACCGAGGTGGTTGGCAAGTTCCTCGGTGGCAAGGCTCCGGGGGTGGACGAGATCCGTCCCGAGTACCTCAAGTCTCTGGATGTTGTGGGACTGTCTTGGCTGACACGTCTCTGCAACATCGCGTAGCGGTCGGGGACAGTACCTCTGGACTGGCAGACCTGGGTGGTGGTCCCTCTGTATAAGAAGGAGGACCAAAGGGTGTGTTCCAATTACAGGGGAATCACACTCCTCAGCCTTCCCGGTAATGTCTATTCCAGGGTACTGGAGAGGAGAATCCGATCCTCAGATTCAGGAGGAGCAGTGTGGTTTTTGTCCTGGTCGTGGAACACTGGACCAGCTCTATACTCTCCATCGGGTCCTCGAGGGTTCATGGGAGTTTGCCCAACCAGTCCACATGTGTTTTGTGGATCTGGAGAAGGCATTCGACCGTGTCCCTCGTGGTGTCCTTTGGGGGGTGCTCTGGGAGTATGGGGTCCGGGGCTCTTTGCTAAGGGCTGTCTGGTCCCTGTATGACTGTAGCAGGAGCTGTGTTCGCATTGCCGGCAGTAAGTCAGACCTGTTCCTGGTGCATGTTGGACTCCGCCAGGGCTGCCCTTTGTCACCGGTTATGTTCATTATATTTATGGACAGAATTTCTAGGCGCAGCCAGGGGCCGGAGGGGGTCTAGTTTGGGAACCACAGGATTTCATCTCTGCTGTTTGCGGATGATGTTGTCCTGATGGCTTTTTCGAGGCAGGACCTGCAGCAGGCACTGGGGCGGTTTGCAGCCGAGTGTGAAGTGGCTGGGATGAGAATCAGCTCCTCCAAATCTGAGGCCATGGTTCTCGACCGGAAAAGGGTGGTTTGCCCTCTCCGGGTGGGTGGTGAGTGTCTGCCTCAAGTGGAGGAGTTCAAGTATCTCGGGGTCTTGTTCACGAGTGAGGGAAGGATGGAGCGTGAGATTGACAGGCGGATCGGTGCAGCGTCTGCAGTGATGCGGTCGCTGTATCGGTCCATTGTGGTAAAGAAGGAGCTGAGCCCAAAGGCAAAGCTCTCGATTTACCAGTCAATCTACGCTCCTACCTCACCTATGGTCATGAGCTCTGGGTAATGACCGAAAGGACAAGATCGCGGATACAAGCGGCCGAAATGGGTTTCCTCCGCAGGGTGGCTGGGCGCACCCTTAGAAATAGGGTGAGGAGCTCAGTCACACGGGAGGAGCTCGGAGTAGAGCCACTGCTCCTACACGTCGAGAGGAGCCAGTTGAGGTGGCTTGGGCATCTGCTCAGGATGACTCCTGGACGCCTCCCTAGGGAGGTGTTCTGGGCATGTCCCACTGGGAGGACACCCCCGGGAAGATCTAGGACACGCTGGAGGGACTATGTCTCTCAGCTGGCCTGGGAACGCCTTGGGGTCCCACCGGAGGAGCTGGAGGACGTGTCCGGGGTGAGGGAAGTCTGGGATTCCCTGCTTAGACTGCTGCCCCCCCGCGACCCGGCCCCGGATAAGCGGGAGAAAATGGATGGATGGATGGATGGTTGCCAACAGTATTGAAAATCAGATGCTAATGGATACTAAAACTAATATCAAAACTAGATACTCATTAGAGCAGGTGTCGATATTAAAAAAGTCACATTCACAGGACAGAAATGAACCTTTCTTGAACAGCTTTAGAATAATCACAGACTAGTATATGCATGATCCATTATGGAAAATACCTGGATGAATGAGGGATTACATGGCCACAGGGGAATATAAAAGAAAGTATTACCATTTAATGTTGAAAATCACATTATTTTGTCTAAATAAACAGTGTTTTTTATCATCATTGTTGCATCGGAATCTGTATTGAGTCTACTCTAGTCTTAGTATCAAAATCGAGTTTAAAATTTTAATATTGTGATGACACTAATAGCCATAATTATTCATTTTTAAAGGCATATCTTATTTTGTTTTAGCTCTAGCTTCTCACAGACACATTGTTAACTTTTCGGTAGTCTTTGTGTGCTTGGTGACGGTTTGCAAATCTTGTAGATCTGTAGAATTTCCATCCCGGGTCTGTACAGTGCAACTTTCCTAGTTATTCAAGATTAAATAACGACCGGATGAAAAATGCACACAAAGAAATGAAGTAGGCTTTATATGGGCGATATAGAATGTATATTGTAGCATATTGGACCAGTACCTCTTCTACTGCAGATTTCTCTCTCTTTCATGAGTGAGTGAGTGAGTGCATTTCAAAGCTGTTCAGGAAGCTATTTTTACACATGAACAGGTATGAAAGTTTCTCAAGGAAACTATTTTACGCTTACTCAAGCTACTTTTTTCTGTAAGATGAGGTAGATTCAGTTTTTCCTATGGTCTAAGAGAGAACTCATAGTCACAAATAATATTACAGGAAATTGTTTTAATAAATACTTTACTTACATGTAGGCTAAGAGTGAGATTTAGAGCAAGCCATATGAGCTTTACCTTTAGATATGTGTTTATGTCTTAAAAGATGTAAGATTTAGATTGGAAATTCCCTAAACATGAGCTGACCGTATCCCCAGATATAAGCAACACGTCCAAATCAATGACAGCTCTTACTAGTAACAATTCCAATGCTAATTTATTTTTAATCACAAAAACATTGGACACGATGCAACTTGTTTATGCTATAATTTTGTTTTGTTTCTCAAGCCAATTATCCAATTATACAAAGCAGAATGAGCCTCATGAGTGTTTCACTTGTGTTGCTATAGTTTTAGTGTTGAAATTCAGTTGATCTAAACCTAAAAGATTTCTCTCAGATCTGAATGGCCACTACCTAAACCCCAGCACCTACAGCCAATCATTAATCAGTGCTAATGCAGCCTCTTCAGCTCAGTGAGTGAATTCTGGAGGTTCTGAGATTTCACCTGAGGCATCGTCCATATACTAAGAATAAGAAAAAATGCATATGTGTGCTTTATATGCATGTTAAACACTGCCAACCCAGATTCGGTTGCGACTGTAGCCTTTTTCACAGGTTACACACAGTTTTTAAATAGTATAAAACACATTATGTAATTTGTTTTTACAATATTAAAATCACTATTACACGTACTGCATTGCATTTCTTGTATATGATTACTGGGGCGTGTGTAATTGAGTATATGGGGTTAAAGTGTTAGACCTTGGCCGTGTTCCTCTCTCCTCTGACCGACCCCATTACCAAACATCTGCTGGACCTCAGCTGTAGTTTTGGCATAGGGGGGTTTTCTTCAGCTGTCCCGCTCTGTGCAGTGGAGGCTATTTTGGGAAAGCCCAGAAGTTGCAGTTTAATCACAAGCCGTGGGGTGTAGCGTTCATACTCTCCATATTACTGCTATTACTATGAGGAAGTGTCGGCCTGTCTGCCCTTGAACCCATGGGGAGTGTGAGTCATTATGGTTTGTCATCGGGAATGTCCAATCAGCACGGCTCTTCCTTCAGTGCGAGTGCGGCAGTTATCTCAAGCATTCGGCATATTCCAAAATAGACATGACTGCTATATATACAAGCTCGGTTTCCAAAGCAATGTTTCCATTTTGAATAAATTACCAGCTGCAAACACATGCCAGGCAACCGCACTTGAGATGCCGCAGTTTCATGTCTCAAACAGTTTGGTCTTGTCATGTATAAAGTAGCTCTAAGCTTGTAAATAGTACTGTCACGAGAATAAGAATAGTAATCAATTTATCAGTCAAGTTCGTTAAACAATATCTAATTTTAGTGTTGTGGCTAAAAAACAAAAAAAAAAAAAAACTCAAGTCCTTAATTTTCTTTCATTCCCACTGTCTAATAGACCAGTTTACATTTACTTCATGATTATTAACTAACCAATTTTTTATTTTTTTATTTTTTTTACATCTCTACTTCAAATGAATGACCAATTTTTTTATCACGTGTACCTTTTCTTACAATATTTGGGAACTTTTTGTTGTTGTAGTATTTAAGCCAGAGTGTTAAAATAAGCCATAAAATAAGCCATTACTTATGTTAGATGGCTACAATAATATTTAATTGTGCTAGTATTACTGCTTAAGTTTAATTTATGATTTAATTTATGATTTATTATTTTTTTATGTCACAATATGTCAATATGTCACATTTCATAATTGGTATGTGACATATTGATAAAAAGTACAGGCCAGTATTTGTGATTGAATTCATTCTAATTTTTGCTATTTTCTTATCTGTTATAATGTTGTTTCCTCATCACAAACATACTTGGAGTTGTGTTATTTTCATTCACACATGTTTAACACACAAACCTTGCATATTTAGGCTGAGTTCTTCTCTCAAACTGAAAACACTCTGTTCCACCTTGTGATGTCACGTGGTAATACAGGAAGTGCTCCACTTTGTTTTTAATCTCCATACACCTTCACTTAGATCATTTTTGACCTGGAATTGCCAACCTCCACTGAACTAAAGGTAAAGGGTTTCTGTAACGTGAAAACTACCACTTCATGACATCACGAGGTGGAATACAGCATTTTGAGCTTTGGACATGTAGACAGGCTAATAATAAAGTGTTACTTAAATGTGTGAATTAAACAAAACACATCTCCAGGTATGTTTTTGATGAGGTAACATGATTTAAAGCTCACAAGAGTCAATTTTACATAAAATGGAACCTTTAAACAAAAGTCACTACTCAAAGTTGTTGTTACTTTTTGAAAATATTGGTTAAATGCCTTATAATAACTTTGAAACTTTGTTGTAATGACGTTTAAAGAGGTGTACCTTAAAGAGGCAGGCGGAAATCAGTACCTCAATTTTCTGACTAGTACTCCAAATTAATTACGCATGAACTGGATGTGTCCTTTGTTTAAAAACTCAAAAGAGAAAAAAACCCAAAAAACACACCATATACCTCAAAAACACACAGAACTGAGAGCTGGAATTTCAACTCCTCTCCCAAAGATTGTGCACGCTCTGAGAGAAAAACCAGAAAAGAGTAAGAATCACATCGGAAACACTCCAGATAAATAAATAATCAGCATGCAACTACATCAAACATCTGTTGTGTGCTTCAAAGGGAATAAGATTCGCTCACACTCATCATATGCCCTATAGTGAAGAATACACTGTGTTTATGCTGCTCCGACTGTGCCCTGCCTGTCTGTAACCCAAGCTGTTTGACATGCGAGCGGGTGCGTATCCATTGATCACCCCTCGCCCGGCCGCAGCACCCCTCTTCAATCCTGCCTCAGTCTCATCACTCAGAAATTTCCCACAATGCTTTGATGTAACGTAGTGTCTGAGTCAATGGTATGCATTTTTAGTAAGTGCCTGGTGGTTGAGTTATTATGAAGGGAGCAATGCTGTCTGTTTTTATGGTCTTGCAATTTCCATAACGATACAATGTGTAGTGTGCAGTCGATTGGAGATTATTGGGAATAAATTGGATTTCAATTTTCAGTACAAAAACGATAAGTGTTTTGTATTCATAAACAGCAATGAAAAGTCATTGATACATCCACTTTTTGTCTATCTATGAATATTTAAATTTGTGCATGGTATACCACATTCATATCTGATTTTTCTTACAGATGTCCTTGGTTAGGACAGTTTATAATACCTCTAAATGAAAAAAAATTTAACTTTTGTTGAGCCAAACAGCATTTTGAACTAAAACTTCAACAGTAATCCTCTATTTTAGTTTTGTAGTGCCAAAATTGAAACCCATTCATTCAAAATTTCAAACTGAAATTCATTTAAAAACTAACGAGTCTGCAGACCGTGGAATGACAACCTTTCAGCGCATAATAGGAAGACTTTCACACTCAAGAAGACTTTCGCACTAATACTTGGATTTTTTTTTTTTTTTTTTTACAACAATCACAATGTTATTTTTCATTTTAACTTCTTTTTTCTTCTCTTCTCTCTCCCTTGTTCTCCCAGCTCTCCCTTCTTTCTGCTTCCCTTTGCCCGCGCTGTTTTGGGGGATGTCTGTTTGCTAACGCCTGCTTATCTACTAGGTTTGTATAACCGTGGACCACTGCTCCCAACCTCATCTGTTACAGTGCTGACATCTCCCCTGATATCCCACCACCATCAGTTATACATATCAGGGCGTGTGTGTGACGGCGATACTGCATTTTGACTTATCAACCTGATTGTTCATGATAGTGACAGTGTACGTGGCAAGCTTGGGGACCTGCTTGTGTGGGTGGGTATGGATAGCTTGCATGTGTTGGTAGGGTGACTGCCTGTACCTCTTTTGGTTGTCCTGCACAGCCATTTAGCCCCCTGATTTTGATACCTAGGAATATAGGATCAATATTTATAGGTGAGCTTGATACCACAATGATAATAGTTTTTTAGACAATACATTTCTACTCAAAATTAAAGCACTTTCTCTGTTATCATATACTAATTATGATAACACTCAAGATTCCTCTAAAACTATTCAAGGAAGGTCAATTATCCTCCTCTTTAATGTTTTAGTATTGGTACTTGCTCATATCAGTACCTTATTTTGATAATTTTACTTTTGATAAGTATAATTTTTGATATTTTTCACAACCCTAGCGCATCAATCCCCCAAGATCACTCTGTCTCACTCTTACACTGAATCCACATGAATTATAAAAAGTGAGACTTGATAATATGTGTTTTTCTTTAATTTTAGGCTGTACGGGCGTTCAGGGTTGTGTAATATGTTGGCAACTATTACTACTCCAATCCCTTGTTACAACTGATAAAAACAAAAAGTCATATTGCGTTATTGGAGTTATCTATGAGCTTAAATTTCAACAAAATGTCCTTCTTTTTAGGCAGTCACTCTACTTTTTGGACTCGTGCTTGTGTGTACTAACGCATTACGGCTTGGTGCCATTCCTCCATGCTGAATATATCAGGTCATTTGCACCTTTTATATGTTAAAAATATCCATGCCTGTGTTGTGCATTTCCTCCTGTTGCATTGTCGGATCATGTTCCCCACTGTTCTGCGTACATGCTGTGTTGAGTTGAGTTGTGTTGTGGGATAGTCTTTTAATTAATTGCAAGACTGACTTCTGAAAGCTAAACATAGTTGGCAGGGCAGGGCAGTCTCGTTGTCATCTTTTGTGATCGTGAGCTTCAAGTTCTTGTAAGAAAAGGTTTTTATAGAGAAACTAGACCAGATATCCAACCACATATTAGCAGTTTTATTTTAGCCTGGCTGTCCTGCTAATTGCTGTTATTAAACAACAGCCGCAGTGAGGCTGGAATAACGTTTAGGACATAGCCACCTACCAAAAAATGTCAGTCATATCCAATCCAGCTTTGTTTCCACTACTATGCTTTATATTTTTGATTTGAACAAGAAATTTCTGTAAAAACTATATTGCATTGTTTTAAAGATGCACACTGTAACTGTTCTGGTGGAGGGTTTGCCATATGCTTGTCTCCATGGAGATGTTCCTTCGAAGTTACAGGTTAGATCTATGGAAAGGCAACATAGAAAAACAGCAAGCATGCATGTTTTTCATACTATAATTGAGGGGTAAAGACATTTCTTATTAGACAAATGTATGCCATAGTGGGGAACATTCCTGCAATAATATCTCCATGGAGACAAGGTCGTAGACACACTACCAAAGTTACACAAGTTACAAGTTTTTAGCTTTCAGAGATATACCAGTAACTATCTGTTTCTGATACATTTAAGAACCCTAATGTTAGGATGGCTGGTCAGGATTGGTCAAAGTTTTTTATTGACCTGGTCCTCCTCCTCCCTTCCTTCCCTTCTCCTCTTTCTTCCTACCCTGGAAGACCTTTACACACAAACCAACCAACATGGAGGACTATGAAGTTCGCTCGGCTGCTAGTATCCTGGCCTCAGTCAAAGAGCAGGAGGCCCGTTTCGAACAGCTCACCCGCGCGCTGGAGGAGGAGCGCCGCAACGTCAACCTACAACTGGAGAGGGCCAACCTGCCCGCTAACGCCACTGCCAGTCAGCCCCTCGCATGGCAACAGATGGTCATGCAGGTAAAAGAAAAAAAAAATCATCATCGTCATCGTGTTATGCAAGTCCTTGTCCTCTGCTTACCCGCCACCATCGTGAACTCTTGTCCTTATCACACCATCATCATGTGCTCTTGAATGGAAACTCTATTCTTGGTATTGATCAGAGGAAATCAATGAAATCAGGTGAACTATGCTAGGGTAATTGAATAATGGCTATTGGAGTATAAATGTCTGAAGTAGATTAGTAAAACACTGATCCAGCGTTTCGATACTGATTTCGATACTATGACTTTAGTATCTGTCTATATCCGATATCAACTGATCCTAGTGCGGAGATTGAAAATAGCATTTATTTCCTTAAAACAAGACTAACAAAACACTTTCTGGGCCAACTATGACCAGTAAAAAGTCATTACATCAATGTTTACGCCCTGCCTGGATATCTGCTGAACTGATATTTGGAAGCCGATACACAATCCACCAAATTTCTCTGGATCTGTGCTTATATCCGATGTCAGGATCAGATCACTGCATCCTTTATTATAACGCAGATAAAATGTATAATCAAAACTAAACAGAGTTAAAAATTGACATTAGGGCTGTGGGGTTAACTGAATTTGAATAATGATTCAGCCATTTCTAATCATCAATAATATGCTAGGGAATTGTTTCATTTGTTTGTTTAAGCAGGTCAATGAACTCAAGAAGTAAGTACACATATATACAGTACACATAAAGCACATTTCAGATATTTTTCTTGTGTGGGCTCGATAAGGAATGGGAAGAAGAAAACTTATAAAATCCCACCCCGTTTGTTTGAGCTTCCTTGTCAGTCGAACAAAAAGAAGTATATAAATTCATTCTATTCATGGAATAACTGCAACAAAAGGTCACTGACAATAAATTAGATGTCCAGTGTTACTATATACGGCTATTAGACATTTTTAGGTTGCAGCAAAAAGAAAAACATACCAGCAATGAAAGAACAAGAATATTAACAATGATAAAGAGCAGCACATACCAACAATGGTAAGGAAACAATAAGCATAAAGTACAACCAACACTGATACTGTCATGATGTCAGTTTCCCTGTCCTCCCGTGCTCTCTCCCCCTCCCCTACCTGTGTGTCTGGAGCTGGGTGGAGTGCCTGACTCCTCCCGTGCACACCTGGGGTGCATCAGCCTAATCACCGCCACCTGCTGCTGAGTACAAGAAGGCTTGGCAGTCTACACTCGGTGCCAGACCGTCCGCGTGTAAAACGTGAATGTTTCTTGCTAAGCTTTGTTATATGGTACTTTCCGGCAAATGCTCATTTGGATTTATGCACCCTCCAGATTCCTGCCTCTACTCGCCCAGCTCCTGCCGCCACGTTCCAGTCCCGGTATCGCTTCCAGCTCGTCTTGTCTCCTGCTCGTCTCGTCTCCTGCTCGTCTCGTCTCCTGCTCGTCTCGTCTCCTGCTCGTCTCGTCTCCTGTCCGGTCCTGGTCTCTGGTTTGTCACCCGCTCCCCGCTCTGGTCTTCGTCTGCTCCGCCCGCCCTGGTACCGCACCTGCTTCTACCCCCGTCCTGGTCCTGTCCTGCCCGCCTCTACCTGCACCGCACCCGCCTGACCCGTCTCCCGCTCCCTGGTTCCTGTACCTGCTCTTGTGACCTGTTTAAAGACTGCATTTTCACCGTTGTAAATAAACACTGTTAAAACTGCTCTGGTCTGCATCCTTTGGTCCTATTCCGCACCGTTACGACAGAACGGTCTGGCCACTATGGACCAAGCAGGCTCAGATCCGGACCAGACGCGCCGCCTCACGCACTCTCACCCCGAGGCGGTGCTGGGTCAGCATGAACAATCCATTCGAACTCTATTGGAGCTAAATCAGACATTGTCCCAGCAGGTGGCACAGCTTAACCACCAGGTGGCCGCGCTCCTCGTCACCCCGCCTGCTGCAGCTGGAGCGCCGCCACGCCTCCCGGAGCCGAGAGGCACGGATCCGGAGCCGTATGCTGGACAACCTCACCTCTGTCGCGGATTCCTGTTCCAGTGCGAGTTCATGTTCCAGCAATGCCCTTCTCGTTTCAGCTCGGGGGCCACCAAGATCCGATATATATGTGGATTACTCCGGGGCAGAGCTCTCCAGTGGGCAGAGGCGCGCCTAATGAAGACGTCTGTGGATAGCCTGGATTTTAATGAATTTGTGTCCACGTTTAAGCTGGTGTTTGACCACCCGCACTACCAGGACAATGCTGCCTCCCGGTTATTGACTCTCAGCCAGGGCTCCAGGACGGTAGCGGATTATTCCATTGAATTCTGGACACATGCGGCGGAGCTGGACTGGACGGACAGCGCGCTGCGGGCGGTGTTTGTGCGGGGCCTGAACGAGACTTTGAAAGATGAATTGGTTTCCCGGGACGAACCCCCCGACCTGCGGACCCTCATCTCCCTCACTCACCGTATAGACAACCGCCTACGGGCTCGTCGCCGAGAGAGACGCCGGTCACCGGTCCCGCCGGAGCCACGCGCTGCCCCGCCCCCGCCGGATGAGCCCATGCAACTCGACAGGACCCTTGTGTCGGCCGAGGAGCGTCAACGGAGGCGTCGTCTGGCCGGGGCTTGCCTCTACTGCGGTGAGCGCGGACATTATGTGGTCACTTGCCCAGTTCGGCCAAAAGGGGGGGCCCACCAGTAGCACTGGGAGTACTGGTGGGCGAGCAACACATCCTGGACTCTTCTAATAGACTGCGGCTCAGCGCCACCCTGTGCGTTCGCACAGAGACCTTATGCGTTTCCGCCCTTATCGACTCCGGGGCTGAGAGGGACTTTATTGATGCCCAAGTCGCGGAGCAGCTCGGGGTCTACCTGGAGCCCCTCGAACGCCCCTTAAATGCCCAGGGGCTCAATGGACGTTTTCTGGGGCACATCACTCACATCACCGAACCTGTCACCGTGATTCTGTCCGGCAACCACCAAGAGAACCGTCAGTTTCATGTCCTGTCCTCCTCCGCTTCTCCTCTGGTCCTTGGTTACCCCTGGCTACGCGCCCACAACCCTGTTTTCGATTGGGCCAGGGGCGGAGTTTCGGGCTGGAGTCCCGATTGCCACGCCAAGTGCCTTCGGTCCGCCCTCCCTCCGGCCGGGAGGTCCGTTCCTGTCGCTGATCCGTCCCCAGACACCCCCAATCTGTCCTCGGTGCCTGCTGAATATCACGACCTGGGGGAGGTTTTTAGCAAGAGCAAGGCCCTCTCTTTACCGCCCCACCGTCCATATGACTGCGCCATTGACCTCCTGCCGGGTGCCCCACTACCATCTAGCAGACTATATAACCTGTCTAAACCTGAACGCGAGTCAATGGAGGACTATATCCGTGGGTCCCTGGCTGCCGGAATCATCCGCCCGTCCACTTCACCCGTGGGAGCGGGGTTCTTCTTTGTGGCTAAGAAGGACAAATCCCTGCGGCCTTGCATTGATTACCGGGGTCTGAACAATATAACCGTAAAGAATAAATACCCGCTTCCCTTACTGGACTCGGCATTTACGCCCCTCCACGGTGCGACCATCTTCTCAAAGTTGGATTTGCGGAATGCGTACCACCTGGTGCGCATCAGGGAGGGAGACGAATGGAAGACGGCCTTCAAGACACCCCTGGGACATTTCGAATACTTGGTTATGCCCTTCGGTCTCACCAACGCCCCTGCCGTATTCCAAGCCCTCATCAACGATGTGCTCCGTGATTTCCTTAACCGATTCGTCTTTGTTTACTTGGATGACATCTTGATTTTCTCGCGGTCCCCCCAGGAGCATCATCAGCACGTTCGCCAGGTTCTCCAGCGCCTCCTCGAGAATAAACTGTTCGTGAAAGCTGAGAAATGCGAGTTTCACGCAGAGGAGGTCAGCTTTTTGGGCTTCATTGTGGGGCGGGGCCAAGTAAGAGCTGACCCTGAAAAGATCCAGGCTGTCACTGAGTGGCCCGTTCCTACCAGCCGGAGACAGCTCCAGAGATTTATCGGCTTTGCCAATTTTTATAGACGTTTCATCCGGGATTTTAGTAGGGTTATCTCGCCCTTAACTAAACTCACCTCTCCTGCTTTGCCGTTTGCCTGGTCTCCTGAGGCGCAGACAGCCTTCGAGAAGCTTAAGAGACTATTTACCTCCGCTCCCATCCTGCACCAGCCCGACCCTTCACGGCAATTCATCGTGGAGGTCGACGCCTCCGACTCGGGAGTGGGGGCCGTGCTTTCGCAGAGGTTCGACCCCCACAACCGCCTCTGTCCCTGCGCCTTCTTTTCCCGGCGATTGTCCTCGGCCGAGGTCAATTATGATGTGGGGGATCGGGAGCTCCTTGCCGTAAAGCTGGCCTTGGAGGAGTGGCGCCACTGGCTCGAAGGGGCGGAGCAACCATTCATCGTCTGGACCGACCATAAAAACTTGGAGTACATCCAGTCCGCCAGGCGCCTCAATCCCCGTCAAGCTCGTTGGTCCCTCTTCTTCAGCCGCTTCAACTTTCTCCTCACCTACCGCCCCGGATCTCGGAACGTCAAACCAGATGCCCTCTCCCGCCAGTTCGCCCTGGAGGATAGCCCGGTCACCGCAGAAACAATTATCCCCTCCTCGTGTGTGGTGGCCGCGGTCCATTGGGATATCGAGGACACCGTCCGAGAGGCCCAGACCAACGACCCCGACCCAGGTAACGGCCCTCCAGATAAACTGTTTGTTCCCGATTCTGTCCGGTCTCAGGTGCTCCAGTGGGTCCATGCCTCCCGTTTCGCCTGCCATCCTGGTGCCGGTCGCTCTCTCTCCCTCCTCAGGAGACGCTTCTGGTGGCCCACGATGGACACAGACACCCGGGCTTATGTCGCCGCCTGCCAGGTATGTGCTCGGGCCAAGGCCTCCCACTCACCCCCTTCTGGTCTCTTGCATCCTCTCCCAGTTCCTCGTCGCCCTTGGTCCCACATCGCCTTGGACTTCGTGACGGGCCTTCCCCCTTCCCAGGGGAACACGGTGGTTCTCACCATTGTGGACCGCTTCTCCAAGGCCGCCCATTTCGTTGCCCTGCCTAAGCTCCCCACAGCCAAAGAAACTGCCGACCAGCTGACCAGTCATGTCTTCCGACTCCACGGCATCCCGGTGGACATCGTGTCCGACAGAGGGACCCAATTCACCTCTCAGGTATGGCGGTCTTTCTGCGACAGTTTGGGGGCCACGGTTAGCCTCACGTCCGGGTTCCATCCACAATCTAATGGGCAGACGGAGCGGGCCAACCAAGACCTGGAGTCGGCCCTACGGTGCACAGCCTCCGCCAACCCCGCGACCTGGAGTACTCACCTACCCTGGATAGAGTACGCTCACAACTCCCTCGTGAGTTCCGCCACTGGTATGTCCCCCTTCGAGGCATCGCTGGGATATCAACCCCCTCTCTTTCCCACGGAGGAGAGGGACCTCGCCGTCCCGTCTGTTCAGCGCCATCTCCAGCGCTGTCGCCGGATCTGGAAGAAGGCCAGGGCGGCCCTTCTTCGGGCTGGAGCGCGCACTAAGGCGACGGCCGATCGCCACCGTGTCCCGGCGCCCGTATACCAACCTGGCCAGATGGTTTGGCTCTCCGCCAAGACGGTCCCGCTGAAGACGGACTCCCGTAAGCTGTCCCCCCGATTCCTGGGACCGTTTAAGATCATGAGGATCATAAATCCATCGGCGGTGCGCCTCCAGTTACCCCCGTCTCTCCGGATTCATCCGACCTTTCACGTCTCCCAGGTTAAACCAGTCCGGACCAGCGACCTGTGCCCTCCGGCCGATCCCCCACCGCCCGCCCGAGTCATTGACGGCCACCCGGCGTTCACCGTCCGCCGCCTGATTGACGTTCGTCGCCGTGGTAGGGGCCTCCAGTACCTCGTCGATTGGGAGGGTTACGGTCCGGAGGAGCGATCCTGGGTGCCCAGGGCACGCATTCTGGACCCCGACATGGTGAGAGACTTCCACCGCGCTCATCCTGACAAGCCTGGGGGTCCACCAGGAGGTGGACCTTAGGGGGGGGGTACTGTCATGATGTCAGTTTCCCTGTCCTCCCGTGCTCTCTCCCCCTCCCCTACCTGTGTGTCTGGAGCTGGGTGGAGTGCCTGACTCCTCCCGTGCACACCTGGGGTGCATCAGCCTAATCACCGCCACCTGCTGCTGAGTACAAGAAGGCTTGGCAGTCTACACTCGGTGCCAGACCGTCCGCGTGTAAAACGTGAATGTTTCTTGCTAAGCTTTGTTATATGGTACTTTCCGGCAAATGCTCATTTGGATTTATGCACCCTCCAGATTCCTGCCTCTACTCGCCCAGCTCCTGCCGCCACGTTCCAGTCCCGGTATCGCTTCCAGCTCGTCTTGTCTCCTGCTCGTCTCGTCTCCTGCTCGTCTCGTCTCCTGCTCGTCTCGTCTCCTGCTCGTCTCGTCTCCTGTCCGGTCCTGGTCTCTGGTTTGTCACCCGCTCCCCGCTCTGGTCTTCGTCTGCTCCGCCCGCCCTGGTACCGCACCTGCTTCTACCCCCGTCCTGGTCCTGTCCTGCCCGCCTCTACCTGCACCGCACCCGCCTGACCCGTCTCCCGCTCCCTGGTTCCTGTACCTGCTCTTGTGACCTGTTTAAAGACTGCATTTTCACCGTTGTAAATAAACACTGTTAAAACTGCTCTGGTCTGCATCCTTTGGTCCTATTCCGCACCGTTACGACAGATACAGAGAAAGAGCAATACAACAGTACATTTAAACTCCTCTTTCTGTATTCAGACCAGACCATGTCTTTATATAAAAAACATTTTTGCATTGCTTTTGTTGTAAATCCAGACCATTCTGCATTCTCACCTCACATCCAGTCACAGTCGTTTGAACATTAAGTCGTATATGATGTCCATAACCTCTCAGATTAGACCATTTTTGACCAGCAATTTATAAAGATTTTTTACAAGCATTTTAATATTCCTTTGGTAAGCCCATGTTTTTTTGTTGGTTTGTTGTTTTTACAATATTCCTTGACTGGCTTATTGGCTTATTATAAACAAATACAAATGTGTCGGTCTACATTGTTTCTGTGAAGACTGAGCTCTGGTCCTGTTGCTTTAAACCATTGTTGAACACATTAATGGTCTTTTAATTTCTTATTCATTTATAAGTCACCCTCTTGTTCTATTTGATTGTTTCTTTTATTCACAGTCAGAGAATAAAGTCAGGTAAGTGATCAATGACGTCACATATTAACAAGCCACTAGTTGTTGGGTTTCCCGTAATGAGTTGTTATTGTTACACTGTGTGATGTTATTCTGCTTGATTTGGTTATTGTTGGACAGAGGGAGAAACTGTTCATGTTGTCATAAAAATCATCTATTTCCTTTTGTCTAGCTGGATTCAGAAGGTCGATGTTGAAGTCACCACAGATAAATAATAGCTTTTGGTTAACAGTAGAAAACAGTTTCTCCATCCATTCAGTGAAAGCTTCAGCGTTTGAGCCAAATGACACACACGACTTACAATAATATTTTTCTTCTTTTTATTATGAATCTTGCTTGACAGTTAACTTTTCCATTTTTTCAGCCATTGAAAGTGACAAATTGGTTAAGAGTCTAAACTCATTCTCTGACCATCTAGACACAATTGTATATCTCTATCTTGGTTAATACAGGTTTCTATAGCAATGATACTGAAAGGGTGAATCATACTCTTTAATGGAAGTGAAATTAGTATACTTGCACCTGCTATTAAAATGTATTATTGAAAGTTTCTCCTTACAGTTTGTTAGTGTTCTTACAGTTTGTATCAAAAGTCTGGGTCAAGCTCAGATAGATTGAGTGTGTTAGACTTAAAAAGTTTCCAGTTCATTGCAGTTTGATGGTGCAAGTGATTAATTTGATTGAGGCCTATTGTTCATATTGTTCATAAAGGATGCATAGAGTTATGTGTTAACTTATCTTTGCCATTTCTGTCCAGCTCTTTCTTTCTCTCCACCACCACCCCTTTGGCTTCCTCTGGGATCTCGTTTAGTTTAATAAAAATCTTACAATTCATCACCCAGGTGTGTTGGATTTTTTGCAGTTTTTGAGTTGTCTTGCCTTTTTTGCAATGTCTGCATTTCTTTTTGTTAAGTATTCATTTATGAAAACTTTAGTTCCTTTCAGTTTGCTTCCTTGTTTTAGCAGAGCCATTTTGTTTCAAACCTCATTATGATGGCAGGTCTGGTTGTATTTTGAGGACAGCGGGTGACAGGCCTCAATGTGCTCCAGGTCCATCTCTATCCCCCTGCGTTGGAAGTAGGTAGTCAACTGTTACTCCACCAAGCATGTCTCTTTCTCATTGGGCTGCATGGCAACTGTCTCCACAGCCAACACATGCATACAAGCACAACTTAATTTTAATCCTGGTGATGATCAAGTCGGTCATACAGGTGTATTGTTCCAGTTTGTCACTCACTGTTCCAAATCCTCAATGCGTAGGTCCTTTTCCTCACTTTGGATGCAGAGTTTGTTTTCCAACTCCAGCAGAGTCAGGAGCTGTGTTAGCTGCTCTCTGACAGTAATCATCTGCCCAGTCAGGTAATCGAGGGACGTTTTTATATCCTTGGTGGCATATTAGTGTTTACAGTAGCACTTCCAGTGACAGCAGTAATCAGCTGTTTGCAGCTAGGTTGCCCGTCTAGCACCGATGAGTCAATCAAACTTAAAAGCTCCTAATGCAAGAGGCAGTGAATAATTTTTTGGACTGATCTGTACCTTAACAATAGCCACTTTAGGGTCTGTAATCCAAGATCAGTTATTTGTCATATCACCGTTGCCTGATTTAAGTTGTTTAATTTAAAGCCTTTATTATACATCATTTCAAAGTGTCACTCTATATTGATTAGCAACAATAACTACACTCTTGTTGTTGGTTGAGTTATTGGGTTTCAAACACTGAAATATTACAAATGTCAGCGTATCACTGATCTTGTAATTCCGCTTTAAGGTCATGTCATTCATCATTGGTGTAACTTCATAATCCTATTGCCATTTTGAAGGACTCGTCTGAACCCTGATTCCTGAATGTCATACTCTGCCATGCAGTCACTCAACTTCAAAGATGATTCTGCTGAGATTCTACTACGGATGTCCTGATCCGATACTAGTTTTGGTATCGGACCCCGATCTAGGCATTTTTAGAGTATCAGTTTGGATCAGATTTAGTCAACAGACTAGGCCGATACAGTGTATAGTGTCCTCCACACGCAGCTGTCACTGGTAACAATGCAGCTAACGCCCAGACACAGACTGGAGAGGCTCTAAAGCCGCTAAAAATATGATTAATGACAGAGCTACTGCTTGTTTTACCTCAGTGATGTCCTCACAGAGCCTTAAGAGTGAAAACGAAACTTTGGACAAGTCAGTCAGAGGTGCAGAGACAGTGTGCTAACTTATATACATGTGTTAAGTAGCCATGTGCTTCAGACAGGCTTCTTCTCTTTTTACAGGCCTCAGACATAAATAATATGGTGAAAAACACTGCCATTAGAAACAGTGAGATAATCTCATCTAATGTGTCTGTCACAATATTGTGAAGCTGCTGTTCTGTGGAGTTTAAGACATAATTTTAGAATATCATAACAAATATTCAAAATTGGTATCTCTAGATTCTACCCTTTCACCTCCCATCATAAGCACATTGCACACCATCCACAGCTCTTTGATACTGTCTGCTGGTTGGGTTGATTAGATGTGGCCTTTTGCCCGGCTATGGACTCATTGATCCAGTCATTGTTAACACATATTAATTTGCTAAATATTATTGATAGCTTTTTTCTTTGTCTGCGTAATCCCTCAATCGCAAAGTAACAAAAGACAAAATTTAAATCTGTCAAGTGGACAAATTGTTGTAGGATTGAAGGGAGGGGCTAACTACACTGAAACTGTAAACAGCTATTGTCTCCGGTTTCATCCTGAACGACCCTCTTCAACCTTTAATGGCCCTCCTATTTTTCTCTTTTGTTTCTTTTTGTTTGCTTTGCTTTTAAGGAGACAATAGCTGTTTACAGTTTCAGTGAAGTTAGCCCCTTCCTTCAATCCTACAGCGATTTGTCCATTGACAGATTTAAACTTCGTCTTTTGCAAACTTTTGTCATTCTTAATATTGTAGTATAAGGCCATAACAGAACTGTACTCTTTTATTTCTTTATTTTGAGATCATTCGTTGCATTTGACTTGCTCTAGTTTTTTGGATCAGACCTTTTTTTGCACGGCAGTCACTTGCGGAGTTGTATTTGTGAAGAAGCTTTGATGAATTATCAAAATTTGCCCTTTGTAGAAATTGCTCGCTCATTTCCCCTGCTTAAGAGTTCCATCACATACTCACAATTTTCTATTTTGTAAATGTCTTCAAACTGGTTATTGTTGTTTCCTTTTACCGGAAAGTGTTTGTTGTTGATTGATCGGTCTATTTCTTTACATGTTTTATGATGCCTGTAAAAGTAAAAACCAAACTGAGCGCATTTACAGAAAAAATGTGATATCCAGGTATAATGTTTAATTTATTATTATAAGTATGAACAAACACAAAGAAATCAGATTATTCACATTAGAAATCTGACACCTCCAGAAGCCAGATAATGATCAGATTGTACATATAAACATAGCTACTCTTTTTTACTTTAACCCACCAGTTAAAACTTATCAGACAACGTTGCCATGTGGAATTTATTGAAAATCTCACCACATAGTGCACGTCCTTAGACTACCTTGAATACCCACAGCCCATATTGGTAATGCAGTACCTGTAGCTCTATGATACATCTCTTTTAATCAAGCTAAAGGTGGCTCTCTCATGTATTATTGATCTAGTGCAACTTGCAGAGATGAAACTGCTTTGCCTACATTTGCCTGTAGTCACATCGTGTTAGCATACCATATCAGTGCTCATTTTTTAGGGCCTCACAACCAATTCGACCTCATGACGGGGTAATGGAGAGGAGGCTGGGAAGTGCAGCAAGATAAAGCTATTCTGTCAGGTTTTTCAACGTCCAAAGGATCTTATAATCAGTTGGTTGTTTCTATAAAGACATCGGCCACTTCATAAACTGATGGTGATTTACTAAACGTTGCTTGAGAGGACAGGCAGTGAATTAACCTGCTCCTTTCTCTCACTTTTACGCTCCATCACTGACACATTACTCTGCCTTTTACCTCTGCTTGGGTTGTGCAAACTGTGCTCAATTGGCCATGAAGAGGAACCACTTTGATGGCTATGACCTATTTTACATCTTTTAGAAATGTCACTTCAGTCTGTGGCCGCAAAGTTGGGTAGTGTACAAAAGATACAGGTTTATCATTCTAATCATTAAACTGTTTTTATTAGTGTTAGCCACATTGTTAATGTTGTATACTACCACTGTATACAGCACATTTGTATTGTTTCATTCACGCATTTCAGAGTACTCTTCCATACTTTGTCACTCTGTCTCATGAGAAGTTGTTCACCTCCAGAATATGTCAGCATGTTGTAATCACAAATTGTATGTACAAATGGGCATAGCTAACCTGCGAGCCGCCATTTTGGGTGTGCTTCCTGCTCCATTGACTCCAATTCACTTTCTATTGAAACCTGTCGCCCCTCTCTCTGTAACTGCTGCTTTCAGGCTTGTCTTTTTCACCTTAAAATGTTTATACTAACCCACTCTACATGATCCTGGTGTTGTTTTTAATTTTGCTATTATGTCTCAACATCAAGATACGGACATTAATAACAAAGACAAAGACAAAACCGGCACCTTCTTTGCTCATGGTCGCTTCAAGTAGGGTTAGCGGCAGGTTTGATCGACAGCTTGTCTAAGGGCCTACTCCCTGCTAAAACAGTGGTGCAGGTGCGATGGGGTGTTACCGTCAACAGCGTCTCTCCGGATTACCTCTTTGGTTGCCATGATATTCGCTGTCGAAATTGCAAATATAGAACTTGGCCCTATAGCTGCTAACGTTGATGAGCTTCATTTGATTGAAATCGAACGCTACAGGTGGCGTCACACTCCCTTAATCCATTTCTTTATACAGTCCATGGTTGTAATCAAAAAAGTGCCTCTATGTTTTTAAAGTGCGGCCTTATTTAAAGCAAACATGTTGGAGGGAGGGGGCAATGGTGCAGATTGGCATCCACACTTCTATCAGTCTAACCCAGTGAAGCAGTAATACTCTCACGTCTTGTAACCTGGTAAAATGCAATACCAAGGAATTCATATTTTTATTACTTAATGTTTTGACAACTAGAGATTTTATGTATATCTGGAACACATATCTGTATACACCCTTTTATTGGTTAACTGTAAGGTTAGGTTCAGTCCTACAATGCAGGGCCATTAATGGAAATACTCATTTATATAATATTTTTTATCAAATTTTATCACATTTTTACTTCGATGTTTCTCTTAAAAGTAGGTAAATATGAAAAATGTTGCACATATAGAGCCATCCATTTGTAAAAAAAAGAAATTATCTTGTTTTTTTTCTTTACTAAACACCTTCCTATGAAGCAGTACTTACACAGTATGAAGTGGTGGTGTGCTGAATACACCTCAAGGGTAATGAACCAGGAACCAAACTTGGCAGAGTGCTCCATCTTTGGCCCGGAGGTGCTGCTTGATCTGTGCCCCACCTGTTCCCACAATAAACCATAGGAGTAAGAACTTCTACGCTGCGCAGGATGGATTAAAATAGAGCACAGATCAGTAACTACAACTCGGCATCACAACCTCGTGGTCAGATCTAATAAGCCGTACTATTACTTAAGGTTACGAGGAAAAACTGAGTGGATTAAGCATTTGCAAGCTCCAGCCATAATGAGATTGATAGATCAGTGATGTAGATACTGCTGGGGCCACTGGATGCACTAAGCTGTAATTGGATAAAAACATCGGTGGCCAGCCTTTATCCACCTCTATTGTGTAGATTGGTATTGTCAGCCTTTTAACACAGTGCATTTGGAGAGGCCAGTAGGGTATCAACATGAAAATCTGGATGGTTCAAGCAGGCCAACCACAACAGTGAGCTACTTTTCTGTGGCTACTGAATAATGTTATATCAAAATAACCTTTACAATTGACAAAATAATAAGGCCTATTGGGGTTGTAGGGGTTGGAAATGACTAATCTTCAAACACAACTTCATTTAAAATCCAGGTATTAGTGGTATAATATCATTAGCAGTGCAGAGAAAGTATTAGAAGTACAGAAGTAGTAGTAGTTTGAAGTAAGATTGTCAAAAGTATTGGAAATCTGCTACGACGTAATACTAAAATTAGTATTGAAATTTCACCACGCAAAGTCACATTCACAGGACAAAAATGAACTGAGCTGAACAAGTACATGACTACATGGACTAGTATATGCCCATGGACCACTATGGAACCTGCACGACTGAAAGATTAAAGAAATATAAGACCACGTAGTAATATAATAATATAAAAGAAAGTACTACGATTTAATGTTGAAAATGACATTCTATTTTTTATATATCATAATGTTATTGGAATCGATATAAAGTATTGAATTGTAAGAAATTCTTCTAGCATGACAAGTTGGAAGAGGTGCTGATATAGTAGTAAATATATAGCATAAGTACTTTCATATTTAGTTACACATTTACTCAAGTAACTGGTCTCTATTTCTATTATTTTCAAGTACCATGTCATCTGTTGTGAGTTCCCCATTGTCAAGCAGCATCCTGTTGATTCAATTCTTTGCTTTATAAAAGATAATTGAAAAACGTGTGACAACCACCAAAAACTATTCTTTTAAAGCTTGTTATGATCACTATTGATGTCAGTCATTATAGGTCACTGGCTCCTTAGCACAAAGACTATGGGTGAGGTCCTTGTAAACAACACTGGCCTACTTTGTCCAGGCCTTTCTAATTGAATTCTGATCCTCATTGACTGCACTATGAGACTTTATGAATAGCTGCCAGGGAAGAGAATTAGAGTGTTTACACATCCTCGGAGACGCATCACAACAAAGCAGACTGACACTCCATTAGGCCCCCTGATGTAATTATCAGTAAGGACACCTCTCAATGGATGGACAGAGCAGTCACGTGACCTTGTCTTAAAGCCGTCCCATTTGACATCACATTTGCCTGGTGTAATTGATTTTTGCCCAGAGCGGCGTGAACAGCCAGGCCCTCAGAGGTCGAGCGTTACATAGTGAAAATGTTATATTTCACATTAGCCGCCAGCTGTCAGACAAATGCGCCTGTCTGGAGAAGAAAAGAAGGTTACTCCCGTTTTTATTGACAGAATCTAGAGGTGAACATGTGTCAAAATATTTAGGCTTTACTTAAATATGCTACAACGGCTACTTTTGATCAAACATATTTTTAAAAACACACTAACTTTTGTGATGGGGGAGTCCGCCACCTGCTTGTCACCATGGAGATAATACTAGTCTCCTTAAGAGCTGTGGAGAGAGGTGACCCAGCTTCAAGTTTTTTTTGTTGTTTTTTTTGTTGTTGTTGTTGTTATTTATTTATTTTTTTCAATTAAAACGCCTGTGAATGAATAATTGTTGCATAAATACATATAAAGCCAAACTGTGGAACATTCCAGCCACAGCGAAAACGTCTCCATGAAGGCAAGCAGGTAGCGCACTCTCCACCAGAAAAATTACAACTTTACACCTTTACTTTATTACTTTATTACAGTAGTTAATAATTGGACTGTTAATAACAATGCAGTATTCATTTTAATGCTTATAGGAAGAAGAGTTTTGCATAATACTTCAGATTCTACTGATACACTGAGGCAGTAAATGTTCCAAAAGTTAAAAGCCAGCAGAAATATTAAAGAAAGTAGTAGTTCAAATAGTAGTAGTCCTCATTGTAGCAAAGGTTAATACAAGTATAACTGTATTAGTGAACCCAAAATCTTGTATCATGTTCAACAACGTCGATATTTATAATTCTGCTCTTTGGTATTCAGGCGCCATATTCATCGGGCTGCATGCTAGTGTTTCACAGCCATGTCATCCCCCTGTGCAAATGTTGAGGGAAGTTTTCAAAGGAAGGCGCGTGAGCTTTGGAGACAGAGGGGAACAGTAGCGGCTTTGATCTGTACTGCTGCTGTCTGCTGGTGAAGATGGAAAGAGCCCCCCTCTCACCATCTCCCACCATCCCAAACCCAAAACCCTGGCTGCTCACAATGGGTACAAAGAAACTGCTATAGCAACATCAACATCCATCCTTTGCACTGGCACTGTTCCTTAGCCCTCCCAGTACAATCATAAATAACCCCACTAACAATAAAGCCAGTCCCTATTCTCTCAATGTTCAATCCCCGACCTATTTGCCTCCTCCCATAAACTTTCTAATTACCTTGGTGCAAATGTGTCATCTTGTGTTTATTTTGGTTTTGTCAATCGCTCCCATGGTTGTCTTAGATCTTTTTCCTCTCGTATTGTTACAAGACGCTGTGGAACAGGTTGCGCGTAATTTCTGATAGTGTCACACCTGTATTGGTACATTGTTCTTTAAAAGGTTGTGGTCCTCTGAGTATTTGAAATGACATCAATTGTAAATTATGTACAGATGCATAACGTTTTTCATTCATCTTCGGCACTGTTTCTTCCTCATGGGTATAGGACATTTTACACCTATGTCTCCTTGATTCATGTATACTCCTGTGCAGTCCATTCAGGGGTCAGAAAAGTTCCTTCAGACTCTTGGTTCAGTCACTGTTTCCCTTTTACGTGACTCAAATATAAAATATACAGTGCACGTTTATTTCATATGTTATGCCCCCTATTCATCATTTAAGTTTGATGTGCAGGGCTCAGGAAATGCCCCAAAAGTGCTCCAGGTGTATGGGGGAGTTTAGTCCTTTGAGCTGACACAGAGAGGACATGAATTCAAGGTTGGGGTCAGACACAAGAGGAGAGCGATTTGAGTGGGAGGCTGTGGAAAAGCCTTTTGTACCACGGGCTATTTATATTCCACTTGGGTGATTCAGACCTCCATCTTTCTGACCGGCTCCAGACTTGGGGGACTTAATGCCTGTCCCATTGCACCACTTTGACACTTGATCACAGTCTGTTAAACTATTACTGTACGTGCACAAAAAGCACTAAGAGGGCTCATTCTCTGACTGAAAACAGGAATTTGCCATTAGAGACCAAAAGCTAGTTTCCTGATTAAGCTATTTGACCAGACAACCATTAATTTTAATAGTAAATTGGGATCTGGAACTACTTCCAATTATCTTTAAATAAACACAAAAATTGAAAATGACTTGAAGCACTGCCCGTTAAGGTATTATCACACTATGTGTAGGAAATTAGGTGCGTAACACACTGTGGAATTAAATGTTTTGGGGGGAGAAAAGAATGAAACAATTGCAAAATAGGGCAAAGATACCACCACAAGCCACGCGGGTGAAGCTCTTTTCTGCTTCATCATCATCACAATTGTTTAATGTTTCTGTTTTTGCTCTGCTTTTGACTTTTTTGCATACACTTTCTAAGATAATCAATACTTGGTGTCATGCCTAAGTGAGTAAATCTGATGCATGCATGTGTGAAATGTTTGCCCTCCCACAGAGAAACCCTTAGTGCCACCTGAAGAATTTGACCTCAACGTTCAGAAACAAAAATGAGTTACAAGAAAAATGAAATTGAAAACAGTGGCAGTAGTTAGTTGCTGGACTGGAGGCGTTCTTCAAAGTCTTGATTTCATTACCCTCATGAGTTTAACATACTGCCGTGACAGTTTTACGACTTGACTTACAAGCATGTAAACGCTCTCTCAATAAGGAACAGAAGTGCTGCTTGGCCTAGTTTGGGGTAAATACTCACTAACTGTATACAGATTTTGGCTAGTATTTCACAATAAAATGTTTTAAATAGAGACTATTGAATTGCTTAGAAAGATCAAAAATGTTCTCAAGGCTGTATAATTTTGAGCCAGCGATGAATCAGAGATAGCTCAGTAGCTGCAGATAAAAGTGGTTATTCCAGTATCAGCATGACTAAAATACACTATATAGACTTTAAATAAATATCTTTGAATAAATACATACAAGCCCAATATTATATCAACAGTAGCATAAGACAAGACTTTATAGGATGTTTTTGGTCTGCAGTGGTAGCCTACATGATTTAAACACGGCAAAAGAATAATGAAAGTGATTTGAACATGGACAATGACTCTTGAAATGTGTTATTTGTGTCAACTTTCTATATTTTTACAATGATATGAATTAAAGTATACAGCGACTTTGGCTACTTGGCTCTATAACAAACCATGGTGTGTAAATACAACATAGCAAAATCAAAACTGAAATGGGAGCTTTTGTTGTTAAGTAATTTTTAAACTGAGATTTATTCCTCCAAATGAAAGAAAATTGCACCGTAGCTCGACAAAAGACTGGGCAAGATTGTGTCCTAATCCTTTGCATCGCTGACTAGCATTTTTCACCGCATTGTACTATTGTGGAGCAGTATCAGAGCTGATCACACTAGTCACATACAGGCCTGCATTATATTTATCATAATAATGTACATCAGTGAAGCTACTATTATCTAAAATATCCAAAATTACTGAAGCTACACACCCACATTGTTCTTAACCACCTTATTTTCCTAAACTTATGCAACCTTCGCGCTCAAAAGACTTGCCAAAGTAATTTATTCTTGGCATAATGAGAAACTCTTGAAGCCCTGGATTAAAGTCTATTAAAACCACTTTTGAAACCTTAGCTTACAAAAACATTATTTCTGGTAATACGTGGCATTTTGGGTCTGTTTATTACTCTGTACTTTGGGAGCCCCTTTCTCTGACTGTTCTATGTCTAATGCTGGTTGTTATTCAATTTTTCTCTATATTTTGGCTTTTGAAAGAAAGTAAAAACATCATTTGTAGCAGACGCAGGTTTGCTGGAGGTGAGTGGTGGTGGATAGCTGACTGGGTGAGGAGCAGTAACCTTTTCAACATGTCTTCCACTCAGTAGGCCTTGACAGAGAAAAGCTGACCTCAAACCACTCTGGTCACAACACCCTAGGTTATGTACTTTCACTTTTATTATGTACCATGGCATTGGGTTTGGGCATTTACTTTGAACACTGGGTTTATTTAACAACTTGTATGGCTGTAGACAGAGGTGCACAGTGTAGTTCTTTCGCATTTTGCCAAAAGGAGGTCGTAGGTCCTTGGGTCAGCTGACTTGAAATCTCTGGAGTGTAGTCTAGACACACACCACAGTTTGTTATTTCACTCTGTCCAAATCCATATTGTGACTAAGGGTGCACTCACACAAGACTTAGACACAGAAGCGTGCTGTGTTCACATTGTGGAGGATTCTCTGATCCTCACTAGTTAGGGCATGAAGCAGTGAGGACATGGAGTCATGAGGTGGCTTCAAAATTTCTTAGTCGAGGTATTTTACTTTGCTGTTTAGAGTGGAGGTTTATTTAATTCTTATTTTCTTATGAGCTAGCAAATGGACATGACGTAGCCTAATATTGGTAAAATATTCTAGTCTAGGTATTACATTTTTTATTGAAATGAACCATGATTTGATGGTACAGCTGCAGCAATAATTCCTGGCTAATAAAAGATTTGTTGAAAGTTAAACATCAATCAATGAATGAGCCAGGCCTGCCATGAGGAACAGAGGATGTTGAGGAATGCAGGACTTCAACCATTCTCCTCCTTTTGGGATTTTTTCTTTCTCTGTTTTGTGTTTATTTTTGTCCAGTCATCCTTTTTTCCTGTACGTCCAGATGTCTCTCAAACATGTTCGTATAGTTTGCCTTCCTGTGCCGTTATTAGATTAACATTCCTGCTCACTCAGACTTGGTCACAGTCCTGGATATGTGAATGCACATTCTTTCACGTTTGTGCTGGCTCTCCCTTATATCAAGTGCAGTGAGTGGAGCAGGACAAAGAGGTGCAGAGGGGAGCAGGAGTGTGTGTGTTTGCGTGTGTGTTTGTGTCTGCGTGTGTAAGGGGTGTAAAAATGTGCACAGTCTGGGGTGCCTTCGCTTCAATGAGTCCAACTTTTGTTTTGTGCAAGCCCCCACTTTTCTCTCTCCTTCTCTGCCTGTCTGTCTTTCTCTATGCCAACAAAAGGGGAGGGGTGGTGGGCTGATAGGCAGTCGCAGCTGGAGTGCATAGGGAACTAGTCCCACCCCGAAGATGCCAGAAATGGGGTGAGAGACTTAGGGGGAGAGGGAGAGACAGAAAAAGTGACAGACCGACAGAGGGAGAGGGAGAGAGATACACAGCACTGCAAGCTCCTGCTGCTTGTCTGGGAAACACTCTCCTCCTCCCCACTGCCTTTGGCTGTTTTGTTCTCGTCAACTAACTTTTTGTTATTGTTTACTTGAGTGGGGAGTGCAGAAAGTTCAATTCACTAATAGTGCACCTCTCTGAGACTTTTGTCGATGAAGACAACTTCGGCAGCATTTGCAGCGCTTATCCTCTATATGCATTCATCCAACATCTTTGCCTTATGAAAAACCAAGCTCCCTCGTTCAGTTGTGTCAAAAGAACATCAATGTATTAGAATAAAACCGGAAGTGCATATTGTTTCACAGTAAAAGCAACGCAAATTATTATTCATTAAGTAAAATATGAAATAAAATAATATGCCAATGACTTATTGGATTTATTTATTTATTTATTATTATTATTATTTTTATTTTTTTTTGTATACTCTACTGTAATTAAGCCTACATTGTATTTAAACTAGAATCTAGTTTGTTTTTCTATTAAAACCCACCACCTACCACAAAATCAATTATCATACATATGTCTGTGAGTGAATGGCCAAACGTATAAACCAAATATTAATAATAACTTAATTTCCCATTTATAATCTTTGAGTAACATCTTATTCCGTAAGGTTTCTTGTTGCACTCACACTTTTAGTTTGAAAGTTCCACTTCCTGTTCTCGCGCGTCAGTCCGTGCGCCTTGACTCCACTGCGCGGAGGATGGCTGTCTGTGTCTGAGCCGCTACCTCTGCTGCTTTACAGAGGGAAAACTCAACGTGAAAACACAAGAAAAACGCGTGGAGCCGAGCGGAGGAGAGGAGGGAAACAGGAACTTTTCCGAGACGTGGAATTAGTTGTCACTCACACATTTTTCCCGCGAGGAGGTTCAATATTGTTTTTCGGGAGCGGGGGGGATTTTTGGACCATGCCCGCTGAAGTGAAACAGGTTAGTGTTGTTCCAGTCTCCTCTTTATTGGTATCTTCTATCTCTCTGTCGTTTCACACTTGGCTGTTGAGTTTCCAAGTGTTATTTTGACCCGGTAACTAATTTACTGTTTGTTAAACCAAGTTGAGGCACAGACATTTAGGCTTTGAGGATTTATTCTTCAAGATGCTACGACGCGCGTAATTGGTGTACTCTTTTACGCACGTAGCCTGCGTGTGTGTCGGTTGTTTTACGGGACTTTTGGACATCGGGACTGTTCCTACTTAGAAGTTAGAAGCCCTTTCATGCTTTAAATAGTCGCGTATGGGAGATATGTGGAGGTGTGTACGGGGTTTACGGGGGTTTTCTATTGCAGTAAACCAGTGTGACTTATGATCTCTCTGACACATTTAGTAGCTTAGATGTGTCAGTGCCTCTATAGGATGACTGCGATTCGATCAGGGGACTGGCATTGGAGTAGTCTTGAAAGTTTGTCCCTGATCATCGCTTGTAAAGGCTTTGAATGAGTGCAGGAGAAAGATTTATAACCGGGGGATGTTGTGCCAATTGTGGGATAGACGTGCCATTAAATGCTTTTGTCTTTCACTCGCATAGATACCACTGGAATGCGCTTTTGTTAGCTTGTGCGAGTGTGTAGCCTTATCTGTTATGTGTGTGTGTTTGTGTGTGTGTGGGTGTACGACTACCGGGCCGTGGTGCGCATACATTATTGGACGCTTTCCCTGCGTTTGAAGCGCATCCACGGGCAGCCTACACCATCGCTCTGCTCTTTTCCCCGTCGAGGTTTGGCAGCACAGTCAGTCAGATGCGTAAAAATACCAAGAAGACAGACTTTACAACGCCAAGGAAAAAGAGGGAAACAGTGAATAAGCTCTCACCAAGGCTAGAAGTGTCGACTTGATGGGACTGGAGTCACCACACATCCCTGTCTGGCAGATAGGTGCATTCTGTCAGCTCGTCACATCGCGCTGATAATAATACATTAGCAGTTGACCCGGTGGACTGGTGCCATGAGATGACTGGAAGAGCCCTGTCCATAAAGAGAGGCTTTAATCTGTCGTGCGTCTTGCAATTAAACTTGATATCTCAACTCCAAGTGAGGGCCGATGGATGAAGTGCAGGAGCTGCTGCGTAAAAACTTTCCAGGTGGATTATAAGGATACACTCAAATGCATGTCAACTACCTGAAAATATGCACACTCCTAAAATGGGCCTAAGAGGGGTGGGATGGCCCGTGCCTGTCCGTGACCCTCGTAGTACTGGGA
The DNA here is from genome assembly GCF_009829125.3 of Periophthalmus magnuspinnatus. Lineage (NCBI taxonomy): Eukaryota > Metazoa > Chordata > Actinopteri > Gobiiformes > Gobiidae > Periophthalmus > Periophthalmus magnuspinnatus. Next base: position 18,449,209 of record NC_047134.1, read on the forward strand.
TGTTTAGCATACTTCAGAGTAGGCCAGCTACATGTGTGACCTTTTCAACTCTGCAGGACATTCCTACTAAGGAAGCACCTGCCAATGCCCAATGGTGGGAGTGTAAGAATTGTAGTGCAGTTTGGGCAGCAACAAAAATGGACTAATATCTTTATGTTGACTCTATTCGCGTATTTCTGCTAATTCTATTATCATTATGGTGTTATTAACTTCTAAATATGTCCAACTGGATTTGTATTGACCTTACTACTACCTACTTTTATGAATCCTAATCAATATTTACATAAAGTACTTTGAATTTCCAAAACTAGCTTCATTCATTAAAGGTGTACGATGTAACTTTTCTGATGGAGGGTCTTCCACATGCTTGTCTCCATGGAGATATTGCTTCGCCTGAAATGCCCACAGTATGTCATTAAACTTATTTATGTCCATCGAGACAAGCAAGTCCAATTGGAGCAACCAGGCCACATTAGTCACTCACAGTAAAAAGGATGAATGTTTTTCAAGCTATTTTTCAAATAGTAAACACACCCTTAATTGAATAAATGCTAAATTTAGTTTGATGCCATACTTTGGAACATTGGGTACATGCAATTGGTCTCCACCAGAAAAGATAAGAACAAGATATTCAGATTATTAGTCTCTTCTTCTTACCCTTTCTATGGTTATATCTTGTCATCTGATGTTTTGCCGTTTTACTCATTAAGTTTTTACACAGTGGCCAACTATTTGCAAAATGAATATGTCACAGAAATTCTAAGCAAAGTTTTGGCTGACAGTTCAACTTTCACTGTGGAGATGCTGATTGTCCCTGACCTCATCTCATTTCTGCAACAGAGCTTACAGTAAATGACTTCTGGCCAACTAAGGATTACTGCATAGCCCTCAATTAGTGGGGAGGCTTGCACTAGACCATGTCGGAGCTAAAAATAAAACACTCTTTATTTCTGGACCCTATATATCACGGCTAAATCCGATAAAATGCTAGACGAAGCCATCACATCTCCCCCACCCTTAAAAAAATAGAGAAGTTTTTTCATGAAGGAGCAAAGAAAACATTATAAATAATCCAGTAGCCATCTTGCCAAGGTCTGTCAAAAGAACTGACTTTTATGCTTGCTTTTTCTCCGCATGCAGCGAGACAAAGGACCCATCTGAATAACAAAATCACTCATCAGTTATTCAGCCAAAGAGCAAAGGAGGTCCTGACTTGAGGGCTCTGCTGCCAGACTCCTGACAGCTAGCAGAGCCTCGACTTTACTGAGTGCATTCCCCACTTTTCCCAGATGCCGTTTGATATCTTGCAAAAATTAGGCGCCTGTCAACTTTCTCTCCTCTTTCATTGCAGTTTTTAGTGTGAAGGCTTGAAGGTCTTGACATTTCTTCCACCATTCTCCGTCATTTGTTACCCAGGGCTTGTCTTTTGTGGCTGCAGACGATGTTCCGAAGATCAATATTTGAAGACATATAGAGCATGATGAGCAGGGTATTGTGTTAAGAAGGGGAGGTCATTGAAGAAGAAATGGCAGTGACCGGAAACATAAGCGGTCAATAGGACCAGGAGTGTCCCTAACAGCAAGGGTGCATTTGGAAAGGGGGAGGGGGAAGATCTGATGGCGAGGCGGGTGATGAAGTTATTGTTTGAAGTACGGCTGCAAGATCGCAATCGAATCAAAATTACAATTCGAATGGACATAATTGGCAAATTGTAAAGGCTGGAATAGTAAAAGTATCATAATTCCCTCCACAAACAAGAAAATCTCATCTTATTTCACTTTCACTATGGTTTAGAGCTGTACAAACATGTGAACTTTGAACAGAATCCCGATTATTATAACATAAACTGCAAACTCGCAATTTTTTACCCGAAAAACTGCAATTAGATATTTTTTTTCCCAAATCATTCAGCCGTATTTTGAAGACTTGAAAGCAATCCGATCATATGTTGATGGTGATAACAGATGGTCTAGGTTCCCATATTGGCCATACCCTCTGTAATGTTGTATGGGTGGCTCACATCACATGAAAATAACACACAGCAGATTGGCATGCTACACTATATGCCACTGTACGCCCTACTGCGAGCCACCCAGCGACTTCAATCACTTAGTGGCCGTTTTTGGTTTAGAGTAACCTGAACCGACTTTCGTGTGGACAGCTACAACCTTATATATCTATTTCCAAAAGCCAACTGCATTGCTGTGTCATGTCACCCTTATTTTGATTTATTTGCAAGTTTGTCTTGTGTATCAACGTAGCGTAGCATTGCACTTTTCCTCATCAAATCAATAAACATGTTTGATGAGTAAAATATGACAAATTACTGTTTAATATCTGCAGCAAGGAGTCTATATCTTAAATAATACGGTCAACGTTTTAGACCATTATCCAATAAATACCATTGTGCTGAAAAGACTAAAATGTGTTCTTTTTTGAAAGGAATAATTATGCTTTAATAACAGATAGAAGCTCTGTCAAACTAGGAAAGCAGCCAAAAGTACAGTTTTGTTTTTGTTATTAAAGCGTTCCATTGCTGCCATAAAAATCATACATTTTTACAGCCAACATTACGATTTCAATTTATGTTGTTAGTATACCCGTATGCGGTATGTATAGCCATCTGCTTCCTCTGAGAGTTCACGCTTCACTGTTATTGATTTGATCCACCTGTCATTAGGCCTGACCATTGGGAGGAGTGGGTGGTCAGATGGATTAAACAGAGAAACACCAAAATAGCATATTGTCATCCTTGTTATCAGTAAAACTAACTAGATATGTTCCCTGCTCTTTCAGTCTCTAGCATGCAGGATCAAACCCCTCCTTTCTCTCCCTTCTCTCTCTCCCATCCCCTGTATCTGTCTGAACCCATTTGCACAATCGTCACCGTGACCAACGTCAGTTCTCTGCTGAACCAGAGGCAATATTTTAAAGCTCCTGCCTCAGCACACGTCATCACTGATTGAATTAGGAGAGGTTGAGTGGCAGTAAATGACAGGGCTAGAAGATGAGCAGGTGATGGGGAGATGGATGCCTCTGTAACAATGTGTTTAGGTTTCAGAGGAGCAGCATGTTAATGAGCTTATGTCATGGAGTTTTTTGTTTTTTTTCAGACTGTTCACTGACCTGGGTCTTTCTGTGTATTTAGAGTACGATTTAGATTTGAATTAAGATTCAGTTGGTGCAGATGGTTGACATATCGTTCAATACAATCAGCTATAAATAATCTATCATTGTAATTTGGATACAAACTTAACCACAAGCACAGTAGACAAAAGGAGAAAGCAAATACATGGATAATTACGGAAAGAATGTTGCATTAATAATTAGACACTTACGTATGCTCCAACAGCCGATTCGTGGGTTTCAGCTTCCTGTTACATTTTGAGAACTTTTTCCCTTTCAGAAGATACAGGCTGATATTTTTATTTTGAATTGTTAATCGCTATGCCAATGATCCTATTTTTTGATCATTCTGAAACCCATACCAACTATACTTTTACTGTCTCTTCCACTACTTTTTACTCTTTATATTTGGACTTAAAGTGTGTAGACATCACTTGCCCGTCTCCACAAACCCACTGACCAGCAGCTGAATAAGGTCATCAGTTGGATCCCCAGTTTATTTGCTGAGTGTTTGTCCGCGGGCTGTAGTGACAGGGCCAGTCCTGTTTAGAAGAGAGTGCGGTTCATAGGTCTGTCCAATAAACAGCATCCTACCTGTGCCTCTGGGAAATGGCTATAAGAGCAATTTGTTTTGGATGGCTGAGATAAGCTGGTACTAGCCTTGGAGAAAGCAGAAAAGACTTGTGGGACATGCTTGCCAGATCAACAGGGGAAGAATAGTATATCTTCTGGTAGGGGTGGGAGATACTGACATTTCAATATTGTTTTGGAGTATGGTGATAACGATATTCAGGCGATTATTATGTCAGTTCAACAACATTGTGTTAAAACATGTCTTTAAATGTTTGAGTATGAGGCAAATCAGACAAATTCCACAAAAGGACAGAAATATATCACCTTTATTTAGAAATTTACAATTGCATTTTACAATTACGTTTTCATTTTTGCATAATTTCTTACCATAAATGATATACTCATTAAAATTTTCCATATCTTCAAAACAACATTCACGATATTTTTTTTTTACCATATCTGCTGTACAACATCCACAACAACTACTTCTGTTACCATATCACTAGTATTACTACTTCTACTACTGCAAATGCTTCAATTTTACTACATAATTGCATTTAAACTTAACAGCTTTATACTTGTAATTTATTAAAGTAATTTACTTTATAAGCAGATGTTGTCAAAAAGCTTACAGCGTGAATGATGGCCAGTAAACTGAGTGAACATATTTTGCACAACACAAGCAAATTTTACTGTGCAAAGAAAAGCAGTCTAACATTCCTAATGAACAAACTTGCTCGTCTGGCTGAAAGTGTTTTCCTTGTGCATATAATTGTGTTTGCATGTGTCACTGCTGTAATTGGTATTCCTGTGGACCACTGTAACTATTAAAGTTGCAGATGTGACATTTTTGCATAACCTCTGACAAATAAATAGTGCAGAGTTTTTCTAAACAGTGATTAATGACCCATGGGGCAGTAAAAGCATTTCTTTTTCATTCATTTTATACTTTCCTTTTTTTTTAATGTCAGTGTATTAGCACTCCCTCTGCTCTAACTGGCCAGTGGCTGTCCGTATGTAATATTGACACAATGGATTCGTATTGGAGTAAAGACCTGAAGTATCTTTTACAATATTGATGGACGCCTAGGGCACAGACAAACCATCCTCTATTCTCTCCAAAGTGTCACCAATTTTGGCCACATGTGCGTAAAAATTTTAGGTGCATGTGGGTACACCGGGACACCGGACCTTCTCCTGTGTCCTCTCTCCTCATTATAGCACAGATTAAATAGCACAAGTAACACACTCAAATAATTGTTTTAATTGACAACCAAAAGAAAAAAGCATTAATTCACTCTTTCTGACCTCAACTCTGACCAAAGCACTAAAGTCGATGAGCTGAGGCCGATGCGCTCAGGTCAGTGGTCACACTCTGGTGCACAGAGCTTAACGTGCACCAAAGACCTCATGTGAATGAGACACAGTATTTACCATTAAAGAGCAGCATCAAACCTGCAGATCCTCCACACCATGTTTAGTTGCTCAAACCAGGCTAGTGTTGCACAAAGTGGAAAAGAAAATTTTTATTTTCAACATTATATAATTATACTTTCTTTTATATTGCCATATAATGTTATATCTATGTCAATATGTCAGTGTAGTCTTACACTTGTTCTGATAGAGCTCAAACTCATGCTCAAGCTATTCAGGAAAGGTTCACTTCTGTCATGTGAATGTGACTTTTTAGTAATTTTGTTATATTAGTAGTAGAAATAGTTTCGATACTAGTTTTGGTATTGATTAGTATCTCATTTTCAATATTTTTTCACAACTCTAGTCTGTAGCCTACAGTGAAGACAAACTGATACACCTGAAAACATGGCAGTAAAACCTTGTACTAAAAACACCATTTTTAAAGCCCGTTCCTCCTCGGTTCCACCCAGCATACCCATAAAGGCCCTCTTCTATCCTGCAGCTGGGGACCTCTCTGGGCCCCTGAGGCAGAGGTCAAAGTCTCCATAAAGCTTTCTTCAAGCAGAAATTCAAGAACAAATGCCTCTTTACTTCTCTCATTCTCTCACATACCCCCTCCAGTACATGCACATTGTACCATAAGCTGGGGCAGGGAGCGTCGCTTCTGCTTATTTGGTCTATAACTTTCTTTTAAGGGATTAGCCCACTTCCTGTGTATGGGTCAGTGACAGGAAGCCGTGTGGATGCAGACATGATCGCTCCTCCATCATTCCACCATCTGTCTGCTGTGGTCTTTTAGGATTAATGACTCCCAATGACAGCTCTTTAGAATCCCTGTTGCTCTCTCCAGTCTGATTACAGCGTCATGTGGAAATGCAGACCTTCTTCCTTTCGATTCTCAATCTAAGATTTATGGATTGATGTAATTGTATATGATAGAATAGATTTTTCAAGGAACTGGTGCACTATGCTATATGTATTAGCCTATAAGTGGTTTGCATGGTTTTGTCAAAGCAACAGTGTTTGAATCGAAATTGCAATTCAAATGGTGGCAATTAACAAATCACAATTATTTCAGGGCTTTGCAAACAACAAAATATCCTGTCTCATCATGTATAAAACCTGAAAATGTTGTACATCGGTTGCCCACTGCCCAAGTTTCCCCATTGGCAATAAAGATGGGTTCTCATACAAAGGGAAAATTTCTAACACAATAGTCTAACTTAACCTGTGATACAACTTTAAAAAAAAAAGAGACAAAAAAAATCACTTGCTCTTTCAGTGCCCTTTTACCAGCTCGGCTCTGGCTTGGCTGCAGCGACAGGGCATTGGCACCTGCTAAAGGCCACACCACAGGCCCAAGCTTGTAAACCCTCGCATCCCTCAGCTCGGTGTTAAGTACATCACCTCCTCGGGTGGCTGGCACCTGTTTGCTCATCTCTTACACCCAATTGGCTCTGATCAACACTGCTGCACCCTCCACTTCACAACCTATTACACATTCCCCTCACATTAAATATGGGGGTGTGATGGGGCGAGATGGTATTTTCGGGGAGCCCCAATAGCAGCCAGCGACAGCCCATGCATGCAGGAGAGGTTCATTACACACTTCAATGGGGCTATAGAAGAATGTGCTAGGAGGCGCATCTCTCCATTGTTCCTCAGTGGGACCTTATGGGAATAGGCTGAAAACATAAGATGACAACAATGATGGGCCTTCATATGTAATAGCATGTGGCAGGCAGCTCAATATGTGGATGAAGCTATTGTAAGAACTATTCAAACTATTGTGTGTGGAACAAGGAGCCAAAACACATTTATCTTTGCCATTTCTGAACTTGTGCGGTTGCATTGGCTGAACTCTCACCACTGGTTAGCATAATGTTCATGTGTGTGTGCATGTTTGGTTCCCCAGCTACAGTGCAGTGCAAGCTCTCTGTCTGTCTGTCTCGGGGGTTGTCTTAGCCTGGAGGCCAGTGGTTTAGACTTTCTTTTCACCCTCCACTATTTGCTGGACTGGAGCCATAACTGCTGCTATTGTGTGCTAGTACCAGCAGAGTTCGAACCGCATTCTAATGAAGTGCAAAGCCTCGTCAGGCCATTTTACCCACCACTGGGTCAGCAACGGCCAGTCCGCTCTTTCAACTGACTCCAAGCTTTGAGGCTGCTCTGCTCCTCAGCAATAAATGGGCCCACTATAGCATAGCATCGACATTAAAGTAACTACATTTTTTAAACTTTTTATGACTTCAGAGTTCACACTTACATACCGTAATTACAGTGTTCAGTCACTACAACAAACTGTAAATATCGTGGATCCAAATTTTTATCTTTGCCCTTAACATTCAGAAAGTGTTAGACTTGGAGAGGTTTTGTGTGCGTTGGCAATCTCTTACACTTTTCTTTGTTATAATATGGTAACTTAAACTTAAGGACTTTACTAGGTCCTCAAATTCTTTTCATTTATGCACAGATTTCAAATGCATGTGTATATGGGGTGAACTAAAGCTAAATAATCCTCAGTGTTAAGTAAATAGGACCTGTCCTGTTGACATAGACCTCCTCGAGTTCTCAAATTCTTTCCATCATATTCTTGTACTGTTAAGAGAGGGCTAATCCAATAAACCGGCTCTTTCGCTGTTAGAGCTCTTCTTGAGTGCGCTTGATGGGGAGGGGGGGCGGAGCTTGTCCCGCACAGGAGTGGCCAGCTGCAGCCTCTGTTGTTCGACCCACAAGGTTGAAACAAGGAGTGATTTTGGGGTCATGGAGCAGTTACATTCCAGTCTCAAATGCTTGGATGGGAGAACTCCACTGTCTGGTTAGGCCTAGCCACAGTGTATAGTGACTGTAGTTATTGCTATAAAGTGTGTTTTTGCAGTGTCCTTATAACAGTAATCCGAAGATACTTTGGCAATACACCCAAAATCTGCTAAAATCTGTCTTTAGTTGGGGGTTCAGTATTTGACAAATGGAATATCGACAGTATCACTTAATACATTTTAAAGATGCGGTATGTACTGCTTGATCCCATGGAAATAGAAAGTTAAAGCCATACTTCAGAACATTTGTCATATTAGAAAAAAATAAAACATAAATAGAAAATTGTGATAAATTGAGTGGCCCTCAAAAATGTCAAATTTGAGACTTGTTTAGGTAATTTAGTGAAGTCTTTTAGTCTTCTAGTCTTTTTTTTGTATTTGAGTATTTATTACACCTTCACAGTAATTCTACATTGATAGCCTTATCCCTAACCCTCCCTCCACAGCTCTGTTCTGTCACTTTGGTTTCTTCCCTTTACGTGTGAAACACTGGTGCTAATTAAACCTTCTCATGTCAGGAGCTCCCCCCTGGAGCATGTTATCAATGGACTCCTTGTGCTTTCTTCTAGGCATCACTTCTCTTTAAAGCAGAAGTCACAGGAGACCAGGCTAAGTGCTGCCACGGCCTGGACCTCCATGTTCTCACGCCACTCATGTTTTGACTTCACCGAGGCTTTGCTATGGTTTTATATTGCTAATGGTGAAGGAAAAAGTATGGGCTTTGACTAGCTTCTATAATTACCTCTAAAAGTGAAAGTGGAGGCTATTATCTTTGAGCCATGTAACAAAGGGAGAGGTTGGAAATAGGGCACTTAATTATTGATAATGAGATTAAAAAGATGTTATTATGTATTTATTAAGCGGGTTAATTAAGTCTCTGTGATTAAGTCACTCCATATTATATGTCTGTCTATACACTTGACTTTTGATCAATGTTCTCCAGAGTCTCAACTTACTCTCCTTTTTTTTGCCACATTTTCATTAGAAGTCACCACAGTAAATCAAATTATAAATATAAGCCTTATAGAAGGCTCATTGTGTAATGGATTGTTAATTTTCCAATTGCTCTCCTCCCAACCAGCGTAATAGTAGTTGTTCAGTTACTGGGTGTTGTCTTGGTCTCGTGATTGGGAAACAAATTAAGTGTTGCTTCATTGTGCTTACACATTTGAAATTTATAAGCACAAACATAGGGCTGTGCAACTATTCAAATTTACAATTGTGATTTCAATTAGTACTTTAAAAATGTGATTTCTATTGAAATAAACTATTGGACCATCTGTTCAGAATGATATGTGAGCTTGTTCTGCCCCTCAGAAGCTAGAGCAAGGACACTGTTCTAATCTTCAAAACCTTTTAAAGATGCAAAACATTACTAATACAATTATTATTATTATTATTAGCCAAATAATCCTGACTATCATTTCTTCCATAATTGAGCAGCCCTACAAACATATCCTGCCTGTGTTGTGTGTGACAGATTGCCTGCACTCTTGCTGTCTTAAATAATTCCCTCTATAATCTGTGTAAATGATGATCAGTGTGGTGGCACTGCAGGAGTGCTGCTGTCCAAATGTGTGGGACAGCCTTCAGAGGAGAGCATTGTATCCCCTGCCACAGAGTAGTGTGGAAATCACAGCGGGCACACGCACACACGCCTCGGAATGACAGGCCTCCATCCACTATGCAATCTGAGGCTCGCAGGCAGCGCGACTGGCACCACGTCCTCTCTGCTGTGGAGTAAACAAGTGCTCTGTCTTCTCTGTCCAGAATGACCAGGAAACATAATTAACTTCTCCTGTACTTGGGCAGTGCTCTCAGAAGCCCTACAATCCTTTGAATGCATTCCCTCTCGAGTTTGGGGCATTTGCCTCGGGTCGGCTTCTGCAGTCCACATTATCAAAGGTTGTGTGAAAGTCAGAATTAGCTGTGCTGCTTTTGGCCAGTGCTGGGACAGGCCTCAGAGGTTCTGGGGCACAGTGTTTGGAGCAGGTGCTGCAGAACAAGTCTTTCACCAAAGATTGTCTCCAGGGAGGTGCTGCACTTGCAAAGATAGAGCTAAGTAGGTTTTTTCTGATGTGTTTACTGCAGATGCCACACTTACAGTGCTCATAGTGAAATGTTAAAGAGCTTATACAAGTCTATGATTTCCTTTGCTGTATATATATATTTGGCACTTGTAATTTTGCCAGCAGCAGCACCGCAGCATTGTGCTGTGAAGTTCTGAAGTGGGTCAGGCTCTCTATGGAGCTGTAGCTTCCTTTTTTCTCTCAGAGGAACATGGGAAAAAGGCTATAGCCTAGAGAAATCTGCCACAAACTCCTGTACAACTGTAACTGGAAGTCCACTGCTATCCCCAGTGAGAATAAAGAAGAAAGAGATACCTATGCCAGAGAAGGACACTCCAACAAGATTTGTGCAGGAACTATAGGAACTATATTTAGACTAGATCTCTGCTATCTACTCGTCTTATAATGGTTGAAATAATAAGTAAATAATAATTTGTCCCTGAATGCTGAGTTGGGCGCTATGTAAGGATGTTTGCTGAAATAGGGAGACTTTAAGTAAAAGCTTGTATTATTGTCTAATTAAATGAATAAGTGGGTTGTTAGAGAAATAGCTTGGTCTATGACTGTGTGGGTTGCTGCAGATTTGGTGAAGCTCTATTGCCTCTGGTGCTTTTTTCTTATAACGTCACATATTTCTGTTTCTGTCACTGACACTCTGCATCAATTATACATATTAGCAATGCATGTTTACTCTCTAGTCTGAAATGTCAGCGTGAGATTGACATATTGGTTAGGGCTTGGGCTGCATATGGAAGCAATTGTGAAATGTTGCAGCATCATAACAAATACCCTTGTCTTTCTGTTAATGTGGAGATTTGTCTTTGCACTAGCTCCATCTCTTGGCCTGGGTTGGAGTTTGGCTGCTGTGAAGAATGAGCTGTTGGCAGTTGGGAGATCTTTCATTGGTCCCTGGCAGACAGCACTGCTTTAATTGTTGCATGGTTTTGGAACGGGCCTGGCTAATGGGGCTGCTGCAGACTCAAACTATGCAGAGATGTGCCTTTGAAGAATGGCAAACTGAACAAACACATACATTTATGAATTGGATAGTGAGCCTAAATTTAACTTTATAAGTAATCAAACTTCCACTTCTATACATTTATTTCTATTTCTTTGTTTTCATATCTTTCATAAAATAGAGTGTCAACAAATATGGCAAAAAAGGAAGAAGGGAAATAAATAAGTAAAAACCAAAAGTATCTGCCAAGCCATCAAATAGTTTGGCTTGTATAGTGCTGATGGACCCCCATTCCTTAAGCTTACATAACTTCTTAGGGTGTCATGTTTTTTCACAGTGTCACTTATATACTGGCACACATATGTAAATAGAACATATATGTGTACAGTAAACACTTGTGTATGTAGTATGTATGAAGCATGAGTGTGTAAACATACGTGTGAATAAAATAAATTGAAATGAATGTAACAGAACACTCAAAATACTGTTTTTTAACTTTTTTAATTTTTGGGTTTTGCTGGGTTCATATTTCTTGAGCTGCTTTTATTTGTTGATTTTGGTCTTAAGATATACATTGTTGACCTGTTGAAGTAGGTTTATACAGACAACATAAAATATCTATAATATTATTACACTGAAATTTGCTAACATACAACCAGTTCAGATTTAAAATATATATACATCTATCAAACATCATGTCTTTAATGTCTTCAAAATGCAAATTGAACAGTAGTAACAGTTGTGCTAGAGCTATAAATAAGCAGTTGTAGTAGCAAGCTTCACTCTGATGATCAACTCAACCAACCTTGTACAACTACATCTACTTCAACTGATAATATTAGGTAGCGTTTAGATTGCATTTGCTGCTGATGCATGCTGCGATTATGATGAAAGTTGACAGGCCCAACCCCTCTCCTCTTTTTCCAGACAATTGCACACATTTTTGTTCAAACTAAATCATGCAGATTGTTGAAGAAAAGTGTTTTGAACGTAGTCCAGCAATGCCTCAGTGGGGGGTATACTTGTTAGAATGCGATGCAAATAGCCCATTCAATATCCCTATAATCACTGGCTCTATAGCTTCTTATCCGCTCTGACACCTAAAGCAGGTAAAGGATCCTCTATAAGCTTGCCAATGATGCAGCTTTTCCCGTAACACTCCAGAGATTTGAATGAAATCCGGGTTTATTGTTGTCTGAACTGGGAATGCCTATTTATCCAGGCTGACTCACGGTGTTTCCCACCAGTCCATTTAAAAAAAGTGGAGCAGCAATTCTCTGATTTGATACTTAAAATGAGTCATGATTTTCACCCATCCCCCTCTACTGTTCAGCTGTCTTATCCCTACAGTGGACAGGGACCAATGGTGGATTAATACAGCTGTGGTAGAGTGGTTAGCCTTTCTGCCTTTGCAAATAACATTTTTTGTAAGAGAACTGGTAATAGCCACACGTATGGTGACTGAATGCGAAAATTAATATAACTAGATACATATTTTGTTTTTAACATTTTTGTTGTTTTTGTCTGACTAATTTGGACCTCAGACTAGAAAGCATTGGCAATCAAAATTAACTAGATAAATTCTATGCATATTCTTACCATATGGGGCTCAGACTATCTCGGAATTGCTTTCTAATCTCCACAATATGTTGGTGATTTGAGGCTTTTTGTTTTCCAGCTAAAATGTTGCCTCATTCCCTGTGGTTTCAGTTGTTTGGGTGCTTGTACCACCCCGTTAGAAACCTTTTTTCTGCTACTGCCACTACTAATTTACTACTTGCACATTGTTATTATTTTTTGCACAATGATTCGACATAGGTTTTCTGCCTTCCCAAATGCATCCCTCTAATTCCATGCTTAAGATTGCGACATAAGTACACTGGCTTGTGACCACATGTGGCTGAGTTAAAAACAACTTTTTTTTTTTTTATTTCACCTGATCACAAGAAAGATTTGTGTATCTTATAGGTGAAATGTAAAACTCAAGCCTTAAACATGGCATTGGCAAAATTCAGAACATTTACCAAAATAAAAAGTTCATAAATTATTCAGAAGCCATGTTAGATGTAATGCAGTCGTTGCCAATGTTGCGAGACAGACCACCCAGTCCATACATAACTGTTGTACTACAGGCAGCACTCATGGGTCGTGAGAATATCAAATCTGGGGTGAATACTTCTCACACTTGTGTTTTAAATAATACATGGTTGAGGTTTCTGGCTCGTTCCATGAGAAGGAGGTATAGCAGAGGTAAGTCCTGCTCTCCATATGCTGCAGTTAAGATGCATATACACACACTCTGGCATTACACAGCCACAAACCAGTCAGAAAAAAACTGCTTTCTACCTTCTTTGCCTTGCTGATCAGTGCATGCATGAGCAAACTGAAAACATAATAAATATTCTGTCCCTAAGCAAAGATAAACTTTGAGAGTGTTAGGGAGGGCATCTGACTTACAGCCAGTGGTTAATATCCAATATGCAAACCACCGCCTACAAAGTTGAACATCATTTATCTTATGCCCTATTATTGCATGAGAACAAAGTTACAGCAGAAGTCATCACTCATGCTTTGCTATATGCTCAGATTTGCTGTACTCTAACTCCTATGCATTTCCTCGCCTTCATAAAAGATAAATGTGCTACAGCCTGTTCTATATTTCATACATTCCACAGGTTTAGTTGGAGTGGTTTTCAGATATCAACCCTCTTCAGTCCTTGCTACCCACATCATTGGACTGAAAAAGTTGTTTTCATCATTTTGAGGTATGGCCGCGCTCCTTCCCGGGGCCACTGGACTAATGGGCTTTGGTCTGTCAGTGGTTTCCCCTCGTCGGGCGGTTCGCAGAGGCCCCATTGGAGTGGACTACAATAAAGTTTATATGAAGTATGCACCATGACTAGGACATTCCAGCAGCAGGCTCTCCAACTACAGTTTAGTGATTAGAAAGAAATCCGCTCCCATTTAAGAAAAACAAGCTCCAAAACAAGATATATTTTCTATTGGATGCTGCTGGACCGTAAACTGTCTAACAATGCAGTTGTTCAGTACTTTCATAAAACTAGTGTCACTACAGTCTTGCAATTACTCGCATCTCAACAGACGTTGACGTTATTTGGAGGAGTCACGTTATCGGCTTGTTCTGGGAGATTGACAGGTTCAATGCCATACACTGCAACATTTCCATTTCATTTATCTTTATGTATACAGGGAGAGCCCAGTGACAGTACCAGACTCTTTTTCATGACTATCTTGTTAGCAATAGTACAATACAAACAAAAACAAACTAAACAAATAACCTTTTGAAACATTAAAAACAGGTGCAACTGTCATTAGAAATGTTTATTACCAGATCATTAAAGTGCATTAGTGCCACCAGTGTATTCAGTTTTGTAACAATGGTTTATAGCGAAAGCCAACTTACTTTTTCATAGAGTGCACAATGATGGGTTTTAAATTCATCATCTGTTATGAAACGAAGAGCTGAGTGAAAGAGTGCATCTAAAGTAGTAGTAGTCTTTGAAAGTAGAGACTGAAGTCTGCATGTATATTATATCTCCACAAACTAGTACTGAAAGAAAGGTTGCTTGAACAATTTATTTTCTGTAATTCAATAGGATATAACATTTGTTTCACTAATAAAAGGATTTGATTTTAAAGTCATACAATTCCAAGATACCTATTTTAAAGGATACGCCAAGATATTTATACGTGGTGGCTAGTTCTGTTAATCAATGCAATCAATCAATATTTTTGTAGGGAAGTTTGGATTTCGTTAAAATCTTGCTGCAGTTTTAAAATCACCTGATCTGCAGAGGAAGCACTTGCATACAATACAATTCATAAATAGAGTAAAAAGTAGCAGGCCTGGGTTCTGTTTGAAAGATAATTTTGGAGCCAATTACATGGAGCATTGTCAAATCCAATATGCTCCAGGCGCTTCAAGAGGATTTTATGATCTACTGAATCAAAAGCTTGAGTTAAATCAGTAAACAGAGCTACACAATCTTGTTTCTCATCAAGGGCTGTGGAATACTTTTGTGGTTGCAGTGACAGTACTATACATATATATATATATACCCTTTTCTGAACCCTAAATATAAGACTTCAAAATAGAGCATTTATTTAAATAAACTGTAACTTGATTTGCAACAAACTTTTCTAAAACTTTTGGAAAACAAGGGCATTTAGATATCAGTTGGAAATATTTTATTTTTAGTTGTCCTATCTTTATGTAAAGGTAAAACGTGCTGTTTTTCATAGTTCTGGTATAACTGCCATTTGAATTGATAAATTAAAAATATGTAATAGAGGTAGAAGTAAAAATGGAGCAGCTAGTTATGGAAGTTTTAGATCAAGGTCATCAGCTCCTGTGGACTTCTTTGGGTCTATTGAGCAGAGAGCATTTAATATCTTCATGTAAGTGAAAGATCTAAAAGAGAAAATCTGACTGCTATCTGCCAGAGGTTCAGATTCAACATAATAAAGATCAGAAGGATCACCATTACTGCCCAAAACATCACATACAGAGATAAAATGCCTATTGAAAGCATCATATATTTATAGAACTTACAGTAGCTAAATCCAATAAAACACATGTGTCAAACTCAAGGCCCGCGGGCCAAATGTGGCCCTCCACATCATTTTATGTGGCCCTCGACAGGGTGAATTAAAAGGTATGATGGTCTTAAAATGTCATTTTATCAGGAGATACACAGTTACACACCCATATTTTTTTACATCTAGGCAAATGCATATGCAATATTTGTAACTTGAATAAGTTATAAATACAGAAACAGTTAATTATCAAGTTAAAAAAGTAGTTAGACTTATTTTACATCTGGCCCTTTGAAGGCAGCCATTTTACTGATGTGGCCTTATAAAATGTGTTGACACCCCTGCAATAAAATATCGGTTGGTAATGTATGAATATTACGTTTTGAGAGGGACCTTACTGACCTCTAGCTGGATTTCCGTGTTAGTTTTTCATTCAAATTTTTCTCATAGCTGCATGTCAGTCTGCAATTTCCCTAAACGCGTTAATAAAAAAATGTTGGCCATATCAGGGTCAGGGAATGTTGATGTTAAACTGATATCACTGTAACACAGGTCAGAGATGAAGGTCTGCTCATTCAAATGATTATATGATCTTCTCACCTTTACACACGGATGTGTTCTTTTAACTTTTGTATTTCGAATACACATGACAGTGGTTACTAAAATCCAGTGGGAAAACACTATTTAAGTTATAATTATGGGGTTTGTTTGCTAAGATTATATCAATGAATGTGCATTTATTTACCTTTCTTGGGTCAGGTCTAGTTGGAATAGAAATAAGTTGTGTGAGATTCGGGCCATTACATAGGTTTTTCAAAGTTTCTGACTCTTTCTCCAGCCAGTTGATATTTATATCACCCATTATTTGGACCTCGTAATTTTCCAGTTTAGAAAACATCATGAACAGATCATTAAGAGCATTGTTTGATGTAGAACCTGGTAAAAGCTAAAACTAAATTCTGTTAACTGGACAAAAAAGTTGTAGGAGTGAAGACGTTTCGTTGCTCATCCAAGCCGCTTCTTCAGTTCTGGTCAGATTACTGGTGGACACTTTATATCTGTCTGAAGAGAGGAGCTACACTGAAATTGTAAACAGCTGTTGTTTACAGTTTGTGTATAGGCTTTGTGTAGACTAGGTCTGTTGAGCTACACTAAGTGTGCGGTGTGCCTGAGTCATAATTAACATATAACTCCGTCTCATGTAACTCTTAATGGGTGCTTACCCACTTGTAGGCATCCTGGCTAGCTCTATTGTTCTCATTGTTTAATTGGTTTATTTTAGGTCTGAGGATGGAGTTATAGATGGGGAAAAGATGATGTGTAAAGCCCCCATTCCTCTCACCATCTCCAAACGAGTGGTTAGTGGCATTGAGATGGAGATTTACAGCAGACTGTGGTCCAGAGGAGCTCTCACGACGTGTTGGTACTTGCTGAAGGTGAAGGACAAATACCAGTAATAGCCAATTTGTTATCACGATCATTAACATAACTAACACACAGAGACAGATATTCAAAACATTCAAGAAAAGACACAACAATTTCCATGGAGACAAGCAGAGGGTCGTTCTTCTATATTCCACTACGACTACTACTAATCTACAGACCAAATGCGATACTGGCTCAAAACTATGGCCAGTATTATAGCTTCTTCTATTATTTTGGTAGTTGCTATCAGTTCTACTACATAAACACTTCACCATCAGTTAAGTAAGTAATTGAGTACTTTCAAATTTAAAATTAACTTGACTAAGACACACATTTAACAAAATAATGCAGCCAGTTTGATTTAAATGCAGGCGGTGTTACAAGTGCTTAATTTCTCCTCTGCTCTTGCACAGAGGTTGGTCTGCCTGCGAGCGTCGTACCCTCTGTACCGGCACAAACCAGGCCTGTGTACAGATGCTCCGTTTAATTGGGGTGAGATTAGGGGTGCCTCCGCTCTGAAGCTCTCCATGGTTGTCAGCACAGAAAGTCAGGTGTTGAGCCAAGGCTGCAAAACTGGCCATAAAGCAGACATTTGGGCATTGGGCTGAGAAATGAATCAGTACTTTGTCATGTGCAGTGGCAAACAGTTCAAAGTGAAGGACAGCAAATCAATGTATCAACAAGAAAGTCTGATTTGTGCCACAGATGCCAGAGAACACAGAAAGAAAATAAGCTATGATCAATATTGCGAAGAGCATGTTGCTGTGGACTGAATTAGAAACCGGACCAACACGGATGAAGCGTCTTGTGGAGGTCAGTAACGAAAAGTATCATATTTGAGCTGTCAAAACATGGAAAGCTACAAAACCGAAATTGTATTCAGGTAAGAATGCTGTAACTTTAAAATAATATTATTCAGGTAGAAATACAATGTAGAAATCTAAGAGATTCCTCCTCACGTAATTACTTAAGTAAGAGTGATTGTAAGAGTAACTGTTAATTTAATTGAAAAAGACAAGTCAACATTCAGTAACGCATAAAATATGGTATTTTCCAAGTACAGACTTAAAACTAAAGCATAACTGAAAAAGTGGTGAAAGAAACAAATGTTCAAATCATTTTGCATTCATAGTGGGCATAACAACCCTTTTACCCACATAAGAGTACTGTTAAACTGCTAAATATGTGACTCAAGTAGGAGCAAAAGTACAAAACTCCCAAGACATACAATTTTATTAAAAAGCTGAAGTGCATGGACTTTATTAACTGACTACTACCCATCTCTGACAATAATCTATTCTGAACCTTTAAAACCGACCAAATTGCAAATTACATTTTCTTCATAGACCAATGTTTTTTGAACATTTTCCTCTGCATCTTTTATAGCTGAGATACTTGTCTTGCTATTTTCCCATGCTTGTTGACATAGCACACGTGACAGTACATGTGAACTATCTGAAAGGCTGCAGTGTATGACAGACGACCTTTGTTTATGAAGTCTGCATTCCTGCATAAGGGAAACGACCCTGGGACAATGCAGAGACCAGTGAAGCACAGGATGTTATGTATTTTACTTTGCGTTGTTGGTTTCCCTCCAGCTCAACTCCAAGTTCCTATATGCAGTGCTTTTGTGTAGCTTCTGCAATCCACTCTGAAAAGCTGACTCGGACCTTCTGTACAACTTGCATATTATGTTTTTTCCCTTAAAAGAAAAGATTTGTTTTCAATTGCTCAGCCTACTATTGTTTTGCCAGAGGTTGTTGTTTCAGTTTTTTCTCCAAAAGGATTATTGGAAAGCCCAGTCACTGTAGAGTAATTTTATGGCAGCTGCAAAAAGGCATTGTGTTTGAGGCCGCTTGGCGAGACGGTTTTTCATGTTAGACATACAACATAGGGGCTTTTCACACAATCTTGGCAACAGATTAGATTAGATTTTTGTTATTTGATTCCTAAGGGGCAATTCTGGTTCAGCCCGGATCTTAAAAACATTCACACGATGGCATTACACAAACAAGAAACAGGAGCACCTAAAAATACAAGCACAACAATTTACAGTTAAGCAGGTAAAGTGCAGGTAAAGGCAAGGTGCAGCAGTCACAAGTCCTTTAGGAGTTGTTAAGGAGGCTGTTAACTGTAGGGATAAAAGAGTTTTTTAATCTATTGGTTCTACATCTGGGCACAACAAAGGGTCTGCCAGAGGGCAGGAGCTTGAACTGTGAGTGCAGTGGGTGAGCTGGAGCTGCCATTATTTTCTTGGCTTTAGTTACAGAGTTTGTTTTAAACAGGTCCAAGATGTAATTGCACTGAAGCCCAATGATTTTTCCACAGCGTTTGACGATGTTATGTATCCAGTTATGATGGTGCAGGTTTTTATGCAAATATAATCATAAAATGTAGTGTGTTGTATTTTATTGTTATGAGACAGCATCCTCATGGACGGAGGATCTACTGAGGGTCAATCAGTCTGTGTCTAGTGGTATTTGAGGTTATCCAAGAATTTTTTTCTTTTTCTTCTTCTTCTGCTTCTTCTTCTTCTCCTTCTTCTCCTTCTACTTCTTCTACTTCTTCTTCTTCTACTACTACTTATTCTTCTTCTACTTCTTCTGCTGCTGCTTCTTCATCTTCTACTTCTTTTTCTTCTTATGCTTCTTCTTCTGTTGCTTCTTCTTCTTCTACATCTTCTTCTACTACTACTTCTTCTTCTACTACTTCTACCTCTTCTTCTACTTCTTTTACTACTACTTCTTCTACTGCTTCTTCTTCTACTCCTTCTCCTTCTTCAAAAAAGTTAATAATAATCATCTATTTTAAGCTGATTTGAACAAGGTTGCCCGTAAGATCAAAACACAAAACAACAAGTATTTCAGTGGAATATCTTAACACTTGGGATGATAGACAATCTTTTTTCCACAACTTTCATCCATTTAGTTACATTACATTTTGGGCCCATTATACAGCGTAGAACTAATTTCTCAGTGGAAGTATCTGTTGAATGAGCTTATACCTCCTCCTATAAGCCTTTCCCTGACAAAGGCTCTCCACGGTAGGTCTGGCCACAGTCCTCTCACACCCTTCACTCTATTTTGGGCTATAGCTTCCCCCTTAGTGCACCCCAGTCTCTCTGTGTGGGCCTCAGTACATACAAAGCGGACCGTGCCAGCTGGTGCAGAGGTGTAGTGGTGCTGAGGTAACATTCTGGAGGGAAAAGAACTCCAAACCAAAACCTCATTAAAGAGTACTTCTGCAGAGGACGTTTGAAGCTCTTGTCAGGTGTGTACCAATGGATCAACCAAAATTACTATACTTTTTCTGTCGCTGTTGGGTTTGAACCAATACAATTCAGTCACTGTGGGTCACAAGCAAAACTATGTCCTCATTGTGTCAGTCTCGAGCCTGCAATATATAAGATGAGGAAAGCTGATGTTAGGAGTTCAAATGTACTGTAAATGATCATACTACAACTACTACTAGTGTTGCATCGGCTGTTGTTTCTACTACTTGCTATTATCAGTACACAGTGTGACTAAAAATGTCAAAAGTACATTATATAACTTTTTTAACAAACTGCCTAACATGCCTCCTGCTTGTCTCCATGGAGATGTTATTGCTTTGCCTGGAATGTCCATTAGTATGATACTAAAACATACCTTTTTTGATTTTTAAATTAGTGTTTTTATGCTAAATAAATACCATGAGAACAGACATGCAAACCTACTGTGAGCGGGATGTCCTCTCTACAGATCAGACCCTAACTTGGCCTGGTGGTGTCTCAGTGGAGATAAATAGGTTTAATAATAATTTGTTCTCCTTCATGCTTGCACGACGACTTCCATTACTATAGTTGTGCTGCTCCTTATACAATTACTGCCCAGGTAAATAAAATGTTAATGTATTTGATTTGTTTCCCATAGATTCATATCTCTCACAAGAGAACCCTTACTCAGCTTGACAAGATATGTTGCAATATTTAACACATTGTATGGCATGTTGTTTGTGTTATACAGCTGCACTACTGGTGTGAAATAGCAACCATACTGTCCTTGTAGTGAATAATAGCATGGTGAATGTGTAACACTACCACTTTGGCCCCTTTCTGTGAGAACTGAGCCTCTCTGGGCGGGACTGAATTCCTCTGTGGCCAGGCAAGTGTTCTTTTACCCTTCCTCCATCCACACATATATATTATAGCCATGCAGGACCCCGTGTACTGTTCATAATGATGTAGCAGCACACCTGCACTCATCGATATAACAAGATAAACAAGTGGCCAAGGTTAAGGCCACTGTGTCTCACCACTCTGCTGATAGGAGTACTTGGTCTAACAGGATATTGACTTCATATAGTAGCACTTTTTAGGTTAATAAAGAGAACCTTTAGCTTATAGGATGACGGAGTCAGTGATCTTTTTAGAAAATGCTAATTTTGTAGTAGTCTAAGCAAAGTTCACTGTGCAGTTGTATTTAAGACATCTTATCAAGTAGTATTGAATTAAAATGAACTGAGTTGTGAGATTTTCCAAAACCTCAGAAGGAAGAAGTTGGTATTTAAATCTATGTACTAGTATTAGGTTTTAATCGATTTAAATATATATAGTAGTAAGTAAGTAGTTCCTAGCTACTTCTCATGAAGTCTTGGCACATCGCTAGTATTCATACACATAGATTTTCAGACGCGTGCACAGCTTTAAAACACCTTTTTAGGCAGTGATGCAAAGCAGGGTGGACACTCTGTCAATCTAATGGTTATGGCTCTCTCTCACAAGTTTGTGATCAATAAAATATGAATAATGAATGAAGTTGGGTACCACGCCTCTAAAATTGATCTGTCTTGAAAATTGTACCAAGAAATTCAACACTTTCCCCAAGCAATTCATAATTTCAGCCATAAAAGTCACGTACTAATATGAAACGCAAATCCTTCCACACTGATAAAGCAGATAATGAGAAAAGAACAATATTACATACTTGAAAATTATAAAAAAAAATATTATAATATATAAAGTTATATCTCATTCGGTGTCAACTTCTCAAAGCTCCAGTATTCAGGACAGTTATGGGAGGAAGAGGAGGTTAAACTGATTTGGAGAGGTAATCGTCCGGACATCCTCAGACTGTGGGACACAAACACAGGACCCTCAGTGTTGTAATAAATACTAATGTACTGGGAGAGACACCAAGGCTCCAACTACTGCTGCTGCTAATGTGTTCAGGTCCCCCTCCAGCCCCATGCGTTCAACTGTGCAATGATGACTGTTGTTCTTTGTAATTACATTTAAATTAACTGCATTCCCCTGGGTTAAGGAGCTGTGGTGTGTTGCAAAATGTTGTCGAAGTTTGCCCCAGGGACTTTAAGTATGTCTTAAGGAGGGGCTCTTCACAAATTCAGTAAAATTAATTTTAATAATTGACAGTAGAGACTGACTGATGGCACTGCACAATTTAGACTTCTTATCTGTTGGAAAACTTTAGAGATTCATTTTATTTTTTACTTTTTATGGTAAATTATGTTTTGAGTTAATCTAGAAAGTTATTTTTGTATGTTTTGTTCCTCTTTTTTATGCACAAGGTGTAAGTAACTGTTTGATCTAATACAAAGTTCTCAAGCGATGGAGGTATTAGCCACTGAAAAATGGGTCAAATGCAGAGGACAGATGATTTATGTTTTATTAATTAATTGACCAGTCTCTAAGGCTTAGAGACTGGTTAATTTAAGCAGTGGAAACTGGATGCTTAAAGTCTAAGTATACATTTAGCTTTACTCTCATTACTGAAGTTGATTATAATCTAATCATAGTCGGCTCGTTTTAGTAAATTGGATAACATATATTTTAATATTTACATACATACACAACTGAAATCTGACTTTGTTACAGCTAAATAAATGTACATGTCCTGTTGAAATGTCTATCAATTTTTATTATTTATTTTAGTTTCCAAAATTATGTTCAATGTATTTAATGTGATTACATTGTTGGGTGAGAATGGGAATCAGGCATGGGCACATAGAGTTCCCTACACTCACTTCCTGCAGTGTGGAGCCCCGGAGTCCGGCTGGTAATGGTCTTCCAAACAAGAATGACCTATCTCTTGATAGGACAGTCCAGAGTCAGCGGCATGTCAACACTCCTCTTTGAGCTCAAGGCTATTTTGGGGTGAGATCCTGTTTACTGGATACTTCAGTCTTTAGAAGTTAGCATTTCCTGAGTACTGCACTGTCTGAACAACTATAGAATGAAGACAGACCATTGCTTTGGCTGGACTGTTCCACAGTATGGTGTCAAACTTAGCCAGTTTGTATCTGTAAAAGTGTGCGCATTCTTACTGTGAACAAGGTCACCTGTTAAGTGGCCTGATGGCTTGTCTCCATGCAGATTGACAAGTTTAATGCCATACTGTGGAACAATTTACGTAAAGTAAAAATAAAAAAATAAAAACTCTATGGAGAGAGCAGGTGGCGTACCCCCACCAGAAAATTTACATTGTAGAGAACGGTGTAAGCTAAATCAGAATTTCACAAAGACTAAAATGTTTTAAATTTAAATCTGGCCTTAAATGTTAGTATACCAGTACATAAACAGTTGATACCCAGGACTAAACCAAAATTATACCACAAATGGGCTAAAACAGGGATTAAATCAGGACCAAAGCAGGACTAAAATAGGACTAAAACTGGAACAAACCCAGGACAGGACTATAATTTTAAAATAAAGTGTACATAATCAGGCACATAAGCACCATCAGATTACACTGTCAGTGTACCACCAGCGATGCCATTACCACACTTTTAGAAGCCCTGATGCTGGGCGGGGGTGTGTCCCAGAACAGATTGCGATATTTGAGGCTGATTAAAGGCTGGGCGGGGGTACACATACAGATGCTAGGCCTGCAGCTGGGGGAGTGGGAGGGGAGTTACACTCCAAAAGCATAGTGCCAGCAATGAAGGGCTTAGCCAGTCACTGAGAGGAGATTATCCATATTTCATCCACATCCTCCTCTTCCTCCCAACCACCTGCAGAGAAACACAGGCACATGAATAGTGTATGGAACAGTCAAATTTGAGCGGTGCTAATGCCGGATCCGTCCTTTCATATCAACACCTTGGGGAGATGAAGAAGAGTGCCATTAGAAAAACAGATTCAAAATAATTCCCTCGGTTCCTCTGAATCCTGCTCCTGGTTCTCCACTGGTTCAGTTCTCATCAGAGACCGGAGATAGCCAGAAGGATTTTATAATACAGTCCATTCTCATTATGGTTGCAAAGTTTGAATGTTCCGGTCTTTATACTTTGAGAAACCTTACAAATGTACTTTAAGTACAACTAAGGTTTATGATCTCTCTGTGTAGGGAAATTTCTGTTTTGTGTTTGACCCTTCCTTCAATGCCACTGCAGCAATCAAAGAATGAGAACTATGCACAAAATGTATTCAGTGAGTACTGCAGTTATATTCCACAGAAGCATTTCTTCTGCCAACACTTTTTGGATATTGGACATTGGACAATGATATATTGAGCAATAAAAAGTGTAGTTTTTTTGTAATGACCAAATGACTACTTAACGTTGTCAAGGAGAAAAAGATTGTGCATTGTCGACTTGATGAGTGCCAAACCGAAAAAAAAAAAATAAAAATTTTAAATGTGTGACTTGTGGGTAGCACACACCTAGTACTAGCTTTGAAATCTGTGTTCTTTCAGTTTCAAACCCCGACAAAATCTCAGCAAGCGTCTGTCTCTCACTCTCTGCTCAGTATTCAGGACAATCAGCCGTAGACTTGTAAATGAGCTGTTGTTTTATGGGCTGCTATTAATTTCTGATTAGCCGCACTAACTGCAGCACTTCTGTAACAAGCACCGCCAATCTAGTTCAGCATTTATCTGTGTTTACTCCTTCCTGAGACAGCCAAAGGCATTGGTACAGTGCTATTCAAGCTGTGGGGTGGGTCTCAGATTTGAATTGAATCCAGGTCTACTTGTTGTAGAGTAAACCTGGTTTCAGTCTGATTTTTAGACCTTGTTATTCCTGCTAACACCATGGTTTTGGCTTCAATTTTGCTAGTTATAGTATTAGATGTAGAGAGCTGAAGAATCTTATTTTTATGATTTTGATGCTACTATACCAGGGGGGTGAGTTTGTGGCCATGATGCAAATTCATTGATTATTAGATTTCAGATCGGCGCTGGGGTAAGCCTTGACTTAAACTTGATCTGACTCTATATTACGCTATGGGGAAGGTTACAATTTACAGCTAACTGCCAATAGTTTGTGTATGACATGTTTTATGTACAAAAAAACCCCAAGTAAAATAGCTTGTAATCAACATTTCTTCAGGTAGAGCATCAGTAGTCTATTGGAATATCTGCTCATTTTCTGCTAACTGATGATGGCCTAGAATCTTGATTTATTATTTTGCTGCTGTTGGCTTGTATTTACTTATGCATGTGGCAAGGTTCTTCCAGAGGCCTAGCTGAATGAATACTGCCCCACTTTTCCCTTCATCGGCGAGGCGTTATGAGAAAATAAGTCACAGGGTTGCAACCTCTTGTTACATTTATCCAGTCACACAAAAACCCCTTTCATAACATATGTAGGTTTGCACCATCCTTTCTCTCTACTTATTGAAATACCAGAGATTCCATCACCATGTGTTTTGAATTTAATTTCTTGTTATTGTCTTTTAAAAACTCAAACAGAGACGTGTGCTGCATTTAAATGAACATATAACTACGAATCTATGGTTCATGACAAGTCGCTTAGTCAGTTGGTAGCAGTATTACGACAAAAAAAACATCACAATTTACATTTATTTTAGCAAACAACTGTAAAATCCTATATTCACTTTCATTCACATTGTCTAATAGTAATATGTGACCAGCTTTTGAAGTTTTACCAAATGGCTAAGTAAAGTTAATGTGGCATAAACAGCAACATACTGTAAAAAGCATGTTACATATGTTTGTACTTTTTTGGAGAATAGATTGAATTGAAATTACAATTATTATTTTTATTTTGTTCATACCTGTGGCTATTTTGTTCATACCTGTGGCTATTTTGTTCATACCTTTGGCTATTTCTGTGTTTCCCACGACAGGGAGATGGCGAAACTGCAGAGCTGTAGTGTAGCTGTAAATGCATACCCAGAAGATTTTTTGTATAAGGTTGTTGAATGGACAATAAACACTTCTACAGAGAGAGACTAAGTCCAGCATATGTCTCATTTCCTACCTCCTAAATCTCAAGTCGACCTCACATGAACTTGGCTTCTGGCAAATACAGTTGTAATACCCTGTCGTCTCCATCACTCCTCTCTGACTTAGCCTCACTGACAGATATGCCGGAGTGGAGGAGGAAAATATTGAACTTTCCTTCAAATCTCCAGGGATTCATACCAACACGGTAAACCCAGCGCTAACCCAAATCTCAAGCACCGTCCTCCTACACAGCCAGTTACCACTAATCGCCCACGCACTGCTAAATTCTTCCTTCTTTAGGCCGCACCCGCTGTCCAAACAAGCAACCTCTGTCCATTTTGACTGACCTTTTGGCAAGATGCATTGTTTTATATGGCTTTGTTTTCTTTTTTTATTTATTCTACTCTGCTACTAAAATATTCACACTTATAACCTCTTGTTGAAACTGCTACTGAGAACTCCAGATTTCTCACGTTCTCAACATTTGGCTGCAGGGAATGACCTAAACATATGTGGTATGTGACTCCATGTGTTTAAATATGTTTAGGTTCTGTCTAATTGATGGCATATGTGCAAAATTAGCTTAGGTTTCAAAACATCTTCTGGCAATATTTAAATGGGAATTTTAGTGCTATAAAATTTTCCAGCGGTTAGCCTCACTCTCAGAAAGGAGGTTGTGGGTTCAATTCTTGAGTCAGCCAAATATAATTGCTCTGATGAAAATCTCTTAAGTTGTTTTTATATACTGCAAATGTTTTCATTGTTGTATACATGTCTGCTTTGGGTGAATTGGTGACTGAATGCCCTGTTGTCTATGTCAGCCTCAAATGTGCACAATGTAACTTTTCTTGTGGAGGGTCTACCACCTGGCTTGTTTCCATGGAGATGTAATTCCTTTGCCTGGATTGTTCCGCTGTAAGACCTCAATTTATCTTGCACAGGTGTTTTTATTGCTCAGAAATACAGCCATTCTCCTGTGAGCGGCCTCATCACAGATCAGACCTGAAACATGACCTGGTTATGCTACCTGCTTTTCTCCATGTGATCGATATATTTAATGTCATACTGCAGAATATTCTAAGAAATGAGTAAGCGTCAAAACAGAATCTATATTTTATTCAGCTCAGCAACATCATGACAAAAATAACTATTCATTATGTCTGAACAAAGTTTGCAAGACCTTGACGGTAAATTTAAGAGAATTAATTTACAAACTCTGTTTGCATCAGTTCTAGTGGCCACTTTACAAGTTGTATTCTGTATCTTTTTGAATATTGACAGCGCACATTACCAAGCTTTCCAAATATTCACTGGTAGTATTTTGATGTGATTTCAAATGTTTGTATGTTGAAGAGTTAATATTAGCTGTTGCTTATGTTGAAGTCAAGCTCCCATCTGTCACCCCATTCTTGGATCTCATGGGGTAAATGGGATTTTGATTCCTTGATGGGAGGCAACCAAGCATTAACTGCAAGACTGAGCCTTTGGTGGGCCCCATGCTTACAACAGTCTGAGCTTATCGAGTTCTCTGCTCCTGTCTAGAAAGCTGGTGCAGACTGCAATGAATATAGTGCAGGGGTATGGGGGAGATTTCTGGGAAGAGGTAGAAAAAAGATGTTGGAAATAAATGATGGAGTGTCTGAAACCAGGAAGCCAAGCGTGAAAAAGACGAGGGAGAGAAGCTCCGATTTGGCACACGATCAGAGCAACAGAAAGTCAGATTAGGGTCCCATCAGGCCCAGCTGCATCGCCAGGCTTCTTATTCTTACCCCTTTACAAATTCATGTCTACATCAGCTTAGTGTTTATATGAAGCAACTGCAACAATGAAAAATAATAATGGATGTCTCCTCTGCTCCACAGTTTTATGTTGAATTTACCTTCCGCCGTATGCGACAGTGGTATGTGTGCCTTTTGTGTGGTTCATATAATAATACAAATTCATATTTATCATAATTATTATGATAATTATTTCAAAGCAAATTTTAGCAATATCAGGAATTGCACAGTTAAAACAAAATCAGAGTCAAAGAATAAAAGACAAGAAAATGTATACAAATTAAATCAAATTCTCAAAGTTTGACACTGGTCTGGAGGTCAAATAAGTGCATGCATTTAATCCTATAGCCCATTGTTTCAATTGCAATTTGTATTCCTTTTAAATGTTGGCATACCCAACACTGATCACATTTTAATACATTTTAGTCAAGGAAAGTATTTTTATTGAGCCTATATAAGCTGCATGTTGCTTGATGTCCTCGCTCAGTGGGAGAGTATGTAGTTTTGGGTTTCTGCCATGCACTTCCAGCCTCTGTAGTTCCTTCTCTCCGCTTCTTTGTTTGGATCACATGCTAACAGTATCCTCACTATCTCTATCATTTTAAATAGTGTCCTGTGCAAACTATGTAACCTGGGTTGAAGAGCGGCTGAGAGCATAAATGCAGCATAGTACTCTTGGAGAGCATGGATCTCTGTCACGGCTTGCACTTGCAGTGGTGATGACATAGTGGCTAGATTTTGATCCTTGAACTTGAGTATCAGGGTTCAACAGTGCACGTTTTGTAATGTTTTGGCTATTTATGGACCTTGCTATAATGTATGTTACACTATTTCTTACAGTGGAGAGTCAGCTATGAGCCAGGTGACAAAAACATGCAGGACGATATTGGACCACCTGAGGTTAACCAGATGATCTTTGCCTGAGGATTAATTGTGTAAGAGGCATATAATGATGGCTGGCATGTCTGAGAAGTAAATCTTGTTAGTGTGTGCAACATTGGTCTGTGGTGAGTCCATTAGGAGGAAGGTGACTCTCGTTTTTATGCATGAACAGGTCCTGACCTGACAAGGTACAACATCTCACTGTGAGTTCAACAACACTCCCCTGGCTGCTGTGAGGAGGCCAATAACATATGGTACAGTCTTACTTCCTTTGGTGTACATATTGACATGCACTTTTAAGAATCACTGTGTGGAGTAGACATGGGAGACAGGTAACAGTTTATTAAGGCTTTATGATTTTGGGACAAAAATCTAATTGTGATTTTTCAGTGTTGTGATTGCAGTTAGATTTGCTATGCATGTTTATACAGAAGAATTGTGTTCATAGTGCGGTAAACTAATAAAAGAATCCCACACATTTCAGAACATCTTATTTAGATAATAATCAGCAAGTAAATAACTTCAGCCTTCGCAATTTGATTATCACAAAGGCTATATAAGACAGGGGTTCACATGTTTACCTCTGTATAGCAGGGTCCCTGTACTGCCTTCATGTTTTAAACCAAGTGTTAAAATATTTAAGATGCTTCAGTAAATCTATAAATGTGGCATTCATACTATTAAACTATTATTAGAATATTTTTATTAGACACATAGCTGTTAGTATTTAGCAAAAGCATTTGTCATCCTAATTAATGACAATTTCAGTGATGTTTTGCAATATGAACAGGATTCACACTAGTGGTCTGGTGATGACTATTAAATCAGCTTTGTCATATTAAAATGTTCGAGCCTACTGGATTAGAGATGTTTGTTTTCATTTAATTTGTTGTTGGACCATTATTCTCTGGCCCAGGGCATTCTCACTAAAATGAGTTCCCATGATTGTTCTGGAAAATTCAGTTCATTTCATTCTATCTTTGTAACCATCTAGACTTTAAAAATATATTACACTGGGAAATTATTTCAGGATATATTACATGAGTTGTGTAATTAAAGTGGAACTAAACACTAAATTTACTTTTTTTTTTTACTATTAAACTGTGCACATGGGGTTATAATAGTATTGTGTATTGTTCCTAGTCCTTTTTGGCAATTTTAGTGCAGACTTTGTGGTCAATAAAAAACTGACTGTGTGCTGCCTCCAGTGGTCACTGCAATTTCAAGTGCTCTTTAACATTACAGTGTACTGCCCTAATTAAAGCCAGGTGTTTGTGATTACCAACACTTGGGTGCAGGGGTGGAGTTTGAAGCGAGACCTGTTAGACTCCGCCTCTCTCCTCCCGCCTCCCTTTAGTCCTCCACTTTAAATATAATATGTTTTATATTTGTCTATGTACACAGATAAAGATTCAAATACTTAAAAATCAACATTTTTATTTCTATTTTTAGATCATAAATGAAAGCAGAACTGTAGCCTGGAAAAATGCTTACAGATAAACCCCTGCCGATTTACCACCACAGGCCGCAGGTGTGCTACTCCTGAAGTGTTTCCAGCAGTTAAATCTTCTCCAAGTGCTGCCAATTCCACTCTCCTGTCCATATTGGGCCTGGAGCTAAAAACCATTCTCGAATGCAGTTTTGTGTGTAGCTTTGGGATTTACCTGTGCTCGGAATAACACGCAGTATTCTGATGTTCCCATATGTATAAGCAGATGTTTCACAGATAGGCTTGAGTGGATTTAGAAACGCTTGTGTTCTACATGATTTCCCAGGATATGCTTTAGATCCGGGCTTTCCTATGGCTACCCTTTCACCTTTTGACTTCATGCACTTCCGAACAACCCTACTGTATTCCGGGAACAACGTTTTAGTTGTTGTTCCAAGGCCCCATATTATGATCCTATAAGTCTGTGCCTTAGGTGTATGAGAATGGTCTGCATAGATATGTTATTGCTATAAAGATTCATTTTGTAACTTTTATGCTGGAGGGTCTGCCACCAGGTTGTGAAAATGTGATTGCTTTCCCTGAAATTTTTCATAGTTTGTATGACATGGAACTTATATTTTACATTTATTAAATAACATGTTTTTATTGCATAGAAATGCCTTTAAATCATGCATCGTTTTGCCTCTCACAAGTCTGACCTCTGTGGAGATAGAGTAGTCAATGCCATATTGTGGAACATTTTAGGCAAAACAATAGCATCTCCCGGGTGACAAGCAGAAAAGTTACATGGTTCATTTTCAAGCCTTTAAAGATTTTTGGTAAAACAAAACATGAATCTATTGGTAAAATACATAAAATTTCACCTGTACGACACGACACTCCCTAAAGATGGGGCTAATGTGACAATGTGTGAAGGCGCAAATCTTCAGCATAACAGGGTCACTGGTCTGCACTGAACTGTCCAGAGATGAAGAGCAGGACCACCAGTGTCCAGCAGCACAATCCCATCCTCCAGGCTCTGGTCCAAAAAGGATACTTCAACAGGCAGGCAGTCCCTCACAAAACAACTCACAATGTACTGTTGACCAAGGTCCTTACAATGGTCCCAAAAAGAGTGAGAAGTGGAGGATCATGAGGGGATGGTACATGTACAAACCCTTCATGAAACACCACAAAAAGGAGTAGAGGTGAATGTACCAACCCAGCTACAAACAGGACAACAGGACAGTCTGCAAGGAGTCCAGAAAAAGCTGGAGGAGATCAGGCCTATGAACTCTTAACTCAATTAACTCTTCACTGATGCACAGTTCAAATGTAAATAAAAAAAAAAAAAAAAACGCAACTGCAAAAATGAAATAAGTGTGTATCTGTTTTAATGAGCAATACCATTTTTATGAAAGTACCGTTTACTCTTTTACTGCTCAATTTCCTCCTATTTCCAACATATATCCATACATGTACAAAAGAAACTTGATTTGGTTATATGTCAGCTTTATGTAAATGGTAGATACATGCAGGGCCACTTATAATAAGATAAAAGATTATTAAAATACAATGTAAACAGCAAAATCAAATTATCTGATCTTTTTGTGATTGTGGTCCCTCTCATTACTCACATCAAATTGTACAGTTTGCATGTCGTTTGCAAACAGGAGTAAATTTTGATACTGGAAGTGGGGTGCGTTTCATTTAGACAGTTGAGTCCATGCATTAATTGTTGAGAAAGCAATAGACCCTACGCCTGTTGGGGGCTCGGGCCTAATCAGGATGTAAACTTACCCATGCTCAGTTGCTATCTTGTGTATGTGTATGTTGAGAAGTTACTAAAACAACACACAAAACAATAATTTTGCCTATAATTTAAGAAATAAATGCAGATTCATCCTCAGAACTAATTAAAACACTAATATTTTTTGTTCTGGATAAATTGCCAGGATAATTTTGAATATCTCCCATATTGAATCAGTGCGTGTCCTTATTTCTAAAGACCTCCTTGAAAACTCTCTACAACAACAATGTTCTCAAGTTTTGCTTTCCCAACATCCTCCTCCCTAAACACATGCAGTCTCATGTCCTTCTCCTCTTTATCATTCATCACTTTGAAATCAGCTATTAACTCACTCTGCTCCACTTCTTCTGCCCTAGACAGAGAGAGCTTGCTCGCCTCACTCTCCTCCTATCCTCCTGGGACAGCCTCACACGCCTTCGCCCAGACGCTTTTTAATCATTTATTTAGGCCCATAATGTTAAGTTCAGCTCCACTGCGTTGCAAAGAGGGGAGAAGAGCCGAGGTGAAAAGCCTTGAAAATCATAAGCATTTGTTTGTCTAGACTTCAAGAGCCACTTTATGCACCCTCTGTGTCATGCTTAATGCTGGATGTTGTTTATGTTAGCCTATCATGTCAAGGTGGAACATTCTCACTTTTAATTTTGATCGCTTACAAAGCTTTAATGAAATAGTAGTTGTTTGCAATCCAAATGTTTTCCAATTATTTGGATATTTGTTCAGCTTTGGTTACAAAGTAATTCAGTTACGTTTGATGCATAATTGACCATGTGTAATCCCTTGCCCAGATGGGTTCCCTAGCTATAAAATTAAAATGCTTTTCGGTAGAGCATTTATCTATCAATGCAAGTGTGGTTATGGACAATTTCCTTTTATTATTATTTGTAGAAGATTATGTGAATTAACAGTTTAGTTTGGATGACATTAACAAGAAAGACATAGGCCAAATAGTATTTTGTAATTTAGAAATGTAATGAAGGGCAACTATATTTAGTTGCTCAATTTGTCAGAATTAAACATAGCTTACTGGCTTAGTGCATTTTCCACTGTACTACAAGGTTCCATGGTCAAATATATATTAGGGCACTATATCTTTGCTGTAGTTTTAGTTCTGCAAACTGTGCAGTACAAGTGCAATTCAATTTAATATACAGTGCAGTCAAGTATTCAGAGCCTTTACTTTACTCATCACAGATTTTAACTAAAATAGTAAGGTCATTTACATTTATAATAGAGGGAACAAGATGTGATTTTACTCAACTAATCATCACTGACCTTTATCTAGATATTGTTCTTATCACTCCTCTGTGGAACCTCGCTATATGACCCTTGATTGTATCTTAGTAATATGTGAATTATTATTTGTTCTAGTAATGTCCTACTTTATTTTAGTTCAAAATGCTAAGAGTTAAGTGTTAAACACTAATGTCATTTTTACATGATTTTTCAAGCCATGTATTACCGTTGTCTGCAAACTGTGACATACACGACAAGGGTGGCTTGTGAGATTTGGGCGGAAAAATAAAAACTGCACAAACTTTTAACTGTTGTTCACCAAACCAGACTGCAGATCAATGTGGACTATTAGGGGCTGTGAAACAAAAAGTCTCGGCCCAATCAATGCTGAATTGTTTACTCGTTAGCGTCCCCAAAGACAGTGTTAGCCTGGAAGAAAACATGCGTCCTCCACAGGAAGACAAGGTCTGGCAAAAAGGAGGAAGTACACAACAACTTTTCCAAATCAAATGTCAGTTCTGCTTTTGGTGTAGTTCTCTCTGCGGATTTGACTTTGTGACTTTCCAGCTGCTTTCGGTAATTGGGTGCTCCTTGGCTATTTCTGTTTTGTACCGGTTTACTGTTAAAAGTAGATAGCAAAGGCATTTGATATTTAAAAATCAAAGAATCAATGTACCTTTTGGGGTTGTATGTTGTAGAATGCAAATTAACTATATCAAATGTCACAATACGATATTATGATGGTATTCACTTAACCGTATCATATTCTTTGCATAAATATACATAATTGTAAGAGTGCAACTTTAAGATGGGCTAGCAAGACCAATTTAAAAAGTGATTTAAAAGGTGTTTTATGGCAGCATTGAAATAGAGGGTCATGGTCTATGTAAGCACAGGTTTGGACTTTTTAGCAGATCGGCTATTGGCTTTAAATCCACACCATGGACCAGTATTTTGTTTTGGTCAATCTGCTGCCTAGAAAATACAGACAAAGCACTTTAATACTTTATACGAAGAAATAGCTGCACAAAATGTGACTACCCAACTCTCTTCTAGGCCTCTGGTAAAAAAAAAAAAAAAAATGGCTTGGGGGAAGTTTGTAGTAAATTTAAATGATGCTGTCTGGGGGAAACCTTCAAAATTTGCCCGACATATTGGCCCAAAAATATTGGCCATTGGTTGGTTGTATTCTAAACAATTAGTATCGCTATCAGCCATGAAAAAACCCCAATAGGTCGATGTCTAATATTAATTAACAGCATTAAATATCATTTTGAGCATCTACATACTGGCCTTTTCCCTCTATGCCTCTCCATAGCTTTTGATTTCCTTTCCTCTTAGACTTCGTGCTGTTTTGGTTATCGATGATTGCCTCAAATGCCTTCCTTCCCCTCTCCCTCATGACAGCTGTAATTTTGTCACTCTCATGCACAGCGGCGTTGCACTGCAGGGCGTAGCTCCCTCGTCCAGTCCACTTCCTGTTTCTCTCTTTCTCTCTCCGTCTTCAGGAAAATCAGCGGGCAGCCATTTTTCTCACGCACTCACTCGGGGTCAGGTGGACTACAACAGCTAACTTTTATCCTCAGCCTATGGGCACTTTGTCTTCAAAATTCCATCCAATAAAATATGAATCAAAGAGGCTCCTTCAGGCGTTCTTTGTGGAAGAAGAGTTGACTCAATTTGAATCCTCGGGAGGTCTGCAGTGCCCACTCTATATAATACCTGCAATATCATAATGTACTGTCAGGGCTACAGACAAAAGGCATTAAATGGAAAACAGGTTCCTTTGTTTTCCATAAAGTTCTTTATTGGTGGTTTATACTTTTAAATCTTCTTGTATAATTTTCAAAACATATTCAGACATTGGCCATATGCATTACTATATTTCATTGTACTAAAAAATACATATCTATATATTGGATTTTGATATTTTTTCCCATTTACACTTGATTCAAAGTAACAGTATTGCTTATCATTACCATATATTATGCAATTATCTGATCAGTTATGAATTAAAAACAGTTTGTATACATTTGCATAAAACAATTGATTTAATTACAGTATTTATTATGCATGAAATTTTCCATTTTCTACATTTTCTTACACCTTCCACGCCTTTTACCATAATACAGTCCAAAGAAAACATAGACATACTGTTCTGTCATACTCCAATGACAGTCAAATCTAATGCCGTCTCTCTTCTTACCTTAACCATCCTCTCCCCTCTCTGTCTGTGCAGGAGCAGAGTCCCAGTAACGCCACATCCCTGTCCATGATGCAGGAGCCCCAGGAGGTGGTGGAGGAGACGGTCACCATCGAAGAAGATCCCGGGACACCCACCTCTCACGTCTCCGTGGTAACCTCTGACGATGGGACCACCCGGCGCACAGAAACCAAGGTACTAACATGAACAAAGTTATTACCTCTAAATAAACCAAATATTTCATGTACTAAAACAACCCTCTAATCAGAAGCTTTTCTGCATTGTTTTTGACTTTCTAAAACCCATTAACTGCCCTTCATCCATGTCATTACTGCTTTAAATTATTGCAATATTGTCTAACCGGATTACTGCGTCCACTCTTCACAACACTGTGCCTTCCCTTCAACTTTTTAAGAACTCCAAATCCCATAATCCTTCAGCCTAAAGCACTTGAGTTTTTGGGTAATTGTGTTATTATGGGCCCCTCCACTGGTGAGTTTCCTTAGCTCTGTGGCACTTTGAAAGCTTGTTTAGTGATTCGTCTTTTGTTGTGTTTTGTCGTTTTTCTGAAAGGATATGTCTAACAACCTGAAGGTGAGTGAATTTTTCCAATACATTTTTGCCAACAACCAAAATGGCTTTTGCACCCCCATTTTAATATGCCCATACAAGCTATAGCAGCCTCACAAGCTTAGTGCTCCAAACTATTCTTTGTTTCCAGCTCACCGCTTCAGGGATACCGCATTTGCTATAGTATAGTGTTTAATTTGCATGCCCCTCTTTTCTGCCTTTAATGTAGCAGTGATGCAAATGCAATAGCAATAACTTTTACACCATGACGCCTTTTAATAGCTTCCAGACATTTCGGAAGACCCCCAAAACATGGGACCATCTCATGAGGCTGTAACATTCTTGGTGTTAGGCTTGGTAAATTAGTCCAATAATGTTTACAAATGTCACTCACAACTTATGTCACTTATGAACTTCTAAACCATATAATCAATATACCATGATGTCTAGATATTTTGTTATATTATATACACTTTTATCCATTCAAAATATGTTGGTGATCTTTCCCCAAATGCAAAAAGTGAGTGGCTATCAACTGGTCAAATTGTTGCATCTTTGTTTTATTTACATTGCTATAACCTTACATTCCTGTTTCATGTCTAGTCAATGTGCATTTTGGTGGTCCCAAGTCTGGATAAATTGACAGAATTATCATATTAACACCCAGTTTTTGTTAGCACCTGTAGAAAAACAATACTTTATGATTTAAATTTAGTCCTAGTGGTAGTATGCACTGTGCATGTCGTAACAGCTAGTGCGGGTGCGGACCAAGGAGTGCAGACTCAGGTCAAGTTGACAGTGTCTATTTACAGTTTGTGCTAAAACAGTTTAATAGTTCGTTTAACACACATGGGGAGCAGGGAGCGGGAGGCAGACCAGACGGGCGTAGTGCAGGGCAGGAACGGGAAAACCGGGACAGGATCAGGACGAGACCAGGACAAGCCAAGCAGGGGTTGTCCGGAGCGGGCATGGAGACAGCCAGGGCCGGAGCATGACGGGACCAGGGACAGGACCAGGGAAGACCCAAAAGGAGTAATCCAGAGAGCGGGAGCCAGGGCCGGAGACGGGAAGCAAGCCGGACTCCAGGACAGGAGGAGGCAAGGCAGAAGGGTGGACTATACCGGAGCTGGAGCGCAGAGGCAAGAGCAGGAACGAGCAAGAGCAGGAATCTGGAAGGTGGCAAAAATCCAATGAATAACAGGCATACAGTTAACAAAATGCAAAAACTAAGCTGGAGCATTCACGTTGACATGCGGACGGTCTGTCTCCGAGTGTCTTCTGCCGAGCCCTCAAATACTCGGCAGCAGGTGGAGGTAATTGCGCTCATGCCCTCCAGGTGTGCGCAGGAGGAGTCAGGTACTCCGCCCAGCTCCAAGCAGACAGGTAGGGGAGGGGGAGAGAGCACAGGAGGACAGATAATGCAGGCCCCATGACAGTGCAGTGCCTCAGCTTTGCATAGAAACTGTGTAAACACAGTTAAAACTCCTCATCGAGGTGGTCCAAGTGCCCTCAAGCCTTCTCATTTACAAGATTTGTGAAAAACTGCATTATTTATAACCTCGGCAAACAGAAAACTTTCCCCCTCTTTACTAACATTACAGTGAGGGTTTTAGAAAGCATTTGAAGAGTAAAGCAGATTAACTTTGTGGAAACTTAAGTCTAGACGAGGCGGCAGTTCTGGAGAAATTGTACCGCTAATGTTTTTCCTCTCAAGCTTTCAAGAGCTTGTGCCCCATTTCAGCAGCAACTTTTACTTATGTGCTTATCTGTGTGTTTGAACCAAAGTCGTGCCAGAGTGTCTGTTAACACACCGCCTCTCCTTGATGGTTATCCCTGTTCTGACTGAAGGAAGATGAATCACCAGCATCTTTTTGATTTACAGGAAAACTCATCTTTCTTTGGTGAATGTGTTTCAAGTGGGTTTTGAATCAGCAGGATTGCACTTTTATTAGAACGCAAAAGGAGGGGAAAATAGATCTGCTTAGACTGTCAGAAATTGGTGCTCATGAAAACTATTATACATGTTTTCAGATGAACTCTTGTTGAACCAACCAAGCCGCTTACAAATTAATTTACATACATGTGGCTGGCCTTTAAATGCATGATGCTTTCTGTTTTAAAGGACATTTTGAGGACACTATCCCTTTGAAACCAAATTATATTTTAATTAGTTTATTTCCAAGAACACCATCCTCTTTTGTAAGCCCTGCATAGAAATGTTTGTTTTGGTTTTGAGTCCTTAATAAAGTTGCTCATACTATGTTCAATCCAAAATGGGATTTTCAAACAATCTGTCAAATCCAGGCTCTTAATAAAACAAATAATTTAAGTGTTGAATATTACATCATATTATAAAACAGTTACTGTATTTTGTGACCATTTTATATCCTTTGTATAGTATATTAAACATGCATTATGTAAATTTTGTGGTGGGAGACTGCCACTTGCTTTTCTCCAAGATGATGTTATTGCTTCGTCTGGAATGTCCCGCAACATGGCATTAAACACATCTATTTAGCATTCTTTTCATCAAGCGTATTTTTAATTCCAGGCAAAACGATAACATCTGCACGGAGACAAACAGTTGGCGAACCCTCCACCAAAACATTTGCTTATTGCCCCTTTAACTTGTTCTGACAAATACCTCCTAAACCACTTGTTATTTTTAGAAGTGATTCAATCTTGCTCGATTCAACCCTAATTACAGACTCTTACCTCTATCCCAGCATGCCGTTCTTCTCTTGGCCATTATCCAGTCATGTAAACAGCTGGTGGGGCATCCTGAGTAGAGCGCGTCGTGTCGGTTTGGACTCAGAACTCAAGTGGGGCTCATAAAAGTGCCTCTCTCTCCTGTACACAGCAGCTAATGAGTGAAGACAGACCACACAAACAAATAAAAGCGCTTTCACTGCTCGCCGCGCAACAGGGAGCAGACTGCAGCGGGTCTCAGTTAGTTATGGACATAAGGAAAAATGCCATATGGTAGTGTCATTAGACTGGGATGAATGCTTTACCATTGAGATCATGCAGTTTAGGAGGACTCTACTATATAAACTGTGAAATATATACTAATGTAACATAACTGGGTTTTGATATTTTATGAGGACCGCATAATATAGTGCAAATAATAGAGGTAGAGGGTAGTTCTCTGTAGGACTGTTGCAATAACACATTTTGTAGTGCGATATACTGCTGAAGTAAATATAGACGATAAATTATAATATTGAAACTCATTTATGCCACTGACGCAATAACCCAAGACCTACAATAACCCACAAAAACTTTTTTAAAAGTGCAATATTGTTAAAAATCCACGAGCTGCAATAAATAAACAACAGAATGAAACACTTTAGTACTTAGTTTGCATGTGTAATGAGTCATAGAAGCTATTAACTAAACCTTTTACGGCTTAAAACTTATTGCAAAGTGAAAAAATTGCCAAAAAATTCCCAGTAGTGCAAAGAAAATATACACATGATAAATATTGATCCCAAAAATATTGTTCCCCTTTATTGAACGATAAATCAATATAGTAATTATTGTGACAGGCCTAGTACTCGGTTTAATTTGTTTTTTAAATAAATTGGGCTTCTCAGAGTAGTTTCTAGACACTTTACTTTTAATCCTACTTGAGTAATATATTTTACAATTCAACAGTACTCTTACTTAAGTTAAAGTGTTACTCATCCCAGTATAAGGCAAGTATTAAATCATTTGTTTCTTGCACCACTACTTCAGATATGATTCAGTTAATTTTTTGAGTCATTTCTTGGACCACCACTGTATACTTCCACTGGAGGAATATTATTTTGAAGTTCTTATATAATATTTGATTTAATTTTGACTTCTCTACTCTACTTTACTCTACCCACCTCTGGAAAATATGTGGTAATATTGTCACGAAACTAAAAGTATCCAAAAATAATTATGCTCCAGTGGCATTTAGAAATTGAGGGTAAATCACTTCAGGCTAAGAGGTGTAATTGGCTGCCAGGGCTAAAAATGAAAAATCAAAGAGGATTATGACAAGATAATGAATTTGGACAATGGTTTTAACTTTTTCTGCTAAAAAAAAGCCTTATTCTGTCCAAGGCTATAAAACGTTACTAGTCATATTATTCCAAAATTGGACACAGTTATCACAGTTATGTATTTTAAATGATGCAGCCCTATTTTCTGTTTTTTCTCAGCGCTTTTTCTTCCCCACTCCCCCTGTTCTAGGTGACTAAAGTGGTCAAAACCATCACCCGTCGAACTTACCATCCCGTGATCCTGTGTGAGGGTTTGACAGTGGAGTCCAGGCCCGTCACCCGCACCCCCACCCCTGTCTCCGTCTGTGAGACCCCAGCTGATACAGAACCAGTAAAGAAAAGCGTACATGCATGGGATTGTGGTGCTCCCCTGTCTGATAAACTAACATTCACAAGTCATTTATGAACGGATAGTGGATTTAAAAGTGCGCTATGTAACTTTTTGCTTGTCTCCACGAAGATATATGGCATTAAACGTATCTGTCTTGCATTTAATCAAATAGTTGTTGTTATTGAGCCCTTGAAGTGTATGTATTCTTGCTGTGAGCAGGGTTATAACTTGGTCAACTTGGTCTGATGGTGTCACTTGAAGCGTTCCAGGACAAACAGGTGACAGACCTTCCACCAAAAAGTTACATAGTCTTATCTGAAGTTGTTAATCATCATTTGGGTTACTTCCTAAAATGAAACTCCAACCCAAAGAAACACAGATTGTCATTAAAAAAAAATACTTTTTACAGTATAGCAAATGCGTATCTCCATAGTTAAGTGTTTTAGCACAACAATTCCCATGCCCCACAACCACAAATGTTAGATGATGTATGCAGGAAAATGAATGGTGGTGCAAAAACTTTGGAGTTTTAGTGTATCCACATTTAGACAGTGAGCCAGCATTGCATAGAAACTAATCATTTGTGTTTCCATTTGTGAACCTCATAATCACAGAGTTTGTAAAGTCCAGAATTGCTGCTGTGCCACTGACTTGGGACCACTGTGTCCACTTAAGCTCTCATTTAAGTGCCTGGTGAAACCCCTCACAGGGCTGTAAAGTGCATGGTCTGACGCCTTCTGTTTTTCCCTCCTTCTTTAACAGCTTGGTCAACAGCAGAGAGACGTGTGACTAACTGGCAGTGATGAAGTTTTTGGTGTGTGTTTTGTGATTGTGTGACTTAAAGGTGCACTTTTTAACTTTTCGGGTTACTGGTCTGCCATTGTAGAGGTATAATTACTTAGCCTGGAATGTTTCACAGATGATAAGATGTTAAACTTATGTAACATGCATTTATTTAATTGAAGGTGCTTTGTTTATTGCTCAGAAAAACCTTACCCAGTTTAGTCTTGATGTATAATTGGTTTGGTTCTGTTCTATTCATGGTTTAGTCCTGGTCTAGTACATGACTAGTTCCAAAATTAGTCCAGGTTTCGCCCCAATTTTGGGACACTGCTCCACAGATTTCACGTGTAAGTTGACCTGGTGATGCCACGGGACATTTCGATCAAAGCAGTACAAAGTCCATTCAGACAAGAAGGTAGCGGGCCCTTCACCAGACAAAGTGCACTGTTAAAAGCATGTCAGGGGATCTAAAATGTGGTGTGAGTAATACTGATGATGCTATTATTATGATCTAATTCTCTAAATATATTCCCGCTTTGTTCCTTTGTGTGTTGAGTTAAGGTTAAATCATGTCCATTGCACTTCAGGAGAGTTGGATCCAAGCACAAGCTCCCTCTGTTAGTACATGACAGCCAAGGACGCAAGTTGCAAAATGTGTTGTGTATTTTTCCTTGAAGTTCTGATTTATTTGAACCAGGCTTGTACACAACTGTAGTAAATAGTGACTGTCGCTCGGTAACAACACATCATGCAGTGTTATTTTGAGGGAGAATTATAGACTGCACTTTCTGGCCAATGACATGTTAATAATAAGCGTCTGTTCCTGTTCAAAACTGAAAAAGCTGTAACCTTTAGCCAGTATACATTAAGGGATTTCATGCAACTATATCTTTCGTAAAAAAAAAAAAGAAAAAAAAAAAGACGATATTTCCTAAACATAAACAATACACTTTAAAAATAAAAATATCAGATTTCTTTCCTCAAAATCTGAATTCTCCTTGACAGAGGATAAAATAGATCCAAGCATATCACTGACAAATACAAAATGACAGCCCTAGTGTAGCATGTAATTCAAAAACACTTTGATAACATTTTAGCATTGATCTTGCACATAGTTCATCTGCTCTGTTCAGTTTTCAATATCACAAAAAAGGCCAACTGATTTATTCAAGGTTAACCATATGCTGTAGATGATTGAATAAGCCTAATGAACATTTTATTTTTATCCGCGCAAATACAACAATGTACCAGCGTCTCTTTTCAATGGGAAAATAAACCTTGGCTTAGCACAGAAAGCACTGTTATGGGCGTGCTGAGCCTAATCAAGGCCTCTGAAGTTTGTTTGTTCCACAGTTAATGAGGATGCCATATTGGAAAGCCCATATGTGGTTAGTGCTGGGGTTTTTTTTCACACCAAGGGTAAACGCCTTGTGGCTTTCTTGATATTATTACACGCTCCAGCTCGGCCCTGATTAGGATCTAAATTGTGGTGCTGATGGAGAAAATATAGAAAGCGTATTAAGAGAGATGGTGTTGCAAATTAAACTGATCGCATGCAGGAATGACCTTTTTTGGTAGCTCTTCTCTTTAAGCTGAAAAACACAATTCGCTGTGGTGCAGTTACAACACCGAATGGGTTACATGTAGTCTTTTCTGTTCTATTTCAAATGTATTCATTGCATATAACTGCATATTTGTATTGAGTCCTTCATTGCAAAGTATTGTTGTTTTTTTTCTCGTTTTAAATACTCCTGACAGACCTCACTTACCTTAGTTTGAGCCATTTATTATTGTTGCATTTTAACTGCTCAATGTGGTTGAAATGCCCCTTGAGGATAAGTAAAATTATATTGAATTAAATAGGCATTGGCAACATGTTATTACTAATTCAACAGTTAGAATTGCCAGAAATTATGGCAATGATTAGTGCAAAAGCTTCTTGTATCACTCTACGGTTATTTCTACCTAAAGCCAAATCGAAATTGGGGAAGTTAAATTAACTAGTATATTTACACAGAAAGTTTAAAGTAAAGTACAACAAAAAAATACACATGATACTAAAACTAAACACATTAGCACATAAACTATCCGGAAACACCTTTTTCAGCCACAACATGAAGAGTATCAGACCCCCGCTGCTTGCACCACTCCATTATTATAAAGCTCATTAAAGTTGGAGATGGATTTATAGCTGCAGACAAAATGGCCAATTATCAGCCACAGCAGAATTCACTGGCCGCAAATGAGCTTCTGTATTGGCAGGCAGTACAAAGAGGAGGTGAGTGAGGCAGTCTGTGATTCATAGGCAGACTTTCATAGAGAGTGCATGGGTAGACGACTTATATTGTAAAAGGTAAAAGTGTAAGATACATATAGAAGATAGAATGTGACTTTTTGAATGAAATGTTCCCTAGGGCCACAAGAGTTCACACTGATTAAGTGAATGTGAAAAAAGCTGTTGACCATCATTACCACTAACCAATATTACCTTTGTGAACTATAGATGTTTTGTGAATCAATACTAAGAACATATTATTCCTGACGAAGGTTGTTTTCAGACTGCCACTAGTTGACATAAAAGCATTCACTCTGAGAGCAGTGTGCTTGGGCCGGTGTGAATCCAACAGTTTTATTCTAGACCGCAGTAAACGGCCAATCCAAGAGCGCTTAAAACATGAGGTCTCGGAGCGGCTCCTCTCACACTCTGCAGTGGAGTGAGCACGGTGTTAACACGGCCGATCTCGGGCCAACCTACGCAGTCCACTATGACAGTAAAAGTGCTTGGAACTGGGTAGAATGTGCTCGGATCATGTATATTTGTGCAAATGCAGAGCAGTTTGGTACGTTCGTCTGATGAGGCAGTTTGGATCAATTTAAAATCGGCAACAGCTCCTGTGTCTGTCTGCACAGGTGGGCCTTGATCTGTTTGTGTTGTTCAAAAAGCATTTTCTCCTCCGCCACCAGTGCGTACAGTCGTCAAAGTGTATTTAGTCACAGGAGACAGAAAAGACCACCGCTTATAGGGTAGACGAGCATGTGTGCGCATATTCACAGGTGCTCTGTCCACTTCAAGCGCTTTGTCATAGAAATAAGTTCTTTGATCATTTGATGAACTCTCACACGGCTCATGGTGTGTGTTTGTGGTGATGGATGATGTATGTGAACAAAACTGACCCAAAAGCAAAGTAAACAGAACTAAATATAGTGTTTGTTTTTTATTTTAGAGGCTTTTGCTTTTTACTGTATAAATAACCAACTTGTTACGCAGTTCCTATTAATTCTAATTAGGCATTTCTCATTTACATATGACATTTGGATGAGAAGGTTAGAAAAGTATTTACGATTCTTTCCATTTTAAGCATTGAAGTGTTTTCTTTAATGTGCCCTGCATCTCATCATTTGAACAGCCTATCTTCTTATCACTGTTTATACACAGAAACAGGCATAAACAGGCTATCTTTAGGAAAACAGCA
Organism: Periophthalmus magnuspinnatus; assembly: GCF_009829125.3. Lineage (NCBI taxonomy): Eukaryota > Metazoa > Chordata > Actinopteri > Gobiiformes > Gobiidae > Periophthalmus > Periophthalmus magnuspinnatus. Next base: position 18,493,860 of record NC_047134.1, read on the forward strand.
CTGCAAATCTCCTCGTATTTGTTCTCTTGTTTTTTCCCAGAGGAATTTATAGAACGATTGTGTCCTATATGTCTGGATAACTACAATTACTGCTCATCCGTGCCAGGCATTAGACTCTAAACCTGTTTTTATAACGTCCTTATATCAAATGGCCATGAGTAAACCACCAAAGGATATTGTACTAAGCAATATGAAAGCTGCTTTCTGTCGGGCTGCCTTTTCTTTTATGGACTAATTTTTAAAAGATCAATACGCTCTGTGAAATCTATTTCCCCTCTGACTTTGTAAACACTTCCTACCACCTATTTTAATTAACTTGTCTGTTCCTTTTGCAGAGTGGCAATAAAGTCATTAAGAAAAAAAATCAACATTTGTTATATATTTGTTACATATTGTCTTTTATTCAGATGATCTTTAAATGTGTAGCTTCAGTTTTGAAATTTAATTTATTAGAGCTTAGTTATGATTCAAGTTCAAGGTGCAACTATGTAACTTTCCTGTCTGACACCTAATTGTTTTCTACACAGACATTGTTTTGTCTGGAATGTTTCACAATATTACATAAAACGTATCTATTTTCATGGAAACAAGCAGGTTACAAGTCAGATCTGTGGCAAGGTGATCCCACTCACAGATTTATGTTTTTTCCTGTATAACTGACAAAAAGTCATATTGGCATACTATGGAACATTCCAGGCAAAGGAAATATAAGCAAAAAACATAAGCAATAATTTCTATAAAATCAGGAGATACGGTGAGGGCTTCAGTGGCACTCTAATGAGTCAGATAGAAGAATGTAAGATACAGGTGCTCTTCAAGAATGAGGCCACTTATCATGGAGGAAAGGCTATTTAGCTTAGCACATACTGATGTAAAAAAAAGTGAATGGTTGTGGAGCTGAAACAATCTGAGGCACTCTTGTGTAGAAAAATTATAAGTCTTTTATTGAGACATGAATCAGGTTACACGTTTCAACACCTGTGTCTTTGTCAGGGCTTAAGAGTAAAATTATGAGGGAACAGGTGACTCCCTTTTGTAATGGTCGGTGGGGTCACATGACCACAGACATGTGACCCAAAATACCTAAGACATATCCAAGACACAATTATCAAAAAAAGAAACTTGGATTGTTTCAGCTCCACTACCGTTGACATTGTTTATGCTGGTATGTGCTAAGCTGAATCACTGTTCCTCAAAGAAATATTTTCTCTTGTGTCTTGGTCTAGTAGGAAAAATTAACTATTCAAATCCATCCAAATTAGTTCACAATATTAAACTAATGTTGATATTCCTTTCTGGTTTCTAGTGTGCTTTGACATAACACATTTCTAACATAACCTTCTCCCATCACAAAGCATTCCCTGACATATCTTTGTCTTCTTCCATAGGTGACTAAAATGGTGAAGACCGTGACCACGCGGACGGTGCGACAGGTGCCCCTCGGCCCTGATGGTTTGCCCCTCCCCGATGGAACATCTCCTCTGGGCAGCTATGACTCTATCGATCGCCGCTACATGAAGAACGGCGGCTACATCACCCCTCAAGCCAGCTCCACCCTCACGCGTGGCTACACCAACTCCTACAACGACTCGTACGCAGACACCCCTGAGAGCCAGTACATCCGCCACTATGGGCTGCACGACGGCTATGCGGATTTGACAGACAACTACGGCAGCCTATCCCGCGGAGTCAACTACCGACCCCCACGGTACCCCTACATGCCGAACAGCTACCGCCCCGAGAATAGCTACACTTTACCCATTCGTAAGGATGACTATGGCCATGTTGCCCAGCCCCAGGTGCCGATGGGAAGTAGCACGGTGGATTTGAATCGTTCGCAGCCGGAGAGGTTTCAGCCCGAGCCGTACGGGCTGGAGGATGATAGACGGAGCATGGGAGCGGAGGAGGAGGAGCCGTACGAGCTGGAACCGGATTACTCGACCGCAAACAGGCGCACGCTGCAGTCAGCCAACAGGGGACGCACTCACAGGGAACCACTGCGGGATGGACCCAGAGTCAGGTGAGCCTAATATATACAGTTAGACCTACTGTTAATTACTATGCAAACCAGGTTGATTTTTACATATATATCTCTCATCCTCACCCTCTGTGGTGGTCTCATCCTTTCTTCCACACTCGGGTCCTCTGCCAGAGGCTTGGGAGCTTCAGAAGCTTGCGAGCTTCAGGGTTCTATCTTTGCTGTTCCTAGTACATGTACTGCACTTTTCTGGACTGAGATGTCTGATGTTTCTTCCTGGGATCTGCTGTAGCCACTGCCCCGAGTGCTCCGATGACCATGGGCACCACTGACGCCTTCAGCTTCCAGGCGCCTGATATTTCTCTAGTTTCTCATGTTCCTTTTTGCTGATGTTCCCATCAATTGGAACTGTAATGTCCACTACAACAGCTTTGCTCTGTTGTTTATCCACCACCACAATGTCTGGTTGGTTTGCCATCACCATTCTGTTAGTCTGTATCTGGAAGTCCCACGTTTCCCACTTTGACCTTGGGGTTTCCAGTCCGTAATCTGCACAGATGTGTCTGTACCAGCATCTTACACCCTGCAGTCATATGCTGGATTGTTTCAGGGGCCTTTGCACATCCTGTATCTTGGGTCTTGTCTGGTGTGGTAGATCTGGACCTCTATTGCTCTGGTGCTCAAGACCTGCTCCTGTGCAGCCAGGATGAGCGCCTCTGTGCTGTCCTTCAGACTAGCTCTCTCAAGCCATTGGCAGGATTTCTTGATATCAGCCACTTCAGTTATGTTCCGGTGATACATTCCACACAGAAGCTTGTCCTCCCATGGTGGTATCTCCAGTACCTCTTTCTCTGCACTTTACTGTCTTGAGACATTCACTGAGCACGTCATCTGTTGGGGCCTTGTCCTTGATGTACTGATGAATCTTAGATGTTTCATCCTGGACAGTGGCTCGCACACTCACTTGTCCTCGGCCTCCTTCCTTACGGCTCACGTACAGTCTCAAGGTCCTAGATTTTGGATGGAACCCTACATGCATACATCAGGATATATAAAAGATATATAAAATCATGTAATTTTTCTGGAAAATTAAATGAACTTAGATGGAACTTGGACTCGTTTCTGTCACGCTGTCTGTACAGCAGCGCTCTCATCCTCATGTCCAATGTGAAGACACCAACCGACCCGCCCCCTAATGTGTGTCTGTGTGTAAGCAGAGAAAGAGAGGGAGTGAGAGATGGCATTGGCAGAGAGAGGGGCAATGTAGCGATCTCAAATCAACTTATTAAAAGTTTCTGCAGTGCCACATATCAATTTTAGCGGAGATACTGTTGGAGCAAATCTGGAACTATTATTTTGGGGGTCAATATTTACTGTGGATATTTTTTCTTTGTACTAGTGAGAAACTTTTTGTTATTTTTCTATACTATAATAATATTTCAGCCAAAGAAGGTGGAAGTAATAACTTCTATGACTGTCTGTTTCAACTCATGTTTTTTAACAATATTGTACATTTACAATATTTTGGGGGGGATAGTCCTACTTTAGTGTTATTGTGTCAGTGGGAAACATTTCTTTTCAGTATTATTTTCATCAGCATTACATGTGTTATTGTGACATGCCTACATAGAGTATGAACAGTTTTGTACAAGTTGCTGGACAAAGATGACGTAGCAGACAATTTTATTGTTTTGAGTTAATTTCAAGTGAGGGAACACCTTTGAGGAGCAGGATGTGTCGGGGTGAGGGAAGTCTGGGAGTCCCTGCTTAGACTGCTGCCCTCGCTCCAGATAAACGGAAGAAAATGGATGGATGGATATTCCCAAAAATGTTTTAAAAACATACATTCTTGTAAGTTGGGTCACCTCTCCACAGGAGATTCCAGGAACATTCCAGACAAAGCAATAATTTATCCATTGGGACAAGCAGTTGGCGTGTCCTCCACTAGAAAAGTTACATAGTGCACCTTTAAGAACCTTTTTGATATTTAACTAAAATAACTAATAACTAATAACTAAAATGATATAATGTCATACTTTCCTGCATGTGTAGGATTAAGATATACCAGGATCCAATAGGAGTGGCCTATTCTCTTTTGGAGCATATGGATGGGTAATTATGTGTTCCTGGGGACGTACAGTATCTTACATGAGATTACAATTGATCCAGCCTTTTTTTAAAAAAAACTGTGTGTTGTTTCCATTAAGGAGCTCAATTACACCATGCACAACTAAACAGCTGTCTCTTCCTCTTGAGCGAGTTGCTTGGGAGAAAAAAAACACACGAAAACAAGGCTTTGATTGCTATTTACCCACAAATGGATGGTGAACATGTGTTAGTGTCAGGGGCCAAAGAGGCGGGGATGATTGGAGACAGAATCGTGATGAGAAACTAGAGAGGGAGCCGGGGTTTGTGGGTACAGCAGACTGAGGGATTTTTGTGGCAATCTAAGCCTCTCCATTTAGCGCAGGTGTGTTCAGATACACACATTTCTTCTAGTCATGTATGACCAAAATTGCCCTTCCCTCCAATATGGTCCCCCTACATGAGTCGAATTCAACAATACGGTTCTCATCAGTTGGACACATTTAGTTTAGTTTAATCTTTATTTAAGGGACCATGTACAGAGATATTAAGCCTAAAACAGAGATGTTCTGCACCAGATTATAGCTAAGTAGCTAATTTCCATCTGCAGTCCCTGGTTTACAGAGAGAAAAAAACTGGTTGGGTTACACATTACACTATTTTGTAGAAGGCTATATTCAGGGGTTTCATGTGTAAAGTTTGCGATCTATAAAATGAGAACTTAACATGAAAATAAGCAGTCTGGGCCACAATTTCAGAACTTCGAATGTTAGGACTTTGAGAGATGAGAAAGAATGAGATCTATGCTCAGAGAAAAGAGAAGTGAGCAACTTTCAGGAAGCTGGTGGAAATTTTAGTTTTATCCCTGTGTACAGTTTTAGTAGTAGAAGAAAGTAAACACCCTAGATCCTATTTTGTCGGGCTTGGTGTGTTTTCATCAATGGCATGGCTGGAGACTTGCATTTGTGGTAACACCGTTAGCTGTAACTTTCCGCCAATATGTATTTATTTATTGCATATTATGGCTTATAAGTATTAGGATTTTTTGAAAACCTACATTTTTACCAGGTTTATGAGACATATACTGAATGCTCTTTTGTGAGTTGTGTACTAAAAGCTATTGCCTTTTGAACTGGCTTTCTATGTTGTTCACAGTTGGCCACAAATCACTTAGTCATAGTTTGTGTTTTGGCCTGTTTCACACTCATGTTGTGATCTGTTACCACCACTACAGAGGGCAGACAAACACACAAACACATTCAGTCAATAGATCCACATCATGTCGAGAGAATGAGTCACTCCCCCATTTACTGAGAGAGGCGCTGCTGTGACAGGCAATCTACGGTCTGCCTTACATGTGTCACAACACAACCTGAACAACTGTGCTCCATCAGGGCTATAACGTCATATGTCTTTCAAGTAGATGGTGGAAAACTACCAACTATAGGTCCTTGGTGAGAGGGAAAAGGACACTTAGACGCCTGGCTGACTCATGCCTTGACATTTAGATAAAAACAATTCTCGATACCTGCATCTATCGCTGCAAGTAGTGGTGGCAAAATTGAAAATATCATCAATATAAAATGATTGAAAGGCCCAGCAAGAGCAAAGTGCACATAAAACAAGCATAAATGTGCAGTGTAGTCTAATCTGAGAAACAAGAGTTTGCACTTTTGGGGATGATTTGACTTACTTTACTTTCCAGAATATCATGTATATCGTCATCAGGATAATCCCCAAAACAACACACAACAAAAGCTTAGTCGTAGAATGTATGAGACACATAAACCCTATTGTTTTAAAGACGTTGTGTTGTTCTAGTGTCTACTATATAGTTAAAACCTATGACACCCATTTTAAATTGCAATATTCATTTGAAATGACAAGTAAAAGAAACAAGTCTGCTGACTTCCACTTCAAAAAACTACGGTGCCCAATGGGGTCGCCATAAACATCATCACAAAGAGCTGTGGAGCTGTCGGCCCTTCTGATGGATAATTGTATATCACACTAGCTAACAATAAATTTAAAAAAAAATACCAAAATGACTATGTGACATTGACAAATCCTACATGTATCACCAATTAAATAAAACTGAACAAAGTAAGTACAGAGCAGTGGGCATATGCCGGTGGTAGTGAAAATGGGGATTGATCAGCAATATGGTGACTTATAATAAGCAATTAAAGATTACTCAAACATGCACAAATCACTTGAGATATTACTTTGAGAGGGTAAATGATGAGGGAAACAACGATAACATGGTTAAAAGCTCTGAAAATTCCATTTTTGCATAATAAGTCTGCTTTTCTCTCAAATGTTAAAATGATCTGAGAACTGAATCATCATTTCAAACACATTCATTGGTAATTGGTAAGAATTCACTGTAGGTACTTCTGACCAAGATCCTGGCTGGAGACAGGTCCTTGGCTGTTGCACTAATTGCCTGTTGCCACTGATAAGTTACATCAGTGGAACTGGTTGAAGGAAGAGTAAAATGCAAGATATAAATATCGCTCTACTGGGACAAGTAACTTTACCTTTCTTAGACAAAGTAGTGCAGGTACAAAGATAAAGTCAGGGAGATCATAGTTAAGAATCAAACTTGCAGTGCCCTTGTTGAGTGCCATCTTTACATTCACTCCATGTTAAAATTTTCTACAATCATGTCTCTCCTGTGCGTTCACGACACAATTAGCATTCTTCCTAGAAAAGGGATGGGTAGTACCAAAGTGGCGTAATGAATCTGGGAGTTAAGACACTTTAATTACAGCTTATCTTTGCAATGCAAGCCCTCAATTAGGCATTGACAAAAATGAAGATGTTTTGTATGAAAATGGCTTCCCAACTCACTGCAGTGCACTCATTTCTCAGAGCTGTGGATCTGTGGATGCAGCCATGTGGATGTAGATGATAAAAAGATGAGATTCTCTGGATGTAAAAGCATGCCTCACTCTCTTGGTTAACGTCTTGAGATAATTTTGATTCCAGCTCAAATGGAAGAAAATTGCAGAATAGACGAGTATGAAAATTGGCTTTGAAACCAGGCGGAGCATTTAAGGGCTTAGTGGAGTACTAAACTGTGTTTAGCATTTTGTGATTGTCACTCATAAATGGAGAAATTGCATTTACATATTTTAGCATATTGTGTTAAATTATCCTTATAATGCAAACTTAATAGCTTTTCATTGTTGAGTTTGAAATGTTGGATTTATTTTAGGAAACTTGTTTTTTCTCATCCTGACATAAGCACTGTTACGGGGGGGGGCTCTCAAATTCCTGTCGATGGGCCTACTTATCAACTACGGATCATAGTTGTTTTCACTGATGACAAAATACAATTATGTAAAAGTTGTTTAAACATGGAACTTATTCATAAAATTTTAATTAAAATTATTCATATTCATAACATTTTTAAACTATCAGCAGCTTTAATCACAATTATTTTGGCCATGATAATTGCAACACAAAATTTCCATAGTATCCCATGCCTAATTGGGATACATTTGTTTTGCATTATTCATTAAAGATTGTGAAGCACTTCATTCAGATTACTGCAGCATATCTCAAATCCTGGTTATTCAGGTCACGATATAAAAATAAGAACTAAAATAATAACAATAATTGTGATCAAAGCCGAATGAAGTCATTTCAGTTCAATCTAATATACAGAGAAAAATAGAAGAGCTGTTTCATCTGTCTGCTTTGCCACATTAATGTTACTTGTAAGTTTAATTTCATAAAGATGATCTTAAAATAGTCATGGTGTCAGAAATCACAAAGAATGGTTACATTTTTGCTCACAATAATTGTAACACTAATTTATATTGTGACATCTCTAGTTGCAGAAAGGAATTATAATGATTTCAGATTCCTACACAGAGATCGAGAGAAATATATATGTATTTACCAACTATATTTTTGCTGCCTCTCCATCCTGATTGTACCTCTGTGTATGCGCCTCATGCCAGTTTGATGAATAGGTGCTTTTGAACTGCACTACACGGCCAGGGCGTCAATCTTTAATGGCTCATCTCTCCTTGAGTGACCCTCTCTGCTGTAAGTGCTACCAACATATCAGGCTCTACTGTCTGCTGTAGAGGGAAAACATGTTTCTTTTTAATCATTTGCCTTATATGTTTAGTTAGTTGTTTAGTTGTTTGTTTGTTTTTTCCCTTTGTTGCTCACATTTTTTATTTTATTTTATATTGTTGTATTAAAAACTATTAAAACTAATACAAATTCAATATTAATTCTGTGAACATATACAAGAGAAACTTTTAATCAGTGCCATTTATTACACTCTCACAAAAAAAAAAAAAAAAAAAAAGAATAAAATGCGGGATTAGCTACATTGGCTATATATAGACCTCTCAACTAAAAAGACGCAAACACATCATTGACGATTATAAATGACTGAATGTGGATCTCAATTAAAATGCTATTAATTACACCATAATCTTTTGTAATAATCTTAATCCTAAACACTGTGATCCCATACATTTGTATTGTTTGCACATAAATATACAGTATATACAATGACAATGTCCTATGTTATACCTAAAAGCCACTACTAACCTGCCAATCAATAGGCCACCCGCAATTACTTCTAGTGGATGAAACAAAGTGGATAATATAACATAATCTGTCTGTTATGTTTTATTTTTTCTCATCTTTCATTGTCAAAGCAAACTTCTGAGCAGTGTCACTCATCTCTCAATGAATATAACCATCAAAGTCGTAAATATTGTCCAACAAATTAGTGAGCGATGATACAAACACTCCAGCTTTTCTGTACTCAGGGGTCCTGTGTGCCATAAAACAATTATTGCCTATGATTTCAAATGAGCTCACGAGGGGCTGTCAGAGAAGTGCTCATAAATGATGTTCAGAGGAAATGCGTGGAGATGAGATGCAAACATGATTCTTACTACGGCTAATCTGTCTCTGTTCTGCCCCATTATGGTCAGGCTGAGGAAGGGGGCCTCGTGTATCCGCCATAGAAATATGATGAAAGCAAATGATAGAAGATGTGGCATGGGGAGAATGGAATAGATCAATAAAAGGGAATGTGTTATTTTGTTTGCAAATTAAGCAGAGTAAAGAGTAAACTGAAATTACATGCATTGAAGAAGCTAAAATGGAGAGGTACATGAATAGGGCACTAAAATAGGACTTAACGAGCCTAAGCAAGTACCAAACCAGGACTAACTCTTGACTGAATGCAGATCTTTATCTTCAGGCTAAACCAACAATAAACAAACAGAAATAAAGTCTGGGAATGTTTCAGTTCATGAATGCAATGGCAGTCGAATATGAAAAACTAAGTACTCAAAATCCTGATTAGGGCTGATTCTTTCATCTAAATTGTCCCATAATCAATATTTAAATTTGAGAATATATATAGTCTTATTAAGATACACACATAAATCAGACATAGATTGGATTGATAATTGTCATTGGTATTGGTAAGACCTTATTGATTTCGATTAGATCTGTCATGATAATTACTATATCGACTTATCGTTCAATACATATTAGATGGAACAATATTTTTTGGGGGTCACTATTTATCGTTAGTACTTTTTCTTTGCTTTACTGGGACGTTTTTAGTTATTTATGATGAGATTTAAGCCATAAAAAGTTGAATTAGATACTTCTATGACTCATTACAGATGCAAACTAAATGCTAAAGGGTTTCTTTCTGCTATTTATTTATTGCAACTTGTGTTTTTGCCCTTATTTTACATTTAGAACAGTTTAGTGGTTTAAATCTGCTCTTGGATCATTGTGTCAGTGGCATTAATTAGTTTAAATGTTTTTGTTTATCATCTATATTAACTTCAGCAATATATCGAACTTCAAAATATGTTATCGTGGCTGGCCTAGTTTCCATTTGTAATCCTGATTATTCCAGACATCATTTGAATCAGAATTATTTTAAACAGTTATATATTTGCTGAAAAGTTAGCCTGTAGAAGGAGACTTATGTTTTTGTCCAGCTTGTAAGTTATTGTCTTTTTGATTACACCATATTTGCATTCGACTGGATTACCATTTGACAAATTGCACAGCCCTGAATTCCATGATTGAATTTTTTTTTTGTAAATATATTTCTCAAATGTTAAATGGCGCATGTCAAATGGAGCATACAATATTGACAGTATACACTTGCATCGTTACAATACATATGTTTTAATCCTGAATAATAAAAGGCATTGTACAACCCACACACATACTGCATATCTTACAGCTTTTATTCGCTTATCTTTGATCTCTTTCTTTACGTACAACAAAACAAACACATCTATGGCAGCGGCGATAAGTGTGGACACAAACAGCCTGAACATTTAGTATCGCATTAGCACTAGCTCTGTGATCTGCTGCAATCATTCTCCAAGCATAGTGTCTGGCCACATAAAAAACCTCATTCACATATCCCTCTGTACACCCGCCCCGCGTTCACAATGGCGCCAATTTAAATGCAAATCCTGACATTCCCATCTCCCGCGCTCCGTTCTATCCAAAGACCGGGCGTCACGGAGCTAAATGAAGCAGCGATGGGCACAAGCGTAACATCACATACATGTGAGACGGGATCCGGCGTGCACAAAGCTGGCCTCGCAGATAATGAGGGAGATAGTTAAAGAGACAATTGTTATGATGGTAGGATTATAACGATGGAGCTCTTTAAGTTTTTTTTCACCCCTGCCATTGGCTTGTCTTGTCCAATATCTAGCACCAGTCTATAACTAGCAGATGGTCTTGCAGTGTGGGAGTGTATCAAGATGCCCACACAGAGAAGCATTTAGTTTAGACTTAATAAGACACAACTTTCATGTATTTTTTCCCCTGCAATAACAATGTTCTAGCTTAACACTGGAATTGTTTTAAATGTGAAGTACACTAATGAGGATTTTGACTGACCTCTTCTTATATATTTTAGTTCTAGCGTGCTCTGTTGTTGCTGTCAATATCAGTTAAGGCACGGCAAGGTAAGGGAAGTTTATTTGTACAGCGCAATTTGTACATAAGGTAATCCAAAGTGCTTTACAGAATAAGAAAGACATTAAAATCACAGTACAACAAGTTAAAACTGACTGGATTAATCATAACTGGAGTAAAATAACTTAGTAGTCCTATTTATCATTATCAAAATCAGTAGTATTTTGTTATAACTAAAAAGTGAACTTCAATTTGTGGGTCTTGCCTTGAATATCTACAATTACAATATCGGTTATTGGCTACTAACAAGTCAGAAATTGGTATAACGAGCCAAGAAACAATGTGCACTTTTCTAATGCTTTCAAAGATGTGAGTCAGGACGCTGGTATCATCTCCCTGAGTTCAGACAGGTAACATATAAATAAGAGAGGGAAAAATATCACAGGAGACTGAAAAACATAGTAGATTTACTGTATGTCGGATAAGTGAGCAAAGCACAAAACACAAAACACTGTTAAAGCTAGATTTCGTTTTAAATGGTAAAGAACGAATGAGCTTCTCCGTTTCCTCTCTGTTTCTGCATTCACGAGACATGAGAAGCTGTGGAGGAGGTGGTGATCAGACTGACTGAACTTCTGTGTAGAATATAAAGAGAGACAAGGTTGTTGGTGCATTTGTAGGTTGGAAAGTTTTCCATACTTACTGAAACAAACTACTTCCAAATAAAAATAGACGATGACAACATTTAATTACATGCAATTTTATAGCTCCAACCTCCAAATCTTAGCAAGCTGTCCTTGGAATGTGTCCCCTGCAGAATTTATCTTTGAAATACTATATTTGTTGTTTCTATAGATCCTATTTTTTATGTTTACCATGCCCATATGCAGTGTATGATGTATGCAGATGTATGCTTTATCTCCATAGTCCTTTACTTCACACAGCATAATTGTGTTTTTTGTCATCATTTTGAAAACATAATTAGACTTATTTTTCCATCATAATATTGACTGCAGTTATTATTCTTGTTAAGGCTGTATTTTTAATGCCAGATGTCCTCCAAAGTCTCAGCTCTCCATTGTGTGTGTACAAAAGCAAGTCTATCCCTAAAGGTTTGTCCATTCAGCTAATTTTTGCACTGCGCCGCTAACAGCCTTTGTGAGGAGAGTGGAACTATGCTGGAGCTCCCTGCGTCCTCTCCATTAATCCTCTTTCCAACCATCTGAATGGGGGATTTAGTGTCTCGTTACATCGCTCGGCTCACAGTTTTTCCCTCTCAGTTCATCTCGGATCGATTTTCCTGGCAGTGAATTGCATAAAGATGAGCCATAAAAGTCCGTGTGTGAGTTGTTTTGGTTTAGACTTGCTTTTGTTGTGTTTTAGACTTTGTTTAGTCTTTGTTTAAACATGGGTTTGTCTTGGTTTAGTCCTGGTCTCATTTATATCTGGTATAGTCCAACTCTGAGTGTGTGGAGGAAACCCACCCAGACACAGGGGGAACATGCAAACTCTGCACAGAAGGAATTAAACCTGGAACCTTCTCGCTGTAAAGGTGCTTCTATGTTAGACCTGGTTTAACATAGGGGTATGTCCAGACTTTTTTGCTAGGATCGGCCCAAGTCATATTTTTTGTAAATAAATACATAAATATAAATACAAATCATATAAATACTTAAGAAAAATATAAAGATTATTGCCTGTGGGGTGGCGCCTGGGGTGGTTGATCAGATTCAGAACCAGGCCATTTTGTAGAAACACCCCTTTTAAAATTTACCTTGATTTTATGTTGTTTTGGTTAAGAATTTTGCTAGTACCAGTGTTTACCTTAGTTTAATCATAGATCCTTGTTTAATCCGTGTTGTATCCTTGTTTAGCACTAGTTTAGTTCTGGTTTAAACCTAGTTTAGTTCTGGTTTAAACCTAGTTTCATCCTGCTGGTTCAGATCTTTACACTTCATCAAATCATGCTCACTCATTATGGCAAGCAAACCTAATATGCTAGAGACGGGCTAGGATGCCACGCAGAGAACTCCCCCATCTTCCCCAACTGTAAGAACACATAATTAACATAAAACTCATTAAAATTAGAACTCGTATAGAATTCCCTGTCTACCAGCAGCGATAGCCACCATTTTGTTGTACTACCAACCGCCATACATCAAAGATTGCGAGAGGCGACCAGCTGGATTATTTAACATGGATAAACAAGTCTCAAGCTGCGGGGAGCGTGGGGAACAGATAAAGGCTATGCATAAGTACACAACCCTAATTAAATTTCACTACCCGTGCCATAACTTTTCACACATATGTTTGAAAAGTATCCTGCTCTGTGGGACAGTACTTTGTCACTCCAAAGAACTTGCCCCCTCTAGTTTACATGTTTGAAATAGAGTCCTGGGGTAAAAACAGAATCTATAATCAGTAAAGCTAGTAGCACTCCTTAAATAAGCAATAAATCTTTAAAATTGGGTTCCTGAACTTTTGCTTGTGTTTATAGGCAATACAGTTTTTTGTCGAAGTTTTCCACTGCAGTGAGAAAGAGCAGTGATCCCCCAGTAGGCTTACTAATAAGGTTTGTGATAGTATTTGTGCATTGCCCGGTGATTTATGACTCAAATTCGAATTATTCTACGTAGCATTTTAACTACATTACACAAACACACTTCCATATAGTGTAAAATCATAGCATGTAAGTAATTGCTTGTCCTGACCCTAATTAGGTTTACCAATGTTTGGAACACTTACTTTGTGGGTTTGCGTAAAGGTGCTCTATGCTACTTTTCTGGTGGATTGATGTTATTGTATTGCCTGTAATGTAATCCCTATGGAATCAAGTAGGTAGAGAACGAGTGGAGAAGCGACCTCACTCCTCACTCACAAAACAATGCAGGAAAAGTTTCAAACCAGTAACATCTCCACGACCCACTGTAAAAGCTGTGGTCACCTGAAGAACAATGTGAAACACAACTGGTGACATTATTTCATATGATATGATAAAGATGTATTTCTTTTTGAGCAGATGTATAAAGATGTATTTCTTGTTTTTCAAGATCTTTTTGAGCAGTAAAACCACCAGTAATTGAATAAATGCACTACACTGTACACTGTAATGCCTTATAGTGAAACATTTCAGATAAAGCCATATCATCTACATCAGGGGCGTCAAACTCATTTTCACCAAGGACCACATCAGCAAAATGGCCACCATCAAGGGCCAGATGTAACTGTGTGGTGGTGTAAATATCACTAAATGTAACCGAATGTCATGTAAAATAAATGTAATTACTTTTTAACTTGTTAAATAACGGTTTCTGTGATAAACTGACATTTTTTAAAGTGTGTATCTGGTCGGGACACACCTGCTCACAGACCTTCAGCTCTGCTTCAAATATGGCCTTTTACAGCCTTTTAATTATTGGACAATTTGTTGTTTTTCTTGCAGACTAACTTTTGCATACTTAGCCACGATGTAGATTGTTCTGACCCCGTCTCATGACACAAAAAACATACAGGTTTTTCTCCTCAAAGCACAAATTTGTATTCACCTTCACCTTTCTTCCTTCCAACTTCCTTTCATGCCAACAATTGTCCTCTTCGTGAACATTTTGTGATGATTATTAGCAAGTATTTCTCAGTTCCACTTGCTGAGAAAATCTCATTAGTTTATTTTCAGTGCACACATTAAAGCAGTATAGACTTATTTTAAAAAGACAGTCATGCCTTTTAGTTTATCTTCTCATGGGCCACATAAAATGATGTGACGGGCCGCATTTGGCCCCCGGGCCTTGATGTGATCTACATGTGATCTACATGGAGATAAGCACCTGGCGGATCCCTCATAAAGAAAGTGGTGCACCTTAAATCTTATCCCAGTCCTTGTATCAGTGTCATAATGAACTATGGGTTTTAAAGGATGTTTGAAGTAGTAATGTTTAATAGGTTATCAAAACATTGTTCCAAATGAAAACACACACCAAAATCCTTATAGAGCAGGGGTGTCAAACATATTTTCACCGGGAGCCACATTAGCAAAATAGCTGCCTTCAAAGGGCCGAATGTAAAATAAATCTAACTACTTTTTTAATTTGTTAATTAACTGTTTCTGTATTTATTACTTGTTCAAGTTACAAATATTGCATATGCATTTGCCTAGATGTAAAAATGTGGCTGTATAACTGCTTATCTCCTGATAAAATTACATTTTAAGACCATCATACCTTTTAGTTTACCCTGTTGAGGCCCACATGAAATGATGTGGAGGGCCATATTTGGCCCCCGGGCCTTGAGTTTGACATATGTGTTCTAGAGGATGGCCAAACTTACTTTTCACTATCAAGACATTATTACCAAGTCCATACCATAGAACCCAGTATTAAAAAACCTTCAGGGCATCAGACTTAGAGCCACACTTCCCGAGGGCCACAGCCGAGCTTCTTCTGTTCTATGAGAGGAATAGACATCAAAACCTCTCTCTCTTTCTCTCTCTTCAATATGGTGGCTTCAAAACAAATGAAAAAAAAAACTTCACTGAAGTTGGTTTCAAAGCCTTTGTCTGTGTAGCCTTTTGAACTCTTCTGCTCTGTCAGGGTTTACAGTACATTTGCCAGAGTCCAACGTGTTTGTGACCGGAATGAATAATCGCCAAAAGTTGTTTAGAATATTGTCGTCATGGGAGAGAATGGCTGCTGCGGTTACTTTGACAGACGATTTCATAACGGTCCCAAACAGCGGCTTCGTACACCTGCCCCTCTCTGCTCCCCCTCTCCTCATTAGTCACAGTGTTCACCTCACATGGCTCCTCTCAAAGACTTCCCCGCGGCTGCCTAAATCTTTTCACTCCCAAGTCTGTCTGTGTCACCATCAAGGCTGAGCTCTATATTGCAAATGTAAAGTTATTGCTATGGTGAATGCTGCAACATCCAGGCAAAAAAACTGCCAAAAATTCCCCCAAAACAACTAAAAACAAACTAAAGACACATTTTTTATGGCTTAAATTTAAATGTGATTTCGTAAGTCTATCACATGAACGTCTTGGTCAACTTTGATGTTTTTTTTCTGGTTTAGTTGTTTAGATTTTGCTTTGTTGTGGTGTAGTTCTGATTTAGTCCCTGCTTCAGCCAAAAAATAAGTTGTTTGTTTCCTAAATCTCAATTTTTGACAATTTCAGTGTTTGATTTGATCTTGTCTTATTAAAAACAAAAATAAAAATGTCCGTCAATATTTCCTGAACATTAACAAGACAGACTTTCAATGCTTTTTAACACAAAAATCTGTCATATTTCTTTCTACAAAGTCTGAAATGCAAACCACATTACTGACAGAGAATTGACTTTTTCATTAAAAAACCCATTAACAAACTCATTAACAATTAGAAAAAACTGAATCTCTACTTATTTGGAGCTACGTTTTTGTTACGTCTTTATTGTTTTACCCTTGTAGGACTTTGTACCTTCGGTAAAACTAAACATCCCAATACCTTTGACCTTATGTTACCTCTAAATACTACTTTTTTATCACTTTATTCTCAGTGCCTCCCGTCTTTCTTATTTTTCAGGGGCTACCCAGACGAGCCCATTGATACAGAGTTAATCGATGATCGCCACCACCCGTACATCCACAGCATGTACTCTGCCCCGCTCGCCCAGCCCGAGAGAGGAAGCATGGCCAGCCTCGATCGCATGGGCGGCCGACGCTCGCCCTCCATTGACAGCATCCGCAAAGACCCACGCTGGAGGGACCCCGATCTACCCGAAGTCATCGCTATGCTAGGTCACCCCATCGACCCCGTGAAATCTAATGCGGCCGCTTACCTGCAGCATCTGTGCTACGAAAATGATAAAATTAAGAAAGATGTGCGTCAGTTGAAGGGAATACCGGTGCTGGTGGGGCTCCTGGACCACCCAAAATCTGAGGTGCATCGTAAAGCGTGTGGAGCACTGCGTAATATCTCCTACGGGAAGGATAATGACAACAAAGTGGCCATCAAAAACTGTGACGGCATCCCAGCGCTCATTCGACTGCTGAGAAAGACCAACGACATGGAGGTCAGAGAACTCATCACAGGTAAGACCGTTTTATATAATATCTCTTCAATAGCTATAAATTCTATTCTAAATGTTCATTGTTGTAATAGTCTCGATTCCAGTTGCACAATTCCTATATCATGAAACAAAAATGGGATTGAAGTTATAGTGATATCAATATCGTCTCTGTTGGCATAAATAAACAAAAGTGAACTTGTTGTTTAACCATGGAAGTGGTGCCATTATTCCACCATGAACACGTGAAAAGAGTTTGAACCACATGATTACTGTGGAAAATTAGCCCTTGTGCCTCGTTAAGGGAAATGTGTGTATCTAAAGGTACATTTATCGTGATAACTTTAGACATGTGTGAGTTTCATCCTGATCAGACCAGTTGTAGCGACGTGAGTTTTGAATGAGCTTTCAGCGTGTTTAGGGAATTTGTGCATCCACTGACTTCCATTATAAACCCATTTTTTTAACCCTTACTCTAAAAATCAAGGTGAAAATAATTTTGGTGCAAGTTTTCATTTTTCTGGAGTGAACCCAATGGATTTTTGTAAAAAATGATGTACCATTTGAAAAATATTAACATTTGATGATGTGATTTTGTGACTCAAACCAAAAAAATCCCTAAAGTCCATATTCACACTGAACACCCACAAGTCCTGTAATGGAATTAACTTTTTTTTTTTTTCAAACTAGCATCTAATTATCATCTAAATTGTAATAATTTCTAATCCTAATATGCCATTTTAAAGAAAACCCCTTCATGTGGAAAATAACCACTGAAAACAATTAATGTTTCAGGATTTTATGGCAGTTTATAAAACAAAACACACAGTTTGAATGAAGCACTCCCAGTGTACATGGTTTTTCAGGTATAAGGGTTAATAAATAATAACTTTGAACATTTGTGGATGACAGTTGGATATTTCTTTAAAAAATTGTGAATCTCCCATAGTGTATAGACCAGGGGTGTTCATTACGTCGATCGCGATCTACCAGTCGATCGCGAAGGCATTTTGGGTAGATCACGTCCCGTCATCCATCCAGTCACATGACTAATATACAGGACAACCAGTCAGATTACACCTGACCCTAGGTGACATCATGGACGCTGCACACGCATAAACAAGCACGAGTTAGTTTAACCCCATAGCGTCGGATCCTATCGTCGCTGATAGAGCGCGGTTGTGGACTTTCCGGCAGCGTAACTCCGTGCCCAGTCGTGCTCTCATGTAAATTCAAACGGCGTCTCAAAGCGGAGACATGGGGCTATCTAAATATTTTACCATCATTACGATAATCTGCCTCTGTTGTCCCTCGAAGGTGACGAATGAGAGCGCGGGGCTGCGGGGATTTTCCCAGTCATTTATTCGATGCGTAAAAGAAAAAATACGGATGGATGTGTAAAATAGAAGTAGTTGTGTGAAAAAATGCAGTAAATTCTGATACTTCGTTTAACATGATTTTTATGGCTATAAAAAAGACAAAACCGTAATCAACATGATTAGCTCTGTTATCGCTTTCAAACGAAAAATGCAGTTTTACTCCTGGCTGTCAGAAGCTACTGCCCGAACTATGCATCCCTCACTGATTCTATTCAGTGCAGTCAGAGTCAGAGTCAGTAATCATCATTCAAGTAATTCTGAACATGTAGGAAGTTCAATTGTGTTGTGCTGTATTATCTCATGATGTTGTGCAAAGTACATCAAAATGCACTGTACATGTAAGAATTCATAATACATTTACAAATAAATATATGTTTAACATTTTTGTATTAGGTGGTAGATCTTTCAGACACGATCATTTTAAAAGTAGCTCACATACTGAAAAAGTCTGAGCACCACTGGTATAGACCCTTATCCTCCATCTGAAGTTATGACACCTTTAATCACTGCAGATACATTGTAAAAAGGAGTTTCTATGCAAATAAGCCACATGTTTATGTGCTCTTGGTGACATACAGTGTTTAAAATAGATTACTTTGTCATCATTACATTTTAATTGATGTTTTCATTACTTTCCTGACAAAGTGCTTCCAATATTCTATTTTTATCCCACAAATGATCTTCCATATGGATTAAGTTATGTAAGCTTCTTAAACATGGCACTGGAGTACACGTGGGCCCGCTTGGTGTTACTCTGTCAGCCTAATTGGGTTCAGGCATTTTTAACACATAGTAGGGTGAAAATGATTTTTAAAAGAACTTCTTTAATACACTTTCAATCACACGCAGCTTATATTTCCAGGATCAAGGTAAAATTGGTAACAAATCCCTTATTCTATCATGGTCTGATAAAAATTGTTCCACTGTTTCTATAGACGTGAATCCCTTATACTGAATAAGTCTTTTAGTGCTGTTGGAGGATTATGAAAATGAACATTACCGATCAGATATAAACTGCTGACTGGTGAATCAAGGTCATGTGATCCATGCTGAAAGTGAACATACTTGGACTTAGACTTAGTCAAACTTTATTGATCCAAGGAAATACAATTGCTCAAAAATATAATTACATTAATCATTGACAGAATCTTAATGAAGTGAATAATTCTAGAAAAAAATGTGAGTTGTTTAACTGTATGGATATGCTTAAACAAAAATAATTATATTACTATAAAAAGTCAGTGGTGTGGCTGCAAATATATACTTTTAGTTTTGATTCAACAAAACTTTAATAAAACTATTTGGCTTTTTTAAAACTTTCAGCTCAAAAGAATTTCATATAGGGTCAAAATGACACACAAAAAATAAAACATCTATTTTGTTCTTTGAATGGAAGATATACAGCACAGAAAATCCAATGGCATGTACACATTGATTTTTGAGGCTTGCTGCTCCATGTAA
This sequence comes from Periophthalmus magnuspinnatus, assembly GCF_009829125.3. Lineage (NCBI taxonomy): Eukaryota > Metazoa > Chordata > Actinopteri > Gobiiformes > Gobiidae > Periophthalmus > Periophthalmus magnuspinnatus. Next base: position 18,513,746 of record NC_047134.1, read on the forward strand.
TGAATTGTATCAAAACTCTTTTAAGGGGAGCTTCAATATTGATTCAGTTGCTATCTTCCGGTGCCTGCATCTTGACTGGGTAAATGTCATCTGGGGAATAAAGCAGTTGTCTATGTGCGTATAGGATAAGCGTGTGTGTGTGTCTATAGACTAATCCTCATCACGATACGTCTAACTTGGCACATTTAAACTGGTATGCACACTTCGAGATGAGCTTTTGTTGTTAGTGCAAGAGACGTCCTGCAAAATGGCACCGCAGTGTGACCTTTGGGAAGTGTAGAATATTGTTTAGCAATACTTAAACGTGGTAAGTAAAGCAAGGACAAGTGAAGAAGAATGAAGTTGCCAAAAGTTAAGGTGTGTGTCCATTTTGAAATATTCTGTGTATCATATTTCATCTAGATTCAGAACACACAGAAATGTAACATGTATTAGTAGTTTATTATGTAGTTTGTAATTACATAGTTACAATTTCTAGTTTTTTTGAGATAGTAAACGGAACTGCTCTCACATGAATTGGTAATAGATGGGTACAGTAGTCAAAACCTTAAGAGTAAGAGTAAATATCACTCAAGTTGAAGTACAAATAAGTGGTCCAAGGAATATGAAAGAAGTATTTTTAGAAACTACAACTCAAGAGTGATTATAAAAGTAACTGTTTGGATGTAACATTTTACTCATGATTTAATAAGTTAGTGATAGCAGAAGTAAAAGTATGGTGTCTGAAAACAACTTGGAGAAGTACAATTTTATGAAAAAGTTACTCAAGTAGATATAACTGAGTACCGCCCATCTCTGATATTGATCCCATTAATCCACTTTTGTTTTGTATATTGATTTTGACATAACTATATAAGTCTGTATTCATCCAAACTCGGGACCACCCCAAACTGTACATTGCATTGTGACTTTTTTATATATAGTGGAAAATACCTCTAAAAACCGCTGCTATTGACACCTACCATCTAAACGCATTGACCTTTTCATAAACCGGTTGTATTTTATTCCTCCTCTTGTATTAGCTTAACGCGTAACCCGCTTTTGCTGTGACAGAGACGTGTGGGTGAGCGATGGCCGTGCTGCAGCTGAAATGATTGCCTTTACAGCGGCGTGTTGCTCCCTGTTGGTGCTAAAAATAACTCTGCACCACAAGAGGAACGGGCCAGAGGAAAGAGGGGGATGCTGGGAGTTTTTTGTTTTTTTTCATCACTTATTCAAACCCCCCCCCCTCTTTCAATCTTCTGTTCATCCTTTCAGTCATTGTCTATGGAGGTGGTGATTTTGCACAGTGTCAAACTTTTCAGATCAAATAAAGCTCAAAATGTACTTAGTAGTTGGTACTTTTAATGAAGTGAATTACACCTGAATATAGGATAATATATATATAATGGAAGTAGTATAGCAATAAACAAACAAATAAGATAATTTTAAGGATGAAACTACAGTATAAGACTTAACTCTGACAGAAAAAGTAGCCTGGAATATATTTAATCCCAGAATTGAACCAGTGTGGCAAAGGTGCATACTGTTGTTGAGCCCTTAGGCAAGACACTTCACCTATAATGCGTTTGAATGTGGAGTTGTGAGTGATTCGTGGGAGTCAGATGAGTCGGTGGCACAGATTGGCAGCCTTGCTTTTTTACCCCTGCAGCTATATACAACCAATGCATTATTCAAAAAGGACACAAATTAAAGTTGAAATTAAACTTAAACTGGATGTAAATGACTTCTGAATGCGGTTCTTCTTAATAGACCAAGCATAACACAGCTTATAAGTCTTGTGCTTGTGTGGCTGGAGCGGGTAATGTTTTCTATCGTGAAATATAATTGAGAGGCTTTTAAACAGAGGTCCCTATTCTTAGCCCATGTGTTTGAGAGTTTGCAGGCCTGGTAAAACCACAAAGATTTGACTTTTCTGTGGAGGAAACGAATGACGTGAAGAGGGTTTATTTTCCGACGCACAAGGCAGACTAAAACAGCACGTCTTCATATTTTTAGACCTCTTTTAGACTACTTCTCCCCCCTCTCTGTGGCTGTGGGCTGTTTGTGCCCCACAGCTACTGCAACTTTGGAAATGTAGATTATTGGGCAGATTTAGAGCTACGGGTTTCCTATTTTTTGCAACAGGAGATGTCTTAAGTTTTGCACCCGTCTAGTTCCCTGATGACAAATGCATGTAAAGCTATTTGGCAGGATTTAAAGCTTGCTGTGCCAAGGTGACTGTCTGAAATAATGTTTAGTAAGTATTCGCTAAATATATTGCTGGCTTGAAATCCTATCTGGAAGTTCCTGGCTGCATATATGCGATATAAGATGGTGCTCCCATGTGAGTTGTACTGATTATGATTTATGTAGTCATCCCAGATTCAGCAAATCTCCCTGTAGTCTTGACTGTGAAGTATGAGAATGGCCAATTCAGTTAATTGCGAGAATTAGTGTAATTAAGCCTCCACTGTCTTGTCATAGTATGTAAAGTGTCAAGAGATACTTTAAACATGTCTTATAGTCTTTAGGCATGTGTGAAATGGAGTAGCTCTAAAATAACCACAGTAAATGAATGTGGGAATAAAAGACTGTGCATTGTATCCATAGATGCAGGCATAAGTACAGTATAGGTTGAAAATTTGATGAATACACAAAATACTACAACTATAGTTCTTCTGATCATTGTGGTAGTACTTTTACAGGATAAAACAGGGTATATTATAGGGTATTTCAACTAGACAAAGCTGCAAAGACATTCCTACTTGAATAAACCAGCACACACTTTATCAAATCTGTTTAAGTGAGAGTCTAAGTTTACTCGCTTTTGTAAAACTAGTTGTTTAATCAGATGACTATCTGTTGGTCAATGTTTCAACTTGACCCTGAAAATTGTTTAAACTAGTTATTTTACATTCTAAACCTGTATGCTTACCCCTTTAACTTTACACTGATATTTATAACATTTCATCTAGCAATACACAGTAAAATAGTGTTGATCTGAAGTTGTTTAGGTATTTTTTTTAGGTATTTTATTAAAATATGAAAAAGATCCAATAGATATAGATCAAATGTTTAGCTTTTTCAGAGGAACCATAGCAACAGTGTAGTATTAAATTTGACAAGCTGCTTTTTGTTATTACAATAGGCCAGAAATTCCATTTTGGCGAACCATAGTATCAACATGTGATCGACCTGCTGACTGTAGAGAGCCACTGGACAGCAGCCTGTCCTCTACCTCCAGCTGATTGTTAACGACTGACATCTGTGCTCTCATCTGCTGGAGGCCCCATCACAGAGGAAGGGCTAAAAAAAACCAAACAATAAAACAAAAATATCTTAAGACTAAATGAGCTACTGCAGGCCACATGGGTCTAACGGACTACTGACCTCAATAGGAGTTTAAATTATACATTGCATCTGTAATAAAACAACAACAGGCCAACCAAAGTGCATTCCAGGGACTAATCTTTGAGAGCTGTTTAGGTCTTGTCAATTTTTTATTTGTTTGAAGTTACCATGCATAGGATTATTTAAATTATATTCACCAGTAGATGGCAGTTGTTCAGGCTCATCTTTACGCTCTGATCTTATTCTGTCAGACCAAACCTTTTTTTTTTTCCATTATTGATACTTGTTCAATTGAGTATCTGGTTTCTAGTTTTAATATAAATTAGTACTGAGATATCAATTATTTTGCAACCCTATTTTCACTGTAGATACTTTTTACTTGGAAGGCAATCAATACCAGTACTGCTGCACTAAACTTAACTTTTCCAAACGCACAACTCCTTATGATACAATATAATATAATAAAGAAAAAAATCACTTGCATTGTTCTTTATTATGGCACAATCTGCACATAACTTAACGCTGATTGAAGCAGCCAGTATGAACAGTTGTTTCCTGTCATAGAATCAGGAGACTGGATCTTGAGAAGGTTCCTTAATGGTGGCATCAGATAAAAATAAGGATTCACTGTGTGGTCTGGAATACAAAAAAACCAATGTGCATGTATTCGTAATAACATAAACTTTAAACTAATTTAGTCATGTTGGCAGTTTAACCAGCAGAAACTACCATAAACATAAAAATATGTCTACAGTTTAATTGGGCAGGAGTTACACCACTATAAACATGAAAATACTCACTTGTATATCAATAATACATGTGTGTAGAAAAAGAATTAGCAACAGTTAACAAGACACATATGGAAACACAGATCCAAACAATGGTCCCCCCCCAGTCTTTCTGACAGCCGTATCTCCCTGTAAACAACTCTGTGCTCGTGACCCAGACCCTCCTAGCTCATTTAATTAAACTACTTTTGTCCCTTGTTTCTTCCTGTCTTTCCGAGTAATCCTCCATCTTTCCACTCTCCTCTGTCCTCCTATGATGGACGGCATAAGGGCTAAGGGAGACAAGGAGAAGGAGGAGGAGGAGACCAGTAATGGGCAGAACTAAGTTAATAGCCCTCCTAGAAGAGCAACATGCCTGCTACTGCTGCCTGGAAAATTTAATTAGCTTTAGCCATGGCTGCTCCATCTTCTGTGCCATTCCCAGTGCCTTTCACCTCAGAATATCCAAGTAGAGGAGATACAAAGGAGAGTGTTAATATTTACTTCAGGGTTGGTGAGAGTTTGACCTTCTTAAAAGTCTCGTTGGATAAACAGCATTAATAAAACAGAACGGAAACACTTTGAAATCTTAAAAGCGGTTTATTTATAGATGGTCGTGTAATAACTTGATCTATGAGTTTAACATTAAAGGGTTGCTCCAGTTCAGAAGCATCACCAAGATGATAAAGTGTCAGCTATGTTGCACTACAAGCTTTGGTTATGCAGAAATATGAATTATGCATGTTAAGTATACTTAAAATGTCTATGTAAAAGTCATGTGTGTATATTATAGCAATCTGCCAAAGGTTTAAAGAAGTAACGGTTTAAAGAGGACATATCTTTTCCAGCTACAGGTGTCGATATATAACGTAACATGTGCAGTACTACATCAAATGCAGAGCAGCGTGGAGGCCTACAAGGACGTGTGGACAAGAAGATAACACCTTTGTCCTGGTCTTTTGATTAAAGCCACTTCTTATCTGTAGCCCCTCTCACTAAGGAATGTGTGACCCCCACTTTGAGAGGATTATAAAACAGTCACCATTGTAAGACTTTGAAGTTTCTTAATGTATAACGCCATGCAAACAACCCACCTCACAAACACATACATTGAAACACACTATAAAAGCTGTCAACATGCACATCTCGGGACTCTTTTGCTATCCTTTCCTTGGAGTCTGTTGCTTCATTGTTCTTTTTACCTGCGTGGAACTCATTAAATCCTTCTGACTTTATGCTTCAGTCTCTTGGTTCTCTTTGATGCTTGCACCAGAAACGAACATTACTTATCCATGAAATCATAGTTTTACATTTTCTTCATTGTAAGACTTCAGAATTGATAGGCCCCACTTCTTCACAGTGGGACTTATTCATAGCATTTCACCGTAGCAAGCAGCAGATTGTCATTTATGTGTTTTTATTGTTCAAACGTGGCTAAGTGGCATTTTAGAACCAAACATATCACTCGTCTGAAGTCTAAATTTGTTAGAGAATCCCAATTAAGAACAATGATGTGGGAGGAGACAGATAGTTGGTGAAAAGAGGAGTTTTTTGAGCAGGTCAATATAGAATTACTTAAACCTGCATGCATCACTCAAAATACTTAGTAAGCTAATGACGTTTACCATCGCTCTAACTTTAACTGCCAAAATTGTCACAGTTCTGCATGTTTGCATGTTTTTCCCCAGTCCGGCTCCGTTTTTCAGCTTGTTCCGGCCCTTCTTTTGTTACCTCCCTGTTTTCCCTGCAGCTGCCTCTCGTTTGTTAATCAGCCAAGGGTAGTCTGTATATACTGCTTCTGTTCTATCAGTTCTTGCTAGATGGTTGAACAGTCAAAAGCAACTCTCAAGCCCTATATCTGTAAATACCCTGTTGCATTTCTGAAATCCTGAACCTGCATTTATCCCTGTTTGAGTTACCTGTTCCCCTTTTTGAATTCCCAGTGTTGGAAGAGATTTTTGTTGATATTAAATAAGACATTTTTCCTCACTGTTTATTTGCCTGATTTACTATATTCTGAATTACCTGTTAAAAGGACACTTTCTGTTGTTGTTTCTAAGACGTTTCTAAGTTTGACTGCTCTCTTTGTCTTACATTTGAGTCCAGTTCACCTGCGTGAGAAAAAAGTCAATTACTACATTAGACATTTGAAAACACATACAGTTACCAGACTATAGTCCTTCAGAGCATTTAAAAAGAAAACTTGACCTGTCTCATTAAGCTTGAGTACGTTTTACCCAGTCTAAGGGGGACTGCTTAGACTGCTGCCCCCACGACCCGGCCCCAGATAAGCGGAAGAAAATGGATGGATGGATGGACGCTTACAGAGGAAAAGTATGAATTAGACATTTTGGACACCATAAACCATGTACGTATGTTACAGTATTGAATAATTGAGTTTTACTGCGAGGCAACATTCTCCAGCCATGCGGACGCTCATTACCATAAAATAATTTCATATTCCAGAGCTGTCATCAATAATACACCACTTATGTAAAAGAGCCGTCCCATGTTTAAATCTAAACTTATGTCAACACAGTATAGCGGCAGTGTTTGTATTGACACTACTATCACACTACTACAGCTTCTGGTTCTTGCCCCAGGAGACAACTGAACGTCCTGCCCACATGATCACCGCAGACAGGGGGACAATCGAAGGCAAACGGACCTAACCTGGTCTGGATCCATTGGGCTGAGATTCTGGCACTGTGATGTATGGAACGCGTCACTTCTCTCCGGCACTCGGTCATCTTAAATAACATCATGTCACTTGTCCTCCTTGATGGATCACAGCCATAACAAAGACAAGCCTCTTCCTACCCCCAGGCAAATCAAATCTGTGTAGACTTTCCTGAATACATTGGCCTAAGCAATGTTTAAGGTGTATTATTGGAGGTGAGACAAAGGGGACAGGGACATTGGAACATAGCGTGTGTAGGGGTCTGTTAAATGTTTTTAGATGCAAAGTTAGACGCTATAGAGGTGGATAGTTGGATTTGGTAGGTGAGTCCTATGGGATGGTCAGAAAACTTAACGTATTTCAGGTGAAGATGTTTTTGTTATGACTATGCCTGTAATTGTTCTCAAACTGTGGACGGCCTATTTGGTAGTGGTGGCTTTTTTTCCTGGTGTGTGGGTCTGCTGCAGTTTAACATTGGGTGTCTTCATACCTGTTGTCTCGTCCTAATTTGAGCCCATTTTTAGTCCTGATGTGGACATGGTCTGCTCTTATCCTTGTTTAGTCCAGGTTTAGTTTTGAGTTTTAGTCACAAATTTACTGTGCAATTGACTGTGCAAGTGTGAACGCACCCTAAAAGTACATTTTAATCACATTTTGTCGTATTAATACTTAGCCATACATTTAACTCTGTAATTTAGACTTTGTTGTTATGTTATAGACTTTTTTCTTAGTGTAGTAGTAGTAGTAGAAGTAGTAGTAGTAGTAAACCACTGCCTTAAATGAAGGGACAAGTGTTTTGCGTTTAAACTCAAAATGCTATTTTAAACATTAAATTATTTTAAACCTTAAGTGCCTATTTTACATTTTATATTCTGGAAAAATACAACCCATATTGTCAGACACAGATGGCTGAACATGTTTTATGAAAGCAGAAAGAACCATGCCCATAATGTAGTGGCCTCACGCCTCACTAATCTCATAGCAGGGTGTGCTCTGAAAGCCTTTTTTACATTGAGCTGAATCTAATCTATCTATCAGACAAATACATGAGTGGAGTTTAGCTGAAGATTATAAATGTGCTGTTTATTTTATCTGCTCAGCTGGAGTCTAACAGTCATAACAAATTTTAGGGGATAAAACTGATGTTGACTTAAGACTTAGTTACCCCCATGGGACAGGATTGCAACTTTTTAATGGGCTACATGGAACGTCAATGCGAGGTGGATAGGCTAATAGCAAACATGATTTATCCAATACAACCATGAAAGCAGGGTAATGCATATAGCAATTATATTTTAAAGTAGAGATGCACAATTTTTATAGCAATATGTATAAGCCATAGGTTTAAAAAGATAATGCTGTTTTGGGAGTATATTATAAACACCTCCTGGCTTCCCTCAACATTTGAGGGAAGCCTGAAATCTGAACTGATAAATTAATACAAAATACCATGAATTTCAGAAAATGTACAACACAGGATATTTTGTTCTTTGCAGTACACATTCTGTTATGTAAATAACTGCATATATAACATGCTTAAAACAGTACAGTACTGGATTGATAGACATTTAAGCATTAATTATTCATAGCCGTATATTATGCCCATCATGACAACACATTATTCATGCCCCGGCTTCTGTATCTGCCTGATATGTTCAGCTTTGTTGCTAACTGGCTTTACTGCCCGCTGGTTGTTTCTTGTCAGAGGTAAAACATATGCTAATGCCACAGCAGTGGAGGAGATCCTGCTGTCTGCCGTGGGCCAGGTATGACTGTTAGCTAACTGTCATCATATCAGCGTTAGCTCCGAGATTAGCCCTCTTGCTGTTAATGTGATTCATGCCCGGGTACTCTGACTTCCTCTTCCGGATACACTTACGATGAACCTGGATAAAAAACTTAAAAAAAAACATTCACTCATCGAGCACTATGGCACTTTATCATTGTCTGTGGCGTAAATTTTTTCAAAGTTTAAAAGAAAAATTGGGAAACGAAAACAATTAGGTTAGAGGGTTTTGGTTTGGCACCTCCAAACTGCTTAGTTTATTTTCTGCAGGGCTGCATATGACGTAGACCACTAACAACCTGTCATGTGTTATTATGTCTACGGCTGTATGTCACAAGTGGAATTGGATTCTAAATAAGAAAACTGAGAAAAGGGAAGACTTCATTGTATCTCAATGTGATAATAAATGTCTGACACATTTTCCAGGAAGAAGATTGATGTTTACATAGATTGCCCATGGTTTGCTTGTTAAGTCAATACCCACTGTACTGCCTGGATGCACCTCTGTAAAGACCATATTAATATGCAACATAGGCAAAGACAAGCTTCTAACATCCTTCTGCTCTGATTTGAAAACCAACAATTTGTTTATATATTGAACTTGGCACATCATTGTGTACACATCTTTGCAATTATGTGAATACTGACACATTGAAATAGTGACAGTGACATAAAGATACTTGAAAATTGGGAATTGTTATCCTTTTTGTCCAACCTTGATACCAGTGTAAAAAGCTGACTATAAGTACTACTACTGCTATATGAAAACTATTGCTACTACTTGTTTTACTACCACTTCTGCTTACTACGGTGGTCAAAAGTTTCGAAAATCAGATGCTAATTGATATTAAAACTAGTATTTAAACTTATTTGAGTAGGTATTGATTCACAGGATAGAAATTAACCATTCATGAATAGCTTTAAAATGATCTTGAGCTGTATTAGAAAAAGTATAAACCCGCAAAGACTACACATATATGCCCATGAACCACTATGGAACTACTTGAATACTTGGACGACTGAAGGATTACACAGATATAAGGCTACGTGGTAATGTATAAGAAAGTACTACGATTTAATGTTGAAAATTACATTCTGTTGGCTAAATAAAAAGTGTTTTTATTATTGTTATGGTATCGTGACACTACTTACTACTACTATTACTACTAAAAAGTAAGGTCTTGTCAATTTCTACTACTAATCCCATCAAACCAGTTGCATTTTATATCATGTATTTTTAGTCCTCCTCTGTGGGGACTGTCCCGGCTGTGTATGTGGCAAACTGGATTTAACAGCGGAAATAGCAAATGTGTCTGGAAAATGTATAGAAGTATTTTAAAGGCTGAGGAAGTGTGACAGTTTGAGTGCAGCGTTTATGGCCCGTTATTGTGGGACAAGGGGAATGGCTCACTGTGTTATGAGCAGATCAGAACATTTATATATGCCCAGAGTTTGTGTCCCAGACAAATCACATGTTGTAAAGTGGTGATGAAGGCGAGCAAGGACGAGCGTAAAGAAATAACAGGGAAAGTCAGCAGTAGACCGCAAAACTGGGATAGCAACATTCGGCTTCAGGCCAAACTTTGCCAAGAGCGTTTGTGAAGGTTGGACTATTCAAGGTTTTAGCATGTCTGGAATTATGAGACACTTTCATTTCAACTTTCCGTGATCTCCCCCATTTTTTTTTTATTGCTTTGGCATATATATCAGGAGTTCCCTAATGTTATTAAGAAGCAATAGTGCAATAGAGGATTCATCTGGTATCATTGGACGTTTATCCTAGTTTAGAATGGATTATTTTTTTGTCTTGGTTTTCAGTCATTATAGTTGATTAAAGATGGTTGCCTCCAAAAAATATCTCTAATAGCCACAGGAAAATTATACTTAAAAGGTCACCTAATTAAGTCAAATGTTCATTCTCCATATACACAAAAACCTTTAGGATAAATCAAGATAAAACACATTAATGTCAGAAATACGACATGTTTTGCTAATGGAGTTTCAGAGTATGTGACACAGCAGTACTTTTACTCCAACTTTTACACCAGATGCCCTTCTAGATCAAACCTACTCATTTATCTGTCCTCTTTCTGCATGGCGCAACTTCCATATTGGTTTATAATTGATCCTGTAGCGGCTGGAATAGTTCAAATGTAATACATACAATCTGTTGCATATCATTTATTCCCTGTATGAGCTGCCAACAGTGTTCTCTTCTGTCTCACCTGCTGTGCCTCTGTGACAGCGCTGTTAGCTGAAATCACATTTTCTGCTGAAAATTGACATAATGTGGAGATGTGTGCAGCTGTTACAGTCAAGTCAAATTACTCATGTTGGAATCTATGTGTTACTTGTTTATAGAGATGTTGTGGCTCACTGTCACAGGAACGTTTTGTTGTTAGTACATCCTATCTCTACCAATCAGATTACTGTAAATAAGTTCATACAGTTTCATACATTATAATTACTTTATATATAAAAAAAAAAAACAACCCCAGGAAAGATCAATAATGGTGCGTTCATACTTGTCTTTATTGCATCCTGGTTTGAGCCCCATTTGTCAAAGTCCTGGTTTAGTCCTGGTCCCAATTTTGATGTGGTCCATGGGCAACACACCCTATGGCTTTATCCTCTATCATTTCACTCTCAGTATCACTTTGCTTCTCTAGGTCTTAAGATTTAATTGACAGTAATAATTGTTTTGATTCAGTCCAAAACTCTGGTCTAACTATATAATTCCTATGGCTGATGGTAGGATGTAAAACAAACACAACAGTTGTACTTTTTTGGCTGTTATTGATCAAGTTTTTGTCCTGATAAACAAGTTTCTTTGAGCCTTTCTTCCAGATGTTGCACCAGTATGTTGTTTACCTTGAACTGTGTGTTTCTACCCAAGTGTGTTCTCTTAACGATTTGCTTTACAACGCTTATCTCTTTTCTTTTGTGTAGGAACCCTGTGGAACCTGTCATCCTATGAGCCTCTGAAGATGGTGATCATAAACCACGGGCTGCAGACCATGACAAACGAGGTGATCATCCCTCACTCGGGATGGGAGCACGAGCCCAACGAAGACTCCAAACCCCGCGACGCAGAGTGGACCACAGTCTTCAAGAACACTTCGGGTTGTCTCAGGTATTCGATACTACTACAAATAAGATGCCATGAATATATTAATTTATTTATTCTACATGAAAAACTAAAAATGTTGTAGTAATTGTTTCAAACTCACAGACTATACATATTTATATATATAACAATCCAGGAAAACTGTTGAGACAAACAGGTGGTATATCCTCCACCAGAAAAGTTCCACAACTTGCCTATTCTATATTTATTTCAATAGACTTATCACATGCTCTAGTTACATATATTCTTTAGGCTGTCTGATTCGATGATGGCCCATAGCAAAATCACAAAGGGATACAACCAAATCAGACAAGATTGAGACTCTCATAGCATAAATTCTTGATACTAAGCCAAGGTGGGGACTTAGATTGTTCTCATACACAGACGATTTATGGCTGGACAGATGCTTTTGTTTGTGCACGTGTCTATGGTATGGTATGCGGAGTGGCTGTCCACACTGTGCTGTCTACACCATCACTCCTGCCTGTGTAAAGCAATATAAAACTCTCCATAGCATTCTTCTCTCTTGGATCCTCTGACCACATTTTAAACACATGGAGCTGACAGGAGCAATCAACAAAAGTGTCAGAAGCAGAAAGAGGGGAGAAATAGTTCAGGCACTTGTGTTGGTTCGGAAAGGATGTTCGATTTTCTTTTTTTTTTTTTTTTTTTACATATATATGAGATAAAAAGAACATCAGATCATCGGTGTATCAAGTATTCACTAAGAGAATGTATAAAAAGGTACCTTGAACTTATTTGAATGTGCGCTCTATATAGCTCCAAAGGTGACAGGACGGTCATATCACTTTTTCTGTTAGATGTATTTGTTGAACTCAAACTTCTGTATTTCAATATAACAATGTTTATTTTTACAACATTATTTTTATTATTTTAGCATACTCTTGATTACATGTAACAATTTTATTCTTGTTCTTATATGAACAACTTGTATTTGGATAATTTTAACATTTTACAAAAAAATTCACAATTATTCACATACATTCATACCTAGGATTGTAAAAAAAAAATACTTAGATACAATGCTTAGGTACTAAAACTAGCATTGAAAGTAGATTGAGCATAGTATAAGTATAGATATTGAAATAAGTCACATAAATGGGGCAACATATAACCTTTCTTGAATACTCGAGTGGTCTTGATTTACAGTATATCAGAGTAATATAACTATTTTCTGTTGGAACACATTTTTAACTGACTTTTAAAATTATATATAACCTCAATTTGAGTAACTAAAATTGAAAAAAGTCTCCCAACAAAGTGACATTTCTCAGACCTTCCTAAAAGTCTTATAATGCAGCGCAGAATTGAGTTGGCAGAGAGCTCCTAGTTGCCGCCAAAGGAAATTGTCTTCTTGATGTTGCTGCCACATTTGATTGATCGCTTTAATAAAGTTACTTTGACTTTTGCCGAAGAACAAAGTAAAAGTCATGATTTTCGGTTTTTGATAGAAGCTAAAATATTCAACATCCATTCGACATTTACAGCTCAGGAAACCTTCCAAAAAACGCTGTCACAGTCACTGCACCTCTTTGAAATGCTACCATCACCTGCAGAGGACAGTTCTCTCTATCAATGAATCCTTGTTATTATCTTGTGAGTATTTCCCCCCTCAAGTATCTACTCTTCCTCCATCTTCCCTTCTGTATCTGTCATTTTGGCTGCACTCACATAGACAGTGTGGTGTGTCGCGGTGCCTGTGCCATCTCCTGGAACCAAGCGCTGTCTAGACCGCGTTGGATCCAGGGAAGAAGATGGTACAGTGCGCTGGGTGACATCCAAAACTAAAAATCTAACAACCAAATCTAGCCCAGACGCCATGTACCAGAATGTATTTCACACTCCATTGCTCGGCATCAGATGGTTTGCGGCAAGTCCTCTCCTCTCCTACAAGTGAGATTTTTTACTGAGAGGTGCACTGACAATTCAAGACGAAATAGCCTCCGTGCTTTTTGCAGCATAAAAAGTCACAGAACAGGACATGAGGTTGAAGTCATATTTTGAGAAACTTAAAATGGGTTTAGATATATCTTGGTCTTTGTAGGGCTGTCGTTCAAAATGCCTGTATTTCAACTAATGTCAAGAAAAAGCAAGGCACTGTTTAATTACCAAAAATATGCCATGTTGTCCAAAAAAAAAAATAAAACAGCCTGCTTGGTTGTATAATACTCAATAATGCAACTGCTTATGCCATTTCTTTCATTAATCTTTGTCAGTTACTGCATTTGTAGGCGCACCAATTATAACTTTTATGTTGGGAGGTCTGCCCATATACTTATCTCCATGGATCTGTTATTTTGCATAAATTGCTTCTTAGTATGGTATTAATCTTCTATTCTATCTTGCATTTATTCTGTTAAGGTGTCTTTATGGCACAAAATTACCTTGTCTAACATGCATTCGTACTCTGAGCGGTGCTATCTCTCCACAGATCTGACCTATAACCTGATCGAGCGGCGTCACTCGCTTGTCTCCATGAAAAATTACCAAGTGCACCTTTTAAACTGCACATAGCAATTGAATATCCTTATATGCCCCTGAGTGACTCTCCATTATATAAATTGCACCCTGCCATAGGCTCATAGTTGCAACAGTTCAGGTCAGCCTTTCTCATAACGCATCCCTTCCTCTTTCTATAGCCATCTACAGGTCCTTTTATCTGCCTCTACCTTCAAGCCAAACCCCCAATTGGCAGTCTGCTTTGTCACCTCTGATGCCACTGTAGATATCATTGCTGTCACACAGCACAATGCATCCCTGTCGTCCTCTTTCCTCTGATGCTGAGGACAGAAATCAGTCTCCATGGTAACCGTAACCAAGCCCGCTGTTGCCTAGACCAGCGATGTCTGGAGAAATGCTGATGCCACGGAGAATCTATTTACTCACCCAAACACAGAGGCTGCTTACTTCTCGATAAAAGGCAGGATCGTTTCATTACGGTGCCCTTCCCCCCTCTCTCTCTGTCTTATTTACGGTGTTTACTCTGCAAGCTCAATCAGAAGAATAGATTTGTGTTTGTGGCAGATTCCAAAGCTGGAGACAATCCCAGAATCAAAATAACAGATGGGTTTTGATAATATATTTGCTTTTATATTCTTATTATTAGATGCCTCGGATGTGGATGAAGTTTTTTTGTTTGTTTTTTTACATACATTATTGAACAGTAGCCTATTTTGTGTGTAGTGTGTGTATGGAGCTGGTCAAACTAAAACGTCGGAAAGACTGTTCTAGGTTTTAGCTGCATAAAACTGAAACGCTGATTCTCCACGTTTAGTCCTGACTCTGGGCACCAGCAGGAGGCCGGTCCCTGAAGTCCTCAGAGTTTGAGATGGTTCATATGGCACTAACATGTGGGAGAAGTGCTTGATCAGAACTTCAGAATAATCATCTACATATGTTATAGTTTGATACACATACCCTAAAAAACATTATATATCTTTAATCATTGCAAGATAGAGTAAACGCCTTATCTATGGTCTTTGCTGTACAGTTACACTTTCTGTTCTGACCATTTGCACTCCCCAGTCTTACTCTTCTAATTTAAAAAGAACCATTTATATTTTAAATACTTTAATGCCCTTAGCGTAAAAGTTGCATAGTAGCAAAGTGGTGTTTGAAAGTTTTTACTTAAATCTGTCTCGAACTTACTCTTTCCAAAGTCAGAATTTAGCCTTCAAGTATCTGTAATCCTCTGTTTTAAAGTCTGTCTGGGAGAGATTTGCGGCAGCTTCACAGACAAGGATGAAGAGCGCATTTAATTACCGTTTAAAACTTAAAACAAGGTTAAAATGCTCCAACAAAGATTAGGGCCCATTTTGACCATTACAAGAAAGAATAATTACCTCACTATGGGGTTGTGAGCAAATCTATTTCTCCAGTCGAGTCTGTCTCATCTGCTCATTGACAGCTGTTTCCTAGTTGAGAGCAAAACTGAGCTAATAGCAGCTTTACGAGGAGGATTAAAGAAACACTGTGGAAAATAGTTACTGCAAATGTCATGAAAATGGCAACTTGTTTTCAATGATCTCTTAGGTGTCAATATGATAAATGTTTGGTTTATCACCGTGAAGCTGCCAGAAGACTAACGCGCATTTAAAGACCATTCTCTTATGTTGAAGCTAAAACGAGATGAAAGGAGCAGTCAAAATGAATTCAAGTTGAAACGCCGATGACAGTGATGAATGAAGGGGAGTACAAAGAGTCCTGAATTTACTTATTTTTAGAGACACTTTTGTACATTATTAAGTCTTGTTTTGTCTGATTTAGACCTGGTTTAGTCCTGATTTAGGCATAGATTTGCACTTGGAAGTGTTTAATCGTGAAAATCTAATAGCGATAATTGAGTGAACTGTTGAGTGAACACGAGTGAACTGTGCTGGGCAAGATCCTTAAAATAGTTATAGTTGCCCATTACTTTTCTCCCTAAGTAATTCTGTTAGTAACTGTAGAAACTGTAAAATCCTGTAAATTCTCAAAAATACACCCTCAGCTGTTTTTACTGGAGCTAAAATGAGCTCTATTCAGCCTTATTTATCCTGCAAATCACCAAATGTATCCAGAGCCAGTGTTATAAGCTATTCTCCACAGACAAATGTACAGTCACAACAACACAGAGCTAACTACTGTCCCCTTTACACAGCAGACTGTGTCCAAACAGCACATTTACAAAACACACTGATATCAGAACATGACAAACATGACACGCCACATGACAGCACTGATACACTAGTAAAACTAGAGCTTCTGTCATATCTCTGATGTCTTTTAAGCGATCTGCAAAGTCCAAACGCCCGTATAACTGCCACTGTAGTCGTCTATTTGTACTCCCATCACAAAGAGTCGCCGAATAATGATGTGTGTCCATAAAATCCACAAGAACCAGCATATTTTTTTCAAGTGTTCAAAAGAGCGAGGATTCGTCTGGTTGTCAGCACTAAACTGATGAAATGTCTGGATAGTCTTTACAGCCACCTAAAGCTGATTCTGATTGGTCACCTTCACAAGGAGTCTCTCTTTTTAGCCAATCACTGTCGCTAATTCCGTATCTCGGTCATGTTTACTTCCCAAAACAAAAGAAAAACTTTGCAGCTTCACTGAATGACACGAGAGAGTGGAGTCTCACCCGCTGAGACTCACAATAAAATATTACACTGACAGTAATTAACGCTGTTACTAATGCCATTATAGTTAAATGGCGTTATTCCCAACACTGCTAGTGAACAGATGTATTTGCATAGTGCCCAAGTTAGGGGGTACTTGGAGTGTGAAACAAAGCTTAGGGGGGGTACTTGAGAAAAAACATATGGGAAACACTGGTATTTTTTTGTCCATGTTAGTTCATTTTTTTTGCTTTACTTTATACAAATCTGTATTGGGAACAATCCTTACAGAAGTCCATCTTTGTATATGAACATGCACATTTTGATGTGTTCCTTGGCTGTTCATTCTGTCCTTGTTTGAAGACAAGGTTTAGGCAATTAATATATATATGTTTTTTTAGAACAATACGGAGAACATACTACTCTTGATTACACTCATTTTTAGAAGTTTTGAACACTTCTGACACCACAAGATCTATTTGATTTTGTCTGATGTGTTAGCAATTATTTTTACACAAATTTCACTTCATTTATTATTGCATTTTGAAAACAACACTTTCCAGAGGTTTAGTGCTCGACATATGTTCCAGTGATTGGTCTCATGCCCTTGTCGCGGTCTGAATAGCCTCCTCCATCTCCATCAGTCAGTGTGGTCGTAGCTTGTCCCTCCCAGCTGCTCTTTTGTCCTCTGCAGAGACACACGGCTCTCATTGACCTTCAGTGTCTTCATCTGATAACACACATGCCACAGACAGTGACAGACCGCCAGCGTAGGCACATCCACTTATTCTGTTAGCCACTAACAATAAAATGCTCCCCGCTATCAGCCGTCTCTGGTCATCACTAAAAGACCCACATTTATCTGATTTTTGTAATGGCCACTAAAATTATCCGGCCAATTATTACTAAAATTGGAGTCCTTTCTAAAATGGCACTGGCACAGGGTCGATTTTTCATGTATGATGTATTGTGTGATCATAACAGCAGACAAAAAGCTACGGGCGGGACACAAAATTGGGTAAGGTTGTATATATTTGGATATTTTAGCATTGTTTGAAAATCGAACTTCAAATCTGCTTTTTCCCTTGCCAAGATTAATGGAGATATTTGCATTGCATATAGCGAAATATGAAAGTTAGTGCATTTGGTTTTCTTTTTTTGGTGAACCTTGAAAGCAAAATTGGTGGTACAAAATTTCAACTCCACTTCTAAATAGCTGTTATTATTTTTAATGTTCTTTCTCACTCAGCCTCATGTAGAGTTGAAAATGTTTGTGAATTTCTTGCTAAAGGACATCGTGGCTGAGCAGAAACTGAACTATGAACCATATTTGTTGTAAAAATAAATGGTTCTCTGTAAAAGGCGCCTAAAAGTAAGTGAGAAAAGTGTTTCTACAGACAGACCATGGCTTGTTGCAATGTTTCAGTAACACTTCATAACAACTTCACCTTAATTAGCCATAATAAAGCAATAAGAAAGCGTATTAACTGTTTAAGTAATAACCTAACCCCTTAATTAAGTAGTTTGTTGTTAAGTAGTTAGTTTGTAAGCTGTTAATTAGGTTGCTGTGAATCATTTTATAGCATTAATTTCCCATGGAACAGGTTTTAGTGGCAGCTGCATCGTGTTGAAAAAAGTAAAACTTCAAATTAGAAATAAAATAAAAAAAACGCAAATACGCAACACCAAGGCATAAAGGACCCAATTAGGATATCATGTATTCCAGTGGGCTTCAAATACAGAATGTCTATTTATTAAGAAAATTCCTTCAAATTACATCAACAAAAATATTCTCCATCACCTTAATGCAGTTTGAATCCTTTCAGTCCTTTTTCAATCTAATTTCAGTCATTTTTGATGCTTTACAATGGTTTAAACCAGATTTTGAACTGGTCCATTTCTGCCTTGGGCCAGATCCAGTTCTGATTTGACCTGATTTATGCCAACACAATATCAATCCAAATAGAGCAAAACTCTTCACCAGTATCCCCCAACAAACTCCATACTTATCCGGAAACTATTTGACTTTCCCGTGTGCTTCTAACCGACAGATGTAGCGCTCGTAAACCTTGCAGCGGGACAACTGTTCCTCAAAGACTCCTGCGATTGAAACAGCTGACAATAAAAGTGTGCGGCCCGCCTGTCCTGGATGCCGACTTGTCACATAAACGGGAGACGCCGCTGCTCTTGATCAGTTTACAGTTTACAGGGAGGAGTAATGGCCCTCTTTCTGACAGCTAAAGATGGATGAGTTTATGCTTTATAGGTCTGTACAGATGGTGAGAGCTGGCTGCCATAGTCTCCACCGAAGATTAAGTTTAATTTGTTTGAAGACTTGTGGTGTTCACTGTTGGCATGCCAATATCAATACAATACATTTTTAATATGGTTAAAGATGGGATAAGAACTTTTCTCTTTGAATTTGTCCTCTGCATTTGACCTATCCTTCAACTGGGTCAACCACTGGGTCAACCTGTCAGGAGCAGTGGGACCCATCTCCAGGTCTTTGATGAGGGAAATCCATCCAGACAGAGAGGAGAGTATGCAAATTTCACACAGAGAGTCTAGCATTAGCTGTCAGTGTGAAGAGTCCTGCATAGTTAAGTGCTCCCAGCTCACCTCACTGTTGTAACGGTGGACACTATTTGACATGGAACACAGTGAGAACTCTGGACAGCCCCAGTGTGATCCCACAGACATGAAAACCAGCTGGCCACCTGCCACCCCGTCTGCCGCGGGAAACTGGGCAGGTGCGCTCCGAATGCTACATCTCAAATTTATGTGACAGTCACGACCTAAAGAAGCTAATGCCATCATCTGCTGTGAGAAACATAATATGGTCAAGTTGTTGTTAAGATTATCTAGAAATATGTGCGGATAATGAAGCTAATTGGAGACAACTGCAACCTTTATAGTTGTCAGTAATATTTAAAAAAAATATTCTCCTAGAGTTTATTTTTGTAACATTGTTTTGTTTCAATGTTATTTCAAAAATAACTCAAGTAATCAGGCAAAAAA
Source organism: Periophthalmus magnuspinnatus (assembly GCF_009829125.3). Lineage (NCBI taxonomy): Eukaryota > Metazoa > Chordata > Actinopteri > Gobiiformes > Gobiidae > Periophthalmus > Periophthalmus magnuspinnatus. The sequence goes on from NC_047134.1 coordinate 18,533,577, forward strand.
AAAAAAAAAGTAATAAAAGTTAGATTTTTTGAAGAGTCGTTATTTTCTTTTTTCATTTTTTTTTTTTCATAAAACTTTTAGAAAAAAGCAGAGTTGTTCAGTTTGTACTTTGCCTTGTGTCCTCAAGGCAAAGTGCAATTGCCTGTTGAGCTTTATTTTATTAAAAGTGTTTTGTTTTTTGTGGGATTGGCACAATATCATTTTAGAGGTAGCCTACTTCAAAGAAATATCAACATATTCATATTTGTCATTATAGCCCTAATGGCAAGTTCCTCTCATCAAGTCTAACTGTATCTAAAGTAGTATGGAAGTGTTATGAGACACAGTTTCTATGAGACGAGACTCAAGATTGCGACCGCAAGAACGGCACAAGGCAAGACTTATTTTTTTAACATTATTTAGAGTAAGTAAATTGTCCAGTTCAATTTGAGCCTCACCATTTTTGATTTAATTTATTTAATATTTTTCTGTCATTGTAGTACTACTTTTTGGATCTAAAGCTTCTCAACTTCGCCACCAATTTTTTGTCAAATCCAAATATAAATCTCAAGATCTTTTTTCTCAAGTGTGCAGAATCTTGTGGCGGTTTTGTCTCGTGAGAGTTTATGGCATCAGACCTTGTCCCATCTGTACTATACTAACAAACCTTTGTCCATTAGGTCTATTTTTGCTTATCCTTTAATTCAATCAATGTGCAATTCGAACAGTTCCATAAGTCTTTGTCATTCAACACAATTTAGTTTTGTTCTTTTATAGTAAATGTAAGAAAGTGGAGGCTACATGCCCATAATTTGATGTTATGGTAGTAGAGACATATGTAGCCAGAGTGGATGTACTTTGCCTTTGACTCCACACCGCTTCACCACAAGTCCGCTGCTCCATCCTAGGACCAAGGCGCTGAGCTAATGGGATTACGTGGGTTTGAAGCTCTCATAAATGAAGTCCCCAGTGTGGAGAGGGGTGCCCCTGCTCTCCCATAACCCTCTTTAAAGCCGGGCCTTTCACAGTCAGTCAGAGAGAGATGCTAAGGCTGCTACAGTGGCTGCTCTGTCAAAGCTGATGTAACAGAGAAGGCATTTCCCTTTGTAGCAACGCAACAATGAAATGTATATTGATTTTATTATGAAAACCCAAGCCTGCGTAGCGTTTTGTACAGGTTGCACAACATTTTGCATCAGGCTGGGGAGACCTGGGTCACAAGGCATACTTCATTTTCAAGTTGTTGTTTTTGTATAGTAAAGCTCTTATAGATAATGCCCAGGTTAAATGTTCAATTAATGTGAAATGTGATGAATTACTAGATACATTTGCACATGAATATAACACCTCTGGTAATAAATAGACAACAAATATGTTTGTTCAAAATGTGATCGTTTTATTGTATGTTAACTAAAAACTGTGTCCTAAAAGTTGATGGATGTTATAACCAGTGGTGGAACGTAACCAAGTAAAAGTAGTAAAGTAAAAGTGGTAAAGTACAGTACTTTACTACATTATATACGTTTCAGGTAAATGTACTTTACTTAAGGACATTTTAAAGTGGATATTTTTACTTTTACTACATTTGAGAGCAGGTAGCTGTACTTTCTACTCCACTACATTTTGAACATGACTGAAAAATAAGTTTGTTTGTTTTTTTTGTTTTGTTTTTTTTATAATTCTCTGAGACATGCTGAAACGGGGTTTATTACAACACGTTTGTAGTCTGAGCAAACATAAAAACCTATCAATTTAATCATTTCTGTTGAACAAAAGTCAGCGCAAATCTTTATCAGAATCATACATTTGAAGCTTCACTAGAGCTCAAAATCTGCACGAAATACTTTACTATATACTCCTCTTTAAATACATTTTAAAACAGGCATTTTAATACTTTTACTTAAGTAGATTTTTTTCATGTGATACTTTTACTTGAGTAATTTTTTGCTCCTGTATTTGTACTTTTACCTAAGTAACAAAATTTAGTACTACCACACCTCACAGCTCTGGACACCTACCATTTGTATGTTTTCATTCACGTCTTCATGTGATTGTCCGTTGCAGAAATGTGAGTTCGGACGGGGCTGAGGCTCGACGTCGGCTGAGGGAGTGTGATGGTTTGGTGGACGCTCTTCTCCACGCTCTGCAGTCGGCTGTGGGCAAGAAAGACATGGACAATAAGGTAATGCAGTATGAATGTTCAGCTAGTATCTACTGGACTAGAGGGACAGGGCAGGTAAGTTTGAGGTGAACACATTAGAATATAAAGTAGTTTAATTGCTTTTTGTTTAGTTTTTTTTTCTTAATTAATCTGGTGAAAATTAAATGAAAACAAATTACACATATTTTAGACTGTGTTTATTGTTACATTTATAAATAATCCATGTCAAAATCTTCATTAACATATTTTCCTCAATAATCAGTGACCATGTTTTTCTTTAATCAGTGATTTTAAAACAGTTGCGTTAGGCTAAATGTCACCAGAAGATGTGCACAGCAAAAACTCTGAGACAGTCTGTCGTGTCCTTTATTACAGCACGGACACTGTCAGTGATTTGTCAAAGTAAGTTTCATATTCCTTCACTGACTTTACTGCATAAATCCCTAATTTGATGATTGATTAGATGTTTGAAGGTTATCTTTCCATTGCTTCAGTTCAAATTGATAAAGAAATTACAGAAGAAGATGAATCATGCTGTTTTGGACACATCACAAAGTTAGACCTCATTTGTCTTTTTATGTTTTAGGTCATGGTTCAGAGTCAGCGTATGCATAATTTTGGACATGAAATGAATGTTTTTCTTGACTTTCATTTTCTTTTTAGTCTGTGGAGAACTGTGTGTGCATCATGAGAAACCTGTCGTACCACGTTCACAAAGAGGTCCCAGGGGCTGAGAAGTACCAGGACCCCAACGGACTGCAGGCCCCAGGGTCAGCAGGGCCTCAGAGGAAGAAGAAGGATGACGGAGGCTGTTTTGGAGGCAAGAAGGCCAAAGGTGAGGAGGTGAAAAGGGAGAGAAAATAGATTATTATAGAGGATCACTTTAAATAGCTGACTTTTAGTGTATCAGAAAAATCATTTTAAAACAAACCAGGAACAATATGTGCATCGAAATCATAATGTAGACACAATAAAAATCCCAATTAAAATAGCCTGCAGAATTACTACAGAAGGGTTTTAATTAAGCAAGCAGCACAGCAAACAACAAATAAAAAAAACAAAAAAACAACAGGTGTTCTGGGATACAAATTATTTTCATCTCAAAAGAGTTCCAGAAATGTCAGCCATCTTGATAGAGTGCTTTGTCTTTTAATGAAATGATTTTGATATGAAAATTATTTTCAGATTAAAGATGGAATTAAGAGAGATTTTTTCACACATTTTACGCACATGCCAGCATTTATTACATTTTTTTTGTAGCAAAGTCTGCTTTTATTTCAAGGTCCTATATTATGCAAAATTTGGTGGGTTTTAAGCCATGTTAGAATATTGTTACCTCATTAAAAACATACCTAGATGTTTTGTTTCATTCATACGTTACACACATTATTAGTCTGTCTTCATCTCTAAACCTCAGAATGCTCTGTTCCACATTGTGATGTCATGAATCAGTAGTTTTCAGGTTAACAACTCCTTTTTTACCTTTAGTTCAGTAGAGATTGTCAATTACATGGCTGAAATGATCCAAATGATTATAGTGAAGATGGAAGGTGTGTGGAGTTTAAAACCACATCGCAGCACTTCCTGTGTTACCACATGACATCACAAGGTGGAACAGAGTGTTTGAAAGAAGAACTCAGCCTAAACGTGCATTTTAAACAGGTGTGAATGAAACAAAACAAAATTCCAGGTATGTTTTTGAAGAGGATACACCATTAGAAAATAGATTAGAAAATAGCTTAACACGGGCTCTTTAAGCAATTATATTATCTGATTTTATACCTTATCTTGAGCGTTACTTTTAGTGCATGCGTCTGGCAAAGTCCTTTTGTCTTCCTTTTAAATGACACTATTCGTATGTGTCTTTATCGGCATGCTCCTTGGCAGTTAGCTAAACAACATTGTTATCTCCACTCTTAAGTCTTTACAGCAACTGCAATAATGGCCACAATTAATCAGTCAGCCAATGAGGTGTGATCTTGCAACTAGTGACCTTTTGACCCCGGACTACTCACTGGAGAATTGCTATCGCACATTGGGGTCGGGGCATCACTGGAGCGTACTTGTATTCAAACAGACAAACTAATTACCTGTATACATATGTACTCACACTTTGGCTAATGAGAGGTGTTTAGCTCTTTTTAAGCCTTAAGGTGTTTGTGAAGGAAGAGGAGTAGGTATAAATAGTTGAGAGGAGATCTGTCAGCTGTACACTCACGCCTTTTTAGCTTTATGTAATACAGTATAACAAAAATAAACCCAGGATATTTTTGTTAAAACATGAGCAAAAAACATGTAAAAATATACAATTCAACAACCTTAAGAACCTAGAGTTTTATCACTTAACCAGTGGCAAATGCTTGTTTGTCTTTTAGTGGTAAACAGGTACTAATTATTTTCAGAGCTGCTTTTCTTAATACTAAATGATAAATTAATACTTAAAACACTCCTGCTATTCCTACTATTAAATCCTTGTTTTTACTCACCTCAATTTAACATGGCAAACACTTAACAGGTCCGTATTATATTGATGTGCTTTTTCCTACATGTTTTATTAATATCAGGTGAGCTTTCAACAGTATTTTTCATCACACTTTTATTTTATCTATGTCTTTTCCAAAATCTCCTTGAATACACATTCTTGGAAACCCTCTTATGAGGTGCTAATGGCTCTCCTCCTTCTCAGTAGTCTATTTCGCTGCCTAAATCATGTTTCTTTTATTATCCTCCTTAACTGACACTTGGTTTGGCTTCTCTATTCTATTCAGACAAAGCTAGCATCCTTTTAGTGAGAGGTCTTCACATGCCGTAGACTGCACTGCATTCCCTTGATGTGCACACAGTTTTCACCTTAACTCTCCTCTTCTCTCCCTGCTTTGTGTTTTATGGCATTGCTGCTGCCTCCTTGGCTAACTATAGAGGAATGGTTTAATCAAGGTGAGTGTGCTTTTTAGACTACACATCGTTCACCCCTCTCTCGCCCCTTTCTTCTGCTTCTCCCAATGCCCCCAGCTGCTGTAGAAAATAGTTGAAAGTAGTGTGGGCTCTTTTCCAAATAATCCAAGAAAGGAAAGAATAACTTGGCTATAATTTTGGCACATCGCACATGCAGGTTTTTGCTCTGCAGTCCCAATTAGAAGAAGTAAAAAGTTTTAAAAAGTAATTGAAACGTTTAAAGATGTTTTCAGTAGTACTTAGTAAAGCTGGTCAAATATTGCAACAAGATAATAAACTTATATACAGTTTTTAAAGTTCAAACTATCAAGAGATATACCAAGAGATATCCTATAGAACAAGGCCTAGTATAGAATGTTAGAAATTTACAATGAATGATATGATGTGCATTATAAGCATTTTACTGTTTTCTCAAATTAAAAATGTTAGAACTTGCTATACAGAAATTCTTAGAGCAAATCTTTTGTATAATGGAGCTCATTGACCACCCGCCCTGGTTCTGGAAGTGAATTTCCCATATATTTTTATCACAGACTATATTAAAAGTTTGAAAGCTCAGCACTAATCAGCTATGTTTCAACTAATGACCACGCAGCCTATAATTTAAAATGCATTTCTAAAACTTTATGAAGTGCTAAGTTATTAAAACATTTCTCAGAATTTAAGTTTTAAATGTGCTTTTTGGACTTAAAACAAATGTGTTTTGGACATAGCTGGTTAGCCTCCACGATGTCTTTGAACTGTTAATATTACATCTTTTAGAAAAGTCTGGGGAAAATGAATGGAAAATTTACTTCCGGGCTTAAAGGTGGGCTTGACTGTTGCACGTTATGGACTATTTAAACAAGTTTCAACTTTGTCTCACTTACATATGGTTAAAATCTCTTTAAATAAAGCTTGAAACTTTTAGTATACAGTTTTGTTAACATTGTGCATAAATTGATTAATACAGGGTAGCTTGGTTTGTTTCCTTTCCACTGTATAGTCTTACACTACCCGGAAATTTCACTTCCTCCTAAGTGTGGGGTTGGCCTTTCTGTCCGTCTCCCCCTCTCCTTCTGCTGTCTCTTGGGCATGTCCTTGTGCACGTGAGGAGACCATTATCTGGCTGCACCATAGTGACTGGACCACCCCCATCCTGCTCTATGTCCCCTGTGTCTTTACATTATTCAAAGTGTTTGCCATCTCCGGAAATGCCTCACACCTATAAGACATGCAATATAGTGGATATAGTACTGTGCAGTGTTGTAGATCTAAAATGCATTTGTCCATCGCACTCCAACGATTTGATCTCAAACTTCATTGTGGAAAATATCATATCTGTCGCTTTCTTCAGTGAGTGCATGCATCATTCATATAGTCTTCATTCTGTCTGCTGTCTGTCAAGGCCAAAATTAGGCCGATATCTTGGTAATTTTTCACAACATTACCTAAAAAACAAGATGGTATCTACAGGTAAAATGTTTTACATATTTTGTGCGGGTAAGGATTTAATTTAGATTTGAGATAAGAAGTTTGAAGTTCAAAAATATGATTAAATAGCTAATGGACTTGCTGTTTTATCACCTGATCTTCTTGTTTTCTTTACACAGGCAGAAAAAATGGTGAAAACGACAAAAACTATGACACGTTGGATCTGCCCAAGCGCACTGAGCCGTCAAGAGGTAGGCTGCGTGCTACAAAGAAACTTTTTTGTATAGGCTCTGCGCTCAGTTGTATTGATACTGTGGAGGCATAAAAGTAGTGTACGACAAGAATATACGAAGTGTTAGAAGAGAATATGGCTCTGCTTTGTTTGGGATTCAGAGATACGGTTGAGTTACAATGGTATGTGGGAAAATGTGTGCTTTGCCATCTGGAGCTTTACATGGATGGGGCACTTGAATACATCTTTATCTTTTCTCAGTGGTCCTCCATTTGAATATATTTCCAGCATAGTCTGACCAGTCCAATAAAAACAAATGATTATAACATTTTGATACTTTTCATTCCAAGCTACATATTGGCACTATTTACTATTTTTTATTGGTTGTGTCTAAGGCTGCACAATTTGGGGAACATATCTACTGTTATTATCCTGACAAGGTTTGCGATTGTGATTAGATTTGCAATTTTTGTTTTGATAATAACATTCTGTTCAAAGTTCACAGAAGAATTAAAAACTGAAATATGAACCGGCAAGAATCAGCTTTCAGAACAGAGTTGTACAGACCTAAACTACAGGGTTTTATGCAGAATGAGACAGGATATCTTGTTGTTTTTGTGAGAATTATGGTACTTCAAAAACTAGCATTGCATTTTGCTAATGCTGTCCATTCAAATTGTGATTTTCGATCCAATTATGATTAATCTTTCAGCCCCATTTGTGTTTCTATCCATTAGAATGAACATACAACAAAACTATTATTCATTTATTTTTATGGCATCTTGTTTGATTAATTATTGCTGTAAAGGATTTAACAAATAATTATAATTTTCTTGTGATGGGCCTGGCTTGTCCGCTGCAACATTTAAATATCTGAAAGAGGGCCACAAAGTCCAAGGACATGTGCTCTTTTCATAACATTGAACTTAAATCCATAATTACTCGGCTCGTCTAGTTTATCTGCATTTTCCAAACCATTATGCAAAAATGGACTGGGTTGTATATTGTACTACATTTTGGCAACTCCAAATATCCATAACTCAATAGAAACCTTGTTTGGAGTACAGTCTGTTCCAATTCAGCTTTACCCGCTACATACAGCCATAACCGTCATTATGCCAGATTTGTACTCAACCCACTCCACACTGCCCAGCCCCTAATCCAATGTGTATTTACTTGCCTCGTGTGGTATTTACACTTCAGCTCCTCCGTCAGAGTGTAGTGGCAGGCGCTCAAAGTCAATAGCACTTCCTGTCTGACTGCTAATTAGCCACATTAGCAGGGCAAAGTGGGCCCTCATTAGCCCACATCTCGCACTTAGTCGCAAAGCTTTCCCCGAGTTAAGCTGATTTTGTACTTTTTATCTCTTCTCCAAAGTGAAGCAAATTAGTTGGGCTTGATATTAGCTAGTGCTTTTCACAAGTTATCCGCTGATCGGGTATAACATTAGGACCACTGACACTGTGATTAACAGGTAGCTGTTTAGAACTTTTTATTATGTGTGGTCCCTCGTCAGTGAAGGACATTTATGAAGAACTTATAATATTTTGAAAAAGTTGTGCATGATTTTTCTGTAACACTTTAAAATAACTACACTTTCAGTAGCGGTTATGGTTGGGAGTTAGAGTTTAAATTAAGTAGCTACTAAGCCTGAATTATTCTTAATAAACAATTACTTATTATGAAATAACTATTTGTTCATGCTTAATTAAGGCCAATTGAGGTATAATTATTTTAAAGTGGTGCAGATTTTTCATTCTCAAAAACGGCACTTCTTTTAGGGAATATTATTATTTATTATCACACACACAAAAAAAACCCAACATATTGGATGATGGCTGTCTTTGCTGGTCTAAAGTGCAATTGCCCAGTTAAATCAAATCAAAACTGCAGTGCACTTGTATTGCACGGTGCTGCGCATTAGGCATGTGGTCGCAAGGATTTTGCCAGATTTGTGTCGCTAGCTAGCAGCAAATAGTTATTTCTATTAACTATAGAATATTACAGCATTGATTGGAAGTTTTAATCCCAAGGAGGCAATTATCATTAGGTCTAAATGTCACTTGAAATGTTTGCTATTTAGTTCACCACAGCTTTCTCTCGTGCAGACAGGCCAATCATGTTTGACATTTATTAGCTTGGCAAACAAGTGGGCAGCCGTAATGAGGGCAGAGATAATAGGTCTCATCACAATAATAAAACCCCAAGTGCCTTTCAAAGAGTATTGATCATTTCTTTCCTTTGCAGAACATTAAAGCACTACTTATTCCCCTCAGAGTTGATGGCTTATTTAACTTTACTCATATTGGCTAAAGGTGCACTATGTAACTTCCCTCAATGTCTCGGTGAAGTTTCTTTGCCAGAAATATTTTACAATATGGCATTAAACGGAGCCAAATTCAATGGGTTCAATTGGGTCTGTGTTTTTATTGCCAAGGAAACTTGAAAAACATGCAATCCTAGTGTCAGCAGGATTACCTCTCCACAGATCTAACCTGTAACTTGACCTGATGGTGTCACCTGCCTCTCCATAAAGTATAGTTTAATGCCATACTGTGGAGTGCGGAATATTTTTGGCAAAACAGTAACATCTGCATGGAGGTAAGTAGTTATGGACCCTCTACCAGAAAAGTTACACAGTGCACCTTTAAATACTTTACTATATTTTCTCCTTCTTTTTCTTTTACTCCGCTTTTCTCTGACAGCCAATAGTATTGAAGCGTGCCAGCAAAAAATGTTGATACTTTTATACTATTACTATTATTATACTATTTTTTTAATATATATTTTTTAAACCACTGTCTAGTTACCGCAAATTACCCCAACAAACCTGGACTAATAAAGATGCTTACACAAAGCAAATTATTTTAAGCTATTTATCTATCATCTTTTTCTATTGCATGTACCATTTTCCTTCTGTTCTATAACTGTGCGGTGCAATACTAGAATTTCCCCACTGTGGGACTAATAAAGGTATATCTTATCTTATCTTACACAGGGCAGGGCATCCGGGGTAAAAACCTAAATCAATATCCTCGTCAGTGTTGTTGCCTTTTGATAATGGAAAAGTCAAAATAAAAGAAAAAACAAAAGTGCCTGTGTCTATTTTGTAGTAAAAGTCAATAGGATGGATTTTCACCTGAAAAATACGTGACTGTGTGGTCACCGGTCATCTCCTTCTTTAGAGGACAGAGGCAGCAGTGCCACGGCGATGGCCCTGCGAGATATTGGAGATTACATGTGTATCCAGGAGCAGATCTGATGACAGAGGGAGAGTGGGGTCAACACAGGCAGAGGCAGCAGCAGTGATTAATCTTTGGGTGTGTTTGGGTTTAGGTCTGGGCCCGGACAAGGAACAGAAATATACAGCACAGAGGAAATACCACCAAGACATATGGGATTGCTACTACACAATGAGGTTAAGTGAAGGTCAAGAGTACACTGACTATGCCTCATTATTAGATAAAAGTTACATACACATTTTTTTTATTTTAATATCGTGCCAACACTATTCACAGTTGTTATGGAGGCAAAGACCACTGTGTATTCTGATGCTCTGAATTTGTTGTGAAAATTTGGGGAAAAAAAACCTGGAGAAATTTTCGCAGGGCTGTAATGGTCTATAGTCAGTTCTACAGGGTGTCCATTAAGTCTCTTTACAATTTAAAAATGTTATTACAAAGGCAAGTGATAAGATATATTCATTAGTTTTGTTCTATTGTACGTGGTGGTTATAAAAGTTTTTAATCACATTGGGGTCTGCGTGTTCATGAGTTTCTCAGTCAAACATTTCCAGACCATTGGATTGGAAGGGATGGACCAATTCCACAGGTCGCCACGTTCACCAGATTTCACACCTTTAGATTTCTTTCTATGGGGCTATGCTAAAGATATTGAGTATTGAACAAAGATAAAGGACATTACTGAACTAGAGCAAAAGATACAGATGTGATTGCAGCCACTGATGAGGCTCTGCTACACCGAACATGGCAAGAAATCCAGTATCGTCTTGATGTGCTTCGTGCGACTAATGGTGCTCATATAGAGGTGTATTAAATGAGGTTGAAAACTTTGGAAACCACTGAGTGCAATAGAACAAGTCTGATTAAATAAAATATCTTATCAATTGCCTTTGTATATATATTTTTTTTTATTGTAAGAGACTTTATGGACATCCTATACATTTTCTTGTGTCTAAATCCATCTTCTGAAAGGGTTTTATGCTTGCTTTGGCATTTTAAATATGGATTTTGCCATATAGGGGTTAAATAACTAATTTGCTATCAGTAAAAGCAAGATTAAATGGTATATTAAAGAAACATGTCCTGGTACTTCACAAGTTCTTTGGTGTGAAACTGCAGGTCACAGTGGAGTTATGTGGTTTAACCTTTTCAGCACAATCATTTATTACCATTCAGCATAAAAATCCCTTTATATTTAACATTTATAATACTGGGTTTTAACCTTTCCCTGAACCATTGTGCTTGAATTATAATATGATCACAGACTTTATAATCTAAATGTGAGTTCAACTGATGGTAACGATGTCTAGTTTATTGAAATCTTTGTTGATATAATTTAAGTGGAAGTTGCAGGTTCACGCCTCTTGTTCACAATGTGTCTCTAATGGAGTGATTGAGTGAGTTATTTTTGTCTAGTTTCAACAAATGGTACTTAGGAAATGTTTAATTAAAGAAGTTTGGAGTAAGTGGCACTGCATTAAGTGTGTCATTCTAAAACAAAAACAAAGCTGCATTTCATTAAAAAACTGGTTGGCACACACGCACTTGAGATGATGAAATATTTATTACATTTTTCCAGACGATTCTTACAATCTTATATTACGCAAAATTGATTTTTGCAAGTTTTAAGCCATGTTATAATGAAACGAAACACAACTCCAGGAATGTTTTTGATGATTAAACAACATTATAACATCTCTGAAAAAACAACTGACCTGTAATTTTTGTCTTGTGGTCTCACTTGATTGTCTCTAAGGACAACATTTCAGGCTGCAACATCATCTTGGAGAAAAACAAGTGGCTGTCCCTCCACCAGAAAAGTGACATAATGCAGCTTTTAATAGAAGTTACATCAAATCATCAAGAAAATCTGTTGCTACCTATATATTGTGCACCAAATCATCTTATAATTACATGACACAACCAGAATGGCACACGTTGTTTCACTGATAGAAATATTCACCTGAAAACTCTACTTCAACTTAATTAGCTCTATATCCCTATAGCGTTTCTCTTATTTCTCTTTGGCAGACTTATATCTCTTTTCATTGTCAAAGGTGTCACAAAACAGCAGCCAGCGTTTCGCCAAGAATCCACGTATTTTCAGTCAGATCTGTCAGCTTGCCATAATTAGAGGTGTTTCTTGTCTTGAAAAGATTGAGTATATGTTCCTATTCCCGCTAATGGCTTCCTGTGTGATGCTGATTGATCACAACGGCATTAAGTAGTGCTAATTAGGCCTAGTTTGGCGAAAAGCCATCTCCAGCTGGATAAAACTTACTATACTATATTTTAAACTGTCTCGCCATCTCAGATCCTAATTTTTCTTTCTCTCTGCCACTTCAGTGCACCCCTCATCCCGCTGAGATTTATTGCACTGCCGTTGCCTCTCGAACACACACGGAGCAATTGAGAAAACAGCGGGGTTTACCAAGGCGACAACAACAAAATGACGCATCCAGCCACTTTGTCTTGCAGACTGAGCATTTAATTTCAAGAGAGGTCTTAGCTTTGACAAATAACACCGACATAGGCAGTTATGTATCACACTGGATAACCATCCACAATACAGTCCCTATTGTGATTTTGGAGTACGTTTGAAGGGTCAGTGTGTAACTTTTCTGATCAGAGGTTGGCCGCCCTGTTGTCTCCCTGAAGATGTTATTACTTTGTCTGGAATTTTCCACAGTATGGGATTGAACTTGTCTATTTTTATTTTATTTTAGTTTTTATTGCTCAAAAAAACAATTTTAAAAACCTGTATTCTTATTGTGAGTTGGGTTGCCTCCACAGATCTGACCCAGAACATGGCCTTTATTTATATAGCACAATTTGTACACAAGGTAATTCAAAGTGCTTTACAGAATATTGTGGAACATTTACGACAAAACGACAGGATTTCCATTGAGACGAGCAGATGCCGCACCCTACAACAGGAAAGTTACACCGTGAATTTAATTGCAGAGGCTGTGGAGGTCGTCTCACTTTAGGCTCATAGTTGCAGAGATATCGCCCATCACAGCGCACTTTTATTTGCTTTTAAAATGTATTTTTATGAGAATACTTGTGTTTTTATCATTTATTCCCACTTAGCTAATTTTAGTTATTTTTTTATGCATCAAGCTAACACAACCCATTCAACAAATTACATTACTTTATTATATTAAATCATCTTCTTTTCAAGGACCACAACTTCACAATATGGTTTAAATGTGAATTTGTTATGTATGAAAACAATGATACTGTAGTTGTAACAAACTAGAAATGAACAAAATTGACTAAATTAATATCTCTTTTTCTTTTTTTGGAGTATCACAGTAAAGATAATCAGAAGATATTTTGGAAGTCCATAGAAATGTTAAAAAATATAGCTTTAATTGTAGTAGCTGGGTGTGTAGTATCCCGTAGATGCGAAACAATTGTACCTATAACATGCACAATCTCTAAAAATAAAGGCACAAACGGCTAGGTTATTTTTGCAGTGTATACAGTTTTTCTACAAAATCTCATAACACGCACCATTCTCGCATAGACCCTATTTGGACCCTTTCATAGCTTTTTTTAGTGCTGCAAATCTTACCCTCTCGAGAAAAGTTTGGACACCTCTGCCCCACAGTTGAATTAATAAAACCCAGCCCCACTTTCTGCTCTTGTGCTATAATAGCTGAATGCATGAATCAGATCTTTTCTTATCCCTGCGCCGTATCTCTGTGTCTGTCGGAAAAGCTATGGTCCTGCCTGAAGGCGAGATGAACATCCTGCCGCACTGAGCAAATATGTTAAGGCACATTCATTTTTCAAGATAAAGCATCTCTGTGTCATTAAGTGCTGCCAGCTCCCATCCGCGGCCTTCTGTCCTCCCACAAAAGCAAAGTTTTAGCTGCCTACTTTGTTGCAAGTGATATTCACAAATTATGCACATGCTACTGCAGTTTCTTTACAGTGTAGGTGCACAGTAACTAAAGCTTATGTTAAAGTATTGTTGTGTGAAACTGTTAATTAAGTATAATGCAACTAAACCATTTGCTGTAGTACTTCTACAACTGCAACGTAACTATTAGTCCCAAGGATATCTCAAAATACTCCAAGGCCTAGTTGTACTCGCCAAAATTATAACACTTTAAAATAATGTTTGCTTACTACTGTCCCAAAACCTCTGATTAGGAAAATGTGGTTCAACCTAAAACATGCAAAATAAGTCAAATCCTCCAGTTCTGCGGTGTCAAACTCAATTTTACTGAGGGCCATATCAGCAAAATGGTTAAATAAAATACATACAACATTTTCAAACTGTCATACATTTTAATTTACCTTGTCGCGGGCCACATAAAATGATGTGGCGAACTGCATTTGGCCCCCGAGACTTGAGTTTGACACATGTGCTCTAGTTAAATGATGCCCACTGCTCATGACACGTTGCACCAGCAGCATTTAAAGACGGGTCAAATGCAAATACAGTATTTCTTAACTTTTCTGACATAAGGAAGTTTATAGAACCATTGATTGAGTAACTTTGAGTTTTACTGACCATGTAAATGTACCAGATACCTACAGAATGATAAGATAACTCAATAATTATATCAGATTTTCGGTGTGGGTTTACATGCACAAAAGAAATCTGATCATCAACAACAAATCAGTTAGATTTTTTGCGTAACTTGTATTTGGAAAACTGAGTACAAATAAGTTTACTTTTTGTCTTTACCACATTAACATAACATGACATTTCGACAAGTCCAGAAATCAGATACAGTCCGATCTTTATTATGTATGTAAACATAGCCAGTGAAATAGTTTTCGCCCTACTTTTCCACACTTTCCCATTCTACTCTTATACAATCTATGATGGTGAATACAAACCCGCTCGTCATGGCCTGTCCAGCAGCTCCGGGCCCTGCTCCTGTCACCCCTCTGCTCTCCCTCCTCTCTCCTGTCACATTTCACAGTCTAATCCCAGGTACAACTGCAGCCAGCACACGCTCCCGGCTTCGCACACACACGCCGAGGGGCTTGTCACCTTTAAGAATATATATATATAGGGCATGTACACAAACAAAGGCATACATTAATTTAACACCTTCCTCATAGGCACGCATAGGTTCACACACTCTCACTCGCGGTTTCCCTGACACATCGCGTCCACTCTACGCAGGCATGAGTTCAGACTGTCTGGCACCCATGATGTCTGTGTTGAGCCTCTCTCATTACATTTCTCACAGTGCTACACCTCAGCTAAAGCCAGATATACAATACAGGGCTAAGGCAAAAGCTGTGCATTTATTTTTTGAAGAACGAGCAAATGTTTTTCTATACTTTGAAGATGAGCTACAAATTGTTTCAAAGGAGTTGTCAGTTTGAGAACCACTTAAGATTTTACTAGTTTTACTTTTATTTGACTTGTATTGCTTTTAATATGGACTGCTGGAGTGAAAAAGAGGTTTATTTCAGATAATATTGTATTTTATATATGTATTATGCAGCATTTTGGAAGCAGTTAGGGTTAGGTTTTGTAGTGTGCAATTTAAGTTTATTTGATAGATTAATATACTTTTCTAATCTTAACTTGGTGTGGTTGGATAGTACCCGAGGTAAATATTCATCGTAATTTTATATCAATTTACAAAAATATAGGAAGTAGCGTGTGTTCTAAAATGGCATCTCTCTACATAAATGAGCTGTCATCAATCCCATTCATCCATTGTGTAATTTAAGTTTTGGTCCTTTATTTTAATCATAAACTTCACAAAAAATACAAAACTAGAAAAGACAAGCCAAGATTTTTAGTATAACCTTGAATATAATTATGTAATTTTTTAGAGGTATGAGTAGTAGTACTAACCTGACATATATATTTTAAATAATTTTTTCACAGTATTAAAATTGCATCACCCACCTACAGTGCACTGCATTTCATGAACGATACAATACACCCCAGCCCAAGTGCAAACTTTTTTACTGGCTTATGTTTATCAACTGTATGTATGTTATATTTGTATTTATTAAAGGGACCATGCATAATAAAAACATGATAATGTAAAATATACTAAATAAATGTGCAGAATTGTAGCCAAAGCTCATTTCTATCCTTAGCCCAAAGCTGGACCGAGGCTGTACGTCATAACAGATTTGTTTTCCATCTAATTATATCATCCACAAATGACACTATGTTCACAGTCTTTTGTTCTTTAGCCCACACCAGATGCTAAACGGTCCACTCACTTTCTCCACAACTCATTTGAGATTAAAAGTGAACCCCGCTTTTGTGCACAGCTGTTGATGGTCCAATCACACAGCCAGTCCAATAAGGCTCCACTGTTCTGACCAATTTACTCTGCTGCCTTTGTTGTCCATGAAAACCTAAGCACAAAAGAGAAAAAAAAAAGACTAATTATGAGAATAGCCGGCAGCTCACAGCTGACATTTTGGATCTCCACATCTCACCTCTCCAGGGCATTTCTCAGTGATGAAAAAGAGTGATAATAGAGCGACAATGGATAAAAAACAAATTTGGAGAGCGTCATTTCACTGGGACCACCTTGTGTTTTGATAAAAGTACAAAGCTTTGCATAATCATGATATTCCTGGGAGGTCTTGGAGAGATTGTCGGCACCACGCATTGTTAGTGGAATGAAGTCCTGAACAGATTAGCGGTGCACTGAGGCATAGCAGCGTTTATCCACCTGTTTCTGGCAAAGCTACATGCTCACAGCTCTGACTGTAGAAAGACTGAGACAACCAGAAGGCTCTTGGATAGCAGTGATCAACGTCAGTAGTAGTAGTAGTAGTAGTAGTAACAGAAGTGGATAGTACTCCTGTTACATTTAATATCAAGTTTATTTTAATTAAAAGACTCTAACTCAGGGGTGTCCAAACTTTTTTCACCGAGGGCCGCATGTTAAAACATATTTGAGGCGGAGGGCCACAAAGCAGTGTTGATACAGGGAGTCAAAAGGTGCCTTTAACAGGTTTGACAGAGACATTGTACCTTTAATAAGACTTGGAAGATTATTTTTAGGTCTGTGTCAAGATGCAATGTGATGTTCTTCAAGTTATAGAGGTAGAATCTTTTCAGTTTGTGATAAAAAGAAAAAAAAAATCTCCTGATCAATAGAGCCAGTTTAAGAGGAGGCATGAGGGCCAACAAAAATTGGTCTGAGGGCCGCATTTGGCCCCGGGGCCGTAGTTTGGACAGCCCTGCTCTAACTTGAGTAAAGGTTTTGGCTACTCTTGACTAATATTTAAATTAATGTTACTTTCTTTATGGAACTCCTCATAACATTGACGTCTGTGATCAACAATTGTCAACTTTCTTCAACTTACCCCCAAAAACTGTCCATCTATTGCACAATATGAGCTTCCGAAGGACAGCAAGTTAGTGTTCTCACTCAGTTAACCCTTCTCCCCGTGTCCCAAAATATGAGCAGTTGGTAGGACATGATAATTATTTGCAGAGAAAAGATCCGAGGAAGAAGCACAGTGAGGTTGCTTTGCCAATTGGAGGCTTTGTTTGGCTCATAATAGTGTGACTTCCTGTGTCTGTGAGAGGGGCTTTAATCTCATTAAAAGCAGATTAATGGCACACTGACAGGACCGCTGCCACTAACTGAGTCTAGTCGGGGCAAAATATATGTTTCTTTTAAATATTTTACTATTATAAAAAGTGTTTTCAATAAGGTTAAACAGTCCAGACAAACAAGGAAAGCTGAATTCACAGAGAAGCTTTCAGCACTGGTTTAAATTAGTTCAAATGAAGAGATCAACAGATTCACTGAACATAACTATTTGCAAATTAAAGGTGCGTTATGTAACCTTTCTGGCGATGATTCAACTCTCTGCTTGTCGCCATGGAGATACTATTTTACCTTTAACGTTCTACAGTATGATAACTTATTCAGCTCTATAGAGATGAGCATGTGGCACCATCAGGTCAAGTTATAGGTCAGATCTGTGGTGAGGTGACCCCCACATCACCTTCTGCTTGTCTCCATGGAGATGTTATTTTTTCACCTGGAATATTCCACAAGCATTGGATTTAATGTATTAATCTCCATGGGTACAAGCATGTCAGCACCAGGTAACGTCACTGGTCAGATCTGTGAAGAGGTGACCTGATCTGATCTGTGAATGCACATTTTCTAGGTATTTTTTGTTGCAATAAAAACGCGTTATTTAATAATCGTGTTTAACTTAAATACCATCCTGTGGAAAAGCTCAGGCAAAGCAATAACATTTCCATGGAGACAAACAGATCAGATCAAGTCATAAATGTTGCGAAGGGCTACTTTAATACTAAAACGACAGATGGGATAATTACCGTTACCAGTTATAAAACACCCAGAGGGATATGAATGTACTGAACAAGTCCATGAAGTAGCTGATGTAGAGAATATATAGGGTATATAGAGAGAATTTATAGGGTTTAAAGGAGGAAAAATATTCACTATTGCCATGACCTTAAACATCCAATTTCCAGCCATTATGTTCCAGTTACGACATGTGTTTGTCACAGCGTTGGACATGGACAGTGTATTACTGAAGGGAAATTGGTTTTAGCATCAGGTGTATGGTTTTGGAGAGGAAAAAAGCATGTATGGTCTTCTGCCAAGGCAAGAGCTAATCCAAAGTATTCATCACACTTCAGCCATGTTGTTAAGGGCTTTTTGACAGAGCTGGGCAGTGATCTCTCATCACTATCATAAAACAGGATAGCCTTCCAGAGATAAACCAATGTCACCGTGTACAAGGCTAAAAAAAAAGGCTATTACTGCAGAAAAGTACACCTCATCTCATAATGTTTGAAGGTGAAGGTGTTATTATTGCACCTTCAGCTGAAGTTTGAACTGAGTAGACCTTCTATTTCTGGGGTAAAATTTGAAGAAATCACAATTTTTTGTTCAAATTTATTTCTGTGACTCACGATTTGAAAAAAAAAAATCATATGAACAGTTCAGATACATAAATATAAATCATTTTGTTACATTTATTAAAGCACTTTCAGTAGTTAGTCAGTAGCGATTTGGAAGAAAACCGTCCAGTATTTGTGCTGAGAAGTAGCACCTGTGTGGGAGTATGTTCAGTGCTTTACAGCTGCAGACGCCACACAACTGGAAGCTCTCAGACTAAAGAATAAATAACGCAGGAGGAATCTAAAAGCAGAACGATGAATCAAAATAGTCAAATAAAAACCAGGAAATACTTGCACTGCTGTCTCGCTGTGACATAAATCCTCTAAGCTCTACTGCACAGCATCCATTCATGTTTATTAACTGTCTTCTGAGAACTAATGGCAGTGTCAGTAATGTTTAGGGTTAAGGCTAGACAATATCCCACATTTATTATCTTTGCATTATGATTATATGTTGGATCATATCTCAAAGCAGATGTTGCAGTAGATGTGCATAAATAGTTCTTTGGTTGATACAAGCTCTTTGAAATTGGTGTTTGTTGTCCCTTACTTTACTTTATTGTTGTATAAATGTATATTTATTAGGGTTGTCAAAAGTAATGAAACCCAGATATGAATCAATAGTAAATGTAGTACTGACATTATATACTTATTTGAAGTAACAATGCTGGAAAAAAATGCATAAATGTGCCATAGTTTAGTCTTGATCTATATTAGAGCTAGTATTAGAGTACAGGGCAGTATTAAACAAAGTACTATTATTTTGTGTTCAAAAATTACATTGTTTTGTAAGAAAATTATGATTTTTTTCCCCCAATTATCACTATAATAAAAATTGGTCAAGTATTGAGCCTCTCGCTTATAGTAAAGACTTAAGTAAAGATTTAGTAGTTTTAGTATTTTTGCAACCGTAATATTCATTCATTTGTTTATAACGGTCAAAAATAACCCACTCAAGCTTATTTTTCTCTTCTTTCACAACTAATTTAAAACTAAGCTTCACCAAATCCTTTTTTAGCCTTGAGAATTTTTTTTTTAACTTTTTATGTCAGTAATATTTCAAGTAACATTTGTTTTCCTTTGTTCAATTTTCAACTATCACCCCTGTTTTTGTTCTGACACTCTGATCGTCCTCCTCACTCTCAATTTTCCCAAGCAGATCCCTGTCAGACATA
This sequence comes from Periophthalmus magnuspinnatus, assembly GCF_009829125.3. Classification (NCBI taxonomy): domain Eukaryota; kingdom Metazoa; phylum Chordata; class Actinopteri; order Gobiiformes; family Gobiidae; genus Periophthalmus; species Periophthalmus magnuspinnatus. The sequence continues at coordinate 18,553,639 of NC_047134.1, forward strand.
ACCTATGAAGTTTGAATGCACAACAGCGCCCTGACAACTTAAGCCATTTTCTCCCATTCATTCAGGTGAGAGAGTACCGCTGCCAGCTCCAGGAAGCAGGAGAGGCTGTCCATCACGTTCTCCCATTGGGCTTGTCTCTCCGGGCTTTTGCTTCATCCCTGTTGCCTTATTTTCTGCCACTTTCCTCCCCCTCCACTGCTCCATGATGGCGACTGGATTTGAGATAGTTGATGCTGAAACATGGAAGCTAATTATATGCCTTTTAGTGATTGTAAACATTATGACTGATCGATTAACCTATATATCTTGAAGTGGCACATCAAAAAACATATATATGCACAACATTTTATTCCCTACTGTGAGAAATTATAACTGCAGGAACAACATTTCTATGGAGACGAGCAGGAGAAGGCCTTTTCCCAGGTCAAGCAAGAGTCACGTTTGTGGAGATGGATTTGTTTTTTATGTTTTTCAGTGCAGTAAAAACACAGTGGAATGCTTTTGTTTATTTTATTTTATTTTTTATTTTTTTGGCTAAAAGATTACACAATCGGGTTTTACTTCATTGATTTATTTATTCATTTATTTCGCAAGTTGATATTGATTTTTTGTGGGTAATGTACTAATTTAATTTACAATAATATATATATTTTTTGTATTCAGCAATTATTATATTTGCCATTTAAGTAGTTCCATAAATAGTGTTGCCCAAATGCGGCTAAATGCTAAATGTGCTCAGATCCAATTCAGTGTAATAATGCCATATTAATTTAACGCATTTTAATCAGAATTCTTTAATAGTGTTCAACAAATACAGATGGTTACGCAGGCAGATATAACAACCACTAGACTATTAGAGAAAATTGGCCTCCCAAATATTGTTTGCTGCCAGCGATGTTGGACAGAGAATCCGGCTCTGAAATCACATTTTTAGGTTTCTCAAATGTATGTGAATTAATATTGGCTGCTTATTATCTCTCCGCCCTTCGCATCATAAACCAATTTAGTTTAGTGTATGTAAACTGAAAAGGCAATCGTTAATTTGTTGAGCTGTTGCCATGGCTAAAAAGACCATAGCAACCGGGGCAGAGGCGAAATCAGAAAATTGCATCCTTTGGATTCATTATGGACAATTACAGATAATTACAATGGAATATATTTGGTCACTGAGTGTGTTCCTCCAACTGTACTTACTACGTTTTATGGAACATGCCATTTACGACAATTTATAACAATTTAGCAAAATTAGTTTATTTGTCTTTGCCAATTAGCTTTCTTTCCTGGTGATTTTTAAAAATGCCATAGATAAGCGACTTGAAAATCTTATTCTAATTAGTTTAATTTACTAATATTGTTTTTCACGTCCTTTTTTCTTTTTGACTTTTTCCTTCCTTCTTACTGTTAACTTCTTTTCCATTAGTTTCAAGTCAGATGCCCTTCCTTTCACAAACTTTATGAATACTTTAGCGTTTACCCGGGTTTTGGATTGACACGATAATTAACTCGTTTATCACTTTGTTCCAGTATTCCACAAAATGGTGCTAAATAAAGTTTGTAAGTTTCCCCATGGATTTAAAGTAGGTACTTTTACCATATTTTCTAGACTAGTCGCACCAGTGAAAAAATGCGTAATAATGAAGAAAAAAACATATATAATTTGTACTGGAGTATATCATTTTTGGGGAAATTTATTTTACAAAATCCGAGACCAAGAACAGACATTTTATCTTTAAAGGCAAGTTATAATAATATAATATATATAATAAAATAGAGAACAACAGGTTGAATAGCAGTATTAGTAATAAGTATTAGTATTGGTAATAGTATTTATATGTATTCAGCTACATGAAGCAAAGACAACGACCTGAATATGTGTCTGGCTTGTTAACAGTTAATCAGATAACTAAAGAATAAAAAACAAGCAACAAGTCTCACTCCAAATCACTAAATCCATTGAATTCTTTATCCTCGGTGTCGCTGAACTCTGTCAACTCTGGAAGTAGACGAAATGCTGCTTCCGTGCGGCTGTCATACTGGTACACAACCCTAAAGTTCCCTCGCACAGTTGTCAATGTGACAAAAACGAAGATGTGAAATTGTATATTTTAATAATTTCACATACAAGTTGCATCTGAGTATAAAAACTATGAAAAGAAGTGCAACTTATAGTCCAGAAAATACAGTCCTTATTTCATCCTAGGCCCAGTATTACTCATTGTCTGTGTTGACGCCTCGTATATGCATCCGCAGTTTTGTTCAGCCTCTCTGATAGTGAGAAAAAAATGATGAAAACTGACAAGTGATCCTCGCCGCAAAAACATATCAGCAGGATACACCCTTATCTCGGACATGTTGATATTACAAGCCGGGATTAGATAGAGCTGCTGAGAACAAGTCCACAGTGCACAAATTGTTAGCTTGGTAACTGTCACACATTTAGATTCGAGTGCGCATGATTGGTCCAGCAACTTCGAAAATAGAGTTTACTTTTTCTTCTTCCCCAGTCCATTTTGTTATTATTTCCAGCTCAGAGCACCTGGATTCCTGACATGTAGCTTTTACGTCCAAAAAGACAGAGTAGATTGAAACACAATTCTGGTCTGTGTATAGCTCTCAGCCTCTCACCCTTTCTGTTCTTTCTGACATCCTAACATTATCCAATTTGGGATCCATTTGCCCAACAACACCAAATTGTTATTAATATTTCCGCACTCCGTACACCGGTCAAAAGTGACTGATTTTGTCATTATATTTTTCATTTTAGCCAAAAGATTTATAAATAAATACATTCTTACCACATCACCTCAAGGCAAAACACTGGACCTTTATTACATTAAATGGTAGGACAGTGGAAGCTATTACCATCCTTGTTTATATGTCTGCAGGGAAATTCTTCAGCAAATTTAATACCGTCCTAGCCTTTGAGACAGAACCTCCTGTCTGTCTATTTTTGTAAGTTTTGGACTGCAAGAATTTGGTACCTTGCCTTTTTTGGGAAAGCAATCGCTGGCATTTCCAACAATCTTGTGTCACTTTGTCAGCATGTGTGTTGCCGATGGTGATGTGTGCTTTTTGGAAACCCAGCAGGATGTTTCTGGGCCTATCCGTGCGAGGAAGGAGGAAGTGGTCCCCTGTCATTTCAAAGGCAGATAACTGGAAAGACCACTATTGTGTAAAATGGTAGAAAACAAGCATTCAAGGATGGGACAGCACTGGGTTGGTGGAGCACCCCTGCGGAGCAATGGCGGGTTCAGATGGAGGAGAGGAAGAAGACATTTTTTTTTGTGCATTCACTATGGCGGACATGTCTTTCAAAACTCCCCTCCTCTGCTACACCCTCCACACCAGGGCATCTTTGTGACCCAGTGTTGGTCTGACACTGTCCAAAAAATAGTCAGAAAGGCCATTTTCTTATTGCTTTTGTTGACATCTAACAAAACGAGAGGGTTTACCGTGTGGATATGCAAATGTACTGTGCTTTAGGGATTTTAGGGAGAGTTAAAATTAAGCTTTGAATTCTAGATACTGTCTGAAGAGGTAACTAAAGGGTGTTGCTAATGGTAATCAAGTGTTTGTCTCACGTGGCTTAAAGCATGACCTCAACCAATAATGTAGCTGGTTTCTCCAATAATCTCTCTTTTATTCAATACTCATGCGTTGTTGTTCTGCTTGTTAATTTTCTTGGAGAGTAACACAGCAAGTATTGGCCAAGAGAGATTTAGTAACTTTCTGAGATGGATTCAATGTCATGTCATGTCAATATGGTGCTATTTTTACCAACTTAAAACATATGTAAAATATATATGTTGCCTTTTTCACAGTTATTGTCCCTTTTTATCTGTAGCAGACTCCTTACCTCACAGGTTGAATTAAATTTAGTGAAGATTTGTAGCACTGGAGTAACAGATTTGACACCTGAAAAAGTGGCGTTGACATGCTGAAAGTCAATTAGTGCTGTTCTCATAGTAATTTATAACCCACATTAACATGCTCCTCATATCCGGGTCTGATTACTCTAACACCTGAGTGTATGGGATCCTCCGCCAGCATACCAATGGCATAAAAAATTACCCCTGTATTCTGAATCGTTCATGTTATGAAACTCTATTATTACAGCTTACAAGATTATATGTCAAATGTGATTTTTTTTTTTTTTACTTTATACCAGTAAAAAATCCATAGTTTTCTATAATCAGATACTAATTAGTGTTAGCAAAGTGCTGCATGTAAGAATGAAGCTGCAGTATGTTAAACTAATAAACTATGGAACTGTCTTTAGTAAACATTTATTTTGTCCCTTACTAAGTCAAAGTTTAGTTTTGAAAGTTTTCCTGTCTGTAAATGTGTAATTCTTTGTTTTGTTTCTTGTTCTTGTCGTTCTGGTGAGTGCTTCTTGCATTAAGTTGTATTAAATTAAGCCGGGTTGGCCCTGGTTTGTATTGAGATGGGAGAACACTGGGAATAAGACTTGCTGCAGTGGGGCAGAAGTGTCTCTCTAGTGCATATTGTCATTGTGTCCTTGAGCAAGACACTTCCCCACTTTGTTGCTGTATAAATGTGGTATGTGCTTGAATGATTGGTGGTATAAATCAAATTATGATTATTAGATGTAGGACCGTTCTTTGACCATATCACATTTGACTACTGCTATGGTCACAATATTAGATTCTTCCATACCACAGATACATATTATTCATGATCCATATTTCCATACTGTTTGACCGTGCAAAGTTTGATGCAGTTACTTTACATTACATCTGCCCCTGGTTTCCCTGAATTGACACTCTCCAACTTTTTAACAACCCTGACCAACTTGGGAATACATACAGCATGTTATCCCTGCATGTTTCCGTGTGTCTTTAGCAGCTTGAAAAGAAGAATTTGCTTACACATCGTGCGACTTGTAGAAGCATATTTTGTTCAAGGCATTTCACCATCCCTTGTGTCCTCCGCCTATTTACTGGCTTTGTTTACATGGTCGCAAGCAGCTCACCTTTTAGTTTTTAACGAAGCCACAAGAGCCGGGATCATTACTATGCCAGTGGTAGCATACTATTTTAATGACATTGTAAAGTATTTTGGCCCTTGTCTCGTCCCTTATGCAAATCGTCATTAGCATTTTCTGTATTTATTTAACAGGAGCAGCATGGGTAAATGTGTAGAGGAATTCAGAATCCATCTATTATATCCCCTACAGATATGGCCTGGGATATGTATGCATTTATTCATGAGGAGGGAGCGTGACCCAGGTTCTTGTCTGTTCTCCTTTAGCTGTAGGTGTCTTGCAGTGACACTTACTTGGAGTGACTGAACAATGAGAGCAAAAGCTTTTTCCATCGGTGCAGAAGATGATCAGGAAGTCATAAGTTCAAAGGTTATTTCTAGAGTAATGTTGAATATTATTTTCATTTTTTTTTTAAAGTGTAATGCTGAGTTTTAAGAATTAGCGAATGGAACGTGTGCTGTTGTTTATAGTTCAAAAGAGAAGAGGTGGTACTTATTCTGTCTAACAAGAGTATTAGTGTGAAAAATTTAGATTGTACATTGATCTTGGACCACATACAAGTTGTAATTTTATACCTGACCCTTTACTAACCAAATATAAAAGAAAATCACAGTAAAATCACAGGTTAGGCATTGTAAGTATTTTTTTGCTCCAGCCTAAACCTTTTCGGTCATGATAGAAATGTTATGTACAACCTTAGACAAGTTGAATCTTTGATTTGAATGTAATGAGCGAAAAAATAAAAAATAAATAAAATAATAAAATAAAATAATACAAATAATCATAAAATATAATAATAATAATAATAATAATAATAATAATAATAATAATAATAATAATAATAATAATAATAATAATAAATTAACTGATTTTATTATAATAATTCTTACTTAGCTGCATTGCATACTGTCATGGCAAATCTGCTCTTTCATAGGATTAGAACTAGCACAATGAGACAAGCGGGTTACATCACCAGTTATAGGTCAGATCTGTGAAGATGCTTGTGTTTAATCAAAGGTAGTAGCAATAAAAATACCTGTAAATAAATAGAAGTAAGGCAGATATGTTTAATGCCGTATTGTGAAACATTTCAGACAAAGCAGCAACACCTCCATAAGACAAGCTGGTGATGGACTCTCCAGCGGCAAAGTTATAGTGGTACACCTTTTAATTAGGCATCAGTTGACAACCAATACATTACTGCAGAAGGTTTGAGGGAAAAAAAACTGACGATGCTCTTCTTGATACATCTAGTTTTTTTTTTGCTCCTTTAAAAAATCCGGTGTAACATTCCCCAGCGAGATGTCGATAGATTCGGGGTCTTGTCTTCTGATTTGACGGAGCTGGAGAAATTGCTGTAAATACACACAGCCTAGTTCAGAACTGGTGTAGAGGCACGGGTGTTGTATGATGGATGAAAATCACTTTTTGACATGTTTGGGCCAAGCCTCGGTTTATTTGTGCTTCTGTGGGATCTGAAAATCTTGGTGGGAACTAAAAATCCTGCCTATTTTATCCTGACAGGAATAATCATAGCCTGTTTTTCATGTTTTTTTTTACGAATTTTAAAACTTTGGAGGCACTATTTCACTTGATGGATTACACATCTGAAATTTCACGTTGTTTGAAATCGTTGTCAGTCACTTTTACAAAAACACTTTAAATCTCTTTTGGCATTAGAAAGTCTTGCTGAAGGAGAAACATAATAATACACAAATAGACTTGGCAGAAATCTCATTGGAACCAATTAGTTTATCGTTTGAAGGGCTAAGTCTGTGTGGATGCTGAATGTTTTACAGTTTGAACACATTATCTTGAAAAATGAACACTTTGTAGAAGCTTGTTTTCCCATAAGATAATGTAAAGTTTCTAAAATGTACTGTACTACAAATGCTCTTTATGTGCTGATTTAAGCGATTGGCTTAAAATAGCACACAGACCATTTTGGCATCCAGATTTTGTTGACGTAGTTATCTATTTAAGTGTTCAGTTTTAACAAATTTCCATGTAATTTCTAAGTAGTTAATTCTGATTCTTACTGGACGTCATACTACAAAATCGTTATAGTCTAGATGCGTCTTCAAAATGGCCCCCTTGTGTTCAATTACTTGTATGGGTCTAAATCCCCATCTCACTCATCATTTAATCCATTATCATTACTCCAGCTGTCACATGGCTACATCTTTAATGGCAGCCATGTGAGCCGAGTCTATCCATATTATATAATTGGCATGAACTAGGGACTCAAGCACTTAATCCCATTGTTGTTTCAAACATAGTAGAGTTAGGTAAAGCATTGCAATGCATTTTCTTGCTAAATTGATTCTCAGTTGCGGGGGAGTAGTCAATAGGGTCTTTTGAATGTTGCTCCTTCATTCATTCCTTCAACGGATGGTATGGGATCTAAGAAAAATCTGTCTGTTATTTAAAATTTCCCAGAGACCCATAGTCTGATAATGAAGCAAACCTATTGGACAAAATGTATTCAATTTTACTGTATAAGGTAATTTCGTTGTGAATTCTGTCAAAATTGGTCTTGTTCCTGCCGTCTGTAATGTGTGCAATTTATTATTTTTTTGGATCTTGCCAATGATATAATGCATTAAACAACATAACAAGTGAAGAGTGCACCTTGTGAAAAGTCCATATTGCGACAGACCACATAATATATTAATCAGTCAGAACCTAAATCAAATTGAAATGCATGTGTTACAGATGGGCGCCTATTCTAATTCTATGGCATGTATTATTCATGTATGCAATCATCTCTTACCCATCTCCTGTCCCATATGCAATGTCCCTGATTGCATTTCACACACTTTCTCCTACAGTATGTAATTTGTGTTATTTACATTATTTGTAATTAGATTCTTTACATTGTCTTAATCTTAGTGTCATGTTTTGCCCAAAAGTAATATAATGCATTCTTGTATACTCAAAGATGGGGCTACTGTGCACATACAGAATATTAATGTGTTTTGAAGGCAGTTTGTGCACAGCAGGCTTTGATGCTGGAGTGAGTGGCAGGGCTGGAGTCTTTGGTCGAAGGTGAAGCTCAATGTCACTCGTGCAGCAGTGGAACTGAGAGGCATGTCTGTGAATGATGTGACCGAGACTAGAGGACATACAGGGGGAAGGGCAAGGGGATGAGGACTGAACCCTGGGGAACCCCTCTGAGAGAAGAGCGCAGAGAAGACTGTTAAAGGCTGGCTGAATCTGTTCTGAAGTTGTAACTAAACACTTTTTACATGACAAGATGTACATACTCCTCTTAAAAATACTATGTTTACGAGCTGAGACATCTGGTATGTAACGGTAATAGTAGGTTACTTCAGTTTGATGTTGCTTGATGTTCCATTATAACAAACTCGACTAATCTCATCCATGTTGTCAGTTTATTTTCTTAGTAAAGTAAATATATGTTTAACTAAGTATTTATTTAAGCCAAAATCATAATGATGGAAATAGTTGAAGAAGCTTATTAAAGTAATTTTGTACTACTCATTTTTTTACTTTTGTTAGTGCAGTAAGTAGTACTAGATTCTACAGCTCTGTGTCTATGTATCATTGTGTCTTATTAATAGTTTTTCCAAGCATTTTACCATAAATGTAAAAACAGTTCCTTAAATTCCTTAAAATTGCTTTATAACAGATGCTATATTTGGCAGCAGCACATTGTAGAATAAAATGTGCTCATCTCCGTTTCCTATTCAAGTATGACGTTTGCAGCATGTCAGAGGTTGCAGGATGCTCTGAGCAAAGCCAAGGTCACTACACACTGACATGGCTTCTCCCCCTCTGAATCGTAATATTCCCTAACAACCTGACAACTCGTGCCCCCAAAAGATACGGAGCAGATGACTGATGACAACAACAAAACAACACTTGGAAACACTCCTGACCCGAGAAAGGATGTGGACAGACCCGGGATAGGCCATGATAAACCCCACAGGAGAATTAGACAATGGCTGTTTGGCTGGATCAACTTTCTCTGATTCAAAAGAAATCTCAACAATGAAAGAATTAAACTGCTGGAGTTTCATGGGGTCTTTTGTCCGAGAAAGTAAGTTCAATAAGGAGCCTAATCAAATTCTTATCTAAAAATTAAAGGTATTGAATTTCCCCTTGTGAATGTCAAAGTGAAATATTTTGTCTTTGTTCAGTGCCATCAACATGAGAATTTAGTTTGAGCTCTAACTCTTAGCAGTAATGACTCCTTTTACCTTTTAATGTACATGAATATTGTATTTTCCCCAAAAAACATGACATTTTCACCATGTTTTCTTTGTTTTTTTTATGTATTTGTGTATGAATGAGTGGTGTTTTGGAAAATAGCAGTAAGTAGTAGTAATATAAGTATACTATAGTTGTAATCAAAGTGAACCTCACACTTTAACATAGTCATGCAAAAGTACTTGAAAATATATATTATTTTATACATATATTAGCATTTTAGATATTGCCTGGTGCCTGTATTTGTTATTATAGACTTCATAATCGTACTTCTCATACCGTTAACCATAATGAAACAAAAACATGAAAAAAATGCACCTTTTGAAGTCTTTTTTCTTACTAGACACTCATAAAACCACTGTTTGGGTTTTCTGAATAACTTGGCAACGGCACAGAACCAGGCTTTTGTGCTTTAGTGCGGGGAGGAGAATCTGCCTTGGAGATGAAGTGTGTGTCAACAGGAATGCCTTCAAGATGGCCGTGGGTTTGCTGAGTGCGCAGACAGCGGGGCTCGAAATATGAGGAGCATGTTAAATGTTGCTGACTGTCTGGATTGTGGGGCCTGCCCTCTCACGCGCCCCTCAGACACGGTACTGATGTACAACGCATGTTTTGGCTCGTGGATACAACCTGGTTCTCTTTTGAGGCTTGACTTTTCCTTTGAAAATTAGTTCTAAGTTTCTTTAAGTACCTACAGTGATATCCAATTAAACGTTTGTATTTCTGTGCTAGAGTGGAGGGCTATAACTTTTTGATTGTTAGCAGCCAGACTTCCGCTGGCTCTGAAATTGTGGGTGAGATATAGATGAAAAGCATATGCCGTTACAGATATGAGGCTAGATTTGCTCTCAAACCGTAAAGTTTTGAAATAGCAGTTCTCCGGGCTTTGTCAGCTCTTGTGCATCTGTCACATCAGGATCCCTACCCACATAATACATAGTTTTTCAAAAGAACTCTGAGAAACTGTGCCCTCAGAAGACTTGAGAAGACAGTGGGTTATTTTCTTTAATTTCAGCCTACAAGAGGACATGAAGGATTTGAAATTACTTGTGCAGAGGATAGGAAACAAGCTGTCTTCGAAATGATATTTTTTATAAAAATTGGTTTCAGTCTGTGGTTTCAAAGCCACCAAAATGTAGAAATCTGTAGCCTCAGCGTGTAATCACATTGACTTCGCTGTTATGCACCATTAGCCAACTGCTACATGTGAGCTAAGTCATTGAAGTGGTAATATTGAGGAACAGACTATCAATTGGATTTTACAGTTTTAGGGGCTGGGTGATTAATGTATATGGCTGAAAAAAATAAGTGAATCAAAATTGATGCTACTAAATGCATTTAAATTAGAATGTTGTGCAAAAAGTATTTAACCCAAACAGCATTATATAGATTATTTTCAATGTTAATAGTATATTTCTATACAGTTTAGTAGTATACAAAGAGGCATGAGACTTAATATTGGTGTGCACTTTTCCCACAATTGTATGGATGGGGTGACTTGGGGTGAGAGGAAGTGGTTCTCGTGGCTAGAGTTACTTGTTAAACATTTTAAATAAATATTGCATAGTTTATGTCTGCCTTTCTTTCCTTGAATTGACACAAACATGTACTTTTCAATGGAGAAATCTTGCAGTTTTCAGACAAGAATTGTATTGTACGCTACAACAGGAAAACAAATGGTAGCCTATCACATGGAGCCATAGAATGAAATGTTTCAGTTTAACTTAACTTGAGTCTCTAAAACCCATAGACGACAAACATTCAGGTAACTCGAGGCTACAAATTGGAAAAAATACCAGCCACCCAACCACAATAAACACCCATTCAGATAAACAGCCTTCAGAAATGTGATTTGCTTCAACAGTTGAAGGATGACAGCATTCCTTCTCCAAGTGTCACATGTGGCGTCAAAAATGTATGAAAATACTATATGACCTTGACAAGAGAGATGCTTTGAACTGCATTCTTTTTGCCTTGTGGATCCCATGTTTATTTTTTACATTGTTTTATGCAAAAATTCAAAAAAAAGCCTGGAAGAATAATTGTTAATGTGTTTGGATGTCTTTCCCTCTCTCACTCTCTGTGCCTGCTCAGTCTAATAGCTGATAATGTAATTGCGTTTTCATCAGAGGGAGGCCTAATGATTGACTGGAGACCGTGGGGTTGTTTTGTGTGCTGTGGGGAGATAAGCCTGGTTCAGAAACATGCTGTGTTTTGGGTAGATGCTTTGATCAATGCTTTCTCCTTCTCTCCTCCTCGTTCTCTAAAGGCTGAAGTGTTTTCTATCACATATGGGCACAGCTGTTTGAATGTCACTGAGAAGATACCGATGTAAATCATTCTTCTACCTCTATAACTTGTTATTTTTCTGGTGGAGGGTGCATTACCTGCTTCTCTCTTTGGGGATGTGGCTTTGGATGGAATGTCACACAATATGGCAAAACAGTTCTATCTTGCATTTATGTAATTCAGATGTTAATTGCCACAAAATTCCTTGAAAAACATGCATTGTTACTGTAAGCTGGGTCACCTCTCCACGGATCTAACCTGAGACTTGGCACCTGCTTACCTCCAATTGTAATGCCATACTGTATAAACGTTACACAGTGTAATACTTTAACAAACAGATGTGTACAATAGAACATTAAGAGGTGCAATATTTGTCTCCTAATTACTTGATTCTTAATGAAATTGCCTCATTCTGAAAAAATAAGAAAAACAATTCTTAAGTTGTTACCATTTTAGACTAGAAATGCAAGCAAAGCAAGTTTATTTGTATAGCACAATTTGTACACAAAGTAATTCAAACTGCTTTGCAAAACAAGAAAGACATTAAAATCACACAAATCAAAACATAAATAATCACAAATAATCATAAAATTAACATAAGTATGAGCAATGTATACACTAAAATGTCATATTTTGAGTGGGGATTTTTACAGTTACATATGTTATCATTACTCTTTACTAGAAATCATTAGCATGAATCAAGAAAACTTAGAATAGACTCACTTTGAAATATTTTTGAACATATTTGCATAAAGAATGTTCTGACTATGACTATTTTTTTAAATATATATTTACATTTTATGCAGTATCTTCACATTTTTTGCACATATGTTGAATCAATCTTCTGTCTTCCTCCAGTGTACCCAATCAGTTACTACGGTGTGAGATGAACTCCTTTGGGTGCTCCTAGTTTGTCTAATTGGCCGTGTGTCTCTGCCTGTACCTGACCAGTATGTTTGCTTTTCCCTGCAGGCTTTGAGCTGCTGTATCAGCCCGAAGTGGTGCGCCTCTACCTGTCCCTGCTGACCGAGAGCCAGAACTACAACACCCTGGAGGCCGCCGCGGGGGCTCTACAAAACCTTAGCGCGGGGCAGTGGACCGTGAGTGTGGGGAAGGGACAGCACATGCATTCAGTTTAAGCAACATGCTGATATTAGGATTTATGTGCCCAGTTTTATATAGTGTTGTCATATTTCTTTATACTCAGTATTTTGGTATAATTATAATCAAAATTCCACTTTTTAGAGAATTTCAACTCAAAACGTTCACTGTTTATTTAATGCACTAAGTTTTAAAACTATGTTCTGTTGTTGAATCATGCTATTCTGTTTACTGCCTGTGTGACCTTGGTTGACACAGGATCTTAGCCCATCTTCTTCGTTTATGTAACATTCTTGCAATAGAAGTGAACAACTTGAACTTTACATAATGTCACTAACTGGGGCATTCAGAATCATTATATTTCCATAATTACAAAATACATTATATTATTATTATATTATATTATTATTAATAATAACGGCAACAAAAAAAATGCAAACTTTAATGGGATGCACATTTCAATTATGCACCCTTTATGTGATTACATTTGAATATTAAGTAGTACAATTGGATCAGGCACTTTTACTAATGGCAAAGGAAATGACGTTTAGTAGATTTATTAGTTAATCCTGAAGCCTTGGTCAGTCCCCCTGGACTCTGTAGTTTTGGTGCAATTACAGGATTAGCTCAGGGTTAGCTCCCCTCTCTCCCCTCTGTGGATGTGTACTGCTGAGCGATGGTATGGGAGCTACAGCACCGATTTATTCCAATTAGGGAAGCCTGGTACTGCTGTCTCATAGTCAGGCAGTAGTGAATGATCAACAGGGCAGCCGAGCTGTCAGATTGCAGTTCTCACTTTGCACCTCAGGCACGAGTGAGTGGTCACTTCTGTTTTTCAGTGAGCTGGCTGTATTCAGGCGGCAGCAGCATTATCACCACCACACGTCTTCTCACACCCATGTGTCACACTGTAAACACATTCGTCAGTGTTTTGGGTTCTGGCTTCACTCGGCTCGCTCACTGCAGCCTGTGAGTACTAAAAGTGGTCCAGCAACTCTTGAATCTCACATTTAGAGCCTGAATAATTCAGTAGTAGTGATTTTCGGTTAAGGAGCTGTTTTGAAAGGATGCCTTCTCTGGCTGGTGTATTTTGGGGTTTGAGGTGATCAGAATATGTGCTGTGTCCCACGAGCGGTAGGTGCATCAGTCAGTTTTGTCTGGAGTAGGACAAAAGCAGACCTGGTCCCCCTGAGGACATTTGAGCTTTCTTCCCCACTGCTCAGGGTTAAAACCAGTAACATATCCAAGGCTTACCACTGCCATCTTGTGGTGCGATTGTGTATATTGCTGTCTAATTACATCTCCGGGGGTGCAGTTGCTCAGAAGAGAAGCTCTTTTATGTCACACTTAATGTTTCATGTTACATACAAATGAGAAGTCAAATGTAGTGAGTTTAAATTGAGACAAATTATTATATCATGTTCTTGTAAAGCCCCTCTGTGTAATACGGTGAAGTACAGATCTGAATGAGGGGTGTGTGCCATTACTAAAAATAATCTCCCTCACCTCTGCTAATGTCAAGCTCTTGACCTGGACTTCTCTGTGGAGCATTCCCAGTGGTTCTAAGCAAATGGATGAGGTCAGATTGGGCAGCTCTCAAGGTAGAAATCAGTACATCTGTGAGAATGTCAAACAGGATGTTTCTGGCGACATACTCTTCTGTTTAACTGACTTCCTGAGGTACAAAACTGCTGTTTTTAAAAGACATCCAGATGTCATCAATGCCCTTGTATTTTACAGTGGTCCAACTACATCCGTGCCACAGTTCGTAAGGAGAAAGGTCTGCCCATCCTGGTGGAGCTGCTGCGCTCCGACTCAGACAAAGTGGTCCGTGCTGTGGCCATCGCTCTACGGAATCTCTCTATTGACCGGCGCAACAAGGACCTGATAGGTAAAAACAGAGCTGAAGTGGTTCATTCATATTTATTTTATATGTTAAAAGGTACTAGAACCTTTATCACAAAAGGAACATCACACATGTTTGAGCTGTAAACACACAAAAATACAAACAATTCAAATAAAGAAATATAAAGCAACTAGATATCACAAACTGACCACAGAACATTTTATTTCCCTTGGCCTTTCCTAAAATGCACTATTACATTTACAGGAAGCTATGCCATGCGGGACTTAGTGAGTAACCTGCCCAGCGGTCAGCAAAGGCCAGCCAAAAACCTGGAGGAAGACACTGTGGTGGCCATACTCAACACCATCCACGAGATTGTGACAGACAGCTCTGAAAACGCCCGTTCTCTCATTCAAGCACAAGCCATCGAGAAGCTAGTGGCTATCAACAGGACAAGGTGATCTTCAGTTATGGATGTTTTCTCTGTTATGGACGTTTCAATTATCAACTTTATTTTAGGCAGCCACTATACGGTACAACAAAATCACTATTAATACATTATAAAAGCGCTTAAATCTTGATTATGCTAGGATAGGCTACTTGCTGTTGAGTGATTAGACTATTAGACGTTACATTTCGCGTGTTAACAGATGAATTTCTGCAAATGAGTGGATTTATGATTTTTGAGACTGCATCAGAGCTAGGGGATAATTCCATAATGTTTTACGTGTATAGATATAACCTGTAGTCAGATGATTGGATTCATTTTCACTTATTTATGCTGTACTGTCAAACAAGCCATAAGTCATAGTGTGAACCATATGGACCATGTATATGCTAAATGGAGCAGTAGAATAGGCATACTTCAGAAACATAGTATCAGTCATAATTAGTGTTTGACCTTGAATTCCATTTGCATTATGATCTGGCATTATCAGTATTCATGGAGGATAATGTAATGTGTCTCTAATGGCTTCTATAATACTATATGCTTACAAGCCTGAGCCCACACATTATCCATTAATTAACATGGCCTTTACAACCAGAGGGCATTGTGAACTGGGCTGCTTATGCTTTTGATGTTTTCCTTCTCCATAGTCTGATAAGAAAAACTAGCAGGTGTTTTGTGCTCAAATTAAGATATGAATTGGGTGCTCAAAACATGCACAATAGATAAAATCCTCCAGATAAGATAGTCCCAACCAAGCCGAGCTCAAGATCTGATGAGAGATGAGCCCCAGAGATGGATCAAATACAGAGGACAAATTTCCCTACGGGGACAATAAAGTGTACCTTAACCTTTAACCTTAACCCACACAATATGAAACTGCACACACATAAAAATAGCAGTGTAACATCCTTCTCAAAATTGCTGTCTTTGAACTCTGCACTATCCCATGTGTAATTGGTGGCTTAGAGGTAGAGAATAAAAGGAAGGATGTGCGCTCATCAAGTTATGAATTAAAAAACAGACCCTTTAGCTACTCATAATAATGACTGATGCATTTGTATGAGGCTTCCAGACATGTAATTCTTATTTTTTGTCTCTCCAAATTTCAGCCAATCGTCTCGTGAAACAAAAGCAGCTTCCCATGTTCTACAGACGGTTTGGAGTTACAAGGAGCTGAGAAACGCGCTGACCAAGGATGGGTGGAACAAAAGCCACTTCCAGGTAACCAACGCAAACGATTATTGTTATTTATGAATTGCTATGCAGAATAAAACATCCTCTTGTTTTACTGTCTCTTTTGTCTGATAGCCTACAGTGACCGCAACCCCAAAAGCAACAAAAAATGGCAGAACAGGCTATGATGACACCACTTTGCCACTAATGGAGAAGAACCAAGGTTTGTTGCATTATATTACATTTTAGAACAGTTGTACGTGCCTCTTTTCAATATTAAAAGCTGCACTATGTAACATTTTTGATTGGGGGTACACCACGTATGTTCTACAGTATGGCATTAAACTTATCTATTTTGCATTTATCCATTCATACATTTTTATTGCTCAAAAATAAAAATAACAAAGCTCAAAACATACTGCAACAGCATACTTACTGTGAATGCGATCGCCTCTCCATGGATCTGACCTGTAGCTTTGCCTGATAGTTCCACCTGCTTGTCTCCTCGCATAAATACGTTTAATGTTTCCAGGCAAATACCAGCTCCATTAAGACAAGCAGGAAACCAGAAAACTGACATAGAGCAAATAAAGTTATGATGATAAGTTTGATGTAACTGGGTCAAATATATGAAATTATCTCATTGAAAAGTGAAAGTAAATCCCACTGCAATCACACTTTGCATGTTATACAACTTAAGCCTTACCCTCCCACAGCAGCAGCAGCAATATACAGAGGCTGGGGGAGGGAAAGCTACTTGAAGTGGTTTGGCCGACTATCAAACATCTTCCTGACAGAGGAGTCAATAGCACAGCAGCAGTTTCAATGCTTTGAATCTTGGAGCACTGCCTCTTTTTACCCCCTTACATACTACACACTCCAGCCCACTCTAATTTTGCATTATTCAGTCCCTGGCCCAGAATCATTACCTGGAAAGCTGTGGGATTTTTTTGGCACAATTTTGTATTTGCTGCTGTTGTACAAATGGCACTAAAATGCTTTCTAAACCCCAGGAAATGTGGCAATGATGATAAAAGACCTATACATTAGTTTGGCCAGGTAACACTGCGCTTGCCAAAAACTCATTTCTGATCTCTTTCCAGTATATAGTAGCTCCCTAGATTATTCATCCTGTTTTAAAAGCCAATTGTTTTTCTCTCCCGTCTTCTATCGTGGTTGTACTTTACATTTTCAGACATGTTGTGCTTTGATGTTTGATACAAGACCCCTCTTTCGACAAGTTGTTTGTTCATTAAGCCGGGCCCTCTTAAAGAGATTGTGGGGGTGGATCAGTATAGCACACTTTAATACCACAAACAACAGTCTTTGTAGTGTAAATTTTTATATTTTACTTATGTTAGCAAAATTATAGCAGTGACAGTAAGGTCATGTTTTGCCCTGTGTTTTTTTTTTTTTATTTATTTCGATCAACTTTTTACATCTCAAAAAGAAAATTACACATTATAACCCAAAGCTGTTTTTCCCCACATTTCAAGGCGACAGTTTGAAGTTCTGCTTTTCAGTGCAATATAGCTACAATAGTCTGCGTGTACAGTATAATTCAGCATGAACTTGGATACATTTAGCCCAAATTAGAAATGGATATGAACATATGTTACCCTACACACCATAGAAGGGTTAGTTTTGCTTATAGGTACACACTGTAAACAGCTTACAAAGTTTATCATGTGCTAAAAGGAGAAACTAGACTTCAGATTAGTAAGAAACTTCAGTTTAAGGGTACTCGAAACACACAAGATGTTAAAATATTCTGCAATTCATCTCACTTTCAGATGTGTTCTCACTGAATAAATTCATAACGCACTTTAGTCGTAAAAGGAGGACTAGTCATTTTCAGACATTTACTTTTAATTTAATCTTTTTCACACAGCCGCATTTGAACTCAAGTGCTTTTCAAGATGTTTAATGGGGACAAGGTCACATACGGTGCTTATAAAACCTTATTTTCAGTCTGTTTAGACTATACAGAAATGAAAAACTGTTCACAAAGCCGACAGATGCTGCTGCTTTGTCATTATTTCACCCATGTCCGATCCACCACAGCGAGGGTCATTTTTACATACACTAACTAGAGCTCTCTTCTCTATCCTCATTAGACGGCTACACCACCATTGACCACCGAGACAAAGAGTGCAAATATAGGAACGATGGATCGGCGGACATGACAGAACGGGAGCCTCTGAAGGTACAGACAGTTCTCTCTTGTTATAGGGCCAAGATAATGACATCTCAAAGAATGGTCTTCTTTCTTTGGAACTTTCTCTCCTTGTGCGATGTGTATATCATGAACAAAAGAGGTGGGAGACATTCATGTGCTAAGTGAATTTGTCACTCCTAACATAGACAGGAAAATTATCAAATCAAATATTAATTTTACTGTTGTTATGTTGTGTTCACAGTTACCGATATTTTCAGATGCATAAATTACGCTTTATGGTGTGATTTTACTTTTGTTTGCTAAAATGAGTTGCAATTACCAGGGATGAACCGATTCAGCTTTTTCAGTTCAGTTCCAATACAATTCCAATACGATAGCTTTAAGTAACTTCCAATAACCGATATTAACCCATACCAGTGCACTGAAAGAGACTGAAAACAGCATTTATTTCCTTAAAACAAAAATAAAATAAGACAGAACTGGTCCAAATGTGTTATGTAGCTGTTACTTATTTCTCAACTAACTTCTTATAAATCAAAATTCTAAGATTATGAGACTTTCTGGGCCGACTACAACCAGTAAATTGTCTTATTACGTAAATTTATAGGTCCTAACCAGGATATCGGCTTCCAAATATTGATTCAGCCGATATCCTGTTTCGACCTACAAATTCATGTGATGTACAGTAATCGAATCCATCAAATTTTTCAGTATCATCGGCAATATCCAATACCAGGTTTTGTTGTGCCATAGGTGCACACAGCCTAAGTCAGAATGCTCTTTTCAACCAGTGTATCCTGTTGTCAGCTTTTGTACCATTTGAAGTTAAAAGTTGTAACCGTATTAGTGGTATCAATGGTTATATCCAATCTAACTATATGGTACATCCCTCCCATGCCCTCACACTGACACACTATGGGGGTCTCATCATTAAAGGCCCTTTAATCCTCTCCACGCTCTACAGAGGCTGGAAGTTGTCATTCTGGGCTAATGTGTTCAGCACTTTGGTCTGCTCCAGATCTGAGAGACTCTCGATAATGGGACGTTTGCTGTTGGCGTCTACAAAGTAATTAAACTGGGAGTGATTAAAAGGACCGCCAACCAAAAGCTCCTCATGAAGACGACCCTTGGCATGGCATTGAACATTGGAGTGCCTTATCGAGTGCCCGTCGGGTTGATTACACAGCTGCTTCAGACCAAGAGCCAGAGTTTGTTTGTTTGTCGTCTAACTCGTAATCTAGCCTCAAAGAGAAGTCACAGGATAATGGCCTCCGAGGACACTACCTTGAGTTATTTAACTATAAAGGGCTCTTTGGCTGGTTTATTAGGTCAAGATCAATACAGCTGAGGATATGAGCTGTTTTGAATGACGCTTTCAGAGCTAAAATCTCCAGCAAGGTCAGAAGTGTACACAGGAGATTACTGATAGACGGATTTATGAGATATTTGCTGCTAACTGCACTACTGTTGAAGACATAAAGCTCTGTATTTGATCTTTAGCTTATCATTGATTAAACCTTAACCTTAAGAGTATAAAGAGAGTAAAAGCGCCAACAAGACACTTTTCTGCAGGCTGTTAGGTGGTTACAAGTGTTTCCAAATGCATAGAACTCATTGAAATAGTGCTTAAAGTGAGACGATGGTTAATACATGGCAAGACCGCACATGACAAGTTAATACAACACCACGTATTATTGTGGGATTACATGAACTTTTCAAATCTACAAATGTTGCTTCCTACTTCAGTTCTAATGCAATTGGATGGACAGTTTGGACAGTAACAGAGAAAAGTACAATTTGAGATTCAAAAACACCATTAGATATTATTTGTGATCCCCTCAAAAGTTATCGACAAGTGATTATTTTCTACACTAGGCTGGCCAGTTATATATATGTAATACATTCTGTCATAAACACAGGATTTAATTCTTCTTCTAAATGGCAAAACACAACCATAGAGATACTGTGACACTTTAGAGCTGCAGATATATTTGTTCTAAGCAGGAAGTTTTCTCTAGCCAGTAAACCCTGCCAGGAACAATGAGAGTGAACAGTTTGCTGTGGTCTTTGGAGAGCACAGGCCTCCTAGCGTTACCGACTCTGCCATCTGTACTTGCCGGAGGTGCTCAGTGTGCTTTGAATGCCACTTAGCTGTTAAATCTACTCTTTTTTTCTCTCTCCCTCTTTCTTTTGCATGTCTCTATAATCACTATGGTGTGTCTCCAAGCTTTCTCTAACACTGGCTTCTTTGATCCTAGGTGCATGTCTGAAAAAAAGAAAATACCGGTCAAATGTAATGACTTTTCTCCCCTTTTTGTTTTGCTGTTTTTGTGGTTTCTGTCGATAACGCTTGCCACAGAATGACACAAATAGGAAGCACTATATCAGGAGTAACAGGCCTGCGGTCAGTCTGGTGGACGCGTGCGATGTTAAGCCACAGCCTGTAGACTCCTGGGTCTAAGTGCATGCCTGGTAGGTCAAGAACATGGCACCCGAGTTGATTCAGTTTCACATCACTTTAGTTTGTAGTTTGTTTGTTCACCCTGTCTGCTTGTGTCACGATTATGCACCACCTCGCTACACCCAGATCAGTCAGTGTCTGCCCCCCCCGAAAAATCCATCACCACTGAAAGCAACAAAGATTATTTTAAAGGTCATGTTTGCATTGCGTTTTTGTATCTTCATATTCACAATTCACCCATTCACAATTACACACATGCATATTTGGTTTAGGCAGACACTATAAACGAATAAATAAATGAATGATTTATAGAAATTTAGGGAAATTAATTGACTTTAAATTGAGATTGAGGCTCAGTCAAGTCATCGCCCAGCCCTACGTTCATGAAATCTGGCCAACGCAGACTTTTTCTATGGCTCATAATGTCCACTGGAAAAGTACAAAGTCTTCAAGCACAAGTCCATGCACAGTAGTGTTGTAATCTTGTAATAAAAATCAGTTTCCATGACGACGCCTTGTAAATTATTTGTGTCTCTAATCTGCACTTCTAAAATAGATAGAGATTGAAGATTGCAGCTACATTGGTGCTGTATTTTAAAGCCAAATGCCAACAAGTTGTCAAAAGCTACGCCGATATATTTACTATGTAAGCCTATCACACTGAAATCAACAATGACATTTGTTTTCAACTCACGACGCCACAGCACATTCTGATTGAAATGTATGCCGAGCCTCAGTCGCTGCCTCCCCTTGACAGACTTTGCAGAAATTGGTGGTAAATGATGAAGGGGAATCGTTCTAGTGCACTCCAAAGTGGATCCTCCAGGGACCGAGTTATTTCCCAATGAAAAGCAGTAGCAGCAAAGACAAATATAAGCACACCGAGTCACATATAAAATCTATTCCATCGCACGTTAGTTTCCCTGGGTCAGAGCGAGATGATGAATAATGTATGCCCACTCATAAGTTTGCAATATACATCAAGAGCTGAATATAAACCAATGCAAATATACTGTGATCGTAAAATACAGTTTGAAAATGTTACCTTTAATCTATTTTTCTTATTTTTACATAGTTTAGCTTTGGTGGTAAGATTATATAAAGATAAGAGATTCGTTATCTGTTCAAAATGTGGAAATTTAGTTGGGAACACAGTTTATGAACAGCAGGGGAATAGAAATATGCAAACAAAAATAAAGATGAGTAGCTAATAATATTAAAAATAGACTATAATCTAACACAACACTGTGCAAGAAGAGCAGACTGCTGTTAATAACAAAAAAAAACTGCAAAATCAAACTTCACTTTTCACAAAAAGAGTAGTAATGGTGGTAGTGCAGTCCTATATCTATCTGAACTACATAAATAGGTGTCTTTCAGTATATTTAGCTCCAGACAGTGTTCACCAGCAATCAGCAAGAAGCAGTTTGAATGAGCAGCGAAACGTCTTTTCTCTAAAACTTTCTCTAAAACAATTGAATTTTTCTTTTGCAGTGTCAGTAGTGATTAAAGTTGAGTTGGTCATAATTGCACTGAATGGAGCAGTGGTAAATTCTCCCTAATTGCTTTTGTTGGCTTCTTTATTTGAGAAGTGTAAAAAAAAAAGAAGAATATTATCCTCTTAACACACCTTTTGAACAACACTTCTTTTGGGCCATGAAAACATTCAACATTTTCCTTAAGGGATGTTTCACTAACAGCCCTAACCCGCAGACTCTTCTGGGTGTGCCTCAGCTGTTGTCATAACTCCTTGTGCCTCTGTCGTACCTACCTACCTCATCATCACGTCTTTATCTTTGCCATGATTTAGTGCTGCCTCTTCATTCATGCCATTGTAGAAGTGCATTACCTCTGTATTGTTCCCTCAGGTTTAGTTTGAAATATCATTTATAGTGGGTAATTACTGAAATGAGACAACAGGTAAGTAGATGTCACGTCGTTTAGTGCATCTGTCTGGCTGTTTCTCATTTCCATGTGTAATGACATCTGTGAATATATTTGTATGTTTGACTTGTCAGTTGTAGTCCAAATCTACATGTGTACACTGTATCCAGTAATAGAGGAAATGTTGTGCGATTGCAAGTGTGCTAAACAAAGCTCAATCATACAAGATAGTTCCAAATTGTTCGTACAAACTGAAATTTCTCCATGTAGCAAAGCCTAAAGGGATTTATATAGAGTTTTGAAATATTTCAAATTATTTATTTATTATTAAACAAACTGGTATTTTTTTCTTTTTACATGTTTGGCTTTTATTATGAGTAAACTGAAATAATCTGAGAGGAAGAAGAGGCATGAGGCAGTTGTAATGTAAAGTAGAAGATTGTTTACCATCAGGACAGGACCCGGGACACAGAGACCCTGTTGTAGGGAGTATTCTATATCTGATGACGTGGGTCAAGATAACAAGGACTGAGTCTGGCACAGCACAAAAATGCAGTTTCTCTATCTTACTATAAATGAAATCCCTTTTGGTGTATCCTTAAAAACACATAATTTCTTTAAGAGACAGAGATTTGGACTACAACTTTGTCAAACTTTGCCGAACTTTTCTAATTGCTTCTTTCTTGTTTTGATCCAGGCTTAACCTGAAACCAGCATGAATCCGGTCTGGAGGAGAATCTCATATCACCACTGCCATTTCACAAGAAGCCACACGGAGTCAGACTTTGTACAGAAAAATAAATAAATAAATGAGAAAAAAAAAATAAAAATCACTACTGCGACTACCCAGCAGCAGCCAGCATTCTCCTGCTTTTGGGGGGAAAAAAACATAAAAAATACGAAAAAAGGACCACAATTTCAACTACTTTTCTCATATCTACATTCCCACTGGACTGGACATCATGTGATTTTTTTTTTTTACAGTGTTGACTCTTATGGAGCGCTACCATTACAAACAAGTGGACTGAGGCCGGTTCTGAAATGTGATAAACTTTGAAGGTGCAAAGAGATGGACAAGAAGGCAAATATTATGTTGGGAAGATGAATGAAATGAAAACAGAAAGTTGTTCCAGATCTTGAGCTTTTGTATTTGTTTTGAAGCCAAGAATTTGAGCATGTGGGAAAAGTCAATGAATGTTTGGAGTTTTGAAATGGACATTTGAATGAGAGATAAAGATGGTAAAACCGAGCCATAGCAAAGTGGAGATGTGCATTTCCACAATTTTAGTGTCAATAATTTGGTTCACTGTGTTTTGAAAAAGCTGCTTAAATGACAAAGAGACTTGTATCAGCAGAGACTAGGTTGCAGTTCAGACAGAGGAGGAGGAAGTGACACAAAGTTAGATAATTTGGTCTGAAATCAAATAAAATCTAAAAATTCAGAAGGAAAAGCGCTTAGTTGTGACATAAGCCAAGCAAGCTGATTTCCTCACTGAGAAAACTGCAAGTGAAAACATGGTTTGTATCTATGAATTGTATTGTAAGAGGATATAAGACATTTGTTTATAAGTGATTATGACAAGAGTGGTTTGGCATTGATCTCCCCTGGAAATGGATTGTTCTTTAAAAAAATGTTTTGTTTTTTTTTTCTTATTTGATGGGTTTTTATATAGATGTATATTGAGAAAAAATACACAAAATTTAAGGACAAAAAACAAGCAAAATTCTTAGTTGTATATTAATAATACATTGTTTGGAAAGCACATCTCATTTGATACAGCCTCACCAAGCAAATAACCAGAAATGTGTGTCACCTATTTATATTTTGTATTGTCAAAAAAGAAAAAAAAAAAGTTTATATGTGTTTTTCATAAGCCAATGTGTTGTAATTTTATGCTTCTTCAACAAAGCCAGCGAAGAGTACATAAGAACATTGGAAGCAGGATGGATAAGATGGCATTGTTGTGAAATGTTTTCATGGCTTATTGCTCCACCATTTTGAATTCATCACCAGTGCATCTTAAGAGAGGTTGTTTCTGTTGTGAGCATGACAAAAAAAAACAAAAAAACAACAATTGTACAAATGTTTATATTATATTCTTTCCAAGTGCCAGTTTTCGTGGTGTCATTTGGATATTAACTCATTAGTGTGCTAAAAGGAGTCAGATGGTATTTGAGGCCAATTTAAGGACACTGTACAGAGGAAACCGCCATAGTATATATATTTTTACAAAGAGCTAAAGGAGGATAGTATTGGGAATTAATGAAGGCAGCCATTTTGGATCTCTTAATTTTATAAGACTGCAAACTATGAGATAAGGGCAAATCGGTTTGAATCACTCATGCAACATTTTTATAGGCAAACGGCATGTGCCTGCATCAAAGTCTGAATTTTCATTTTATTTGTGACTTTGTGGAGCTTGCATATTTTACAGTGTTTACAAAGATGTGCGTCGTGGTAAAAAGTCAGTAAACAAAAAATGTATACGATTTTAATTTCAGAGTTTTAAAAGAATACTATTTATAATCCAAGTATCCCCTCTTATGTGTCCTCAAAAGTCTGTGCTGTCCCTTGGTAAGAATTTTGTTAAATCATTACAGTTGCTAAAGCAGCGCCACAACCAAAGGATTCACTCAACATAGTACATCAACAAAAATGTACAAAATCCAAGAAAACATGGACACACAATGAATCAAACCAACCTACCTGTGTAGATATTTCTGAATCAACATTGTCAAAATTACTGTACAACTCAGTAGCAGATGTGTTTGTACCTATCACGTGCCTTAACCTTTTCCATAGTAGATCAAAATAAATGTGTTTTATATAATGTTATTCCTCCCTTTCAACTATCACAGCTCTTACCCTAATATGTATCCTCTTCTGACCATCTGTCAGATCAAAAAAATTCCTTTAAAATAATCCCCATGTTATCCCAATGGCGCACCTATCCCATCCCTCCAAGTAGTTTAGACTGTTGGTGGCTAATTTCTGCCTTGTATAACATTGTATGATAAAGATTTTAAAAGATAGTCATTCAAAAACTGGTTTTGATTTTCTAGAGGAGTAAAAATTGTTCGGTAGTGAGCTGAGGCCATGTCACAGTGACAGAATGTATTATGTTAATTTTACTAATACCCAGAGGCAAATATTACGCTTGTTAAACATAATGGAAAAATACTGGTTTGTAGAGTATAAATTTGGTGTGTTTTCAATAAATCATGCCTGGAAAGAAGGTGATGTGTGTCTGTGCAATTTATTTCAATTTATTTCTATTTATTAAACTAATGTGATTATGATGAATGAGACATAGTTCACTGCTTTTTAATTTAGTTTATAGTTTAATGTGGTTCAATGATAAAATTTTCCATACACATATATTACATAAATATTTAGGAGTTTTTTTGCATTTGAATGTAGCCTATACATCAATAAATAAAATCAAATTGAATTAAATAAAAATAAATGTTGAATGTTTTATTTCTGGTCAGGCGTTTACTGGGGTAGCACATCCGTCCGCGTTGGGGTCCTTTCACCAAAACAATATGGCTGCCTTGTGTAGAGGCAGGCACCGGTGGAAAACATATAACTTTTTAAAGGTTTTAACAAGAACGTTAACCGGTAAGAAATTAAAAACATATCAAAAGGAATCAAACCAGTTAAATCAGCTTGTTTGTTATTTTTTACTGCGGAAATCAGCTTCATTTAGCGACCCTGAAATGAATTGAGTGATGTAACAGTATTTCTTTATCTTTAATACAACTACACAGACCAGTATAGGTTTGTTTTAAAGCAAATTCTCCTTAATAGAAGACATATAAGTGTATTTATCGGTTTGCTATTTTAATCGTCAATGGTAACCCTCTATAAAGAATTTTGTGATTTTGTCTAAAGGAAAATATGACTATGACCTGATAGTTATTGGTGGTGGATCAGGAGGACTTGCCTGTTCCAAAGAAGGTAAGGAACATGGATGTCTTTTTTAGACTGTTTGACAATTTCTTACCAAATCATATTCATTATAGCAGCTCAGTTGGGGCAGAAAGTGGCAGTGTTGGATTATGTGGAGCCTTCAGCCATAGGTAAAATAATGCAAGTATTTCCTACAGTGTATGTATAGCCTAGGCATAACACGTTTTTCTAATAGTATTAAAAATTTTCTAAACAGGTACTAAATGGGGTCTTGGAGGTACGTGTGTCAATGTGGGCTGTATCCCCAAGAAACTCATGCACCAGGCGGCTCTGCTTGGCACTGCATTCAAAGATGCCAAGAAGTTTGGCTGGCAAATCCCAGAAGCTCTCTCCCATGACTGGTAAATTCTTAAAATCCAACTTTGGTGTATTCTTGACACCAAGAGAGGTTGAGGGAATAATTATGTTTCCACAGTACCATCTAGTGGTGTTATTGTTGTATAGCACGGTAACAGTTTTATATTTCGTGTAATCTTTATGTTGATATTCTGTTTTACAGGAGTACAATGGCTGGGGGTGTGCAAAACTATATTAAGTCTCTGAACTGGGGTCACAGAGTGCAGCTTAATGACAAGTAAGAGTAATCATTCTGCGGCCTTACAACAATTCAATCAACCAAAAATGTTGCACTCAATAGTCTTTCACATCTTGGGCAATAAAACAGCTATTTTAATATTTTACAGGAAGGTAAAATATCTGAACATGAAAGGAAGCCTTGTGGATGAACACACCGTTAAAGGACTTACTAAAGCAGGCAAAGAGGTGAGCAGAATTTACAGAATAATTTGATTCATAGTCATTTAATGTTATTGTTAATTTATATTGACTTGTATGCATTTTATAGGATTAGGCTTTATATGTAAATTTGTTGTATTTTCACTACATTCATAGACAACTCTGACAGCTAAAAACATTGTGATTGCCACCGGAGGACGCCCTAAATATCCCACTAATGTAAGTATTGTTGTAAACTTAAGAACAAGTAGGAGTTGTAATTTGCATCTTTTACTGAACAGAAAACCAACGTTTCAAATTTTGTTTAGCTATTTTTTCTTTTTATTTGACTAATTGTCACACAGATCCCTGGAGCAATGGAGCATGGCATCACCAGCGATGACATATTCTGGTTGAAGAAGTCACCTGGAAAAACGTAAGCACACCAATATGTCCCTATAATTGCCTTTCAGGTCATTGGTACCTGGTTTTAGCTGTAATGTTAGTGTTTGCACTTACAGTCCCAATACTCGCTGTAGCTTGTATGTCATGTCCCTGTCACGCACTGTAATCTTTCATCATGTACATATGGTTTGTTTTGCTCTCTTCCTGTCAGCCTGTCCGCGCCTCGTGATTCAGATTAGCGACGTGCATCCTCACCTTTGCAGAACAAGGCCTTTAATCCAGCCATTTAGCTCCTGTCATCACCTGGTTAATTGGTCCTTCCCTGACATTTCCTCTTGGCACTGGCAGCAGACGGTGACTAGTGGTGGTGGTGTACCTGGCCTGATGTGCTTGTTTGCTAATTGATGACAGAACTGCGGAAATAGTTATTGTAATGTTAGAGTTTTCTTTGAAACCTAATTTGTCTTTGCCATGCATGTTGGTGTGGGCATTTATTAATATAGAGTAATACTGGAACATTACTGTATGACTATATGCTTTGTTAAATCAAATTATTAGATGTATTTTTAAATTGTAATTTCAGCTAGTCGCATTGGCTGCAAGCTACACTGCACATAATAATGACTTTAAACTTTGTGAATTATATTATTAACTTTCATCTCAGCCCTTATTCAATATTTTGTTCCTTCTGTGAACACTTGGTGGCAGTAGAAAATCATTTTGCAGTGTGTACAGTTGTGCACTCACTGTTCCAGTCCTTGACAATTACCACTGTACCTCTCACTGACTGAACAGCACACTTTTGTATAGGCAGCAAAATTATCCACTTCAGGAGACCACTTGACTTTAGGAAGTCCTTTGAAGCAGGACAGTCTCTCATGTCCCCATTGCCTGCAGGCTGATGTTGTCTGCTGTAGGTTAGCACCAGCCTTAGCTCTACTTGTAAAGATACTTCTTGCAGATGTGTTTGTTGTTGAGGTGCAGGCGATGTTGACAGGCAGTATGATGGAACAGGTGAGTGACAGACATCTAATGGACCCTGGAGCGTGCACACAACAAAGTGATGACGCGCAGAACTGCTTATTTTCATCCTATATGCACCACACATGTGTCTGCACTCCTTTGATGCTGACTGAAGCTGTATTTTAAAATCCCAACCAATGTTTTCTGTAACATTTCATATTACTGCTCATACCACCCACACTGAGAACAATCACGCAAGGGTCCCTATCAGTGGCAGGTCCTGTGTGCAGCCAGCCAAGGTCAACAGTAGCGGCTGATATTGGATAGCAGCTTTTGTACAGCAAAGTTTTGGCCAGAGTTCATAACATATTCTAAGCCACTGCCAGGCCAAACCCTCTGCGTGTTTCTCTTTGTTTTGAGGATCTTTCTGAAATGTGTCAATGCAAGCAACATTACTTTTAGTTAAGGTATCGGGATAATAGTCAAAGTACTTGTAGGTTTTTTTGGCTCACTAATATTTCTGCTAATGTAACGTGACAGTCTGTCTACAGTGTTCCAGTCAGACCTGAGGACAGGAAATTGGATAATGTTACAGCATTTAATTTGAAGAGAGTCAAAGCATACCAGGATTTTTTTTTCACACATTTGTATAAGATTGTTTGATAGTAAGGCAAAGTACGGTAATATGTTACATTGCTTTGCCTTACTGACTATTGCTTTAAAATTCTATCAACACTATCTCAAATCATAAGGGTTAATGAATGGAGACATTTGTTGGTCGTGAGTCTAGACTATCGCAGCAGCTCTTTGCCTAATCTCTTTTAAAGCACTCTACAATACGTGCTGAGTGTCTGAGTGCCCCACACACTGGTGATGTGGGTGCAGGGGCTTTTAGTGGTTACTGTTAGTATGGGCAATAGAAGGATGTGCAGACAGTGGAGGGGGGTGGTAAAACAAGAGAAAGGGGGCCTCACCTGTGCGTGGCATCCCTCACTCAACAGCCTGGTGTGTGGACTGGAGCCTGAACACGGCACACCTCATCATTTGGGATTAGCCTAGCAGTTAGCTCTCTATATCTACGCACGTTCAAGGACTGGATTTGAAATGGCGATTTACTTGGACCACACACATATGCACCGATCACTCAAAATGAATCAAAGTTTTTACTGCTCGCTTACATCTCTGTCTCACCTTCAGGTTGTTGTCATAAAGTAGGGGATCATCACTTGCAACTCATCACAAACTCAACTTTACATATGTTTTGATAGTGTCTGCCATTGTCTTTTGATACAATTTAATAGTGTAATTTGTCTGATAAAATGTGTTCTTTCCATTTTTCAGACTTGTGGTTGGAGCAAGCTGTATCCTTAAATTGTTTCTATCAAAAACATAATTTATTATTATACATTTATTTTATAGAAGATATTATTAGTATCTCTTAACCTTATATTTGTCAGATGTGGGACTGGAGTGTGCAGGGTTCCTCACAGGTATCGGCTTGGACACCACTATAATGGTCCGCAGCATTGCTCTCCGGGGCTTTGACCAGGTACATTTGAAGGATTATGTACTGTCTATAATGTACTTGCATTAATATTAATTACCAGTATATTTGTTTCCTGTAGCAAATGGCAGGTCTGGTAACTGAGTACATGGAGGCCTATGGGACTAAGTTTGCATGGAAGTGTCTCCCCAGAAGAATAGACAAACTCTCATCTGGAGCATTACAAGTGATGTGGACAGACACACACACAGGCAGTGAACACCAAGACACCTACGACACTGTGCTCTGGGCAGTTGGTGAGTTTAATAAAATAAACCCAAGTATAAAGTGCTTTTTAACCAAGCTGAATGTAACAGAAAGTTATAGATTTCATAAGGCCTAGTCACTTAGTAGAGGAACGGTAATCTAGTGGTTATGATGAATGTAAATCTGAATAATCCTAAACACTTTCTTCTCATGATAATTGTAACACTAAATTTTGTTTTGTGACTTCTGAGCTTTCATTCATATTCAACTCAACCAAAAGACTCAGTAGTATACATCACCTTGTGGTAGTTCCAGCTACTTTGTGTTCTTACAACTTTACCAGAGATCATTTTAGTGATCTGCTTGTGTTCACTGTGTAACTAATCATCGTTTGATCTTAATTCCCATTCTTGTCTGAATATGTAGTTTTAAAAAGCCATAATAAATAGTAATAAATCTGTTAAAACCTTTCCGTCCTGCCAAGGGTTGTTTTCAGTCTTTCCCCGAATACAATGCAGTGTCAGCATAAAGCAGATGAATGAAGCCCAAAAACAAAGTGATACAGAGTGATGGGAATGGCCAGGGGAAGTGTTAATCACCTAAACCTTATTTTGTGGCTGGAGTGGAGCAGAAGGGCAGGATGCACCCTCACACAGGGTCACCACATTTTTCTCTGTTCCCTCTCTTGTTTTGGGGCCTTCCTGATCATGCCAGCCCTTCAGGAAACCACCCTGCATCTGTCACTGCCCACACTACACTTGGGTCTGAGTGCAGTATCTTTACCAGGGCTTCATTTGTGCAGTTGGTCCATTGTGTCATGTGACAGGCATTGTATGCCCCTTCGCGTGTGACAGGGACAAGGATGTGTGTGACCTTGTAGCTCATGTGACGTGGGCTCTTCCCTGTCGTGACTGTACCAGCTCCTGTCAGCATGAGAGGCAGGGGCACATTTGTCCACTGTGAGGAGCAGGTGCTACTGTGACATGGAACTAAAATCTAATTCTTCTGGAAACCGGCATGATTTTGTATTAAGATTAGATTAGATAAATGGAAAAAAGAGAGTTACGTCATCAAAAGTGTGAAATACTCCTTTTTCAAGTTCTGACGTTTGTGCATCCTTAAGTCTTGAGTGTTACACCTAAAAAGAAAACAATTATTAAAAATGTTTAATGGTTTGAACATCTTCATTTAATAATAAATGTTCAGGACAGAGATACTCTCACATCATTTTTTTGGCTACAAAAAACAAGTGAATACTAATGCATTTCAAACTGATGCCTTCCTCAGTGCGTTTTAAATTAAAATACTGTGTCTGAACAATATGCAGTTCTCTGCATTTTTGGAGGCTGATGATCTGCTGTGGCCAGTGCTTCCCTTCAATCAAAACTAAACCATTAATATGAGAGCTATTTTGTTTAATTTTGTACAACTTGATTAAAGATATTAGCCTTTCCATAACATCCACTAAAATTAATGTTGCTGTATCTGTTGGTGCGTACGCAACAAGATGGTTTCCAAGTCCTCTCAAATGAGGGTAAGGTGTAAAACTGCGATCTGTGATTGAGGCACCAGATGGTTTCAAGAAACAAAGCCTCAAAATTACACCAACAAGTTGGTTACGGAAGATTTAAAATTCCCAAGACAGTGCTTTGTTTATAAGTTTTTCAACATTTTTCAATTTGGAAAAAAACATTCATGGTGGTCTGAGGGACACAGGTGCTCTTTGGCAGCCTCACTTCCTCTCTTCATCTTGAAGAGAATGTGAATGTGGAGTGAATAAATCAATTTCATACAATGCACTTTCAGAAGCTTTTAAAGCACAGTATAAAGGCAGTCAATTCATTTTGTGCCCTAATTCTGTAAAAAGTCTTCCAAATAAATCTGTGTAGAAAGAGAGGGAGAACAAGACACAGACAATGCTCTGTCCTGGTATGCCCATGTTGCCCTTTGTTTCCAGACAGTTCAGTGAGAGCCTCCTGAATCCTGGCTCCTGCTCTTTGATGTCTGGTGCAGCAGTTCTGAGCACAAGGCCACTTCCCCTAACAGGACCTCACACTTAAGGTCATAGCTCTCCAAACCTCAGTGGAGTTATTAAACCTGCAGGGCTCTGGGACTGTATCAGTCTGTCAAATACATCCTTTCCCCTGGCCCTTCCTGCTCCCAGGGCCACTCCTCTGACCAGGTGTGGCACAGACACACCAGGAAGAACAATATAAACATGTTTCCTGTCAGAATAAAGATACTCGTACATTTGTCTGTTTCCTACTGGAACTCAGCAATGAATTTGTAGGATCTTTATGCTTACAAAATAAGGTCTCAGTCTCTTGTACACATTTATCAGGGTATACTGTATAAATTACAATGACATCCTGATCTTAAAAATCTGAATACAAATAATTTCCTTTGCGAACTGTAAAGAGGACCCTGTTCTCTACGAGTACCACGATGTGTGTATTCATTTGAAATGGATCTTAAGCTCGATCTCCAGCCTAATACACCCCTACTTTTTTCTAGATTATTGGACTGGCACAACAAATGCACTGTGGCTTAAAAAACATTACAATATAACATTTTGAAATATAAAAATGAGATTCCCTTTTGTCTTTAATTTGTTGTGGCGGTCTTTGTGTTATGTTCCCTCCAATAACTCTTTCATGTTTCTCTTTTGTATTTGCTCATTTGATTGATCAGATAAGTGTCCGACTTCATTTCAACTTGCAAAGGGTTGTTTTGACTAGTTGGCCTGGCACTTCCTTCTAATGCCACAGCATAGTGTTCAACTGTTTGTCTTATCAGGCACACTCCCTGTGTCCTCCTCTTACAATGGAGCTGTGCCTGCAGCGACACTGCATAGAAACAGGCTGCACTGAACCGGGAGATTCTTCTGATATGCTCTTATGTAGGCCACAGCTAATTTTACTATGAAAATAAGTAACATTGTCTTGCAAAATTAACCTCAAATTCCAGTTTTATGCTAATTTCAGTTACTTGGCATTTCTACCAGTTGTGGGTCTATAAAAATGTGCATGTTGGAGTAGAAGTAAGTTACTTGACTCAAAGTAATAAAATATTGTTTAATTATTATGAATTAATTAATTTATAAGTAATTATTCATAACCCAATATTCTATATTTTGAGTCATGAAAAGTCCTGAAAATTACACCTATAAACATCAAGCTGAAACAAATGAACACACTACTATCACAACAAAAATGACCCTATAATTCTATCCTATAATGATCCTATAATAATGTCATTTCTTCTGCTGCACATTCAACTTTCAAATGATTATGCATATCATCCATTGCCTGGTCAGCCACTGCTCTACTTTTCTTATTCCTGAAAATACCACCATATTATTATTATTAAATACTATAAATTATTACATTCCAGAAAATTGGCTGTAGTGTGACCTTAACAACTGAGGTAACAATCTGATTATGTGCAGTGACGTAAAAAGAAATATGCCACATATGCAAGACTGTTGACTAATGTTACAGAAAACAAAAAAATATTTACAAATCTCACTTTTGGGACTAGGTCTTCTCCAGTCTGCTCTCCAGATCCTTCAGCCACCCATGCAGCTGAGTATTCGGCCAGTCCCTGTAGCCCCCTGGCCTGAGTCGAAGAGGGGGGCATGGCTCCAGCCAGGAAAAAGGGTCTTGCGGGTTTGTTGTTTTTACTGTAAGATAGTATCTACATGGGTACCTCAGGGCCCGCTGTTTATTATGCTACCCAGGCAGGTTGTGAGGGGTGCCAGAGCGATGTGAGGGGGGCAGAGAGCACTCCGTGCACTGTCGAAAAGTATTCATCAGCTGCCCCCCAATGAAGTGTTACAAATAGCACCTTGGTCTGTCCCCCGGGAGTGATGGGAAGTCTTGTCCCGGCTGGTCAGTTATAAGGCTGACCTGTTCTCCTGCCAGATGCTTTTACCTTGGTTTGCAATGGGGTTTTAATATTGTAAAGACCTAGAAAGTTGCTACATTACACAATTATCACATTTGTTGACTGTCTACAAGAGTCTAGAGAACTACTGCTACTAATCCTCAACACCTTCCTGCATACAACGGATAGAATCAGAGAAAAATGAATCCAATAGATGCTCCTGAATATGAAATGCCCTTTTCTGGCCATTTACGTCACATTACCCTTTTTAAAATGTTTTTCTTTCATAAAGCGAGTCATCTACTAGAGGAATGGTGATCTATCACATAATGTGGTTAAATTATTTAGCTGTTGTTTTGTTCATGATGTCAATACTCATGAAATTCTCCTCTCCTCATAGGTATTGTTACTACTAAAATTTGATATTGTGAATCCCTTGTGCACATTTTTTTTGGGAATATTTTGACATATTGTTATTGTTACAGTGTGCTGTTCTATTGCTATTTTGACTCTGTATTTCTTATAAATTGTGCATGTTATGTTTTTATTTGTAAAAGATGACGACACAAACAACATTCATTTGAATGTAACAATATGGAAATAATTTATTAATTTGTCTGCCAGATTTTATTTCTGAACATATGTTGTGATTGGGATTATTTTTTTCTCAGGTAGAGCCCCGGAGACTAAAGCACTAGGCCTTGTCAAGCTCGGCATGGAACTCAACAAGGAGACTGGAAAAATCATTGTGGGATCTGACGAATCCACCTCGGTGCCAAATATCTATGCGTTTGGTGATATTGGTGAGGTAAGATTTATAGCTTAATTTAATTTACCCTTTAATTATTCTAGGGAATTTAATAAAAAGCCAACACTTTAAAATCATATAACCACATATAACACATGTTGTTTCTAGCCAAGTCGAGGTTTGTCGGTTGGTATTGTTTCAAACTGTATTTGAACAAAGTGTACTGGAAAAGGAAATATACCGGTACTGCAAACTTAAGTTCTTTATGTATGGGCCAAAAAAATCCAATAATAAGATAGAATATTATTTTGATGTGGCAATCCTAAAAGCTAAAAGAATTAATTGTATATTGTGTGTGCATTTTAACCATATACTAAAGATACATGCCTCATTTTGATCTATTCTTTGGCATGGTACAAGCGGCCATGTTAATACTAGTTATTCCCGCTATATGTAATGCCGCTGTTGTTTTTTCAACACAACCAGCGGTGTGCTTGCTTCCTGCCTGCTAGGCCTCACACACTCTTTCCCTCACATGTTGGGTTTCCATGATGTTTGAGGATATTACATTGACTTGCATTCATTTCCTGGAGACTTAACCATCGTCACTACTGGCCTATGCTTAACGTAAACCCTAATCATAACTTTTACTTTATTTGGTTGTTAGTATCTTTATTAACTACATTTTAATTTTACTAACATTTTTTTTAAGCAAAAGAACCAAGTAAAAACATTATTTTTATTTTTTTTTACTGAATTTCTTGACATTACTATATGAAACTTAACAATACTAAATTCAGGTGAGAAAATATAATGGTATATGTATGCAAATTTAAAATTTAGAATTGAAATTGCTAAGTTAATTGGCTAATTATAAGGGATTTACACCATGGGGACAACATTTCCAACCTCATAAAATAAGCAGGTCCCCATGATGTGAGTGTGTATACAGATCTTTGTCTCCACAATGTGCTAAATACTCGTCCGCACACACCCACAGCGCGACATGTACACACAGCTCTCAGACTGACAGCCTCTTTGATGAGTCCTACCTCACCCCAATCTGTCTGTCAACCTTCCATTGCAGCGGGAAGTTTTTTTTCCTGAGGCGGAGGATAGATCTCTCCATCAATTTGTCCAAAGCATTGTTGTCATTCTTGTGTTTTTGTATTCAAACAAGTGCAAGCCGCCAAGAAATGCATTATACTGACGCATGCTGTCTGGAGTGTAAACAGTTAAGGTGAATATGGCGGCACCATTCGACATACGTGCAGCTATGTTTGGAATAACAGGATGTGAAGCTGGTGATTTAACAGGTTTAAGTCATCCCTTTAGTATTGGCCCGCAGCGTTACTGTTTCCTGAAATGTACAGTTGTGACTGTGTGTAACTACCAGGCATCCTCAACTAAATTGTATTTTTAAAAGAACATTTTTTTTGTTTAAAATATATATTTTAACTGTTTTTCTCTATTGCCTTTTGTGTCAACTTTTTGTCAGAACTGTAAAGTGCTTTGGGTGTCTTGAAAAGTCCATCTAAATTCTGTCTAAATTGAAAGGATTATTATTGCTACTATATTTCTTTAGTTTATGTTTTTGCCGGTGGATATTAAACAAAAACAATAACAATGATAATAATAATAAAAATTATAATATGCTACCTTACTTTACATGTCCTGCTACGACTACTACTACTACTACTGCTGCTGCTAGTGACAACTTATTGATAATTTGTC
The DNA here is from genome assembly GCF_009829125.3 of Periophthalmus magnuspinnatus. NCBI lineage: Eukaryota > Metazoa > Chordata > Actinopteri > Gobiiformes > Gobiidae > Periophthalmus > Periophthalmus magnuspinnatus. Next base: position 18,590,433 of record NC_047134.1, read on the forward strand.
TTTTTTTAGGGTCGACCAGAATTGACCCCTACTGCCATTAAAGCAGGACGACTCCTCGCTCGCAGACTGGCTGGCCAGAGCTCTCAGCTCATGAACTATGACAATGTAAGACTGATAAATTAATTCATTCATAAATTCATAAACATATACTCTTGTCATGTGTCAGCCTTCAGGTTTCTTTAATTATAGTCTTTTTGAATGTACCAACACATTTACTGAATATTTTGCCTATAGAAATACTTCATTACTTCTAATTTTTAAATTATGTGGTTTATTTAAAATACTCAGATGAGCATAGGCTTTAAATTTCTGATATATTCTATATTAAATGAGTGACTTTTTTTTTTTTTTACAACCAAAAATTGTTCACAATTTTTGTGAATGTTCACAATTTTTGTGAATTTATGGTCATAACAGTTTTTCTCATTGGCTTCCAGGTTCCAACGACAGTCTTCACTCCTCTTGAGTATGGCTGTGTGGGTTTGTCCGAAGAGGATGCTGAAAAAAGATATGGAAAAGATGGCATAGAGGTAACTTCAATTTCACCATAACATTAACATTACATCATTATTTCATAAGACACAATTTATACATTATACTTTAATTATTGTTTAAGAGCCTTTTGAACACAGACAACATGAATATAACCTTTTTGTGCCATAGTCTTCAACCATAGTTCTACTCTACTTTAAAAGAAACTGTTACCATATCCTTCATATAAACCCTATTGTAGTTAAACCCATGCACACATATTTATAGACACATATGTAACATGCCTGTGTAGATGAGCAACGTGACAAACACTAGCCAGCACCTGCACGCGGCGGCCGATAAATGGTTATGGAGGCGAGGTGGGGCTCCCTCTCTGAGTGACAGGTGAGGAGGAGGCCTGATGGAGGTGTGTATGGGGCGATGACAGGCGCGTTTAGATCAGAAAGGACACAGCAAACCCTGGCCTCTAACAGCTGCACGGCCCCAATAACTTGTGTCGGCACGCTGGCTGTCGGATAGCGCAAACTCACTGCATCTTCTGTAAAATATTCCAAACCTGTCACTATCAGCAGCTAAAAACATGTTTTAGACTTCATCCTTGTTTTTTACATGTTTAAAGCTACATTAAATTACAAGGCGAGGGACGCAGTTATGTAATGTGTAGCCAGCGGTAGACTCTTAGTTCACAGTCATTCACAGCTTCTGTGGACAATTTTGCTTATATGAACCATATGCAATTATAGCTGCCATTATAGATTCCTACAAAAGTCTATGCATATGATTAAGTGATAGCTGAAGTATTTGGGTGTAAAGACATTTTATTTAAAAAAAAATCTGCTTTTGATATGTGCTCTGGTCTGTCTAGGTCTATCATGCTTTCTACAAGCCTCTGGAATTCACTGTTGCAGAGCGTGATGCCAGCCAGTGTTATCTGAAGGTATGGTTGAACTCTGAAATTAATGCACGGATGTCGGCAGTATAATGTTACAATAAAATAACAGAGTAATATTAGAAGGGACTGAAATTAATATGGTTCTGCATATCAGCCTGTGATTTGTGTGTTGGGAGTTTGCTACATTATGTCTTGTGTCTTGACTGTTTTCCTTTGAATTTGTCAGGTTGTATGTGAGCGTGGTGAGAACCAGAAGATTTTGGGTTTGCACTTTACAGGACCAAATGCAGGAGAAGTTACACAAGGCTTTGCTCTGGGCTTCCAGTAAGTTGCATCAATGTCATATGTAACTGATTTAGAGCTTATATATAATAATATGATTTTTTTTTACCAGATGTGGTGCTACATACTGGGACCTCCTGAATACAGTTGGCATCCACCCAACTTGTGCTGAAGAGGTGACAAAAGTCCATATCACAAAGCGCTCAGGGCTGGATGCCACAGTCACAGGCTGCTGAGGTTAAGTCTCCTCGGCCCATAAGCACACAGGGATCCTCTCTCTCCCTCTCCCTCTAAAATACCTCCATACAAATGGCCATGTGTCAGTAGAACATTATTGAAAAAATGACTGCTTATCCCTTCAACATGCAAGCTATGCATATTTGGTCCAAAAATTAGGGTCTAAAAATAAACAGGCACCTCGATCATGATACAGCCCATGTTTAAGGGTAACGTAGTCCGAACCCAAACTTTTCTCTGAATATTCTGCAAATATTGTTGTTTCTCTGGCTGTACTTCCTGTCCATTAGTCTTGGAGGTGACACATACCATACACCCTCTCACCTCCACACCCCCATGACACTGATGGATGGCCCCAGGGCCTTCGGCACAGCGACACCGCCCCATTTCCCATGGACACACACAAACAGTCAGTGGGCTGCTGTCAGTCAGCCAGGCCAGCAGCTCAGGGAACCCCACACTGTTTAGGTCCACTACGAGTCCAGCTAACCACAAAGCCCTTTTTTCCAACATGAACTGCTCCTAACCAGGGAGCCACACAATGCAGCTGACAGCAAGAGGAGACTGCAATCCTATACCACTAGCTTTAGCTACACTACTGACTTCTACCCAAAGATGGCACTATTGCCCTCCAATTCCTACTATGGTCTTCTCTGCACAGGCCCTTCTGAATATAACATTCAACTATATGGATGATTCGCTTTTAATCCCTTAATCCCTTTAAAGATATGCACTTTTTGCTTGACAGGCAAAGGCTTTCTCTGAGCCAAACTGATAAGGGCTATCTGCTGTGTGTTTATATGGATGGAGGACTGGCCTTAAAGAGTCAACACACTCCAAGATAAGATGATTTGTTTACATCAATAAAACCGTAACAGTGGCAGTTAGTTTGGCAGAACACTCACCTATTCTGAACATCTTCAACCAATTGTAGGTTTTCTTAGTATAGGAGCATTAGAGCTGTCAATACGTGGGTTTCCACAAAAATTGGTGGACCGGAGTGGCTTGTGGGAGTCGTTTATTTTTATTTGAAGTCTAATCTGTCCAGTCTGATTAATGGGTTTGATGAGGGGAGTGACAGAGTGCCAGGAGATGGAGAGAGAGAATGAACCAACTTGCAGGTTTATTTGGAGCGGAGCAGAAAGAGAGCAAGTTTTAAAGTTTTGGCAATAGGGATGGATGCGGGGAGGGAGGTGGAGGGTTCCTGTGTGTGCCGTGCTGAGGCCGAGGTGCTGACTGAAGGACCCTGACCTCCTCTCAGCGGGAACAGCTTGACTCTATCACTCGGAGCACGGAGGGCTCACATGCATCGCACAGAGGGGCACATCCCAGTTGACTTTGTTATGGAGGGTGGGATGGACAGAGCCAACCGTTGCAGCCATGTTTGCCCGCTGTAATTGAGTCCGTGTTCCTGTGCTTAACGAGCCACTTCAGAGACCCCAGACTGGCCCACAGCAACATGAGGGAAGTCATTCAGCCCATTGGTGTAACTGCAATGTCTGTTTGCTTTAAACCCTCCATTTCCTTTCAGCTTTCGCTCAGCTACTCTGTTATTTTAAACACATTGTGTACATTTGCAAGAAGAAATTGTAATTTTTTACTTCACAAATGCATGCATTTGATATATTTTTTCCTGGTGTTGTTGACAATCTGGGCTGTGGAACTGTTTACTAATGGGTCTAAGATGATTCCCACTGGTGGTCAGGGTCATGTATCGTTTTGGCCAACTTATGATGACCTGCACTAAAGCCCAAACCTGGGGAGTGCAGGCCTGATGTCAAATGGCTAACAAATTCACTATTGTATTGAATATTGTTGAGAATATTTATACACTTTGATGAAATGCATAATTTATGTAAAACAATAAAGAAACACTGTTTAGTATTAAAATATTTATGTTAATTTATTATCTGTGCACAGTGTTTTGTTTCTTACTTTAGATAATAAACAGTTTTTAGGATTTGTCTGTATAATCTAACATGCTCATCTTTGGTGTGAGTGGTGTCATAAGGGGTCGCACTTTGACCCTGACTTGTCTGTGCTGACAGGAGCCTTGCTCTGCAGCCCTGTCACTCAGCCTTGTGCACCAACAATGGCACAAATTCCAGTGTGTTTGTTTGGTTAAGGACAGGACTCTCCGACACCCCTGAACCTCCTCAGGATCCAGAGTAGCCGCACTCACCCTGAGAGAGACAGCCATGTCAGGCCTAACCCAGACACTGCCCTCCCCAGTGTAGAAATACCCACCTCCTTTTAGGAATCGTGTCTCTTATGTCCCTCACAATGGCGCAAACTGGCTAAATCCACCTTGAAATGCACTTAGTTGAACATGTCAACATGTCAGAGTGCGCTCGAATTGACGCTCCAACTTAATCCAGCCCATTGAATGCTGACAGTCGTCTGTGAGTCAGACATTCACAGGCTTTTGTCACATCAGGTCCTGAGCCATGCTGAGGGAGCACAACCTAAAACACACATCTCTGTACTGGGGTGAAAGCCTTTGGAAGAGGAGAAACCAATACAAGTCTTGTGTAAACATTCAAAAAACCGACGCTACTAACAAAAAGGCTAAATCTGGGTGAGGATTATCTCTAAGAAATGAATAGGGGCCAATTATGGCTGCTCTGTTGTACTCCCAGTTTCAGGCTCAAGAGCTGTCACCCTGAGATGCCTTCAGGGCCCCAACGAGATGCAAAGACTGGGGACGGCTCATGTAGGAAAAGACCACTCAAAACCTATAAGCCCCGGTGAGTCTAAAAGCCAGTCTGCTGGATTTTACCACTTTCAACCTTGTCTGGCCTCCCAAGTTCAAGTCAGTCATCTTAGAATATGTTACCAGTGAGTAATAGTGAGCTCCAAACCAAACAACAACAAACCCCAACAACACCCCAAAGCAAGGCCACAGAAAACCGTGAAATGGGATTGTTATCAAAACTCCCTGCAGCAATTTGAAGGATTACTCATAATTGTAATAAAATGTAATTTTCTCAAAGCTCCACCCTTTTTGTTTCATGGGCAAGCAGTCTGATGGAACAGTGGGCATCTCATTTAAGAAGGAGACTCCTGTTTATTACTGAACAGAGGTGAGGGTCTGTGAAATGTTCTTATCTGACTCCTGATAAGAACAGGATACCCCCAGGAAAGTCCTAAACTCAATACACATGGTTGCTGCTGACCTTATCTACATGCTGTGATGGAGCACTGGTAGCTTTTGGCTTATCTAGACTGACCGCAGATCTAAGTTGCACACCATGTCCTGGGTTTATAGGCAAGAGGTGTGCTAAAACTTTATTATTCGTGGTTGGACTCCCCCCCTTTCTCTAAACGAGCTATCACAACTGGAAACCTCACATCTTAAATCATTTGGGCAGCTTTTATGCCACACAGGAAGCCACCTTATTACTTCTGGAACACTGTAAGCTGCTAATAGAGATTTAAAGACTTAGATTGTATAATCAGGCACAAAGAGATATTGCTGGGATTTTGTGCACACAGGGCAAAACTCAAAATGTGCTTAGGCTTATCATGTTAGCACCTCCTACTCAGAACACAGAAAAACTGGTTCATTTTATTCAGTCAGACTACTTAATTTGTGTGTCATCATCAACAAACCACAATGTAATCATTTAAAGGTCGATTGCAGCCTGATGTCAGTTCTGCCTAAAGAATGTTCTATGAGAGATCTATGTTTAGGAGAAAGCTTGGATACTACGAGTTGTCTAATTGCCTCAAGGGAGTGTAATGTTGATTTGAAGGGTTAATGTGTTACGTCATACATTGTTGAATATGATTAAACTTGATTTGAAAACTATTGCTTTTCCAACCATTCTGTAAAAAACATTGGAAACATGGAAAAGAGTCTTGTGCAAAGGCCCTGTAACCACACACAAACCCCAACAATAACAAGAAGGAGCGGATTAACAATATTTTAGAATTGCTAATCAGCAAGTTTGATTTTTTTATGTGGAAAATCTGTTTGGTTTTGACAGAGTGAGAATCTGATGTCCCAGTGAATATGTCTTGGTGAAACCCCACTCAGAGTGCTGACGCAGAGATGGACATGTTATGTGGAGCACATGGCTCACCCAGCGGGTGCTGTCGGTACCTCTCTGATTGATTGTGTCTTTCCTGTTTGGCCTATAAAACCTCTGTGTGTTGGTGCAGACTTGAGCCCTAACATTGCATGCTGGGTGTATTGTAAGCTTAGCCTGTGGAGCGCACAGTTATGCCAGCGCATGTTTATTTGTTGGTCAGTGATATGATGAAAGATGGCTTGCGTGGTATGTTTTGCATGTGAGTGGGGGGAGGTGGGAATGTGCATGAATGGGTGTGTCATGCAACTTTAGCCCTAGTGTATGTACTAAATATGCACGTATGTACTATTGCTATCAGGAGCCATATCAGACTACATAGAGCACAAAAGAGTTTTTCCCCTAAATTTAAAATTATTTTACCTCAGCCTTGTGTTTCCAAAACAAACTTTATCAGACATTTCTAAAAACAGGAGTGTCACGGTCACAGACAAACTAACAGCATGTATATATAACCAGCTCAGTAATTAGTCTTCAGTACGTCACCTTTGGCCTTAATGTCATCCCATATGACGAATGGGGCCGTACAGCAGCAGAATGAAGACTGCTCATTACTGTACACGGAGGAGTTTGCTCAAAGTAGAGGCATGTGTCTCAAATAACTCGTCTAGAACTTGTGTATCCAGACTCAAGACATTTTTAGTCTGTCTTTATCATTACTTTATTTGGGACAGAGAGGATTACGGTGCTGTAGGAAATTGCCTGATTAATGTACCTGCCACAAATCTGTTGATGTAAAATATAAATGGGTTATGCATATTTAACTTCTGAGTTGTGCAGTTTACATACACTTTTATTTTTTTATAATTCTAAAACAAAATAACAAAAATCGTGTGGATTTATTTATTTATAGATGAATGCTGTGTCCTAGCAGTGGCTGAACATTTGAGTGGCATTTATTCCTGTGTATGCTTTGGGGAGTAACACAAGAGGTCAGATAACAACTTGCTGTGTGCTAACCTAACCATGAGAAACGGCCTTGCATTCAGAGGAGTTTGAAGAAGAGCTGATAACAATATTAACTTTAGACTTAGATGTGCCTTCCTCCTCCGTTCATACAGGGAGGATGTCTTAATATCAGATAGGGACCGTGCATCTGCTTTCTCGCTTTCCGCTGAGTACTGAATCATTGTTTTGTTCTACTCCTAAAATGTAACAGGCCAACCAGTCACTCCTCACCTTCTCTGATATCTCTTCATTAACACCTGAAAAATAGTCAAAGAAAAACACGCAGCCCCTAGTGACGTTAACTTAAAACCAGCACCCAAACATTACTCCCAGAAGTCCTATCTCCTCATGTATTTTGTGTATGGCAATAGTTCTGTCATATGGTCAAATAATTAAAATGTGATATAATTTGTAGTTAGTGTATTCATTATAGTTGACAAATATTGCAAGATAAATTTATATGGTGCATTACAACAAAAGTTAATTTTGTGCACAAATAATATATTGTAGCCTGTTCGTGATGGGATTGTGATATTTACAATTTATCATGAGCCACTCCCCTCAGGCAGGAGGCTATTGTCCATTCGGAGAGCCCCTCACCACAAGAAATGGTTTATTCCCCTCTTTCTCTTTTCCCGCATTGTTTTATGTTGCACCATACCACCAAAGCATGTTTGTGAATTTTTTTCTGACAATGGCAATAAAACATATTCTGATTACTGTGATTATAGTGAAAAACATGAGGATTTTCTCACTTAAAATTAACTATTGACATTAAGATATTTTTGTTAATTAATTGCATAATAATAATATCATCATAATAAATGTAATAAATTGTATGTCCTGCCAGTCATTGTGCTATTTTATTTAAAGCCACAGTGGTTTTTTTTTTTTGGTTTTTTTTGTTTTTAAAGAAAATGTTTTTAGTTATAGTTTAGAAGTGTTTATTGCACTGAAAAAACATGTGTCCTTATTCTGAACAGGCTTGCATCTCCACAAACCTGGAGGAGGGCCCCTACCTGCTAGTTTCCATGGAAATGTTGTTGTCCTATGGCTATAATATTTCACAATATCTATGGAGAATGTTCTGAAGTATTGTTTTAACTTTATATTTCCGTGAAATCATGCGGCTTATGTGCAACCTCAAGAAAGTTTAATACTGTACCTTTAAAGACAAAATCAAACATACAAAAAGTTCATACAGTTTGGTCTTCTTTGATGTCTTTATTGGAATAACTTCATGTCATTTTTCAAGTTGATTCACTGACCTCCTCTCCTTGACCTACTTGCTCTGATCCTCGTGCCTCACACACAGTTCTTTTACATTATGAGAGGTCTCTTGATGAGCGGGTGCCTGCAGACTGTATGCTACCTCTCCTGTCTATTTTGTCCTTGTGTGGTTTTGGCTGCTGGTCCGGCTGACCCGCCAGCCGCCTTTCTAATTTGGTGATGAGCTGTAAAGTGACCTGCCTGCCCCCACGGCCAAGCGGCTCGACCAAAAGTGAGATTCCGGGGATTTCCTTACAACTCCTGCGTTGGATGCATGATACAGAATACATGGCCCAAACCTGTCACGTTCCTCTGTCTGTCACCTCCTCCACTACCCGGACCAACCAGAAAACCACTGGCCCTCAAGTGCAGCCCAGGCATAGCTACGTCCAGACTCCGTACCCCTGGGTAAGATGAGACTGTCAGAATAACTGATGAACATGATGGCTATGGGAGGAGTACCAGGGGAGCACCTCCTGCAAAGGGGTGAGTGTCCAGGCTCATCCATTTGAACTAATTAGTTTAAACTCACTATAGGTTCTTATGAGCATAGGGTTTCATTGTGTTTCATCAGATGCTTATGAGCTTGATCTATTCCATCAGTAAATTATAGTGGATTAAAATTGAATAGGCCTGTTTTATAGTTTTATATTTGTGACTTGCGTGCCAGACTTTCATATCATCCTAGGTACTTATGATAGATAGGCAATGACTTTAATGCCTTTGAGTTGGTTTTAACATGTCATGATCAATTAGGAAAAAAAATCCAGCTAAAAATACTCAATACTTTAATGGGGGACAAATGTAATTCCCACTATAGTTATCACAAAACCATAAGAGCATGAAATCTATTAATTAGCCTATTATTTATTTGCTTTCTTTACAAAAGTTCAAGGTCAACAAATGCTCCTTGACTTTGTTTGACACATGTAGTTCAAAAAATACACTTTTTTGCTTTGCTTTTCTTCAGACTCTTGCTGATCCAAAACCTCCTCTTGATCGTTTCATTTCAGAGGGCTGAGGGGGATACAGCAGACTCTAATCCAAGGCCGCAGAAGAGGTTTAAAACACTCTGGTTTCATCTAATCTTCCAGCTCAGACCTAGTCGAGCTTGAAACCCGCTTTCTCCATGATAGGAATGGACAAATAAAAGTCTCCCACCACTCTCATGAAAGGGCTCTGTGTGCACTGTGGATTACTGGCCTGTTCGCCCCGCTCTCTTTCTCATTTAGACTGAAAAGGATGAAAAATAAAGACTCCCCTGTTTGTGCAGCTATGTGAAGCTTGCTGCATATTTTGTGTCATCATGTTTGATTGAGTATCGGTCTAATAAGGAAAACAAAACAAAATTGTATACCATTATAATGTATTTTGATATTTTGAATAGCTTACACCTTCCTATCCATTAGTATAACACCTGCATTTTCATATTGGATACTAACCTAAATGCTTTACAGACAAAATGCATATAAATATTTACCTGATTTAAGTACAACAAAACGTATGTATAACTGAATTTCATAACTTATATAGTCAGTAATAAATGACTGAGATAATTGATTTCTATACAGGCATCTTGACGGGCAGCCTCTTTACTGAACCCGGGGTCCTTCCTCCACGGCGCATGTTTTGTTTTTGCTTTGAGAGGAGGCATGGGACAAGCAGGCTGAAGAGCAGACTGACTTTAATCACATTCAGCAGGATCCCCACTGGCCCACATGGTAGTTTGTCATTTTCATTCATAAAAATACAGTGTCAGTTCGTCACATGACTGTATCAAACGCAGAAATAATGATGTATGTGGATGTTAGCTTGTTGCTAACTCTGATTCTCCTCTGTTTACTTCATAGTAGAAACGGGAATTAAACTGATAAAAATAGTGGAAGTGTTTGTGTTATGCATGACTTAATAACTACTTCAGACAGATGAACAGATGAATTATAACCCTGTTGTTTATTGCTGGACACTAACTTTCAACACAGGGGTTGCCTGTCAAACATTTCTCTGTTAACTTACTCTGTCTTTGTGCTGTCACTCATTGCTCAAAAACAGAAACTCGACCATTGCATCACTCTGGTTGTTTGTTGTTCACGGCATCCTGTTGTGATCATAACCTTGACTAGTTCTCATATTTCTTATGACCAGCCAAATCCCAATAGGTGTGTATCCCATCTCACCTAAGATACCTGCTGACGTATGTGACATGATGCTGTCATCCCTCTTGTGTCTCTTTATCCAGGAGTGTCCAGGTAGATGACTGTGGAGGAAATGGGCGATAGGGCAAACAGATAAGACTGCGGTACCTGACTGTTGCAGTCAGGAGGTCCTAAACCAGGAGCTGCTGACATGGTACTCCATCAGGCCCTGCCTCAATGACACCCACAAGCCATTGAGTTCTTATCAGCTCTGGCCCCTGCTTAGCATTCACGCCATTCACATGAACAATGCCACCTCTTCCCGCTCACTGGGCCTATGACTGACAGTGGGTGTTGGTGCACTTGTGTCTGACTTGAGCTTGTATCTGAAGCTAGCTGTTTGTCCAGTCCAGACCCCCCCACCAAGACACAATAAAGGGCGTGTGCCTTCCTCCACACTTCCCTCATTGTTTGTCTAACTAGACTTTTATAATGGAGCAGCTGCGCTTTTGGCACAAGTGCTTCCTCCATAGTGGGATAGGTAAAGTTTGTCTTTAATTCATATTTGAGCCAGAGTCCAGCTCAATATTGTCCACCACTAATACTCAGCACGGCAATTGTAGCCTTAGAACGGCACCATCATGGAAGACTAGCCAGCTCCGTGTAAATACAGGAGTTTTCTAGTCTAGTAAAGGTCTGTCCATGGATCTCTAGTATTGGTAACTGCAATGTTTTGAACTGTTTTATTATCAGATATCTATGATGACTGTGATGGATTACAACCACATATTTTAGATTGTATGTATTACCACTTTAATGAGCTCATAAAACTGGCCATGTGTACCTGTGTGGATGGGTACACATGTATTTTTATCAGGCTTAGTAAGAGAACAGACAATTCTTTTCTTTTTTAGTCAGGATTAATATTTGGCTCTCTTGGTTTAAAATCTGTCTCTCACCTTGAAGGGTAACTTGACTGCATGCTTTTTAGTTATGTGTAATCTGCTCTGCATTTTTCATCACGCAGCTCAGATCTCATATTTGACCACTCCGATATCACAAGATCTTGGGTTCCTCTGTCCCATAATGGCCCCTGTGTAGGCAGACATTATAAAGTTTCTATAATAAACCCCCTGTGATCAGTATATCCTCTATGCCTTATTTATGAATGGGCGAATTTGACAAGGGGCAGCTCAGGTGGGGTAGCTGCTGATCACATGATATGGAGGCAGGAATTTGGACAGCCCCCCCCCCCCACAGAACATTTGATGGCTCATATCATAAGTCTCCTCCCTCCCTCCCTTTCTCCCTCTCGCATGTGTGGTGATGCTGAGGTGAGCTGTACAGATAGTGGGGTACGTTTGATCTGAAGGTCGCCAGCCCCTTGCCGGTGTTGAGAGATGCTTGGCGGACTGGGTTGGCTCTTATTTAATAACATGAAGGGGAAGCGGACCTTTTCTCTCATAATTAGGCCGTAATTACGCAGTAGGTGTGGACAGACGGCCCAATAATGGACAAACTGCCTTTATCCATGGACTTAGAGTCAGATTACACAGAGCTGTCTTATCTGTTTCAGGGCCAACGGGAGCTGCGGCCCTCCACTCCAGCCTCTTCCCACTGGCTCCTGTTCCTGCTCAGGTATATTAGCCAGTCCCCCCTGATTTATTATTATATCCTATCATGGACTCACAGCTTTAATTAACTTGTTAAAGTATTTAGAGTTTTTGACTGATCACCGTGACAAGGTCCAAATCACTGTCCTAATATTATTTTTAGGACATATTTACTCACTAAAGAACATCTATTTATTTTTAAATTAATATTATTTATCATTAATTGCATATTTTTATTCAGCTGTACAGAATTGATTTGCAGTTATGAGATAATTTTGTTTTTATGGGTTAAGCATTTACTTGCTTAAAAAATTGATAATAAAATTAAAATAAATAACAAAGTAAGTACATTAATTAATTAACATTTAAAATAAAAACAATGTGGACCCAAAAAGCAAAAACTTATAGTATATATATTTTTTCACAGTTCCTTATCATTATTACCTAATTTACTAATTCATTTTTGTTTCAAGTTTGAAGCTTCTTGTAAATCCATTATCTGGGACTAGCCCATTTGAGTATTTGAGTTCAGGATTTAAATATTTGCTCTTCTGTCTCTTTGTGCTACCAGAGAACAATTCAAGGATCCATGTAAACAGATTTGAGTGACAACCAGCCTCCATCTTGTTTGTTTACAGTATTTGAACAGCACACAACTTGTATCTTGGTGTTTTTAGTGTCTCGAGCTGGCACCACAACAGCATACCTATTGTTGTTGGTGCTTCCATGGCTGGAAATGGTGACTTTGAGATAACAAGAAAAAGACCTCAGGAAGTAGTGAAAGGAGAGAATAGGGTAGATTAGTGTTGCAGACTTGCTTTATGGTCACTGGTCACATTATTGCTATTATTACTTGGTGGTGTATATTCAACAATATTGTTGAATTTAAGTTTAAATACTTTTTATACCTATTTGGCTAACAGTACTACTTTTGCACCTGTGGACACTGTGTTACACAAATTTGAATTAAAATGTATTTTCAGCACTTTTCTGAGTTGTGGACCACTGCCTTAAAATCTAGCAATTTCCATAATAAAAATGTAAAGGCTATGAAATTTAGTAAATCTTAATAATACAAAAGCAAATGTAAATAGGTTTGTACTTTGACAGGTGTACCCAATAAAGGGACTGAGGAGCGCATGTCCAGCATTGTTCTGAGCTGGATTATTTTGAGTGACGTTAAGCTTTGACTTGTAATAGAAAGTCTTAGAGAGCAGACAGTGAAAATAGACAGATTTTTTGTCCTGTTTGCGTGAGTCATAGAGTTTTCTGTGGTCTGCTAAAGAAAGACAATAAGCGCACCTAAATCCACCTGTTATCAGAGAGCCTCCCCTGCCACTGGCTCACATGAGGACAGTCTGAGGAATGTGGCCTTACCCTTTACCAGAGGCTTAACAGATAGACCCTCACTAAAAACACTGTTGACATTTTTGGCCATTTTCTTCATACCACACAACTAGTTTGTACAGTCAGTGTTAAAGCTGCTTACTGCTCATCCACCTGTGTGACGTCATATGTTTTTATTTGATGTATCTTTATTTTCTTTGTTTGTGACCTGGTTTTGAGAATAATCATTCTTGTAAGATGCTTGTATCTCCTAATACTGAATAAGAATGTATTAATCATCTTTGATTACCTTGTACTGTGCGTTTTGGGTTACAAATTTATAGTGAACAAAATTATCTGACCAATTGGACCATCTCTTAAAATTGTAAAAATCTGCAGAACTCTGTACTCTAACATGTAGAGCTTGTAAAGTATTTCATATTAGGACTTAATAATTGGGGGAAAATATCTTATAAGCATTTTTCTGACAATCTTTGCAATTTGACTTGCAAGTTATGTTTTAATGTAGGATTTTGTTCAATCTTAATATTTTAAACACATCCAGAAGAATTGACAAAAAGACTGAAACATGAACCGGCAAACTAATACAAGAATCACATTTCAGAACATGTTTGTACAGATCTTAACTACAGGGTTAGCAGTTTTTATCAGTTGTTTGTGGAGGAAAGTGTGGCACTTAAAAAGTGCTGGCTTTGCAATTTGCAAATTGTGATGAATGCAGCCCTATTGTATTTGGCTAAAATTCTTACATTTCACACAGCTAGTGCTAAAACCGCATTTGTTTTGCCGTTGTTTTGCCTGTCATGGCCTGGCTGCATGAGTGAGTGCCTCAGACTGCGGGCTCGTGGTGGTGTCTTTAATTAGGCAGGCCGGCCTGGCCCGTCTCTCCACTCCACAGATTCACATGGACAATTTAACCACTAACCTTCTGAAATGAGCTGCTCCTGAATGCCTCGGGCTCCGGTTTCACAGTCCACACCTGATGGTCCAGAGCAGAGGTTGTGATAAGTAACTTACAATGTTAAAGCCTCCTAACATTGGTGAAATAAACATGCATTGATTGATTGACAAATCACATATTAAATCATAACTCTCATCATTTCAAATTAGTTAATTAGGGAACAAAAATCACAATAGTAATAATAATAATACTAATATAATAATAATAATAATAATAATAATAATAAATAGCCACTCTGTGATATCAATATGTTTGGCATAAGTTTTATGCTCAATGCTCTTCCTGATACAATCTTCATGTTATATTTGCATTGGATTGGCACCAAGTGTACACTGCCTCTTGCATGTCTTTCTGATATTGTGCTAGCGTGCTATTACTCATTTTGATATGATTAACAACCTAGTGATAACATGGAGTGTTACTTGTTTTGTAGATAAAGTCAATCTCAGTCGTCATGTTGCTGGAGCAGTGTTTTAGTGTTGATGCATCATTTCCTTGCTGCATACCTGCGGTCACTTGGGTTTCCTCAGTCTACAAACAACATAAAAGCCTGATCTGTTACCTGTGCCTCTGGGACAACGGCTGTTGATCACAGGAGGAGTGAGAAGCCTGAATCTGCCACTGTTTACTGTAATTAAGCTGTCAGTAGATGTGATTTATAATGTATTGAGTAAGAGGTATTATCAAGACTCCAAGTAGGAAGAGAAACTATGTCTCCAACAGCCACAGGCTTTGTAGTACAATAGTCAAAGACAGCCAGTAAATTCAAATCAATCTTCAAGGCACAGTAGGTTTGAGTGTTTTATTTACTTTGGTAACAAATAATTTCTGGTTCTGTTGATGTGTCAGTAGCTCTCTCCTGATCACATTTATTAAATGCATAACCTTCTGGGCAGTGATTTACAGTGATTTACAGAGTTTCATGCTGGATAGGTGACTGTCCTGATGAAACTATGCTGCATTTATCATGGTGTAGGTCTGGCATGAATGAAGTACTCTTACATGTGACCTCATATGGCCCTGTTTTAGTGACATGCTTTTGTTTTGCTCATATTATTACTTTAACTATTGTCAAGGCTTACTTCTTTACTGACTTGTCAAGGCTTACGTATTTAACATACCATCTTATTAGTTTTGTAGTGTATTTACATTGACCCATTTTATTTATTTTTTGCAGTTGGGGTTCTTGAATTGGTGCACATACGTCCTGATCCTGGGATGTCTCGTCCTCCTCCGACTCCCGTCTACACCCTGAGGGGTGCTGGTGGGCCCCTCAACACCCTCCACTTCCACTGCAGCCAGGGAAGCACTCCTCTGCTATTTTCTGGGTGAGTCATTTTCTATGACATACATTTTAAGACAAAGATGCCATTTTGTTTTTCTCTTTTTTAAATTACAGTGCAGCTAAAATGGGGAAAGTTTTCTATTTATTTAGTCTACCCTTTTCCTTCTTTTTTATTATCTTGTTCTAACAAGGTCAGAGTGAGGTGAATCAAAGTTAATAATATGCTTTAAGACAGTAAGAGGGCACAAGAACTTAATAAATCAATGTGTGTTTTCTAGTTCGGGGAAAGGTGCTATCCACATGTATAACTTGAACACGCGGCGGCCTGAAAGGGTCATTGAAGGACACTCTGGAAACTCTGTGATATGGCTCAACACTATTCAATCAGAACAAAAACTAATCAGGTGAGCTAAATATATTAAGTATAAAGCTCTCATCAATGTTCATAAATTCAGGATATATACCACTTCTCTGCTTTTATAGTCAGGGACGCGACATGCAGATTTGCCTATGGGATCTCGCTGAAGGCCGGTATGATGTTGTGGACTCCATCTGGACCGGTAGTGTGGGATTTTGTCAAAGCTCAATGTTAGAGACAAGTGCTGGGAAGTGGATGCTGGCTTTTCCTGGAGAACAAACTGAAGAGGTTAGAAGTTATAACACAGTCTGAATCATTATCTACCATACTGTGATTTCCATTATATTTTGGTCCTACAATTTGCCTATTTTTTCACCTGAAAGTAAAATAACATAGCATCATTTTTATACACTATCTGTGCTAGAAGAAAGTCTGCATTAGATTTTATGGCTCAGTGGGTGGTCGTGGTAATTAGTTTAACATTGAACCTGTATGGACCTGGTAAGACAAGCTACTATTTGCTGTCTCAATTGGGGTTGTGGAAAGTTTTGTCACAGTATTTTGTACTTACTAGACAACCCACAACAGAATACGCTATAGCAATTAAACTAAATATTGCATAATGGTTTTATAGCACTAAATTGCAGAACATGATTAGGGATGTCCCAATCTGATACGGGTATCTATATCGTCCACCGTTCTAGGCATTTTTAGAGTATCGCCTTGGATCGAATTTAGTGAATAGATAGACGATACAGCAGATAGAGTCCTCCATGCACGTAGCTGTTGGTGCTGATGCTGCAGCTAACGCCCAGAGCTGGTTAAACACAGACTGAGGAGGTTCTAAAACTGCTAAAAAGATTATTTAACTTGGTACATATGTTAAGTAGATATGTGCTTTGGCGTGTAAAAAGAGAAGTTTCCTGTTTTTGCAGGCCTTAAACATTTAATGATATGGTGAAAAACACTTCCTTTAGAAACAAAGGATAAAACATCACCTAATGTCTCTGTAACTGTTGCAAAGCTGCTGTACTGTGGAAGAGTTTAAGACATTATTTTACAGTGTTATCAGAAATTATTAGGCTATTTTTAAGCAGCCCTTTTTATATCTGGTAATAATTGTATTAAACTGGACCAAAATTCACCATGGAATGCTTAATTATTCATAAAGGCACAGTCTGAATAGTAAAAATATCTGTATTTTGATGAGATTGGGTTGAGTATCAGTAATTGCAAATCTAAAAAAAAAAACAAAACACAAAAAAAAAACGTATCAGATCGGGAGCCAAAAAAAAAACCTGTATCAGAACATCCCTAAACATGATACACTGACATAGTTAGGGAGCTGAATTTGTGACAAAGTGGACCAGAATTGGCTCAGATTTAACGGGTTGTGTGGGGTTGACACATACGTTTTTCCACAGTATATGGACAAGCCATGCCTCATGCGAAAGCTCAGAATCTACAGAATTCACTCAGAGGCTGCACTAACACTGATTAATGATTGGGTGTTAGTGCAGGTGCTGGGGGTTAGGTACAGCGAGAGGCATTTTAGGTTTTAGAAGAATTAAAATAAATCAGTATTACTCTTGTTGTCAGTAAAAGCAATATTTGATTGGAGCATGTTTACCACATATCTTAGGACACAGATAAAGATCAAGTTTTATGAAATGTAAAGTACCTTAAGTATTTTATCTCTGTTTGTGTACCAGGTACTTTGGAAGCTACTCAGCCAGTTACCCAGCCTCCTTATATTGCCTTCAGATTCATATTACTGGGTCCACTGCTGAGAAGCCATACTTAAAAGGCCCAGAGTGGTCACCTGATCCAGCTCAAACGTGCCTGTACTAACCAGAGTCCAGCGGGCCAGGCATCAGGGCGCCCACAACCTCAATAATGCCATTGTCCCAAACAGACACAGACATAAACACAGAGACACCCAGCAAAGATAGACTTAAACAACCTGCACCCATTTTGTCTTTGGGGTTCCCCGCCCTGTTACACACAGACAGATGCTTATCACGTCTTACCAAACAGAACACCCTCATAAGAAACAATTCATAAAAATGCCCGCACAATGGATGATTTATTGCTAATTTTAGTTAGGTTAGCAAATTTTCAAATGTGTACACACTATTCAAAAACACAACTTCTCTCTCTCAATTTCTAGTGGTTTGACTGTTTACAGCACGCAGTAACATTCTTGCCATGGTAGAAACATTAATTAATAATGTGTTTTTTTTATTTACGGGCAGCGCAATGCCACACAAGAACTGCACATCACCGGAGGCACTGAGAAGTCCTTAAAAGGCCCTCTTTGTCAGACTAGCGGAGGTAAACACGAAGAGGACAGATGTGGCCTCGCGCTAAAATACAGATCACTACCTTAAAGGGATGTTTAATTTAAGCCTAATGAGAATAAATTTGTGCATCATCTCGGTGGAGGAAGTGACTGCGTTTTGGTTGGGATTCGAGCATTAGAAACACAGGTTGGGACTGTATCACGAGTCTCATTAGATTGTGTATTTTATCAGAATCAGTGCCAATGTGTGTAGGGAAATACTATCAACGTCACAGAATGAACTTTAATGGGATTTATTATAGACAACATGGCGGCTGCTTTGCACTGATGGATCGCATAGTGCTGTAGTTTGTAGCAGCCTCCCTGGTTCGCAGAGGTCCCAAACCACAATAACAAACACTGGTTGTAGCTTTTTTTTGTTTAGGGAAGGCAGACAAATCTTGACTTGGCAAAGACAATTTATATATAATCTTCGGGTTTGTGTGTACAGATCCTTAAACAAAATAAATATTCATACACTGTATATGTAGTCATGTTGGGAATTGCAGCCTAGCAACTATGAGTCTACTTCTGACAATGGGTAGTTAAACGTGCACTGTATACTTATTTGGTGGAGGGTTTGCCACCTGCTTTTCTCTAGAGATGTAAATGTTTTGCCAGGGATGCCACAATATCGCATTAAGCTTATCTATCTACCCACATTAACAAGCAAGTGATGCCACAAGGCGAAATTACAGGGCAGATCGTGTGGAGGCAGCCCCGCTCTCAGTAAGAAAGCATGCTTTTCAAGGTATTTTGGTCAACTATATTTCAGTTTGCTAAATGCAAGATTGGTCATTTTAATGCCATGCTCGGAAGCCTTATCAGCAAATCAAGTATGCTACATGGACACAAGCAGATGGCAGACCCTGTAACAAAAAAAAACGTTACTTAGTGCACCTTTATGTACAATTATGTTTTAAAATGTCCTTTCACATGGTTAGTATTCTTAAACCCTAAATATTCATCCTTTTGCAGATCAAGATCATTGAGCTTCCCAGTAAGACTCTAGTCAGCACTTTGGTACCAGATTCAAAGCTGGGCATGGTCATGTGCATCAAACTGTGGCAGGTATGTACCAAACTAAAAATACATTAACTTTACATAAATCTCATATGAACTCAAATCATGGCTTTTGCCTGTATGCACTTGCATGTAATTACTTGCCTCCTACTGACAGTCATTATTTATAGAATCATATAGTTTTATGACTTACATTTCAAGTAGCACCTTCCTTCCAAAGATACCCGCTTTATTTTGATAGGCCAAAACCATATAAAACTCCAATAAAAGAAAGGTAAACAAAAATGCATATGTGATACGTGGCACTTGATTTATAGGCCCTCCGCGTGTCCTAGACCATTTTTTCCAAAGCGTTTCTTCTCAGCTGGCAACGAGTCCCAACACTGTAATTAGAGCGTTCGGGAGGGCTGGGGGTTCACAGCTATATATCAGCCTGCAGCTCTACACCAGTCTGATCCCGGCAGGAGATTGTTTTCTGTTTTGTCAATTCTGTCAGGAGTTTTATTTTCCAACCATTAACAAGAGGTTGTAATTATTTTTATTGGTAATTATTATTAACAATTTTAAGAGTCGTGGAAAGTCTATTATGGAAAAAGTGTAGAGTCAAACTATACAGATGATTTTTGCGAATAAGGAAATAAAAAGACACATTTTATGAACTCAAGTTTAAAGTCTATATTGCCTTCCGTTTTTTAATTTGGTGCCATAAAAAATAAATTGCATAATTAAATAAGGTACAACCACTGAAAAGGTTACGGCATGTTGTACAGACGATAGATAAGTTGGTGTTTGTGTTTAGCCGTCGCCTCCTTGATTTCAGTGTTACACCCTCCTTTCATCATCTGATTTATGAAGCCCTGCTGTTGTAGCGTTGAGTGCCAGGAAACATAATGATCAATTATATCATTATAAATGATATAATATCACTGTAATACAGTACAGGCAGATCTCTGACTTCAAAGCCGAAGGGCCCAGGTGAAGCTAAATCATTTCAGGCCGATCGCTTTAAAGATCAATTCGTGTTCATCTGTTTCAATGACAAGAAAGATCAGTGCACTGGGAGAAGAATCAAACAGCAGGTGTTATTGTGGAGAATACTATGCACTGTGAGAGCTTGACTGGAGCTTTTACAGTGACAGAAAAAAGTAGCTTAAAAATAATATGGAAACTGGTTGCGTAAAATAAAATAATGTTTAGCCTTTCAAGCTTATTCGATACCCTCTGTGTACACAAACATAACTTTTTCATGTTGATGAATTTTGATAATATTTATCTTATGTTACCTAATCCTTAAAATTAACCTTTTCATTATACTTATTATTATTATTGTGTTTTTATTATTTAATTCAGTTTACATCTAGGCCTATGTGCAACATCAAATGCCCTGAAAAGATTTTAACATAAAATAAGGACACAAAAACAATCTTTAATTTCCCACAGTCCTTTATTGTCTTATTAAATTAATCAAACACAGAGAACACAGGTGCAGTGACAAACAGTCGGTTTGGAGCTGGACAGTGTGAAGACTTATTCCAGTGAAGAAGCTCTGGTCTCCACCTGTGGACACAGGAATAGGAAATGATTATCATATTATCTACTTTGTGTTGTGTACAATTAAATATACTGACAGCACTTATTAATCTCTAATACAATAACAGACCAGTCATGGGCAGAATCACACTGAACAATACAGAAAATGCAGAAAGAATTCTCTCCATGTGATTGTCTTCAACTTTCTCAATAGGCATTCACTTAAAGGTAGGGCATCAGGTACAAAGTTCTCCTAGACCTACACCCTGTGGATACAAGTGATGTTAAATTTTCACTAGGAAGTATATATTGTAAAAAAAATAAGCATCAGATGAACAAAGTAAGTGAACCAACCCAAACTGTTTTAACAGGTCTGTGTTTTGGTTGGTTGTCCTGCCTTTTTCTGAAAGAGCTACAGGGATTTTATTGGCTCACACCTTTTATTTTAACTGATACTGTGTAATGAATGGTGCTGCAGAACATAACTAAACTGTAATATTGGTTAGCTTACCAGCAGCTACAGCATAGTGCTCTGGATATGACTCTTTCATGTATGAAAGGCAGCACATTCACATCTTTGTACAGTTCTCACACTCTTGTAGATGAACAGTCCTGCTAACAATTTGTTTCATGGAAAGAAGCCTTGCATCAGTCTTAATTTCAAATAAAGCAAACACAAACATGTGTTTACACTACATTTGAAGCCAGAAAGTCTGTAAAATCTTAAAGGCTTATCTCCAAAGCAGCTCTCATAATCCACCTGCCTCCACAGTGCAGAGGCTCTCTCCTGTGTACATTTGACTTTTCCCGCCGAAAGGTTTGGGGAGGGGGATTTACAAGGGCGGCGCTTCACCAAAAATGATAAGAAAATCATGTTTCCTCAGTGTGATTAAGACATGCAGGTCTAACACTGGCCACAATCAAGTGACCCTGGTAAGATTTTAACATGACTTATTTACAGTTCTCCATCCTGCATGTTTATGTATATTTGTATATATATTTATATTTGTGTTTGCAGTTTGAGCAACCTAACTCGGACCTTTTTTTTTTGTGTATGCACACATGCAGTTTGTTAGTCATAAAAAGGCTTATGATTTCTTACGAAGCCTAAAGCGTTGCCTGCTGGTTTCCTCTCCTCACACTGCAGGAGGGAACATCTGACACAGCCATCATTTCTGTGCTCTATCTGTCTCTGAAACGATCCAAGCGACAGAGCTCCTCACACTCTTATATCCTCATGGTCTTTCTCTTTATGCTGCTGAGACATGCAGCGATTATCCTCCATTATTACTAGGACAGACGCTCAAACAGATTTATTGTTGGCCTTTAAGCCCTCTCGGCTGGAGTTTATGGAAAAGATTAAATGCAGTGTTAAACTGCTCGTTCTTCTCAGTCCAGCTTCCCATCAGCAGACTCTGTCCAGCCCACAGTTAAACCTCTGCCTCATCTATAAGGTGCTCCTGAAAGTGCACAACAATATGGCGGGCCTGAAGCCAGAAAGTGTCTCCATATGTTGAGTACAGGTTGGGCCTGCAGCGGGACAGTGCTGATGTATGATGTGCAAGGCTTTTAATGTGAACAGAGGCTGGCGGGGAGAGGAAATGTTCCTATACAGATATCCATCAGTCTCAGCTCATCACCTACTGCCTCGTGGCCATGACATCATGGAGGACCAGGACAAAACACTGCCCCGATTGGTTCCTTATGTGATCGGACAAGAGTTGGTCACGTCAACAAACAACTGTTGATTCTTTTCCCCACTCAAAAGTGTGACAAACTCTTGATGTGATGTGGCTCATGTTCTTAAAGAGAGTGTTGCCAATGTTGTCACAATAATTAGTTCTATTAATCGCGTTTCATTACTTTGTTTATCTTGTTTTAGTTTAACTTAATTTGCACAGATGCTGAATCAAGATGGTGGTTTGCCTTGAGGTTGTTCAGGTCTGTGACTTATTGTCTTGATAACTTGGTAACTGGGCC
This sequence comes from Periophthalmus magnuspinnatus, assembly GCF_009829125.3. Taxonomy (NCBI): domain Eukaryota; kingdom Metazoa; phylum Chordata; class Actinopteri; order Gobiiformes; family Gobiidae; genus Periophthalmus; species Periophthalmus magnuspinnatus. Next base: position 18,613,217 of record NC_047134.1, read on the forward strand.
AGCAAAACTGTAGTTATTATGAACATAGTTCAATATTATTACAGTCATTGTTGGCTGTATGTATGGCATCACTGTGCTCATTAGCCTTGAATTCTCTCTTACACCACATACAGTACTCAACCCCCCCCGACTGTCTTCCTTGTATTTGTCTTTCCGGCTGTTATGGTCCTGATGGATCTTGTCCTAAAGCTCCAGCCCACTCCATCAGAGAGCCTCTTGTACAAACGGCTGTGGAGGATATAATGAATTAGGTGTCTGCCCAGGGTTCCCTCACCTTTGACCTGTGACATCATCAATCAAGGAGGTCCTATACTTAAGTGAAACTGGGCCTCCAACATGGCTATGCTGCAGAGTCAAGCCACCGATTTTCAACGGTTTGTTTTTATTTGTTTTCATAATCTGTCATAGTTCGTACTGGCCGATGTGTTTGGAAGAGATACACAAGTCTTGCTATAATTTGTTTAAAGTTGGAAGAAGAGAAATATAGCGTTAAGTGAGAAGGAGGAGGACTTGATTGATGAAAATATGGCCCTTTCGCACATATGGAAAAAATTTCTTGCCCGTCCTCGCTTCTTGCTTGCATGGCACACTGCGTTTTATGGGGGCCTGATGGTACGGTCATACTCTTCTTCAGTATATGTGCAGTATCACAGGTCAAGGGTACATTTGTTAACTCTGTAATAATTCATTTTTTATGTCACTGTAGAAGTGTGTTCTTTCATTCTGGCTTCATAGATGAACTGCAAAAGGCCTGGTGATGAAGAAAAATGGCCGACATTCATATTCCCCTTATCCAGAACCTCTGCAGGCTCTCCTTCACTCCTTTCTTCTTTGCCTCCTGGGATCAAAAGATGTATGAAACCTCTCATTTTATCAGTTCACCTTTTGTCCTACGATGTCCACATTCAGAGCAGAAAACCTTACTTACTGCAAAGTTCCTAGCTACTGGTGTAACTGACTTTGACTTCTGACGGCCTGTTGCTCACATGCCTGACATCATTGACCATCATCAATTTAGACAGAAGAAGAGAGAAAATCTACAGGGGGCTGCATCGCAAAAGTATATGTATTTTTTTCTCTTTTGAATTAGGCTGTACACCTGTGCAAATGGACTTGGTTGTATCAGCCTTTCTAGTACTAGTACTGTATCTCTGTTACAATGTTTTATACATCGTGAATGTATTATAGTTAATACAACGCTTTAAAAACATGTGGACAATGCAAGTGCTTCATCCTTGTATTTTGCATTGCCGACAGCGCAGCCCTAAGCTCCGTAATATGAATGAGGAGCAAAGTGAGCAGTAGTGTAATGGAGTGTGTGGAAGATAGAGCAGCAGCCTGATGAATGGAGCCCACAGCTCTCTGTAAGTGTCAGCGTGGGCTTCCAGGAAGATAACCTCTGCTCCTCATCCCTCCCCTTTGCTCCTCACCTCTCTCCTCTGTTCCTCACCTCTCCGCTCTGCTCCTCACTTTTCCACTCTGCTTGTCACCCCTCTTCTGTATTACAATCGAGTATGAGTATTTCAATTCCTGTTTTGAGAGATTGTAGTTTTTAAATTACTTGAGATAAATTCTATTAACATTGGAATACCTGGGTAATCTTTGCAATTTTTGTGAAAAGGAAATAAAAAAGGGATTAAACGTACTCTGTATGATATTAAAAAAATAATAATAATAAAATTATCCTCGTGCATAGACAAGGATAAGAGGGATCTTTCAGATCATAGGTAGATCTGAGAAATGTCAACAAGGATCAACCTTCCTGAATAAAAATCTGTAAACTGTGTCATCTTTAATTTTAGAGTGATTTGGGGACTGGCCCTTTGCTGTTGGCGGGATACGAGGATGGATCTGTGCTGCTGTGGGACGTAACCCAGAGGTCGAAGCTGAGCCAAGCCAAAGCCCACCCTGAGCCTGTCATGTGTCTGACCTTTGACCCCACCCATCTAAAGGGCATTTCAGGCTCCTCAGACTCCAAACTGTCCTCCTGGATAGTGGACAGCCAAAACAATATGCAGGTAAGACGAGTCAGGCTAATTCAATAAAATAAACAGAAATCTGTAATATTTTTTCTCAGTAGTTTAAAGTTAATTATTTATACGAAAGGATATCAGTCTGTCAAAAGATGGCTGCATTTCACATTATAGGCATCAATTCTGGGGGTCTCTTCGGACTGGCTCCAATTACACTCAAATCCTGATAAATGATTTGTTCCATGCCATCTGGACATGCCAACTCTTGCATTCTCGCTAGCATCATTCCCATTTCTGCAATCCTCTTTTAAAACCTGTCTTGTGGCCTTTTTAGAGTCTCTTCTTTGGTCCTTTCTTGCATCCTGGCTGACACTCCTGGTAGTGTCCACTCCTCAGCCCTCTCTTGCCTCCTTGCTGCACCCTCGTCTTCTGTCCTCATTTGAAACCTGTCTTGTGTCCTTGCTAGTGTCCATTCTTTGGTCCCTGTTTGCATCCTGTCTGGCGTTCCTGGTAGTGCATCCTTGTTACTCTCTCCTCTGCTGTCATCTCATCAGTCCTCTCTTGAATTCTTGCTGGTGTACTTGAGAGTGTCCAGTCTTTGATCCTTTCTTGCATCCTGTCTGGTATTTCTTTTAGTTGATCTTTGTTCAAGTGTAGTTTAGTTAGCGCCAAGTTTTCATAAATGTAAATACAATATGAAGGCATTACCAGTATTTTTAGTTTTAAATCTTAAAAGTAAATATTTGAATTTTGTCTTGCATCCTAAAGAAAAAACACACAATAAAAAAACAGGAAAAAAAGAAAAAAAAAAGCTCCTAAGTGCAAAAAAGAGGTTAGTGTTGCTTTCTCCAGCTCCTGGAAATCACAAGGGCCCAAAGAGGAAGAGGCTCCGCAGGGCCCTGGAGCCATAAATCAGCTGCTGGTTACACAGTGATGGCAAGACTGTGGGCCAAGGGTCGAGTCGGTGCTGTCACTCCAGCCACCCACATGCACTTGGACTTATAACAAGTTCAAATACCACTACAGATCAGGAATATGACGATTCTAAAAAAAAAAGAAAAAAAAGAAAGAGAAATGTATTATTGCTAAATTAAATACATTAGATAAAGAGAGAGTGGCAATACGACTACTAATTTTCATAGTTAATAAGCTTTGTCTAAAAAGTCCTGGTTTAATATGCTGTTGACACAATAATACAATACAGGGACTATATCTGCTCTCTGTAATATCGGAAAAAATATTGCTATTGCAGTAATAAACATGGGTATCCACCAGCATGTTTGCCTCATATCTTGCAGCCCTAAATGTTAGACATAAATGTAGTGTATCAATGGAAAACACTGACAGAGACTAACTATTCAGAAGTCTTTCCAGACCAAAAGGGATCACAACAGCTTTGTCCCATAAACCACAGCTACACAGACTTGACGCCTCATTTGGAGCTGTATTTCTCTTGATTTCAGGAGCAAAAGAGAATGCTTCTATTTTTCCTCCAACCTCCATGAATCAGAGTCAGGCCGATACACAACACTCCAGCAGGGGGAATGAGGTATTATTCTTTCCAGGGCTTTTTTTCACAGATGGACGCTCGAATTAGAAATATTTGCAGAGGCTAGATTAATTCACCCTGAAAATGTGACTAGAAAAACACTAGGAAGAATTCGATTCAATATACGAAAAACAGGAGAAGAGTGGTTATTTGGTTTATTTTGCTCATGCAACAAAATATTGATTCAGCATATAATCCAGGATGAGGATGACAGGGAAAAAGCACACGAAGAGGGAAAGGATCCAACGGGGGCTTTTAAATTATCCTCAAGTGCAGCTCAGTGTGACGTCCAGACAGTTCCCCTCAGTACTTCCCACAAAAGTATTTCTGTGTTGCAGTGGTGGTGGGTTAGGGGGTCTGCTGGGTGGCGGACTTGGACGACCCGCGAGAGGTAATAAAAATATCAAAACCTCCGAGGCCCCTTTAACCAAACAGAAAACACATCTGCAGTTAAAGGAACAGTAGTTCACAGTGGGAGGCTGCAATAAAGCCAGTGGAGTCCATAAGCCGCACACATTATCCCACTTCCACAAATTACCCCTGTGATACCATTTAATGCAGTGTTATTGGCCAGTTATCGAGGTACATGTTGCTTTTTGGAAACTGATTTTGACACAACACAGCACACTTATGATTTAGTGTGGCGGAAAAGCAGTGAAGTGAGTTTATCAGGGAAAGATAAAAAAGTAATTGCCTCCTGTTTTAAGATTTAATATGTTACAAATGTACGTAATCTGTAGTTTGACCCATCCGACCCGACAACGTTTCATAGCTTCATCCGCCATCTTTTATTTATTTATTTTCAAACGTTTCCAACCTTTTGGTACAATTTACTTTAATGACTGTTTTATAAAAAAGGAACCCTTCCCCCAGAAGCTATACCTTAACTTAGTGTATAAACATAGTAGTAAAATACACCGATACAATTTACAAATTCATTTCAAAACACAGTTAACATCCCATACCTGTTATCACCCTGCAGTTCCTCTGTTTCTTTAGTGTTGGCATTCGTTTGATTACTCACACATTCACACATACCATCTGTTTGTTATAATTGTGCTCATTGTATAGACATTTCAGTAATTTCTTATGTCACATCATGTACACATATTTTTCTTTATGATTGAGTATAACAGTAGTAGTAATGATTTTGGTTTCCGGAAAAAAAAGTAAAAAAAAAAGTTTATTTAAACATAAAGATCTAAAGCCCAAGGGCCTTTACAAAACTGGTAGATTTTAGTTCACGTTTTCACTTCATTTGGTCTCATACTACTGTGCAGTTTTGTGAGTGTGTAAAAGGTGAAGCTAAGAGAGCGTTGGGTGTTGTGGGTTGCATGCTGTTAAGCCAGATGGACACGTGTATTTAAGCGGCCACTCAAATGTATTGACAGGTGCAGTAAAAGGTTCCTCCAGGACAAAGAAGACAGAGGTCAAGGGCTGAGGATAGGGAAAGCAGGTATAGAAAGAGAAAGATTAGCAGTGCGCGTCAAGCAAGTTCTTGTTTAAAACCGTTGACAGTTCACTACAGGTGGGACGCATGAGTCTTGTGTTTGCTACGATGTAAAAATATCTTCACTGTCTCTCTCCACTTGTCACCTGCACCTTCTTTCTTAAAACACCACATTCAGTCAGTCCAACTCCGACCTCAACTGTACTTTAGGTCCAGATATGTCTTTACGCACATATGGTTTTAGTCTCAGCTTGTCTAATTCCAGCACACTGAATAGGGATGTAACAAAAGACTCCCTTTTCTGTCCTTATCCTAACTATATTTATTAGAACTTTGTAAGTTGTCTCTCATTGTGTAAAAAAACGTGTGTGTGTTTGTGTATATATGTGTATATATGTATGTATATGTATATATATATATATCTTTTACACACATTTTAAATGTAGGATCTAGCTTATTTTATTAGCTACCATCTTAAATTCTGTAGTGACATCTGTAATCTGTAATGATAAATGGTAGATGCAATTAATTCTGACTAATGTTGCAAAGTGAAACACAATTGAATCTTGAGTACAAGTTCCAGGCTCCCAATTTGCATACCTGGCTAATAATCACAAAGACTATAACTACAAGTATATAATTATCCTCCCCATAGATAATATTTTCCCCATACCAAATATTGTTTGAGCGTTAACCCGACTGCCATAGTCATGTTATGAAAACCTTATGTCGCATGAGTTTAGTTTTTCAAATTTCAGTTTTCTCAATTGTTTTATATATATATATATATATATATATATATATATATATATATATATATATATATATATATATATATATATATATATATATATATATATATATATATATATATATATATATATATATATATATATATATATAATATTAATAAATATATATAATATTAATAAATATATATAATATTAATAAATATAAATATTTTTTCTTACACTTTCTTTTCTAGTCGGTTCTTGACATCTTTACTGCTTAACCTACTGCTTGTGCTTTCTCAGCTCACCTGTTTGACACATCCATCTCCTGTCAGCCCAGGCCAGCTCTGACAGCCCAGGTGACAAAAGGCTGTAATCTCCACAGCCCTCAGTGTGATTCAGAGACGAGGCGTGTCAAAAATACCTCCGCCAGCTTCGAATGAGTGAGCGATGAGTGGACATTTCACTAACTCAACGTGAATGGTAAAATGCCAAGACGGGCTGTAAGCAAGGACAGAGGGAAAAGTAGAGCAACACTTCAGTGAATGCTCCTTGTGTCAGTGAGATGCAACAGAAGAGGATCTTGAAGTACATTTTTTTGTTGGATGTTTTGGTCCAGATGTTTCGCAGGGCTGGCGTAGTCCTGACAGCTGAGAAAACGGGCATTTCGACAGCTAACCTGCAGATGCTGTGTGTAACTGCATTCTGTAACACAGGCCTCCAAAGTAATGTTCAAAGACAAAAATGATGGATGGTGCACAAAGATGGATTCTGTCTAATATGAGATAGTACTGTAGAGAAGGAGTAGGGAGAGAAATGGAGTGTCAAACAATGCTAGCCAAGAGCAGCTCGGTTAAAGCTAATGGATTTCATTACAGACCGAAACCTGGTTAATGGCACTGCTTCCCGGTACTACTGCTGCAGCGGTGTGGCATGCTAACAAAAACAACAGTATTGATGATGGAGAACAAGGAATTAAATTTAGGTTGAAAAGGTCCATTAAGTGAGTTTAAAATGTTTTGCTAAAGTCTGTGTTGTTTTTTTTGTGTTGATTGGTAATGCAGCAAGACTCTCACATTATGGTATAGCTTTGTTTGTTGTTGTGTAGTTGCAGTTGTATAGTTGTGGTCCCCGGCTGTTCTTTTGGTTGAAACTGATGACTCAAATATCTAGTTTTAGATCTAGTTCAGCACTAACATTGACCTGGTTACAGTGTGGTTTATCCTTGTTTAGTACTTTCCAGTATATATTCTAAACAGTATTTCTATTCTTGTCTTTTCTCTTTTTATTAATCAAACACTGTTCATTACTGGCAATCAGAGTAATGTATTCATTCTCTCTAGACCGTTGTAGAAAGTGAAGTTTAGTCCCTGCTTAACTACCTGCAAAATCATTAGCCATGTTCTGCCCACAGTTGACCCTCTAATGAAACAAATGCCTTTTCCTGACACAAACTATGGGAAGCAAAACAAACAAAAACAGACACTTAAACCCATCATTATCAGCAGCCTAATGCAAAGCAGATGGGCCAGGAGTCGGGGCATACCAACTTCTTGAGGTAATAACAACCCTCCAAACAATCGGTCTCCCGAAGCTTTCACTGTATCAATGTGGTTTACATTTTACATAGACATTGTGCCATTCTCGATTTTGTTATTTAAAGGCTCAATATTACGCAAAATTGACTCTTTCAGCCATGTTATAATGTCGTTACCCCCTCAAAAACATTTCCGGAGTTGTGTTTTTTTGTTTCATTAATCTTTTATTATTAGGCTGTCCACATCTCCAAAGCTCAAAATGCTCTGTTCCACCTTATGATGTCATGAACTGGTAGTTTTCAAGCTAACAGCTAACTTTTACCTTTTATTCAGTAGAGCTTGGCAATTCCAGGGCTGAAATCATCCAAATGATTCTCGTGAAGGTGTAAGGAGTTTAAAAACACAGTGGAGCTCTTCTTGTATTACTGCATGACATCACAAGGTGTAACAGAGTGTTTTCTTGTTTGTTTAGAAGAAAAACTCAGCCTAAATATGCAGTGAATATGTGTGAATGAAATAAAAACACAACTCCAGGTATGTTTTTGATGGAGAAACAACATTATAACAGAACAGAAAATAGCTTCATATGGGCCCTTTAACTGTAAAAAAAAAAAGTGATATAATATTATCCGTTTTTAAACTTTTTGCCCTCTTTTGATCAATGGCATTCCTCTGTGTTTTCTCTCTTGCCTACATTCCACTTTATCCACTTGGGCCACGAGTACCTGGCTTATGTCTTCCACATGCAGCTCGCGGATGTTTTTGGTGAACAACGGGAGCATGCAGATAAATTCTTCAACGTCTCCTCCCATCTACAGTCATTAGTCTCCCTATTCCCAATTTTTACGCTGTCCGGTTTGATTTCGGCTCCTCTATTCCAGATGCCTGTTTTATCTACGGTGTGTGAGGTTGAAATCCATCGCTCGCAAGGAAGAGCACGTTCTCCCTGCAGAAATGCCCGTAACAGCGAGCCCTTAAGATAGTAATCATAGCACTATTCATTATAATATGTCAAAATGTTGCCCCTTTAGGGAGATGGATACAGTACTTTAGAATGCAGTAGATCACTAGGAGTACGTGTGGCTAATCCCTAACAGGCAGGCCCAACACTAGTGGATTTATTGGGTCTCTTCTCTCGCTGACCAAAGCTTTCAGTGCAAATGTAATTCTTGCTGCTTTGGAAATGGTGACAAAGGCGCAACCCAAGACTAGAGCTAAAAGATTTGAGAAACATATCTATTCTTGGATATCTATATCTATATTGCGATTTTTTATGTTTTTATTTTTTCTGACAAGCATAGTGATCCTGATTAGATTTGTGATTTATGATTTAATAATAGGACTCTGTTCATAATTTAAAAAAACATCCGGAAGAATTAACAAAAATGACAAATTGACTGAAATGTGATCTGACATACTAATACATAAATCACGTTTCAGAACATGTTTGTCCAGATTTAAATGACTGCAGAAAAAGGCAAAGAATTTTGTTATGTAAAAATGGCGTACTTTTCAATTTGTGGGCTGCGTTTAGTCAAATTTTGATTGAGTTTTGATTAATCTTGCAATCCTTTCCAACACACCCATAATGAAAAGGCCTCTCTAACTCTTACTCTATACTAAAGGTGCACTATGTAACTTTTCAGTGCTGGGTACGTCACTTGCTTTCCTCAGTAGTGATGTTATTATTTACTTGGAATGTTGGCATTAAACTTACCTATCAGCATTACAGATTTACGGATTTTATATTGCACGAAATTACTTTGAAAAACATGTATTCTTACTGCAAATCCTCTAACTTGGCCTGGTCATGTCACCTGCTTGTATCCATGGACATAAATGGCACATAAAAACATTCCAGTCAAAGCAATGACACCTCCATGGAGACAAGTAAGGTTAAGGCGTCTTTATCCATACTCTTGGGTAAATTTGGTTTGCAGTAATTAAAGTGTCGTACTCGCCACCTAAAAAGTTGCATAGTGGGCCTTTAACACAGTGGGATGTAGAGAGACTTGCTCGTAGCCTCGTGCCATAATAATGTTTTATGGCTGATGATTGAGTCCCAGGAGTTTTGGGCCAGTTTCAACAGACACGCAGCTTAGCACTCGGACCTCAGTCACCAGATCAGCTGATAGTCTCCCCCCCGACTCTATTTGTCTTGGCCAAACTGTTTTTAGATGGCAGTGATGAATTGGCTCCCTGACCTAGTTCGTTTCTCTGATTATTTTTGTCTGCTATTCACGCCTTGGGTTTTACATTTTCATATTAATCACGATACTGAGAAAAAATGTTTGCTTCTTACTGTTGTTTTGCACTGTTTGTATTTGCGGGACTTAGCAACAGGTTGTTTAGAGTAACTTTTTGAAGAGTTGTATTCTCACATCCAACTTTGTACTTCTACATGAGTCATGTTATAGTGTTGCATTTTGTTTAACTGAATGGACTCTGAGTGTAAATGTTGCTAGTGCAAAGAAATACTCTTTACTCGTGTCTTCCCACAACTCTAAGGGGTAAATACTTACGTTATAGCCTTGAAATATCAGAATTATTTACTAATACAATCTGAGTTCAAAATGTACTACTCTACCTATAATAAGGTCATGTTAATATGTTAATATAAACATATATTTATTGTAATAATCTTTAACTAAAGTTAGTATGTTATTCCTCTCCTGACGTAACTGAAGAAAAGTAATATTTTGGTTGTAGGTTACTGGAAATATTGTACTGGTAGTGACCCTCTCAGCCTGACAGACTCTTCTCTTGTGGTTTCGCAGCTCCAGGACTCGGTGACGCTGGTTAACCCCGGAGTGTCCCAGATGTGTCTCCGTGACGACGGTAAGCTCCTGGCGTCCGCGGGCTGGGACCATCGCGTGCGACTGTTCGGCTGGAAGAGGTTGAAACCACTGGCCGTGCTGCAGTACCACACGGACATGGTGCTAAGTGTGGCCTTCTCAAACCACCAGGACCCAAGACAAAGACTACTGGCCGCAGGATCCAAGGATCACCGTATCAGCCTGTGGTCTGTATACAGTGAAGGATCTCAAGCTCAATGAGCTCAATTTTTCTTCTTTTTATGGACTACTTTAGCAGAGCAACAGTTTGTAATTTTGATGGCAAAAAGACTTTTATATTAGGAAGGTTGTACATTTTCTTATATATTTCTTATAAATTTATTTATCTTGTAATTGAGAAAGTCTTATGCATTTACTGTAGTCCAATTAGTTAAACATAAAGGTCATGTAATAGATGTCTTAGTAATTAGCATGCTTAATTATATCAATATAATGACATGTCTATAAGTTGATACATGTTAATGTTAATACCAAAAGTCTTGTCTCCACGGGCCAGGCATTTGAACAGTACATGTTCTGCTCTATAGAGGCTTTATCTCCTGGGATGAGTCCAAGTTAAGAAGCGTTTCATGCTGTACAGGAAACGCATGAGAAATCAAAGAGCTGCTTCACCACCATGGCCACGTACCATTAGTGAGCAGTGGAAAGACGAGGTCCGACAGTAGACAGACTACTGTGCCTTTAGGGATGCATTTAAAATCGTTACAAAACATGTTGTAAATATTGATTGGTTTCAGTCACATAACATTTTAGTTTTCTTGAGGAGCACAGCAACCACAGACACACATGAGGATGCCATTAGCCAGATATTTTTTAGATGACCCAACAATTCAAGAAATAATACATTAGGAATAAAATAGATTTTTTAACCCTGTGATTAGGCATCTGTTTTTCCATTGCTAAAGCTTTATATCTCAAGATAAAAAGTGAGAGATAATGAAAGACTACAGTTAACGCTGGCTTGTGACCTAGGGACTTCTTAACAACACAGATCCACAAATCATAACAAATGCAGAACACAAAGCTCCATGTAGCCCTGGTTCAAGTGCACGCCCAACTTACCAGAGTAGTAGCTGAGATAGTAATTAGAATTAAGAAAAGCAAATATTTCTTTTTACATTTTCTGTCTTGTATTCTTAGGTTGGAATACAATACATTTAAAATTATTTTACAGAAATAAATGGTACAAGGAAAAATACTGACTAACATCATACACTCATGCCATAAAAATATATATAAAATAAATTGTGTTAGTTCTAGTAGTCCCACAAAATGTGCATTCTTTATCATACAAATACTTCTTTTAATGTCCCAAATTATTTTCCTTATTCCCTACAATGGTCCATCCATTTTGTCCAGTGACCTCTTTGATGACATCTTGCGTTTATAATCACTTCCTAACTCTGGTGTTAGCTTTGAACAAACAGTGGTAGCGTGAGGCAGCTTCCGTCCATTCTCTGATAACTCAAATGGGCAGAGGTCTATTGATGCTCATGTTGTGAGCTGAATAGAACAGGCAGCACTGTGGCTTTACAAGTGACTGCTGGTGAGGAGAAGATGGCAAACCTAATAAATCACTTCATAATGGATCATTTAGAACGTCAATAAATGGACAAGGAGATCCCCATTACAAATCAGAGGCCACAATGGGCGTTGGACTTCACTTAGCGCCTAATGTGTGTCCTCCTTGAGCTTGGGTTCAAAGGTCAAGCTCGTTTTAGGACAGGTCATAATCCACCACTGAGCCCTTTATCCATCCTGCTGTGTATTTTTTGGGGATGATAGCATTTTTTCAAATGTATTACAAGAAAAAATTGCGTTACACAGTGATTTGGTATCAGACACACACAAATACTGTACATTTGTTTTAATTAAAGCCATATAGTCAAAAAATATATATCTTATGACATTTTTTCACAAATTCCTTAAATGACTAAGTATTCTAACAGAGCAATAAAAGAAACATTTTTTAAATTGCTATCTATTTTTTATTAATACATCTGGGTTATAAACATTTAATTTTACACCTCATTTCATGCAATAATAAACCATGAGAATCTTTCTACTTTGCAATGATGATGTGTTATAATTTTCCATGTACAACATCTGTCAGCAATATGATCCAAATAAGAGATATTGTAACAAACCTGCTCTAGTCTGAAGGTGGAGTGGCTTGTGTGTGATTCCCATCCCTATAGGTACAACAACATAGCCCCAATGATCGCCCTGTCACAGCAGATGTTCCAGATGCAGTCGAGTGTCAAACGATACTTTGAGCCGCATTCTAATCCATCCTCTGCCTCCTCATTCTTCAATAGCAGTCCTTTGGCATGGTCCGGGACATCTGGGCATATTCACAGTTACAGAGAGTCCAAGGCAGGCAGGTTGTTCTCCTTTTCCTTTGGGCAAAATGAATGATAGATCCAAAGATTATGGTTTGAAATTGGCTAAGCCCGCTGAAAGCATGTCTGTAACTACTTAGGTGCATGCGAAAAAATGGATTAAGGAAAGAATGCATATATACAAGCCATAACACTGATCTAAACAAAGCAGCGGTGTAATACAGTAGGACTCCTCCAGTTGGCGCCATTTCACACATGAAACGTGAGCACAAAGTTATGAAATATAAAAAAAAAATGCTTATTATTGGAAAATAAATTAAATAAAAATAATAATCTATTTGGATCTATCTTGCCTCTAATAAAAGCTTTTCATAACGACGTCTGTTCTTGTGTTATTTTGTTTTTGCAAAATAATAATATAAAAAATATATTATATTTATATTCGCTAAGCCTCCACTACAGGTTGTGATATTTATATTCTTGTCCAAACTTGTTGAAATATGTTGTGCCATGAATACACTAAAGGGATAAAGTTGAAGCCCTGATCTCTGGATGTATCCTTCCGCACCTGCTGACCGGCGCCTCTTCTCTCCAGGCGGCCGCGCGCTTCCACGCGGCCTCTTCCTGACCACGTGACCTGACAGGTTAGTTTGGGGATACCGTTGGAAATAATCACATGTATGCTTATTTTTACGATATAAATGGGATCTAGGCGTGTGTTAAAAATGTATTTGCTGCTGAATGAACTTATTCTTACGCGGGATAGAAACAGCTAGCTTTTACGTGTGAATTGTTTGGATTTTTAACACTTGCTTCACACGACCATCAAACTCAGTACGATATTCACCCACAAAACTAAACGTCCCTAATCTAATCTTAAAATAGCGTAAAGATTATTTAACCTTTGACACTTTTACAAGCCATTTAACAGGCAGAGGTGAGCCGTTGTCCGCTCTCAGGCAGCAGCTTCAAGGAGGAAACTAATCCATGATTCAAATGAACAGTTCGGTTACGTTTCCTTTTGTATCGTGACAACCACAAATCCCAAAGCAGTGTTTTTCCTCCAAACGAGATTAACCTTGACAACAAAGCCTTTCCCATACAGGACTTCAAATGGATAATGGAAACGACAAAGCCAACAGGAGGGGTACACTCCTAAAATATCAGGGAACTGTCCCATTAAAAATGAACAATGATATCCTTTAGAGTGAGAGGAAATGTACTTTTCCAGTGTCTGCGGCCTGACATAAGACCTTATTTATGAGCTTTACAGAGATAGGCCTAACTGTGAAGGCCTACTGTGAAAAAGACCTCCCTTTTTTGTAGTTTAGGAAAATATGCAAAATGGACAAAGTGCATGCCCCTGGAAATGTGGATTTTTAAAAATTATTTACGTATTTATTTTTATTTTATTTATTTATTGTCAGTATCTTTCAGCAAATCCATTAAAACACTCCTGGATTTAAATTGGACGAAGACCTACTGACCATACATATAATTGATCTCAAACTTTCTGCATAAACTTACTACACTGAATCTTATTTCTGATTATTTTCATTTTCCAAATAGTGCCTTTATAGTTTCAAATCTGCTTTATAAAACATGTTGGGGTTTTTTTCTATACAAACTTGGAAGTGTGGTCATTGAGTGCATGTTGCTTTTCCTCTGAATCCAGATGCAGATTGGAACATTGGAAGAGCTGAGCATAATGCAGCTCCCTGATGTTTGGACAGCTCTCTCTCTGACTGTAACAGCGGTGGATACCTCGGCCCATTCAAAAGCCAGTTCGGTCTGAACAATGCTGTCAGTGAGGTAAATGCTTTCTCTCTCTGCCTCCAGCACTGACACTGCACACACAGGCCTTTTGAATGGAAGATTGGCACATATTTTTTATGAATTACAAGAATTTAATGTTTATTTTACACTTTACAGAACAGTCAACTGCTTCATTTTTTTATTTACTTTGAATTGCTGCAAGTCAGTGCCATGGTACAAGCTTCTCAGAGTGGCTCAGGATGTTCCAAAATTTATCTTTTTTTTTTAATTTTTTTTTTTACATCAAACAAAAACATCCACGGTGTGTTCCCTCTCTGATGAGCTCAGCATGCAAACATCTTGTCTATGCAAAAGGCTGACAGACTATATAACATAATATGGCTTTTTTGAAAGCATTAAAAACAAGGCAAAAAAAAAAAATCACAAAGTGCATCAAACACAAAAACAACTTTTCCAGTCCGTGATCAAAAGTTGGGCATGAAGATTCCTCCTGGCTTCTTCACTGTCAACACTGCTCCTGTTTCGGCCCGATGTGGGATAGGCCTATAGGTCAACATGGACCTTTTGTATTGGCTCAGAGCAGGTGCCCAAACTTCCTGCAATGGCGCATTTGTTTAAATAAATACCACAGTTTTTAGTCTGTGAATGCACCACTCAGGTTGCCTAGGACTCAATAGACAGGATTGTTTTGCCTTCATCCCGCAGTGCTTAGCCTCTTTAGCCCACCAGCCGTCATTATCTTGGCCCGTAGTCGTAGTTTGCCGGCCCACTAGTGGCAGAGTACATATTAGCTGTGGCGGGGTTCATATGATGGTGGTAGGTTGTGTGCCGAATACTGGGTAAAGGATAGGGGCTTGGCCTGGTTTTAGCACCCAAGTAGTGTTCGTAAGTGGTGGGGTATTTGTACGGGTGGTGGTGGAGGGTGTCCGGGGGGAGGGTTGCGCCGGGGTGGGGTTCGGGGCGCAGGTCGTGGGGTGGGCTGGGACGTCCTGTGGTGAGGGGGACGGCGTGGAGACCTCCGGGGACGGGTAGGGCGGGGCTGAGGACGCGGGACATGAGCTGGTGAGCGGGGTCGCCGTGGATGGGGGTGCCACTGGGGTCCCGCTCGTACTCTCGCCGGCTGTCCTCTGCAAGAAGAGACATGTGTTAGATAGAAAATAAACCTCTTAAGTGAATCTACAAATAATAATTTCAATATGTACACATGAAAATATACATAGCTTTGTTGCACATAAATAAAGGAAAGCAGAATATTACTACAAAACTATTACATTTCTTATTTTAACAAGCCAAAAAAATAGAAGTTAGATTTTTTTTTTTTGTAGATTTAATTTTATGTTTTTATATATGAAATAAACCAAACTGCAGCTCATAATATGTATTAAAGCATAGCAAGCAATATAAAGCCACTATCTTCATATTAGTTTTCTTTCTTTAGCATACTGCGTACAATTCTTTATTTAGTAACACTAGTTTACTCTACTTACAAACCCGTTGACCTTTGTAATGGAAAAAAACCCCAAAAAACTAGTCTATTACTATGTCATACGTCGTCTCTGATATGTCAGGAGCTGATGAAAATTTAATTAAAAGTCTTTTTGTGGCCAAAGTTGATCCAGGCGTCTAAGATCTGAGTGAAACTATGCTACAAAGTGAAGAAAGGCCCTTTAGTCGGTGACTGTGAATGCTTCATGTTTGCACATTCTGAATTGTAAGTATAGCGTGTTGCTAGACAGACCTTTCTCTGCGCCGTTCTGCTGAGGGGGAGACGACATGGGGTTTCTGGTTCTGGCGAAGGCACTCATAATTGGCAGCGAGCCGGGCCGGTGATTCCTGGGCCTGCAACAGGGGAAAGGATACAGTTACATACGGCCAAGGGTACATTTTCTTTATTATATTTTAAAATGATGGATGCATAGTTTAAGAGTTTACACCATTACATTGTAAGGAACATTTCTGCAGTGACAGGCCACTATTTACTATTCTGGGCTGTTAATGTAAACTTAGACTGTTTAAAATAATCAGAATCTTGCTGATAATGGAAATAAAAGCTGAAATAATAATCCAGAAGGCAAGTTAAATTCATTTGGCAAGAGAAGGGTGGGGTTTTGGACTTGGCTAATTTGTCAGTGACAGAAGGGTGTGCTTGAGTGAGTTTTTAACAATAGATTGTGATTACTAAACATTATTATCTTATGGTGAAAGTTCAGCTGTGTGGGGCAAAAAAAACTGCAACGTGTGGGGGCAGATGAGCTGGGGGTGGGTTACATTGCAGTTGTTTCATTATTATTATTATTTTTTATTTTTTACACATTCTTGAGGTAAAAATATTCTCATGGCGCAACAAAACAATTGGTGAACTCTGGGACATCATTAAAAAAATTGAGATTTTAAAATGTCTGTTATTTTTCCTTTTTTATTTTTTTTAACAATGTAATTTACAGATTTACATTTTTGGTGATATTATTTTTGCATCTATTTATTTTGTCTGTTCACATTCAATACTGCCATCACTCTACGTTTTAAATTTTTTTCTTGAGTAGCATGAAGTAATAATATTCTACGAGTAACATTCTGACTTTCACTTTCATGCAGAAACACGATGTTACTTGAGTGCTTCTTACCAGTCCTCTGGGTCACAGTCCCTGAATCCCTTTGCGAAAGGATTGCTGGCTATCTTTAGCTGTGTGATCTGCAAAACAAGGCAAAATCAACATTATGCACCATGCCAGCTCCCCACATGTTGTTTTGACTGGACAAGAAAGTGTTGAAACATCTCATAGGGTTGCGTAAAAAAGGCTACATTTGTATTGTCTTTTCAAGCATTCAAAACAATAGTAAATATTTAAGCAAACTTCAGCATTTGTATAGTCTTATGGAATATATTTATTAGTCCCTAAATAAATAGTATGGCAAATATTTTTAAGTCTAAACCCAAAACCTTCTTTCTGTTATTTGTCTGTGTGGATGTGTGTGTCCTAAAAATAATAAAACAAGCAAACAAACACAATTTAAACTGTGTAAATATGTATATGTACACGTGTGTATATAGTTTTTTTTTCAATTCTTGAGTTGGAAAAAAGGCTAAGTTATGAGTCATTTAACGTAGAAATTATAGCATAGCTTCCCGCAGCCTGAAAATAAAAACACCCTCTGGGATAGTTACAAACAGCATGCAGTCACCAAAAACAACATTGAATAAATCTAAATATATAAATATAGATAATGATATAGGCGAATGCAGTTTGAATAATTGAAGAATAATGTATGTTAGGGTCAGAATAATGTGTTAGGGCCTGTTACCCGGTGGTTCTGGTACGCAGTGACCGCCGTGAAGCGCGTCTCCTCGAACACAAACGTCTTGTAGTTTTCCTCTGCGTACTTCTCGCTGTCTTTGCGCGGATCCACGTAAACCACGTGAAACCGGGGCTGGTAGCGGTGCATCGAATTTAGAATAATCTGCAATCAACAAAGAGCACGTGAATGTTTTCAGCATTTGGAGCCGAGTAAAGCCTACAATAAAACGAGGTTCAAAACAATATTAAAAATACATCGTGGGCTCTCAGAAATGCGCAGTATGTCAAACTGTATGTAGGCCTATTTGTTATCTTTTTACTAAATGAACTGTAAAGCATAAACACTGGACAGTTGATGGTGTATGCGCACATGTCAGGCTCTCCTTTCCTCTCATGAGTATTGGTCACGAACTTTCACCTTTTCTCTTGCACACAAAGGAGTTGAGAAAAGCAACACTTTAGTATCACGCGTCTGGTCTGATTTTCAGTGGTGAAATATTCCATTTCCTTTCCTCCCTTCTGGAGGTCAGCCTTGTGGGTTTCTGGCAAACCTTCGTCAGAATTACAGGCTTTATTGCCTGTTAAATCACGTGTATCGATCAATCTGAGAGCGCATAAAGATAAAGCTCTATTTTGCAACCCGCACCGTTTGGAACATTTTCATCTAAACAGAGCGTGCACCTCCATTGCGTAACAACTTGTAACGCGAATTGTGTCATAAAGTATCTGCTGAACATTGTCGAGTGTTTCCACTGTCTGTTCTCCTTAATTACAATCAATAAAAGGTGTCAGACCTGTGCGTAATTCTCTAACGCTTTAGACTGTGTGCGTAAAATCGTGTTGTGTACTGATCACTTACGTGGCCGTTGTCGTCCAGGAGGTTATTGGTCAGTTTGAGTTTATCAAATGACACGATCTGCTTCATCCACTGCGCGCCTTTAGCTGGGGAGTCCGGGTGGTAGTGCACCCTGCCCGGCGTAGCAGGGTCTGCCTTTCCCGCTACAAGCCACGAGGAGCTGTGGAAAGCATACCTGTGGAACAACACATGCCCCGCTCAGAAACGCGTTTTCTTGTCGCGCTTAATTTGTAGTTTGGAGAAAAGCAGTGTGCACTTGGATTTTTTTTAGACACAGTCCTCACTACTCACTTTCTAAATAAAGATCTTTAAAGAACTTTTACCTGTAACGTTTGTCGTCCACCGGCAAAAAGTCCATAAGAAGCATATAATCTGCCATCGGGTCCATCCCAAATATTTTGACTTGAAAAGTTGGAAACATCCTCCTGTACAAATAACAAGTTAATAGTTGTTATTTTTATTCATCGTTTCAGTGTATATTTCAATATATAGGCTATAACAACAAGCATTGTACGTATTGCTAAATAAAAAGATGTAATTGCTGTGCGTAAACCTGAGTGGAGAGTCTTGATTTCTTTTGACCCATGCGCAAGTCACTTTAATTTTGCTTCTGCTCTTTTGACGATTTCCAGTAGGTAACATGCACGTGCTGAAAAAACATTTTCTGATGTCTGAAACTATAGTAATAACTATATTTAGACCTACTTTATCTTTATGTACAATATGCAGCTTTTCATTTATATCCGCAATGTTTTGTGTAACGAATAAAACGGGTTTTTTTCTTTTCAGTTTACGAATTAGTCATAAAATGATTGTGTAAACTGCGGTGACCACCAGCACCTTTGGTAATCCTCCAAGTCAGTGAAAGGGATCCTAAAATCAACGCTCAATTAACGTCAGTGTTGTGGCTAGGTGAGGCTGGAGGAGCTTTTAAAGTGCTCTGCGGATCTCCTTTCTCCTGTCACACTGAAACTTTATCCCACTTTCAACATGAAACCGATCATCAACACACTGGCATTCTACAATTATATAAAGGAATCATTGGATCTAAATCCAACATTAAGGTTTTACTACCAACAGCAAATTTCACTCGCGCTTTTATTTTAATCCAGGCAAATTTAAATGAATGACAACAACATTTTTTCCTGATCCAAGCAGCTGCTAGACCATAAGGCTCTATAATGCTTCCATCAGTAAAAGTGTTACAGTCAAATCCAATAAAACAGGTATAATAGCACATATGATTACAGTTATATTTAATATGAAAAAAACTTCACACTGTTATCAGATGCTGCCAGTGTGGCAGATATCATATTAAATCAACAAATGTTTGCAAATGTAGGCTCATTAATTCACATGCAACTGTTAAAAAAATTAATGCCCACCAAACAAATGGTTTCAAAGCTCCAAAATATGTTTTAAATGAAATAAAATTTCTAATAATAATTATATTTGTATCACTATAATATTCTGTTCTTGTTCCATACTAAAATTATTTTTAAACATTGGAATACATTTTAATGTAGATACTAAATTTGGTAATATTAAAATAATATCCCTCCTGTTTGTTAAATCCTTGATGCCTGTGCTGCGCTCACCTGCCCGCCTTAGTCACGATCATCTCTGTCCCGAGTTGATTAAACTCGTCCCATAATGCTTTCATCTCCAGTTGAACGTTAATGTTTGCAACTTTGGGGTTTTTCTTGACGATGTTTTTGCTGTTTGGGGTAGAGTTAGAGGAGGACGATGAGCAGTTAGGTGTGCCTCCGTCGCTCGGCGGGGCCTGGCCCGGGTTGGAGCCCGGGTAGTTGTAGCTGTGCTGCGCAGTGGGGCACGGCTCAAAGTGGGACTCATGCTGACCGTATGGGTCCCCGGGGGACGGAGAGAGGTGGTAGCCTCCCGGCGTGTTGAGGCTGCTCAGGCTGCTCGTCGTGAAGGCTGCAACATCGCAAAAATGGGACAGCTGCGTCAGCCACGGACTGGATATGGCTGAAATCATCCCAAAAAAGTGGATTTACTAAATGCGTCAAAATCGTTTGTCAGTGAAAATACATAGCAAGAGGCTCAGTCACTCCCAAATGTGGATGTCACAAATGTGGCATATTTGGTTTAAAAGTGTCCGTGTTCAATAATATCCGATTGCATTCAAAACAATTTAGCTACTACCAGCTAAATCTTTCTGAAGGTGGCGAAGTCGTTCCAAAATAGAAGTGAAAATAATACAATTGCGAGTGCGTAAAAACGGGCGGCCCTGCGGATCAATCGCTCTGTGTAACTCCTGGAGTATTGAGTGTTCAAGTGTGAGGCAGGCTGGTCTCTTATCTGACGCAGAGGGCCTCCCCTTTGCGATAAAACCGGTTCTTATTCCTATGTAGATAAGGAACTGCAGGTAATGTGCCTTTTCCTTGCCTTGGGACGAAACTGACTGACAGAAAAGCGCGCCCCTTTAAATGGCCTTTCCGGCGCCCTGTTAAACTTATGGATAAGCCCCTAATGCAAACAATAGATGCGCTGGAGTCAACAAGGTAAACACTCATTAATTTGCATGAACAAACAAACAGGTGACCCTGGCCAGCTTCTGATTGGGCAAACGGATCAATGGACAGGACTCGGTTTCTCGTTTCTCTTAACGCGCAGTATTTAGGAAAAGTTGGTGATATCCGTTATGGATTAAAGTTGACTGTGACAACAGTGCTCTGGGCATTTTTTCACACTTATTTCATTTATGGTATTTTGTACTCAGCGCGCTCTTGGCAGTTACTTAACTTTTTTTTTCTTGCATTTGCTTCATACAAAACTGTGCAGCCTACTTTTGATTCTGCAATTTGTAAACGCGAATTGGGGACCACTGTTGAATAGGACAGTGTTGCAACCGTATGTATTAACAAACCCATTTACCTTCCATTTCCCGGGTGACAGTGCTGTAGTGCATTTTAAAAGACGTGCTGTTGTGCAGGTCTGGCTTGTCCAGGCCACCGCTGCTGAGTTTATCAAACGCCGCGTTTCCTGTTAGCTCCGCAGCCGAAATCAGAGAGGCAATACTGAAAGCATTGGCCTTGGGAGACAGGGGGCCGCCGTCGTCCATAGGCGAGAGATCGAGTTTTTAAAAATCTCCCTCCGCCTTCCCCTCCGCTTTCCAACCGTGCAGAAAGCAGGAGAAGGCACACAATGGGCAGGAACATGCGCCAAAACGGGACTCTCACATTCCGCCACGGCGCGCTTCGCAAGAGTTGGAAAAAGTATTCCCAGAGTTTGGTAAAGGCGAGAAAAGCGTTCCACAACCGGTCTAAAGTCCGTCCTGGTGTCGGCTCATAGTTCACTGACGGAGCAAAGGCAGTTTCTCCTCCGGACGGTGGCGAGGTGGTGTCATCTGAGTCGTACCTTCAGGAGACGCTACTACTGCTGCGAGAATGTCAGAGAGGGCTAGATCCACGCCTCCTCTGCGCCACCAGGAAAAAAGTGCCTGCGCTCTGTACACTGTGTTTTATTCCATCAAGACCTCGCCAGTCATTTGTACTATTTTGAATCCAGACAGTGCATGACGTTGGGATGAAACGTCTTTGTTTTACTGTATTGTTGCTCCCCACTGACTCAAAGTGCTTTGCTCAGACTGATTCACTGCAAATACAATATTCATAAATAAAAACATTCACAAATTTTACAGTGCGTAAATGACGTATGGCTTTAGTCCCCTTTTACGCATAGCTGAGTGCACTGTGTTTTCACCTATGTAGGCAGAACCATAAAGAATTTATAATGAACAACTTGGACAGTGTTCAACAAACTTTTCTAAGCCAATTTAACTTTATTCCATTGTAATTCCCCTTTACAATGGGTTATTATGCGCTTAATGGCTTTAAATGTAATGCCACTTTAATCTCGGCATTATGTTTTATACAGTCCTGCTTTACTCACACTTTTAGGGGTATGGGTAGCTGTTTCAATAAGAGACTGCAAATAAAGTCTACTTAACATATCAGGCCCTGTATTAAACTTGACCTTGTGCGCTCCGTTGGCACTGTCGCTTGTCCTGCTCCTTTAGTGCGCGCCAACCAAAAGCCAAACCTTTTTTTTGTGGACAGTGGCCTCCGAATAGAGCCCCATTTACACAGCAACGGGTGAATTAAACGCGGAAGGCTTCAGCGGGGCACTAATGAGATAAACCAGTGAAGGGATTAGGGTTATTTGTTTTGGATGTTTCGCCGCTGGAGCCCGTGAGCATAAATAAACCTCAGTCTATTTGTTTAGGGAAATGGATAGTCTAGATTTATTACTTGGAAACATTGAATCATTTCTTTAATAAGCTGATTATCAAATACATTAAAACATGTTTTGTAATATTTTTTGTTATCAAATATTAAGCCGATGTGCAGCCTCACGTTGTCATTGCAGGTCGGAAGCGCCTTTTGTGCAGCTCAGGTGTGAACAGACGAAATGCAGAAGCACATCGAAATGGAAAGAGACTGGAATTTAGTGCAGGCCGCAGCAGGGCCGTGCTGCCCTCACGGAGAGAACAGTGCTGTCCTAAAGACCAAGTTCATTTATAAACAGTATAAGGAAAACGAGTGGTCTGTTTGATTTTAAACCCACAAATATAAGTCTAATTAAATATATATTTAGGCTTTAGCAAATGAACAAATTGGTATTTTTTTACAAGTGGCAAATCTCTAAAATGACCTATATGAATACATATTAGGTTACTCTTCCTTTCTGGCAAATAATTTAAACATATAGCTTACGTTTAACATTTTATTTGAATGTACATTCACATGTTCCCCAAGCACTGCAGAGCCTGAGTAAAGCAGTTTTCCATCATTCACAATGCATCATCGCACACGTTTGGTTTAGTTTATTTTTTAATCCAAATTGACTTTAAAAAAAAATTATTATTATTTTACTTATTTTCATTATTATGTCTGTGAATAATATTACGCGACCTTCTGTGGCCTTGTGGTTTGTGACGCACTTTTACGCACGGCTGTTTACGAAAATAGACTCATTTGTGTCCGCTACAAACTTCCTAAAATATAAGCCTAACCTTGAAGTTTAACAGCTGATATACATTTTTATGTGGCACTCACTCATTTGTTTTATAAAGGCTAAAATTGTAATGTGGCTACACATAAAAACTTAATTAAGTCGTAAGGCTGTTCCAAGAATTTTGTTGAATAAGATAATAAAAATAAAATGAATAAAATGACCACGCAGCCATGCTTTCATTTCTCAAGTATCTGACTGAATGAAGCCGTTTATGGCGCTCCCAGTCTGTTTCTCAGTATTAATTGCCCGCTCACATCATTTCACATATAATAAATCACAGGTTAATCCGCTGACCGTAAACACGATGATTTCTACATTCATGTTGCGTGACTGAGACTGTGGGGCCATGCACGGCTGCGCGCTTCACGCGTAAAACCTGAGCTTTTCTAAATATTAGTGCAAATCGCAGAATCAGAAGAGCGGAAGTGAGCTGTTGACCGCTGACAGCCGAGGCCAGACCCTCTGCGCGATACGCACCGAGAAATCAATAAACGCTCCCCAGGTATAACCTCAGCTGCAGCCACACCACGTGACACAAGCCTCAAATAACCACTCGGTTCATCATATTTTACTTGCACAGGCCAAAGTTTTAATTTCGACAGCCAATTTTACAGATAATAGATTAATGTACTAGACCGCATGTGCACTGGCCTGTCCTCAGAGTAAATACTCTAGGCCTGCAGAGCGCATTTTCTCTATACATTTCGAAACGTTTTACCGCAGTGATGAGTAACTATTATGCAATTATCTGTTTTGTCCAATTCCAAATTTTGTTTAAGGAATCAGTCATTTGGTGGTTAGTTAGATATTTACTGTGCAAGTGGCCAACTGATTATGTCACAATAACAGTAAGCACCAGTGGGCTATTTGAAGGAAATTGTTGTCACAATTTCAGTAAACTGAAAAAGTCAAATACAAGGTTAATGTAGATGTATTTTTTGTCTTCACAAGGGCTTTGGAAAATAAGTAAATAAATAAATACATTTATTGACTTATGTTAGGCTTATATTATCTCAAAATAATACTAAAACATTATTTCATTAAGTACGAGAGTTTCATCTCCTTCCCCTGAAAGTCTTTTTTCTGTCCAGTCTGGCTCTACTTGTGGACATGAAGTTGTCAAAAAATGTAAACTTTTTAATAGCATATGGCGCTCTCTCTATGGCTAAAGATACACAAAATATTCTGTACACTGTATGTCTGTACACTAATGAAATAGCCAACATTTTGCTGTTCTGTCTCAAACATTTTAAGAATAGTTAAATTAGCATCTCATTTTGTCTCTACGGTGTGTCCAGGTTGCATGCACTTCTCACTTTGTAGAAATAATTATTTACTATTACTAAAGTATTAGTAACAACATTTCTTAGAAAAGCATCAGGAATGCTTGTGTAGGACATAGAGAACGGGAGTTGTGGGATGGGGGGTATTTGGTCAGATCTGTTTTCAAAATCACTTCTTCTTTTTCTGGCTGTTCTTTGTTTTAACACTGGGAAGCTTTTAGCTTTTGAAAAGTATCCTTTTCTATCTGTAGCAGTGCGGCCCCAGTCGTCATCACCTCGCCTCTCCCCTCAGCCCTATTGGAGCGCCGGTAAATAGCTGGCATTCCTACCACAAAGAAGCACTGATGTGGGCCCTGGGCCTCCCCGATCTCGTCAAATTAATAAGGCCTTTCTCCTGGTGGAGGAGGATCTGCAGCCTTTGTCTCTAATACGTCTTAAGCCTCATATTAAACTCAAGGGCACCGTCTGGGCTCATTATAAATCCATCAGTGCCTGCTTGGCCTGTCTCTGTTAGTCCTGAGCAGAGAAGCATCCTCAGCCCTTGAGGCCTCCTCCTTATCTGCCCCTCCCTGCTCCCCTCTGGTGCACTATTTATTTGAATATGAGAAGGTCTGCTTGTTGTTTCTGCAGCTGAGGTCTGAGTCTGAAACCCCCCTCTCTTCATGGCTGCCCCATCTGTCCTTCCTCAGTATCAGCCGCCTCGCTTTTTCAGCCGGAGCTCTTCTGAACTTGGACACAGGTCTTAAAGGAACTGCATGTACCCTGTACTCTTACTGTTTTAAAAAGTTACTACAATCACAAGCATGGGTTGCCATTGCTTTAAGACACAAGTTTTTTTTTTCTTTTTGTTCGCTCATTGAGCTGCAGAAGCTGCACTAGCACTGATTAATGATCAGCTACAGGTGCTGGGGTTTTGGTAGTGAAGACTCAGATCAGACAGTCCTTTTGAGGTTTAAATCAACTGCACTTGGTGACTGCATGCGTTGACGTGGGTATCATGTCCATTAAAGTGGACCCCTCCTCACCGGGACAGTGAAATTACAGGATCAGCCGCATACACTAGGATCTGACCTTGAGGAATGCCGATACCACACCCCTGAAAGAGACCGTGCTGCAAAAGGAGACAGGAAAACGGGCTACAATGTGGCTTTTTGTTTGGGTTTAGTATAGGAGATTTGGCGCGAGTGGGGAATATAGGCCTTCCTGTGCTCCTCTTCTGAGATGAAGAAGCAGGAAGTCACACAGGAGGTAAACAATGTGCAAAATGGAACTGATACCAGTGCTTGGAATTCACGCCCACATCCCTGCCAGTGTGATTCATGTCGACTGGTAATGGACACATTTTCCACTTAAAGACCTAGCCGCCATTTTACAGTTGCCCTTCCAGCGCGTTTGTATATTCAGTTTGGCCACTTTTTTCTTTCCAACTTGTCTGTCGAATAAATATAATAAAACTATGAAATGCGACTATGAAAGCTTCCTACACCAGAAAGATGGGGAAAAAAATGACTTTTGATGGATGACTATTATAGACCTTCATTTAGGTGTTTGTCATATCTTGCAACATTTAAAGTGATTAAAGTCTAAAGTGAAATGCACAAATAAACATGCATCACTATAATATTGCAGTAATATTGACGTGGCCTGGACTACTTCAGGGATACATGCTCTTCTTATTGAACTTAGAATGTCTTTACAGCTCAAAAGAGATCTGGAAAAAAAGACTTTACTAGACTACACGCTCATGCCTTGTGTTGGGGTCATTGCTATTGCTTTGTCAGCCATGTCATCACGAAACTGAATCTGTCTAAGACTTCTTGTCCAATCAGAATGGGCTTTGGGCTGTCCGATGTTGACTGCAGCGATCCATCATGGTGGCCACTCCCTGCCACCACACGTTTGTTTTGATCTCTTCCTCCTAAACACGGTGACAGTGAAAGATGAGGGACCATGTGGCAAGGCCGGCTC
This sequence comes from Periophthalmus magnuspinnatus, assembly GCF_009829125.3. Classification (NCBI taxonomy): domain Eukaryota; kingdom Metazoa; phylum Chordata; class Actinopteri; order Gobiiformes; family Gobiidae; genus Periophthalmus; species Periophthalmus magnuspinnatus. Next base: position 18,639,874 of record NC_047134.1, read on the forward strand.
CGTGCCACGCAAACCCTTAGCACATGCGGCTCTTCTGGGTCAAGGCTGCGAGCAGTTGCCCCGGTAGTGTGGTGTGATAGCCATTTTGAATTAAACTGATCCCATATCGACCTGGTTTAATAGTTTAAGAGCATTAAATTATTTGATTTGCATGCCACTTACGAGTTGTTTTATTGAAAGCTTCGCAGTTCCTGTTAGTTGACTCCCTTGACAAACATTTTCTTACAAAACATCTGGATATAAAAAGTGATTCAGATCCTCACCAAAATGTAAAACTTTACTGAGAAGCCCCTTAGAATAGTAAAGTTCTATCTGCGTTCTGGGTCTTTCTGCGATATTGAGGTTTAAATGGCCCATATTACACTATTTTCTGATCCATGTTATAGTGTTGTTTCCTCGCTAAAATATTCCTGGAGTTGTTTTTTTTTTTTGTTTCTTTCACGCATGTTTAACACACAAACCCTGTATATTTACTGTGAGTTCTTCTCTCAAACTGAAAACACTCTGTTCCACTTTGTGATGTCACGTGGTAATACAGGAAGTGCAAAGTGGTTTTAAACGCCATGCACTTTCACTAGAATCATTTGGATGATTTCAGCCCTGGAACTGCCCATCCACTGAGCTAAAGGTAAAATGTATCTGTTAACTTGAAAACTATTGCTTCATGACATAATTTTGAGCATTTTGAGCTTTGAAGATGTAGACTAATAATAAAAGACTACTCAAACGTGTGAATGAAACAAAACACAACTCTGGATATATTTTTTAATGAGGGAATAGAATTATAACAACACAAAACAGATAGAATCTTACAATTCAAAGTTTTTTGAGGAGGTAACAGCATTATAACATATCTTCAAGCTCACAAGAGTCAATTTTGTATAATATAGGACCTTTTACAGTTCTGACCACTCACAGAGAACAATGGAATCGGTTAATGAGGTTTGGCTCATATAAATCTAAAAAAAACACCCAAACACACCCCTATAATTCACTTGATTTACTTCTGCCTTTATCATCTTACTTTTCATCACATCTTTTACCGTACTTTCTTTGTATACTTACACGCTGAACCCAGATTACAAATTACCATTCACCCTTAAAAAATGTACTTTTATCTCAAAATGGCCTCCCCGCAGCACCCTCCATAGTCCTCCGGTGGGGGGAGGTGGTCTCTCCTGTCCGGTCGGCTAATTACAAACCCGACAGTGTAACTTTAGGTGACGGGGGCATTAAGGCATGTTGACTTGGGTTCGCAGGGGATCGAAGCTGACACCGAGGCCGGTTCCCTGCAGAGCGGACAGTTCCTGAGCCCCCCGCGCTCGGCTGCATGGGGGAACAGTATATGGAGGGGTTACTGTGTGGCCCGTAGTCACAGTCACATGACCATCTCCAAAACAAGCACTGCTGTGTCCGTAATGTCAAACACTTCCTCCATTAGCCCGCTGTCGATGTGGCTAGCAGCACTGGAGAGCCCAAGCCAAACAAAAGACCCAGAGATGACAAGGGTCTGCTTTTAATGAAACAGTTCCCTCTCCCATTGTAACAAGCAGGACACAATATTTACATAAGGATTCCAGTGGATTTTACAGCATGTTTTCAGTTCCATAGTATTGTTTTAACTTTGCTTTGATCATTTTCTAAGTTAGTCACAAATGTAAATTGATGCCTGAGATAATGCAAGTAAAAGTTACAATAAATGCATTTCATAAATTAAAATTAAAATTGTCAAAATAAATAAAAATTCAAAAGTTATACATTTAGTAACAGTGTTGCAAAATATATTAAACTAAACCGGTTCCCATAATTGTATTGTAAAAGCGTGCATTTCAAAGTTAAAAGGACATCAATCTCTGTTGTATCCCACCCAGGATCAAACCATTATTATGTTATTTTCAGAGATTGTAATCCTTCTTATTTATTTACCAAACTCTTTTGAACTTCTATAATTTATTCTTCATTGTGTTACCATAATCCTTACATGTAAAAATATTTTCGCACTCTCGCTGACGGATTAATTGCACTACACAACATGACTAACCCTATCTTTCCTCTAACCGTTCACTGAAGCCGTCTACTTTGTGGCCTGCAGTTAACTGTAAAAAATAGCCTTTGTATTTCAGCTCATTTATCTTGCTGCTCGTGAAGTGATTCAGCGTGTCTGTATGGTGGCACATTTCGGCTGCTCTCCGTGTAATGATATTTATTAGAACATGCCTTTTCTTGCCGTTCATATTTACCGAAGGTGACATCACTGGCCTCGACGTCGGACTGTGTTTACATTATGATCTGTAAAGAAAGACTATGATTTGAACGTTATGGGGAATTTTAGCAAACATTTTAAGGGATCAGTGTTGTAATGGAGGTGAATTGGTTTTGTTTTTAAGATTTTCTACAATTTTGAGAAGCCAAAATTACAAAGTTTATACCTAATTCATGACGCACAGAAATACAGGTTTGATAAACTACAAATATCACTGACTAAAATTAACTGTAATAAAGTTATATATAAGTAGGCTTGTCACGATAATTACTATATCGATTTATCGTTCAATATATGCCAGATGGAACAGTCATTTTTGAGGTACATTTTCTTAGTTCTAGGGAAATTTTTGTTTATTTTTAGGTACTATGATTAAATTAAAGGTGTCGGGGTTTGAATTATGAACTTCTATGAGTCATTATAGATACAAACTAACTACTTATGTGTTGCATTGTGTTATTTCTTTACCGCAGCTCATATTTTTTTATCACTTTTGTACATTTCCAATACTTTTTTGAGGATAATTCTGCTTTACAGTTTCCTGTCAATATTATCGTGTATCGTCTATATTTACTTCAACAACATACCGCACTTGAAAATTTGTTATTGTGACAGGCCTATATGTATGCATCACACATTTGGAAACTGAGGAATGAATGTATCGCAATTAGTTGTTGCTATCCACCATGTCAATTAGCATACCTGTCTATTTCTTGTCATTATTTACCCCTCTTAATATTGCAGCGCATTAGCTTGTTCCTATTGTTCCTGCTATGTACAAAATGTCCTAAGTGGAGCTTGCATGCATTGTGACTGCCACTGTAACTGCTGATGTACACTGATGATGGAGGTCGTGTGTGTGTCTCTTTTGCAGGGCTCAGGAAAAAGCTGCAGCTCCCCTATGTGGTTTTCTGGTGTAAGAGCACATAGCGTTACCAGGGAGACGTGGGCATTCATGTGCCATCGCCTAGGACAACCGCTTTCTGAAGTGTGATGACAGCTGTATTTAAAAGGTATTAGTTGTTTGTTTTTAGAGCTTACGATGTGATGATGTTCTTCTCTCTGAGCCGTTATACCTGTATTATGTTTTTTCATAATAAATATCCAGAAAGAACATCTATAAATGTAAAATAAAATGCGATCTTGGTTTCATGGTCAATTTTCTCATGATATTTATCCAACTGTACCACAAATTCACCCTAAAATCAGCATATTTGGCTGAACAATTTTGAAAAAATAACTAACCAGATTTGGATAAAAATGCACTATGTACATGGATACAGAATATTTAAAACACTTTTTTTTGCAGCCTTTTTATTATTGTGACCTATTCAATTTTGATTCAGTTGCAATAAACCTTGCAACCCCAAAACAGCATTCATTTTGTCTGAAGCCCAGTAATATAAATATCAAATATGCACAGTGATTTATGGGAAATAATATTTATAAAATTTCCTCTTTTCTTATGTCAAAAATAGTTTATATCCCAAACTAGTGAAATACAAGCTTATATTATGGCATCTTTTAACACATGACTGCGTGGTTTGGGTTGCCAGAAAAAAAACATTCTCTCGTCACCTGTCTATTTATATATGACAAACAACCCACAATTCAATACGCCTGCATAATGTAACAAAGATTTATTACTATCTCTATATCAACAGCAATAATAAAGGATTATCATATGATTAGATCATGTTATTTTAAGATATTGGCAAATGAACAATCAGGGCTCCCAAGACATTGCATTTGTAGACTGTAGAATACAGGAAGTTTTTTACTGCTCTAAACATAGTTGAACCAAAAATTGTCACCTGTTGTTTGAAAAATAATATAAGCATAAAGTGTAATGAGATAAAAAAAAAAAAAAAAATCTTATTTTAAAATTTAGCTCAAAAATTGAACTAGAAATTTAGAAGAAAAAGCTACATAGATCTATAGACCATAGATGTGATATTGGTAGAAAAATTGTGACAAACTGTTCAATTAAATTCAGTACAATTTTATTTATGTAGCACATTTAAATATAACTTAAACTGCTCAAAATGCCTCACTCAAAAGTCAGCAAAAAACAAATGTACAGATAACATGATGACAAAGCAAACACCAGTAAAACACAAGATATTCTGTCTAATTAGACTTAAATGCCAGGGAGAAGAGGTGAGTTCTCAGTCTAGTTTTGAGCTGCATTAAAGTCTGCAGCTAAACCATAATATTAAAATATTAAACACCTACAGCTATGTTCACGTTAACGTTTGGGGAGATGAGTCTTCAGTAAACGCTCCTAATGCAGTATCACATGTCCCCATTGGTTTTAAATGTCATTGTCCTTTGTGTGTGTGTGTGCGCGCGTATATATGTTAGTGTGTGTGTGGATTGATAGCTTCGAATGGCAGGGTCCCTCTCTGGACACTGGACACTGCTACGCTCTCTCAGTCCAAATATTTACCTGACATGTCTTCGTGGGTGGCGGCCTATCTAAAGAAACATGTATACACACATTCACAATGATGGATATTTTAGCAGCAAGATACACTACAACTTGACATGTTTGGAAAGTTGATATAGGGATGCTGTTTTGATATAAAAATGGTAGTTTATTTTATTTTATGTAAAGGCACAGGTCAATAAAAACACAATTAGCAATATATTTTTTGTTTTTGAATTTGTTTTTGAAATGCTGGTGAAATTATTTAAACTTGAGAAAATGTCACAACAAACTAACTATATATATGTAATAAATGTATATACCTGTTACTTTACACAATCGAACAGACTAAATAAAGGTACACAGGCATACACATTACTATTAGAAGAATATATTAGCTAATTTGCACCACATGCCATCTTCTAAAAGCATTCTTCTCAAGGCAGGCCCAAGCTCTTAAACAGTATTAGTGGACACACAGGGATAGGTTGCGGTGCCGTTTTAGGTGGAGCGTTCATCGCACACGAAGACGCCACGCTCTGTGCTCTTCTGAAGGCTGCATACCTGATAATTGGCATCAGTAAACAGGGAGCAAACACTTCAAAGATCCAGCTCCAATGATGCCTGAGACATCTCCACAGTCAGGCTAAACCATGTGTGCAGCCTATGTGCCAACCACCGCATTCATCTCACTCTTTTGTTAGCAACGCAGCACTAAATAGTTTCCATAGCAAATGATAGATAAAGGTCATTGTGGAACAAGCTATGATACTTGTATTTTTGGTATGGAAATTGGGCTATGACACATTTTGACCAGTTCTTGGTTGTTACAGAAAATGTTTTTAGAAATCCAAACATTTATGATTATGGTCTAAATGTAACTTATTTTTCCTCATGACTGTACATTGCAATAATATTCTGCGTACTTTAAACTTTGAGAAACTTTTGGGAGCTAAAGGGCCACTCTATTGTAACTTTTTTATGCTGAAATATTTTATAACTATTAGAAGATTACTGTAACAAATATTTCTTTACTTGCAAACAAATCCACACAAGCCTATATATTTGATCTAGAATTATATCATTAATTTATTACCATTATATTGAACAAAAAAACAATATAGTAGTTTCTGACCAAAAGGTTTTCAGTTCAATTTGCAATATGTCATAACTCTGTGTCTAGAACAACTGTATTATGGACTAAGCAATGACACATTTTATGTCTTTTGGCTTTGTCATTTATAGGCACAAAGCAGCATTGTGTTTGGGGTCAGTCCTTGACCAAATAAAGCCTTCACCGGAGCCGCTCCACTGGGACCTGTGCGGCTGCTGTTTTCAATGGTGAGAATGCACACTCTGCCATTTCCCATTTACTGACCCAAACTGGACTTTTTAATGCTCGTATTGTGTCCAGAGAATTGTACTGCCTTGCCAACAGTATTTTAAATAAGTAACACTTATAACTTGGCTGTCTTTTGATGGCTGTCTCTTTTACTCCATCGAAACTGTAGCGTTCAAAAGTCAATGTATGAAGAAAAAAAATAAATGCTCAGGGCTTCAGTCTTGTTTTGAGAGCTTGTTTCACAGTTTGTCAAAAATACACAAATCTATTCTTTTAGTTATCAAGTTATTTTATAGATAATCTTGTCATTTGAACATCAAACGGCTGCTATAACTGCCCCAGTAATATAATGTGTGATAGGGAAGATGTATATGATTGAATGTCAGTCACGTCGTATTTAAGGACTGCAGATTACAGTAATTCGTTCCTAATCTAGAATCTTGTATCTTTGCCCTCAGGCATGTAACTGTTGTCTGTATACAGATGTAACTGTAAATTGTCCTTTCAAATAAATAAATGAAATAAATTCAATTCTTCCCATGCTCCCTGTATATATTTTCTGCAATGTAAGCCAATGACGTTTATGCTGTATTCTTGGCAGGTTTGATGGTGACTCAGGATCAGATGTAGAGGCGTGTTGAAATGAGAGGAAGAGTTTTGTCCCCAGAGGTAAGTGACGGTCATCAGTGCCACTCAGCTGTCAGTGCACTGTTGTTTACATGAAGGTCAGTTGGATAAACAGTTGGGCTCAGATGACCTCCTACATCAATCATTGCAAATTAAAAGGGGGAAAGTATCACAAATGTGTATGGGTTGCATTATAGTTTATGTAGTTTATTCCAGTCTGGATTGTAGAGTGGTTGTTAGAGAGCATACGATCATGGAATTGAATGAAACTTATTGATAACACCCCTTGACCCACTTTTGGTATAAGACCCATCATGTGGTAATCAACAGCTGAAGCATCATTTGTAAAGACACCATTAAAAGAGAATAACAAACAATAACTGTGGAAACGTTTTTTTAGATAAATCAAACTGGAAAAATGTATAAACATTTTTATAGTTGAAAAATGGCTACCAGACAATTTTGGAATGTTACACATATGATAAGAGATAAACCGATATGACAGTTGGCCGATATATGAGGCCGATATTTGGACTTTTTAGCATATTGTCTATCGGTCTTAAACCGCCAGCACAGGCCGATATTTTGTTTTGGTCAATTTGTTGCCTAGAACAGACATGGGAAAACTACGGCCCGGGGGCCACACACTGTCCTTCGGGCTTATTAATCTGGCCCGCCGAACATGACCAAATATTAATTAAATAGCTAAGGGTAAACCTTGTTCAAAGTTTTTCTGCTGTTTATTTAACTGAAATTTAATAAATTAAGTATCAATTTAATGAATGCATTTGGAAAACTATTTACATAGATCCTATTTACAAATTAATTATATGTGAAATGTTACAAACCCCTGAACCGGTTCTGAGTCCCAGGCTGCAAAGTAGCGGAATAAAAATTAAAGCAACAGTAACTTTTACTAAAGAACAAGTGTTCAATATGGCAACTGGTGTATCTGATTTTGGAAACAATTGGCTAACAATGATAGAACAGGCATCAAAGTACTTTAATAAAGACTGTGTTGCTTGTACGGGACCCAGACCGCTTTTGAGAATGGTACCAACACCTCCTGAATTAACAGTGCAATGTGTGGAGGATATCTTAACTAAAACAGCACCAGAGGCACTAACTAGGCCTGAAAAACAAAAACCAATATTTGAGGCCAAATTGCCAAAAGGAAATTACACCTGTATCCAACGCTCAAATTCGGTAACAAATGTTTTAGGTAATATTGATGGAAATCTATATGAAAAAAATCTGACTACAAATAAAGCACTACCCAGACTGCACAATGACATCTACTGGTACTGTGGAGGGAAAATACTTAGAGCAAATATGCCAAATGAATTTACTGGAGTATGTGCTCTAGTTAATCTGATAATACCTATAGAAGTAATGTCAATAGAACAACAATTAGTAGCATTGACCAAGCAAAACCCATTTGAAATTGAAAACCATGCCAAAAGACCTAAAAGAGAATACAAGGGACGTTGGGGAGAAAATGACCCGACTTATATTGATGAGAATTGGAGTGCCCAGAGGGGTTCCTGATAAATATAAATTAGCTAATCAAATTGCCACAGGATTTGAAAATATTCCTTTAATAGCCGCTATAATTCCAATCACTCCCAATAAAAAACGTAGACAGAATCAACTACATCCACTACAAAAATTGGGAAACTACACACAGGAGGGGTTTGAAGCAGTGCACGAGCAATTAAGCGCCACCTCACTTATGCCGCATAGCTGTTGACATGCTCCTGGCAGAACGGGGTGGAGTTTGTTCTGTTATTGGGGCCAGCTGTTGCGTGGTCATCCCTAACAATACCGCTGCAGACGGAAGCCTGACTAGAGCTATAGGCAGCCTGCGTGCGATGAATAGACGCTTAAAGGAGCAGTCTGGGTTGAGTACCCCCTTCTGGGATGACTGGCTAAGGGGGTTTGGGCGCTGCAGAGCACTGGTCTCATCGGTTCTAGTATCAATCGCTGTGTTTGTAGCAATTTTAACCTTGTGTGGATGCTGTTGTATTCCTTGTCTTCGTTCCCTGATCAATAGGTTAATAACCGCTGCCATCTCACCCGCACCTGAGGACAAAGGGGTGCAGATGTACCTATTGGGCCAAACAAATGTTTTTCATATAGATTTCCATCAATATTACCTAAAACATTTGTTACCGAATTTGAGCGTTGGATACAGGTGTAATTTCCTTTTGGCAATTTGGCCTCAAATATTGGTTTTTGTTTTTCAGGCCTAGTTAGTGCCTCTGGTGCTGTTTTAGTTAAGATATCCTCCACACATTGCACTGTTAATTCAGGAGGTGTTGGTACCATTCTCAAAAGCGGTCTGGGTCCCGTACAAGCAACACAGTCTTTATTAAAGTACTTTGATGCCTGTTCTATCATTGTTAGCCAATTGTTTCCAAAATCAGATACACCAGTTGCCATATTGAACACTTGTTCTTTAGTAAAAGTTACTGTTGCTTTAATTTTTATTCCGCTACTTTGCAGCCTGGGACTCAGAACCGGTTCAGGGGTTTGTAACATTTCACATATAATTAATTTGTAAATAGGATCTATGTAAATAGGATCTATCCCTGATACATGAGGTCTCAGCAAAAACATCCAACATTCTTGACCATTATTAGTCAAATTATTCTTTATATTATTTATTGTTACCAGTAGATTGGATTCGGTTTTGGCTAAGGTTAGGAGCTCTGCCTGCCTACCTGCCGATATATTTGACCTATATGCTTTACCATCCCCACTGTTGATACATGTGAGACACCATGTGTCAAAATTGCTGCATATTTTAAAATATTTTTTGGTAAAATAGGTAAAAGTATCACTAGTGTCTAATTTGGAGGAGTAAAATGCCACTGGTCTGAGCTTATCCCCATGTTTTTGTGTTAAAACTGACGTCATAAAATGACGTCTACCATTTGCACAAAAGGTTTGTCATAGTCAGGAAGTGCTAACACAGCACTAGAAACTAAGGCCTGTTTTACTTCTGTAAATGCTTTTTCACTCTCCTCTGTCCATTGTAGTTTGTCATGCATATTTATTGTCACATCATACATCATTTTACTCAATGGATGGGTGATTTCAGCGTAATTAGCTATCCACTGTCTACAGTGATTAGTTAATCCTAGAAATGACATCATTTGTTTTTTTGTTTGAGGTTTTGGTGCTTTAAGTATAGCCTCTTTACGTCCTGCTACTATTGTACGGCCTCCAGCACTCAAACTATGTCCTAAATACTTCACTGTATTTTTGCAAAGTTGAAGCTTATTTTTACTCACTTTATGGCCATTTTCTGCTAGGAATTTTAGTAGAGCAATTGAATCAATTTCACATGATTTTCTATCTGGGGAAGCCAAAAGTATGTCATCCACATACAGAAGTACTTGGCTTCCTTTAGGTGGGTTAAATTTTGCTAAGTTAGCCGACATTGCCTGTGAATATATTGTTGGACTTTCACAATAACCTTGTTCTAATCATGATAATGTATATCTACGTCCCTCAAAAGTAAATGCAAACCAGAATTGACTATCTTTATGTATAGGCACAGAGAAGAAAGCATTACTAATGTCTACAACTGTAAATACCTCAGCATCTGATCTGAGTGAATTTAATAGTGTGTGTGGATCTGGCACACACGGTGCTCACTGAATTACTGCATTATTTACAGCTTGTAGGTCCTGTACCATTCTCCATCCTGTAGATGGTGCTTGTTTCTTCACAGGAAATATTGGACTATTACAAGGTGAATCATCACACTCCACTATTACCCCTGCTTGTTTTAAGCTTTCTATTTCTGGTTTAATCCCCTGTATAGCATTAGGTTTTAATTTATACTGTTTCACACAAGGTCTGTATTCAGATTTGGGTCTAATTGTTACCCATATTACCCCTTTAATCAGACCTATATCAGATGGCCCTTTTGACCACAAACACTGTGGTACGTCACTTAATATGGCCTCTTCCTCTTGTGTAAGTTCTAATGCATTTCAGGGAAACAGTTCTTCCTCGTCATTTGGGTGAATAACATATAAGTTGTTGTTGGTCTGAACTTCATCACGACCCAACAAATTTAACGGGCAGTCAGGGAAATACAATACAGCTAGTTTTATTGTCTTTCCCTTCGGATCTTGTATCATGACAGGTTTTGTCAGTGAAACATGTGTAATTTCTCCATTTGCTGCTCTCCCCACTGTGTATCATATGTGGGACATTAGTTTTCATGGTGGTTTTGCACACACCAGTATCACACAAGAAAGAAATTTGTACCCCATTAACTAGTAGATTTTGTTTGTTTTGTTTTCTTTTTGTTTTTGTTTGTTGTATCACACATCTGGACTATTGTATTTTTGTTAATGGTGTCTTATAAGCTGTGGAATTTAAGGGCTCGGCATTCTTTGTATGCAAGACACAATAATAAACAAACTAAAGTAAAACTAAACTAAAAAGTAGAGTAACTTTTGGTAAGGTGCGTCCGCACCCTAATGCAGCTTGTAAATCAACTAGTATTTTTCCTTCCTGTGGTTTTTATCACTTTATCTGCATGCATTGCATGATCCACATATTGGTCTAGTGCCCCTGTAGCAAAATTTATATAATGCTTGTCAATCCAATTACGAATTCTTGTGGTAGAATTAGCGTGCAAAGCATTCTTTAATTGCTGTCTGTATGCACAATTTTCATTACCAGCTTCATCTTCTTTTTGTTTAGTTCTGTTTATTTTCATATAATTTGCTCTCCTAGTGAATCTATTTTGGATCCTTGTTTTTAATGCTGTCAACCTAACTAGGAGTTGTTTGTCATCATGGGACAGTATTTTTCACCTTTAGCTTTTGCCTCACTTCTAGTTTGTGTAGTTTTCATCTGGTGTAATAGCTCTGTTGCCTCTTGATATGGGTGATACGGAGGAGGGGGCGCTTGCTGCTCCCCTCCCGCTACTGCTCCCTCTATCTCGGCTTGAGCCTGCTGTACCGGTGTTTCTGGCTGAGCCGCTATTACAGATTACAGTGGTGAAATCATCTTCCTCCTTTGTATTAAGCATAATTTGTTGCTTACGTTTTGCCTCTGGTTGGCCTTTTTCTCTGGCTTGTGCCAATTCCAACCATCTTTCCAAATGATAGTATAGTATAGTATAGTATAGTATAGATAGTATAGTAATGATAGATAGTTTACACATATCATATTCTTTATTTTTGCATTTTTCCTGTATTTTATTTTGGATTTTATTTTGGATTTTATTTTGGATTTTATTTTGGATTTTATTTTGGATTTTATTTTGGAGCTCCATTATTTTAGAAGATTTTAACTCGCCTTCAAATTTATATTTTGTTACCCACAAATCTAACTGTGTACATTTTTCAGGATATTTTGCGTGCACGGCTTTCTAGTCTTTTACTTTTGGTGTCAATTTTGTAGTTTTATTTCCCATTTTTATTTCCTCAAATTTAGTCCAGCTTTTAACTCCTAGGGAGGTCTCTATCGCTGGAATACAATAACAGGTTGGTACGAGTGATTAGTGTGGTATCTCTCACTTTAGCCTCAGCAGGCGGAGAGATCTTGCCTCTGCATCCACAGAAATACACCGTATTTCCCCAACCTTTTTGGTATGAGATTCGTCACCTAGTGGTTCAGAATCTCCACTCACACGTCTCTCTCTCACACACACCCTTGCTTTTTATTCCACGGTTTTGTACCAGCCAGTAAAATATCACTATTTTACCCGGTAACGGGACTCCGTATCCGTCCCTAGTACTACTACTACTATTAGTATTAGTAGGTTTTAGTACCTAATTGGAGCCTAGGATAATTAGGGTTTTTCTACGCGCATGACCCCCAGTCATACCGTTTTTTTAAAGCAAGACTTACTCACTCGTCTCGTCTCTCTCCCTCGGTATCCCGTCAACCTTTAGACTCCAAAAGATATCGAAGAGACCAGTCCTGGAAAAGGTCTCATATGCTGTGGCCACAGTCTCTCCTGGGTCTCCGACATCCGCTGGAGTCCTCCAGTATATTGGGATCCGGCTCGAAGGACCAAGTTGATAGGTTCACCTTTTTAACCTATATTACAGTTCAAAAGAGAAGAGAAGACAAGAGAGATTATTTTGTCTCAATATTGAGGAGAAAGAGCGGGGAGGCAAAACCTTCAGTTTACAACCTCACTCCTTTCTGAAGTCTCCACCGTCTTTCTCCTCCTTTTATTTAGTTAGGGACCCTAGTTACAAATGCATTCTCAAGGGATGGGGGACATAGTTTACATAACAAAATAAAAACATATGATAAGATTCACAGAGAAATACATTTTGTTTTCGCATCTCCAAAGGTCATTCCCAAGATGTTTCTGTTTCACACATTCAGAGTGACCTTCTTCCCGTGGGATCCTGCAACTTTCAAAAGATAACTTCTGCAAGACTCAAGAACAAACATTAGTGCAGATTACATAGTTTACATAGTTGAAATGAATATAATGATTATAGTAACTACAGTTACAGTACAGTACCTACAGTACCTTTAAAATGAACAGTGAGATAACATCATATAACTTGAATATATATTTTGAATCCATCATTTGCATATTCATGCTTTGCTGCATATTACAGGCCAAATCCCCAATGAGATATATATATATATATATATATATATATATGTATATATATATATATATATATATATATATATATATATATATCCTGGCCCAGCCCCTCTGTCAAATTTTAGAACCCATTGTGTCCCGTGGGTCAAAAGGTTTGCCCACACATGGCTTAGAACATACACACAAAGCTTTACTTTAAGACTTTAATATGAAGAGACAACTGCACTAAATGTGATACGCTGCTCTCTTAAAGGGCTGGAGAGGAGTTTGTAGTAAATTTAAATGACATAATTTGAGGAAAACAATCAAAGTCTGAAATATATATTGGTCCAGAAATATTGGCAGAGCTCATCAGCCATCAGTTGCTCTGTATCAGCTATGAAAAACACATATTGGGACATACCCTACATATGACCTGAAGTCTGCGTTTGTTTGAATAATCACAAGTTAATACAAAGCAATGGGTACAGAAGCAGTCTAGGTGAAAAGAAACTCTAAGCACGCTTGCAGGACAATACAGAATTACTCAAACATGCATGAATTTATCGGAACTATAACACTGAGTATTCTTATGCTGAACAACATAGTTAATTTACATGAGTCCCCTAAAAAAAGTGTGTTCAAATTACGTTAAATTACAATAATTTTAACAATGTAATTTCCACATTGAGCCTGCTTCATGTCTCTTAATATCCTCGTCTATTCCCCATAAATCTTCATTCGTCCTCCATCTTCCTTCCCTCCATATTTCTCTCTCTCTCTCCCCCTTTCTCCTCGAGTGCGATGATTTATCCCCGCCTCTGTTTTCCCTGGACCACATGGCCCGGCAGTTTGCCCTAGCTGCACTCATCCACAACCCTTGTCATTCGTATCCAGTTAAATAAATGGCCCTATAAATTTCCTCCAATAATAGGCCTCACTGCCGCTGGAATGTGTTGCCTGCATGGGACGCATCCTCGGTACCCAGACAGCCAAGGTTGTCAGGGTGAGAGAGAGTGGTAGTGTGCGGTGTTAATGGGGTGGGGCTTATGCGCGGTAGCCTATGAAGGGCGGTGCTAGGGAAAGAGGGGGATTCCATAGCCCTGCCTGTCTCCTTATACCTGCAATGGGACCTCAGGGACGCGTTAAACAGGCCACCCAAACACACAGACACCAATCACGCTTATGTCAGACGGGTTTAAATCAAGTTAAGTCAAGTGTGTGTGCATCTGTGCAAGTGTATGTATTTGCAATTTTGTGTATTTTGACATTTAGGAAAGTTCCCATAGCATATTAGAAGTTCAGGCAGTTTCACCACACACCAAAAACCATACTCCAAGTAGAGGTGGGAGATGTATTGAAAAAGTGCTTGTTTGGGACATGAGGAAAATTAGAATATCGAGTATTTTGTAAAAAAAAAAAATATTAAAAAGGCTACAAAAAAAGGTGAGAATAAAAATAAAATGAGAGAACCTTTTTAAACTAGTTTTTCTTCTATTTTTACGACTATTTTACCCAGAAGATGGACAGGATCTTGTTGAGTCAGAAGATGGACTAGTCTGTGTGCTGAATATGTGAGAATTAAAATATAAAATACCATTTTTGATCAACAATTTGTCCTAATTTTTCCACCAAAAAAAATAAAATAAAAAATTGAAATGCCACAGACCCACTTTTTTGGTTTGCTTTTCTGCCACCCATGAACACTGGAAAATACTTGTATGGTTTGCGACAAAATTATTATTTTGTTATGTGTAAATACAGAACAGTGACTTTATTGACTGCGGACTTCTTTATGTAGCGTAACTGTGTGTTGGCGAGTCTGATTTATCGCCCCCTGCTCTTGTTGGCTTGTGGTTTAAACATGACAAAAATGCCTGACCCTTAGCTGTCCTATCACTGTGTACGTCTGTGGGAAATTCAGTGTTATTGCTGCCACCATGGGAGGAATGCTCTGCACACAGGGGCTGGACAGCTGCTGCTCTGGCCGGGTTTCAGCTCTTCAGACTCTCAGGGCCTTTAGTACAGCTCAATAGACAGAATGACAGGAGAGTTTGGTGCATTATATCTCAGCTTGGCTATATATATATATATATATATATATATATATATATATATATATATATATATATATATATATATATATATATAACATGTAGCTAGCCTGACCTAACTCGTGATGTTGTAAGTACTTAATGCTCATAGCTGAAATGTGTGGTTGTATTGTACATATGTGATATTGTACGAGTCTGTATGGGCCAGCAAGTGGATGATTTGTTTGTTCTTATTGTTGACTGAATGTAATTGCATGGCAGTGATAGATATTGATATTGTTACTTAAGTAAAAGCACAAATAATGGAGCAAAAAAATTCTCAAGTAAAAGTATCACATGGAAAAATCTACTAAACTAAAAGTATATAAGTACCCATTTAAACATATACATAAAGAGATTTTGAGATTTAATGAAGCTTCAAATGTAGTGATTTTGATCAAATTTTTGTTTTTTCAACCTGTTTTTCTTTGTATATTCACATTATGAACGTGCTAAAAATAAACCCCTCAGGTGTTAGGGTTAGTAGATAGATAGTAGTTAGCAGATATCTGTTCTCAAATGTAGTGAAGTAAACATAAAAAGTAACCACTTTAAAATTGACTTGAGCAACATACTGATACCTACATTTTGACTTAAGTACAGTACTACTTTTACTTTGTTAGGTTCCACCACTGTAGCATTGTCCAATTTCTGTAAAGGGACTAGGACTGGGATGGAAACTAGCTACTTAGCGATAATCTAATTTAGTTCAGTCTAGTTCAGTCAGTAGATGCACAGAAACATTAAACTCATGAAAAACAGAGATGTTTTGAACCAAAGATATATTAGATGTGAGGTATGTATTCAGTTTATCGAAGTACTGAAGCTCTCGTAGATTTTATATTTTCTAATATGTTGACTTAATAGTGAAGCACTGTATTTCATAAGTAACTGTGTGACAAGTGTTGAGTTTGTGTGCAATTAGGCCAGCCATTACTATATCGACTTATCATTCAATATATGGAAGCGGGAAGAATATTTTTGGGGTTCATATTTATCATGTGTACATTTTTTCTTGTACCACTGGGAAATGTTTGGTTATTTTTTTAGCTATATGATAGGATTTAAGCCATAAAAGGTTGAATTAATCACTTCTATGACTCATTACAGATGTAAACTAATTACTAAAGTGTTTCATTCTGCAGTTTATTTATTGCAGCTCATCTTTTTTTTTAACACTATTTTATATTTTGAATAGTTTTTGTGGTTTAAATCTGCTCTTGGGTTATTGTATTAGTGACATAAATTAGTCTCAGTATTATCGTATATCATCTATATTTACTTCAGCAATACCTCGAACTTCAAAATGTGTTATCGTGACAAGTAGTAGGCATATTTTTGGATATTTTTGCAGTTTTCTTTTTTCTTTTCATGTGTAGCAAATAGTGTACAAGTCCATATGTTGTATTTACAGTATGGTCCAGCTGTGTCATTTATAAAACATAAAACCCTCTCTGGGAGCTTTCAAAGACTAATCAGAAGACGGTCTGAATTCAGAAAGACAACAGAGTTTGAGGAAGTTTCTGCTCATGCTTACAGTTTTTGTCAGAATTCCATGTAAGGGTTTATAAATGAGATTTGAGAAGTAATTTTTTTAACTTTTGAATGATAATTTAGCTTTTACTTCTCATCACATCACGTTGCAATAACAATATTCTAACTTGAGAACTTTTTGGCTCTTCTCCACCTCTTATGACAGGAAAGTCTTGGTACATTACATCTCAGTTTGCCTCCGCACACACTCACTCATTTTACACTGCGGGCTAAATGTCATTACCTGGGGCTTTCCAAACAAACAGCCCAGCGTGGATCTGAACTACTCAAGATTTATTTCGCGTTGCGCCGTATGGTGAACATCTCCTCTTGACTGCTCACTCTATCTAGCTCCATCTCTGAGTGACTAGTCCACTGTGTGATGCCAATGACCCGAATCCCGTTTACCGCCTTAAATTGCTACCCCTGTCCAACTACTAGCGCCCCGTACACCCCTCCTCTGCTCTGGGACTCCTCCTCTTTGAGCCTCGCTACACTGCCAGCCTCTTGCCCATCCCATTGCCACAGACTTTGACAAATGACCTATTACTGCCTAAACGTAGCGGCGGCCCCACTCTGGCTGTACTCCCCTTCTGCAGCCTGCCCCTAACGCTTAAAGACCTGATCACTCATGTTTGAATGAGCCATTGCCCTACACCTACCACTGTGTACATAAGAAACATAAGCTTTTATCTGTTTTTGTGCTGATAGTTAATCATTTTTAGAAGTTTTTCCACAGCGAGATGGAGGGAGGGCACTACAATATGCAAGCTGCGGTTATGCCTCTGACTACCAACAACACAATGCTACAAATTGAAGTGTCTTGCTCAATAACGTGGAGGTCATGTGCAATGGATTTAAACTGATAAACATCTAGTCAGTTTTAGTTAATTGGGACCGTTCCAATTGGTCTATAAATATAATAAAAGTTAAAGGTCCTATATTATGTTGTATTGCTGTTACCTCCTCAGAATCATACCTGGAGTTGTCTTTTGTTTCATTCACACATTTTTGACTAACTCTTTATTATTAGTCTGTGTACATCTGCAAATCTCAGAATGCTCTGCTCCACCTTGTGATACATTTTACCTTTTGTTCACTAGAGATGGGCAATTCCTGTGCTGAAATCATCCAAATGATTCTAGTGAAGTTGTATGGAGTTTAAAAACACAGCGCAGCACTTCCTGTATTACCAGATGACATCACAAAGTGGAACAGAGTGTGTAAAACATGTGGGAATGAAATACAACACAACTCCAGGTATGTTTTTGACGAGGAAACATGATAACATAGATCAGAAAATAGCATAATATGGGGCCTTTAAATGGGTCTTTGCCTCAATCTATGAAGTAAACACGTATTAATAAGTTCTGTTTGTTTTACAATAAAAATGTCATTTCAGAAAACAACGTTAAAGAGTAAACACTGAGTCACTACTGGTAAATACATCTGTCACTCCATAATCAGAAAACTTTTGAATGAACGCTAGTATTTAGTATTTAGCATCTTAAAATCTCCATTTGTTTAACATTAGGCTCACTGAAAATTCTACAGTGTGCCGTCCCAATCCTGAACTCTACAGGATTACATATGTACTACACATACATTGAACTTGATGACACTCTATGCGTTCTAAAAAAGGATACATTGCACTGCTCAAAACATCATCATTCTCATCTTCATTCTCCATGTTGTAAATACCTGTATATTCTCCAAATCACCCCCAGCAAAATCATAACCATTTTTCTTCCTCAGTTTACGACTAAAATAAACATTCTTTGAGTACAGGCTTGACACATGCTGAAAATATGAGAAGTTATAGCGATAGCGGAGGGAAGATGACATGCAGTACATCACTCATTTTTGAATGAGGTATTGGTCTACACCTACAGCTGTTTGCATAAGGGCCGTGAGCTTTCCTCCAAGTGGATGTTGCACAATCACTGGAGATTTATCTCAGCCGTGGCATTTTAGACAGGTCTGTAACCCGTTTGGTCCTATGTCATGTAAGGTGACTTTGTGTGGAGTGTTGTCTGTTTACAAGTTGAATGAAATGATCCTTTGTTTTTCCATCTATTCTAAAGCCAAAATACAGCATATTTTCACACAATCCTCTTTTTACATTTGTTCATGAATGTTTGTATAATTTTGTAGAGGAAATGACCATGTGCTATGCTAACACAGGTTGTAGTGTTTTTGCAATTAAAGCCCTTCTTTACTTTATACTTGTCATACCTTCTTGTATCGCTCTTGGTTCATAAATAGGTCATTTGTATTACTTTTAATACAGTAATTCTAGTGTGTTATTGCACTATTTACTGCAAAAAAAAAACAAAAAAGCAACTTTAAAAAAAAAAAAATTAATAACCAGCCAATAAAGTAATAATAACTTAACATTATCTGTGAAATTTGTTAGTTGGTAGCGTGTCAGATCCACTGATCCTGAGGTTGATGGTTTGAATCCGACTCAACGTAAACATCATTGGTTGCGCAGTCAGATCCACTGTTTAGTTAGCAGTGCGATTCCAGCTCCCACAGATGTCGTTGTGTCCTTGGACAACACCCTTTCACCCACTTACCCATCTGTATGAATGCATTCCTTGATGTAAACCCCTTCGAGTGCCTTGAAAGTGGAAAAGCTCTATATAAAAATGTGACCATTTACCATTACCTTACTTTAAATCATGCTATTAGAATATTGGTCTGTTATTACATTGATGCTTATTGTATTATTGGTTACATTACTGATAACTCCAAACCCACAACCCCAAAAGTTCGATATAGTTACTTTCTCTTTGCACTGCATGCTCCACCCACTGAGCTCAACAATTTTTATATCAGTAGATTCTTCACTTGCATGTTTATAAAATGGATAAAACAACAACGCTTTGGTTTAATGTCGACACATCCTCGAGCCACGAAAAGCAGAAAACGAATGACAGGATCTAGTTTCAGAACATGTTTGTACACTGTATATGTGTTACATCCTTGTTGCATGAAACACTTTGTCAGAGCTTGTGTTTGCATATCGCTTCCACCATGATTCGTGTGTGTGTGCGCTCTCTCTGCATAACTGTCTGGCTCCCACGTGAGGCCCTAAATTTATCATCCCGGCTGCGTTTACCAACCACTTCACTGCGCTGTATGGCCAGTGTAAACAGCGTCTATCACTACATGCAAATGAGCCCCGAGTCCCTGCCTTCACAAAGACCCCATTCATTCGGCACATGTTACTACACCAGAACACGATACTCGGATTACACTTATGCCATGGTATTGTGTACCGCTTTACTGTCCCCTCAACAATGGCCTCCTCCCCACCGCCGCACTTATAGCATACACTTTCTACAGGTATTACAAGGGTTACGGCCGCTAGTAGTCACATAAATGTCATGTTTCAACCCTTTGACAGTTTTGTGGCGTCGTAGGAGACTTGATTTACGGCGCTTCCTCCCTAGTTTCCTTTGCGTCTTTTGTAACGCCTCTTTTTACATTCTTTCTAAATGTTGTGGTTTGGGTAGATTATAATTTGCAGATGAACTATACTCTGTCATGTCATTCTGAAACTATAGTTATGGTACTATGGGTGGTGCACTGTTTTGTTTTTTTTTGGTCATAGTTTGCAATTGAAGTCTGTGTTTACTTTAAATAAGGACATTTTTCATTCCTTTGTTTGTTGGGTATACAAACAACATCAAAATTGGGACTAGAACCAGAACTTAGAACAGGACCAGATGAGGACTAAACTGGACTCAAACCAGAACGTGTGAACGCAGTAATTGTTCCATGTTTGGTTTAGAAATTAAATATTGGGGAGTCCTATTGTACTTTAATCTATTTATTCTAGTCATTTTGTGTTTTCATAAGGTGCTTTTAACTTATTCTGATATTTATTGTACTACTTTAAATCAATTTTGGTTAGAGATTGACAGATTTGACCGAGTATGTACTATCATCATCAACGGCTCTGTTTTACTGCAAACCTATTAAAGACTGTAATCCCATTTTCAGCTGAACTCTATTCACCCTAATGTGTTCAAATAAAGCTTTTTGTGATTCTTTAAGCTCAAAATAATCATATGCTTATGCTGGAGATACATGGTTGATAGCCGATATGCTAAAAATGTGGGATACGTTATAAATAGACCAACTGATAAATCCATCTCTAATTCTGGTCAGGTTCTTTATTGATAAAGTTAGGGCTTAACAATTTGTATATAATTTGTATATATTTGCATTTTATGTTTTAATAGGATTCTGTTTGCAGTTCATGTTAAATACGCCCAGAAGAATTGACAAAAAGACTTATTTTTATGAACTGACAAATACAAGGATCATATATCAGAACATGTTTGTGCTGATCTAAACTATAGGTTTGACAGTTTTTATGCAAATAAGACAATATTTTGTTGCTTGTAGAAGAAGTTATAGCACTTCTTCAGTCTTTGCGATTTTCTAATTGCATCAGATTGTGATTCTGATTAAATAGTGATTCATCTTGCAGTCCTGATTACTGCAGTTTAGTCCCTTTGAGTTCACAAATCACTGCTTGTAGGGCCTCTCTTTATCTTACCTTATCAGCCATCGATTCAAGTCCTTGTAATTTCTCTGTAATGTTTTCCCTTTTAAACAACAGCCCATAAATGTTTTAGTGTCCCTTAATGAGAGTGTCACCTTGGCCATAAAGCGCCCTGCCTGACTAACTGGGCCTGTCTGCAATGTGGAGCAGCAGCAGTTGTGTGGGTGAGTTACGACCTGGCCTCACAGCAAGAGCACAAGATTTACAGGACACTAATAACTGCTGTGCCCTTTGCAGGATCACTCTGTCTGAGAGGGAGCGTGCCTGTCTCGAGAGACAACAAAGACCAAAGTCAATGACAAGTGTGCCATCTATTTTTAGGGATGCACCGATCCAGCTTTTTCAGTTGCGATACTGATATCGATACTCTGACTCGAAGTATCTGCCGGTATCCTGTATTTAACTGATACCATACTGGAATGGAAAATAGCAATCCAATTGCAGCCAGTTAAAAGCAGAACCAGGATATCATCATAAAAACAATACCTGATCCAGCAAATTCTTCAGTATCAGTGCAGATATTCGATATTACTATCAGCATTGGTGCCTCCCTAGTATTTTTAGATTTGGGGTAGTTTTTAAATTGATTGGACATTTAGTATGTTATTGAAATACTTTTCGACCTTTTTGACTTTTTCAAATTGTAATAATAAGAGAAAAAGGTACCAGTTTATAGTAACAACATCTTAATTATACTTAGCAAAGCATGAATAAATACTTCATTCATAATGTATAAATAGTTTATTAGAACAATTACGTATTTAAGGGGTCAGGGTTAGGAGTTAGGGTAGTAAGTAATTAATTATTCTTAATAAACTGGTTCATCATTAAGAATGAAGTTCTTGTTCTTGCTTTATCAAGGCTATTGCAGTATTATAAGGCTGAGTAATTTATGTAGGTTAATTAAGATGTAGTTATTATAAAGTGTTACTAGAGAAAATTACTTGGCCACACAGCAGAAGCACAATTTTACAAAAAAGCAAGTTAAAGATTGACAGAGTTAGGTACGAGTAAAGTGATATACAAGTACATGGGGCAAGGATTATGTAGTCCTAGTATGAAAGGAGGGGCTACAAGGTTTCTTGCATGAGTTGATTTATATCTGTTGTGAGTATTCTGTGAGACTCTTGTTGTCCTGTATTGTACTGTGACTTGAAAAGAATCAAGTGCTGCTGGGTTTCAGATGAAGTCACAACATTCTACGGGGCAATAATATTACTACAAACAAGGCATCATAAATGAATACTGTTATAGCGAGCGAGTTATAGCGAGTTCAAGGGTCTTCTCACTAATAGAAATGATCAGGTTCAACATTTGTGAATCTACCTATTGAATATTTCATGGCAAAGAACAATCCTATCAATAGGAAAATCTGGCTCTTGCCCCCTATCTGGGAGTATGAATCTGAAAAACATCAATTGCATCCTATATTGACTGGTGAGTGGGATACCATGCTTATTGTATAGCTGCACTAACACATTTCTTATCCTTTTCATCCAGGCTTGGACCCTGCTCTGTTCTTTTACAAACACACTGACATAATAATGCCTTCAAATCTCAGTCAAAATGGAGAAGGCACTCCTAGAATAAAGCAGAGTGCTCAAAAGGCGTCCATTAGGGTCCATGTCTACATTGGGATGGGTGAGTGTGTGGGCTTATGGGGAGTTCAAATCCAAGGTTAATCCTGGTCTTTCTCCCTGAGAGACTAGTTAAGATGAGCGTGGTGTGTGGCAGACATATGGATCAGGGATAATGAGATGCTGTTAAGTCATTACTAGTAAGGCTGAGATGTACTGAAAAGTCGATGTGAAGTTCCCCTCCATGCATTCAGGCGATGTAAACTCTGCCATATGCCGAATGTGTCTAGAACCAATTGAGATTTTAAGATCCTAAATACACTGCCTGGCCAAAAAAAAAAAAAAAGTTGCCACCTGGATTTAACTAAGCAAATAGGTACGAGCCTCCTCCAGTTGGTCAGGTCTAGGTTCAGCAACAATATTTGCTCAAAGAATGAGGTCACCTGACTACCTGAATATACTGAATGACCAGGTTATGCCATTAATGGATTTTTTCCTCCCTGATGGCACGGGCATATTCCAAGATGACAATGCCAGGATTCATCGGGCTCAAATTGTGAAAGAGTGGTTCAGGAGCATGAGACATCATTTTCACACATGGATTGTCCACCACAGAGTCCAGTCCTTAACCTCAATATTAGAATGTGTGACCTTTTTTTTTGGTGGCGACTTTTTTTTTTTGGCCAGGCAGTGTACTAAACATAGTTATGGTACAGAACACCAGGACTGCTCAATATTACCTTTTTATTTCCCTGTGTAACTTTTGATGGTGGGTCTGCTTGTTTCCATGGTATGACATTAAACCTGTTTAACTTTTTATTTTTTATAATTGCTTTAAAGACTCTTTTATCACAAATCTTATTATTTTTCAACATTGTGTATTCCATCAGGAAGCCTTAAAACCAACACCATATCTAGCTGATTTCTCCATGCCAGAAATATGCAGGCTGTTTGATCCCTGCTAGTGAAAGTCAGACTGTATCTGCTCATGTTTACACACATTCCGGGCCTCTCTCATCTACCTTGTACATACAGTGTTGGGATTCCTGGCTCATAGCTATGGCTCTTTTGTGTTTTGTGTTTGACACCAAATGTGTGTCAGTCATGATTCATGGCGCGTCTGATTCTGGCACAGCTGACAGGACACTCACCTGCTCTGAGCAGCACGTAGACACTGGCATATGGTCCGCCTACTACAGAGACTCACTATATGTGCTTTTATCTCACTTTGTTGCATGCATTTGTTTTTTTTGTTGTTGCTTTTTTTTCTCTTGTGTGACCCTGTTGCTGCTAGACCTTGAGTTTTAATGATGTGTGAAAACAGGGATAACTGGTTTGTTTATGATAAGGGGTTAATAACAGGGCTGGGAATCACAGGGTCCTTCACTATTAAATGTGAAATGAAGTCTAAACAAGCAACAAAATTAGTAGTAGGAGTAGTAGGAGGATTTAGTAGCATTAGTAGGATTTAGTATCACAATATTTCAATATTTTAGCAAACCCCTAGTTAATGGTTAATGGGCATATAATTTAGAAGTTTTAGATATATAATAATTAACTGGCACTTGGTAACATTCAGTGTGAGATGACATTTACTACTGACCTGCAAGAGATTAAATACTGGTCTGGGCACAGGTTTTTACCATTACAAGACAGAACCTGTGCCTTAGCGAGGGCTTACATGTCTGTGTGTGCTTTGGTTATACAGATTCCTTCTTATTTTAATGTTAAAGTTACACTTTTCTTTATATGCTGCCTTAGTTACAAACCTGTCTTAGACTTGTGCAGAGCATATACTTAAAAGATGCAAATCCACTCTTAAACGGCCCATATTATTTTGTCGAAGTGGAACATAGTGGAGCACTTCCTGTATTAGTGCTCCACTATGTTTTTAAACTTTATACACCTTCACTAGAATCACTTGGATGCTTTCAGCCCTGGAATTGCCAATCTTTACTGAACTAAAGATAAAAAGGTAGCTGGTAACTTGAAAACTACCGCTTCATGACATCACAAGGTGGAACAGAGCATTTTGAGCTTTGGAGATATAGACAGACTAATTATAAGAGTTACTCAAATATGTATAAATGAAACAAAACACAACTCCAGGTATGTTTTTGATGATGGGACCACATTATAACATGACTTAAAGTTACACAAGAGTTGATTGTACTTAATATAGGACCTTTTAAAGATGGATTTTTAAAAAGAATAAACCTCCCAAACTCTCGCACTTCCCTGATGGATCGTTTCATTCGGCTCTCTTCAACAGAGAATTCCACAGGAAACGCTGGTAATTAAGAAATATCGGCGCTGGATACATCTATTTGCTTTTCCAGAATGATCATTAGCACAGTGCAGCCTCACTCGTTTATCACCATACTCACACTCTTGGCACAGGTTCCAGAGTCGCGCTGCGGGCCTGTCCAGCTTTTCTCCTGGCAGTGACTTCATTGGGCCTGATTCTGTCCTGTAAACATGCGTCTCAGAGGGACATATGAAATAATGGCTGTGCTAACCGTTCATTCATCTTCCATATACATATGTGTGAAGCAGAGCATTCCTGAGAGATGCTGTCGTAATGGAGTCATTGTGACAAGTGCTTTTGTTTTATATGTTGATAACTGCGTGTTAGCTTAGCAAGACCGCTAATGTGTTTTTAGAGAAACCGTGCAGTTGTGGATGTTCCAGGGAGACTAAACATTCAGCAAACCATTATTCAAACACAATGTATAAATGTGATGTCAGTATAACCTTCTGGAAGTTTGTCTTTATTAAAAAACTATTCATTTTAAGACGTGTGAAAAATTATACAAAATTAATGGTACTGGAAAATCTATGCAACAGTAATAGACCAGAATCCTGGACTTGATTGCATGGACTCAAAGGTGCTATATTACACAAAACTGACTCTTGTGAGCTTTAAGTCATGTTATAATGCTGTTACCTCCTCAAAAACACACCTGGAGTTGTGTTTTGTTTCATTAACACATGTTTGAGTGACCCTTTATTATTAGTCTGTCTACATCTCTAAACCTTAAAATGCTCTATTCCACTCTAATGATGTCATGAAGTGGTAATTTTCAAGTTAACAGCTACCTTTTACGTTTAGTTCAGTAAAGATTGGAACTTCCAGAGATTAAATTATCCAAATGGTTCTAGTGAAGTTGTAAGGAATTTAAAAACACAGCGGAGCACTTCCTGTATTAACACATGACATCACAAGGTGGAAGAGAGTGTGTTTTCTGTTTGAGAGAAGAACACAGCCTAAATATGCAGGACATGTGTGTTAAACGTGTATGAATGAAACAAAACACAACTCCCATTTTTTTGGTAAGGAAACATTATGACATGGATCAGAAAATGGCCCCTTTAAACATGAAACAATAAATGCTATTTGGCTCAACATCTGGAGAAAGCTCCCTGGTCACTGCATTGTGGTCACTCTTTAGATTTGCCATTATTGTCGTCTTATGGAAAAAATCATGTTTTAAGAGCAAGTTTTGTTCCTGGTTGTATGTAAGGATGCAGTGTGCCTTATCTCATAACACATTTGTAACCTTCAGTTTATTTCCTGGCTACCTCAATCATTGTACCATTCTTTAACTGGAAACTGCAGGTCATGACAAGTGCCCTCTGTTCTTCTGTCTGTTTCACACGGGTGACTCAACACTGCACATGTTCAGTGATGACAATAAAAACCTTGGATTACCGACTTTATATCATTAAAAATATATTACTTCAAAAGCCAGATGCAGTACTTAAATTTATTCACGGAAAGCCTCTTGAGATGTAGTAACTTGTTTTCAAGGGGGTTCAAGTATGCTCAACTTTAACTCATTTTGGGTCTTGAAATAATCTCAGTTACTATATCACGATCTATAGCTAAAATGTCTTTCTGTCTTGGATTTATATCATATGTGTCTGAACCTATGGCGAGGCAGAGGAAGTCCATTTCGGTCTGTTCTCCTGTGGTTTAACCCCCTCTTCTCCACTGCTCCTCCTCATCTCAGGAGGTCTGTGCAGGCCTGGCAGACCCTCAAAGACGCCCTTCTTTTGCCCTACGCCCCTGGGGAGGGCAGCCCCCGACATTTATGCAAAGTCAACAAGCCCTAATTGTAGGATCGGCTTACAAGCAAAATTCTTCTTGAGCCCATTAACAACTGCAGTTAATTATAAGTCAAGCGTAATGCCATTTGGGAGTGACTGACAGTGGGAAGTAGAGTTGCAATAGCACAGAGGAAGGAAGAAAAGGTTGGAGGTATTTTGGAGTTACATGACATGTACACACGCATACACGCACATAGGTGATGGTTTTGAAGAGGACCTCCCAGACTTTGGTAAATCTCCCCAGCATGGTCCTTTGTGAATGGGATTTGCTCAGTAGAAGGAGAGGATCAGAGGACTGACTCACGCTGTCAGAGATACAATCAAAAGAGTATTAGAAGACTTCAGCACAGGTGGATCTGTCCAATTAGGAAGACAACAGCTAAGGAGGTGGGAGATAGACTTTTCAATTTTAGTTATTCATTGCAATATAGTAGGGTTGTCAAAAATGTATGCAAAAACTAGCATCAAAGATAGATGGAGAACTCTAAATGTGCTAAACAGCCCAATTCAAATAGTCTTTGCTCCAAAACCTGTCAGACCATTTTTGTCCCAGTCTACATGCAGGTCAAAGAACCAAATCGATGCGATGTGGAGCTAAGAGACGTTGAGGGGCATCTAGCAATTTAGCATTAAAATTTTCCAGCTGTAAAGTTTGTCACCATTGTGGTATTGAGTATTAAAATCAAATTTAAAATCTTAGTAATGTGACACCACTACAGGATAGTAAGGCACAGAAAAACTGCTCAGTATATTTTCTTGTTAAATCAGAGATTGAGGAAGGGTATCCAGATGTTTGAAGTTGCAATTATTTATTTTAGAAAACCATTTTAATAGCATCAAAGACAAGCATGTACATATGCATAGAAACCTTGTCAAACATGAGCTAATCTCTTTGCTTGTGGCTCTAAGTCCTTTTTATTGAATTCAGTGTTTCGTTAACAAGGCCAGGCTAAGGCAGGGCCGACAGGTGCCCGCTCCTTATGGGACAGGGGCTGATCATTAGCATGTCCCTTTGACCTCAGATTGTCCAGGGACAGCTGTGGTGTCTGTGAAGAGTGAGAGGAGGAGGTGTAGGAGACAGGCCAGGTTAACAGCAGGGGACTTCCAGGTCAAAGCCACAGGTATTCATGTGTCTAATTAAGGAAAGCTGTTAAGGAGGTTATTATGAAATGCATAGATTATTAAATCAGGAATAAGCAAACCTATGGGGTTATGTAATCAAATGTTGGCTCTGTACTCAAAAGTTGTCTACAGTCAAGTTTTACAATTTAAAGTATGGTCATTGGTCATATGTCTTTATGTAGCGTTTTTCCTCTTTCAAGGCACTCAAAGCCATTTACACCCATTCACACACACATTCATACACCAGTGTATTATAATAGTACATGAGTTAATGTGTTACTTAAAGTTCTGCCATTTTATCCAAGCCAAAAAAATTGGAAAAATTAAAACTAAGTGAAGTAAGACATTTTCGCCCAAATTGGTTAATTAATTTAGCTAAAAGCTTTAAGCAAGACTTGTTGTATTTATTTGCTTTTGCACATCCTTCTAAGCTATGCAGGTTCACTAGCTGTGCAGCGATCCCAACACAACTGTTGACTTTTATTACTGTACTAAATTGGCAAGTGACATAATAATAAAATAATAAATGGTATTCCAACACCGCAGTTATTCTAACCCTCCAGGACGGGCCTTGGGTTGGTCATTCTGACAGAACTGAAGAAGAAAGCGCGGACACGGGGACTTTATGGATGTGTTTATTAAAGATCCCTCGGTAACTGCAGAACCAATTGCTGGCAGCGCTCTCCTCCATGTCCGTATAGCCTCTTGCCTTCTCACCACGAGGCGCTCTGTTCCAGCTGCGGAGGAGGAAAGCCCCTTGCCAGTTGGCCAGTGCAGAGGGCCCTGCCAATCATCTCCTGCCCCTGCCCATGCTCCGGTCACTGCTGTGGGCCACTGCTGTTCTTTCCATTGCAAAGTGCTGCTACATGCGGTGTACCTGCTGGGGTTAAACCAATACATGGTCCAGGCCAGTGACATTACCACTTTCAAATGAACGTTTTAGCATTTGAGGTGAAAAAGTTAAAAGTGTGAGTAAAATAATATGTAGGCATGCTTTTAAACTACTTATTAAGACAAGATACAAGCTGACAATGAAAGCCTGAGATCCGGAATATACACTTGCTGCTTCAAAGAGCTCTCTGTCCAGCTCTTTGAAGCAGCTGTACCGAGCCCCCGAGTATTCAGACTGTACCCAGCCATGGGGTAGCCTTCAGACCAACGGTAGCATGTAAAAACAATAAAATTAAAGATGCACAGTCAAAGTTGTGAGTGTGCTTACCGGCGCTGCATGGTAACTGCAATGTAACATCCCAGTCGCCTTTATTGCCTTCAAGCTGCAGACTTGATTCTCCTTCATGACGAACAGCTAAATACCCAACCAACTTGGGGACTGTAGCGGATGTGATGTCCAAGGGGGAAGAGGTCATGTAGCGCAAAGGGTACCTCTTTTTATAGTATACCTTCTATGGTCAATGGCTTCACACCACCTCACTACACATGTGCCACTAAAATAAACAAATGTAATTGCATGTGTCTGTCTTAATCTATCCAGAGTCATGACAGAGGGAGTGGTGACAAGACTGATATCTCTGTCATTGCCAGTCAACTTAATTAGTAGCCTAATAGGCAACTTGATTAGTAGCCTAACCCATTAATTAAGTAGTTACTAAGGCTGAAACATTCTTAAACAAATTGTTCATTATTAAGAATGTATTTTTTCATACTTTATTATGGCTAATTAAGGTGTAGTTAATATAAAGTGTTACTTGTATAAAGGTGAGGGGCATCTTTACATCATTTGTGTTAGGAACATGTGTGCAGACAGTATACCAAATATCTGTGATTCACATACTGCTTGTCATGTTGTTTTTGTTTTTATAATTAGGCTGATGATGGCCTATTATTTGTTTTGGCAAACCAGGCACACTGAAAACTGGTTCGCCCTAGACAAAAATCTGTTGGCACATACTGTGGTGCATCTCTTTACACCTGGATTAGTGTCTGTTTAACGACTTATTGGCTAATATTGTTCATTTGTGATAGTATATTCAGAAGGCCCATCTAAACCACTACAAATTGAGTGGTAGGAACAAGTGTGTAACTAATTCTTTAGATTTGTTACCTTACATACACTACAGGGATTTATGCAAAAAATGCTGCCATTTTGTAGACGTAACACCTGTTTCTGTATAATTTAAATCATCAGCAGACTGAATTAGCTGCGTGTACTGCTGCAATATTGCTGTGGGATATGCTATAAAATGGTGTGCCTCATATTGCTTAAACCATGCAGCTCAGATGAATGAGACGATGAAATGCGATTTGTGGCATGCCTCCTCCACACTGCCGTGATAGGAGCTGTACAGGCGGATCAGAGTAAGTGTCTGCACCTGTGCACACAGGGAGGAGTGCTTTGTGCATCTGTAATGTTTTCATATCCTGAGTACACATGTTTGGCCCCATCCTATTTGACTCTCGTAACCCTGAACTTATACTAAATGATATCTAAACATGATTATTGTGAGAATAGTCCAGCTTTACAGACATCTGCCTTGATGTTTGGTCTAATTATATCGCTCTTATATCTTTGTGTTTGATTTTCATTACAGTCAATGTACTGTGTTTCAAATGTTGTGGTTACTATGTTCCTCTTGTCAAACAAGTTTAAAGGTGTACTGCATGTGGGGGTCATGCATTTTGTAGTGAGTTAAGCTGGTTTAAAGCCTGCCTGAGCATATCGCCTACTGTTGTACTCTATTGGTACAACAGGAGGCTGTACCCTTCATTGCTCCCTATAGTCACAGTAATATACCTGCTTAATACTGTCATGGGAATCACAGTTCATTGTATATGCTGATTTCCCTTATTTGAGCATGGCTGAAATAATTCAAATGTATTTTCTTTACCTCAAGACTGAGTAGTTATGTAGTGTGCAGTGGAAGATATTTTGGCAAATTAATGACACATTACAGTAAGAACAGATTAGTTAGTTAGAATTCTCCACATATCATTTCCACTGCCAGGACTTGAGTTGGAAAGGTAGCTCCATAAATTCTGTAGACATTAATTCATTCCTTGTTGCAGTGGCACCTCCCTGAGGTGTGCTGCTGCAGCTTGCTTGCTGTGAGAAATCTGAGCTGGAGATCTGCCAAGACAATTGTCAGAGACTTGATGCTCAGGCCTGCGGGCTTTTCCTGCCCGTCACCGAGCACGAGCTTCACAGCCAGGAAAGATTACATGTCTTCTTTAAAACCTTCCTCTGTGTGTGCCAACTGTGAGTGAAAAGTACCAGTCTGAGATACAAGTGTTTATGGAGGGAGGAGTGCACAATAAAATGCCTGTGTCAGAAACCTGGGCTGAACACGGCTCCCTGTAGGGGCACAAACCGTCTGCAGCACAGCCTCTTTAGACTCAAAGTGTTATTTTATAGCGGTGACAAATTGCAGGTATCTCTGTGGCTTTGTGTGAGTGTTTCAGGGCACGCAGCCAGCTCAGTAACTGTGAGCCAGGAGTTTGACTGACAGCTGCACCTGACCATGCACCACGCAACATCTGCTGTCGTCACTGCTTGAGGCGGCCAATCAGGTTGTGTCTGTGCTCATCAAGTCCCGCCCATTTGGCTTTCTCATTCAGTGATAATCGACACGTACAAAATATGTTATTCAGACTTTCCATTTCTCTTCTCCTTCATAATCCTGTGTAATAGTTTTGATGAATGTGCTGTTTCCCTGACACAAGCCCACTTCCCTGTAGGTCGTTACCCTGATGTTGTCCTGCTGGTTATCCACCTTTTTAGAGCTTAACTGTAGTATAATGTTACATGGAATTCCCTTCTGCTTTTACTCCATTGTTATGAAATTTCTGAGCAAAAATGACATGTGCATTTCTTCTGATTTATTTTCAACTTTGCTTCCTTTTCTCAGTGTGTATTTATTTTAACAGTTTACCGACAGCCAGTGCAGTAATATTGTAACTTTTTTCAGCATTATATATCCATCCATCCATGTAATGTGCCTGAGATGGAACTGGTGATGTATAAAATGTACGTAAATGAAGAGCCCTTTCTTCATATGTATAAACTTTATATATCTCTGGACAGCGTTAGCCATTGAATTTAGCTTAAGCTGGTTGAATCCAATCAAGACTAGCAGCTATAGTGGCTAATTACCATGTTTTGAAACCCAAATACGTTCTCATGGCAACCACAGAGCCAATCAGGAGCTAGGTTGTTGATTGTACTTGCCCCCTTCCATCCACAGCATCGAGGCGTGCTGGATGTCAATCAAAGCTGTTGCTAACATTAGCTGGAGTTGATTTTGGTGAAATAAGGCACCTGATTGGTTTAATATTATTGTCATTATCTTCACCTATAGAGAAAATGGCTAAATAAACCAGCATTATGTAGAGCATCAATAAAAAAAAAATAAAAACAATAAGACGATGGATCTAGTTTTTGGCTATGATAACCTCCTGTTTGTAACATTGCAGTTCGTGGGTTAGCTTAGTCCAGAGATATACAGTCTATGTTCCAATCAGAGGTAGATATAGTATAATGATCTTTTTTTTTGGGATGAAAACACCAACTCTTTTCTACCTGCATGATTTTCTCTCAATATTGCTCACTTATTTAAACCAGAAAGCCATTAACACATTGCCATTGTGACTACTGTCCAGCTGCTGGGTAATGCCTAAAACAGACTTGTTGTTCAGTCTGGCTACATGCTAACTACCTCTAGGGCCATTCTTCTTCCCATGTATCACTACTGTAGACCACCCATAGAGAAGAGAACATTTGTCTGTGTTTCAATAAAGCATGTCATTATCTTCCTGGCTGTGATGTGCCACTGCTTAGCTAAAAGATAAATGCTTCGCTAACCACTGGGATGATTCAAACCAGAAAAGATTGATGTAGAGGCAAATGAGGGCATGAGTTGTTTTTAAGTTAGCTGTACAAAGGTCTCAGGCAGGGTTTTTCAAGCTATATGGACAAAGAATGTGTATTAGAGGTGGAACTGGTACCGCAGTTATTTTGTTTTTCTGTTTGTTTTTTAAGCAAAGAGTGAGGTAAGTACTGAGCAGATGGCGTGTATATGGGGTAGGTGAAAACAAGAATTTTCAAAGCAATGGTGCCTTAAAAAAATTACATTTCAAACACGTATAAATTACTCAAAAAGTATATAAACTGACTTCTTGACGATTATAACATGGCTAAAACTAGATTTTTGGTTTGAAATAAAAGTAAAAGTACATTGTTTCAATCAAATATTTAATAGCATGTTTATACTTCTATAGCACTTTGCACTTTGTGATCAACTTTTTCCTTGGTTTGGCTCCTGCTGGTTTTACTGGCACCCGGAGGATTTTCTGGAGTAACGCTTGGTTTGAAGTAGGTGGTGCTTGATGCTCCAATGGCCGAGTGGACCAGACTTTACTTCTCCTCTTTCCAAATCCTCTCTGGCCACAGTCCTTCTCCTGTGCCAAAGCCTGCTGCGAAGAGCCGGAGCTAAAACAACAACTGGGCTGTCCGATGAAAGAGTTCCACAGTGGGGGGTGTGTGCCCTGAACCCGCCGTGATCCCAGGATCCTGATGACTCTATCCCGGTTCCCCTTTCACTGGCACACCATACACCACCAAAGCACGATCTCGCCACAGGAGTCAGCAGCTCTGCATCATAAGAGCCAATTGAACAGAACCGACTGACTGGTCTACAGTGTCTAGACTCCTGGAGATGAGAACATGGATTTGGGATCGTAGAGGATGAAAGAACAGTGATCTATTTGAATTGTCTGTCAAAAACAGTGATTATTATTAAGCCCCTAAAAATTTGGGCAAGTAAGAAATGTATGTATGAAACATGGCCCGAGATTATTCACATTTTGGCAGACAGATTGTTTAATAATCTTATAAATTAATGGACAAAATCTAATGTATAGAAAATGTACACTGTTGCACTCAGGCTTATCTACAGCACCGCACATTTTGCTTCTGACTAAGTTATTCCATGTTACCGAAGTGACGTGATCCCATTATTTTCCATGCAAACCAAACGTGCTCCTGTCCATACAGTTGGGTGAACTCAAAGTTTTAAGCCACTTCAGAAATGGAAGGTGCTCTCTGACCTTTATGTGGAAATCCAGTTTGTCTTGTTTTCATCTTTGACTTGTGTCAAAGTGAAGATGAATTGGCTCTCACTGACCCAGAACTCCACTGCAGACTGTTCTAAATGGGTCTGTAGCTCTATACTTGGCTACAGTATGACTTGAATGAGTGCCCATATGAAATAGAACATAGTTCTGTAGGCCTACCATATTACTGCTTTACTATTGAGTCATTCAAAGAGATGTTAGAATATGTAAAGTGACCACCCAGGAACAGTAGTACTGCTGCAGGGAGAGAAATAGTTGAATTTGACATGTCTCTGGTGCTGACTGGGAGACTTCCTGGAGATAAGGCAATGAGTCTCAAACCACCCATTAAAGGAACAATCCATAATCATTATGTAACCATTTTAGCAGCAGATGAATTTCAAAGTTCAGCTTGACTCTGAAAAACATCAGCTGAAACTCAGAGCTTTGTATAGAACATATTTGTTTTCTTTGTAGTGCAACACATTTTACATTCCACTTGATCTGAGATATAACAGAAAAAATGTCTATTTGATTTCCGTGATCAGAGAGTTCTATTGCATGTGGAGCTCATCAGAGGTGACGAACTTGTTAGTGCCAGGAGTATTCAGCTGTAAAGTTGTTTTCAGTGTGGACCCCTGAAGAAACAGTGTAATGAAACACCAGCAGTTTTTGAGCTTTGCAAAACACAAAGGAGTGCATCTGTAAAAGGCTTTGGTGGTGGGGCGCAACACTAAAGCTCCTGAGAGCAGGTCTGCTGCGCTGCTGCTCAGATAAGGATCAGGATCAGGAGGGAGATTGTACTATGCACTGTTTGGGGTTAGCTTAGCGACATGCAGCTAGCCCTCTAGTTAACCTGAGCACCCATACTCAAGTGTCTCCAACACGTTTTAACACCAGGATCTCCCGAGCAGTGTGATGGTGGTCTATTTTAGCCTCAAAGGCCCTTCCCTTATGAACAATAGTTAAGACACATGTCCCTGAGAGTGTGCACGTCTCATTCTCTAGTACAGCTGTCTCTCTGAAACCTCACATTTGTGAGCCATACAATACCTACAGTAAACGTAGTGTTCTGCGAAGAATACTGTAATGTTACATTAGGCCACTGTTGAGGAAAGTATTTGAGTATCTGCATGCACTGAAAACAGCTACTGAGCTGACATAAGCTCCATTTGCTGTTTGGAGATTTTAATATCTCTGTTCAAATGGAGGGATTAGCCTAATCTCTCATAAAAGTTATCCGTGGCTCTTGTGTAGAATGCATTGTGTGGTGTAACCACATTGCACTTACAGTTTCAAACAATAAGTGTTGTTACCTTTATTATCCAAATGTTTAATAATATATTTGTTAGATCTTGGTGTGGGAATCTCCAAATTACCAGGAAAGGCTGTCATCCAACTGTATTAAATCTTTTCCCAACAGTCATCTTGCAGGTAAATCCCTGACCTTTGGCTACAAGGTCTGATGTTTGGAACATGTAAAGGCATTTAAACCTTGTCATAAAAAACAAGGTTTGCTTATATAAAAACTCAATAAAATGAAAGTAATGTAGACATGTTCAAAAGGGAGTAGGATGAAGTAAAACATATTTGATCCTATCCCTATTCTCTTTTATATTAACTACATACTTACTCATGATTATGCAACACACAATCTAGTCATACTCTTAACAATAGAAGACAATCTATACAACAGACTGGTGCTCACACATCAGCAGCCATCAGTTACATTACATTGGTTATACTTTCTGAGAATGATTTCCTTGTATTTTCTTTTGAATTGGTTCATGTTTGGACATTATTTTATATTGGCACTGAGTTTGTTCCATAGTTTTACACCATTAATTGCTAAACACATCTTTTCTTTTCATGTGACCCCAGTCATGTGACTGGTTGGATCTATTTAAAAGCACCTGGGAGCTGTTTATTCTTGTCTGCCCTGAAGAAGACCCCATGTGGCCAAAATGTGTAGGCTAGTCCCTTTTTCACATTAAAGGACTTTTTAATGTAGTCAGAGTGCCTCAGATTGTTCTGTCTATTGTCCTTAAGGGATTTTTCCACAGTGATCCTGAGGAGCACCTGAACTGATACTTAACTGACCCACTGAAGAACACATCTTTCTAATCATTAACATCTTTTTAATTATTGTTCGATATCTTTGAATTTGAAATTTCATCTCTTAGATTATATCTATCATCCCTTTCATAGAACATTTTTTCAAAATGATCAGGTAATAATCATATCATGCATTGTTCTTTTTGTGTGCTTTTGAGACCTGTAGTCATGCATTGATTTTGTTTCTGTTTTTGTTTTTATTATATTTTACTATGGGGCAATGTTTATTGTATAATGTGGCAATTATTTCTAGAAAATCATTGTATGCTTTATAACTATTATTTTTCTCATTGTAAATTAAGCTCCAATCTTACCTAGATAGTTTGTTTTTTCGCTGCTGTTATGGCTTCTTCTGTTCTAACCCTTCTAAGGAGTTTTGTCTTGTATCTGAAAACTGAGAGATGGTCATTTATATCGTTTATAAGTAATCCATCTACAGTGCTCTTGTCTATATCATTTGAAAATATATTATCAATAAATGTTGCACTATGGTTTGTAATTTGACTAGTTCTGATAATTTTCGCGTATAAGCCAATGCTATACATATATTCATAGTGTTAATAAATACATCAGTCATGTTATGATTTTGATTTAATAAATCAATATTGAAGTCTCTCTATCTGAGATTTAAAAAAAAAGGGCCCTGCCCTAAACCACACAGGACGTCGCACATATTTTGTCAAACTTGAGATGTGACTATTAAATGGTTGCCTGAATAGTTTTTAATAGTCCTTAATACTCTGGACATTGGGGTACATTCTCCTGCTATTAAAATGTAGAATTGATATTCTTTCTGATTTCAGTGACGGTGTATACCGTAATTTTTCAAAGTAATGCTGGCATTTGTTATTAACGGGTTTATGTCCTTTTCATTGTCCATGTCATAGTCCTAGGTTATAACATAACACCATATTTTCCCAGGCCTGTAGCTTTAAGTAACACATGCCATCATTACTAGATCTACTGTAACCAGCGCTGGACTCGCTCCTTCTATTGACACTACATCAGAGTTAACAGTCTACGGTCATGTTCAATTCAAAAACATTTGCTCTGGGCACATGGACTCTGCTGAAAAACCCGCACACATGTTTGTTCTGCTAATGAGCCAAATTAGGAACAATACGGCGTGATGTTAGAGGCAGGCTGACAGAAGAAATGGCCGCTCAGTGTTTAGTTTGAGCTCTAAAGACTCCTGGCTGGGCGCGTGTCCTGCCAGTGCAAACACATTACAGTAGCTCCGGGGCAGTGCTTTTCAAGTTGTGGGGTGCGGACTTTTTCTTTTGGTGTTAAGTATTTTTAAAATTTGTCCTTTTCTGGATGAATATTGTTTGCTTGTTCCTTGTTTACACTTTTAATAAAGGTTTATAAATTCTACATTACTCTAGATATGTTTATTATTGGATTGGACTTGATTTAGTTAGTCGGGTTTAGGCCTGGTTTAATCCTGGTTTGAGCCCGTTTGTAGTCCCAGTTTTTTTTAACTTGTTTGTGCCTAAATTCATCCTGACTTACATTAAATTTTACCTCATGTAGCAAAGATATTTTTTATAGTTTTATTTTACATACCCATACATTACCACTCCACAGATCTGACTTCTTGCCGCACAAGCTTAACGTCATACCGTAAAATACTCTAGAAAAGCAATGGCTTCTCTATGGAGACAAGCAGGGGGCAGACCTCCACCAGAAAAGTGACATAATGAAATATTTGAGTGGGATTAGTATAAGTGTGAAAAACAGTGCTTGTGGATTAACAGCATGTGCTTCCCTGCAGGTTTACCCAAACACAGCACAGGAACACTGCACTACAATAATCACTCTTAGAGGAAATTGCATTCACTCGTCACTTTGAGCAGCAGCTCTGATCCTCTGACACCAGCAGCACGTCTTCAGCTCTCCTCTGTGGACGCTCGAGTAGCTCCCTCAGGGCAGCCAAATGATTTCCTGATTTCTCGCCCTCTGTTTTATCACCCTCTTTTTTTCTGCCTCTCTCATTCTTTTTCTCTCTCTGTCTCTCTCCCTCTTTCTCCTTTTTGTCTTGTATCTTTCTCATTCTATGTTTTATCTTTCTTGCTTTCTTTCTTCTTCTCTTTCTTACTCTTTATCTCTCTCACACTGCCTGTGTCTCTCTTTTTCCCTTTCTGTCTTTCCCTTTTATCTTTATCTTTCTTTCTCTGTCTCTCTTTATCTCTCTCACTGTCTTCATTTTATGTCTCTCTCTTTCTCACTTTTTTCTCTCTGTTTCTCTCTTTCTCATTTTGGTCTTGTATCTTTCTCTCACTCTTTCCCTTTTATTCCTTTCTTTCTCTCTCTTTCTTGCTCTCTATCTCTGTCTTTCTCTCTCCTTGCCTTGTTCTTTCTCCCTCTTTCTGTGTTTTATCTTTCTCTGTCTTTTTCTTTCTCTGTCTATCTCTCTTTATCTCTCCATTTCTGTCTCCCGCCCGTCTCACTCTTTACTCCTTATCTTTCACTCTCTGTCTGTTTCTCTCTCACCTTTTTATTTCTCTCACCCTTTCCTCCTCTCTAACTATCTTTCTCTCACATTCTTTATTTATCTCTTCCCCCTCTCTCTCACTTTGTATCTCTCTCTCTGTCTGTGTTTCTCTTAATCTGACACTTTTTATCTCTCTCACTCTCTCTTTCTCTCATCTTTATGTCTGTCTCTTTCTTTGTCTTTCTCTCTCTCGCTCTCTCTCTCTCACTCTTGATCTGTCACTCTCTCTCTTTGTATTTCTTTCTCTCTAATACACACACTCTTTATCTCTCTCTCACTCTTTCTCCCTCTGTCTCTCTCTTTTTCGTAACATTCATTTGGCGTCTGACTCATGACACGATGGAGCTCATTCATGCTCTGTTCTAACGTCTTGATCGTGTACCGGTGTAGCCGTATCGCCTGTGGGATGACTGACAGCTCGTACCGGCGGAGGTGTAATTAATGGGAACAGGGCTGTGCTGTGGCTCTGACAGCTTTGATGGATTGTGGAAGTTGCTCAAACTCATACTGGGTTTGTCAGGTCAAAGTTATGACTGTCATTTGGCTGCGTGAAAAGGCGAGGTGCTCGGGTGATGGATGACCTGGACAGTAATGGCTATTTGTCGTCGGATCAGGAATGTTGTGGCCCCGAGCCCTGCAGTTATTTACTCTCTGTATTTGTCTTGTCGGGGAAGTTTTGAACTATCTCAGATGCAGTGTAAAAACCGATGAGTTTATATGGATTCCATCTTTAAAGGTTCGATATTACACAAAATTAATTCTTGTGAGCTTTAAGATGTGTTTAAATGCCGTTACCTCATCAAAAAC
The DNA here is from genome assembly GCF_009829125.3 of Periophthalmus magnuspinnatus. Classification (NCBI taxonomy): domain Eukaryota; kingdom Metazoa; phylum Chordata; class Actinopteri; order Gobiiformes; family Gobiidae; genus Periophthalmus; species Periophthalmus magnuspinnatus. The sequence continues at coordinate 18,679,613 of NC_047134.1, forward strand.
ATACCTGGAGTTGTGTTTTGTGTCATTCACATATGTTTGAGTAATCCTGCATAATTAGTCTGTCTATATCTCCAAAGCTCAAAATGCTCTGTTCCACCTTGTGATGTCATGAAGTAGTAGTTTTCACGTTAACAGCTACCTTTTAACTTTTTACATGAGTGAAAGAGACAAAACACCCTTTAAACTTTTTTTTTCCAGCTTGTTAGTAAATTCTCTAGAGTAATATGCAGTTCCGATATGTGGGTGGTTCTATAATTTCTGGAACATTTCACGCTCGCTAGTTGTCAAGTTGCTTCCTTAGAACAATGAGAGTTTTTACATTGAACCATCATTCCCTTTTTGGACAGAATTAGGTGACCTGCTCGTGTCATTGATTTTTACAGATTAATACAAAATCTATCAATTTATATGGTATAGATTTTGAGTTTGTGCTGTCCTATTTTCCCATTTTCAAGTTTGTCTTCATTTACAAGTTTGAAAAACATGTTTTAGTAGAGTAAAATGTCATATAAAACACCTTTCTCCTTTGAACAGAACTTTCACAGTAAAACTACAAAGTACGCTATTCTGTGTCAGTGAACTGCTGCTTTTTCATTATGCAGCCTTGTAATGAATCTGTGAAAAAGTTATGCAACTCCACTGTGATTTTGGCAGTAACCGGCAGACTCATTTATCACACTGGGTTTTTGATTGTGCAGAGATTATATTCCTATGTACTATGATAACAGATTAAGATACAGCACACGAGCCGTGTACACTTGTTGTGAAAATATGATCACGCTCCATGTGATTTGGGTACAATTTTTTGGCTCCTTTTTGTTATAAAGCTGCTCTCACTATATATTTGATTTAGACGCTCATTTTTGATTAAAGCTGCAATATGGAACTTTTCAAGTGAAAGATCAGCCATCAGCCATCTGCTATGATGATGCTATTGTTTTGTCTAGAAAGTTCGACAGTATAACATCAAACTCGTGTATCTCAACGGAGACAATCATCGGACACCACCAGGACAAATTATTAGTCTGATCTGTGGAGAGGCGACCCTGCTCCCCGTAAGAATGCACGTACTCTCACTAGTTATTTATTCAGCCTAAAAACACATGTAACTGACGCAGTTCAAGAAGTATAAGTTTAATTAACATTCCAGTCAAAGCAGTAGTATCTCCATGGTAACAAGCAGGTAGCAAAAGTTGGTTAAAAAGCGGCAGAGTGCACCTTTAATGATCATGAGTTGTATGCAGTTTTGAGATAACAAATGATATTTTTGCATGAATACTTCAGGCATGTACTTTTTGAACACATTTGCATTTTCCTCTGGCTTGTGTGTGCGCTGTGTGATGTATAGTCAGCAGTGGCGGTTTTGTGAGGCTTGGCTTGCTCTGAGGCACTGGATGGTCCCATGCCAAAGTTAACAAGGAGCTAAACTATCACACCATCTGTTGTGTGGGATCTGTGACTGCAGCTTTTGGATTGCAGCCAGACACTTACCTGCTTCTGTTTGTACAATGGCATCAACCGCAAGAATCCTCCGTCACTGTTGTCGCCAGCAACAAAAGAAAACAAAAGACAAAAAGCTTCGGCATGAACATTATATGCCTCGTCCATACACAATAATAAGCGGTTTATCTTGCGTTGCAGGTTGGTGTCACTTATAAACAATGCTAATCCGATTTACCTGTGCCTCTGAGACATAAGCTGGGTGTCTGTATTGCATAAAGAAGAGTAAGATTTATTCAGCTTTATTACGTTTGATATTAGGGATGCGTGATATTGGACATTTTTGAGATATGCAATATGGCTGTTAAGAACTGTGATGTTGATGTTATTGTGGTATTTTAACCTTTTAAGGACTGAGCACACTATAGACCAGTATAGCTCGCCTAGACTTTTAGCCATAAAAATCATGTTAGAGGAAGTATCAGAATGTACTGCATTTTTTCACACAACTACCTCTATTTTACATATCCGTCCGTATTTTATTTATTTTTTTGATGCATCAAATAAGTGACTGAGAAAATCCCTGCGGCATCTGCGCTCTCATTCGTCACCTTCGAGGGACAACGGAGGTAGATTACTGTAATGATGGTAAAATATTTAAATAGCCTCATGCCTTTGCTTTGATACGCCGTTTGAATTTACACGAGAGCACAATTGGTTGCGGAGTTATGGTAATGGAAAGTCCGCAACCGTGCTCTATCCACGCCAATAGCATCTGCCACTATAGGGTTAATATATTTTTATGTGCTTTAATCTACTAGTGAAAAAAAAGAAAAAAAAACTTTATTGAAAATGATTGAAATTATGTCAAGCTGTAAGAGTTCAGTAATTCAAAAGCCCTGTATGAAATGTATCTATAAGAGACCACTTCAAAAACTCCCAGAATACCTCGCCCGCTTGTTAATCAATGGACTAGCTGCACCAAAACTGAGACGGGAAAGAGTGCTTTTAGTTGTTTTGCTCCACAAAAATGGAATACACTCCGAGTAGAGCAAAACTGGATATGTTGATGGTACAGTTGCAATTTAATAATGTGTTAATGACCTTTTATACACACAGCTGCACCTGTTTTTACTATTTCATATGGACTTATACTTGTATTGTATTTTAAACAGGGCACCCATGAAAAAGAGAATTCAGGTTTTCTCATTGGGTTCCCCTGCATAAATAAAGATAAAAGAAAATATTTTATCTTTTGAATGGGGAAAATACCTCACAAAACCTTCAAATCAATTCAAACCTTCAGGAATCGTTTACGACAGAATAGATCGAAAAGTCTTAGCAAAATTTCTATATCGTCAGTTGCAAAATAATTTAGTTAATTAACTCTATATAATACTATATCATAGTTGTTAATACTTGTATAATTTTCTAAGTGGTGATAAATCTCTCATTTCCTTGATTATTGGGTGTACAAAAAGGTGTCTGGCTGCTGACAAACGCACTAGCATGATTCTTGTTAACAGTTAAATGCTTTGCACAGTTTGGACGCTCCGTTGAGCTGCCCAACTGTGAATCACCCAACAGTCTCACTCTGCCAGCTGTGCCTCCTCCCTTTTCCTCATCTGCCCCCCATAACATGCAAACTCACGCAATACACAATCACTCCAACATAAACCTGAATGAAGTTTATATGCGGCTAAACGTGTCTGGCCAGGTTCTACAGTGGCTCGTAAAAAACAAGACAAAATGACAAATGGGAAACCAACAAGCGTTCACACAGTTGGAAGCTCGATATGATTTATGTAATAGTTTAATTTACATATGCAAATCCTATATACAATTTGTGGAATGTTTTGAACTATTGTATAAAATAAAATAAAATAAAAAAACTTAAATTGAATTAAAAAACATACTTTCTGATTTCAGATTTTGAATTGGTTCTCAACTTAAAGTAACATGCAGAACTTGACAAGAAATTAAAAACCTGAACACATACCTCACAAAAAAATATGCAATCCGTTTGTGAATACTCAAATGCTTACTCAATTGTCACATTTTCACAGTTCACTAATACAGGTGAGGTCAACACAAACAAAACACTAGCCAAGGGTGTAGATGCAAAGGTGAAAGAGTTTTTTCTATGTTCTGTGGGTAAAAACCAATGTGAAAGCCAAGGTCCAAAAGCAGATAATGTTGTTGCCATGGCTACTTTGTTCTACTCTCTCCAGTCCTTCACACTGGTGCCCCATCAGTGTGCAGGTCAGTGGATGACCTTTGTAAAAGCTACACGATTTATAGGTGCTGGTTCTGTTGTGCTTCCCAAATTCTGGTCTAGACTTCACTGTTGGACCCAAGTTTTAGTTGTCAGGAAATCTGAGATGTGCACAGCTTTAAAGAAGACATAATATATTATGCTTTGGGTTTTTTAATGCTTGGTAATAAACTATAACATAGTTGGATCTTAATTTTACATTTGATTTATTGTAAACTGCAATATTGATCTTAAATTATTATAAATTATATACATTTAATTATTTTAAAATAATATAGAGTAAGTACAGAGTAGTGGGCAGGGATGAAAACTGAAATAACTGAAAACCTTATTTTTCAGGGATCTCAAACCTCAAATGCATGTGTAAGGTCATGATGAGGGAAATCAGGATATCTTGGTGTTTTATTGTTCTTTTCCTATGTATTGCATATGAATATTTGTGTTTTTTTTTTTTTGTTTAATGCGAAGAACTTTGGTCAGCTGAAGATGTTTTAAATGTGCTATATAGATTAATACTCATATATGCTGATTCTGTACATTATGTCTCCTTTAAAACAATTAAGTTGATCAATACAGAGTTTCTTGCTAATGGAAGGTCTATGCTGCACTCTACTCTGTGTTAAGATTTAGCCCAAAATTACATTCATGTTTCTGTCAGCTTGCCCCAGGACAGTTGTGGCCAAGCACTTTCAGTCAATGCATCACTGTTGTAATTGTTATGGTCAGAAGTTTTGGGCATAATCAATCTTGGCAGTGTGGTAATTAATGAGTTCTCTTTTACCCCTCTGGAAAATGCATGTACTTCACTATTACAGCTGACCAACATTAGCAATAAATTCCTTTTGGTTTGAGAATGAGGGTAGACTTTCTGCCCTGCCCTCCATGACCCCTTATTGTCCTGTTGGTTTTACATTACAGTGAAGCAGAGTAAACCCGAGATCAAAATGGCACTTTTTCTTGTTGGATTTCTATAGTTCACACACTTTGTACTCGTAAAACCACAGTCGAAAATGTCAGCTTACAAATCCGTCCTGTTAGCGAAGAAATACAAGCTGCTATTGAATGAACACTGCACTTGTGTTTGTATCAGAAAAACATGTTTCGGCACGTTTTGGTCTGTAATGAAAGTGTGGCCTCACAGAACCTCAGCTGCCGAGGCCTGGACTCACATCTGGGGAGAGTGCACAAGTGAGAAATACCACAGCTAATCTACTTTATCATACTGCAGTATACTTTAAAGATGCACTATGTAACTTTTTCAGATCTGTGAAGAAGTGACCCTGCCCACAGTAAGAGTGCATGTTAGCAATAATACCTTCAACTGAATAAATGCAAGGTAGAAAGGTTAAATACCATACTGTAGAAAATTCCAGGAAAAGCAATGACATGTCCATGCCGACAAGCTTTTCCACCAGAAAAGTCTCGCAGTGCACCTTTAAATACCTAGGTATGATTTAAAATAGTCATATGTTTTTGCTCGTGGCATTTTGTACTTGTTTGTCAGCAGTACTATCAAATGTCATGTTCTGTTGCCAGCAGCGAAGAATTTCTAGCTCAGTGACTCAGGTATGGGGACTGTAACCAAAGTATGAAAAAAAAAAAACTAAAATGGTGTGGTGTCATTATGCAGTGAAACTATTCATAATAAATTATTAATCAACCTTTAAAGTTGAGGTACCTGATTTTCAAACTGAAAGGAGGAAGTGCCTATTTAAATCTATTTAACTTATAGCTCTCACACAGCCTTTGGCACATCGCTAGTGGATTATTCATACATTTTTGTCTGCATGCACACTTTTACAACAGGTCTCTCAAAAGTAAAATGAGTTGAACCACTCTTGTGCGTCCAATCAGTTATCATCCCAAAATTTCATGTAGTAACACTATCGTAACGCGCCTGGCTCATTTTTGCAAAATGCGTGCAGTCTTATTTGTGAAAAACAGTATTTACTTGTTTACTTGTAGATAAAAAAGGGTAATGCAGCTTTGCTAATTTTGCGGCGTCATTGTGCTATACTTTAGTTTATTTGTGTGTACATATATTGGTACCCTATATTGGTGCTCAAAAGGAGTAGCTAAATATTCAGAGAACTTATCGAGTTCTACCTCTGAATCCTTACACGTTTTGTTGTTTGTTTTCCAGTTTTATTAGTATTTTTATGCTCACAGGCAAACTTATCCAAAGGTGCCTTATGTAAGGGTCTGCCATGCACCTGTCTCCTTGGAGATCTTATTGACTGCAATGTTTCACAGTTTAAGTATCTTGCATGCATTTGATTACAAGTGAAAAAATAAATAAATTGTAAAGAAATTGAAAAACATGTTACTATGTGCAGGATTGCCTCTCCACAGACCTGATCTGCAGCTTGAGTCAGGTCAGCACCTGCTTTTCTCCGTGCAGAAAGGCTAGATACTATATTGTGGAATATTGTTATTATTATATTATTGTTGTTATTGTAAAAAAAAAAAGGCCTAATGTGCTGTTTATATAAGCGTTTAACTAGTTCTATGTCTCAAAGTGTCATCCACCACAGCTAATCTACTATATCATACTGCAGTATACTTTAAAGATGCACTATGTAACTTTTTCAGATCTGTGAAGAAGTGACCCTGCCCACAGTAAGAGTGCATGTTAGCAATAATACCTTCAACTGAATAAATGCAAGGTAGAAAGGTTAAATACCATACTGTAGAAAATTCCAGGAAAAGCAATGACATGTCCATGCCGACAAGCTTTTCCACCAGAAAAGTCTCGCAGTGCACCTTTAAATACCTAGGTATGATTTAAAATAGTCATATGTTTTTGCTCGTGGCATTTTGTACTTGTTTGTCAGCAGTACTATCAAATGTCATGTTCTGTTGCCAGCAGCGAAGAATTTCTAGCTCAGGTATGGGGACTGTAACCAAAGTAAAAAAAAAAAAAAATGATAAAATGGTGTGGTGTCATTATGCAGTGAAACTATTCATAATAAATTATCAATCAACCTTTAAAGTTGAGGTACCTGATTTTCAGGTACCTCAGCTAGATACTATATTGTGGAATATTGTTATTATTATATTATTGTTGTTATTGTAAAAAAAAAAAAAGGACTAATGTGCTGTTTATATAAGCGTTTAACTAGTTCTATGTCTCAAAGTGTCATCCAACGGAAAGTACACGCTGTAATAGCCCTGATCCTCAGTCACACCCTGTGGATCCTCTGAGTAAATGTCAGAGCTGTGTGAACCGGACCTGCACCCACACAGCTACACACTAAACCCTGTTGCACATGTGTGTATTTACTTTGAACAAATTCCACTGTAAGAGACATTTTGTTCTATTTTTATGGCACATCTATCCATAATATATTCAGTATCTGTTTTACGCACGTTTTATACTTTATGTCCTCCTTGAGCAACCTCAGTGTGTAAAAAGAGTCTGAGTAGTAGTACAGTCATGTAGCATCGTCACATTCTGATGTAAGGAAATGTGCTGAATGTCCTCTGGTTGTTTATTTTCTGAACACAAGGACTACTGTAGGCCATAACCCACGCCAAAACGAGAGCAAAACAACAGCCAGAGCCAAAACAGACAAATAGAACCTGCACATCAACTTGTCGCCATAGCAACCAAGTGTCACATCCAACCATCTTCTTCCGCTTATCCGGGGCCAGGCTGCGGGGGGCAGCAGTGAGATATGCCCGGAATACCTCCCCAGGGAGGCATCCAGAAGGCATCCTGAACAGATGCCCGAGCCACCCCAGCTGGCTCCTCTTGCCATGGAAGAGCAGCGGCTCTACTCCGAGCTCCTCCCGTAGGACTGAGCTCCTCGCCCTCTCTCTACAGGAGCACCCAGCCACCCTGTGGAGGAAACTCATTTCGACCACTTGTATCCGTGATCAGTCCTTTCAGTCACTACCCAAAGCTCATGACCATAGGTGAGAGTAGGAAGTAGCTTTACCTTTCGGCTCAGCTCCTTCTTTACCACAACAAATCAATGCAGCGACCGTATCACTGCAGACACTGCACCAATCTGCCTTTTGATCTCATGCTCCATCCTTCACTCACTCGTGAACAAGACCCCGAGATACTTGAACTCCTCCACTTGAGGCAGAGACTCTCCACCCACCCAGAGAAGGCAAACCATCTTTTTCTGGTTGAGAACCATGGCTTCGGATTTGGAGGAGCTGATTCTCTTCTCAGCTGCTTCACACTTGGCTGCAAACCGTCCCAGTGCCTGCTGCAGGTCCTGGCTCGAGATGAGATCCTGTGGTTCTCGAAGAGGGCCGCCTTTGGCCCCTGGCTGCGCCTAGAAATTCTGTCCATAAATATAATGAACAGACACTCCTTCAGGAACCGGAGCTCCTGGTGGAGTCCAACATGCACCGGGAACAGGTCTGACTTACTGTTGGCAATGAGAACACAGCTTCTGCTCCGGTCATACAGGGAACGGACAGCCCTTAGCAAAGAGCCCCATACTCCTAGAGCAAGTGTCACATACAAAAGCATAAACAGTTACAACAGTTACAAAAGCATAAACAGTTACAAGAACAGCAAAAGGTGTCGACCCTGAACTCAACACAAAATATCTGATCATTATAATAATCACTAATCTTTTTTTGTAGACATACTTTTGTGAGTAGATATTAAACATATACGTTTGCTTGTAAGTGAGAGTAATTGCAATCTTGTCTTTGTACTTTATTACACATTTACAATACTAGTTACACAATACAGTGCCAGTACCAAGGCATGGTTGCCTCACAATTCTTTCTGCTCCTTTCTATACTGACAAACACGGAACGCCATCGCCTGCTCTGATTGGCTAGAGCTCAGAATATGCAATGTAATTCAGCTATAAAAAATTACTACTAAAATCATGGGAAAAAGTAACACTAAAAACTAGTACTTTGGGTCTATTTCTTTCATGCACCTTTTATACTTTTACTTTTAGTACTTAATTAGTTACTTTTAAAATTTTAGCAGCAGAAATTGTACTTGTAATTGAGTCATTTCTTGCCATGTAACTGTAGTTTTACTTGAGTACACATTTTCAGTACTTTATCCACCACTAGCTAACATTAGCATTGCTAGCTAACATTGACCCATCTTGTTAAAAAGCTTGAGTTTGACTGTTGGTTGTCTCTGAGGTGGCTTGAACAGTATATTTATAGGTTTGCCTTCATACCTCAGCGATGCACGTCAGGTTAGAAAAATAACAGCTTTCACTTTGATTTGATTGATTGCTGAGAAGAGCTTCTGCTGTTTCAGTCCAAACAGCCTTAAATCAAACGTGTCACAAATTTCCGGATTTAACAAGGCATCATGGACCGAGGCAAAGGACAGACCCAATCTGTCTGAGAAAACTGTGGACGCTTGGTTTACAAATCAGTGATAAGCATCTAAGAATTACTACAGAGTGTGGTTGTGTTTGTACTGTAACACCCTCACCACACACATTGGAGAAATGTAATATGCACTTCGGGGAATATAGTTAAAGCTAGGACAAACGTCTCTAAATTATTATGATTGGACAAGCCTGACTTAACTTTCACCAAAGGTCCGTAGTTGTTGTTTTGATAAAGATAGTAAAGATATTCAATTTTGTTAAACTGTGTACTTCGTATAATTTTAATGCGTAGTTTGTGTACCGGGACTTACATTAGTTAATAAAAAAGTTTTCTAGCTTGTACTAGTACAAGTACTTCTGACCAGTTCCAAATAACAGTGTAAAAAAACATAAACAATGACCCTTTATGAATATGTTATGGTTGATGTGATACTAATTCAATGAAATATTCTGAGGGTCAACGTGTATTGAATGGCACCAATTTACATAAACCACACATATGATATATTACACATTCTGAATTCAAAAAGTTTTTTCTCTAAAGGTCCTGCCTCTCCACCTGGTCCCCATCATGGCCGCCACTGTGAGCCTGGCAGCTGCAGTGATGCACTCTGGGATACCGGACACCTCCAGCTGATGACTCTGATGAATCTGTCTGCTCCTTGCCCTGTGGCCCCGGTCAGATCCATCCTACAGGGAACAAGTGTGTCTACCTACCCCCCTCCCCGCTTTCTCACACACACTTACGGCCTATGCACACTCCCCCTTGGCCTCTCCACAAGCCACTCCATTAATACCAATTGACTTTTCTTTATGCTTACAAATATTTTTCACATGTTCTTGGCGTGCACCCCAGATCACGTACAATCCGCGCAGCCACTACAAAAGCACACAGCGCCTTGTACTCCAAGTTATAGGAACCACAGGATATTGGTCTGGGAGATTTGTTAACATGATTTGTGAAAGGGTTGGGGACCGTGGGGTGGACGGTGCTCTGCGTGCAAGGTGGGTGGAGACAGATCTACTCCAGTATCATGTTTGATGGTTCCTTTATTGTGTCTACAGCGCAGGCAGAGAGGAAGTATGTCCACTGCCAGTCAGCCACACACAAACACATCCATGGATAGCAGAGCGAGGTCTGGGAAAAGTCAAGACCAAAATGTCACAGTCTCATTGTAGAATCTTGTTGTATCTCTGATGGTTTTTTTTATACAGTCATAGAGTCATTAAAGCGAGATCTATTATGCAAAATCAATTTTTCAAAGCTTTGTAGTTGTTTCCCCTTCTCATTTATCCTCTCGAAGTTGTTTTTCATGCATGTTTGAACAATCTTATTTTCAAGACTCCATATTGCCGATCAATCCCCGTTTTCACCATCCCCGGTACACGGCCACTGCTCTGTATTTACTCTGTGCTTCAATTTTATTTTCTTGGTGATACACATAGGATTTGGCAGCGTCACTTTGTGATTTTGGTACAAATGAAAGAAGTCCATTGCTCACAAGCGTGATCTGCAGTTATCCATAGTAAGGGCTACTAACGCAGAAGTCAGCTGAATATTTTCTTTTATTAAGTCTTTTTAGATAAATATTGCAGTTGTAAATGCGCAAATTATAACATGGTGATCCACGGTTGCCATAGATTATAACTATAGAGCAGACACAAGAACAAAATGTCTACTTTAAATTCATTAAAACAGTGCTATCTGACTTTTTGCATTATAAATTAATACATTTTGTGTCATTTTTTGTATATTGTAAAAGTAGCCCTTTATGACAAAATGAGATTGTTGCGCCCTGTTTGCCAGTACCTGGACGTGAGAGTTGAAAGCAGCGCTTTGATTGGCTGCGCTTGGGTGGTCCACCCCGGTTTCACTTTGCTGTCTAAAAAAGGGAGCGCGAGGAACTAGTTACAAAGATCTCTTCCTCCTTTCGCTTAAATGGCATAGAAACTCCGAGGCATTACAATTTTTAAACAGACATTGCCAGGTTTAGAACTCATAAACTAATTTGAAAGAAAATTTAAGAATGCAGATCCGAAACATTAATTTGCAAGTTAAGCATTCCCATAGAGTAGATTTACATTCTCTAGCATAGTCGTCATCCGGTTGTTTGTGGAATGGTTGTAGATCATAGTGTAGATATTTTGGACAGGTATGTGTAGTATGTGGTATTATTAAAATAGTACATAAACTGTATTAAATAAAACAATAAAATAGGATGCTTATGTTCAGGTGACAAAACTATTTTCTTGTCGTGATCCACTTTTGAGGGCATGGAAAATTTCTTTTAACTGTTTTTGACAAATCAATTTGTTAGTGTCATTGTGCAGTTTATATCATGTTTTTGCATCTTCTAGTCCTAGTCCTATAGTAGTGTGTGTGTGAGTGTGTATGCACGGGTAGCCCTGATGCCACTGCCTCATGTTTACTTTTCACTCAGCGTATTAGACATGGCTGCAGCTCGCCCTCATGCAGGTATTATGGGCACGCTGCCCTCCCTTTGTCTGCTTTCACCCTTCACGCAGTAGCTTCCTTGTCTATTTGAGCTCATGCTGCCAAAACGTAGACATCACAAGTAATGGCTTTATCAGATGGAATTTTACTGTGCCCTGAATTTCCTTTACATCCATACATCATTTAGTTTATATGATAATTTATTACTAAGATATAGATCCAAGATGGAGATCACAGAATAGTTTGTTGTTATATTTCACTATTAAAGTTAGTTGTGGGTAAAGGGGTTGTGCTCTGTCAGTAGAGTTGAGGCAGTTGGTTGACATGGCAGGATGAGGGAGAGGAGAGAGAGTGCATTAATAGAAATGGCTACAGAGGTGATAGGTTGAGACTTATCTGAAAATTTCACACTTGTCTGTGATTGGTTAAATCCAGCTGTCACTCTCTCAGAGCCTTAAAGAAGCTGACCAACAGGAGTAGTGGATTTGAAAAAGTGGATTTGAGCAGACGGCTTAAGTAGAGATTTGTGCATCGAGGTGTGACTATATGACTAAAATGGCAGACCAACGACAATACACTGTCCTAATAGTTTATTGTAAATGTGAATTGTCTAAAACACATCAATATAGAAGTAATCCAGGCTCATGGCACAGCTGCAGGTCAGTGGGTCAAATCTGGAGTCAGGCGGGATGATGGCTGCTAGTGTGGACCTGGGATGACACTGGGAAGAGGGGTTCCCGGGGCAGGCAAAGGGTGCACCCACCAACCCCACTGCCCTCCACCCTCCTCTCCCCCTTAATGACGGGGTGGCGGGGCAGCTGGATCCTGTTTTCCACTGGACCAGAGAGACCAGAGCTGGGCATGGAGAGCTCCGTCTGTGGGCCCTGTGTTCATTAGTGGAGCAGGACTGCAGCACTGGGGGTGATTCACAAGCGTATCGAGTTCTAAAGAGGCGGCTGGCCGCGGAGGGGTTTTCCTGGTTGGGACAGTGCATGTGTGAGTCTGTGTATATGTGTGTCCGTGCGTGTGTGTGTGTGTGTGAGGGGGCGTCCCGACACTGCACTGGGACGGGATCAAGAGGAGAGCATTAGGGAACTTCAATCACAAATCTGATGCCAGGTTTACAAGTCCACAGATGTTGTGCTCATGTTATTTCAGTCCATTCAACTTTTCTTTAAATGCTTTTAATGCGCTGTATACAATGTAAGTCTTGTATAATATAATAAAGAAGTACATACCTAATAAGTTAAGCTCTTTTTAGCAAAAGATGGTGGCCGTACCTGCTGTTAATGCCAGATTTTAGCACATCTCGGAAGCTAGGCAGGGCGTGGTTAGTACTTGGATGGAAGACCACTGGGAATACCAGGTGCCTTCATGCACAGTTTCTTGTGAATAGAAGCATTGAAATAGCAGCTCTCTCTTTTATGTATACCATATTTGTATTTATCAGAGCAGAAGATCTTCAGATAATTTGGACTCGGGCCTGGTGCTTGTATGTTTGCCTGTTTTCCCCCTGTCAGTGCACTGCTGCAGGCACACTGCCAGTTGCTCGGGTTTCACTCTGCTCTTGTTTGCTTCTCCAAACGGAGCAGCCTGGCAGAAAGCAATAAACACCACGCTCCCTCCATCTCCAGAACAGAGAAGGATCATTCTTGCATTTGCCAAAGCACACACGGCACATGGCTTTCTCCTCTGTCTCCAAATTCCACTAATACTTGGAAGTTAACAGTGTGTAAAATTTAAACCTCAACTCACAGACTCAAACGCCAGCTGAGTTCACGTTGAAATAGTGCTTGAGAAACTGTTGCGTTTTTTGCCTGATACCGCCAAGACCTGGCAGTCCATTTGTCTTGGGGGAGACCACCTTCAGCCCAGTATTTGAACAGTTCTGGATCGAATTGTTTCCCCACTCCTCCACTTGCCCCCGCCATGTTTTTGTTTCATGTGGCTTGTAACTACAGAAAGACACATGTTGCTTATATTGCTCAGCACACAGTTAAACCACCACCAAACTCATTATGGAAATCCACATTGGTCAAACTGCCAAGTTCAATAAGATGAAAGGCCGGGTGATATGACAGATATAACGTAGTGTTGTTCATAGTTGACCAAGTAATGTTATTTTCCACAAATATCTTTTTTTTTCCATTGTTCCCTATGTACAGGTCTCACCTCATCTTGAAGATACCAGTGTAGGCTTTTTACAAACAAAACAGAAGCCTTGGTCTGATCACTGTGTACTACTACTACTGTTAAATGTAAAAAAAATAAATAAATACCCCCTTAATTAACCCTTTATGATTAGATGAATTGCTAGACCTGTCACAATAATTGCAATATAGACTTATCGTTCAATATTTTGTTGTCATGGTGGAGTAACAGCTCAAACTTGAACATGTTTCTCACTTATGGTTCAGCATCAAAAAAAGTGATGATGAATTTCCCATAGAGAGAACGACAACAATACTTTTTTACTCATATGATTCTTCCTATTTTTTTGGTCTGATGCACATAAAGTAGACTGATCGTGACAGGTTGCGGTGTATTGTCTTACATGCGTAGTAGATATGTGACCATTGTTTAGAAGATGACAAACTGAACTCAAATTCTCACTGGGGTTGCGTAAGAGATGCAGAGATGTGGTGTTTGACATCTCATTTGGCATACCCTGATCATTTGTTGTGCCGTTCAAAACACATTGTCAGACGTCATTGACCAACCTCCTCAAAGCTTCCGATCCATTCTACTGTATTTCTCTTAAGCTCTAACCCTCCCCCGCTTTGTGTAAAATGCCAGAAAGCTCTAGACAAATGGTTGCAGTCTCATGTGAAAATCTCCCTGCCTGGCATGTGTTGAGCTGTGAATTGAGCTGTTCTTTTGCCTTTTATCTGACTCCTTATCTGTAGTGACAATACGCCGCCATCCCTCTTAGATATTTCTGCGCTGGACGTCATTGTTTTGAGATTACACAGCTTAGAGTCCCATAACGGGTGAAAACGTGCCGCGGGTGGACTTGCTGTGTGTGTGTTATTCAAGACACACACGCATGTTGGGTTTACATGCTTTTTGAGGACATTGCGTTTTGTGGAGACTGATTCTAAACCATTTCTTAAGTTTTGGAATAGGAATGGATGCAAAAACATTGACTAACTGTATATGTAACCTAGGAGCTAATTCGCAGCACTTCTCCCTAGAAAGGCTTTTAATATACAAACACAGAACATTTATGAATTTTTCTGGAGTATGGCATTAAATGTGTCTGTCTACAGGTTAGCAGATGACTATAAAGTTACAGGTCAGATCAGGTAGAGAGGTGACCCCACTCACAGTAAGAATTTTCAAGATATAACACACCTGCAATTGAATTAATGCATAATAGAGAAGTTTAATGCCATACTGTGAAACACTCCAGACAAAGCAAGAACATCTCTCCGGTGACAGGCAAGTGCCGGGCCGTCCAACTGAAAAATTCCACAGTACACCCTTAACTTTAAATCGCGTTGTTGATCTAATAATGGAGCCTTTACGTCATTGGGACCTGATTTTGTTACCTTGAGTGATGTATGTCCTTTCCTGTCTGAGTGTACATAGATTTGAGTCCCCATAATGTGAAAAATACGTGCCCACACACATGCACACTGAGATAAAATGGGCTCCTTCCAGTTAGACAGGTTGTCCTCTCTGAAGAGAAATACAAAGAACCCTGTCATAAGTGAAGGTATATTTAAGATGGATAGATCTTGGACGCTCTGCAGTGATTGCTTTATTTGACAACATGCAAACGATGTTTATCTTGGTCCCTCGAAGCTATGCTTGGCATTTGCACAAGCATTATGTTGAGCTTCCACTTTCAACAAACCACAGTGTGCTCAATGTGTGTGCTTAATCGCTAATGGTTCTACGATGACTCTAGTTGTTTGCAACACATTTTAAATGCAGTATTCAAAACGATTCAGACAAAAAAAGGAGCTTGGTTCCAGTACATTTTGATTATTGCAAAAATGGTGTAATTGCTGAATAAAGTCTGACACACTGAAATGATTATATTGATTTATTTTTAAATACTGATGAAATGCTTTAACATTAAAAGTTTTATTTGTCAAAAGTTTGCCACAAGTGTGTTTTTTCCCCCAACAAATTTTTATTGATCATCAAGATCGAATTTTGTGAAAATACAAAAGATAAATTATGGATAAAAGTCACACAAAAAGCCATGTAAATACATTAGACAAAAAAATGAATCAACTCCGAGATGTTTGACATCATAGAAGAGTTAATAGGCAAAAATGTTTCATACTAATTTGAAGCTTGATCCAACAAGTGATACCGATGCCAACCTTACGTATCTCATCTAATATTTAGTTTATCCATTCAATCATAAATGTTTGAAAATGACTACCAGCTTGTGTGCGATGGCGTACGCTGTCTGACCCAATATGTATTAATGAACATTTAAGTGCTTACTTAATGACCACATTAGCCTGACCTCCAGTATTTGGCTCTCAGACTAACCATATCACCCTTTCGTCGCCTCCCCAAAAACTTCATAAATCACTTTCCTGTAAACAGCAGTGACATGCTGCCTGATGTGTACCTCGATATGCGTATATTTAGGAGACCGCAAGCCCTGAAATCTGAGCTCAGCTGTGTTTGGAAAAAAATCTGTAGCAAAAATCAGGCCTTGTATGTTTTTAAATGCATACTTTTCTCTCTATCTCTTTTTCAAGTGCTACTCCTGTCTTCATAGATCTAAAAGTGTTTGATACACAGATGCGAAAATGCTAACCTGTCCCTATTGTTACAAATGGTGTTGCTACTCTTAGTCATTGTAATGCTAGTTATAACAATAACACAGCCTTGGTGCTATAGTGGCTGCTGGCTGTACAGGGCCATGCAGTGGGGAATAGAGTGCAGTCTAAACACCACTGGCGGAGCACAGGTCTGCCAAATAAATAACATTCATTTGAGTGTAAAAAGAACATTAAGGCTTCATAATAAACAATCTACAAGCATATGGGATATTATACATGTGGGGAGTGGGGTTTTAGACAGTACAGTCTATGTGCAAAGGCCATAAACACTGCTGGAAAATGATTTAAAGCAACAACTAAAATACATTATTGGATTAGGCGTTATACATTGAATTCAAGATGAGTCCAAAATAAAGAGAGGATAACACTTTTACTCCTACTTGAATATATTCTACAGTATTCAGTACTCTTACATGAGCAAAAGTTACTCATCTCATTTGTATTTTTTGCACCACTCCTTCAGATATTTCATTTTTCTAATTTTGTGATCTATCCTTTAGACATAACATCTGTTTTATAATGATGTTCAAACTTACTCTTACCGTTACCCTTACTTCTTCACTTAAGTTTTTATTATCCTCTGTTGTTGGTGGCCTCCATAGACTATATATAAAGTCTATGGTGCCCTCGCAGCAACTGGCGCTCCAGAGCACATGGCTCACATTACCTCCCATTATAAATCCCAAAACTCAGAAACACAATTGTGCATCTTTTCAGTTTGGCACCAGGCCTCTTGTTATCTGTCTAATCCTCGCTCATCCTCTTCCTGTGAGGAGTGGTTCAATATTGTGACTGTGCAGGACCCAGAGTGGCCCAAAGGATCACTAGGAGGAAGTGGAGTTAAGCAGGGATAGAAAATAGAGACTGGAGACAGATTTAGAGCCATGGCCAGTCCTGATCGTCAGTCGTCTCCCTAAGGACCATTGTTAAACCCAGGTGCAGGTTTAATGAAGATGCTGGACTTTGAATACAACAGCCCCATGTGAAGCCTCACTCATCGCACTGGCCCTCTTTGACCCAGATTAGTTTCCTCTTCCAGGTTTAGAAGCAGGATGCCCACTCTGCCAGTGCTACCTGAACCAATCAGATAGCTTTGTCTCCCTAGGGACACTTCTGAAGGTCGTCTGTTGTCCCGGGCCGATCCCTATGAGGGTGTCCAGCTGGCAGACTGGATTAACCCTGACATGGTGAATTTAAATGAACTGGAACCAGGTTGTTTGTATCCTCAAGTGTTTGTGTGGGTGTTTGCTATAACATTTTTTCATCTGAGCGTAACTTTTTGTTTGATATCTTTACTGTGTAACCAGCAGAACATAACATCTAGGATTTTTGTCATGAACATTTCAAACTCAATTTTATGCCAGTAAGACTCAATACTTGTTACAGATTTTCATACTGCAGTGATGTTGAAATATCTTTATTTTTTAGATAATATAATGCATTTTTCAACACAAAATCATGTTTAATATTACCATGAGGTCTTGTACAGATCAAGACCATTCTAAAACAATTCAGGAAAGGTCCAATTTTGTATGTATTTTTGTCTTAGTCTCCAAGTTTGGTATCAATTGGGGTATTGATTTTTGGCACCCATGTACAGCTTAAATGCGGAAAAAATTTGTACAAAACACATTTATAGTATTTTTTTTTTTAATCCCTCCCCATGGGCACTTGATCACAAGTACAGGCTATGTTGATGATTATCATGTTTACCACGTTTATAATTTGTGATTGCTCCAATAGTAGAGTTTTTGCTTCACTCGGCGCCTTTTTCCGGATGCTTTAGTATTGTTTACAAATACCATAATCCAACATGGTGCAGTGAGCCTGGCTGATAGGTGCCTCTTCGTCCTAATTACACCAGTGCTGTCAGTGTCCTTCAGAGCATCCGCTGCTGCAGATGTGACCAGATAACTGTGTGTGAGGCTGAGGTGCTGAAAGCCCATCTGCAGCCTGTGCTTCTGCACCCCACACCCTCTCATTGTACCCCCTCCTCCTCGCTCTTTCTCTCTCTCTCCCTCCCTCTTTCTCCCTCTTTGCTCCTCTGCCATCAGCCCTCTATCTGTGCACGTATCTCATTGGCTTCCTCACACCTGTTGAATAAAGGCGTCCTCAGCTGTCAGCAGCTACCACGCTCCTGCTGCTTCAAAGCTGCCGACACTACTTCTTTGATGGTAGACTCTACACTACAGCATAACTTCAACTAAACATAGAAAAATACATTCCTGTTACCATTCAAGTGTCTTGTTCATAACGTGCGTAACTGCTGCAAACTATCTACTCCTGAATGCTTTGTACATAACTGCAAAGTACTGCAATAATGGCAAAAGACCCTTAATTATACTTCTCATGCATTAATATAGAAATTAAAAAAGCCTTTCCACATAACTTAAAAAAAAAAAAATAGGCTGTGAAAGAAATATATTTTCATTAATGATGATGAGAAAATACAACCTTACTTTGAGCGGATTTGCATCTTCAAAAACCTGACTCAAACTAACTGCTTGTCACCATGGAGATTTTATCGATTTGGATAAAATGTTTGCGCAATGCTGCTTCTAGGATATGAATTCATCTATTGGTAGGAGCAAACGCAGCACTGCCTCTGCTCTTGTTAGCCTGTGACAGATCAGATTGAAGATGGCTGCCTATTGAGTAGTTCCCTGCCGCGGTTTCACCTGTGTGTGTTCCTGCAGTGTTGTGTTAAAGACGTAGTGTCACTGTGGTGAATAGAGGTGGCAGGGCGCTAACAGCCGCAGACAGCTTCTGAGGCAGCCAGGTTACAATTGGTGTTAATAGATGACTTCCTAAAGAGTGGATCACACTACAGCATTAAAACTCCCACTGGTTGCTCCTCCTCTGCCGATGTTTGGAGGTGTTTTTGCAAGTGGTTTTGTGCTTTGCATGTATAGTTTTTTCTTCTAACATTGGAATTGAATTGATAAAAATAATAATCAATGGCCGTATTGACTTGGGAGAGGGTTTGCTCCTGCTTGTCTCCATGAAGTGTTAATACTTTATTTGAAATGTTCTGCAATATGGCATTAAACCCATCCATCCCTCATACATTCAGTTACAGGTGTGTTTATTGACATACCTTGGAAAACACACATTTTTACTGGGAGTGGGCCAACCTCTTCATAGATCTGACCTATAACTTGGCCTAATGGCATCACCTACTATTTAGAAATATTCTAGAGGCATTCCATGGATACAGGGTGACTGACCCTCACCTACAAAAGTTACACAGTGAGCCTTTGACGACCTTTTGTGCGTTGGTTGAGCACAGAAATGATTGTATCGGCTCAAGGACCAATTTAAAGGTCACATATTAAATTTTACATATTATATTGCAAAAGCGACTGTTGTGAGCTTTTAGTCATGGTGGGATGTTGTTACCTCCTCAAAAACATACCTGGCGTTGTGTTTTGTTTGACGCATGTTTTCTTGGCTAAAATTATCCAGATGATTCTAGTGAAGCTGTGTGGACTTCAAATACACAGTAGATCACTTCCTGTATTACCACATGACATCACAAGGTGGAACAGAGCATTTTCAGTTTGAGAGAAGAACTCAGAACTCAACAATATGCAGGGTTTGTGTGTTAAACATGTGCGAATGAAGCAAAACACAACTCCAGGTGCATTTTTACTGAGGAAACAGAATTAGATCAGAAAACAGTGTTTTATTGGCCCTTTAAGTGTTAGCTTGCAGTGTGCTAATATCCTGCCATCCAAAAGTTGTAGCTAACTTTGCTGGAGCTAACTATCACTATAACTAACACTGTAACGCCACGTGCATCTCTTCTAAAAATCCTGCTGCTCTTTTGACACCATCTAAACCTATAGAGTAGCAAAAACCGATGGAGCTCACAGCCAACGGCCTCTGGGAGCTGACACATGGAAAAGGCCTGAAGATAAATGAAGTACAATTACCCAGAGTAACAAATGTTCCTAATGATTTATGCCCAGCTCCAGTTGCTTTATTTTCGCCCGGGTACATGTCTAGTGCAGGAGGACAGTGGTGCTGGGGAGCCTGGGGCCGAAGACACTGACAGATGGGCCTATGTCAGACCACCTCCTGAGATATTTCCCCCATTACTCCTCACACCGACGCTGTCTTTACAATGTCAAGGTCAGCCATCATCTCCCTGTGTTCTGTTTCTTTATTCAAGCAAACACGCACATACATACTTAGTCTTGTGTGTAATAGGCGCCCATGAGTGCCCCGGGACAGAGAGGTGACAGGGGGTGAAGAGGGCGAGGGTCAGACTTAGCGCTCGGGGCAGTTGGACGAAGCCAGGTCTGTGTTTTCACTTGTCTGTCTGATAAACTTGCACACAGGCTGTACCAAGGAGGGGATTTTTTCAGCTACCAGTGCAACAAGTTGGTGTAACTCTGAAAGAAAGAGGAGGTGTTGGGTAGGTAAACTTTGACTGTTTCGCTTGTTCTTATGTTATTCTTAGCTTGTTCTATACATTGTTGGTATTCCATAGGTGTAGTTCAGTGGGCATAGCTGGCAAGCAGGGGCTGTTTGTGGATGGGTGCGTTGGTTCCAATGTGGTTGGCTCCTCCCTCTGGATCAATGTGGGCGTCTGAAGAACTGAAGAAGCAGCTTGGATGAGCAGCTTAAAAAACCAACAAAAAAAAACAACTACTTTTCGTCTATCTGACAGAATTGAATTTTTCTTTTATGACGGATCATACCTGGACAACTGAGGGATTTGCACAGACATCATTAGTATTCACATGCATGAATTCTTTTACCATTTAGTTATGTTTTTATAATGTAATATAAAATATATTCTGCATTTTATTATTTAAGGTATTCACTAACCAGAAGCTTAGAGGTTTGACTTCAATTATAGCACTACAGTTGTCCCTCACTATATCGCGGTTCACCTTTTGTGGCCTCTCTGTTTCGCAGATTTTTTTTGTGCATTTTTGCATACTTGTTTACAGTGTATGAACGTGCATTGTGTTCTGCGTTCTGATTGGCTAAGGGACTGTAGACCAGTGTCCATCAGTCTCCTCTGTCTCCTCCGTGCCGTGTCTCCTGTACAGTACAGAATGTGTTCAGCCAAATTTACCTAAATGTTGGATCGCAGTGTGACTCTGAAGTGCTGTATGTTTGCAAGTTTTCTCCCCAACAAAACCCACAATGTCGATGAAGCATTTTGCACCGACAAAAGCACCTACGAAGGTTTGAACTTTGAGAGTGTTTAAAGAAGAGAGAAATGTGAGGAAATGTTAATGCCTGTCTGAGAAAAGTGTGTGGTGAGGGGTTTTACAGCTGCAAAACATGTAATAATTGTAAAAAATAAAGCTGACTACTTTGCGGATTTCGCCTATTATGAGTTATTTTTAGAACGTAACCCCCGTAATAAACAAGGGACCACTGTATAGCTTGTGTGCTAATCAATACTCAACCTCCACCTATGACTATACACATGCTATACACATTGAGCTACATATTTAGAGTTATGAAAACAGCTTTTACTTCATAATCCTAAAAAAACAAACATTTTACACAAGTTATATATAAATAATCTCTGTGTAAGTGTACACCACTCAACACAACAGGACAATGTTTAAATGCAACTATACCACTCAAAGGTATCTACTGTCTTGTTCATTCTTGTTGCTTCTACTTGTTGGAGAGAGCTGTCACAGATGTCCGCCCCACGTCAAAGACACCCCTTTCTCCCTGCAGTCCAGGGCCTTCCAAAAAAACACAGACTGACAATTCTGCCTAAAATCTAATGTTACCTCTATATTATGCTTTCACTAAACCCAACCAATATTGTAATATGATTCTATACAAAGATTTCTGTGGCATATATAACCCAAACCCTCTTCAAATGTGATCAGTTATATATATTTTTTGTAAACTTATGAAATACCTGAAAATCTGCAATTGTTTTGGACTCCCGCTGTTTTCCACTTGCCTTTCTTAATAACACCTCTTGGCCTGAGGGATTGGTTTCAGTTCCTGTTCAAATAAATAACACAGATGAGATGCGGTAGAGACAAAACAGTAATTATCCCGAAAGTGAGAGACTGGAGCAGGTAGAGCGGCCCACTGTTGTGTCTTTACATGTCTGGCACAGCTGGCATACTGTGCACATAAATAAACAGCGTTGGATTTAGCCTGCAAACCCCCCTGTGTTGGCATAAATACACTTTGACACTTTGATAATTACAATATATTTAAGAGTGATCCTACCATCAGCCTTAAACAAAACAGTTTCATATAGTTGTTGGTGCTTAAGTCAACATCACGTGTGTTTGTGTAGCATGGTACTACAAATACAGGCATGTTTCTGAGTATATGTGTAAACTTAGACTTAAGCCTAGCTCATGGTAGTCTCCTCACACAAAACCCCTCCACCCTGGTGGATATAACCAATACAACCAATGTTCAATGTTTTTGGTTTGCATATTAATATATGACATGAAACTACACCCCGTTCGTTCATCTCTATGGCTTGTGAGTCACTGTGGATGGATTATTATTGTACATGTAAAGACAAACCACACAATATTACAGCTTTTGTTGAACTTGACTTGAATGGCTGATGCTTTTCAGTGATGTGAAATATTCTGTCTTTATGTATGCATCACCTTTAAGGTCAGATAACAGCATGCCCAGTCATTGCTGGGATTGGCCGCCTGCCTGCTCTTCATTGTTGACTTCTTACTTTGAGCTCTGGGCTGGACGGTTTAGCTGTTTAGAGAAGATTTAGAGCTGTCACACACTGCACACAGTGGTTTTAAGTCTGTGGGGATTATGAAGAAGAGAAGTGAAAATTCCTGTTTTGGAGATGTGCTGAGGGTTAAGTTTCCCTGTGCACAAGTCCTGGTGGAAAAAGTCCCAGGAGGAGGTGGGGATCCCGGCTCAATCCAGAGGCTCAGAGTAAACACAGGAGTATTCAGTGACCCACATAGTGGTCTCCGGGATTCTTTTAGCCAGCTTGTGTTTCGCACTTGTGTCGCTCTCAATTGTGATGTTGCCACGCAACAATATAGCCCGCGCTTGCAGCAACAGTTCAGCATACCTGAGTGTTTTAAGTCATAAAGCCTGAGGATCATATGCTTAGTGGATACTGGTGACTAAGACTTACTCAAAGTGTCAGGGTGGTGTGTTATAGACGCTAATGGAATGGAGAACATGCGTGCAAGAAATGCACTTTATAGTCATTTCAGTCTTGCCAGTCGTAGTTGTCTATGTACTGTATGCTTCAACTTTTCAATAACAAGCCCAGTTTTCATATCTGATTGAGGTATTTACATGTCTTACAAAGCAGCTGCACTTGAGTGACAGAGTGCATGTTAACAGTGGCAGCACAGTGTCACTGTATGGTCTTAAACACTCAAAATGTCGACACCTTGTCCCAATCTGTTTTGTTGCTGTTTGTGTCATCACCTGATCCACAGAACATGTCTGACTGTTTTACTGGACATTAACATGCATATGTCATATAAAAAGTACACATAGCAGTAACATCATTTGTGGTTGTAGTTGTAAAACTAAAGTTGAAACTGAAGTTGAAGTTCTTTCCTTAATGTGATCACTGATGTGAAGAATTTCAAATACAGCCCACTCCTTTCAACTCCACTAATCCTGCAAAGTCTCATCCACCCATGAGAATATGTGGAGGTGATGCTGAGATGGGCCTGGCACATGCGGTACCCCTGGAGGTCGAGCAGAGTTTAGCCAAACCACACAGTAGCCTAGCCCCAGTCCTGGTCTCAGTCCCAGTCTGAGCTGTAGTCTCTGGTTTGGGGGCTGGTCCGGTGTCCCCTCCTCAGTAAAGGACATTAGGAGCAGTGGACCTACCCAGTATGAGCTCATGTGCTGCTCACATGTGTGCTCTGTCTGCCCCAGAGCAGCCAGCTGCTGCCTCTCATTATACCCCCTAATGGTCGGATCTGTTTCCTCTGACCTCATCCTCCTACAACAACACACCACCAGGCTCCTGCTGGCTGCACTTCAGCCTTTTAAAGCTGACTCTGCAGGACTCCAGTCAAAATAATCATATTTGAATATACTTGGACATACGCTGTAGTTACACCTGTGTGGTTAAATAAACAAATCTCATTTGGTTTAATATGGGAGTGGGTGATATTGAGCAATATCACAATATTTTTTGGAGACAATATTATCTCAATTCAACAAACATGATAAAACATGTCTTTAAATGTAGGCTTTTAGTTAACTTTTAGCGATCAGATAAATGGGAAATGCAACTCTTTTTGCAGCTTATAACAATATACTCAATATAAACATTTTGCATATCTTCAGAACAACATTGATGGTATTGTATTTTGATAATCTTCCCACCTCTAAATGCATTTTGATGAAATACTGGTAAATGTGCTTGTTACTGGCCCTTTCCACAGCTCCAAAGTGAATCTCTTCACCTGCTCAGGTTGTGTTAGTACCAGCATTAGTCTTTATTGAAGCAGGCGAGTTGCACATACCTGTGTTTGCTGCTGAGCAAACAGAAGCTGTTGTGTGCAGTGGAAAAAAGCCTGCAGTTGACTCTGTGGAATTGAATTTCAACTTGTGTGTCTTTGAGTGTGCCGCAGAGGGCCGTACACTCCGTCAACACATTGCATCACTCCTTTTCTTGGAGATACGTGATGGATAGGAGCAATAATGCCCCAGTCTAACCCTGATATTTGTCTTTATCATTAGCTCGGCTCTGGCCTGTTTGAAGTCCTGTCTAAAGGCCACGCTTGAACTATTTACGGACAAGCAGCCTCTCTCATCGGAGTGTCCGCAGTGCTCCTCTGTCCTGTGATGGTCCTGAATCTTTTATCACACAACCCCTGGTTTATTACTGAGCAATTTCACTGGTTAACTGCAAATCTCTGACCTGTCAATCTACCACGCCCATGAGATGAATGTCCTAAGAGGGATGTATAGAAAGCAGACCAAACAGAAGAGAAGTAAATCTGAGGTCATTATGGTGCGGGGAATACACACACGTAGCGCTGCACAATATGTCGCAATCAAAAGAAATCACAGTTTGAATTGGCTCTGTTTTGAAATCTTAGACTGCATTATTTTAGATAATAGAATGTGCTCAGCAAACAAAATACCATGTCTTCTTATAGAAAACTCTTACTGGATCTAAACATTTCCTGAGATTCAGTATGAGATTCTTGTATTAGTTTATCAGTTAATAGTTCAGTTTTCTCTCAAATATGAATGCTTCTGGAGTTGCACAAAACAGAATCCTTCTCTTTGAACATATATCAAAAATGAAGTCATTATTGCAATACTTGTCTGAAAATTGCAAATAGATTTTATTTTATTTTTTTCAAACTCACGAAGAATCACTGTCCCACTAATGATCCCAATGCATCTTAGTGACGTACTTCCTCGAATACTTGAGCACAGAGAATTGGGGAGGGTGTGGACCAGTTGCAAGCGAAAAACATTTAGTTACCAGGCGACCGAGCTTGGAGCGATTGTCGTTTAGACTTATGAAGAATGAAGGAGCATGAGTCAACTTCCCAGCTCTGGTTACGGGACGGTGTTTGGACATGGCGGCGAGGGACAAAGACACCCAAATGTCTCCACCTGTCCCGATTCGTCAAGGGCCCGCAGAACAATGGCCCCAGAAGCAGACCTCCCCAGGGGCGCCCATCACACCATATCACAGGGGTTTAGGGGCTCCTTGTTAGTTTTGGGATTGATCCAAGTCATTTACGTAGCATGTAATCTGAAGATGAGCTCATTACACTGTCTCATCACATGTCTGTCTGTGGCCGTGGGGTCCGGTGGCTTATGGTGCTAAGTCAGCATGCGAGTGAAGCTATAGTCCAAGAAGCGCAGAGTAGAATGACCTTTATTACAGTTTAAGTCATATTATTTGTTTAATACAGTTTTTGCATTCTGTCAGGCGCTGTGAATTAGTATATAGTGGAACTGTACAAATAATTATGCAACAACAACCCAATTTCCCAACATGATTTTTATGTATTTCTAGTCACTACTTATTTGGTACTAAAAAAAAGTTGATAAATAAAAGTTTAAATTAAATTATAGGAAGTAGCTCTAAAGAGGCATCTCTCTATGTCATGAATATACAAAATTCTATCCAAAACACAACAATCTACACACGAGGAACACATTTTATGACTATGCACAACCATTTAAGAAAATAAAGATGCTTGTTGACATTTCTATTTATTTGTTAAAACCATAGTATGCAACTTTTTTGGTGACAAAGAAAAATAAGCATGTTTCTTCATTATGGTTGTTTTTATTACACTGAAAAGCAAAGAAAATCATGCGTCGTTGCTGTGAGTGAGCTTGCATCTCCACAAACCTGACTATTATATGGCCAGGAGGAAAGCAATACAAGCCTTGGCCCATGTATGGTTGTTTGGTAACAGTTATAAAATTGGCTCTACATATGTCACATCTGCTACCCATGTCCAACCAGCACATAAAATATAAAACTTCACCAAAATTAACGAAACTAGTGAAACGTAACTAGCTAACTAACTACTATGTAATTAAAGACCCTATATTATGCTAATAATTCCTCATCAAAACCATACTGGAGTTGTGTTTTGGTTCATTCATATATTTTTAACACACAAACCCTGCATATTTAGGCTAAGTTCTTCTCTTAAACGGTCAGTTAACACTCTGTTCCACCTTGTGATGTCATGTGCTAATACATCCATACACCATCCAAACTCCATACACCTTCACTAGAATCATTTGGATATTGTCAACCCTGATATTGCCAATCTCCACTGAACTAAAGGTAAAAAAGTAGCTGTTAACTTCATAAAAAAACTACCACTTCATGACATCACAGGGTGGAACAAATCATTTTGAGGTTTTGGAGATGCAAACAAAACACACTCCAGGTATGTTTTTGATTAGGTAACAGCATAATAACATGACTTAAAGATTTGTGTCAGGTTTGTCTAATATAGAACCTTTAACCCTAACTACATTTCGATTAAATTTTTCGTCTAACCTGTCATATACACTTCTTTTTTACAAATGAGAGACACGTCATCCATGTTAAGTTGTGAAATGCCTCCTCAGATACGAGTGTTTAAATAAGAGGTTGCTGCTGATTACAGTGAGCATGCAGACCAGGTGGACCCACGTGTGTTGTACTGTAGTTTGTAAACGAGCTGGTAACACGTTCCTTCCGCTAAGCTTCTAAATAACAGTGCGTCGCCGAAGACAAGAGGCCTGTCAGCGTGGGATGATAATTATTAGTGAGAATAAGCGCCGCACCTGATACGTTGAGTTGTGGTTAGTGTTGGCGTTGGCTCGATATTTAAATACTGATTATGATACCACAATGATCATAAAAGCACATTTCTTTTATATGCAAAGAAAGTACAACCCACTATTCAACAAACTAAGTTGTTTCTGTAATATTACGAAGTACTTTTATACTTACGATATATATCCAGACTATTTCAATATTCTGAGGATCCAACTTTGTCCTAGATATGTCGTAGTTCATAACAAGTCATTTCTTTTGCGGTGTTATACGTACTCAAAATAGTATCTACTTTTGATACTAGCTGTAGTGTTTATCTGGGTATCTGCTTGTTTATTTACTTATTTTTGTGACAAGAGGAGAAGAGAGGAGAACCGGACTTTTGCTGTAGCTGGTCCCAGACTTTGGAATAGTCTTACTCTGGGTATTAGAACAGTCCAATCTTGAAATATTTCTAAATCTTTGTTGAAAACTCATTACAAGCTAAGCAGGACATTTGTATTGTATTGTTTTATCATGTTTTTGTATGTTTTATAATCAGGCACTTTATATTGCTTTTGTACAGCACTTTGGGCAGCTGCAGTTGTTTTTAAATGTGCTTTATAAATAAATTTGACTTGACGGCCTTACATATATTTTGTCATATTATTATTTTTTTTTTCCAGATGCTTGAACTAATTTTCTATTGCTGATGTATCTACTTGGTTATAACAGTTCTTTTGGATGCTCTTTGGACAACAGTAAAGAGTTGCATTACTTCTGGCTTTGTATATTTCACCCTCACCGGGCTCTGTCTAAATGCAAACTGACATGTGATTGGCAGCTTACAACTCCTGCTCTGTTCTCCTGTTTCCTTCTGCCTGTAGTGGTGCACTGGTACATGGACATGAGGTTGTCTCCTGGGCCATAGAGGTTCTGCTTATTGTCAGATACACCAAACTCAATTTTGCCCGTACTGACAACACAAGATAACAAGTCAGGTTTCCGCTTGCTGAAAATCTTGGTGGTAAATGAAAAAAAACAAAGCATGATGTATCGCATTACATGTGTCTGTCTTGCATTTATTCAATCACAGGTGTTTTATTGCTCAAAAATATCTCAAAAACATGGCTTCTTGCTGTGCGTGGGCTTGCCTCTCCACAGATCTGACTTGTGACTTGACCCGGTGCGTTGTATCCATAGACTGTGGACTAAGTGAGTGTGACATCACTCATAGCGTTCTGCTCCAGTCAAATGAAGCTCATCGAGGGTAGAGCAGTTATAGGGGCCAATTTGGAGCTGAATTCCATATTTGGAATTTCGACCACGAGTATCAAAGCAATGACCCAGTCTGGAGCGAGACTGTTGAAGGTAACGCTCCTTCCCACCCACACGTGGCAAGGCTGTCAATCAAACCTGTTGCTAATGCTAGCGGGTAGGACCTCTGGGAAAGAAAGTGATTTGTCTGTTATTAATGTTCATACCTTGATTTACGGACACCATAATCAAACAAAAATACCAGGATCATGTAGAGTGGGTAAATACAAACATTTTAAGACAAAGATGACGAGGCTCACTGCAGCAGTTACACAGAGTGGGTTTTTTCAATATAAAGTGAATTGGAGCCAGCGCCGATGGAGCCAGAAGCACACCCATGATCACTTCCTATTTGGAATGTAGCGGCTAGTGAGTTAGCTACGTCCATTTATATACACAGTCTATGATCATGTCACCTGGTCGTCTCCATGGAGATTGATAACTTTAATATCATGCTTTAGAACATTCTAGGCAAAGCAATAACATAAAGTATCATAAACAGTAGTGCAAATTTTAACCTCAGCTAAACCTGCTAGCCACAGCATTTCAAATAGGAATTGAGCATAGGCACACTTCTGGCTCCATCAACTCTGGCTCCAATTCACTTTATATTACAAAACTGTCACCCCTCTCGCCGTAAATGATGTTGCCAGGCTTGTCTTAAAATGTTCGTGTTAACCCTCTCTACATGATCCTGTTTTTTTTCTGTCGCTATTGTGTCCGTAACTCAAGATATCAATATTAAGAAGAGACAAATCAGCCTCCTTCTTTCCCCAAGGTCGTTCCCGCTAGCAGCAGGTTTGACAGTGTTGCTAAGCAGGGCAGGGGCGGTAACTTCATCAGCTTCACTCCGGATTGGCTCTTTGGTTGCTATGATACTCACGGACGGAATGGACAGTAATAGTAATTTTTGTGATATTTTATTATTGTATCCACTGTGAAGCGACTTTGAGTGTCCTGAAAAGCGCTATATAAATACAATTTATTATTATTATTATTATTATAGTATTCGATTTCTGACTTGTGCAGTTCATAACATTAAAATTATAATTATCCACATCCATAACTGTCAGCAACATTATTATCGTGATATTATTAATCACAATTATTTTGGCCGTGATTATCGCAAAACTTCATTTCAATATCGTTGCATGCCTAGTGGTAAAAAAAAAAATTCTTCCTAGGCACGCAGTACAGCTCCAGTGTTAATGACTAGCATCTCACCTCAGGTTTGCTTTTGTCAGAGTATATTTATCTATAAAAGTGATCTGAAGTGATTAGTTGTGAAAGGCTCTGATTTCACCCATGACTGACTTTGTGAGGTGACAATGAGCCACATTAATCTGTTTATAGAACCTGTCAGCCTTTTGTAGGGATCAAATGTATTGTGCTGTGCATGCCAGTCCAGTCTCTCTGTTGCTTAATACTTCTTTGAAATGACAGGTCTACAAAATGGACCAAGTTCTGTATTTTTCTTCTTGTGTGTAAGTTTCCAATATTCTTTCCAAACTCTGTGGGTACTTTTTTGTATGGTATGTTTTTATTTATACAGGGACAGTAAACATTGACCAAAAGGACAGATGCACCAGGTTATAGCAGAAAATGCTGACTGAAGTCTTTATTATTAAGTTCAACCAGGTGTGGTTGACCTGGTTGAACCACTCTTAGTTTAGCTGGTTTTATGAAAGGTTCTATATTATGGTAAATTGACTCTTGAGAACTTTAAGCCATGTTAGAATGCTGTTACCTCATTAAAAACATACCTGGAGCATACCTGTTTTGTTCACGCATGTTTGTGTGACCCTTTATTATTAATGTGTCTACATCTCCAAAGCTCAAAATGCTCTGTTCCACTTTGTGATGTCATCAAGTGGTAGTTTTCAATTTAACAGCTCCTTTCACATTTAGTTCAGTGGAAATTGGCAGTGAAGTACTTTCTGTATTACTACATGACATCACAAGGTGGAACAGTGTTTTCTGTTTGAGATGATAAGAGATAAGAACTCAGCCTAAATATGCAGGATTTGTGTGCTAAACATGTGGCTGAAACAAAACACAACTTTGGTTATTTTTTGTTAAGGAAACAACATTATAACAGATTAGAAAATAGCAGAATACAGACCCTTTAAACTTGCCTCGATGTGAATAGCTTTAGAATTATAGGTGTTAAGGTTTTCTAATATCTAATTAAATTTTTTTTAAAAGGTTCATACATTTAAACACATAGTTGTTTTTTTTGTTTTTTTTAAACCGTCAGTTATTTGACATTCACTGTTATTAGTTGATAACAGGATTGGCTACACTGGCACAACAGCACGTGCCAAACTGCAGCTGTAAAAATACATGTCTGACTTAGAGCCAGTACTGGTACATCGCGTGCTGGTTTACCGGGTTAGGTAATAGTCACCCTTCACTGCAAAGGAAAGTTTGTTTTCTGTTCAGTAATTTCTGTTACACAATGAAGATATCAAATATTTAAAGCAGACCTATTATGCAAAATTGATTTTTTAGAAGTTTTAACCATGTTATAGATATTTCCCCCACCATATACTCTCTCAAAGTTGTATTTGGAGTGGTTCGTGCATGTTTGACCAATCTTTAATTGCTTATTTTCAAGGCGCCATATTGCCGATCAATCTCTGTTTTTACTGCTACTGGTATACACCCACTGCTCTGTACATACTTTGTTCTCTAATTTTATTTTCTTAATCGGTGATATGTGCAGGATTAGGCAGTGTCGTGTTGTCATTTTGGTACAAATGAAAAAAGAAATTGTAGCTAGCCATTGGAGGTCCCGACTCTTGTTGTGATGACGTTTATGACGATGTCAGCTCCCACTGGGCACCGCAGTTTTCTAACACGGAAGAGAGCGGACTTGTTTCTTTTGTTAAGTCATTTTAGATTAATATTGATTTAAAATTTGCACATTTTAATATCATGATCCATGGATGTAGCAGACAAAAGCACAATAGGTCTTATTTAATACAATACAATATTATAGTTGACCAAGACTTTCATACATAATACATAATCAATTATAGTGTATTTAATAGCATGGATGTATGTATTTGTATTAGTATTATTCAACTGGACATTCAGGTCAACATTAAAATCAACCGTCCTCAGCACATATCCATCTCTTGTGTTGCTTCACGCTGTCAGATCTGTCGGAAAGTGCTGAGAAAGTTTCTTGAAGGGAAACTGCAACACCAGGAGACCAGCGCTGAAACTGCCAATGCTAACAGAGCAGCACGGGGCCGGTGACGTGGGCCAAGCACCAGCCAGCCTCCCCTCTGAAGGCTAAGGGCGCTGTCACTTTGAATGACTGCATGAATAGAGCTGGTCTCATTCAGAGCAGGAGCTGTTTTGACGGGTGCCCTAATGCCCCTCTCACACTGGGACAGCTCCGGTTCAGACCTGTGTGTTGGCAGAGGTAGAGGCACTTCTGCTTGTAAGGGATTTTTAAAAGGTTGGCCTCAGACTTTATGGATGTAGTCACTCAGTCATTTTTGTCCAACTAAAACTACTAAGGCTGCATCCACACTTTTAGCTTAGGTTGGGTTTGAGCTAGATGATGGTCTGGTATCGTATTGGGAAATATCAGAGGTTTTTCTTTTACTTTTTATGTTTTTGAACAGACTAATAAAATAAAAATTAACTAATAAACTAGTCTACTAACTAAAAATTGTGCTATATATAAATGCAATCATGCAACAAATGATGTAATATCCCGGACGAATACACTTGTGTTTTTATTTTTACGAAAATGAAAAGGTAATTAGGGAACTTTACCTAATTGTTTGAACCGTGCTATAATTTTATCATCATATTGACATTGGTAAATATCGACTACAGCTGAATACCAAATATCGGTATCGGTATCTGTTATAAACTTTTGTTCTTTGTGTTGTTTAATTCCGGGTTTAATCCCAGTCTTGATGTGGTGTTCGTGCAAGTGTGAACACGGCCTACTCCTAATACTTTTTGTCCAACTTGCTCTCTGTAGTTTTATTAGCTTTTTCTGTGACAAGTCATTATTAAACTAAAGTTGTTTGTACTAGTTTTCAGTTGGTGTCAAAACGAAACTGACAGTCTATATTTTATTGCATGGGAAAAATTTACTTGATTTGGCAAATTTTTATTTTGTTATTGTTGTAATTTTGCAGGATTTTTTTTGCAATACAGTATTTCTTTAAAATCTTTTTTTTTTCTGAACCGATCTATCATTCCTGACTGTTTTATAGTGACTAAATATAGCTCTCTACATTCATTAGGATTACAATTTTGATTTATGATGCAGCAGTGACTCATGGTTAATTGTAGTACGGCAGCGTCAGTGTTGTTTTTAGCTTGTTATGAAGTCGTTAATTAAACTCTCATAATGATCACCATGCACTTAAGTAATCGCTTGACTTTCCTAAACATGTTTTTTTTCAGTTAACACAGATGACAGGAAACATGATAAGAGGTTAGTCTAAGTTCTCAAAACAAAATAAAGATGTTTATAAAAAGACGATATCTGAAATTAATCGTCATTATAGCTGAAAAGTACACGTGTAAAATAATTATTGTGATTGTGGTATTTCGAAATGTTACACTGTGTAGAAACAGACCATATACAATACTATTACATAATCGTGCTGGTGATTGAAACTGACAGTAGTAACATGATACACAAGTACAGATGTAGACCTGCACAGTTACGTACAGTTACCAGCTTTTTCATGTCCAATACTGGCACTTTGACTAGTATCATGTTTATTTATGTATTTTCTTGTTATGTTATGTAACCATTACTTGCTCACTCACATGTTGAGTCATTCCGTCCAGTAAACCGTCTTTGGCCAAACCAATATCCAAGTACAGAGATTTTTAGAGAGATTATTTAGATTATAAGGATTTATATGGGACAGCAGCAGAAAATGAGAAGTTGGTGAGTGAGTTAGCTGAAGATTTGGTACTTTGGGTAAAACACAGATTAAAGTAATTTGTCTTTATATAAATACATTGTTTCGTAGTACTTTGTTGATTTTGTCTCAACTCCCGTGCAGGTGTAGTATTGTGCAGTGATGGATGAAGTAGTCCATGTTGCTACTTAAGTAACTACAGATACAAATGGAAAAGTTATT
Source organism: Periophthalmus magnuspinnatus (assembly GCF_009829125.3). Taxonomy (NCBI): domain Eukaryota; kingdom Metazoa; phylum Chordata; class Actinopteri; order Gobiiformes; family Gobiidae; genus Periophthalmus; species Periophthalmus magnuspinnatus. The sequence continues at coordinate 18,713,618 of NC_047134.1, forward strand.
TATGTAAAAGTATCACATGAAAAAATCTACTTAAGTAAAAGTATTTAAGTGTCTGTTTAGAAGATGTACTTTAAGAGTAAATAGTCAAAGTATTTCACATGTGTTAATATGTTACTGTAAATGTAGTGATATAGATTTTTAAAAAGACATACATATTTTAGTCAGCAGTAACAATACAAATCCATTTCTTAATTTTTCTTATGAATTTTGCGTATTTATTTTTGTTTGCTTAAATCCAAAGCTTGAACTCAAAAACTCAACCCCTCAAATCATATGAAAAGTACTTTTTACTTTTCAGTCCAGTTCAAAAATGTAGTAGAGTAGAAAGTACTGTACAGATACCTGCTCTCAAATGTAGTGAAGTAAAAGTAAAAAATCCACTGTAAAATGTACTTAAGTAAAGTACAGATACCTTAAAATTCTAGTACAAGTAGTAAAGTACTATACTTTACTACTTGTACTTCGTTACCTTCCACCACTGGTCTTGTGAGTGCAGTTTGGGTCAGATACATAGAGATACGTGATAGTTTTGAAATCTTTTGACTACAGCCCTAGTACAAATACCCAATACAGTACTTTTTTCTTTTTCTTTTGATAATCAATACTGATACATCTATACTTTTCACACACATGCAGACGTCATGTACAAAAGCAATGCCACGACTATAAATAGGGAAAGCATGTTGTAAGCTATGCAGTAATCGCAAATACATTGGACTTGTGGACATGTAGTAGCAAGTCATTTAATTAAACATAATCTCAAGCCGTGATGTTCTGTGGCGGGGGTTGACAGCATGAGAGGAGGAACAGGAAGCTGGGCACAAATACAAACAAAAACCACAGATAAGCCCGGTCTGCAGCACCGTGCCCTTGGTGTCGCTCACATAAAAGCCAGCCCACATGAAGGCCCTTACTCACGGCTTCCTCAGTCGCTCATGCTCCTGTCAAACACGATTCTGACGATGACCCTGTTTGTTTATTACAGCTTGTTCCCACTAGAATTTGAGATCAGATGTGGTGCACACTCTAAGAATGAAACGTTGTCCTAAGTTCTTTTGGATCACACTGTTAAGATGTGGATAAGATTTAGTTTTGAAGTCCAATTGTCAAGTCTACATTTTTTCAAGCGTGTAGAATGTTGAGTGTCGAGGTAAAAATGAAAACTGAGAGGGATTATTAAAAACAGAGTGCAGAGTCATTGGAAGTCAAGTCCTATCTCTGCTCTGTCTCCACATGGCTCTGTTCAAATGGCTCAGGGCTCAGCTGTACATTACTGCCATCTAATGGTGAGAAGGATGATAAACATTTATTCTGAAGACTACAGACACTGCACTCTGATTTCATATACAAAGCCACATAATTGTTCTACATGTTTGTACGTAGACCTGCCACGATGACAAATTTTGAAGTTCAATATATTGCTGAAGTAAATATAGACGATAAACGATAATACTGAAATTAATTTATGTCACTGACACGAGAGCAGATTTATATCACAAAAACTATTCTAAATTTACAGTATTGTTAAAATGAAACACATTTGCATCTGTAATGAGTCACTAATTCAACATTTTATGGCTTAAATCTTATCATACAGCCAAAAAAAAAAAAAAAAAAAAATCCCAGTAATCCAAAGAAAATGTACACAGGGCTATATGTGCCTCAAAGTTTATGTTGAGTTTGCATGTTCTGCCTGTGTGGGAGTCTTTTTCCTCTGGGCACTGCAGTTACCAGTGGTGGAATCTAACAAAGTAAAAGTACTGTACTTAAGTAAAATTTTTATCTGTACTTTACTTTATACTTTTTCTTCACTTACTTCATTTGAGAACAAGTATCTGTACTTTCTACTTCACTACAGTTCTCAGCCAGACTTCCTTCTGTTGATCAAAATTCCACACAGATTTTGATCAAAATCACTACATTTCAAGGCTTATAAGACCTCAAAATATGCACAAAATACTTTTTAACTCTTTAAAACAGGTACTTTTACTTAAGGAGATTTTTTTTTCTTGTGATATTTTCACTTAAGACTTTTTTTTTTTTTTTTTGTAACAAACTGAGTAGTACTTCTAATACTGCCGGTTACCCCCCTCAACCTGAAACATGCCAGCTGGGTACTCTTGTCCATGAACCAGGGCTGAGCAATAGACCAAATTTGAATTGAGGTTGTGACTCAGTCATGTCTAATTGTCAATGAGCAGCTGAAAGAGCCAATCCTCTGAGTAAAAGCATGTGGTCTGGAGCAGAGTTTGCAGGAAGAACATAATATTTGTGTAAAATGGCACTGATTTCAAATCTGAATTGTTTTTGTTCAAGAAATGAATATTGAAAGGCACATTATATTTTGTTTTATAGAAGAAAAATATAAAATCAAACAAAAAATCAATGTAAGAAAAAGTATTTGTTTTCCTTTTTCCCCCATATTGCCCAGCCCCACCATGAATCTATGTCAAGAGCTGGATATGTGTCCCTGGCCACTGTGCTCATGGATCCAAGAACATTCAGGGATGATAAAGTAACACAGCACAGTTACATTTTATAATAGTCCATATTTGCCTAGTAATTTCTCTAGTCTAACCCTCTATTAGTGATATATAACAGAGTATGCATGTTATAGAGGGATAGCTCAAACATTAAAGCAAACTATTATGCAACATTTTCAGAGCTTTTAACCACATTATAGTTGTTTCTCCTTCTCATTTACTCTCTCAAAGTTGTATTTGGAGTGATTCATGAAGAGATGTGTGAACAATCTTAAATTCCTTATTTTCAACACGCATATTCCCGATCAATCCTTGTTTTCACTGCCACCGGGATACGCCCACTACTCCGTACTTACTTCATTCTTCAATTTTATTTTGTTAATCAGTGATCATGATTTGGCAGCATCATGTAGTCATTTTAACAAAAAAATCCACTACTCGCTAGTGTGATGTGCAACTATCCATAGGGCGGGCCGACAACTTCACGGCTCTTTGTTGTGATGATGTTTATAGCGATGTCGGCTCCCATTGGGCACTGCAGTTTTCTAACTCAAAAGTCAGCGAAGCCTTTTATTAAGTTGTTTTAGATACATATTGGGATTTAAAATGTCCAAATTATAACATAATGGTCCACGGGTGTCATAGATTATAACAATATAGCACACACGAGCACAATAGGTCTTCATTAAACTTAAATTGTAGGTCAAATCCTAGTGCTTTTTATATATTCATTCTAACATCTGTCTCCAGCCGTGTATTGTAAGTTTTTCATACTGACCTGTGTGCTTATCCTTTATATAGACACCTGTCTTGTAACAATTTCAAATCATGGGTCACTTCAGGCTTATCACATGGCGTTGAACCTTGTCTTTTGTACTTGGGACTTACAGGCTTTAAGTGCCTTTGTACCTTAATTACATGTATCAAGAATACAACAATGCCTGCAGCTGGCTCGTGGCTATGTGTACAGTGCCATAACTCATAAACATTACATTATCACAAAAGCCCGCGCACAATAGCCAATAGAGAAAAGAGTATCGTTTTCACAAGCACTGGTCAAACAGTAAATGTAAGGAAATCCTGGCAGGCGAGGATAAACACACACTTAAAACCACATGGATACAGTGTATATCGCCACGGCAACAATTCACCTGCCGCCATCTCTCAGCACGCCCATTCACCACCGCGCCGCGTCTTTTCTACCCGCGCAAATCGACGTGTCATCGCTTGAGTTTATTGATCAAACTTCAGGTGCAAAGTGGAACCTACGCCAGACACCTTACCTACCTTTTTTTTTTTTTTTTTGCCTAACTTGTGTTTTAAAGACCTGTAGTTTGTTCAGTGAAGTCTTTGGAGTCCATTTTGGGTAAACACCAGGTGAATAGGGCGCACCACAAAACATGTTTTAACTGTAGCTTTCTGCTTTTCAGTGGTGCACAAACACGAGGCTAATGTGATCCTAGCTAACCCCGGAGCCCGCGCTGGTCAGACGAGTATGGCCCGCTGACAGCTCCTGTTAGGACCCCATTGTGCGGACGCGGCGATGGAAGACAAGAGGAGAACTGGTTAAAAGCACAAAGGAGCACGGTATACACGGCTTTATCTCTCCCTCTCACCACAGCTGCCTGCTCGGGTGGCTGCAGCTCCCTTAGATAAATGGGCTTCCCCGGGCCTGTGAGCAGTAGTCGTAGTCTAAAAGGAGATGGTGCCTGGTGGGATGTTGGTGGGGCAGAGGCGTGTGAGGGAGGGGGGGTCCTGAACCAAAGACAGGTGCAGGCCAAGATATGAGCGACCCTTAATGGCGCTGACAGATGAGTGGGTCTGCTTCTGCCTGTGAATGGAGCTGCGACGGCTCTGAGGGATGTTGCCTATATATGTCATGTCATTCAAGTTCAAAGCTAAAATCGAAATAATATATTCAGAGATGGGACGAGTTGCAAGAGGAGTAGGACTAAAGACGTAGTATAAGTAGTAAAAACAAACAAACAAGAAAAGCATATTTTTTTGTACTGATGTATTCAGACCTGACAAAATTGAAAACATAGAACTTTTGCATTTCCATCCAGGTAACCACATGATAATATGAATCTGAAATGAAGAAAAAATTGTCATATATTCATTTCAACATAAAACGTTGCCCCCAATGGATAAAGTTTAAATATATTCATAGGATTTTAATGTTTTTTATACAGCGAGAGCCCAATGAAAGTGCTCAGACTCTCCTTTTTATGGGCACCTTTTCAAATACGTATTTTTATGTTTTGTTTGTATTTTTTCTGTAAGTCCATTTAAAATATTAAAAACAGGTGCAGGTGAGAGAATAAAAGTTTCATAGAGTATCTTTAAAACACTGCAAAAAATGTGCTTAAAATCATTTGTTTGGGGGTAAGAATTTTTTTGGTCATAGAATTAATTTATGCAAAAACAAACAAAAATGTAAGGCATTTTCAACACGAAAACTCAAAAATACTATGTTACAAAAATGTATTAAACTCAACACAACTGAAGCGAAGGGTTACAAAAGTTAGAAAAGTGTGTTACCTGTGTGTTACCTAATTTGCATTTGTGGCACCAACATATCCAGTTTGGTGTGTCCTTGAAATATATTACATTTTTGGGAAGCAAAATAGCCAAAAGTCCTTTTTCCCAGAAGTTCTAGTGTCACTACTATTATCCAATCATGTGATCTTATATTAATTGTTCTCATATCAATGAATAACAAGCAAATGAGATATTCAGATATTCATACATTTCATACAGTGTTGTTCTTCTCTAACATACACACTTTGATCTGATTTTGTAAACTTTGCTAAAAACAGTTTATTCGAAAGTGCTCACTGATGTCAGGAAAATCTACTACTTTACAGGCACTTAACGTTATCTTTAAAATTCACATAACAAACAGCTCTCCTCATCGTAACTGCGTGTTCTTTTAACATTGCTACTTTATCCCGTTATCAGACCCCGCCTCCCCGTTCGTCCTTCCATGTAATACTTTGTACCAAACCAGGCTCACTTCACATCCTGTTTAGGCGACACAATCAGACCGCTCGTATTAAAAATGCTGGAGGTTGCTGAGGTCACTAAGACAAAGGACTTTATGATGGGGGTGGAAGCTCGCCACGACGGGGATGACAGACGCCGCGATGCGATTGGCCCATTCCTACGCGGATGGGATTCGCTGTCAACAAGTCCCAATTAGCCCAATCACTGTGGAAGGAAATGCCATAGAAAGGAGACTTTGTTAGTGCCACTGTTTGTAAAGCTGGGGGCAAAAACAAAGCAGTTCTCACCCCTCGCAGATGCTATAGGGACAAATGAACAGAATAGTGTAGTTTTGTTGACAGTACATGTTGCGGTCTTCGTGATTGCGTTGATGTAAATATCAGTTTACATTGTGTTTTTCAATGAGACTGAGTGACCGGAGTAATTTCACCGCACAAATTTGTCAGCAACTTTTGAGATTGGACACAAATGAAGGCAAAATATAACTCCGTGTATGGCACTGAGTGTTTATACGAGGCAATCTATCCTTTGTGAGACTGGTGGCTTCTATTTTATTACACTGAAAAAATATATACTGCCACCTTTAGGCAATGAAGTAAGATAAATGTGCGCTGTGTAACTTTTGGTGTGGTATGCCACCCGCTGGTCTCCATGGAGATGTAATTTCTGCATTAAAGGGCTCATATTATGCCATTTTCTTATCTATGTTATAATGTTGTTTCCTCATCACAAACATACCTGGAGTTGTGTTTTGTTTCCCCCACACATGTTTAACACGCAAATCCTGCATGTTTAAGCTGAGTTCTTCTCTAAAACAGAAAACCAGATCCACCTTGTGATGTCATGTGGTAATACAGGAAGTGCTCCACTGTGCTTTTAAACTCCATACACCTTCACTAGACTCATTTAGATAAGTTCAGCTCTGGAATTGCCTATCGTTGCTGAACTAAAGGTAAAACGGTAACCATTAACTTGAAAACTACTGCTTCATGACATTACAAGGTGGAACAGAGCATTTTGAGCTTTGGAGATATAGACAGACTAATAATAAATGATTAGTCAAACATGCAAGAATGAAACAAAAGACAACTAAAGATATGTTTTTTGATGAGGTAACAACATTCTAACATGGCTTAAAACTCACAAGAGACAATTTTGCATAATATAGAACGTTTAAACTTGTCTATCTCCATGGAGACAAGTGGGTCATGGCATAAGGACAAATACCAGGTCAGATCTGTGAAGAAGTGATCCCCCTTCCCCCTCATTCCAACCAGAATAGTTCCATTTTGCACATTTTGAGTGAACTCTGAAGTAACATCAGAATTATATATGTTTTCTTTTTGTATCTGGGCATAGCTCTTTTAAATGAAATAATGAATCTGTTTCATTACACCACATAGATTCTAACGATATAGTGTATGACCGCCATTAACTATTAGGACAAAACAACCTGTCAATGCAATATCCAATGTCTATAATTGATCGGCCATCGACATAATTGTGTTTAATTAACTCGTATCACATAAACCAGGTAATGACTCTGGGGTCTTCGTCTAACTAAGCTATCAGGCAGGACGCAGTGAGTGATGGGACATTGACCTTTGCCCTGAGGAAGTGGCTGAGATAGAAAGACACTGGGCTCTGATTCATGGGTGAAAATCAACTCCTGATGAAGAGGGGACAGAAGTGAGGATGGACAGGTAATTGGGACGGCGGGGACATCTTTTTAACCTGCGTATTAGACAAATTAGATGGGTGTTCCCTCTGCTAATGACCAGGGCTAGGTCATATTCCTTAATAGTTCTTAGACGAGACTTGGTGTAGAGGGTCTGCCATTTTAAAATAGCTTTTATTGATTTATTTATTTTTGGCGCAGCAAAATATGTACTGTTTTGATAATGGTAAGATTAAATTTTTTGTATATTCCTTTATATATTGACAAGGAATTACATTTGAATTAATTATAACTTATTTTTCCAGTGTTGCCCAATAAGCTTCAGTGATTTTTGCTTAACTTTAAATCCCGTGTATATACTTTATGAGCGTCCTACGTAAACACTATTGTATTACAAAGAGCCTGTCAGTGGCTGCGTCACTGTAAGGATACACTTTTAGGTTATTTTAAAGTTTACATCTAAGGCTTCTGGAGATGGCACTTCTCAAATCGCTTCGTCAAAGGGATGACACTGAAGAATCTGAGATCAAAGACGCACACATCAAACACACTGCATACATGGATATAGGCCTAAATCACTGTTGCTACTATACACAAGCGTAAAGGTATTGTTTCTGGATGTATTTTAGGAACATGGAAGGTGTTGACGATCTTTATGCATAAGTTCTGGCATAGAAGCAACAGTAGAAGTAAAGCTGCAATTGTTGTATTTGTGGTAGTTGTATTAGTGAATGTTTGGTTCTGCTTTCTTCTATGTGTATGTTGATTGTACTTTTGTCATTTCTAAATCATTAATCTTGAGGAATCTTTAGTTTTAGCAGAGCACCCATTCTTTTCCGTCTTAGTAGGAGCAGTGTTATTTTCATTGTTCTGTGACTCGGATACCTTGCGTTTGTTCAGTTACAGGTGTTATTGATATTATTTTTATTTAGCAGCTTCACAGATATCTCCATGGAAACAAGCAGGTTGTATCTTTAAAGGCGATATATTACCAAAAACTGACTCTTGTGAGCTTTAAGGAGGTTAGAAATGTTGTTACCGCCTCAGAAACATACCTGAAGTTGTGTTTTGTTTCATTCCCCCATGTTTGAATAACACTTTATTATTAGTCTGTACATCTCCAAAGCTCAAAATGCTCTGTTCAACCTTGTAAAACTTTTCAAGTTAACAGATCCTTTTACCTTTAGTTCAGTGGAGATTGGCAATTCCAGGGATTAAATTACCCAAATGATTCTAATGAAGGTGTATGGAGTTTAAAAACACAGTGGAGCACTTCCTGTATTACCACTTGACATCACAAGGTGGAACAGAGTGTTTTCCGTTTGGGAGGAGAACCTAAATATGTAGGATCTGTGCGTTAAACGTGTGTATGAAACAAAACACAACTCCAGGTATGTTTTTGACGAGGAAACAACATTATAACTTATATCAGAAAACAACATAATACGGGCCCTTTAAATAAATGTCTTAGTTGTTTTTTTGACTTTAACAGTAAGAGTTATGACCTTGGCTTTGGTTAAATTCAGGATAGTAATCAAAAACAGCACATTTGATTTAATATATTTTAGATTTTTAGTTCAATTTACTTACTTATTAAACTCTTTTACCGTTGTCTAAAGTACAGAAAGTTGACTTGATGTAGTCCTAAACACTTATTCCCCAGTTAGAGACTTGGATGCGTCACAAATATTTGACACTACAAATTTCCAAAGTTTGAACATATAGTTTATGGTCCAACACAAGCGCCCTGTCAATCAAACAGTGTAACCACTTTTCTCTGTCCTGACACCGAGGGAGCTCCCTGCAGCTCTTCTGTCTACAGCTCTGTCAGAACTAAATAGGATGATGCTAGTTGGCAGTGAAAAGTCCACACAGCTCTATGAAGCAGCGGGAGTCTCGTCCTACACCGCCAGCTCTTCACACAGGCAGGTTTTGGATGCGGCCCGTTAACTGTCTGCTGCTGTAAACGTCACACCTCCACACTTTAATAAGTCCCAATGCGCAGTTAAACCAGCAGCTCCTGTTATTCTTACAGCCCTTATATTGGCTAACCACAGCGCAGCGGGATAGCACAAAGCACGCTAACACTTAGATACATGCTGAGAAATACTGTGCTGTAAAAGTCGTGAATCAATTTAAAATGAGTAGTGATGTTTTGTGTACGAACTCTGGTGTTATACTGGTATTGGGAAGAAATATTAAAGTTATAGAGCTCAGAATTGCATCGTCATACGTCATAAAATTCAGGTAGCCTAAGGTTAAACCGATAGAGATTTAAAGTTAGTGTTCATTTCAAAGTATTCAGACGCTTCTGTTAAAAGTTATCACGAGGAATTCGCAGGAGACACCAATAAAGTCTGGGCATTTGCAGACAAGAGCGCTACGAGGGATCAAGTTACACAGAAGAGAGGAGGCAGAGTAAAGCAGGGAGCTCAATGTTAGCGCAGAGGCGAAAAACAGTCAACCTCATTTTCATCAAAGGGATGGTTTTAATTAAATGCTTGAAATAGGCTTAATTCTATTGCACAGTAGTTGCACAACATTTTTAATTATGCAGAAAATATCACAATGTCACTATATAACTAGGGCAGTATTTGGAAATTATAGCTATATCGGAAAATCGGCTTTTTAGAGCTTTTAACCATGTAATAGTAGTTTCTCCTTCTCATTTCCCTTCTCCAAGTTGTTTTTGGAGTGATTCGCTTATTTTCAAGATGCCATATTGCGATCAATCCCCTTTTTCACTGCCACCGATATACACCCACTGCTCTGTACTTACTTCATTCTCCAGTTTTATTTTCATAATCTGTGATATGTGGCGGATTCCACAGGGTCGCGTTATTATTTTGGTTCAAATGAAAAAACTGCTACTCGCTAGTGTGATGTGCTGTTGTGCGTAGGAGGGGCCAATAGCTACACGGCTCTTTGTTGTGATGATGCTTAGGATGACGTCTTGGGCTCCCATTGGGCTCCGCTGTTTTCTAATGTGGAAGTCAGTCAGTTTCTTTTTCTTTCTTTTTTTAAGTTGTTTTAGATGAATATTGCGATTTAAAATGTGCAAATAATAACATAATGATCTACAGGTGTTATAGATTATAATTATATAGCAGGCTCAAGTACAATATGTGTTCTTGAACTTGATTAGTGACAGTAATAAATATATTTACCAGTAATTACCCAGTGGCTTATTGGGTTTTTCACAGCTCCTTTAACGTTTTAACATTGTTTTGGCTAATGCATCTCTAGAAAGATTCTGCACAGCTGCTACAACAGTGGTGAATTTTGTCAAAAACTGTTGCTTTTACACATTCGATCCCGAACTTTATTGAATTTAAGGCCCTGGCAGTGAGCTGGAAGTTGCTGTACCTCACTAAGGACTCCTTGGCTTGTGTTACTGTAAATTATGTACGTAAGGAATAGTCTTTTTCTGTCGTTCAGTGATCTGCCCGTTCCTACTCTTACCAGATAAGAAGATGCTAAGAAATCCTATGTTAAACAACTTCAAGAAAGGTGAGAATGGGCGTAAATCAGGTATTAACATCTACCATTAGTGTCATTTATAAGGTCATAAAATGTATTGAATTTACCTGAAAACCCTAGAGATTCCTCTGTATGTTGGAAATTGTAACAGTCTGTGCTATTATTTTAATGTATTCCTCAAATGATTAAAACCCCCTGAGAGTGTTAATGTGTAATTTATGTTCCAGTAAAAGCCACAGAGAGTAAGAGTTACGGCCTGTGAACTGTTTGTGTTGGGTTCTCTATAAAAACCATGGTCCTGTCAGCTCCAGTGGGCTGTGGCTTTATAGTGAACAGGTTTAATGCCAGTCTGAGGGTCAGCTGCTGTCCATATGGAGAGCTCTGTTTAAGGGGGAAAAAGTTGAAGTATTCGTTTATTCATATTGTGTTTATGCTTATTATGGGAATTGTATAATCACAGGCACTGCAGTATGCAACTTTTCTGGTGGCTATTCCACACCAAAATGCCTCCATGGAGATGTTATTGTCTTGTCAGGAATGTTCTACAGTATGGCATTAAACTTGACCGTGATGCATTTATTCATTTCCAGTTTTTTATACAAAGGACTTAGAAATACATATTATTACTAGATCAGAAAAGTTACATTGTGCATAGTTGTTTTTGTCAAATATCCCTCTGGAAAAAGTCCCTCCAGCTTTTGAACTGGCACAATTTAGTTCCAACATGGCTTAATCAAATCATTTTCTCAAAGCAAAACAAAACGAAACCAACCACTCTAGAAGTAGTAATCTTTCCAGTCAATACCTGTCATGCTTTTGGCTATACATTGAATGAGAGCTAATAATGGTGGTTCATTTCCGTTGGCCACCCACACATGTGTACTATAAATAGTCATTTATAAGCCCTTACTGAAATATAAGGCCTTGTGGTTTAAAGTAGTCCCCACACACCACGTGTTCACCCTCTGTATCCAGACACCTCCTGAAGCCAGCGTCAACATGATTAACACTATAAACCACATGGTATTCTCATTAAACCAATCCCCCCATGCAAAGTCTATCAGTTCACCACAAAATCTTAATCACCAACGTTGCGGTAATCCAACTCCAGAAGTGAAATATGGGCTTTGGACTTAGCGGCATGAAAAGCTCTGGCGTGTTTTAGCTAGTTCCCAGGCTGTTTTTAGATGTGTTATGGTTGTGGGCATCCTTCATAATGCCAAGGTCGTGGCTTCTAGATGGCTTTTCCACTATTAGACCTCATTATGGCTCATTAGAACCCCAGCTGCTTGTCTCTTCACCCCTCCGTTCATGCCCGCACACACATAATCGCACACATACACAACAAATACACATACAGCAGCCCCTTGTCAGATCCAGCCCACCGGAGCCAAATGCTAAATAGCAGCAACTGTGTGTTCCTAGAATCTGCTGTTTGGTAAAGTGAGAAGGCTGGGAGTATGGGACAGAGCAGGTGGGTCCATTTCAAGTCCCCACGGTACCTTCAGTGTCCAATCCGTAGTCCGAGATGCTAGCCGTTGTCGGGAAAACAAGTTCATCAACAGCTTCTGACATGCTAGTCCTGGGACGGGGGGAAGTGGAAACCGAGAGGGACCTTGTACTTTTAGCATAGGGTTTAAATGGACATCCCAGACACATCGATCCATATTCATTTGTGTTTTATCATAGTCTGAATGTAACTGTCTTGAGATTTATAAAGCCATGTTTATTGTTTCATGATCTCACAGTGGTAAAAATGAAATGATTGAAGAGAATAACATGGAGCAATTATTTGTCCTTACCAGACCTCTTAAAATGGAGTATCCTGAGGTATTATGTCACACCATTTCCTATCCAGACACCTCAGTCATCTTCATTTGCTTTTCATCATTAAGTGCATGTAATTAATGTACAGTTTATGGATTTTATATCACAGTTTCTTCCAACGGACTTGGCTGCAATGCACTGCTTTATCATATGATGCAATCATAAGTTCATCTTAATGTATCTTAGAAATCGAGTTTCCCATGGACGATGCCTGTACCAGTGGTCGACAAGCTCTGCCAGTGTTTTTGTGCCGAAATGTAGGGCAGATTTTGACTATTTTCCACAAATTATGTTATTTAAATTTACTATGACCTCACATCTTTTTTTCTTTTTTTTTACCACAAACTTATAAGAGAGCAGTGTGGTCATGTTTTAAACAGTTATCTCTATGGATTCTTTAGGCAGCTGCTCAGCCAAAATAAAATGTCCTGTGCTGGAGATTTAAGGCTGATACTATTTTCTACACTCACTTTCAGTTAATAATAAAATAATATTATACAGGGGATTGACTGCCCCTTTATTTTCTTAAGCTGCTTGAACGTGAGCCCAACTACCTTTAACTTTTAATTTAAAAAACATGAAAATACAACATTACACAAATTATAAAGTGTAAGTTTAATTACAGAAATATTATACATTAAAGGTACATATTTTGGAACATTCTGGAGATGGATACCATATTTTGGAATATTATAGCAAAAATTACATTAAATAAGAGTCAGGCTTGTGGAGATGCAAGCACACTCACAGTAAGAATACATGTTTTTCTATTTTTTTTTTATTTATTTATTTTTTCCTTCAGTGCAATAAACAAAATCAGATTATGAAAAAAAAAAGGGTTTATCTTTGTCTATTTTCTGACAGAACGTTACATACTGTGGTGTGTGTTAAATCTGCAAGAAAAATATATGTCTTGATTGTACCTTAGAATGTGATATTTTATATATAAAAAAACAAACAAAAAACATAAAATCATGCAAAATATATCGTACCAGTAAAATGTCTGTTAGTTTAATGGCACAGACCGATAACATCAATCATGCACACATAATACTAACAATAGTTTTGTTTTGCATTTCGTCTACAATTCATCATTCCCAAACATGTGCAGAGAAATCCTACCTATAGTTCACACTGGACCACCGAAATCTCATCCTCTGCTCTTTTGTGCACAACACTGTCTGGCAAGTGTCCTGGTGTTAGTGTTGCGAGAGGGCCATGTACGAGGGTGTCATCTTCTCCATGTGCACATTGTGTATAGATTAATATCACCGTGACATGGGGGCAGTATTGTACATGTGTGTTCCCTCTCCACACCCGTCACTGTGCGCAATGAGATACAGGGCCACACTATTTACTAGCTCACAATGCTGCTGTCAGGATGCAGAGATTGATGAAGGCATTTTGTAGCTGGGAGGCTGTGCTGGTTTTCTGTGCACAGGCTAACCTCAGGCCACAGAGCAGTTCATAACTCCATGTAAACTGTCACAGGTAATCTGATTAGATAGAATGAGACTGATATGAAAGCAGCACAGTGAAAATTGGAATGTTGTGTTGGATCGGAGATAAGGTACATCTTCTATTTAAGTTGGTCTTTGCTCATATAGGGCTGTCACAACAAATACATGCAGATATTTGTGTGAGGCTGTGATATTGGTTTAGCGAACTATTCCCTTTTTGTTTATCTACCTCACAAAGTCACAAAAGGTTCACACGCACACCAAAATATCATTAATATCTGAATTCTAGAGCGTTTGTCCACTGATCTGAAAGTTGGCGGTTCGAATCCCGCTCTCGACGTAAACATCATTGGTTGAGTGATCAGATCCACTGACCCACAGGTTGGCGGTGCAATTCCAGCTCTCACAGATGCTGCGTCCGGTGGGTTAAGCGTCTTGCTGTTGGCAAGACGCTTAACCCACCTCACCCCTAGTGTTTGAATGTGCGTGTGACCATTTGCAATCAGATTGTGCATGCAACTGCAGCCGGTGTCCAGGTATCTTGGCAAATATGGGTGAATGGAGTTGTAAAAAGTGAGAGAAACTATTTTGTATTTCATGCTCACACCCATAGGACTTGGTTTAGTTCAGTGGTAAAGGCTAATCAGGCTTCGAGGTCACCCTAGTTCAGTAGCACCTTTGTTGTAGGTCTTGTTGCTGATGGACTAAAACCAAAAGATCATGTCAAACGATAAATATAAATATCCTGCTTTGGAAATGTTTAAAACAGACATGGCATAAAACTGTGGAACATTCCAGGCAAAGCAGTAATGTCTCCATATTGACCAGCAGTTTGCGTCATACATATTTAAACTGCATTCATAAAGCGTACATTTGATCTTCAAAAACAAAAAAGCAGTAATCATAAAGATAATGAATGATGTCTGAAAATGTAAGGACGTTTTTAGTGTTCTGGTGAGGTAACGCTGGTGGAATGCATTGATTTGATTTTCCCTCTGCACAAAGGAGTTCTTCTTGGTTACAGTTCATACTAAAGCTGAACCAGAGGAAGTGACCAGCTATATGATAGCTTGTTAGTACATGACCATACATCATAGGTGTTCATTCCCAGGAGGAGGCCAGACAATGCCAGGCATACGGTGAACTTTATCCCCTTCTGTTGAACTAGGCCCCGGGTGGTAATGTAAGATGCTGTTGGTCCCATTAGACACACAATGGTTCATATTTTGCTGTCAGTGTCAACACCTCGGATGAAGGATGGCAATTTATCAAAAGAATGGATCACATGCAAGTTGGGACAATAGCCTGGTCTTGTACACACTCGAGGGACTATGTTAAAAAGGGAGGAAACTAGTGATAGTGGTTTAAAGTAGTGCTGTCACAAAGGGTGGGAGAAGTATCAAAAGTGTTGTTTTAGAGATGTGCAAATTAGAATACTGAGCATTTGTTCTATAAGGATAATACTAATAATGCAGTGATGATGACTCACCCCCATAGTCACGTTTCAAAAAATTCAAACCTGATTTGAAACTTGCTCCATATAGTTTCAATACCATAATGAAAAAACACAAATTTCAACATATGGTAAACTCATAAGCATCATTTTATACAATATGTTTTTTTGTTGGTTTTTTGTTGGGGTTTTTTCTGCCCCGAAGGCTCTATTGAACAGGACGCCTATAGGGTGAAATAGGGATAGAGACACTACAAAGAGTAGTGGCCAGAATGCAAACTCACAGCATTGAGGTAGTACCAACCACTATGAGCAATGCCTTCAACCACTACACAACCAGCCAAATTGTCTGGCACAATTTTAGACTTTGAAGACTGCTAGACTAGGATTCAGATTTTACTACCGTATTTGAAGTGACTTCTTAAAAGATCATGTGATGCTACTGCCTCTCTTATGTGCTATCGTTTGACTGTGAGGTCTATTTGCTGAGACACACTGTGTTGAGAGTCTGGCAACAGCAAGTGCCAGGTCTTGTGACAAGAGGCAATAGCAGTGTCATTGATATTTCTTATCTTTCAGGAGTGTGTTGAAAAGCACTTCACAACTCCAGCAAAGAGTCTGTATTCTATATTTTATGTACTATACTAAGACTTGAACTGCTATGATATTCTAACAGGGTATCAGGAAATAAATACCCAATCAATACTTTGCAAGATTTATGCACCAATTTTTGATACTGTAAAAATAATAATTGAATTTGGACAGTACCTTCATTAAAGTATTTGACAGTGGTATAGACCAGGCATGTCCAAACTGTGGCCCGGGGGCCAAATGCGGCCCTCAGACCAGTTTTTCTTGGCCTCAAGCTTCCAGGTGAATTGGCCCATATTACCTTAAACTGCAGTTTTTACTGTACATTTCTGAAAATCTACTTCAAGCCCATATCAAATATTTAATGTGCCCCACTGAGGTTGTAAGTATGAATAAAGATCTAGTAGTTCAGTCTAACTTGTAATAATAATGCAGATTTGAAGTATTCACTGTATTGGTGACTAGTCTATAGCCCTCAATCGGTAGACCCCAAAATTCCCCCAAAGATTCCCAAAATAACTCGGGACTCCACTGTTAAATCACATTAATCTGAGGTAAAAAAGCATGTTAAATGAAATTTTGTATTGTTTATTTGAATTGTTTTGTTGTGTGATATGACCCAATGTAACTGTTGTCCATTTATGATCAGATTAAATACAGTGTCATCATGTTTGTTAAATTAAATCCTGAAATCATCTCTCAACAGCCAGCTTAGTGCCCTCCCCAGTTTGACAACAACTGATCGAGAAAACCTCCTTATTGACTGACTATTGATGAAATACTCTACTTTATTTGGTTGATAGTTGAACGGGAATCCACAACAGTCCTATCTCACAGCTGTACAACTCACAGATTTTTTTTTCTTGGTTCATATTCCAATAGTCATAGTGTCACTTGAGTTTGTGCATGTTGTATTGTCTTACTAACAAACCTACAAAACCATGCAATATTGTCTTATATTGACATGTGTATGGCTTTGTGTTAAGTGCAAGTGTTCTCGAATATCCCTACCTCCCTGTGTGAGTGTGTGTGTGCGTGTGTGTGTGTGTGTGTGTGTGTGTGTGTGTGCGAATAGTGTTTCTTGGAGCCGGAGGTGTGACATGTCTATCGGGCCCCATACATCAGGCCCGCTGTGGCATAGGCCTGTGTAATTATCACGTCTCAATGGGACTCTGTGTTGTTTGTGCCCAGGGTGAGATGCTTATCGGCCCTTGTCAGCAGCACCTGGATGGATGAGGCTCCTCCTCCCCTCACCTGCCACAGACTGAAGCACTACTGCGCCGGGGGACTGCTAACAGCGCCATAAATGTCCAAACAAAACAACACTGCAGAGTAAGATAAGTGAAGCACATTTAGAGACTTGAGTAATGACTATTTCATTTCAGATTTATAGGTTCACTTTGTAACTTTTCTAGTTGAGGGTCTGCCACCTGCTTGTTTCGATGGAGATGATGTTGCTTTGCCTAGAATGTTTCTCACTGTAAAATGGAATAAATTTAGAAATAAAAATGGTTTCAACTAATCATATTATTAAATGACAGTAACAGTATGAAATGCCAATAAAAGTCTTTCGGTCCCTAAATATTAGATTACATTAAAGGGCCCATATTACGCTGTTTTCTGATCTATGTTATAATGTTGTTTCCTCATCACAGACATCACTGGAGTTGTGTATTGTTTCAGCCACACATGTTTAACACGCAAACCCTGTATATTTAGAGTTCTTCTCTCAAACAGAAAACACTCCGTTCCACCTTGTGTTGTCATGTGCTAATACAGGAAGTGCTCCACTGTGTTTTAAGACTCTTTACACTTTCACTAGAATCATTTGGATAATTTCAGCTCTGGAATTCCCAATCTCTACTGAACAAAAGGTAAAAGGTAACTGTTAACTTGAAAACTACCACTACATGACATCACAAGGTGAAACGAAGCATTTTGAGTTTTGGAGATATAGACAGACTAATAATAAAGGGTTACTCAGACATGCATGAATGAAACTAAACACAACTCCAGGTGTGTTTTTGAGGAGGTAACAACATTTTAACATGGCTTAGTGTTCACAAGAGTCAATTACCGTAAGCGTAATATAGGACCTATAAACTTGTCTTCTGAATTTCTCCATGGAGACAAATACCAGGTTAGATCTGTGAAGAGGTGACTCCGAGCTCCCTCTTATCAGAAAAGTTCCATATCGCACAATTAAGTGAACTGTGAAGCAACATCATAATTATATATTTTTTCTTTTTGGCTTAATTTTGCTATTTGAATATATCTGAAATATTGTTTGCTACTTGCATCACATATTTCTGTTGTGTACTTGCGCACAGCACTTTTTTGTGAGATGAAATAATGAACCATATAGATTCTAAAGATATAGTGTATGGCCCCATTAACTATTAAGACAAAACAACCTGTCAATACAAACTAAACTACAAACTAAAGGTAAAATGTAGCTGAAAACTACCACTACATGACATCACCAGGTGGAACAGAGCATTTTGAGCTTTGAAGACTAAATAATTCTAAATTAATTGCTCAAACATGTGTATGAAACAAAACACAACTCCAGGTATGTTTTTAATCAGTTAACAACATTGTAACATGGCTAAATGCTCACAGGAGTCAATTTTGTGTAATATAGCACCTTTAACCAAATGCATAGTACTTGCACTTTACTGTATCACTCAGAAGGCCAATTCTGGACTGCATCCAATCATTTATCATCATGTGGAGCAGTGAAATGACTTCAACTAACAAATATCAAGGAAACTGCACGCACAAACTTTGCAACTTATCTCGTTAACCGCAAGAAATTTAAACTTTGAGCAAAACTGTTAACTGCATGAGCAACACAAGCCCAAAAACTCTATGTAATGCCTCATTTGTTTATTCCTGTTGATATGAGCTGATGATTAGAAGAAAAGTCTTTGATGTGTTTGCGTTTTTTTTTGTTGTTAAAATTTTAAAATGAGTTTCAGCAGTTCTACAAAAGCATTTATTACACTGAAACAAACTAACTAGAAGGATAATTTGTGTAAGTTTATCATTTCCACTGGTGTAATCCGGTTACAACACACACACATTCTCACCTGGCACCTCCTGACGGAAATGGATGTGTAAGGGCATAACAGGCGAGCTTAATTTTAGTCTGAGTTGTTGCTTCAGTTCAAAGGCACTTGTCTTCGAGTATCACTTTACATAAGCTGCTGCTACCAACACAGTTTGTTTGTGACATCCATGTTAGTGCTTGGAGATAGCATCAACACTCTGCTTAATCTCGTAGCACGCTGCAGTGGCACACAGTAAGCTCCTTGACTGCAAATAACGCAATTATCATCATGAAATCCCCATTATAGATCGACTACAGCAGCAGCGGCAACAATCAAAATAGCTTCTAGTGGGAATAGCGACACTTGCGGTTTATTTCAGATTAGCTTCATTTGAATGGCAGGGAGCAAATGGTGCCAACAGCTGTGTAATTAACTTTTGGATTATATATTATGCAATTCTCGGTACTATATACAGTATATTTTTCCAATTTCCACATCAGTTATGCTATTCGTAAAATACCTGGTGCTACCTAGTATATGCAAAGGGCCCATATTATGATATTTTCTGATCTATGTTATAATGTTTCCTCATCAAAAACATACCAGGAGTTTTGCTTTGGTTAATTTACACATGTTTAACACACATTAATCCTGCATATTTAGCATATTCTTCTCTCAAAAAGAAAAAAACTCTGTTCCACCTTGTGATGTCATGTCATAATACAGGAAATGTGCCACAGTGTCTTTAAACTCCATACACCTTCATTAGAATCATTTGGATGATTTCAGCCCAGAAATTGATCCCAGAATTGATCAATCTTTACTGAACAAAAGGTAAAAAGGTAGCTGTTAAGTTGAAATCTGCCTCTTCGTGACATCACAAGGTGGAACAGAGCAACAGAGTAGACAGACTAATAAACCAGGATTAACATAACATCAAAACATGTGTAAATGAAACAAAACACAACTCTGACCATGTTTTTGAGGACATAATGACATTATAAGATTCCTTAAAGCTTAAAAGAATCCATTTTGTCCAATGTAAAGTTGTTTTTTTTAAGCTTTTCACTGATTTAGTGGTGTTCAGATTCTAAAATGTGATGATCTCATGCTCCCAGATGGCGGGAAGTGGCAGATTTCCATATTAATTTTGTTATATTTGCATAAGACATACTCTAATGGAAAATCCACAAATAATGAACCTCATTATTTATATTTGTGACTAGCCCATGATGGAACTTGCTATATTAGAATAAAACATCTGCATATTAACGCTATTAATTTACTTGTCTACATCTGCATTAAATATTTGCCTATAGAATATTCTGATCTGAAACCCAGAAAGACTGAAAGAAATCTGAGACCATAACTTCAGAGTGGGTTCATATCTTTCTCTCAGTCTGTTGGCTAATTAGAAAGCACTCTAGTAATACCTTGTGACCCTGGCCTTGACATTTGCCCCCTGACCTCACTCACCAATCCCCTTCACTTTACCCGGCCCTTAAGCAGAAGGATAAAAGCGACGTGAGTTCAGGCAGTCAGCAGCAGCATCTGAGTTCATTACGAAATATCTGTCTGTTTGTGCACTAATGAGGAGCGCTCTCTTCCACTGCTGCTGCTGTCACTCAAACAGGATCAGGAGGGACCAGTCTACCTGCCTCCATCACCACCAACATACTTCACCGTTTGATCTACTGTGGCTGAGACTGGAGGGCGAGACCAGAGGGGCACGTGGGGCAGCAGCACCTCCTCATGGACAGGCAAGGTAGTGTAGTAGTGTAAGTATTTTTTTGTTTTGTTTAAGTATTCATTTTTATTTCATATTTGTAAGAAAGCAGCTGAAGGTGAACTATAACAGAGACGGCCTTACGCAGTTAAGATGTTCATAAATTGTATAGACTTATCCTCAATTTCCTAATTAAATCCATATACTGACCTACTCAATTATGAATATCAATAATTTTCCAATTTTTTTCCAATTTTTTGTATGCCATTACTTCAACAACTATACCTGATTTTCTGTACCAGTACTTTACTTTTTCAGTTCCAGTTCTATTAATCATTATCTATACTGACAAAAAAGAGCTGCAGTGTACATAAATTATTTTATTTCTATTGTTTATTTAGTGACACGGCCTTGTTTCTGTTCTATACTGCTTTACCAGGTACAAGTTTTGGGTAACATGTGTTTTGTTTTCTGGTAACAGAAGTACTTGAACCTGTTTTTCTGTACTTTCTGGTACTTTAAAACATGACCCAGCACTAGGAGTAACTATAAACAAATCTGTGACTAAACATTCAATCACATGTTTAAACTTATTTTCTTTTAAAGAGTTGAGCAAGCACTTTACTCCTAATATACAAATGGTATTCATATGAATAAGTGATGAGTTCAATGTGCTTTTATATCCTCTCTTCTCGATGAGATGAGCCCATGACATGAAGTCATGTGTTGTTGACCTGACTGACAGACAGTCTGGATGAACAGACAGATGGACAGATGATGGAGGAGCTGATGGGGCATGGAGGCCAATGGAGCATCCAGCCAAGTCCCCCCCTCCCCTCCTCCCTCCTTACAAGTCCACTGGGGCATGCTGCTGCTGCTGATCGGAGCGTTGCTAGCTTCTGTCATGATACTGTGTGGGTATTACATTTTAGACATTTTTGGAATAGTTTTATTTTTTTTTAATGTTGTCATGATTTTTGAATAAATTATTGGCACGCTTAAGAATATTTTATCTTAAGTATTATCAAAGCAATTTTTTGGCACCATATCTTTTCCAGTTGCAGGTTAATGGGACCAGTGCTTTGGTGGAGGTCGGCACAGTACACTGATTCAAGTTGTTTATTTAAACATACACTAAAGATGGAACTTTTCAGGTAGGAGGGTCTGCCACCTGCTTGTCTACATAGAGCAGGCACGCCCAAACTGTGGCCCGGGGGCTAAATGTGGCCCTCAGACCATTTTTTCTTGGCCTCAAGCTTCCAGGTGAATTGGCCCATATTACCTTAAACAGTACTTTTTACTGTACATTTCTGAAAATCTACTTACTGCCCATATAATCGAATATTTAATGATGTATTATTGTGAATGTAAGAATGAATAAAGGTCTAGTGGTTCAGAGTATAAACACACAGGTTTGAAGTATTCACTGTATTGGCAACCAGTCTATGGCCCTCAATCGGCCCTCAGCTTTGTCTGTGTTTTTATATGTGGCCCTTAATGAGAAAAGTTTAGACACCCCTGACATAGAATGATTGGTGTGGTTGATGATGATACTGCTTTTACTGGAATGCCCCATAGTATGACATTAAGTTTGTCTATCTCAGGTGGCGCTACCAGTTCAAGTTACAAGTTAGCTAGTTGTCTATGAAGAGGCCAGTTCACTTACAGAAGAAGAATGCATGTTTCAAGGTCTTTTTTTGGCAATAGAAACACCTGAATAAAATATGTTTAATGCGATACTATGGAACACTCCAGGCAAAGCAATAACATTTCAGCAGGTGGACCCACAACAGAAAAAAATCTTACTTTTAATTTTTCCTGATTCCTTTTCACCCCTTTGTTACATGCCAGGTGCTTTTTAGGTTTTCCATTTAAAAACGCATCCAAAGCCTGACATTTGACTAAAGCTATTTCAGTATTTTCCTCACCTCACACTTTTCCGTTGGCTGGAGGGCTGCTTGTGAGTGCAGATGTTTTGGTGTTGTGCTATCTGATCAAGGCCTCCATTAACCCTGGGGGGAGTTCGAGTTCCCCATGCAGCCGTACCATGCCCGAGCAGCATCTTTGCAAAGCGGGTGTAAACAGCTAAGGGCAACAAGTGTCTCGATCAGACAAACAGATAGTATCTGTGAACAAGGCCGCGGACTCATGGCTTCCTATCAGATAAACTAGACACGAGCAGCTCCGGGCAGCGTGACCCAACAAGAGGCCCGGATTTGTAACATCGCCGGGTGGATTTTATGCTTTGTATCAACTCCATAATTTCTGTTAAAATGGTCCAATAGTTTTTGATCCACACTTTGAATGCATTCATATTTGGAGTTCTGTTTTTTGTTAAAAGTTGCTATTTTGGGGCTGGGATGTCTGTGTTTTTTTTCCTCCTATGAGTTCTGCGTTGTGTCAGTCTTGTATCGCATAACCCCAACCACCATTTCTAGACCCCAGAGGAAAATATTATTATACATTTTAATATTTTCCATTTTATAATCTACCAAACCCGCAAAACATGAGTTTTAAGATAAGATAAGATAATCCTCTATTTATCTTGGGACAGAGGGTCACATGCTTTAACCCAGAAAAAACATAACAACATAAGCCCATACAAACAACATCGACCATCCAAGAATATCCACGAACAATTCACCATCAGGGGACCTTTAAGTCATTCTGTGCAGCCAAGTCTTACAGTCTTAAGTTCTATTACGAATCGCACATTCCCCCAAACATAAAAAGTATTGCAGAGATGGAGAAAAAGAAAATAAAAGTATTAGACTGGGCAAGGCTTAAAAATAGGAAAATATTGTTCCTCATTCTTAAAGAGAGACTTTAATTCCAAATAAACAAACTTGTATGAAACTGAAATGTGTTTAGTTCTATGTACGTTCTCTTTACAGTGACAGCTGATAAGAGAGTTGTTGATCACTCTCTATTCAAAGCTATACTTGGCAATAGAACCCAAAGAAGCACACAGAGTAGATTTTATATATTAAATTACAAAATGTACAAAACACATCCACATAACAGCCTATTTTATATTTTTTCCAGCATACAAGTATAGATTTTAATCCCATTCCTTATAGAAAACTGAGGGCATTCAACAGTTAACCTTTACGTAATCAATCTACACTGAACCGTTGGAAGCAGAAGATCGCTTTGTGACCCCAGGTTCGAGACAAAAAACGTAAAAACTACATAAGCCAGCATCTGAAAAAACCCACCCTGCGTCAGCCTCTCGATCCAGTGTACAGTATTTTACATAAAGTTCAGAAAGCGAGTTTTTGCTGCAGGTCAGAGATGAATGGTTAACATCATTCTGGGAGACACACACTGTATCACCCCTGCACCATGAGTCACGAGTCACAGCCCGGCCAAACTAAACCAAATATTTCATGTTACAATGTGAAAACACACTCGCGGCCATAAACACGCTTCAAAAGGCGCTGCTTTGAGAAATGATTTTACCCATAACCCTTAGCTCTCTCACCCTGTTGGAGTTTATTTATGTGGATTGGATAGAGTGGCATATAATTATTCCTGCGCCGCATATGTCTTCTTTTAATGTATGTGTTTACTTGGCTTTGCAGGCTCCGTGTATTGTCCCAGGATGCGGAAAGCGGGGAAGAAGCATTTATCTTCACAAACACTGGCCACTTGTGTGAGTGTTAAATTGCCTTTAATATAGTGAATTCAGTACTTGAGTGGGTTTTATTATTGCTAAGGGTGTATACAGTCTATTACCGTAAATTTCGGACTACAGAGCGCACCTTGATATAAGCCGCACCAGCTAAATTTGAAGAGAAAATCAATTTTGTACATATATAAGCCGCACCTGAATAAAAGCCGCAGGTTTTCATATTGTAACATGAGATATTTACACAGAAAGACGGTGCACCGACACGCTTTTTTTTAAACTGTGCCTGAAAATTGGCACCAACACGACAACAACACGGGATGAACACATCTGCAGGTTTAGAAAATAAAGCTGCACCAACACGGAAAATCTGCTTTTATTTACTCTGAAAACTTTTGTTGTCTTTTTACATTGACCAAGTTGGATTCATTGATGTCGAGCTTACGTGCAGTGGCTCTATTTCAGGGGTCGGCAACTCGCGGCTCCGGAGCCGCATGCGCCTCTTTCAGCCTCATACTGCGGCTCTGCGTGGCTTGGGAACTGACACAAACACAGCTCACAGTCCTGCGTAAAGAGCCCTGATTTTCAGACGCTGTGCACAGGGGTCAGGAGCAACTTTGGCCCGTCCCTAATGACACACTAATAAGCTCGTCCGTAGATGTATCATGAAAATCCTGCTGGAAATCGCCACAGAAATCTATTTGATGTAGTAGCAAGTATATTATCTGCTCTTGTCTCCGCGGTGACGTATCACGTATAACACATCAGACACGACGCACAAAAGTAGAGCCACAAGCGAGTGAAAATGAGCCAAAACAAAAGTCTTTGGAGATCTTTTTAACAAAGGGGAAAAGGACAACTGAGGAGCCAGAAGAAGAGACTACGACCTCCAAGAAAAAGAAAGATAAATTTAACAGACAATGCCTACTTAAAATCTGGGTTTGTCGCTACAGGTGACATACGCACAGAGTCCGCTCTGCGTAACATACGGGAAAAGCAAATAAGGCAATGAAACCTTCAAAACTGCTTTGGCACATGGAGAATAAGCACCTGGGATTAAACGATACGCTACGAGTTTTTTTGTTGTTGTTTTTTTAAAGAAACTGCGGAGTAGAGTAGACATAATCACATAATCAGCGCGATGCATGATGCAGCGGTTTGGTGAGTTGTATTTTTTTAATGCACTTAAGTTGTTTTTGCCATATTTATCTGCCACGTGTAGAAGGCTTGTCCGTGAAAGTAAAACCTACATTATTCCGTTACATTATTGTTATTATACAGTGTTATCTTCATTTTAGATGTCAAAAAGTATTTGCGGCTCCCAGTGTTTTATTTTACGTGGAAAGTGGGTCCAAATGGCTCTTTGCGTGTTAAAGGCCGACCCCTGCTCTGTTTCCTTTCTGTTTCTTTATCTTAAAAACTGCATCATATCCATTTCATGATGCGCAAAATGATCGTTCAAAATCAAAACTAGTGAATTCTTCAGAGCAGAATCTTTCCCCACGTCTGTCTCACTTTTACGTTTACAGCTAGAGAGCGCCCCCCAGGGGCCGTTATCCAGTAAAATTCCATATATAAGCCGCACTGCTGTAAAAGCCGCAGGGTTCAAAGCGTGGAAAAAAAGTAGCGGCTTATAATCCGAAATTTACGGTAATTTGTCCTCTCAAGAATAGCTATTTCAGTTCATTTAGTTTTAAGTGTTTTCAACTTCAACTGAATCATTTAGCAAAAAAGTGTTATTATAATAAGTGCTATGTCCCTTTTCTGGATGGTACTGTCTCCTGCTTACCTATTGTTTTGTTCCACAGTGGACCTGCACAATATATCTAAAAAAAAGATCAATATTGCAATAGTTTGTTTGTTTTTTTAATCTCAAGAAAATAAATAGATTACAACAACACAACAAACAAGTTCTGCATTTCATAGAAGTGTACTGTTTTTGTGAAGTAAAATGGACAAAGATGCAGGTTTTATCAATGATTTTTGTGAGGTTTAAGGCATGTTATAATGCTGTTACCTGATCAAAAATATACCCTGAGTTGTGTTTTGTTTCATTCACACATGTTTGAGTAACTCTGTATTATTAGTCTGTCTACGTCTCCAAAGTTCACAAAGTTCAAAATACTCTGTTCCACCTTATGATGTCATGTAGTGGTAGTTTTGTTTTTAAGTTAACAGCTCCTTTTACCTTTAGTTCAGTAGAGATTGGCAATTCCAGTTAGGCTGAAATTATGCAAATGATTCAAGTGAACGTGTATGCAGTTTAAAAACACAGTGGAGCACTTCCTGTATTACTGCATGACATCACAAGGTGGACATTTAATTTGAGAGAACTGGGTTTGTGCGTTAACATGTGTGAATGAAACAAAACATAACTCTGGGTAAGTTTTTGAGGAGACAATGTTACAACACAGATCGTAAAACAGCGTAATATAGGTCCTACATTAGACTTGGGTTAGTCTTGGTTTTGTATTTTTATTTTGACCCAGTTTGACCCAGTTAGTATATGAAGGCGTGTGCATTTTTAGCTTTAAATTAAATGAACTTACTGTGCTGAAACTAAAAGGTATATTGAAATATTGCCATAATGTTCTCGCAGAATATAGTTATTGAACATCTCCTATCGTGCAGTCCTATTCCACAGTATAGATCTGAACATATTTACCTCCATAGAAACAAGTAGGTAGAGCCACAAGACCGAGTTACAGGTCAGATTTATGGAAAGGCGACCGCGCTCAGATTTAGAATGGATGTATTTCTAGGTATTTTGGAGCAAGTAAACAGTTTAATGTCATACAGTTAAACATTCAAAGCAAGAACATCTCCATGGAGACAACCAAGTAGCAGACCCTCCAGCAAAAAAAGTTACATAGCGCACCTACTTTAACCCTACTTGATATTTTCTAAAAGACACGCTAAATTTCACCAGTTTAAATTAGTCAAATCCCAATCTGATATTTTTCCAGAATTGTCAGCCCCTCACCTCAGCTGGTATGTGAAGCTGCAGTGTGCATATCTAACTATTCCTGGAAGTCAAAGCTTTTCTATGCGGTTGTGTATTTTTCCGTTTACTCTGAGCTTTTAGAAAAACTCGGTGTGCGAGAGCTGTTTATTGGCTCAGGGTCTCTGCAGTGGTAATGATGCATGGAGAATGATGTGGGCTCAAGAGGCAGGAGGCTCCAAGCTCAGCCAGGCCAATCTCAAATTCAACTTATAAATGACCTAAATAAGCCAGAGACTGCATCAAAACACTGGTCATCTTATTACATGAACACAAGGATAGTTATATTTTTGCTCTTTTTATCAGTTTTCTAGTCAATCAATTGCAAACAACAGCAAAATTATATCTTCATGTATCATATCAGTGGTATAGGCCCAGATGGACTTTTCAGTGGTAAATAATGCACAAACTAATCATCAGTGGGGTTTTTTTTTACTGACACCTTGTGGCTAAATGGAGTATTTTAAGCCTTAAATTAAAATGAATAGTGGCATGTCATAAATTGTCTGCTTACTAGGCCTTAATCATTTATCATAATAAGTATTCCACCTAGTTGTGCATGTGATGATGACCTACTGTGGCTGTTGCTTGAAATGGTGTATTTGTTATTTTATTTTTTTATTTTTTATTTTATTTATTTTATTTATTTATATATTTTTCCCCCCAAAGCAACACAAATTATCACCATTTTAAACCATTGCTTTTTTGTGTGTGAAGACAAACTAAAGCTCTAGTGGCACTAGTGATTTTTAGCTACATTTCATTCAACAATATGTCTGGATTGAACAATGCTGACCTTTCGAGGAAAGCCACTAAGGGAGGAATTATCCCTGACAGCAAAATGCATTAGATCTATTGTGCTTGATTTGCTGTCTAATAGCATAGAGCCTGCTGTCTAATACCAAGTGAAATGCCCCATACAGCCATATCCTTGCATCATTTGTCCCAATTTATTTGAAATATTCAAATTTCCTATTCTTGACATTTTTATTGCCAAAATCTATGTAGCTGCAAGGCTTAGTAGCGTACATACGTTCTCATTTTCGCTAATAGGACGATGCGTGGTGATAGTTGGGAGCGTATAGCATCAAAAGTAAGAGAAAAGTGAAGATTTGTTTGTCGGCGGAGGAGTAAATGGAGTGTGATGTTGTGGGACACAGGAGGAATGCGCCAGTTGAAAGAAGCAGGCGATATGTGAAGTACACACAGCCAATATGGTGGTGAAATGGATACATGTCGAGTGGAGTGAATGGAGTAAAATGTTCAGTGTCAGTTCAGCGGTTTCCTGGACACTATTTGACCAGTGGTGTCAATAATGAATGAAATATTTGACCCTGATTATAAAGTTGAAAGGAATTATGTTGAATATGTTTTTGATGAAGAAGTAGAAGTGTTTTTTGCCCTTCATGTTTGACATACTGAGACATAGTGAATGGGTAAAGGTAATATGGACTTAGAGACAGTTATTGTAAGAAAACATAAACCTTCTACAGTTATTCACGATCATCAATCCTTAATTTTCTTTCATTTATAATGTCTGATAGACTACTATTTCTCATGTTAATGGCCAGCTTTTGTGACATGAAACTTTCTGAATGATAAAATGAAGTTAATGTGGCATAAAAGGCAGTTTAGTGTTGCAATGCAAAGTTGCTGAAGAGTAAAAATATGCAGTCAAAGATCAAGATAAACACACTTTAATCTAAAATTAAGAATGTTGGGTTCTGGGTGTATCCACGCCAAAACAAGAGCAAAACAACAGCAGTCTCACGTCCTAGAGCCACTCTCCCAAAACCACAGACTGTATATATAAATGGACATAGCTAACTTGCCCAAATAGGAAGTGGGCATGGGCGCTCTACCAAATCCATTGACTCTGACTACAATTCACTTTACATTGAAAAATTGTCATCCTTCTCTCTGTAACTGCTGTTGTCAGACTAATTTTGCTCTTAAAATGTTCGTATTAACCCACTTTACATGATCCTGGCAGTTTTATTTCGCTATTGTGTCTGTAAATCAAGATACGAACATTAATAAAAGACAAATTGGGTGCCTTCTTTCCCTCAGTTTGCTCCATTAGCATTAGCAACAGGTTTGATTGACAGCTTTGCCAAGTGCCCGCTCTTTGCTAAACCAGTGGTGTGGGCGGGAAGAGGCGTTACCTTCAATAGGCTCACTCCAGACTGGCTCTTTGGCTGCTATGATACTCACGATTGGACCTCCAAATAATGAACTTGGCTCCAACTTCGCCCCTATAACTGCTCTAGCCTCGATGAGCTTCATTTGACTGGAGCCGAACGTTATGGGTGATGTCACACTCACTTAGTCCACTTCTTTATACAGTCTCTGCCCAAAACACAGTAACTGACAAGTCAAATCTTCACATGAACGTCTTGGCTTAGCAGTTACATTAAGAACAACACATAAACAAGAAAAAGAAAAGGTGTCAAATCTGAACTAAACACAAATATCAGACCATTACAATCATTTTTGGTTAAATGACTTGACGTCTCTTGCCAATTTGGACTGAAACAGAGACTTACTCAAAACAATAACAGGTGTTTGTCATTTAATCACAAGCTGAAATAGAATGCTGCTTTATATCAGTTTGTTGATTGGATTTGAACGCACATTTCATTCCCTTGTTAGCTGTCTTCACCCACTCTCTCTCTACGGGTATGTGATCTGATAGGGGCCGCATGCTTTCGTTCCAGATGAGGAGGAACATGTATGGATGGTCTATAGGTCTTTGGGTCTTATAGGAGGAGGACCAGAAGAGGCATTTGGGGTAGCAAGGTCATTTCTTCTGCTTGGCTGGTCACACTCACACAGCTGCTCATTGTTCACTATGCAGCCTGCTATCAAACCCTGCGCCCGGGGCTATGAATCAATCGCATGGGAGAGGGAGAGTCTTTAGAGGAAAAGCAGAGGTGAGGAGGTCTCCGATTTATTTGCCTGCTCCGTGACCCTCGGTGTCCCATGCATGAGTGGCTGGGTGACGAGCGGGATAGGGTGCTGCTGTGTGTATGGATGCACTGACACCGCTGGTCTAAGAGAATGTTAATTGACTGGTAGGAGAGTTTGGGACAGGTCAAAGGGAGGTCATCAGCGTGGACAGGTCACTGTTTAGAGACCTGCGGAATATTTGAGAAAACAGTGATTCAAGTGAGTTCTATTAGGAAGCAATGAGTTGATATTTAAGATTAATATGCACTGAAAATACACTGCAAGGAGTATAAAATTACCTGAAAGCAGAATATTAAATATCAACTCATTGCTTC
Source organism: Periophthalmus magnuspinnatus (assembly GCF_009829125.3). Taxonomy (NCBI): domain Eukaryota; kingdom Metazoa; phylum Chordata; class Actinopteri; order Gobiiformes; family Gobiidae; genus Periophthalmus; species Periophthalmus magnuspinnatus. Next base: position 18,744,291 of record NC_047134.1, read on the forward strand.
CTAATAGAACTCACTTGAATTCTATTAGGAATTCAAGTGAGTTCTATTAGGAAGAAATGAGTTGATATTTAAGATTAATATGCACTGAAAATACACTGCAAGGAGTATAAAATTACCTGAAAGCAGAATATTATTTTTAATTTTAGTTCATAACATTTTTTAAAGCAGACCTATTATGCAAAATTGACTTTCAATCAAGTTATAATTGTCATTTACACACTTGAAACAGTTTCTGGAGTGATCTGTGCATGTTCCCATTTTCACCAGCACCGGCATACCCCCACTGCTCTGTACTTACTCCGTTCTTTAATTTGACGTGTAGGATTCAGCAGTAAATGGAAAAAAAAATCTACTTGTTAGTGTGATCTGCAGCTATCCAAAGGAGACACTGACAGCTACACGGCTCTTTGTTTTGATGACATTTGCAGCAACATCAGCTCCCATTGGGTATCACAGTTTTCTAAGAAGGAACTTGTTTCTTTTGTTTCCTTTATAAGTTGTTTTAGATCAATATTGCAATTTAAAATGTGCAAATTATAACATAATGATCCACGGGGTGATACAATCACAATAGGTCTTCTCTTTAAATAGATTACTTGTTTCAACAAATTACTTACTATTTCAAGCTCAATTATTAACCAATGAGGCAAGAAATTTACTTCCTCCACTGGAAAATAGAAGCTAAATTATCTTAGGATCAGTTGTGAATGCTATTAACCCAATTAAATACTCAAATTAAATAATGATACTTTTCTAAACATAAAAATAATACCAGGTTGAGTGTATTTATATCATGTATAGTGCACACCTATGTCTTATTTGTGCCAGTTCCGCGCCTGGATAAAAAATGGAGATAGCGTTTTGAATCCCAATACCAAATCCATATGCAGCTCACACATCGGGAGGTGGATGATTTGCTATGGCGAGCTCATTGTTTCTCTGTTCATTGGCATTTGGTTCATTACTGGCATGGTTTTGCTGACTCCTCTTTATACGCTCCCATTTAGTAAGTGCTATGAAATTCTTTCCCATTACCATGTAATGATTGGCCTTTATTCCACTCCACATGCCTGATGGGATTTCTCAGGCGGAACATAATTGAATTCCAGTTACCTGCATCAAAGAGCCGTCCCCAGTCCCCCATGGCATGGACTGTTTCAGTGACAGCCAAATAGATCTAATGAAATGAGCCCAGATTCTCAGGGAGGGGCGGGCGAGGGGATTAAGGCAGAGACTCATTCTGCCCTGGTCAGACACGTTTCTATCTGAATAGAACAAGATGGGTGCTATATGGTCATGGTCTGTGTTTATTCTTTGTAGATCTTTGTAGTCAGGTTTCTATGCCCTCTATGGTTTTAAATTGAATTGTTGAACGTCAAATATGTGTTAAGGCCCTGGATATCTGGAAATAAATGCACATATGATGTATTATTGTGGCTTTAATTCTCTTTTAAACATGCTTTTGCTCTTTTTGGGATTAGTATTTCACTTTTTCTAACTTAAAATGTCTTTATACTTTATAGACTTCACCTCTGTTTCCAATGAGGCATTTATCCGTTGGAGTTTCCTCTGCTGTCAGCAACGGGGATGTATATTTAGAAAATAAACAAATCCCCCTTATCCCCCTTGAATGCTATGCTAGTACAGCCATACGTTTGTTGTGAACACAATTTCACTGGAGAATGAGGCCAGTGATGGTTTATGGACTTAAAAACTGAGAGATGTCCAGAGGTTTAGGACACAATAAATGGGCAAAATGCAAACAGACTGTTTTTGAATGTGCGGAAAATACAACATGGGGTTATTCAAACAGGCGCGAATGAAGTAAAAATACAACTCCAGGTATTAACAACAGCATAACATGGATAAAATCATCTTTAAACCGTTAAAGAACAACAATTTGAGTACGAACTCTACTAATTTATTATTTACCATCTTACCAATGACATGGATTTATGTCGTGCTCAACTTTTTTTCAAAATGCCAAATCTCTCCTTTTTTTTCATCTCAAAATGTCAAACACCTCAATTTGTTTTGTAAAGTCTTCCCAGTCTTCAAAATGAGCTAAATTACAGCTTTGAATTTGCAAAAATATATAAAAATTAAATGTTTGTGACCAGCGCTCTTAGGCATGTCGTCATGTTTTGCAACTGTTACACATACAAATGCAATAGGGTTAAAAATGTAATTAGCCATGCAGTTCCGTAACAGTTTTTGTACAAACTTTCCACATATAAATGTATAGATTGAATGTAAACTTGTGCAAAAGCTGCTTAAAGCTAAATATATAACCTTTCACACCTCTTCCAGACTCATCTCCGAAGTATATGGGACTCACACCCACAGGCCCACCCACACACTTCCACCATAACTATGTGTCCAGATCGGAGCCCGCCCACTCAGTCATATGAAAATACATTGTATGAAAGTAAATTAAAAAGCGATAGGCCTGCACTCTTATTTACAGAGCTGTGAGGAGAGCTGTTTGCCTTACTACTAGACCTTGTTAACCCGGAGTCACTAAATTCTGCAGTGGTTGTGTTTTTTGGCCTCCTTTGGGGTCAGTGCAGTTTTGGCCTGTAGATGCTGTGCGACCACAAATTCTGCAGATCTTGGTGGCCTAAATGAGGCATATCGACTCAGAGTTTCCAACCTGCAAGAGCATTAAGTGAAAGGAGCTCAGACTAAACAATGGCTATAATGTATTGGTCGTATTATTATTTATTTTTTAACTTTAAGTATTTACTTTTTACTATATAAGCAGAACATAAAACACTCATAATAACAAGCTTTGTGTAGTTGATAAATAGCTGCTAAAAGTAGCCGTAAGCATGTCACATGACACACACTCAAACAAAAGATACATTTAAATGAAAATTGTCCACAGAATTTACATTCATTTGCCTTGTCTGTTTTTTTTTCTTTTTTATACAGATCGATATCAGTCTGATCCTCGTTGCCTCTCAAGTTTGCTAAAATGTGATTGTCCAATCAGATCCATTTTTTTTTTTTCAGTGACACATGTGAATCGAAGGAACTCATCAGTCACCTATGATTTACAATTAAAATCAAATTTATCTCACCTCAGATTAACAGAATTTAGTTTTCACTCATTGATTCTGCAGAAATCCTCAATGTTTTTCAGCCACCTGTGATTTATTTATTATTTTTATTTTATTTTTTTTACTTTACTTCTCTTTTTTTTCCATACGGACGGATCATGCCTGCCCCCAATTGGCTAATCCACCTGTCAATCATGCCCAAAACCTTCATTGTTTGCAAAAAAGGATATAAAATATAAACACATTAAGTCCAATGCGAGTGAAGTGCATTGATAGGGGGTCCACTAGACTCTAATGCTGTACAATTGATTTCAATACAATATATAATTTTTGAGGACTCCAGACACCTCAGTTTCTCAATGTGGTGTACTCCTATTAATTGGTAGGTATTTGACAGCTAAACATACTGTGTTTATTCACCATAAGTGGGTAATAAAAGGTAGTAGAGACCTATCAAAACCTAAGTGTGTTTTTGTAGGTGTGCCTCATTGCGATGCATCATAATTTACTGCCTATTGAGCCTGGAATAGGTCTCTGATCACAACACAGAAAAGCAGATGGCCAGCTAATGGGCTAAGACGAAACGCTCTAGCTGCAGTGGAATCAGATTTATTAAAATGCAGCTGTTGCACAAAGTGTTAATGAAATATACACACAGCACGGCATAAACCACCGCATACACAACGTACCTGTATCAGCTAAAATACATAAGTTGCAGTTGCTTTCAAAAATAGTGATTGTGTCTCTTGGCCTGAAGTTGAATATAGTGCTGAGATAAATAGGACACTGAAACTAAAATATTTCAGTACTAAATAAATATTAATTTAATTTACGCTACTGACACAAAAACCCAAGAACAGATTTAAAGCATAAAAAAATTCTAAATGTACAGTATTGTTACAAAACCATTAGCTGCTATAAATAAACAGCAGAATGAAACACTTTAGTACTTAGTTTGCATCTGTAATGAGACATATAAGCTATTAATTCAACCTTTTACAGCTTAAATCTTATACAGCCAGAAAATAACCAACTATATCCCAGTAGTGCCAAGAAAATGTACATGATAAATACTGACTCCAAAAATATACTGTTCCAACTCATATATTGAATAATTCGATATAGTAATGATCGTGACAGGCCTAATCGTGTCAAAGCTTTAAAAGTGTGTTTCATGTTGACAGGCACAATAATTACAAAGATATATAAATTCAATGCATTATTCCATTTTGAATATTATGCCACTTTTTCATCGGTGGCATTACATAAACAAAACATAAGCTATAAAAACACCACTGTTCTTTGTGTACAGTGACTAATGGATTAAGTACGCATGGATTCCTTGAACTTCTCCATTTCTTTAGGCTAGTACAAAAAATACTTAATTCACAATATAACTGAAACTCTATTATTGTAATTTCATGGTTAGTTATAACGTCTTTCATCTTCCTCACTCGATTTCTGTATTTGTGTTTTTATTTAGTCTCATGTCCAGAAACAGTCCATCCAAAACCAGACATTGCTGTTTAAAACACAGAGGACGTGCCTTTGGACTATTGAACGCTTAACCTGAAACAATTGAAGCTCCCAGTGTGCCATCACTAATGACAGCCAGGGGAGAAGTACATCCAAGAGAACGACTGTAGACATGCAACACAGAACTGGGCACATATTCAGAAAGCAGATTTTGAAGTTTCTCTGTTTGGGCTTATAGAGACTAAACTCCTCCAGCTCTCCTCTGCCAGCCTAGATTTGTCCCTCTCTGCTTTCCGTAGATAACTGGCTGGCTACCTCCTCCTTCACTGGCTACTGCGCTGGACTTGAAGCCTTCAAATCAAAAACGATGTGCCCGTTTAAAGCCAGAATCGTCACCCTGGGGAGAGAAATGGTTTAACTCTGGAGCAGCATTCCTTTCTGCTGCAGGCCAGCAGCCCCGTGTCCGGCTGATTTACACCCTGTGGTCAGAGGAGGCCAGCGGGCAGCAGATAGCACGTGTCAGGATGTCCTCCAAACTGTTTCCTCGCCTTTATTTACGAGGCTGTCAGTGTTCAGCTCCCCGGATGATCATTTTTCCATGCAGGATGCTGTCAGTGGAAAGTGTAGAACTAAGGCTAGACCTGGGTGAATGTATTTAAGCTGTGTATATGTTTTGAATCAATGCTAAGTTCATTATGGTGGAAGTTTATTCACCATTTTCGCTTAATTATTTTTCTAAGGGCTTTAAAGGGGCTGGGCCCAATTTTTTCATATAACAAAGTAAAATTAGTTTTGCCGTAGTTAGTGTTGATGCTAAAATTTCAAACTGTTTTGATACTAAGGAATAGACTCGATACTCGGTATCGATTCTGATACCACGATGATAAAAACACTCTTTAGACAAAAGAATGTGATTTTAAACATTAAATCGTAGCAAAGTACAAATAAAATCTATCAACTGGACAAAACGTTGTAGGAGTGAAGACATTTTGATGCTCTCCCAAGCCACTTCTTCAGTTCTGGTCAGATTACTGGTGGACACTGCCTTATATCTATCTGGACCAAGGAGCTACATTGAAACTCAAAACACCTATTGTTCACAGTTTCTATATGTAGACTAGGTCTATTGTGCTACCCTAAGTGTGCACTGTGCACTGAGTCCTACTTTGCATAGCCATCCAAGCCCCTAAAGAGTCATTTCACACTTATTCTCTTTGTTTTGCTTTGGGCCTGAGGATGGAGTTATAGATGGGGAATAGATGATATCTGAGGCCCCCATTCCTGTTCAAGGAAGATTGTCTTTCCTAACAAAAAATGCTTATTTAACTCCCCTCTCAAACCATTTCTTTTCTTTGTCTAAGACCTGTACCTCACTCTCTTCAAAGGAGTATTTCGTGGCTTTGAGATGGAGATGTAGACAGATTGGGGTCCCAAGCTCCTCTGCGACCATATTGGTACATTCTCTTATGGAGTGACTGTTTTGTTTGTCCCATATAACGCTCACTGCAGTCTTCACTACACTGAATGGGGTACAACACATTTATTTGTTTGCAACCTGGCAGTACAATTCCTGCGCCCACAGATGAATGCTGTTGTTGTGTCCTTGTGACACTTAACTCACCTTGCCCCCAGTGTCTGCGTACATCGGTGTATGATTGTGTGTGTGAATGGGTGAATGGTTCCTTGATGTAAAGAGCTTTGAATGCCTTGAAGGTGGAAAAGCGCCATATAAAAAACACAACCATTTAACATGTTTCATAGCGGCACCTTATTCTTCTGTTTCTCTTTCTGGGCAGACAAACTCCACTCTTTCCCTCTCTCTTTTCAGTGTTGTGCATTCAGAGTCCGTACACTCAGTGAACATGGAGGTGACTCGGGCCTGTTGCCATTACTCAGTGACTGACAGGGCTTCTTGTCCCAGGCCAGGCCGCTACAGGTGAGCCCAAGGAGGTGCTTTGTGATGGATGACTCTGACACAGGATTGACAGTGGCTGGAAGGCACAGAGCACCCTGACTCGATAGAGGACCTGCATCTCACTATAGCCACGGGGCACACATGGTAGAGGTCACTGGAGTTTGAGTTGGTTTACAAAGTTATGGACAGCAGGATGGTGTGGAGAGGGCGAATGGAGACATGTTGCACTGAAGTTTGGTTGAGTAGTTTCTTCTACAGAGTTCTTTTAGAATTTAATTATATACAAAATAAATGATTTAAAGGTAATTTTGTCCATGTTAATTTTTCATTTTTAACTGTAGGGAGGTACTAGAGAGGAGAATCCAAACGATAGTCCAATGTCGGATTCAGGAGGAGCAGTGAGGTTTCTTTACTCTCCATCAGGTGCTCCAGGGTTCATGGAAGTTTTCCCAACCAGTCCTGTCCTTTCGGCTGGCCTGGGAACGCCTTGACGTCCCACTAGAGGATCTGGAGGATGTGTCTGGGGTGATTGAAGTCTGGGAGTCCCTGTTTTGACTGCTGCCCCTGTGACTTCCCTGGGTAAGCGGAAGAAAATAGATGGATGGGATATAGACAGTACTGGTACCCCCAAAATTTCAGGTATCACACTTTGCACATCACTTTTGCCAGATAGAGCTGGAGAGTTAGAAAGTTCTTGAAAGTTTTTGAGATTATACTTTTCGAAAAACAAAAGAATTTAATTTAGAATGGACCAACTCATCGACTAAACTCAGTTCTAAACCTGTAGACCCTAACCTAAGCTGGACTGAACATAAAAGCATAAAAATAAAAGCTAATTATGTTTTTGTTTAGCTTTCATATCAGTAAATACAGGCATGTGTGTCTGGATTAATTCATGTTGGTAATTATTTTAAAATGATAACATCTATTCGATGAGCAAATTAGACACAATGCTCACTTTGTCTGTATCACCCACATAGTTTTTACTTGTTTAGTAACAGTTTTTCTGCTCACTTTTCTACTCCATAATAATAAATGTCCATTGTTTCTGGGTGATTGAATGCTAAAACACTAGAAAACCTTCTTGTGTTTGTGATCACAGAGCTGTCCTCCTGCTAAACTGACCAGCGCTGATCAGGTTTCTGGCCTCATAACGACCGGTCAGTGGCGTTTTTTTCCCCAAATGAATATCAGATAAGATCAAGAGCCTCTACCCTCTGTGTGTGAGAGCGGAGCATCCATCAGAGACGAGGACAAAGAGGTCTGTCAGCAGCCACATAACCACATCCCCAACATAAACGCTCATCGCAACACACCATCTCCCCTCCAGCTCAATTTTGCTTTCAAACATCTAACGGAAGATATCAGGTCATTAATGGTAAACTTTTGAAATTTGTCTTCTACTCCACTTGAATGCTCTGAGGAATTTTGCATTGATTTGCTGCTAGAATATAACTCAACACTCAATGCAACAACTTTTACACTTTACATATAGTCTATTTCACAATTTTTATGTTGCATCATAGTTTGATACTAAGAGCTGAATGTACATTGTAAAATTGACATAAGCGTATCAACAAAGATATAATTTGAACTAATTTAAAATGCATATTATGGGACAAAAATCTGCGTGTTTAGTGCAGTGTTTACAATATTATTATTGTGATACATTAAGCTAAGTTCAAATAAAACAACATGTATGAATATATTATTGGAGTAAATAAAGAAGGTAAGAGAACTTTTCAATACTGTGATTTTGTTTCATGCAATATTGATACATATTGATAAATTGAATATAAATGATTTAAAGGTAATTTAAAGGTATATTACACAAAATAGACTCTAGACGCTTTTAGCCATGTTGTAACGCTGTTACCTCCTCAAAAACATACCTAGAGCTGTGTTTTGTTTCAGAATATAACTCTGCATTATCAGGCTGGTTGCATCCCAAAGCTCAAAATGATCTGTTCTACCTTGTGATGTCATGAAGTGGTAGTTTTCAAGTTAAATTAATCTGAGGTGGTAAGCGTCTGTTGTAGCCACAGCTGCCCTGGGACAAGAGTGACGGAAGCAAAGCTGCCAATCTGCACCATCGGCCACTCCAACCACTACTAATGCATGCACACACATAATATAAAAATAATGCAATGGATTTATATTGCGCCTTTCGAGACACCCAGTGCACTTTACAATACATAATTCATTCACACCACACTCCTGTAGGCACATCTGCCCTGGGGCAGACTGATGAAGGTGAGCCTGTCAGTCTGTGCCAGTGGCTATTCTGACCCATAAACACCCCACAATCGTATTAAATTAAATTACCACAATTAAGTAATAATTAAGCTTTAATGACTCTGGGGTTGCTTTCTGCTACCAGTACATTGTAATACAAAGATAGTGATTTACCCAGTCCTGAAAATGCTAAACAAAAACAAAACTGATGTATGCAGTAATCATTGTAAAATGTTAATAATAATAATAACACTTAACAATTAACTTTTCAAGGAATATTTGGCTTTCTGTCCAGCTCTCTAAACACTGCTAAATAGTTGCCATGATGTATGCCTCATATCGCATGTAGGCTACTCGACTGGGGAACTTTCTCTTGGCTGTGTCATGTGCACTGACTGCTTGCTTATTTTTCTTAGTTGGACCCAAAGATAGTGTTAAGACCCACACAACCCCTATTAATCATCTGTGGAGCAGGGCTTTCCCCAGCAGGGCCCGTACCCCCGCATGTGTGTTTATTCGTCTCTGCGTGCTAGAATACATGCAGCCCGTAATGTTGATATATCTGTACTTGTCAGTTTACACGTAAGATATATGTAAGTGTGTGTGTAATCTTCTCCAGCTAAAGGATACAATGTCCAAAATCCATTTGTCAAAGTCATAAGTGGGGCCCCGGCCGTGGAGTATTTATACATGCATATTTGTGTGCCTGCTCTGTGTATGTTCCAGCCCTCCAGAGCAGAATGTGAATGAGGTGAAGGTTAATGTGATCCGTAACACTGCACAAATGCTTTATGACGGCAGTGCGCTGGGCTTACTGTTCTTTGTTTACAATACAGGAACATATGCTAAATGATAATCCAGATACAGTGTGTTGTAATGGGATCAGATAGCGATAGAGATCATTGTGTTTACCTGACTGATACAAAATGTAGATGTTGGTTGGTGTACATTTAATTAATGTGTGTTATTAACAATTTGGCAGCCCTGCATTAATTGACTATAATACCCAAGCTGTATTCAGCCCAAGGCTTCTATTTGATACGATTGATGCAGTAAATAATGAATGTTCGCTTTAGTTTAGGAGCTGGATTCTCTAGAATCAGATGATTTCAGCCCTGGAATTGCTCATTTCTGCTGAACTAAAGGTAAAAGGAGCTGTTAACTTGGAAACTACCGCTTCACGACATCAGAAGGTGGAACAGAGCATTTTGAGGATTAGAGATGCTACTAATAAGGGATTACTCAAACATGTATGAATGAAACAAAGCACAACTCCAGGTATATTTTTGATGAGGTAAGAGCATTATAAGATGGCTTAAAGCTCACAATTAAATTTTTGCGTAATGTAGGACCTTTAACCATGGGATGATACTAGCTGCCATATATTAAGGACGCACACCGGATTACAATTTTTATAAATGTGCAGTTTGTACATTGAAACGAGATAATGTTTATATTTTTTATTTTCTCATAATTTGACATATCATTCTAAAGTAGCTTTACAATGTCTCCTTTTCTCTCTACCAAGTGGCAATCATACATATTTATTACCAATTGGACACATTACCTGCCAAATCCAGAATGATATCTTTATACAGATTGTCAGTCTGGTCCCCACACCCTCTGCCCTCTGCACCCTCAAGTCCAGTCAAACATGATGATCCAGTCAGATTAGTTTTGGGGTTTTTTTCAGTGACACGAGAAGCTCATTGGTCACTTATCATTTATAAACAAACATAAATTTATTTCACCTCAGATTAAAAGAGTTTAGTGCTTTGCATAGATTTTTCAGAACGCCACAGTGTTTTTTCAGCCTCCTCTCTGATACAGATGGACTCTGTGTGTCCCTGATTGGCTAATTACTTGTCAATCACGGCCATTTGACAATGGGGATTCACTGGCGACCAGGTTCACATCTTCTTAAAGTATTGTAGAAGTGTGTATTCTTGATCCCAGGCAACACATTACCTGCTTGATTTGCTAAATTTGTTGACCCTCATGCAACAAAATATGATGCTCTCCCACGATGTTTTATTGTAATCATTGGATCACATTCTTTTACTGTGCCTCACTTTCTTTGACCATCTTTTTATATACGGTAGTTACACAGTTATCCAAACATAGACTCAAATAAAAGCATTTTTCATTTTGGTTGTATTTATTGCCCTTAAAACGTGCACCCTTAATCTAAGTGGTTTCTATTAAATGGAAAAGTTGTTCCTTCAGCTGTAATATTCCACAGTATGGCATAAAACACATCTGGAGAATGTTCCTAAATATGTTTAGTAAATACTTTAGTTTTCTATTTCCATAGAATCATACTCACGACATCCCACCTCCAGAAAGTTACATAGTGTACCATCAAATAAAAGTACCGTCTATAGTAATATGATGTATCTCATTAGAGCTACGATGTCATTTGTCCTGCTAGTTACTCACTGTTTCATTTATTTTTTTCAACAATTGTATGAGGTGTTGGCTTTGCCTGCTTTCACTGATTCATGTTTGTGTAAATGAGAGGCAGGTGTCCGTGTTTGTTTACCCACCTGTCTGATGACACTGCTCTGTGCATGTTAGCGGTGATGGTGCCTGTGAGCCCCTGTTATGTGGGCTCGTGTGTGTACTGCGTTTAATAGTTCTACTCCACATGCTGCGGCCATCAACAGCAGATGGGCCAATGGCATGCCAGAAAAACAGCAATCACCACTGATAAACCATCTCCGTCTGTTCCGCTAACTAATATATAACACTGTACAGAACGGGGGAAAGACATAACTTCACATGCTAATAAGCGTCGGTGCTAATACTTGCAAGTGTGTTTGTTAACCTTTACATTATCAAGCAAGGAAAATTAGTTGAACATTTGTACACGTTGAATGAATATTGCAGAAATACTTAAAATACCGTGACATTTATTATTATTAATCCAGTATTATTATTTTTTTTATATTAAATGCATTTGTGTTTACTGTGAAAATTGTATTCAAATGTCAAATGCCTCAAAGGTCTAAAATGCATAATTCAGGCATTTTAAACTTTGGATACCTCAGTGTTTTATACTGCATGGCCAAGAAAAGTAGCGCTGAAGTGTGAAGCAGTTGGATAATAGCAGCTTGTTTTTTTTTAGCTTGATACAATGTAGGGAGAAACTGATAAGCTCTGTCGATATTTTTAGGCCAATATGTAGGTCCGATTTTGATTTCTCCACAATCTAATCTAATTAAAATTTACAAAAAAAAATTACCCACAGCTTTTTTTTTTTTTTTTTCCAAACCAAAGCAGTGTAGTCACGTTTTATGCAGTTATCTCTTCACATTCAAATTATTACATACAACTTTGTGTACTCTTTAGGCAGTAGATCAGCCAAAATAAAATATAAGATTTAAGCCAATACACTAAAATTTGCAAATATTGTCAAAAATATACATAGGCCAACCGATATATCGATATAGTATAGTGAATGCAGTTTGAGTTGTCTGGAGTCTTGGGTTCATACTTGCTGTTGTGTGTAGAATGTGATTTGTGATTATGTGGAAATATTACTTTTGAGTGTCCATAAATGAATGTATTTTAAAGCACTTTTTAAAGGTTAGGTAACATAATATTCTTTGATGTGTGTACTTTTGACTATTTGACTTTTCTTTGAAGCCATTACATGCAATCAGCAGCAGTAGCCCACTTGAGCCTCTTTATCTCTGTGTGGGCTGCGTTGATCATTTCCTGTCATTGACCTGATTTTGGAGAGTTCTGACCAGTGCTAATGAGGCAGTCTATTTGTGAGCTAGACATCCTTTTGTGATCCTTAAACAACCGAACTAATGTTACAAAATAGTCTTATACAAAAGTCAGTTTGAAATCCTATTTGCACACGGTTAATAGCCTTAATAAAACGTGAAGAAAGACTTAATTATAACGACGACTTGATTGATACTCTAACCCTAACTCCTTAGTCAGGTTGTTACTAAGCCTGAAGCATTCTTAATGAACTGTGTGTTCATTATGTGATCATGCTTTATTACAGCTGTAAATGGATTTGTTGAAAGTACTGAACATTAGATGCTAATCATCACTTAAGTTAGTATCAAAACTCATTTGAGCAGGTATCGATACTGAAAAGATCAAATCACCTGGACAAAATGTCTTTCGTGAACATTTTTATCTTCAGAACTCCTGCTAAGATCTTGAGCTATAATCAGGGCCTATAAGCAGACTAAGTAGCTGCTTAGGGCCCCAAGGCCACTTTTGTTTTATACCTATAGTAGCAAAATATTTGTTGCTGCCTACATTTGTTTTTGAGCTGGGCAGAGGTGAGGGCAGCTATGTATATACATCGGTGGACCTTTATAATGTAAATTTAAGCTCAGTGTCGCCAACTGGAACACATTAAAATTCACCAGAAACTAAGAAAAAAATGTTTAGAATTTTTAAAATGTTGATGTCCCCTTATATGTTTGTGTAATGTTCTTGTGACTGTGGTAGTTGTGACATTCTGGATGTTTTCAGTCTGATGTTGTGACATATAAATACAAATACAGTTGGTCAAGGTGATGAGAGCAGAGCCATAATGTGAATGGCTCTACTCGGGGGCCCCAGACACAAATTCAGTTTAGGGCCCCCTGAAACCTAGAGCTGGCCCTGGCTATAATAAACAAATATGATTATTTAGAATTAAAATTTTCATTTGTTTATCAAAATCAGAATCGAGTATCAAGTCCATTCTTTAATATCAAAATCGAGTTTGAAATTTTAGTATTGTGACAACACCAGCTGATACATTGTTGTCATATGATGCAGTTATACATATTTGTAAATTATTAACACTCCATTTCACCCATCTTTCTTTTTAATCATGTCAGCTGCTATTTATTTATATATTTAACACAAAATTGTATAGTTTTGTCATTACAAAAACACAAACACAAAAAAACAAATCAATTCAAAATCTAAGTAATATTCCTAACCCACTCTACCCAATGGAGAAATAAAGCTTTTCTTCTTAATAGGTCCCAGTACATATTGCAGTCATAGCCACCAGAGTGTTCCATCACAGAACTATTGACAGTTTTAATATACACAGTTAGAACAGAGCCTCACTGCTATCTGTAATCACTCCTCCTACACCAGAGCACCCCATGGAGCCATAACACCCACCCTTTTGTCTGCAAGATAAACCACAATGAGACACTAATCGGAAATACACAGCCACCAACTCAATCTTATACCAATAAAGACGAAACTCAAGGTTTGGGCCTCGTGAGAGTGCATCAAACCCAAATATTGTAAATCCTGTGACGCATACGCAGAAATAATGTGTCAGAGCAAAACTGAAACAAAATAGCTATTGTTTTTCTTGTGTTGTCAGTGGGATAAAGCTTTCAATATAGTGCTGTGGATGTATTGGGAAACAAGTTTGGTGATAAGATGTTTTGAAATGATTGTTGGGAGTTGTGCTGCGGAAATGGTGACAAATTCTAATCGTAATTTCAGTGGAAAAAGCAGTTCTTTGGGCAATAGCTATAGACTGTTTAAAGAAATGGACTGAGCGAGTGTAACGTCACCCGTAGCGTTCGGCATCAGTCAAATGAAGCTCGTCGAGGCTAGTAGTTACATGAGTGAATTTGGAGCCAATTTCCATATTTGGAACTTCAACCGCGAGTATCATAGCAACCAAAGACCCAATCTGTCAATCATTAATAGCATAACTATAGCACAACACAAAAATATACAATGCTAGCAATTAGAAGTCATTAGTTTTATTCTATCATGTATAGCATAGCACCAGACATCACTGTGGACTGAAATAAAACCTTACGTAACAGGGTATGGTTCCTCTGCGACTTTAAATGGGTGTGTTTTTTCTTTACGTGGACGTTTTCTTGTGTAGGTGTGTGGTGATGTAACTGGAAGCTGGAAAGGGGCGGTGCTGATTGTTTAAAAACTCTATGAACCTTCTCCCTCACACCTATACAACTTTGTCTAATGTTAAATGGAATATTGATATTAGACCTGTTTTTATTGCTTTGACTAAAGAGTTAAAGAAGCTATTTTTGTTGGAAAGACAATCCTTCCTTAAACAGGAATCGGGTCCTGAGACATAATCTTTCACTGATCTATAACTCTATCCTCAGACCCAAAACAAACAGGAACAAAGAGGACAATAGGTGGCCATTAAGGGTTGAATAGGATTGTTAAGGCTGGAACTGGAGAAAATAGCTGTTTACAGTTTCAGTGTAGTTAGCCCCTCCCTTCAGATAGATATAAGGCAGTGTACGCCAGCAATCTGACCAGAACTGAAGAGTAGCAGCTTGGATGAGCAACGAAACATCTTCACTCCTACAACGACTTGTCCAGTTGACAGAATTAAATTTAGTCTTTTGCTATGGATCACACCTGGATGACGGAGGGACTAAATGCTAAACGCTTTGACTAAATGTTTGTTACTGAAAAGTCTCTCACCCCCTGTTGTCTGAGCGTCCAGCTGGGGTCCTCCGGTCCGTCCCAAGACCAGTCGGCCGCTCTGTGGGAGAACTGGGGCATGCTGGGGACTAATCACCACCCCAGCCATGCCAGCTGTTGATTATGAGCCACAGAGCCAGTTCAGTCTGACCATACGCTTCTGGACCAGCCCCTAAAAACCCAAAATCAACTCTGCTTCCCCCTTGTGACACGTTAATCATCCTCCATTTTCAACTAAAGAAGTAAAATTATTATAATATCATTGAACCTAAAGTGTGCTGTCCATAGTTCACATTGTGTAATCATGACAATTGTATTAAATCTTTCAAGTTCCCGGTTTCAAAATATAATAAGCTTATCTGTAATTTATCTTACAGGAAAACAACTGACATATAATCTTATTGTCTGAGTTTGAAACCTTCACACATCCACAACATCTTATTTTTAGATTCCAATTACTTGCATGTTTTTCTCATTCTGATCTGCAGATGTAACATGTTTAATTATGATTCCTAGCTGTGTTGTTTGCGCGGGTTATTGCCCTGTGATCTGAGTGACAGTGGAGCAGCGCTTTATGAAATACAGCCTGCAGTTAGAGTCAGGGCTGCAGAGGGGTAATTAAAGCTCTCCTCGTCTCTCTCATCTACAAAGATTGTCTGGCATTAAATCACTGCTGAGGGACTGTAGAAAAATATTGAAGTGCCATTTTACGGACAAACATTGTGATAGTGATTAGGTTTGTGTTTTATACTTGTGAAATTCTGTTTGGAGTCCGGGATAATTAAAGGATCCGTATGTAAGATTTTAAATATCAAAAGCATGAGCTGTATGTACTGCTTTTTCAAAAACAAGAAGTGTATCCCGGATTTGAGATGGACCTGTTTATATAGCTGTCAAATATAGCTCTTGCTGGTAACAATTGTAATGCTGATTTATTCTTTATTGCAAAAACACTGGACATGATGGACAAGTTGTCTGTTTTAATTTGGTGTTTTGGTTCTAAAGGCCTCACAGGAGTCTCATTTAAGTTGAAAGTAAAATGGTGAAATCCAGTTGGTTTAAACATAAATGGCCGCTCTCTGACCTGATGGTCACTACCTAAACCCCAGTACCTACAGCTAATCATTAATCTGTGCTAGTGCAGTAATGCTGGAGGTTCATATAGGGAAGAATGATTTTTTTTAAAGTACGTCCTCTATATGCATTTTAAGGCTCTGACAACCCAGATACAGTTGTGATTGTAACACTTTTATTTAAACAGTAAGAGTGCGGTGAGTGTATTCTTGAGTTTCTGAGCTTTCACATGAGGCACAACCCATCCATATACTGAGAATCTGCTGTCTGCAGGTTAAGGCACTGGTAACCCACTTTCAGCAGTGATAGTAGTTCAGTTTTTAAAGCTGTAAGAGTCAAGGCTCCATACAGTTCTTTTAACATTAGAGTGAAGACTGAACTATCTTTTTTTCTTTCTTTATTCTTTCTTTATTCATCAGGGACCGTGTACAAACTCATTAATCTTACAAAAGAAGCACCAGATTTAGCTACTGCTACTTTCCATGTGCAGTCCCCGGGCAGGTGAACACACATTAAAACACACATTTTATTAGGATTACATTGTAAGACTTACAGTTCATCATTGACATTAGCAGTAAAGTACAATAAATGTCCCTGTGTGTCCAGTACATGTTTCCTACAGTCCAAACCAATTAAAAAACGCAATCATATGCAGGTTTTTACAGTGAGACAGAACATTACAAATTAACTAGACTGTTGTGAACACATTTGATTATCTAAAATGTACTTTTTCAAATTTCTAAACTTTTTCAATAGATACTTTTATAGTAAATAATTGCAGTACTTACTTTTTTGCAAATCTTGACCATTCAAATTATAAGTGATTTGAATGTGATGTATCGTAGAGCCCTAAGATATCATATGAATAAATAAATGAATAAATAGTTAAATGTGGTGAGAAATAATAGCAAAAATGAATAGATTATGTGTTCAATCCATCCTAGTTCAATAATCTTTTTAGAGATTTTAAGTTTAAAGTTCATTCTAGAACAAAAACAACTGCTCAAACTAAATTTTCTCCAGTTTTTTGCAAAATTGATGATACTTTAAATCCTGTTACACATCCTATATTGCTCCAACTTCCATTAGCTCTCAATTGTCCTTTATATATATCACAATACTGAATGTGCACCTTGTGGCCATCAACTCCTAATTAGCCTCATCAGTGTCCACTTCGTCTCACTTACATTTAACATACTGCTGACCATAACCGTGCCAACCTCTAATCTGTCCCCCCGCGCTGTCTTTCCTTTCTGCAGTATATGGGCCAATAAGACAATAGCCTGGCCACGCATGCTTAGCTCCAACTGGCCTTCTTGCTAATAGATATCATTTCAGAGGGAAGAAATAGACTTGTAATGAACATCTGGCCCGGTTGGCAGAGGAGAGAATGGGGGAGGAGTGGTCCGCGGTGCCCAGAGAGGAGAGGGTCTGATGACTCCAGCTGGTGCGACAGACTCTGGGCTATCTGGGACTATTGTGGGTGTGCTGGCCGGGATTCAAGATGGCTGCCATGAGCTCAAGGCAAGGCAATGATTACACTAAGGACAAAGCGATTTTCAACTCCGTTAGTTCCAAATCCCATCAAGCAAGTAGTAAAATGTGCTGATTACAAACTTGTGTGTTTTTGCGTTCTTGTGTGGGCTAGTGCTGCGAGTTGTCGTCCTCATAGCAACCAGTAATTGGCGCTTTGCTATTGAAGATGAATGCCGTTTCTCAATTTAGCCTCCATAGAACTAAACCTGCTTGAATCCCGAGAGGTTTTATTGCTTTGCCTAGCTTATTAACTATAAAGCTAACTAGAGGCACTGCTGCGTATGAAGCTCTGTTACTCAATTTAGACTTTAAAGCCCATGTTACTCTATTTTCTGATCTATGTTGTAATTTCCACCTTGTGATGTCATGTGCTATTACAGGAAGTGCTCCACTGTGTTTTTAAACTCCATACACCTTTACTGATTTCAGATGATGACTTCAGACCTGGAATTGCCGATCTCTGCCGAACTAAAGGTAAAAAGTAGCTGTCAAGTTGAAAATGAGCGCTTTGTGACATCATAAGGTGGAACAGAGCATTTTGTGCTTTGAAGATGTTGACACAAAACAAACAAAACACAAGTCTTTGTATGTTTTAGAGGAAAAAACAACATTATAGCATGACTTAAAGCTCACAAGACAAAATTTTGCACAATATAGGCCCATTATTCTGAGCTGACTTGGTTGGAATTACAACAGAAGATCTGATTTTGCACTGCCAAATACGTCCTTTTCCCATTACATTAGCCGCGTACTAGCTAGCATTAGCCAACAGTTTTCTAATAATTCCATTTAACTTGTGATAAAGATTAATTATGCAGCGGTAGTTCCGTGCGATGATGTGATGATAGCGTAGCCCTGGCTGCCCTGCGTTGAGGACTGATGAAAAGTTGGCAGCTAAAATTACCTTTGAGAGCTGCGAGGACGCTTGGAAATTTATGCAGATCCAGAGTGTTTGAGGAGATGTGAAAACCGTATTAAGTCTGTGACCTGTGGCAGTTTGGTGGCAGACAGAAAGTAAGTTAAAGTATATCTGTCAAAACGTCTGGCTCATACTCAAAATTAAAGCCATCTTTTCATATTAAGTGGATTCTCTGCAGCAAAACAAGTCATAAACACAGCGATGGAAGTAATTTAGCACTGGATTGTTGTATTGTATTCCATTTCCATGATGTAAATAGTATTGTAGATATTGTAATGACTTTTTGATGAAAATAGGATTGGTGAAATGACAAAACATATTGAAAGGCTTTTATTTTGAAGGTGAAATACTGTATGTCAAATCAGTATTTCCAGCCCTGTGCAACTTCCTGGCTGTGCGTCCATTACCGTAGAGATGTTTACGCTTTTACTGGAATGTCCCAAAGTATGACGTTAGACCTATTTCCTTAGCAACAACTAGGTCACACCATCAGGCTGCGTTACAGGTCAGGTCTTTGGAGAGGCGAGTCCAAACAGAGTAAGAATGCATGTTTTTCAAGGTATTTTTGAATACCCATAATAAAATAAATGCAAGATAGATAAGTATAATGCAGTATTTTGAAATATTACGGAAAATGTGACAGACCCCCAAATCAAAAAGTTGCCCAGTGTGTTTTAAGCATGCTTTGTTTTGATGTTATTGTGCGGTCTATATAATTAGCTGACATATTATTGCGCAACAGCCACAACAAGCTGACAGTTTTCTACTTATAAGCTTACGAAATTAGCATATGTGACACATTGGGTGAAGGCTGTGGAGGTGGGCAGACTTGGCATTTCTAAGGCTGAGTCACCGTGATCCTTGAATCCCTATGGCGCTGAGACACGCAGTCAATCCAATCTGACGACTTTGATGTCAGCAGCTGCAATGTATAAAGTACATGCAAGAATCAGTTAGCATAATAAGAGACAATTAAAAAGAACACGGTGGGCGGGAAAGAGATACGGGCTCGTCGGTGTTATTGTCACAGAACAATGGGCTCGAGTCAAACGGAGCACCTGCATTAGCGCCAGGAGCCTTTTTTCAAGATCTGTACTCTTTTTTTGTATTTGCATAGAAGAGAATTAAATGAATAATACATCTACTTTGTTGTTAACTTTTTATATAACCTTTTAAATGAACACCTCAATAAAAGCTTAAATCATTCAGTGCCACCCAGACTGAAAGGTTAATTCAAAACAAATACATCGAAAACAGATGTTAATCTAAAAACAAAGCGCTTTCACTTGCATCAAATAGAAGTTACGTAGGGTTTAAAGGTGCGCTGTGTAACTTTTCTGATAGAGGCTTGACTACCTGCTTTCCTCTGTGGGTTGGCAATAATTGTATATCCATGGGAACAAGCAGGTCAGATCTGTGGACGGGCTTAATAACTTTTCTGGTGGAGGGTCCGCCACCGTGGACATGTATGATTGTTGGAGAATCTAAGAAAATAATAAAAATCTATATGGACAATAGAAAGTTTTGGACCCTCTAACCAATAATGTACAGTGTCCCTTAAAAGGTATTTTGGGGACAGTAAAACAAATAGCTCTTTTATGTTCAATTTCATACTGTGGCACATTCAAGGCAAAGCAATAACATCTCCATGGAGACAGGCAGGTTATTGTACCTCCCACCAGAAATATTACGCAATGCACCTTTAACATTTGAAGATAGAATAAAATATACCACAAAAGTATGGCAACAGCTCTAAGAATACTTTAGTTGCATTAGGACAGGGGTGCCCTAACTCTTTTCACTGAGGGCCATATCTTGAAAAATATTCGACACAGAGGGCCACACACCAGTGGTCAATACAGTCAATAATTCAGATGGTGCATTTAACATAGTTTTGATTTCATACTTTAAATAAGACTTGAAATATTAATATTAGGTCTGTGTAACAATGCAGTGTGATGTTATTTAGGTTATATTGGTAGGATTACTCAAATTTGCCATAAAAACTACTGATTATGATCAATTGGGCCAGTTCAACTGAAAGCCTGAGGGCCAACAAAAATTTGTCTGAGGGCCGCATTCTGCCCCCGGGCCATAGTTTGGACACCCCTGCATTAAGATGAAGCAGTGATTATAACCTAGCCAGATGTAATAAATACAAATACTTAAGCAATGTATTTGACTGAAAACTCCTCTTTTGAAACCCTTCTAATGACTTCTTTGTCTCATGCGCAGCGGTAACTAATCCCTGCTATTCTAATAATAACAAGCACACAATTTAACCCAGATTAATACATTTCTTTTAATCATCTGTTTATTTGAAAGCAGCGGGAGCAAATCGCTGTCTTCTCGCTGTTCTAGCTGTGATATGGTTCAGCGTGTACCCAAATGAAAATCTCGTCTCTCTCTCTGTGGAAAGTCGAAGCGCCATGACAGGTCGAGATAGCAGCACTGGAGAGGACCACCCCGCTGTGTTGAGCTTATCAGCCCTGCCTCAGACGCCTGGTGCCATAAAACTGTGAGTTCTGCTATCATTGACCAGCAGGGGGCTGTGGACGCAGGGGGATTTGCTTCACTCTCTTGTGTGTTTCCTGTCTTGTTGTAAAATACTTGGAGAAAGGTACACCCTCAACTTACAATGTGTAAAAGGCAGGTAGGCAGGCAGATGTTATAAACGCAGTGAGTGTGACGGGTGTAATGGTGCGCAATGAAATACATGAAAGAAGATAGACTGGAGAGAGTGGTACTGGCTCAGTCTCACAATGATAGACTCTTAGACTTTTTTAAATAGCTTACCAACCTCATACATAATTATACATTGTGCAATATATTATAATAAAACAAATGGTCCTCTCTAGTCATGTGTGTATGGGGTGTTTGAGTATAAGAAAAGACTGAATCTGCACAAAATAAAGGAACTATAAGTGCTATGTTAGAGTGATGGATTATTATATGGGTTATTATATATTTTTTGAAATATGTTGTATGTTAAAGGTGCACTATGGGACTTTTTCTGGTGCGGGTCCATCTCCTGCTTGTTTCTGTGGACATGTTGTTGCTTTGTCTTAGAATCATTTTTATTGCCATTGTCAGTGAACACAACTCACAAACTAGGAACTCTCTTTGGTGGTAAAGTGCAACAAAAAACACTGAATAAGTACAAATAAGGGCATGCATAAAGTATAAAAAGATATGCTTAAAAATAAAATAAAATACTTATAGGTCGATATATACAACAGCCTCATAACAACAGTGCAAACATGGCTTATTAAGGTGACCGGTCTTGTAAAGTGTCCAGTTTAGTGCAGATATTCTAAAGTGTTAATGGTACAGATATTATAAGGTGTTCATGAGACAAACAGCAGAGTCTGGGATGTTCCACATTATTGCATTAAACTTCAATTACTGGTATTTTGCATTTTCAGTTCATTCGTTCTTACTGTGGTCAGGCTTGTCTTGCCTCAGTCTGCATTTTTCTGACATTTTACATACAGATCTGAAATCTAAATTTTTGTGAATGAAATTTTTCACACCTCACTCATATCTGCATGATGATGTGATCATTTACAATTCACCCTCAGCCTCTCCTACTAATAAACCAGTAGCCGTGTTGCATAAAGATTGGCTTATTCCAGCTATACATCATTTTAATTGAGGGAAACTGTGCATCAATGCATCTTCCCCTGCCATCCCTCCTCTGCAGTTTAATCCTTGTCCACAGGATGGCGGTGCTCAGCTGTAGCAGAGCCCGACTGCCCGAACAGGAAACCAGTAGCTTAGAGTGAGGCTTGCAGCTGTTCGGCCAATTGAATCCCAGGGACCACATGGGCTCTCAGGAAGCAGCTACCTAAACTGGCCCCTGATAGTCATCTCTCTGCCCCGTCCTCTCCCCCCAGAGTAGCACACAGAGGCAAAAACAAACCGCCTCTCCTGTGCCAGAGCTCATTATTCACTGGTTTAACTCTACCATCTAAACGCCAACGTGTTTCTGTGCTCCAGCTTGAGTTCAAGACTAAATATGAGAAAGTTAGGACACTGTGTAGAAGGCAAAGTACTGTAAACTTGCATGTGTGAATGCAACTAAATGTACAGATAACATTACACATACAGTACTGACACAAAACATTAAGGGCTGGTTGAGATAAGATGGAAAGGTAATAAAAAAACAGAGTAATAAAAGTCTATTAGCAGCATCATAGGGGACACGCTCTACTATTAAAACCAAATAGGGTCAGAGGCAGTAACACTTTCTGTGTCATTATCTTACATGCTAAAATGTAACCTTTGAAAAGGGTAACAATCAGTCAGTGGTTAGGACACTTGCACAAAAGGCAAAATCCTCAAGCGATATTGGTCCTGGCCAAGATCTGGAGAAGGGTCCCTGCCACAGCTGATGGGTCAAATGCAGAGAACCAATTTCCCCATGGGGATCAATTAAGTGTGCCATAGAGAGCCTGCACAGTAAGTTGAAGGTCGACGATGGGAAAAGTTTTCTTCCTTTTGCTGTCCTTGGGCAAGACACTTCAGCCACCATATGATTATAATGTGTGCGTGAGTGTTGGTGGTGGTCAGACGGGCAGATGGTGCAGTCTACCCCAGGGCAGGCATGGTTTCAATAGTAACTCACCACCACTGAGAGTGGAGTGAATGAATAATTCAGTGTAAAAGCGCTTTGGGTGTCTTAAAGGGAGTTATATAATTCCAAGGCATTATTATTATTATCCAATTCAACACTTTATTTATCCCCAAGTGGAGCGATTCAGAAGGCACATAGAGCAGTTGCACAATCACATAAAAACAAAGCATCATTAGACAATGCCTTAATATGGATGCTGCTGATTACAAAAAACATGGCCATTATATTAAACTCTCCATCCACGTTGTTGTTATATTTTATTTCTCTTGTTTTTCCCCTGTACAACTTTTCTAAGCCTGTTTCTGCAATTCAATAGAAAATCTTTTACACAGTATCCCAATTCTTGTGACTTTGTGGTTGCATAAAACATCATACACTGGTGGTAATACATCCAGCCAAAGTGGCACAAACATTGAATTGTCCCTTGCCCAAGTCCAGAGCAGTTAAACGTGATGATAGAAGAGCAGGCTGCGGCACTGGCTTTAGCAGACTACAAAGCCCCTCTCTGTCTCATGGCCGCCGCACATGCACACCAATGATTACCCATAGTGCTGTGTGTGTTGGGTTTGGGATGGCGAGGACCAGCGGGAGGCAGAGGCAGTGGATGGTTGTACTTTGCATTTAAATTATACTAAGATTATGCATCTCTGAGTGCAAGTACACCGATGATATTGGTAATGAGGAACAACAACGCGCCCCTTCTTCATTTGATCTGTTTTCCTGCAGCCTCCAAAAGCTCAACAGCAAAATCCCAGTTCAGTCTACCAAAATAAATTAGGGGAACAGATTGCCTGAAATGACCAAAACTGTCAGGAAAGCCAGCATACAGTCTATGAAAAATACTAATTTATCATGACAACTGCACTATTTTTATATATATCTTTAACATTGCAATTGGAATGTATGGTATTTGGAATAAAGACGAAACTCTTACCATTAGTAAAACTTAGTATGATGTACACGAGTGTATTTTAATGCTACTTGTGTGAATTTAAAGCTACCATCTCTAAGTTAATTTGTGTTTTTGCGTAGAAAATTAACTCATGCTATTCATCAAAAAACCTGTCTGAAGTGGTTTTATGTCATCTTGCAATCTCACCTGGGTAACTGTTTGAACCAAATAACTGTCAAAAAGTACAACCCACAAGCATATGTAGCCCATACTCCTGCACGTCAAGTATATCAAGTAGCATCAAGCAAAAGCATGATACAAAACAATACGCTTCTACTCCATAAACTTAATGCAATGCGCAGTAGTGTCATTAGCAAAATTGATGCTGATTGTGTTGTGATAGCACTTTGAAGGGTGGGAAATGATAAAAGGTACCATGGAGAGCTAAATTGAGTTAACAATTAATACCCCATAGAAGCGTAGTACCCTCTTTAACTAATATTCTAATATCCATGCAAAATAGGCAGATCAGACCGATGCAAAAGAAACAACGAGGTCCAGTGTACACAAACATATACATTTGCTTATTCTACATATCTTTCACTGACTTTTTACTCTCTAAAGTAATTTGCTATACTGTTTAGGGTCATTGCTGTAATCGCTCAGTGTCAGTGCTGCCCATAAGAAGCACTTGATGCAAACTCAGCACCTGAATGATGGCACTGAGGACAGCCCCGCACCGTGACGCACAAATGACTGATGTTACTCCTCTGTCACTTCGGCTCGGACATCTCCATCGCTCACCCGGCCTCATAAACATTGTGTTGGTACAAAAGATGTTATGTGCTTTGGGTAAATTACATTGCACCCTGTTGTCGTTTATCAACACCTAATACGTACACGCCTATACGAGAGAACCACGAGGGTGTTAGGTCCTGTAGCTGTGGCCTAGTTTGAATAATTACTGTATATTTCAAATTTGACAAAAAATCTTTCTCAGTTTCTAGTTTCTGTCATTTGGCTGAAGTTTATTGTTTTACTTCCTGGTTGGATGTGGGCAGCAGATATGACATGCGTAGACTAGAGGTACATCCATAACTGTGGCCAAAGGAAATACACATCTAAATTGCACAATAGTCATGATTAGTCCAATAAAAATAAATGCCAACACCTTTATTTTACTATCTGAATTACTAAACTGTCAGAAAAATATAAATTGTTCCTACATTTTGGATGGATTTTTCCATGTAGATGACATTCCAGTTAAGATCTCACCACTCCTTCCTGGATTTTTTGTACTTTTATTCTCAATTTTTTTCAACAATCTGCCACTTAAAACTACCATCAATATTAACCACAGATACCATCCCTCCAAACCAAGTAATAATTAGAAAAACATAAAAACCTGCCATGCCCTTGAATTTATATTTGTGTAGATGGGGAGAGGAGGAGACTGTAGAAGTTTCTGTAGGTTTTCAAAGAGCTAACATTTGTTTAAACGGATTGCGAGCTCATGTCGAGTGGAGAGGAGGCATCAGAGGAGGGTGGTACTGACAGTGTCTGAGCATGTGTGCAGAGGCAGGCTGCAGACAGGTTTTCAAATGGAAGTGTGAATACAGCTGCTGGGTCGGCTGGTGGCTCAGCACTGTGACAGTACTGTCTGTTACAATTTAATTAAAGTAAGAAACTGCTTGGTCCCTGCTCACTTTTCTGCCCATAAATAGTATAAAAGTGTTAAAGGGAGGGTCCCCGTATGAGATGAATACGTTGAAATCTAATTGCTTTTACTGTAATGCTGATTCATTCTTAATTACAAGAAAAAATACACCAGATTTATTCTTAATACTGAAATCCGGTTGTTTTTAAAGCTAAAAGACAAGTCTGGCTCATTTGTGATGGTAGTATTACACATCCTTATGCAAAACTGTGTATGCCAAATGTACTATTTCCATGATTTAACAACTCATTTTGACCTGCTTTTGTTTTTAATAGTTGATTTGCAGCACACTCCAGCCAAATTTTGCCTACAGTGTATTCAAATGTTCACTATAGCATTATAAATACCACTTTCTGCTTGGTATATTGTGTGCTAATCTCTCAAAAAATACCATTTACTCAAGCACTGCAGCTGAGTGGAAATTCACCCAAAGTGGCACTGGAGGGAGGGGATGGAGGGAGGGAGGGCGAGCGAGCGAGCGATAGAACTCTTTTTGTGCACGTCAGGCCTAATTCTAATTACGGCTTCGTTAATTAGCCAATCTCGACAGCCGACTCACTTGGAAGCATGCCACTTAGCTCAGCTCTTTCTCCTCTCCCCCTCTCCCCAAATCACGTCTGTTCCTCTCGTCTCGCTTCTACCAATGCTCCTCTACTCGTCGCATCTTGACAGCTCGTATGCCAGAGCGTCATATCAAAGCGGACTGCGCCATCGTAGCCTTTAACCAAGCAACTTTCGCTTCAAATTGCTTCCCGAGGAGATAAGAGCGTGGTATGACGAGAAGAGTGGGGGTGGATGAAGCGGCCCCTGTGGTGAGCAGCTTTCGTCACTAGATGGGAGGCAATAGGGAAATGGGATTGATGGAGCAGGTAGATAAAGGCATTCTTCTTCTGTATTATCTGGAGAAATTATGATAAGTGATGAGACGGGCAAAAACATATGGCGCAAGCAGAAATAATCAGTTTGCATTCAGAAGAGTACTTTCACATTAAGAAAGAACAATGGCAAACTTTTTCGAACTTTAGATATTCTTCCTCTCTTCGTATTTTCACTTCTTTATCTTAAGGGCCAGTTATTAATGATTCAAATTCATTAAATCAGGGTGTGCAAATCAGAAAGAAAGAAATCTGAAAAAATAAAATTGCTAACTTTTTGTGCTTCATAATTTTGACTTTTTTTTCTCCATCTTACAATTTTGACTTGTTCTTAAAATTGCGTAATTATGTTTAATTTTTGCAGCAGAAATTGACTTCCATAGACTAGTAAGAATCATAATAAGATCACCGCTAAACCAGGAGTAAATTGCAGTAATTAAATCTGGATTAAATCAGTCCCATCACAACATAATCAGGTTTAATCAAAGGGCTCGCACCACGCTGTTGTCTGAGCTATACTGTCATGTTTCCTCATCACAAACACACCTGGAGTTGTATTTTGTTTCATTCATTTAGGAGTTCTTCTCTCAAACGCACTATTCTACCTTGTGATGTCATCTGGTAATACAGGAAGTGCTCCATACACCTTAACTAGGATAATTTCTCAAACAAAACACAACTCTAGGTATGTTTTTGAGTAGATAACAACATTAAAACTTGGCTCAAAGCTCACAATACACAACATGTTCTCTCCAACCTGCAGAAAACAGACCTTTTGTAATTTAAAGTTTAGAAGAATTCATATCCTCAACGTTTTGGTTAAAGTAGCCCTCAGTTAAGTGATGAAGTCAGCGAAAATGCAACGTACAAATTGAAATCTCAGTTTGTGTTTTGTGGCTCTATTCCCACTTTCCACCATCACAACTTTCACAACAACTTTACCCTCAAACTCTCATATTCAAATTCTCATTGTGGCTCGCTGTTCAGTGCAACTCTGCTGCATAAATTAAGACGCTGGAGGGAAGAGAGTGGAGGAACGAGCCAGATCAAATTTTTATCCGCTGCGATTTTGTTATTAGTGAGTTAGTGGCCTTTTTAGACAACAGCTATGAGTTTGTTACGACCCGTGCACCGTCCTGTTCGCTTTCACACAGACTCTGTAAGACGTCAAAGTTAGAATGTATGCACTTTCTTGTCTTTTTGAATTAGCATTTTTGTCGTCGTCAGCACAGCTCATTATTTTTCACCCCAAAACAGGAGTAAATAAATCAAAACCTGGAGTGAGTTGAAGAAGGATGAAGAAGAAGAGTGTTAGCTGCTCCCAGGGGTCAAAGTAGCTGCAGCCATTACAGTGTTGAATCCAACTTTTACCCCTGCAATTGTACAGATAGATAGATAGATAGACTCGCAATAGAAGACAACAACTATGTGATTTTTCTTATGCTTTTTACGGACCAGAGGGTCTTTGTAGCACTTGCCTGATGGTAACAGCGTGTACTCAGATAAGGCTTTAACTGATGACCCCGCAGTAGGAAGATGGATGCCTATAACTCACTCCACCTCCAGTGCCCAAGTAATAAATGCACATAGAAACATACTTAATACTTCATCTATACGCAAACTTAAAAGTGCACTGAGTAACGTTTTAAAGGAGGCCCGCCACCTGTTTAACATTCCGGGCAAAACAATATAATCTTCATGGCGACACGCTGGTGGTTGACGTCCCTCCATACACGTTCACTGGAGTCATTTGGATGATTTCCGCACTGGAATTGTCTAGTGAACTAAAGGTAACTAAAAGGTAACTTGAAAACTACCACTTCATTGATATCACAAGGTTGGAACAGAGCATTTTGAGTTGAGATATGGACAGTAATAGACCAGGTTTATTCAAACATGTCTGAACGAAACAAAAAAGAACAACCCCAGGTATGTTTTTGATGAGATAGCAACATTCTAACATGGCTTAAAGCTCACCCGAGTCTATTTTGTGTAATATAGGACCTTTAATTTTATATATTTATTTATTTTTATTGTATTTTTTTGGAGGTTTGCATTCTAGAGTTTGCAGATGCTGTCAACCTGCAGTAATAGTTATCCAAACTGTAGACGTTTACAGTACATAATATCATTATGTGTGCAAAAGGATGGGAATGGTGTAGGGGGAGGTGAAGCAGGATGTTTGCTATTTGGGACCTGCTGCTCTTGGGCCGACTGTAGGCTCATTGTTCTGTTGCCGCAGTAATGACTTCACTGTGGTTCCTGTCACATGACCATGACTCGGCTGACCCTGTGAGTGATGCAGTGCTTGGCCTCTGCTGGCAATGACGCGTTTCCTCATAAAAGTAGAGTTGTTTTTTTGTTCAGTGCACGTTGAGAGGTTTTGATTTATTTGAGCTTTTTCTATAGGTTTCAGTAAATTCTGTACAGATTTCAATTATCCTGATGCTTTAATTCACTTTAATTCACATTTAATTTGGCATAACTCAATTGCAGTCAACAATTCTGAACCCCATTTTTTTTTTTTTTTTTTTTTATAATAACCACATCTGAATTAACCATATAATTCGTAATAAACCGTTTAAATATTACTAAATATTATAATTATATATTATTACAGAAAAGTGACTCTTGTGAGCTTTAACTTAAGTTACAATATTGTTATCTTATCAAAAACATACCTGGAGTTGTGTTTTGTTTCATTCACACATGTTTGAGTAATCCTGGTCTATTAGTCTACCACCTCTCCAAAGCTCAAAATACTCTGTTCCACCTTGTAATGTCATGAAACGGTAGTTTTCAAGTTAACAGCTACATTTTACCTCTAATTCACTAGATGCAGGCAATTCCAAGACTGAAATCATCCAAATGATTCTAGTAAAGGTGTATGGAGTGGAGCACTTCCTGTATTATCACATGACATCACAAGGTGGGACAGAGTGTTTTCAGTGTGAAGAATACCCTAAACCCTAAGCCCCATTTTCTAACTTTTGCCAAAATTTCCTCAAAAACAAGATGGTGGTGAGACTGGCAGTGTTGTACTATTTGGAAATGATTATATTTAACAGATGACTTTGAGGTTAGACTTCCTGGTTTGGAAGAACAAGTTTTTAATCTCCATTATTCCCTAACTCCTGTTGATATTTGGCATTTCTCACACCAAAAGCTGACTGTTTTCTCAGATAAAAGTGGTCGTATTCTGCAATCTAACTAGCTCAATGTCCTCTGTTGTTGTTTGTATATTTTATTCCATGGTGGACTACACAATGCCATGCTGGTGCATCCCTGACACTGTACCGTACCCATAGCGCGACTATAAATTTGAAAGTTTGTGCAAAAATAGACTATAGACATCTGTAACACCATCCGCAGTTACATTGTGTATTGTTAGATTCCCCAGTAGCTTGGCAGCGGAGTGCAGATTCTGTGATTGTAGTACTATTGCACAAATAAAAGCCAGTGTGTGTCTGACAGTACCCGAGCCACGCTGCTGCTTTATTCAGAATCTTGGGATCATGTGAAAGCTTGTCATTAAATTGTGTTGTTACTACGACAACTGTATCTTCTCGGTGCTCCAGAATTCAGTATCTATGCTTTACTTTGACATATCTGACATTGATATCTTCGTGATTCACATGACAGCATTTTGAAACCAAAACCTTAGTGTAGAATTTAGTGTGCATTTTCGAAACAGCCAAGAAAGTATTAAATATTATGCGCGGACGTGTAAGCACTCATTCTAGATCAGCGAGGAAACAAATGATGCCCCTTCACCTGCGAGCTACCTTGTCTTGTTTCAATGTTTTGCTAAGTTAAAAGGGAAATAAAGCTTTGTTGTGTGTATTTGCGTTGCAGCAAACAAATAACTTCCCAGCTTCAACTTTCAACTGTCATGTCAAAAAATGGAATGATCAAAGTAAGTAAGTTATCGCTGACATGTTATAGTTATAAAGTACTACAAAACTACTAGATTAGGGTGACCACACATCCTTATTTACCCGGGACAGTCCCAGTTTTGAGCCCTGTGTCCCCTGTCCCAGCAGATTTATCAAAAACCATAGATTTGTCTCGGTTTTACACAAGAAATGCCACAACACACAGGTATTTTTGACCAATTTGATCCCTGCTAACAGTAAAAGTAAAATAGTATATTGTCATTTGTTTTGCTAAAATGCAGAAAAACGTGCTTGAAAATAAGTATAAGTAACTCCCTCGAGAATGGAGTTATGTCATGTTTCATTCATACATGTTTGAGTAATCCTGGTCTATTGGTCTCCCACATCTCCAAAGCTCAAAACCACCTTGTGATGTCATGAAGCGATAGTTTTCAAGTTAACCTTTTACCTTTTGCTCAGTAGAGTTTGGCAGTTCCAGGGCTGAAATCATCTCAGTGATTCTACTGAAGGTGTATGGAGTTTAAAAACACAGTGGAGCACTTCCTGTATTACCACATGACATCAGAAGGTGGAACAGAGTGTTTTCAGTTTGAGAGAATAACCTAAACCAAGGGTGTCCAAACTTTTGATCCATGGCAACAGTAAAAAGGGGAATATATTGTCATTTGTTTTGCTAAAATACAAAAAAACGTGCTTGAAAATGAACATAAGTCATAAAAAATATTTGATTCATAACAACCATCCCAACTATTCCAACCTGTTCGTGCCCCAGTTTTGAATTTTGAATCTGTAGTCACTCTATACTAGATGATCCTGAATGTGTCTCAACCTCACCTGTTCTAGATACTAAAGTACAAATTTGAGCAGGTATAGATACTTAAATAATACTGTCTAACTGTGTCCCAGTCTATAACGGGACTAATATTACACTGCATGTAAATATTAGAAGAAAAAAAATAAGAAACTACACTTACTTTGTGTTGAAAGTGACATAATTTTGAAGATGTCTGTGTAATCCCTCAGTCGTCCAGGTATGAGCCAAGCCGCTTCTTCAGACCTGGTCAGACTGGTGGACGCTGCCTTATCTGAAGGGAGGAGCTAACTACACTGAAACTAACACTCCTATCGTTTACATTTTCTATTTGTTGCCTACGTCTATTGAACTACATTATTTTCAACAAAAAAAGACAGCTATGTTATATCAAAATTGGTAACAAGCCCTTTCATTAGTACTAAAATGAAACGTAAACAGTACCCGCATCAGAAAATAGAAAAACATGATTGCCAAACACAACAAACCTGTAATCTAAAGTTAAAGAGAAAATGGACGTTGTGTTGTATTGAAAGTGAAAGGATCAGGTGCTGTTTGGAGATTGGCCGGTGAATCCTTGTATTTCAAATAGACTGCCTGCCACAGATGAAAATAATAACAGACCAAGGACACCGAGGCACTCTGACAGTTTGGAGTTAAAAAGTCTTTACGGAAACAGGGCTTATTTAATTAAAATGCACACCAGCGCTTTTCAATTTTGCCAGGCTCGTAATAATTATTTACACAAATCAACAAATATAATTAACAAAAAACAAAGGAATAATCATCTGTAGAGCAGCAAAAATCATACCCTACCTAATCCTGCATAATTTCACTTTTTTTCTTTGTTGTATCAGAAGCGATTGATGAATGCCATGCTGTTGTAAAGTGAGCACATACTAAGCAGAAACCCTAAATCTAACCCTAACCTCCATCATGCTCCTCCCTAGCCATTTTTTAAGGTCATATATTACGCAACATTGACTGTTGTGAGCTTTAAGCCGTGTTATGATGTTACCTCATCAAAAACACATCTGGAGTTGTGTTTTGTTTCATTCACACATGTTTGAGTAACATTTTATTATTAATCTGTCTACATCTCCAAAGCTCAAAATGCTCTGTTCCCCCTTGTGATGTCATGAACTACTTTTTACTTTTAGTTCAGTAGAGATTGTCAATTCCAGGGCTGAAATCATCCAAATGATTCTAGTTAAGATGTATAGAGTTTAAAAACACAGTGGAGCACTTCTCGTATTGCCATGTGACTTCACAAGATGGAACAGACTGTTTTCAGTTTGAGAGAAGTGCCTAAATACACTGCCTGGCCAAAAAAAAAAAAAAGTCTCCACCAAAAAGAAAAAGGTCACACACTCTAATATTTGGTTGGACCGCCTTTAGCAACCGCAACCTATTTGCTTAGTTAAATCCAGGTGGCGACTTTTTTTTGTGTATGTAGGATTTGTGTGTTAAACGTGTAAATGAAACAAAACAAAACTCCAGGTATGTTTGTAATGAGGAAACATATAACATAGATCAGAAAATAACATAGTATGGGCCCTAAATAATAATAAAAGCTTTTTAACTTGAAACTTTCCAGAGTACTTTGGAGATCTTGGTCTGCTAACTGTTCCATTTTTGGTAGGCAGTAACCTCTGTTTGAAAATGTACAACGTGCTTTGGCGGGTTGGTACATTAAGTGATGATAATTGAATAATAATACAATAGGCATGCGTGAAATTGCCGAGTGATTTTTCCTCCTCTGTCCTGGTTCATGTGAGAAATCCAAGGGAGGGTTCAGTTCGCAGATGAGATGGAGCTTAATACCAGCGCAGCGTTATGTGTATGTCCACACAACAGTCTTGTATAATTCAGCGCACTGGTGGAATACAAAAGCATTGCTCCAATCCCCTTTAGGTCTAATTAAAAGACGATCAGGCTTTTTACAATGGGCACTCCAGAGGATACAGTGTAATCACATATTAATAGAATGATTACTAAAAGAAAAAAATAAAGCTTCTTGCTCACTCTCAGATAAGAAATGCAGAGTTATCACATACAAACAAGTAGCACATTCAGCTCTACGGTGCAGTACTGACAATCTTGAGCTTAAAGAACTTAAAGAACCTAAATCTACAGGGCTGTTGAAAAGGATGAAAGGCAAGACACTTTAAAAGAAATTGCAAATTGCTTATTAGAGATGGTCACATTTTTATATAGCGCTTCTCCACCTTCAAGACACTCAAAGCACTTTATATCAAGGGACCATTCACCCGCTCACTTTTTCCCAAAGACATAACAAAAGCATTCATCTGTGGGAGTTGGAATCGCACTGCCAGCCTGTGAGTCAATGGGTCTGACCGCTCAACCAATAATGTATATGTCAAGAGCGGGATTCGAAATGCTAATGTTTGGATCAGTGGTTGAACTCTCGACCAGCTGAGCTACTGTCGCCCCATTATGTAACCTTTCTAGTAAAGGATAAATCTACTGCTTGTGTTATGAACCTGCCTGAAATGTTTCGTAGTATCAAATACTCTGAAAAACATGCATTCTTACCATGAGTGGTGAGGTTACCTGCTTGTCTCAGTGAAGATTGATGACTTTAACGCCATACTGTGGAACATTCACGGCAGAGAAAAGTTACATAGTGCACCTTACACAAATGTAGTACAGGCCTAAGGCACATAAAGTTATTGTAAATTTCAGACTATAAGTCGCTACTTTTTCCCCACGCTTTGAACCCTGCGGCCTATACAGCGGTGCGGCTAATTTATAGATTTCTACTGGCCACCAGGGGACACACTCTAGCAGTAAATGCAAAAGTGAGACAGATGTGGGGAAAGATTATGCACTGAAGAATACACTAGTTTTGATTTTGAACTGTCATTTTGCGCATCATGCACACACGTGAACACACATGAACACATGAAAAAATGCGGATGATGCAGCTTTTAAGTTAAAGGCAATGGACCATCAAAGAAGGAAATAGAGCCACTGCACGTTAGCTTGATTAATGAACTGATGGTGCAATGATTGAGTGGCAGCAGGAAGAACTTAGTCAACCTAAAAAGATGACAGGAAATAAAAGCAAATGGCCCACATTGGTGCTGTTTTAGTTTCTAAACCTGCAGGTATGTTCATCCTGTGTTGATGCCGTGTTGGTGCCATATTGCAGATTGTCAGGCACAGTTTGAAAAAAAGCGTGTCTGAAATTAAAACTCAATAAAACCTCCATGTATCATCTTTATGTGTAAATATCTCATGTTACAACATAGAAAACCTGCGGCTTATATTCAGGTGTGGCCCATATATGTGCAAAGTGTATTTTCCATTAAATTGTAGCCAACCAATATTCAATAGTCCAAAATTTACAGTAATTCTAAAAAATAATTATGTTCATTGTTTGGTTACATAAAAATCTTACTTATCTAGAACAAAGCAGAAACTATTCCAATTTTACTACCTATTGTGTGTTTGACAAGACAAGACAGCTCATCGTCCACATAAAGAGGCCAATAGTTCCCTCAAGCCCTACGCTGTCTGGATGTATTTCTATTCAAACTATATTCAGTACAAGTTTGCAGTCCTTGAAAATATGCTTAAAAACCTGTTGACTCGATGATACAGTGTGTACAGATGCTCTTATTAAAACAGGAGACAGAAAAGTGAAGAAAAATACTTCAATCTGAGAAATAAGTCAGGTTTTCAAGGAGCTATACCTGTCTACTGTGTTAGTATCTGCAATAAACACTAGAATGGGAAGTTGTTGTTTGCCATATGGTGAGAAGGTAATATACTCAGCTGGGTGCTTAAGTAATCAACATTTTTGTCCATATAATGGTTCATTTATTTTATTCGAGTTTCATTACTGCGTCTTGTTTCAGTGGTTGTTATTTGGGGTTTTATCCAGTCATATGTCATACTGCATCTCTCAAATTTTCCTGCAATATTTTTTCATTTCTGATGTCAAAATCCTGTTGTTTTTTGCTAACAAAATACATCTTCCAGTGTAGTCGGTGTGTGGGAGGTAAGTGAATTGATTTACTCCTTTGCTTTATTTTGGGTGTCCCTATTCACACCAAAAACATTTATTTTGTTTTCTTTGTATATTCATAAAAACTTTTAGTGTTTTTCTTTTTAAAGACAATAAACAAGGTAATTACATCTCTAGATTTATTTAGTTTTTGTTAAGTTGTACCTGTTTGAAACTTTGAAACAAACTGAACAATGGATCACTATGATTAAAAGTACTGTAAATATTTATAGATAAAGCTGAAGTAGGGATTGGTCAGTTAACAAATATATGACTAATTGTGATAAAAAAAAGACAATAATAGTTAGCTGTATGTTGTTTTTTTTATACAATCCTGCAAATTGCCAACAAAAATCATAGTTATGTCATAATTATATCACCTTATTATGATGCAGTCTGTAATGTACAGTTGTTGTTCTATAATGGTTATTTAAACACAAGTATTAAAGAGGGGGTATTATGCAAAATTGACTTTTTGGAGCTGTCTACTGTGTTAAAACATTCCCTTATCAAAAACATGCCTGAAGAGGTTTTACATGTCCCCTATGCAGGTTTGAGTGATGATGTGGTCGATTCGAACTCTCAAAAGAACTTGTACCAGGCTCAGCACACATGCTTACGTCACTCACACGATTTTTTTATAAATACAAAAACAGTATAGAAAACAATATACTACAACTCCACAAACCTGGTGAGATGTGCAGTACTTTTTTTGTGATGTCTATATCCATTTATCTTTCAATACAAAACAGATGGAACAATTATTTTGAGGGTCAGTATTTATTGTGAGCTCTTTTTTTTATTTGTACTAGTAGAAAATATTTGATTAATTTTCTGTTCCATGATGAGATTTGGACGTAGAAGGTTGAATTTCTATTTCTATGACTCATTATAGACACAAAAGAACTATTTAAAGTGTTGCATTCTATTATTTATTCTTCCCAGCTCATATTTTTGAACAATTTTGTACATTTAAAATCGCTTTTGGGGGATAATTTTACTTTATGGTTTGGTTTCCATGTTATCGTTTATGGTCTGTATTTACTTCAGCATTATATGGCATACAATATGATAGGTGTTAACAATTAGTACCACATAGAAGTGTAATGCTCCTTCTTTAATGTCCTTATAACTCACTTTTAAACTGTCTGAAATGTAAATAATTATAATAACATGAACCTTTTTGGCCATGATAAATATGACATAAAATTTCAGTAGTATCACATGTGTTAGTGTCTCTAATCACAACATTATATCCACACTCTTCCTTGAATAATAATCATTTCTTCACTATCCCAAAGAGGGATTTCAAACTAAAGGTTCTCATAAATTTGTATTGACCTTACATTGAATAATAAGAGTAGGTTGAGAGCGTTGCGTTTAGCATTGATCTGATGTAAACACTGCTTCAGGGCATTATGTTGTGGACTGAAAGGAACACGCACCCTTCTCCTTATGTAGAAATTATAATTGAGATTCAGTTTCACCAAATTCTGACAAGAGACGTCAGAATTATACGCTCTAACAAGGATGACTGGATATGCTGCCATTCATCTTACTCACTTGTATCTGTATGATAAACATGAATATTTAACAGCGTATATAGGGATTTTTGAAGGAAATACAATTGAATGACGATGACAAGTTAGCCGCGCTGCCCTTATTATAATATCACATACGACTACACCATACAAGTCGAGATCAGTTATTTAGAGAAAGTCATGCATGGGAGTTAGCAGTGGGCTCTTATCATATAAATAAATGCAGAGATATATGGACAGGGAAAGTGTGAATGTTTTGTTTATGCTGTCAACTAAGATTCAGTGTTGGCCGTTTACACAGGCGCATACAGGTTTGTGCATATTCTGGGGTTTCATAACAGTTGCTAACAGCCTAACTAACCTAGATCAAATTAATTCTTGCTCCAAAGTATTGTAATGTTTATAATTTACTTAAAGGTGCACTGTGTTAACGTATTGGCTGGGGGTTACAGGCTTGCTGTTATTGCTTTGCTTATAGAATGTTCTACAGTATTGATCTAGTATTTAATTCCAGGTATTGTTACTGTTCAAGGAAAGGCAAGTTTATTTGTATAGCACAATTCGTACATAAACTAATTCAAAGTGCTTTAGAGAATAAGAAAGACATTAAAATCACACAAATCAACACATAATCACAAATTATCATAAGATTAACATTAAAACAAAAAGTGCAGAATAAAAACTTTTCAGTCATATACACAGCTAAACAGAACCTTTCAGCCTGGATTTAAACATTGTCAAAGTAGAGGTCTGTCTCACATCTTCAAGAAGATTGTTCCAGGTTTTTGCTGCATAAAACTGAAACGCGGATTCTCCATGTTCAGTCCTGGCTCTGGGCACCAGCAGGAGGCTGGTCCCTGAAGTCCTCAAAACCTTTCCCCCTTACCTTTCCTCAAATTTGACCTCTGATTTGACCAGGTAACACCACCTGCTTGGCTGCATAAAGTTTTAATGCCATACTTTATAACGTTCTCGGCAAAGCAATAACATCTCCATGGTGACAAGCAGGTGGCACACCATCCACCAGAAAGTTATGAAGCGCAACTTTAAATATGACATGTTATTTTGCAGTATGTAATGACAAAATATTGTCTTTTTTTTTTAACTATAGATCTTTATTTGCACAACTCTCTTTATGGATCCAGGCTCTCTGCACTGACACATGGCTGATAAACTACAGCTCAAAAAATCTGAGTTTCCCTTAAACAACCAATTTTGTCCCCTTGCTTTTAACCGATCGTTATTCTCGCTTAAAAATCTTGTATCAGCATTTATGGGAAGCACTGCCACTTCCCATTATGGTTTGCCTTGACGCAAACTTTTGTTAGGCCTATCCTGAATTCTCTTATACTAACTTGTTTTTGCTGTGCTTTTTAAACCTCTAACCCGATCTACAGCTCCATTGACGCTTTAGTATTTTATAATTAGCTTTGCGGTTGCCAGGCTTCAGAAGGGCTAATATAAAGCGCCTTTATATACCATTAACTGTAGTCTATTAAAGATGCCAATACGACGGATCCTTTGTGAATTCAAATACATCTG
Organism: Periophthalmus magnuspinnatus; assembly: GCF_009829125.3. NCBI lineage: Eukaryota > Metazoa > Chordata > Actinopteri > Gobiiformes > Gobiidae > Periophthalmus > Periophthalmus magnuspinnatus. Next base: position 18,782,907 of record NC_047134.1, read on the forward strand.
TGGATATTACGTGGGGTTATTACACTAAGAGCTTTGATGCTGAAGCTTCCTGGAAAGAAAATTACACATATTTCATCATTAATTTCCATGCATTATTATTTTTGCCTTTCTTTTGAGCAGCCCACACATGCAGCTATAGCACTGTTGATATTCATACCATAGACTCGCACTAGATAACACGCCCTGCCCACATGGACCAAACGCAGACCGGCGTTTCTCGTAATTGGGAAGACCGAAGAAGTAGAGGGGATGCAACGTAATCAGTCGGAGAAGAATGAGACCTTAATTAGAGTTTCTCCTCCAGTGCTATCTATAGAAGCTGTTCCTTGGAGCTCCTGCAAAGCTGTGAATCCTAATTAAAGCATTTGATGGGGGAGTGTGTGCTTACTATGCCCTAGCCCAGATAGACCATTTTCTTCATCTGTGTCATTGAATAGGATTGCTTCTTTGCATGGGCTCCCAGCTGTGCCATTAGCTTGTCTCAATAGCTTAGTGTGAGCACAAGACCACCGGATAATCTAATATGGTCTATGATGCACTATGGAACTTTTATCGAACTTGGAAGGTAAACCAACTCATGCTTATTTATTTTTCTTTTTTTCTGGAACTTATCTAACCCTATGGAGGCAAACAGTTGATGCCACCAGGCCGAGTCGAAGGTCCCATCCATGGAAAAGTGATCCTTCTCACATTCTCACAATAAAAATGCATGGTTTTAGATAGATTCCCGGTAAAGCTATTGCATCTCCATGGAGACAAACAGGTGGCGGACCCTCCGTAGAAACATTACATACTGTACCTTTAAACCAGGGTGCGTGTGGGGAAGCTGGCTCGAGTGATCAAAATAGGAGGCAGACTCAAAAGAAGTCCCATTAGACACAATTTATTCCCGTGTAGTGGTACACCGTGAGCACAAAAAATAATCCATATTTACAAAAATTAACGGTGCTCAACGAAAAACTAAGCAACCAAATTTAAACAACTGAGACAAAAGCCACGAGTACCCTGGCTACACTGGTGTTTCTCATCTGTCTAATTACCCAAGCTAAAATACTTTCCTGTACCAGAAGCTCCACCCCCGGTCTACTCCATCTCTTGTCCAGGGGGCGGTGGGAGTAACATAAGCACTATGTTCCATAAAAACATCTCTCAGGCCCAAGTCCCTTTACTAAAAGTGTTTAACTAAATAAACTATAAACACTTAGTTCATGAAACGAAAATACACAAGACATTAACACAAAGAAATAAACAAACTTAAACCAGTTTTCCCCCCTCCACATGGTCCGGCCCACGACCCCACTCAAGCCTATAAAATGGCCGACATAGGGCACGCTCCCTCTTTGTCTGGGCCATGTGGAGATGCAGGTAAGAGGATTATTGGATTGAACTGAATAGACACATTTAACTAAATAAAATATATTTAACTAACAAAAGTGTGGTGATTTAACTGATTACAACAAAACAAACCCGGGATAGTTATATTTAGTTTAGTATTGAAGTTATTGAAAATGAACAGACATGTGCAAAAACCAAATCATAATACTATTAAAAGGGACAAAGGCCCACTTTGTCACACCACGCAAACTTTTTTCACCGAGGGCCATATCTTGAAAAATATTCAAGTCGGTGGGCAATACAGTTGATGATACAGATGTGTGTTTAACATACTTTAAATAAGGCTTGAGATATTTTTAAGCCTGTATGACAACGCAGTGTGATACTATTTAGGTAGGATTTAGAAGGGCATCTTGATGGTCAGCTGGAAGTGGTTTATTGTGACTATTTTAAACTTGGAACTTGCGTAGGATTACTCAAATTTGCCATAAAAAGCACTGATTATGATCAACTGGACCAGTTCAACTGAAGGCCTGAGGGCCAATAAAAATCGGTCTGAGTGCCGCATTTGGCCCCCGAGCCATAGTTTGGACACCCCTTTAAATCTTCTGGGTCGTCATTGGTCTGTTGGTACGTGGATGCAACAAACTAGTAGTACAAGGTAGTTAGTCCAAGCTCCTCCACTTTACATGCTGTTGTTGTGTCCTTTGGCAACACATCTTATCTATTTTGTGCCAACCTCTGGCTATCTGGCTGTCTTCTGCCTTGACGAACGTGCGGCTGTGAGCGCATATAAAAATGTGTTATGAACGTATTGATTCAGTTGTTGTGGTTTCATAATCAATACTTGAGAGCACAAAATTACATATACCCCCCTTACGATGTGATCTAAGTTTACTATGTGGGTTTTAATACAATTTACAACCAAGCGCAAGTACGATCTAGGGATAATTCAAACCGAGTGCTCAGATGGAAAGAGTGTTGTGAACAGGATTACTGAAACAAGCGTGAATGCAGCAAAGTACAACTCGAGTTATGTTTTTGATGAGGCAACAATGTTATAACAAGTACATTCTGCATAATGTGTGTCTTTTAAATCATGTTAGCTAAAAATCACCCACGCCCCCGCCAAGCTTAGTGAGTGAATCCTAATTTGCAAGAATGATGAGCACGTGTACTTATCGTGCCCTGGTTAGACAAGTTTCTTCATTGGTATTACTACAGTGGCTTGGTCTCCGGCTGTTCCATCAGACACAAGAGCTCCAGTCTCGGGGGGTGGTCGGCAGCCTGGGAGGAGAGGCGCGCTCGGGGTGGTCGCGGTGAAGAAGCGGGCCCCGTATTAGCGAGGCTGTGTGCGTGTTACAAATGAATGTGATGGAGTGTTTGGGGCTGCGTTGTTGAGTACAGATCGGCGCTGGTTGGTTAGGCCCCTGTGGAGAGTGAACAGGTCAAAACAGCAAGACTCCGGCTTCATGGCAAGTGGCTGATTCTTCCATCACAATCCCTGACATTTTGGCCCCGCTTACTCATCCTGCACTGTGGGGGACTTCTATGTTCAATTCTCCACCGTCTGAGGCCAAAAAGGAGGCAGAGATTCCTCAAGATACAGATTGTTTTACTGGTTAGTCTTATCTGATGGTGTAATCATTTCAGTTTCTCAAAGACAGATACAGTCTGAGTGAACGCCCACTAAGGGATGATTCAAACTCCTCCGCGTGAAGGTAAACAAACCATTCATTTTAATGTAGAAGAGCTGCTCCATTTCCTGAACGCAGACTTTTGGATAGAAATAGACCGAGATACCAGTTGGTTGACTTATCAGGCCGATATTTGGACTTGTTAGCATATTGGCTATCGACTTTAAATTTCCAGCACAGGTCGATATTTAGTTTTGGTCAATTTGCTGCCAAGGAAAACAATCAAAATCAGCCCAAAAATATCATTACAGCTTATCAGCCATTGGTTGCTCTGTATTCTAAACGGTATTGGTATTGGCCATGAAAAAACACATGCCGATGTGTCGATCTCTACTTTAGGATATGGTGTTTTTATGTAGAAAAAGTATGTTCCCCAATGAATGGGGCGCACAAGCTGTTCCATTGTACATGAGGCCTTTTTCTGCAATAATCTGACACAAATCTGTAAGAGACGTAATATGAAAGTGTGGATGGGGAGAGAGAAACCACAACCTAATCTTCATTTTAGTCATTTCAGTCGTTTCCCCTCTTAATTTTTTTCTTCTTTTAACTATCTGTTCAACATTTCTTCCTTTTTTTGTGTGTAATCCCTCAGTTGTCCAGTTATGATCCATAGTAACAAAAAAAAAAATCAATTCTGTCAACTGGACACAAACACTGACCAGAACTGAAGTAGTGGTTTAGATTAGCAGCGAAAAAAAACAAACTTGTTGTCCAGTTGACAGAGTTGAATTTTTCTTTAACTTTTTTTTCTTTCGCTTCCTCTGATCCTTTTCATGTTAATGTCTTTCTTTTTAATTCTGTTTTTTAAATTTATTTTGTTGGTAAATTACTGACTTACTGTTATTATTACTTTCACACTTTCACCATTATTCTTTCGTCCTTCTCTGATGTACTTTTAGGTTTCATTATTTACTTACCTTTCTTTAAAGTTTTTAGCTGGAGGATGGGGATATTACGACACCGTTACAAGCAGAGGAGCCGGGCCGCGGGGGCAGCATCTAAGTAGGGACTCCCAGACTTCCCTCACCCCAGACACTTCCTCCAGCTCCTCCGTTGAAACCCCAAGGTGTCCCCAGGCCAGCCGAGAGACAGTCCCTTCAGCGTGTCCTGTGTCTTCTCCGGGACGTCCTCCTGGTGGGACATGTTGCAACCCAGCCCTGGATAAGCAGAAGAAAATGGATGAATGGTGCAAGCGGACTGATGGAGGGAGGAGAGGAGATCAATTGAAGGAGCTACTCTTACAGGAGGTATCTGTTTCACATTGCAAATGTATTCCCCTCACTCAGACTATTTATATATAAAAATGCTAATAAAAAGATTTGAAATATACGTTCTTGAAATATCGTGCCAGATGGCAACGCAAATACTTGAAGAAGAATAAGACAGAAGAATAATGCTGCATTGCTGTATTTTAACATCAATAGAACAATCTCTTTGCTTTTCTGGCTTAATGTTGTATGTCAACTGTCATCTGTTAAGACTCAGTTGTGACTCAACTAAAATAAGCTGTGCTAAAAATACACAGAATCCATCATCTGAAAAGAGGGAAACAAGTTGTGTTTCTTATTTGAATGTGTTGAATGTGTAAATTTTACCCACGCCCGACCATGGCCTCCACTATGATGTATTACTGACTATATTCTTACAAACTCGTTTACAGCGGATACATCAAATCAGTGGTGGAACGTAACGAAGTAAAAGTAGCAAAGTACTGTATTTAAGTGTACATTTTAAGTATCTGTACTTAAGTAGATTTTAGACTTTTTACTTTTACTTCACTACATTTGAGACCAGGTATCTGTACTTTCTACTCCACTACATTTTTTTATTGGTCTGAAAAGTAAAAGTACACACTTTTTTTTCAGTTTGACCAGGGGTGCGTCTTATACTCAGATGCAATTTATATGTGAAATGTTTTTTTCTTCATTATTATGCATTTTTTGGCTGGTGCGTCATATACTCCAGTGCGACTTATACTCCAAAAAATACTGTATGTTTTTTTATTATCTGAGACCTGCTGAAAAATAACAAAATATATTAATTAATTCAATCTGTTCTGCTGAACAAAATTTAGCACAAATCTTTATCAACGTCACTACAGTTGAAACTTCATTAGATCTTTTACTTTTTACACATTTTTAATAATATTTTTACTAGATTTTTTTCATGTGGTGCTTTTACTTTTACGTGAGTATTTCTTTGCTTTGGTATATGTACTTTTACTTAAAATATGAAGGTACAGCTTTGCCTTAATTAACTATCTTATGTTATTTGAGTTGTCAACTTTTAAAATGGCTGTTTTATGGTCCTTCTTTGTTGTGTGTTAATGAGTTAGTCACCCTTAATCTTTTTCCCGTTCATTTTTACCCTACCACTAAGATCCAAAGAGACAAAACAGCAGATCAAGAAGCTTTTTATATTTAAATAGCTCAATGCTCCCTGTGAATTCATTGAAGAGAGTTTTGCGGATCAAATTAGAATTTAAGCCGTATTGATTGTCCCCACTACTTCAACAAAAATAAATTAACAATTAAAGGCAGCACCATATAGGTCTCAATTAGCTGTGTGCAGACTTGGTAAATGCTTTTTTATAGATCTGGCTGTACCACACATTAATGTAGACTGATGGGAAGAAGAGGAGGCACAGAGAGGGTCACACGAGTAAATGTTCTCACCTGCCTGAAGTCATTTAGACACAAATGTTACAAGCCATTATGCACAAGCCGTGGCTGTGACAATAATAATAATTACAGAGATGCCAGGAGCTTAGGAATCAGAAAGTCCATTTAGCAGATGAGCTTTGAAACAACCTTCGCTAAAACAGAAAAGTGCATGCTCCCTCTTTCCCCCGCTCTCCTGTCCACATTATTCTTTCAGGCTTTTTCATATCTTTAATCTCTAAGTAAGTAAATAAACACATCCTAAACTTCTATAACTACTCAACCACTACAAACTTTATACCAATAGGAATTATGCAGGACTCCAAGGACCTTCATTATGCTTCACTGACTGTTTTGGACATAAAAACCATAAAAACTGAACGTGATATTGCTCAAATGCCCTTCAGAATGCATTTACGTGTTTTTTATTTTATTTTTTGTAAGTGGCAGCCTTTTTTAGCTTCATACAAACTACTTCACCTCCTCAGAGCACCAGCAGGGGATGAGTGTCACCTGTTTGCCTCCATGAAGCTCTAATGTTCTTGTACTGCATTTTTATTTTCCAAAAGATGCATTCGTACCATGAGCGGGTTCGCCTTTGCACCGATCTTACCTGTAGCTTGGCCTCTTCTGCTTGTCTCCATGGAGATTCTATATAGTAAAGAACATTCTTGGCACAGCAATAACGTATACATGGACACGAGAATATTGCAAAACATCCACCAGAAATATTGCGTAGTGAGTCAATGCAAAACTATACAACGTAAAATAGACTAATGCATAGGAAATGGACCTGCTTTTTCAAACCCTCCGCCCTCCCCGGCTTCCGTGTCGACGTTTTCTGCCACATTAAAGGAACAGCCAGAGATGGATCTAGCACCAAACAATGCTCCAACGCCTCATCTTTTCCTTCCCACTTCACAGCTGCACGCGGCCCTTACCATCCGACTAGAAATATCCACTCCTTGTGTTTTATGCGCAAACTAACACCAACGCTTTCTCTCTACCCTTCGCTGGTGCCAACCCTAGCTGCATGTTGCTTCATCTCGCCCGTCTGATGTGGCTGCGGAAGGGGCGGCACCATGCTAACTACCCCCCGCCAACAAGCATACACGAAAAGCAAAAAGAAAATGAAAGATCCACAAGACTCAACAAAAAGAATTGAGGTTAGTGTCCTAGATTGCGATACCACACTGAAAAATAGTTAGGAAGGCTGGGTGAAATTTAGGGGAAAATCTTTTACCGATTTGCACTCGGGTTGGAATTGCTGAGCTGATTGAATTGGTATTTATATCCCCATTAAACAGACTATTTCTTTGTGAATCTGGCTATAGGCTCTGACTGGATACGTTTACAACATTTAAAGCACTTCTAATAACAGTAATATTGATTTTTGCAGTCAACAAACCAACTTGATTTTATTCTTCAGTCTACTTTATAAACAGGCTGGGATGCTAATAGCAGTTAGACACTAGGGTGAACACTATTTGTTTTAGTTGTAATGTGCTGGTAATTATGAGAATTGACTGCAACAATGTGTATGGATTTTGTGTTAAGGGTTGCAAACACTTTATCGGCACAGCTTTGCTTTTCTTTATTTTTTTCTCCAAATGTCTTCAGTGTAGTTTTGCATTTGTTGGTTTCTCTGTTCACAAACTGTTTTCTCCAAAAGGTCACGCCTTCTTTGAACACAATCTCTGCAGTAATTTACATTGATTTGCATTGCACTCGAAACTTGTAGGATATAAAAAAGTAATTTGTATATGTAACAATTATTGTGAAGTAAAACTCGACTGCAACAAAAAAGGTCAAGTGCTTGATCCTGAATAGCGTCGTAGTTTTCAGGGTAAATTAATCCGAAATTCCTCATTTAATTTCCAAATGTTACATACAATATTTGTTCCCATTTTGTAGAATCACAAAGATGTTGGGCGTCTGCTACCTGCTTTTTGTCTCCATGGGTATATTATTAGTTTGACTCGAATGTTCTACAATATGCCCTTAAACTAATGTGGTCAAATGGTGCAGCGATAGTGGCAAAGTGGAGATGTGTTTACTGACAATGGTAATAAAAAGTCTTCTTACTCTGAAAAGTCCACTGATTCTGTTTTTTTCTTCATTATTATGCATTTTGTGGCTAGTGCGATTTATACTCCAGAGCGACTTATACTCAGGATCGACTTATACTCCGGAAAATATGCAATACACATTTTTATTGCTCAAAAACATGTATTCTAACAGTGAAGACGCTGACCTCTCCGGAGAGAAGTTTTTGATGCCCTACTATGGAACATTCTAGGAAAAGCAGTAATAATTTTATCGAGATATGCAGATGGCCTCTCTACTGGCAAAAGTTACATAGTTTACCTTTAAACAGAAACTCAGAATCAAATTAGAGTATCATAAATGAAATAATACATGAACAGATTTTGTCATTTGTAAGTGTTAGAAATTGTTGCTTGGAATCTTTCTGCATACACTTTTTGGATTCATTTCCTCGACAGTATTTCACACGTTTCGCTGTCAGCGGAAGTGCGGCTCCTCTCTCTAAAGCTGATGATTCTGTGCTTTGTGAAGACTTTGGGAGTGAGCCGATAAAGATCAACCGTAAAGTCCAACAAGACACACTCATGCCCTTGTCTGGCATATGCTTTTTAAACCGGCAATACAGCAAAATGCAATGCCAACCTGTAAATCAAATCGCAATACGGTCGTCTGTGAGCCCATAGAGAGAAGTGAGGAGGTTCCAGATGCAAAAGAGATGGTTGCGAGTTACATAAATTATAGCACTGAAAGGATGGGCTGCATGTAGACGAATGATAAATGACTTTAGCGGTATACGGGACACGCTAGCCCCTTCATCTTCCACGGGCTGACCTTGGGGCTTATGGGCGGTAATAAAAGGCAGCCAAGCACTTCTGAAATTGGCCCGGGAAATTCGCCGTGATACTAGCTGCGTTTTGCTATACCACATTAGCATACGGTGGTTTTTCTATACCAGGCAGAAGGCACATAGAGATACAACGCCAAGGGGGACAGAGAGATGATGATGAGGGTAATGATGAAGACGAGGAACAGTGCCAGCGGTCGATGCAGCAGTGACACAGCGATGGGGGAAAGAAAACGCAAGAGTTATATGACACGGTAGGAGGGATGCAAAGGGAGATTTTTTATACAAGTGATGAATGGGGCTAATAAACTCAGACAGCAGACATAAAATCATGCTTAATGGGAGTTCTAATGCAAGTTTTACAGTGTTTGTATCCATAACATAAAAAAAAAATCTTTTCATGAATGTAAAGCCTTGATGACTTTATTCACTGTCTTTGATGCATAGAGATCACTACATTTTATATTTTTGTGTTACATTTATGTAACTCTGATCCCTCCATTCAATCCAGTGACCATGATTCATTCAATATAAATCCCAAGTACATTTTATAAGGAGGCAGTGAGTGACAGTTGTTAGAAAATGTGCTCTCCAACCTGAAGGTCCATAGCTTGAGTGTTTACTGTCCTTGGGCAAGACACAAGTCACATTGCAACAATGTGTTGGTGGTGGTTGGAAAAGCAGAGGGCCCAGATTTGTAGCCTTTTTTCCATCAGTCTGTGACTGTAATAATGAGCCAAACTGCACAGCAATATCTGGTGATTTTTTTGTGTGCTTTTTTTTCAAATACAACACGGGTCAGACTACATTTTAACAGTTTACTTCATTATTATTATTACAAGCAAGCATACGCTGACATATTGGTCAAATACATTTTGGTGCAAAAAAGTGTCCTAGTAGCTTTAACTATTGGGTCAAAAATCATTTTTTAATTTCGTTTTCATTTCTGTATGTCATATTCAAGGCCAGCCCAGCCTTTAAGCAAACTAAGCAGCTGCTTAGGGCCCCGGGGCCACCAGAGGGCCCCCAAGAGCCCATACATTTATATTGAAAATAATGATTGGATAATTTTTTTCTGAAAACTAAATGTCACTCGGGTGTTTATACTAGTCTAAATATCCCTCTTAAACGATTAGATGTGTTTTATTTCCAGTAACTAGATATGTCCTGCCTAAATTTTTTGAGTCAGGCAGGCTGTGGACAGCTAGTCTTTACACCGGTGTGAAGGACCCCTCCCCTCCAGGTAGGTCTGGGGGGGAGGGGTCTTTCACACCAGCAGTAGGGGGACATTTGAATAAGTGTTTCACAGATTAAAAGACGTTTGTGAAGTTAAGTTTATCTAAAGTATGGGACAATGTATGAAGAGCCCAGAGGAAGATCTTTTTGGGGACAGGACTTTTCCCACTTTACACCATGGGACCTGCAGATAAAACAGTGATACTGGACGTGTATAATTCTGCAGACAGGACACACCTCAGAGGGACAGAGGACACAGGTGAGTCTGTTTATCACACTGGCTGTTTGTGGTTGTCCTTTTGTCTGTTAACATCAGATGATGTGAGTGAAGCTAAAGCGTCACTGCTCCTGTGTCAGATTAACAGCGCTGATTATGACAGAAACCTCTATGTTACATCTGCTGAACGAAAGAACGACCTGTGAACGACTCCTGAATGCGTTATGAATGCTCTTATATGGATGTACCAATACCAGTTTTGCAAAACAAGTACAAGTACTTAATTTTGAGTACTCGCCGATACTGAGTAAAAATACCGTTTCCAATATATAGCTTGTTATTTTCCTCTCTCGATGTCACATCTGATCATCTTCGTATGGCCTGGTCTGAGGAGCTCGAGGTGGAGATCGATGATGAACAGTGGAGGTCCATTCTCAAGCGTATTCATTCCTCTTCAATCTGTGCACGGCATTGTATCATTCAGTGTAAGGTGGTCCATAGAGTACACTGGTCTAAGAGTAGGCTTGCCCGAATCTTCCCTGGCACCAATCCTAACTGTGTAAAATGCAATCTAGGCCCAGCCAATCTCACTCACATGTTTTTGACCTGCCCTGCCTTATCCACATATTGGGACACTATATTTGACTCTCTTTCTGTTATTTGCAATGCTAGAGTTCGGCGGTCCCCACTGACTGCTCTTTTTGGGATTCTCCCAGCCAATCACTCCCTGTCTCCCTGTTTTGTTGTTCTTGTTGCCTTTCTTACATTGTTGGCAAGGCGGTCCATCCTGATGCGCTGGAAAGACCCTCACCCACCTGCTCACTCTCAATGGATAAAAGATGCCCTCTCTTTTATGAAACTAGAGAAAATAAGGCACTCTCTCAAAGGCTCTGATTCTAAATTCACGGAAGTCTGGCTACCTTTTCTAGATCATGTCACGTCTTTGACACTGGAGATAACCCCATGAACTGCCTTTTGTTTCACATATACATGGATATCAAGTGACTGATCTAACTATGCTAAGTGTTTGAGTAGCGCATATTCTGTCTGTTTTTTGTTTTTTTTTTAATTCTTGTTTTTGTTTTTTATTCTTGTTGTGTTTTTGTTTTATTTTGTTTTATTTATTTATTTTTTGTTTGTTTTCTTATCCATCTGTCAGGGGTTTGTTATGAGGGGGTTGTGTATATATGTTTAAGGTGTGTACACTGAAAATTGTTAACCTCTCATATTAGCCTTGGATACTACACCTTTCTTTGTTATCTGTTGTATATATTCTGAAAAATATTTAAATAAATCATACATTTAAAAAATACCGTTTCCAGACATTTTTCACAAGAGTTTGATTTATAGTAGTAAATCTATAGATTTTTATAGTATACCCTACTTTTCATCTTACAGTTCTTGTCTGATCTACTGAAATCATTGTAGTTATCATCTGGCTTTAATATTTACCACTTCCTCTTTGCAGACTGCGCCACAAGCTAACTGCTAACGAGCTAACTGCTAACGCGCCACTGTTAGCATAACAGTGACTGTTGTGTTACTTTTACCAGAGCCACACTTTCACCAATATAGACATGCTGTACGTCTTTTAAAAGCTCCGAACCCGCTCTATTCAGTCAATAAATGTGTTTGTCAATTATGATAAGGTACAATGCAGCACAAGCAAATAACTGCCAGACCCACTTAGCAACGTTAGCATGCTACTATTGTAAACAGGGGCACTACGCTGATATCCTCTGAACTATAAACACCTTTTAGAGTCCTAAATATTTGTTTATTTTGTATATTTATTTGTATATTTATTTATTGTCACATATGATTACAGCTGTGTTTAATGTGCAGAACAGTGAATGTGCAGCTTTATGTCCAGAGCTGCTCTGTGGAGAGATGAGCTGTGAGTCAAACAAGAGGCAGCACAGATACAGTGGTATCGGCTCTTGGTATCGACAGTGCATTGATGAGTACCAGTACTGGCACCCATACTGGTATGTATCTGTGCATCCCTACTCATTAATATGTGCATTTATGTGAAATGACAGCATCCAAAGCCTGACATTAAACATAAAAATTATGTGATCCTAAAATCCTTTCTTATTTAATGTTCAGTCCAAATAATCTGATGATTATAAATCTGATGTTATGTTCAGGCTGTTTCACTTATGCAGCTCTTAACTTGTATCACTACTTTGTACTTCTTGAGTGATATGATTTTGAAATAGGTGTACCCTTGCTTAAGTACATCATTTGACTTCTTTATGTCATAAAATGCAATTCTGCATTTTACGACATAAAGTATTGATAAATGTAAGCCCACTTTAGTTAAATGGAATACATTAAAATGCACCAGAAACCAAGAAAAAAATCCAGAATTTTCTTTTCTTTGGCGGACCCCCTTCCTTACATGTTTTTTTTATTGTTATACTTTTGGTTATTACTGTTGTGAGCCTCTAGAATTTGCAGTCTTTTTATAAGTGGTTGTGATGATGTCTTAATGTTGTCAAATATGAATATGTGGCGCTGAAGTGGTGAGGCCCCCGAGGGCAAATTCAGCTTAGGGCCCCTGAAAGCTAGGGTCATATGGTCATATTGTATTGGAAGCATTTTGTCCCATGTCCCAGTTCAACCAGTCCATTGTATACACCACATCTCCAAAGAAAAATACATACATTTTGGAAGAATCTATTCATGAGTCTCAGCTTCCTGCTACATATAACATATAACAAGGTCTTTTTCCCATTTTCAGTTGTTACTCACCATGGCAACAGTTGAAATGTTTCATCATTCTGAAACCCATAGCTCACTGATAATTTATAGCAAACACAGTTATTCAAGCACACATTTCCACATAATGTCTGTCTCTTAGCTGTGGCATCCATCGCTCTCAGGAGAATCTCAAGTGTCACTTCTTGTGCCTGTACACTGTGTCCTGTTCTTGTCAGCAGCTGCGAGTGGGACGACCAAGAGCCACAATATTCCATCACTTTTTTAACACCTTCTCATTTCTCCTTTACACACATACCATCCTTTCTGTGTCATAATCATTCGCTTATACCAAGAAAAAACATCATATTTTGAAGGCGAGCAAATGTCAAGAGTTCGCTGCTATTTTGCGCTATCTCCAAAAGTTATCATTTGGTTTCCTGCCAGGTCACACTCTCTCGTTTTGGGACTTGCAGGTGTCTAATAAAACTATGGAGCTGCCAATTTTGCTCTTATATCCACAGATTAAGTGGAGTATTTGTTAGTGCAGACAAGCCATCAATGGCCCCCAGAGCTCAAATGAAGTGACTGCAGAAGGGATACGGAAAGACACTGTGTACTTCAAGTTGCTAAAGACTTGCTAAAGAAATAAAGGAATACATATTATTAATAGAATATGCCAAATTATTGATACTATTGACAATGTTGTTTTAAAGATATGCAAAATATGAATATTGGGTACCGGTATATTGTTTATAATAAAACCACATCTTAAATACTGTATAAGTGCTGACTAAAATAAAAATGAAATTAAAAAAAGCTCTACCTTTGTAGGTCCTAAATCATAAAGCGTTAAATGGAGTGCACTGTTAGCATGATAGTTGTTGTTGGCATTACTGTGACTGCAACTTCTCTGGCCTCTAAAAGTTGTGGAAAGTGTTTATAAACTTGGGGGTTGTAATTAGAATGCCCAGAATGCATGCGGTAAGTGAAGAATGACTTTGGACCACTGCGAGCATTTAAAGTAGTAGTCGTAGTAGTAGTAGTTTTCAAGTTTTTAAGACAGTTTAAAGAACTTTTACAATCTAATAAAAAAAAAAAAACTGTTCGATTGTCATATCTTCAGATTATTGTTATTGCGATACTTAAAAATGTATAACTGTTTACTTTTTTGTCATTACCACCCACCTCTAGACCAAAGTTCTGCGTGGAATTTTTATATAACGATTTTCTGAGTTGTAAGATGCAGATAACATAAGTTGCTGAAGTTGGAGGAGGAAGTCTTTGAGATTATCAAAAAGTTTTTTGATTATGTTTTCGTCAATATAAAAATCACACATGGGGCTCCTTGGTGGTGGCCTGTAGCGCATAAACAGAGCAACTCATCTTAGATTTCAGACTTGGGAAGATTGCTTCGCTCCTTCATTCTGACATTAAATTCACAGTATTTTGTCTGTTGATGTTTGATTGTGTTTAACAGAACTGAAGTGTGCCATTTTTAGGTTGGGACCGATATGGATTTGTTTGAACTGATGTCAGATATTTGGCTTGCTCCTTTGGTCGATAACTGATCTTAGCTGATACTGATAATTCGCTTTTAAAATCTACAGCAAGGACAACAAAATATTCCTAACTTTTCGCTTTTGTAAAAATAATAGCAAAATCTATACCTGTATCTATACAATAAAATAATTTGTTACAGGTTTGTGTAAACATAAAGCCACACAATGTTCTTCTGTTTCCATTTTTACTCATGGGTCCAATCCGGCAAACTGGGAATGACAAATGGGCACAAAGAGAATGGGGCGGTATCGAATATCAGAATCAGCCGATATATTTTTGACTAATGTGATATTGACCAAAAAATAGTAATACTGAAACTCATCATACATCACCCATTCCCAGTAATTTTACACTGAAGTTGTTACCACTACTGTTTACTGCTGTCGTGCCATTGGACAAGACACATCACCCACCATTTCTCCATAGTCTCTGTTAAAGGCCTTTGAGATTGTAAGCATGTTCCTTTTATCCGATCAGAAAAACCACTGGAGACCAGAGAGTAGAATCACTCGAGTTTTATTGTATACATCCAATCTAATACAAGTCAGGCATGATGCTGTCCCTAGTACGTGCACGGAGATCTCAGGGGCGGTCCCGTTTTGATCTGAGTGTTTGACCCTGAACGCCACATTTAAACATAAATCATGAATATTCAGTAGCTGGGCATGGACATCTTCTTCTTCCTTCTGGCACTCCTCTACCCTCTAGGCGCCCCACTGGCACAGCGTTATCCTGTAACAGCTTGACCTGGGAGGACATGCTAAACAATCTATCTATTGTCACTGTACGTTCTTTTCTATGCGATAGGGCAAGAATGGAGTGTGTTTGTGCAGTGTTGCGTGAAAATCCTAAACCTCCTTTTAGTCTAATCTTTAATAGTATGAGCAATGACGTTTATGTCCTTCAAGATCGTTTACCAAGGTGAAGCAATACATTTATGTCTGAAAAAATTGTATAGTTTTGTACCTTTAGAACAGAAGACTATCCATATTTCCATCTTGACTTTGAGAGTGTCGTTATATCCAAGTAGTTACTGTTTTCACGGTACTAAAATTTTGAACTCTATTTCAATATTAAGGATAAGGATCAATACCTGATGCGAATTTCTATACCACAATATTAAAATGCTCTGTTTTTAGACAATAGACTTTAAAAAACTTTAGAAAATCTCAAGACTATTCTAAAACTGTTGGGGAAATGGCAAATTTTGTCATCTTTGAAAGGCTTCGATTCATCATTAGAATACCAGAGCCTTCAAATAACTCTACAGCTTTCTCCAATATTTTTTCCTCTTATACATTTCAATAAGTTATTTTCTCCCAAAGTAGTTTTTCCTTCTGTTCCATTTCCAAATGTGTAAATGACTTTTTGTTGTGCCCACAGGTTGGCTCACGCAGAGGAACTTCTAACAAATGAATATGCTTGGAGCAAACACAGAGAGCCCAGTGGAGTTGACTTTTGCCACGTTTTGTCAGATGAAGGCTTCCTAATCACTCTGGGCCTCCTCTGAGGTCATATGATAATTATTTAATCTTTCTGTAGCACACTCTCACAGCCTGTGTTTCCAATTGTTTGCGAGCGTAATGGGGGGTCATGACTTAAATCATATTCTTTTCACCGCATGATCCTTGTGTTTTGTATGCAGTCTCCAGTGTTAGGACCCCTGCCTTGGGAGTCTGACAAGTTCCATTCAAATGAACAAAAGGCCTGAATGCTGCTCTAATTGGCACCGCATCACATTGTCCTTGTAGCGGTTGGCTTCCCTTTAGAAACTACTGGTCAAGTTTAGCTCTACTGCTGAACAGAGGCGTATATTCAAAGTATGCACCACATGCAGTGTAGTGGTCTTTCCAAAGTAACAGAGACAATTCAAGTGTAGTTTGTGTCTTTTTTTTTTCTGTTCTACCTCTTGGATATAGATTCAGTTTTGTATGTGTGGATTTTGTAAACAGTTTGAGGTGTTAACAGTGATTTGTAAAATGCTCAAGGCAAGTCACATAATCAGACTTGAAGAAGAATTCATAGTTTGACAGATGTTTGTGTTTGTGATGCTTATTTGAGAAGAGACGGAAAAGTCCAATTTAAGTTGTAGTAGTTGTAGTAGTGCAAAGATTTCCAAGGAAATATCATAGACTGGTCCATTTTGGGTGCCTGCTGATCCAGTCCCTCCTACTTTTAATATGAATGCATTAGGGTCTGGGATAAGACCACAGAGCACATCTGACAACTGTCCAATTATGGGAGGGTCCACTCACAGCTGCTTATTTGTACCATGACATGGCAAGGCGAGTTTATTGTGTAACGCCATTCGTACACAAAGTAATTAAAAGCTGTTTGTTCTGTGATTTTAATGTCTTTCTTATTCTATAGTCATCATAAAATGAACATTAAAAGAGAAGATATGCAGTATCTCAAATTCAGAAGAGATGGATTATCTTGAATATTTTTGTATCTTTGATGTCAAATACATAATTGGCACAACTGAGTGAATTTTTTTGAATAGTCGCAAGTACAGAGTAGTGGGCAGATTTAGGGGATAGGTGAAAGCAGGATTTTTTCTGACCACTCAAGCCTCAATTAAAGGATAAGTAATGATGGACAGTAATGATGAGGGAACTAGGGCTTTTGTCCCTTTAATCAATTAATGTTTAATTCATTAAAGGGATTTGTTTAATCAATTAATCAATGGCATCTTAGAGTCAACTAATAATTGTTTTATATTATAAGCGTTTATATAGGACAATGGCAGCTTAGGTGAAGAAGTTAGTGAGTGAGTTAACTGAAGATTTGCTATTTATTTGTAAAAAAGCAGATTAATTAGACTCATGATTGACAAGTTTAATTAGTCTTTACATAAATACATTGTTTCCTAGTATTAGTATTTTTTCTGCATAAATAGGTGTTTTTACATGAACACCTCCGCTGTTGTAGTCTTTTGAGTGGAGTTTAGGTTGAATACATAGAGACACGTAATGGTATTGATTAGTGGAATAAAAGGGGGTTTCACTAATCGATTGGCAGGACATGTCTTTAGTAGACCAAGAATGTCTTTAGTCGACTGCAGCCCTAGAAGGAACATTAAATGTTAAAAGCTCATAAAAGTTGACTTTACATAATATATCTCCTTTAAGCATTCACCTTTAAAGGTCCTATATTACACAAAACTGACTCTTGTGACCTTTAAGCCATGTTATAATGCTGGTACCTCCTCAAAAACATATCTGGAGTTGTGTTTTGTTTCATTCACACAGGTTTGACTAATCAAGTAATCCTTTATCATGAGTCTGTATACATCTCCAAAGCTCAAAATGCTCTGTTTCACCTTGTGATGTCATGAAGTGTTGCAAGCAGCTACCTTTTTAAGCTACCTTAAATTCAGTAGAGATAAAAATTTCCTGGGTTGAAATGATCCAAATTCTAGTGAAGGTTTATAGAGTATAAAAACACAGTTGAGCACTTCCTGTATCACCACTTGACATCACAAACAGAGTGTTGTCTGTTTGAAAGAAGAACTTAGCCTAAATATGCAGGTTTGTGAGTTAAACATGTGTGAATGAAATGAAACACAACTCCAGGCATATTTGTAATGAGCAAACAACTTTAATATATTTTAATATAGATCAGAGAATAGTGCAGTATGGGGACTTTCAGAACTCTTCGATATCAAACGCACACACACTTCAGATTTAATAGAATACCATACCATGAGATAACGTCATTTAAATCTGATTCCCCTAGTGTCTCTCCATCTGTATTCTGTCCACTGCAGTGAAAAAAAACTCAAGACAAATATAAGCCAATCCGGAGTGCTTTGGCGTCTGCATTTTACACTGCGCTCTGTGGGGATTTGGGCCGGTGACTGCCTCTCACATCGTGTATTATTCATCATGGTGCAGCGACCGCATCAGGGCCGCACTCAGCTCAACCACAAGCCACAACATGGCTCCCGTTGTTTATCTCATTAGGATCATTATTATGCCATTTTTCAAGGCCCGACTTTGGAGATGTAATGTCCCAGGGCTTTCCGAAATGTTGTTGCGGAACACACTTGCACTCGGCTAAAATTGAGTTTTCTCTGAGTGGATGTGTTTGTTTTGTAAATGACATTCAGATAACTGCAAGTAATTCTGCAACATTGGCATACATTACAGTTTGCAATAATATAAAGGTTTAGGGCCATGATCCAAACATGAGACAAAACTATCTGTCATTTAATAATGCTGCGATATGATATTTAATTTTATTTTATATAGCAAATTGGTTTGCTTGGCTAGTCTAATGAGGTTCATCTGGTCTACTGTTAATTTATTTTAATAGATTAGATAGATTTTTCCAGACCAATGTTTATTTTGTTTTCAGACCTGACAGTATTGATCCAACTTCTTCAGGACAGTATCCCAGGTGTGTGAAGGTAAAAAGGCCCCCTCGTCCCAGTTTATAGTCCCATCGGCACGTTTTTGTATTTCAGTTTTTGTATTTCCCAGTTTCCTTAATCCAGCTATGATGTTTTCTGTCATCTGTCCCAATGATGTTTGCTACAGTCCAAAATATGGATAGATTTGAGTTGCTTCTGTTCTGTTTAATGATTTGTTGTCTGTGTGCACGCCTTTGCTGTTTCCTTCTCACACGCTGTCCTATGTTCCTTTTTCATGTACTGAAAGCCTTCTATGTTTCCCTGAAGTATGTTTTATTGCAAGACATTCTGGGTAATTCGTATATGACGTTACATTTGGGCTCCAGTTCTATTTTACCTCTTGAGTGATTTGTTTGGCTGCTGCTTAATAAAACACACTATGCTTTTTTCAGGTGTTTACAATAAAACTGTATCATTATGACCATTATTTTGTTGTAGATCATCATATTGATCTGAAATGGCTTATTAATAGATACAGATCCACTGACTTCTGTTTCAAAACTGACATTTCACTATCCACCTTGTTCCAGCAGTTGCCGTGGGCACCGCCATCAGCAAATAAGTTCTATAGGGACTACAGAGCCGTTTTAAAGCCTCTGAGAGAATCGGTGCAGTGTTGCAGTGTTGTCTTGTTGGTCACATGAACAATGAACATTTTTCACAAATCAGCCTATTTTATATCATATTTTAGCTGCAAAAAGTTTCTGAAATTCTCCTTTGAAATGAACGGGATTTCCACTTAACCAGAAGTCCTACCACAAAGAAAGTGTGCTTTAGTATCATTAACCCTATTGTGGCGGATGCTATCGTCGCCAATAGAGCGCTGTTGCGGACTTTCCATTACCGTAACTCCGCAAACAATTGTGCTTCATGTAAATTCAAACGGCGTCTCAAAGCAGAGGCATGGAGCTCTTTAAATATGTTACTGTCATTACGGTAATCTGCTTACGTTATCCCTCAAAGATGACGAATCAGAGTACAGGTGCTGCGGGGATTTTTCCAGTCAGTTATTTGATGTGTCAAAGGAAAAATATGGATGAATATGTAAAATAGAGGTAGTTGTGTGAAAAATGGAGTACATTCTGATACTTCCTTTAACATGATTTTTATGGCTAAAAAAGAATAAAAGTCTAGACGAGCTATACTGGTCAATAGTGTGCTCAGTCCTTAAAGAGTTAAGGGGCAGTAGCAGGGCAAAATAGCACATTTTCACAGGGCAGAGTTGTGTTTTAATTTTAGTTTTCCCTTGAGTGATGCAGAAAAGAGGGAGCCTCTGTCTGTGTGAATGGTCGTGTATGTTAGCTGTGTTTTCGTAAAAAAACAAACTACATGACCTTTTCGAACCTTACATGTACTCTGAACTGTCTGAAGTGTCTGAGTAATAATAATGAGGAGTAATAAGGAGTCTGAAGTGTCTGAGTACTAACAAGAATAGAGAAGTGGGTGGAGATAGCAGATAGGTGAAAACAGACATTTTCTGAGCAAACAATTACTCATGAAGTTAATGGCTCATGGAAGTTGATGTATTTTTCTAAATATGTCCCCTCTAACAGAGCCAATAGAACATTTTAGCCACACAAATAGAGATAACTTTATCCATGGTTCTGTGTTCAGTTATGGAATAGGCTGTAGTGTTTGACCTTAATGATTTTGGCTCTTAGTAATGACTCCATCTACATTTTATCTAGATCGCATGTGTCAAACTCAAGGCCCGTGGGCCAAATGCGGCCCGCCACGTCATTTTATGTGGCCCACGACAAAGGAAATTAAAAGGTATGACTGTGTTAAAATGTCAGTTTATCATTAGATACAGAGTTAAACAGCCATTTTTTTCATCTCTATGCAAATCCATATGCAATATTTGAAACTTGAATAAGCGATAAATATAGAAACGGTTAATTAACAAGATAAAAAAAAATACATTAAGTTCGGTTACATTTAGTGACATTTATCTTACAGTTAGTTACATCTGGCCCTTTGAGAACAACCATTTTGCTGATGTGGCCCTTTGTGAAAATGAGTTTGACACCCCTGATCTAGATATTGTTTCCAACCCATCTACCCAGCTGACCTATGTGTACTGCCACGCTGCCTTTGAGCAAGACACTTCATCCACCTCGCTTACGTATGAGTGTGCTGCGTAAGTGAGTGATTGGAGGTCGTCGCTGTTCTGTCAGCGGCTGTAGCGTTGACTGAGCTCTATATAAATCCAAGTATTTTTAGAGGTCAATGAAATAACAATTGTTACGTGGGTATACTTAGATGAATGCTTCATGAATACGTTTGACTTTGAAAATATACTCAACCGACTTTTTTGGACAGTTGGAGGACATTCACACAAACATCACATTACATCAGCGAAGTAGAATTTCAAAATTAGAATGACACCAAAAGTCACCGCTATTAAAAGTAATATTCATCTCTGGCTCATAAAAGAAACTCTCCCTTTTAAACCTTAATAACGTACCTGTCAGCGCGTGTCCTGGAGAGAGATAAGTACAGTCTTAGTGTCACGGGGGGGTGACAGGAGCAGACGGAGAGCAGTGCCATACAGCATTAAGACTAAAGGCTGACGAAAGAGCTGTTCCAAACTATTGTGAATTGATGGGGCAGCTAATGCAAAGTAGCGCGACAGGCCCATGTGTCATCTGTAATTAGCCATGGAGTGGCGTAGAGCTGAACTACGGCGACTGGAGAGTTTGGCAGAAGGAAATATGATGTCACCTTAACCAGGGTAGTTTTATATCACTAGTTTGTATTTTATCTTTTTTAGTAGAGCTTGTGTTAGATGTGTGGAAATGAAGACACAAAAGAGTACATAAATTCGTCCCAAATTTGAATAACTACACCTTAATTAGCGTGAAAGTATGAACAAAAACCTATTAAGAATGATTCAGATTTAGTAACTACTTAAGGGCTGAGGGTTTTAAGTAAGTTGTATCTAAGCCTGAATTATTCTCAGTAAAATACTTTCCATGCTATAATGTTGTTGCCTCATCAAAAACATCCCTGAAGAGGTTTTAGATGTCATCCATGCATGTTTGAGCATTTTAGCGGTCTCTCCGGGGACCCATTCAAACCCTCCTTACGATTAGCTGTAAGATTCTGTGCGATGCTCAGCCCATAAGCCTATGTCACCCATGCTCCCATGCGACAGATCTCCATAAATATTCAAAAGAATGATACAACAACCTGATAAACTTGATACAATGTGCTGTAGTTTAACTGATTGTGTTGTGGTAGCGCTCTGAAGGGAGAATGGGGAGAGAAACTGAAACTAATAAACATGTTGATATGTTGTTTTCGGCGAATATAGATTATTCGAGACTAGAAAAGTTAACACGGTGACCTAAATATGCTACGTGTTAACAATTTATTCCCCATAGAAGTAAATGACCCTCTTTAATTAAGGGGCCAGGAATTAGGTTATTAAGTAGTAACTAAGCCTGAATCATTCTCAATAAGCCACTTCTTCGTTATGATTTAAGCCTTTGTTCATACTGTATTATGATAGTAAATAAATTTCTCCTGTATTGTCTTGCCTTTTCTGCTTAACTCTCGAGCCACTTCAATTTATTCTGTAACGGCTATTATAAAGTGTTTCCAATAAATGTATTACCGTCGCTTGAGTGCAGACTTCCTGCCTCACAAAAGTAACTCAGCCACAAAGCCTTGCTGTTTTTGATATAGACTATAACAAGGTGAGGTAAGGTATGGTATACAATTCTTCTCTGCATTTGACCCATTCTGTAATGCCGCTGGCTGGAACAACTGATCAGGAGCTGTGGGCGATAAATGTGCACCACCTGGGGACCCATTTCCAGATCTTGAGCTAGATTTTAGGGATGTTTCATGTGTTTTTTTAATTTTTAGTGTTGATAACCAATATTTGCAGACATCCATATTGATATGAATATTTTTGAAATACAGAGACCCACAATTTTATGTTGAACTATTGTGTTAAAGTTCACAAAATCCATTCATCTGGGACATGACACAATTGACATGATTGTATGAACGTACAGCCATAGTTTTAGCCATTTCCTCCATTTCCATTTTTAGCCATCAGTTTGTTCAAAATTGCAACAGTTAGAAAAAATATTGGCTCAATACCGAGATCGATATTGGAACCGATATATTACCCATTCCTACTAGTTTTGGAGGATTCGGTTTTAGGTTGAAAGTGGGAATCGAAATACCCAAAGAAATAAAAAACAAAAAACAAAAAAAACATATGAAACCTTTTTGCAATGAGAGTACAATAATAAGTTGAAGAATACTGTCAGTAGGTAGAACACACATTAAAGCTACAGATGGAACACTGACAACTGTAGAACAATTTATGGATTCAAAGAAAAGTCACATGAAGTTTGAAGACTAAATGGTAATGGTATGGCTCTTATAATGTGGTTTATGTTGATTCCAAAGAAAACAATGTACGTAGTCATATATAAGCTTCAAAAATATTTTCCTATCACCTATTTTTCATTCTAAAACATTGCATATTCCTGCAAGTAGGCGCCGAACCCTTCAGAATGCATTCAAATTCAGCGTGAAGTGGGCGTCAAGTGTCACATACTGTTTGATGAGTTCCCACCAGCTTCATCTACATATATATTTGACTCGGCTCTCAGTGGACACTCAATATCCTGGCTGGCTATATTCACCCAGTTCCTCCTCATTTGTTTACTCTGTCACTTCAGCCTATAGGATTTCCATATATAAAGCTGACAGGGCGAGCGCCACTGTAATTAAAACCAAACAACTACCGGCCACTTTCACTTTGGTGTTGTTTGCCATTCTATTGTGTCAGAAAGGGAAGCGGTAATAAATAGGATTCTAGCATTTGATATCTGATGTGTGGTGACAGCCTGATATTGCAACACTAGCCTCCTTCTAGCAATTCTAGCCTCCCTCTAGTATTTGGTATAACTGGGTTCATTCAACTTTTGTATGATACTGTTGTGTGTACCTGAAGGGTCTGGGAGTCGAATTCTGTTGTGAGGCAAGAGTACTGACGATATACTCCAAGACCGAACGGGAGTTTTGTGTTATTTTTATGAAGTCCTGGTACAATAGATGTATGATTTTTGTTTTTGTAGTATTATCCCCGAATGCTGCTTTGGAAACCAGCTTGGAATCTATACATCTACAATAAAAAGGTTATTACAGAGCATGAAAAACACATTCTGAATTTGTATAAGCAAATTATCAATATTTACACGCACGAGAAGGTACTTTGAATATTGTTTAGTGTAATTTTGTCTTGTTTTATTGTTTTAAATGACAGTTAATGTTGCACTATTGCTCTATTTCACTCGCCTGACCAGCTTGACCTTCAACATTCTGATTGAATCCAAAATGGTCTGGACAATAACTAGAGCTTAAGATGGGCCAACCACAGTCGCTAATTTGTATCATGTGTTAATCAAATGCAGAAAACCTCGCAACATTATTTTACCTGAAATAAATAAGAGTATGGTTCTTCAGTTGTTGATTGTCTGCCAAAATCTGCGCTGTTTCTTAGTCTTTTTCTGTTGCTTTTTTCCCTTTTTTTACTTGTAAGAAGCCATGTTTGTTTTTGACACACACGCTGCGTCTTTCTGATTGGTTAATCCACCTGTCGATCACGCTCTGAGACCGAGGAGACAGGATACGGCTCCAGATTCACTCGTCTTTGTAAAGTTTTGTCAAAGCGTGTGGTTCTGACTGGCCTGGTAAACATTTCACCAATCAAAATGATCCTATTAGAATTATGTCCCATCCCCAGAAAGTAATTTATTTCAAAACAATTTGAACAAACCTGTTACTGAAATACTTTAATCCACATAAACAGTTGGAGATGCCATCGTGTATTTGCTGATGGCTCATTGGCTGTGAGTCATGGATGTAAGACTTAGTTTTTGAAAACACACAGTCTATGTTGTTGTTGCAGTTCTTTGTATGTGTCAGTGTGAGTAAGTGTTTTTATGAGAACAGGACAGGAGGCTCGCACATGCTACAGTGTCCATCTCACCTCCCTGTCAACGCAAGCAACAAACGTTCTTCCAACTTTTACTTTTTCTCTTGGCATGCAAACATTTATAACCTTCTGGTTAGTTGGAACACTTTCCAAGTAGTTTCTTTATTTTTATCCTGGTGATTCTAAATGCTCTTCCACAAGATCAGTCATATGCATACAGTAATAGTCAGAAGTGTTTACGTTTACTCAAATACTGTATTTTTCAGACACACAATATATTACTCCAGTAGGTGTAAAATGTAACAGTTTCCTTACTTGAGTAAAGTTTTGGTTATATTCTTCAAACTATGAGTAAGCCTGCTCTCTGAGGACTTCAGCGACTGGCCTCCTGTTGTACACAGAGTCAGGACTAAACATAGAGAATCAACATTTCAGTTTTATGCAGCTAAAACCTGGAACAATCTTCCTGAAGATGTGAGACGGGCCTCTACTTTAACAATGTTTAAATCCAAGCACAAAACAGTTCTGTTTAGCTGTGCATATGACTGAAAGGTTTTTATTCTGCACTTTTCTCTTTTAATATTAATTTTATTATGCTTATTTGTGATTATTTATGTTTTGATTTGATTGTATTGTGATATAATATATTTCTTATTCTGTAAAGCAAATTACATTGTGTTATACAAAAAAACTTGTCTTACAAATGACAATAGCTTTATGTTGACGATATGAATAGGCCTGGCATGATAATTGCAATATTGAGATATCGTTCAATATATTAAAGCTGGAACATTACTTTTATCATGGGGACTTTTTGTTATTTTTCTGTGCTATAATAAGACTTGAGCTGTAGAAGGTTGAATCATAAACTTCAATGACTCATTATAGAAACAAACCAACTACTTTTTAAAAAAACCAAATCATACATTACGATTATTTTTGGGGGATAATTCTACTTGGCTAATTGCGTCAGTTGTAAATTAATTTCAATATTATAATTTATTGCCTATATTTCTCCAGCAATATATCAAACTTCAAATCATTTCATATCTAATCCTGTCATAACAAATTTTGAACATTTGTGTTTCTTGCACTGCTCTTTCAGATCTCATATACTTTTGTCTAATTGTGTAAAACACCTGATTTTGCTCAAAATTTGATGTTTTCTCCTTCCACTTACATTAACTACTTATATCAGCTGTTACATCCACAGTTCCTCTTACAATTACTGTTTCTTGAGTAATTCATTCAATCCAAGTATTCATTTGAAGTAACGGTACCATTACTTATACAACTGTGGCTACTCTTGTCAAAGTTAGCAAAAGACAAAACAACTCAAAAGCTGTGAAATGAAAATACTGTAAGAAGTATATGATCCGAAAGTTCAATAACATGTTTGATTGCCTTGTTGGGAGAGAACAGTTTGCACTAATGTTACTCTGGTGCTTTGCTAAGCTGTTTATGGCAGACAAGAGCTTTATGAACTCTTGTGTTGATTTACTGTAATAGTCTTTGCTCCACACTGCACATTGCCCTGTTTTGATTTAACTTCTTTTGCGCTGCTAAATCTATACTTGAAAAGCCATATTTATAACTTATGACTAATTTATCCTGTTGTTGTCACTGTTGAAGATGCACTGTGCTGAGTTATCATGTTACAACAAATATATTATTAATTACATTTCTTCAGCTGTTGTCGGCAGAGGTGTGCTGGAGACTTCGAACGTGGGCAAAAAAGTACAGATTATATGAACAATGGCAAATGTGATAAATAGGGGCAGTGCTGGAGGGGGCTTGAGGGGGCGCTGGACTCCCCTAGAATGGCCAATGCTCCCCCAATGCTCCGACCAAGATGATTGCCCCACTTTCATAGCACATCCAGTCTCGATTAGGAATATTCAAAAGGCAACCAAAATGTGACTACAAAAAAATAAAATAAGAAGGTTTTATGTGTTAAGTGAGCACCCACATTGAAAACCTTAAGTTAAACTTTCACTTTTAAATTGATTGTCATTTACAAGTCACCAGTTAGGTTGCTAGTTGTATGTATCTAGTCTTTTAAAATGCCCCGTATGTCACTAAGCTCGATAACATTATTATTCACCATTTTCTGTTGATTAGTGCACATATATACAATTAAAGCTACCAATAGATAAGCTCACCTGACCATGTTGTATTCTCACATACCACCACTAGATGTTTATGTTACTACAGTCTATTAGCGTGTCACCTTTGGTCTGACAGAAGAAGACTAGAGAACAAGTTTAACATCTGTCATCTACAGATAACAAGAACATTAAAAAAGTCTAATAAACTCACAGATAGTGGTTTTAAGGTGTCTAAAATTCCATCATGCGAGCCAAATTACCTGGCAATCTTGTTTTGTGAAGTTGAACATAGCATTATTTAATTGTACTGTTTTTATTTGTTGATTTTTATTAACCCAATTTATTAGCTCCATTTGTTCAGAATATATTTTTTGCTGACTCTTAGAGCTAAATGTATATTGCTATTGTGTGCAGCACATTGGAAACTTTCTCGCTTATTAAATGTGCTATATAAAAAAGATGGATTGGAGTTGGACCATTTCCTTATTACCCAATTACCTTATCTTATATCTGAAAAAATCTATTTTAAAGTTCAAAGAAATAATAGAGCCAATATTTAGGGACATGTCATGTGGCCCTGCTGAGAATAGCTTTAGTCCAACTATAAGTGATCAGTTTGTTGACAGAACTATGTACTCCCTGAAAACTGCCCAGGCTGTAAAACTAGTGTCCCACATAAATCCGCCCTGATACTAGACAGGTTTACTGCTGTTGACCCAGCAGAGGTAACTTAACCCTTTATGGCCTCAAAAACATCAACTTGTATGTTAGACCCTATTCCACGCAGTCTCCTCAAAGAAACCTCCCTCTAATTATAGCTCCTATCCTTAATATAACAAGTACCTCATTACAAAATGGCTATGCTCCCCAGTCCTTCAAGTATGCAGTGATTAAACAGCTTCTTAAAAAACCCAATCTTGAACCTGATCTATTAGCCAACTATAGACCCAGCTCTAATTTTCCCTTTGTCTCAAAAATCCTTGAAAGATTTGTAGTGAAACAGCTTTGTTGCGACCTACAGGCTAATAATTAATTGGACGTTTTTCAATCAGGATTCAGAGCTCACCACAGCACAGAAACTGCACTACTTAAAGTCACAAATGACTTGTTATTAGCTGCTGACAATGGGCTGCTCTTAGTCCCTGGTTCTGTTGGACCTCAGAGCAGTGTTTGACACCGTCAACACCACTGGTCCAATCCACACTTTATATGCTGTCGTTCAGAAAACCATCATCAAAACAACCATCAGAAAATATGGCATTAATTCCCACAACGATGCTAATGACACACAGGCGTACTTATCAATGAAACCAGATCAGGCTGATCGAGTAGACGAACTTAGGGCCTGCGTGAAGAACATAAAAACCTGGATGACCCGTTCTATCTCCACTCTGTTCTATAGTACTATACCATCCAAACAGAGCACTCCACTCTCAAAATGCTGCAATACTGGTGGTTCCTAGAGTGTCTCAAAGCACAGTAGGAGGGAGAGTGTTCAGTTACCAAGCTCCTGTGTTATGGAATCAGCTCCCTGCCAACGTTAAAGACCCCCACAGTCTTTACATTTAAGACCAGGCTTAAGATGATCATCTTTGAATTAGCTCATCCCCAGGCCAGATTAGGAGCAGAAATAAAACCCACAGTTTTAGCTAAACTGCCTTAGGAGCAACTATGCTGGTGCGAGTATATTAAGCTGAGCATCCTCTGTTGCTTCTTACTTTTCCTGTCAACAACATTCACTATTTACCTCAGCTGTAGTCTGTTGTCATTCCCTGTCCCACTGACATCGCTCCCATGACTGGACCTTAGATGCCCCTCCTACACCCTGATCCTGATCTGTGGACCTGGATCCTCCTCTTCCCTCACCTGGCTGGATGATCCCTGCCCTATCCTGGATGACCCCTCCTCTTTCCCTTAGTCGTAAGCGGGCTCTGTCCCTACAGATTTGAACTTTATCTGTAAATGTATGTGTGTTAGTCCTGGACACATCTGCAGCCTGCCCATCCATGGGAGTGAATTTCTTTTAGATCCCTTCTTGAGGTTTCTCGTTTTCCCACAGTTATTTTTTTGTTTAGTCTTTCCTTGCCAAGAAGGAGGGTCTAAGGACAAGGGACGCTCTGGGACAGTTCTCCATTTGCTTGTTTGCTAATTAATGTTGGTTAATGTACTTGTTTGTTATTGACCAGCGTCTGTTACACTTCTAATTTTCTGTTGGATAAATCAAGGATACTGTTTAGCCCCAAGAAGCAACTACTGTAGTGATTTTGGGCTTCACAAAAAAAAATGTGATTGAATTTTATAGTTGAGTCACATTGGCATACATCACAAGCAATGTTTAAAATGTTGCCCCTTCCTAGTTACTTGGAGTTGGATTGTGTTCTGTGGCTGACATTTACATCCTGGTGAGATAATTATACTGTGACACATGTGCTTGTCTTCAATGCAATGTTTGACTTGTATGAGGAAAAACCTTTGCTCAGAATTGTAGACCATTCGCATCCTGAAGCAGCAACAAATTGATGGTTTTCCTTAGTAATTGTCCAATCATTTTTCCCAAACACTACTTGGCTTTGCACCGTATGTTTTAACCATGACCCAGGCTGTAGAAGACTATTGTTGGTTGGTAGTAGCTTGATATTTATTCTCAATTCTTTGCTTGGTCTCTTGGGTTTGGGCTGTTCATTTTGAGGCTATATTCACAGTTCGTCTGTAAAAACCACTGCTTGTCAAAATGGTAAACAGAATGGGACTCTCAAGCAGCCCTGTGTTTACTTGAACCTGAAACTTCCCCCTGAACTTTCTCAGGATTTGCCCAAAACATTGTCAAAGATTCATACAAGCCCTGGAGCGATACTATCATTCATTTTTGCTGTACTGTCATAACATAATTTTGTAGTTTTGGATTTAGGTAAATATTCATTGTTTTTGTTCATTGGTTTGGGTTGTGACAAAAAAATATGAGCAATGTTAAAAATACAGTTAAAAAGATGTTTTAGTATTTTAAAGGATCACTACTTTTCTGGTGGGAATGCACAACCTGCTTTTCTCCGAGATGTTAAAGCTTTGAAATGTTCCACATATGTTCAATCGATTCATACATTTCAGCTTCTTGTTTATATGAAGTTTAATGAGTTATGGACATTTTTCATCATTCTGAAACCCATGGTCTTACAGCTACAGATGTTTTATTGCTAAAAAAAAAAAAAAAAAACACCTTGAAAAACATAATTTTATTGCTGTTTTAGTGAGAACCATCCACCAGAAAAATGACTAATTGCACCATTTATGAACTCCTTTAAAATCAACAAGTCTTAAGAGGTAGCAACACAAATAACACACAAAATTCACTATTGCTTTCTTCCAAATTGGATGCATGCATTATAATATACCTTGTAAAACATTAAACGGTTTATGCCTTGACAATTTATAGTAATAATTAAGATTCCAAACTATGCAACTTGCAAAAACAATAAGTCCAGTTTGTTTCAAGTCCACTGACATTTGCATCCTTTTACAACTTACTATTATTGTGTATATGCAGTAATATTGGTAATGGAAGATGCAGAGCTTTTCAAACCATCAAAACCTATGAATAATGTTAGGATAATAGTTTTTGTATATAATGTAGAGTTAATAAAAAGAGAATCTACTTTCAAAATTATACTAATTTTTAAAAGTGAATCAAACAGCCCTTAAAAGCACACTAACAAATGCTTTCACCCAAGTATCCTCCAGAAAGTCCCATTTTTGTATCTCTCCACTTTTGCCTCTTGTAACTAATTGCAGTGCGCCAGCGATGAAGTTGCAATTAAATGAGCAAAAGGCTGAGGGTCGGAGATAATGTGAATTTATTCCTCTTACTAAACTCGAAAGAATAGAAAGGTTAGCTGTGGTCCAATATTATGAAATAAAGAGCGAACTGTGCGGGTCTGCGGAGGGGAGAGCACAATGACACAAAGCTCTGAAAGTGATCCGCTCTAGTGATCTACTACTAATGCCCCCAGATTGTCCGCCCTGCACTAAAACATGAGGAGGCACACAGCGTCCTCTACAAAGGGCTGACATTCGTTCTATGGCAAAAACTTTGTAAAAAGGAAAGAACAGTGATAAAAGGAGACTATTTCAAGAGAATCATTACCACAGTAGACCAGGATTTATCTTAGATCTGCACATATATTGTTTGATCAGTTAAAGCAGGTGGCGAGTGAAAATCTTGACAGCTTTTGGTGAAATTATTTATAATGAGTAGTTTCAATGCATTTTAATACAAAGCTCATTAGTATTGTCCATCCATCCATTTTCTTCCACTTATCCGGGGCCTGGTTGCTGTGGGCAGCAGTCTAAGCAGGGAGTCCCAGACTTCCCTCACCCCAGACATGTCCTCCAGCTCCACCGGTGCGACCCCAAGAGGCCAGTCTAGCGACATAGCCCCTCCAGCATATCCTGGGTCTTCCCCAGGATATGCTGGAGGGGCTTCCAGCATATCCTCTCCTCTAAGTGGGATGTGCCCGGCACACCTCCCTAGGGGGCATCCAGGGAACATCCGGAAGGGATACCCGAGCCACCTCAGCTGGCTCCTCTCAATGTGGAGGAGCAGAGGCTCTACTCCGAGCTTCTCCTGTGTGACCGAACTCCTCACCCTATCGCTAAGGGGGCACCCAATCACGCTGTGGTGGAAAATCATTTCAATCTCGTCCTTTCAGTCATTACCCAAAGCTCAAGACCATAGGTGAGGAATGTAAACTGACCAGTAACTCGAGAGCTTTGCCTTCTTCTTGACCACAACAGTCCGATACAACAACTCACTGCAGATGCTGCACGGATCCACCTGTCAATCTCACGCTTTTTCTGGGTGAGAACCATTGGCCTGGGATTGGGGGAAGCTATTTCTCATCCCAGCTGCTTCACACTCGGCTGCAAACCACCCCAGTGCCTGTAGCATGTCCTAGCTTGATGAAACCATCAGGACAACATCATCTGCAAACAGCAGAGATAAGATCCTGTGGTTACCAAACTGGACTCCCTCTGGCCCCTGACTGTCATAGGTTCTGGACAGAATTTCTAAGTGCAAAGGGCAGTCCTGGCAGAGTCCAACATGCACCGGGAACAGGTCTGACTTACTGCCAGCAATGCAGACACAGCTTCTGCTCTAGTCATACAGGGACTGGACAAAGGGCCCCGGACCCCATATTCCTATAGCACCCCCCAAAAGGACAAGGTCAAATTCCTTCTCCAGATTCACAAAACACATGTGGACTGGTTGGGCAAACTCCCTGAACCCTCAAGGACCCCATGGAGAGTATAGAGCTGGTCCAGTGCTCAGCAACAGGGACGAAAACCACCTGAATCTACGGTTATTGGTCGGATTATCCTCTCCAGTACCCTGGAATAGACTTTACCGGGAAGGCTGAGGAGTGCGATTCCTCTGTAGTTGGAACACACCCTCCTGCCCCCTTCTTTAACAGAGGGACCACCACCACACTCTGCCAGTCCAGCGGTAAGATAGTAAGTGGTAAGATACTTGGGACATATCTTGTTCACCTCTGGAGCTTTGCCACTGAGGAGCTTGCACAGGGAGAGCATGCAAACATCAAACAAAAAGCCCCAACCGCTCTGGGTATCAAACTTGGGGACCTCTTGGGACCAAAGCAGAAGCAGGAACTGTTTGCCACGCTTCCATTTACTTTTTCTTCATACCATCTACATCAACTTAAAAGTGAGGTAATCTGTTTTTCTGTTCAGCTGCCATGAGCCATGTCTGATCTGTATCTAACAGCACATAGTATCTGTAAACCATGAATATTAATATGCTTTTCTCCCCAAAATTTACAGACGACTATTGCAGTATAAATCATGGCATGCATCACAATATTGTTTCTGTCCTGGTAGTACTCCTGATCCTCCGAAAATGAGTATGCTGTTGGATGAATATATACACATTCATAAATTTTAAATGCAGTCAAAACAATACTTACTATATTTATATATCTCATATGCTGTACTGATTTTTCAGATGGAATATGATGATTTCCTATTTCCCGATTGGGGGGCAAGAGCCAGTTTTCATTTTAATTACTGATTAAATCCCATCTGTATTAAAAGAGGGAATATTACATTTCTATAGGGCTAATGATATGGCACATTGTGTCAGGTTTGTGAAGTTATAGCGTATTGCTTTGTATCATCCTTTTGTGTGGGAGCATGCATGATGTAGGCTTGTGGGCCGAGTCTTGGATTGCCTCATACCACTGACCATAAGAAGGGTTTGTATAGTGCCTGAGAGAGGTCGCAAGATTACTCAAACATGCATGGATGACATAAGACCTTTAGGCACATTTTTGGGGGTAGAAAGCCCCAAAAGATCTATTTTGCAAAATACCCACTCCTTAAATAATTTAGGTCAATGAATGTTGCCAAGTAATCTCGAACGCAGCAATAAGAAAGGCCATCTAATGCATGGGATGGTAATTTGCACATTGATTTATGTAGCCTACTTCCCAGTTTGGGACCATAGACTGTATGAAGAGGTGAAAGGGGAGCAAGTGGTTAACAATGCTGTCAATCAAACCTGTTTCTAACGCTAGCATGATCACCCTCTGGGAAAGAAGGTGCCTGATTTGTTATTAATGTTCATATCTTGATTTACAGGCACAATAGTGAAATAAAATTACTAGGATCAGGTAGAGCAGGTAAATACGAAAATTTTAAGACCAAAATAATGAGCCTGACAGCAACATTTATGGAAAGAGGGATGACAGTTTTCAAAAGAAAGTTAATAGGAGCCAAAGTCGATGGAGCCGGAAGCGTGCTCCTGCTCATTTCCTATTTGCAATGCAGCCGCTAGCAGGTTAGCTATGTCCATTTAAAAATACCGTCTATGTTTAAGACTAGCACAATATATAACTGCATTTTGTAGCTACTTTCCCGATTGTTATAAAAGCTTAATTCAAGTAAATTACACAAGACAATGTTATGACTCCAAATATCTATTGCAAATATTAATAAAAGCAAATACTTAACTTTCCAAATTCAAATGCACATCACAATTATGCCAGTTTATGCAGACAAGCTGTAAAAACCTCACAGCCGAATGAGTCTGCTCCCTTCGGCTCATTTCTCCGGGTGACGAGCGCGAAGGGTGTCACAGATGTCAGCGCTGACTGTCACGCCCCAGGGAATTCTGGGAAACGAGACAGATTAACGCAAAAAAAAAAGTGAAATATGCGCCCTTTTTTTTTTCAAACTGCGGGAGGGAGAATGAGAGATGTGAGCGTAAGCCAAGTGTGGATGAAGGCGCGGCAAGAACAATCCATTCTTAAAAGTGCACTTGATGATGCATAGCCAAACAGGCTCAGAATACACCGCTGGGACAGGTGAAGGCATGCAGGGGGGAGGCAAATGAGGGACTAGGAAGTAGGAAAGGAGGGAGATTAATGAAGAGGAATGGGATCAAGAAGGAAGTAAGCACGCGAGAGAGAGAGAGTGAGGCGTTTGTGCCTTAAGTGGAGGAGGGTCCTTAAGTGCCAGGTTGTGAGCGGAGAGCCGGGCTGCAGCAGGTTGTCCATAAGTCCTCCGAGAACAAGCAGGGAAGGAGAAAATGGCCGAGCAAGCAGGTGAATACAGATGAGGAGAGGGGGAGAGAGACAGCTTCAGTACAGGTTATTTGGTCGCTGTAAGATTTGGAAACTGAATGTAAACTGGAACTATATGTAACTGTATGTAAAATTTTATAATCATGACCTGACTGTGCTCTCAGATACAAGATAAACACACACGGATAGTACAGATTTATTCCTAATTTATTCCTACAAAAACACTGGATATGAAGGCCAAGTTGCTCATGTTATAATTTGGTGTTCAATCAGAAAGCAGAATAATCCTCTCAGTTTGGTTGTCAGTTTCAATGCTGTAATCCATTTGGTTTAAACCTAAAAACACTCTCTAATCTAACTACCTAAACCACAGCACCGACAGTCAATCATTAATCAGTGCTAGTGCAGCCTCTTCAGCTTCGTAAGTGAATTCTGGAGGTTCTGAAGTTTCATTATACTGAGATAATTATACTGAGAATGAGAAAAAATGGTATGCCTCCTCTATCTCACATGTATCAAACTCAAGGCCCGTGGGCTAAATGTGGCCCTCCACATCATTTTATGTGGCCCTCGACATGGTAAATTCAAAGGTATGATGAGCTTAAAATGTCATTTTATCAGGAGATACAGTTACACGTCCGTATTTTTTACATCTTTGCAAATGCATATGTAATATTTGTAACTTAAAAAAGTAATGAATACAGAAACAGTTAATTAACAATTAAAAAAATAGTTACATTTATTTTACATCTACCCCTTTGACAGCAGCCATTTTGCTGATGTGGCCCTCGGTGAAAATGTGTTTGACACCCTTGATCTATCTGCAGGTTAAGGCATTGGCAACCCCTGTTCAGTTGTAGTATCTTTTTTTAAACTGTAAAAGTGGAGGCTACATAGTTTCTTTAAAGCACATATATTGAGCAAACCTGACTTTTTTTTAGCAATTTTTATTTTATTTTTTTATAGCATTTCCTCATCCAAAAGTGCCTCAGGAGTAAACCATCAGTGGAGAGTACTGTAACAAAATCAGGTGTGGAAACTTTGGAAACGTAGACTGCAAAACTGAGAGTGTAGATCTGAGGCACTCTTATGTTCAGTAAAACACCTGTATTCAGTGAGGAACTATTCAAAACCTCTTCTGTGTACCTGGAATTGTTTTTACCTTCAAAGACGCTTGCTTTGTGAATCATTTTTATTAAGTTCCCTCACTCAGAGCTCAAAATACACTTGATTTTGAATTTCCCAGGATTGTTACGTCACAGGTAAAAGTGAACTCTTTTTGTGTATCACTCAGCTAGCTTTCAAACATTTCTGTATTATTGTGGATTGCTGCTTATTTATGTAAAACCTGTTGTATTAAGCAGGATTAGAGAAAAGTGAGAGAAGCATTTTGGAAGGACCACACTAAGAGCCAACGGGTATGACAGGATAATTCCTACTTAGAGCTGTCATTAGCGAAATAACACTTGCAGATACAAAATTGGCATAAAAATGATCAAGCTTATATAACATAAATAAAGAAAATAAACAGTATCCATGATGCATCTGAAAATAGTTGCTTTGAGTCATCTGTTTAAAGGGACGGTATCCTTTTTATGCTGTAACATTTATTGAGTCTGTACAGATATATTGTAAAAGCAGCTCTTAGGTTTAAAATGAGGCCGCATCGATTTATAAAGCGAACCAGGAACTACGCTGGTGTGTTGTTTGCATGCTAGTTATTGTCAGCAGTGGTGTGACAGCAAAACTCTGCCTCTGAAAAGTTGTGAAATGTCTTTACAAACTCATCACACTGAATAATTAGGATGCAAATAAAGCACAAATAAAGTGAGGAACGAGTTTGGGCTGCAGCAAACAGTTTAGTTCAGTTTTTCACTTTTTAAAAAATGTAAAAATCAGATACAACACCTTCAACATCCGAAATTTGACCTTTTGTTGAAATATAAAGTGCGTGATGGGTTAAGCTCTTCTTGCCGGCTCAGTGATATGTAAATGTGCTGCGTGTGTGAACTTTGAAAGAGTCTCATTTTAATTGGTCCATTCAGTTTCATTAAAGCGCCTGTGTGGTGACACCTCTCCCTCACAGGACTCCTTTCTTTAGTGCGAAATGGCAAATTAAACTTTGTGCAGAGCTGTACATTCAAATATGACCCGCTTTTATGCCGGGGTGAAGTTTGGCTCCCCACAGCCCGCGTCAGATCTCCCTAAATCTCCCTCTATATAAGACAAAAGCCCCTTTTAAAGTAATGCACTTTTATGTTAATGCGATGCAATTTTCCACGTCGCCTCGGTTCAGTGAGCCCTTTAGTCAGTCTATAAAAGTGCCTCCTCACATTATAATTAAGGAATCTCTCTGTCAAAGCCAGTAGTGTTTGTGCTTAAGCTCATTTCCATTTAAATCCTGTAAAATTAACTGGTACTACCTTTTACATGCAGATAGTCAGTATGAGTGTGCTATTCTCATTTTAATAGCACTCCTAAAGCCAAACTGTAGTTAACTGCTGTCTGCTTCTCTACTTTATAACTCTTCTCATGTTTTTGTTTGTTTTATTATTCATTGTTGTTAAAAATACATTTGATTACGCCTTGTCGTTCAGCTGTGTTTTATCAGTAAATACTCACCTCTTGCATCATTGTCTTACAGGACTTAAACCTTCTTATTTTGAACCATGTTTTATACATTCAACCCATGTTTTAGTGGAAAGACCAAAACAGTGAAAATATTAAGGGCTATATAACTTCAAGGGGCATCATGTAACTTGCATTTCGACACCATTGCTTT
Organism: Periophthalmus magnuspinnatus; assembly: GCF_009829125.3. Lineage (NCBI taxonomy): Eukaryota > Metazoa > Chordata > Actinopteri > Gobiiformes > Gobiidae > Periophthalmus > Periophthalmus magnuspinnatus. The sequence goes on from NC_047134.1 coordinate 18,820,069, forward strand.
ATCTGGAAAGTTTCACAGTAGAGAACTTGGACAGGAAGTAGTGACACTAACACTAAGCCAGTTGAATAAAAAGCAGAAATAGTGACTTGAAATTAAAATAGTTCACTGTTTTAAGTCTAGTTTAAGTCTAATTTTAGGCAGAGAGTTTTAATGACACAAAAATCGCACATAAAATGACAAAATTCACGGATTGTAGCTGCGATTTTGACACACAACTTCAATTAAAATCATGTAAATTTTTTTCCTCCGCGCTAAACAAATGAGTTTTTAATGTAACAGTGAAACATTTTTGCGATAGAGCCAACATACACAGATTTAAACCCGATTCTGGCTGTGCTGTAGCTGAACTCTCTCTCCCTCTGAGCGGATGGCATCCCTTTTTTCCCCCGCATTAAGCACTGTGCGTTGAGTCGGCGCTCCTTCTGGATTCTGAAATATTCATGGTATAAATATTGCAAAGCTCCGCGCCTAATAAAAGCTGCTCTTTATTAACGAGGTGACTGCGGCCCCATTGATCACACTTTCTGTTTTATGTCACGTAAATCCTCATTCTCCCTTTGTCTCCCGCAGCACAGTCCTCATATGTCTTTAATACACACAGTTAGCGGCTAGCTTTGAAAGAATCCTGGCTGTTTTTGCATGTCGGCGTATATTATCCCTGACCGCTCACTGCGCTTCTAGCTGAGTTTTCACGACCCTCCGGTGAATGCATCAATAGTCGCTCTGCCCTGGTTTCAGCCGCAGTCCAATTAGCCCTCTTGTTTCTGAGAATGAGCAGATTTTGATATGAAAAAATGTATGATATGATGGTTGAAATGAGAAGTCTTTCACACGAGGGTTCACGGCTTGTAAAAGTTTTAAAAGTGATAATGGAATGTCAAAAGCCAGTACAATAATAACCCTATGTCGAGTTATGAATTTCAGACTTGTACTGTCAAAGTTGGCGAATGTATCCGTCAAAGCCATAGCAACGGGACAACACTTTGAACGAACTGCAATTAAAGCACAAGTCTTCTTTAACAAAATAAAACTTGTCATTAATGATGGTGCTGACAGCTGTTAAAAAAAGTTTGCCCAAGTTTGTCTAAGTTAACTACCAGTACTTTTTAAACTGAATGTTCTGTGTGTAGTAGGGAATCTAGCGCAGAGATTATCCATGAGTGTGCCTTTAATTGAATTATTTAACATTGTGTAGTGTCAAGGCACTTTAAAATGAACTATTTGAGAAAACAAAACAATCATCATTGCCAAATAGATAAAACAAAACACAGGGACAAGGTGAATAAATGGTTTTCTAATGGTGTAATTTGTAATACTTCAGTGAATGGTGTGCCATGGAATGATTTTAACCAAAAAGAATGGAAAAATACTGATATGCGATTGAACTTTCACAGTTATGCAATTGATAAAATGCAAAAAATATATTTCTTATTATCTTCAATGCCAGTGGTTCATACTATTCATTAAAACACATTAAGCAGCACATATTTTCTATTGAAGGATCTTTTAAAATACTGGGGCGACTAGTATTCTTTTAAAATATCTCTGAGGTGAAAAGTTTGGTGCATTTTATAATCCTAAAAGCCTCCTCAAAGCCAGACACAATTCCTCTAATGAAACGAGCTCGAAGGCTGTTGCTGACAAACACTTGAATGACTGGGGCACTCAGCATTCATAAAATGTATATAGACTTGGCCAAGCACTCTTAACAAGACTTTGGAGCACTTTGTTGACACATAAACATTTCAAATGTGTGTTTTTTCCCCAGCCCCCTCACCTTTTTATAACCGGGTCTCAAAGTTTCCCTCAGATGCATTTTTTTCTATTTTTCTTTCTGAATAACTGATTATGAACTTAAATGTCTCTTGTGAGCTTTAAAGCCATAATAGTACGTTGTTATCTCCTCAAAAACATACCTGGTGTTGTCTTTTGTCTGAATAACCCTTTATTATTCTGTACATCTCCAAAGCTCAAAATGCTCTGTTCCACCTTGTGATGTCATTTAGTGGTAGTGTTCATCTTAACAATAACCTTTTATCTTTTGTTCAGTAAAGATTCGTTATTCCAAGTCTAAAATTATCCAAATTATTCTAGTGAAGTATGCAGTTTAAAAACATAATGGGACACTTGTATCACCACTTGACATCACAAGTTTGAGAAGTGGTTGTGTGTCTGAGAGACGAAAGCCGCCTAAATATGCAGGATTTGTGTGTTAAACCTGTGTGTATGAAACAAAACACAACTCCAGGTATGCTTTTGATGAAGAAAATACATCAGAAAATACTGTACTGTGAGCTTTTTTATTAATACGGCACACAGTATCGCTTGTATTAAAGGTGCACTATGTAACTTGACTGGAAGAGAGTGCGCACCTGCTTGGTAATGTTGTTGCTTTGGCCATGTTATAGGCCAGATCTAAGAAGAAGCAAGCACTCTCACTGTAAAAATGCATGTTTTTTAATGTATGCATTTAGCAGTAAAAACATCTGTAATTGAATAAATGCAACATCTAGTTATATGTCATACTATGTAATATTCTTGAGAAAACAATTACTTCTTCAAACATGTGTAAATGAAACAAAACGCAACTCTGGGTATGTTTTTGATGAGATAACAACATTATAACATGGTTTGAATAGGCCATTTAACAATAAAAGGCACAAAAAAGCTGTATTTGGGCAACAGTAGCTCAGTTTGTAAAGTGTTTGTCCCCTGATCTAAAGGTTGCCGATTTGAATCCGACTCTCGACATAAACATGGCACTTAACCCTCCTCGCCCCCTGTGTGAGTGTATGTGTGAATACGTGAGCGTTTCCTTGATGTAGTGCTTTGAGCGCCTTGAAGGTGGAAAAGCGCTATATAAAAATGAGACCATTTACATTTGTCCCAACTCTCAAAAACGTATAATGTCATATTGAAGTATTCAAACGTCCTCATCCAGGTGTCAAGTGATTGGTTTTGGGGACACACTATAAAATTCAACTCATTCAAACCTATTGAAGACGAACTTGAATAATTCCTGTTTGGCCTTTGAAAACTTTTGCCGACCAATACCGTTGAATGGCAGAGGGGAGAAAAGACTCCTGCAGGGGCAATAAGCAAAGTCCAGAATTTCAACAAAGATGAAAGCAATCGCACCGGAAGAAAGGGTAGCGTATTACAACAGTGAATGAGAAGGTGAAGGAGCAGAAGGCAGACGGAGCGCACAATCTCGTTTTCAAGGGTGAAACAGCAGCCTAACACCAATGAAGTTGAGGTGATGAGAAAAGTAGATGGATCCCGCAGTATGTAAGCCTTTCATGATCCCCCCCTGCATAACGCTGCATACAAACGAGATGAGAGAGAGGGAGGAGGGAAAGAAGAGTGGAGATACAGACACAAAAAAGAGAGAGCGAGGCAGTGTTAATTTTGTTGACTAAAATATTTCATCACAGTTTTTGTGAAGGTAATATTCTGCTGACTGAAGCTAAATAAAAAGTAACCATAACGACTAAAACTATGACTAAAGGTAGATCATTTCACTGACTTAAAGTACAGATCTTTCTGTTCAGGAACAAGACACTCAAACCAGACCATAAACACATTTTTGCCCCATGAAGCAATGCATTACAATTTATGATTATCATCAGTTAATGGAATAGTATGTAACTTTTTAGCCAAAAAGTTGTGCATATTTCACTGACCTGACACTTGCATCTCCACAAACCTGACTCTTATTTGGCCTGGAGGAAGGAGTCCTCCTGCTTATTTCCATGGAAATCTTGTTCCTTTGGCTACAATATCCCACAGTAGTTTTGTCACGATAATAAAATGTCAAACTGTTTTGATATGAAGAAATGGGCTCAATGATCAATACTGACTGATAAGATATCTTAATCAGACTTGTTCAGTCGGTGGTTTCCAAAGTTTTTTAAGTCATTTAATACACCTCTATATGGGAACCATTAGTAGCACAAAGCACATCAAGACGGTACTCTTGCCATGTTCACTCATGGCCAAGTGCGGTTAAAATAACATAAAAAGGAACGCCATCTAATTGTTGATTTATAATAGACTAAAAACTGCTCAAATCCAATGAAGTTAAACTGATTAAAAAGGCTAAAAGTTCTAAAACAAGGTGAGCAATGTAAACAACCAAAAGACTAAAACCAGAATGTGTCAAAAAATAATTTATTACAAAAGTTAAATTATGAATAAAACTATCAGGCCCTAATAAAATACTAAAAGTCCATTAAAACAAGGAGGATTCCTGGGGTGAAATTCCAAGGTGTGCAGTCCTGTAAAACAAAGAGGGAATAGGCAGTGAAATGTTCTTTACAGTGAAATTAAGGTGCTGGTGTGGCCAGGTAGTCCTGCCAGAATGCTACAGAAACAGTACTGACAGGGCAAATTACTGCTATAATCAGTGTCACACTCCGGTTTCCCTTCTCCGTGGACTGTATAGTCTTCCCCCTGGCTGAGTCCCACTAAAAAAGATGCGCAGCGGTTGCATGTCCCACAACGCACACATAATAGGTAGCAGCAAAGGATCACTCCTACCAGAGTACTAAAGGCAGCAGAGAAACTCTGCCATATTCAGCGACGTACTCTGGCTTCCCATGGACACCTTGGCTCCATGACAGATACTGCTGATGGTTGTTGATGCCGTCCGTTGCTGCTCCTGCTCCTGCACACATGCCTTTCCCAGATTCCAGTGTGCCTGTCCTTGTTCGATTTATCCTCCTTTAAAAGTAGTTCATGTGGTTGGTTTGCATCACTAGTCTTTCAGTTTGTTGGTTAAAAATAGAGGTAAAACAGTCCGCCACAGCTGCAAGGTGATTATAAAAAATAACAATATAAAAACAATATGCAAATCACTACAAAGTGTGCTGTGCATAGTCATCCTGTGACACATATTGAGCCAAAAGGTCAAGGTAGACATTTGCAGCAATTGATCTCTCGTGGAAGAGCACGTGTGATTAAAAACTTTTATAACCACTGAGTACAATAGAACAAATCTAATTAATATATCTTACCAATTGCCTTTGTAATTACATTGTAGAAAGACTTTATGGACACCCTGTAGTACTTTCTTTTATATGACCATGTGGCCTTTTATCTTTGTAATCCATCAGTCGTACAGGGAGGTTCCATCGTGGTCCATATGTGTGTACTAGTCTATGTGGTTTTATACGTGTTCAGCTCAAGATCATTCTAAAGCTGTTCAGGAAAGGTTCATTTATGTCTTATTATGTGAATGTGACTTTTTAGTATTGATACCTGCTCAAATGAGTACCTAGTTTCTATACTAGTTTTTTTTTTCAATACTTTTGACAACTATTTCACAGTAAGGCATAAAACTTTCCTATCCCCATGAAGAATTTTCCAAAGTATGGTTTTAACTTTCTATTTCCATGGAATAATGCAGATGACACGCCGCCAAGTTGCTGTACCTTTTAAAATAAATTATATTTCAGGTTGACAAAATCTTGACTAAAACTAAATTAAAATATCCTGTCAAAATTCACAGAGAGGAGAGAGAGCTGTTTCACCGCTGCTGCCTCCCACATGCTTTAGTGCTGTGATGACTACATGCATGGCTACCTCGGGATCTGCTCGCTGAAATCTCACTGATGGGCCTGATAATGGCAGGTAAATGAACTCTGCGACACACACACAGATCCTATCTGCTCTGTCACATGTAATTACTCAATCCATTGGGGAGAAAAAAGAACCTAGAGGAGGCTAGCAAAGTCACTAAAAGGTTTCTGCGTTTCCATGTGCTGTCTAATCAGTGTTAATGGTGACTAATATCTAAATGTCTTGCTAAGAGCCTTTCATTAAAAGAGCATTTCCTGTCTAAAACTTCTACCTAGGTAGATCTGAAAGTACTTAGCAGCCATTAAAAAACTGTTAGTTCTGCAACTTAACTGTATTTTTGTGAATTGGTCAGACTATAGTCAAGCTTAGGTCACACAGCTCTGTAAAATTATCTATGTTTGATATTTTCACATAAAAAAATTCAGAGAAGAAAAATGATGCAGGGTCCTCGTCTAGATTTAGACTTAAACATGTATTTTTATCATCCAGTGGCTTAGTCCTCTATTTTGGTCCTGTTTTATAGGTAGTTTTGGGATAATCACTATGTTATGGCCTACAGAGTTTTCTTTTTGGGGGGAGAGGGGCAGTCTCTGGAGGACTAAAGGTTTGAGGGAGGTGGGAGGAGGAATAAAGGGGCCTCCCTCTCCCCTTTAATCCCTTCTGGACTAAACGGGAAAGTAAGGGGGAGGAGGGGCAGGGTCTGGTGGTGTAAAGAAGTTGCAGTTGGTTTAACAGGTGTCCACACTTCAAACTCTACCCCTGCTTAAACTGCTGCCCCCTGCAGCCTGGTGTTTGTAATCAGAAACATGTGGCTTTAATTAGGCCAGTACAGTGTGATGTCCCCTCCTTGACACTTGACACTTTAACGTGATGGAGAGGTTTGAGCATCCTGGAGAGAGGTTGGAATCTGCACATCTCTGGTGTTGCCCATGGGGAGAGGTGATGGGCTGAGGTGGGCTTGTTTATTGCCCCACAGCTCACCAGATGCCTCTTGGACGCCTCCTTGGGAGGAGGCCACAGGGAAGGCCCAGGACACTCTGGAGGGCCTATGTCTCTCGGCTGGCGTTCCCAGGCCATATAGGCCACACAGTCCCTCTGGAGGAGCTGGAGGAAGTGTCTGGAGTGAGGGAAGTCTAAGAGTCTCTGCTTAGACTGCTGCCCCTGTGGATGGACAGTGTGACGTCATAGAGCACTTGAAACTGCAGTGGCCTCTGGAACAGCATACACTTGAATAGAAACCCATAAATGTTTTCACTAAAATCAAATAAAAAAGGAACTGTAGACACTTACTCTTACTCTTAAAGCACCATGTGCACACTTAAGTAGCGAAAAAAATAGAGTTGTTGCCAGATGATGCCAAATGTATTTTCTCAAATGCATCGATACAATTAGATGTTATGGGCTGGGACTTTATTCACTTGTACCTCATAGTATTGTATGGGTGCAGCAGGTGGAGTAGGTCCTATTCTGTGGTGAGCTGTGTGAGTGCTGTGTGCTGCTGAAAGCACTAAAAGCCTGGTCTTCACTAATGGGACCCTTTAGTGAGACGCCAAGTCCTCAACTCTTCCACCTTTTAACAGCTGTGCCCAGAGACACTGTACTTTCTTTTAAACACACCCGGATGCAGACTTTATAGACGTCTATAGTAATCTGTTTTGGAGCGTGATCATGTTGATGCTATGTTAATGTAAATTTAAAATATATGACAATGTAACAACATTAAACTCGTCATCCACTGAATCGAATCCTTAAAAGCGCTGTACCTGATTTTTACTGCCTTAAAAATGTGAAAAATAGGATGGTTGGTCCAAAATTATTCCCCACTTACCTTATGCATTCTGAGCATCACCATGATGAATTTATAAGCACTTTTCACAACACAGAGCAGAGTTTTACCATCACGGTAAAGCTAACAACTAGCATGCTAATGTGAATGTTCTGATTATCAGACAATAAAGTGCTTTCTAAATAGACACATACAACATGCAGTGGACATATTTTGACCTCAAGAGCTGCTTATACATTATATCTGTAATGGGCAAAGACAAATTTATTTATTTTTAAACCATGCTAGAAAAATAGCAACAGTTTCTTGGAAGATGCTTTGTACTGTTTTCCCACTTGAGAGGCTAGTACACAATTTCCCAAGAAAACAAATGTTTTCTTTGGACCTCTCCTAAGTTCTTTACTGGGTTATACTTTAATTATAGAGCAAGGACAGAACATCAAAAATACCAAAGACTTCAGCTTTTTCAGATTCTTTGATAGTTTCATAAATGCAGCACATTTTTAAAACATTTGCTCCAACCAAAAAATAGCCTCACAAATTTTTAGAAAGCACTTTCAGTGTTTTGAGTTTCTTTTGTGAGAATAATTGTTATACTTGTTAGGACAAATGGTCAGTTAATGTAATATAACTGTGTTAGTTTGTTGCTGTTTGAATCACTTACTTGCAAGTCGTAAGTTATTAAAATTTATCATTATTGCTATAAAATGTGGTGGATGAAGTACTCAGTTTTGTTACATAAATAAAAGTATCACATGACAAAAGCTACTTAAGTAAAAAATATTTAAGTACCCGGTTAAAAATGTACTTAAAGAGAGTAAAAAGTAAAAGTGTTGAAATGTTAATTGTAGCGATATTCATTCAAAAATTATACAGGTTTTGGGCAACAGTAGCAATACAAATCAATTTCTTATTTTTTCTTATAAATTTTGTGTATTTATTTTAGTTTGCTCAAAGCCGAAGCCTAAACTCAAAACATTCAGTCATTACGTTACCGTGAAAATTGTAAAAGTAACCCCTCAAAAAAGTACAGATATCTGCTCTCAAATGTAATGAAGTAAAAGTAAAAAGTGTAAAAAAAAAACTGTAAATATTAAGTAAAGTACAAATCCATAAAGATTTCATCATTACTTAGCTTTACTACTTGTACTTTGTGACCTTCCAACACAATAAGTAGAAAATTTAAGTTATTTTACTGTAAATATTTGTGTTTTTTCTTGATTTTCTTTAGAATAGAACAAAAATGTGAAATCACTGCTGTGTTGAAAAGTGGAGGTATAAGCTATAAGAAGAAAAAGGAAAACAACATGTGCAATGCAGGTCAGTTACTTTTCAGGGGGAGGGGGCGGTTCATAAAGATGCTTTTGCTAAGGAGCCAATGGGGACCTTTGTTTTCCAGCATGTCAACAATGAAGTGTAGCGTGATGTAGTCCAAGTATGATGTCAGACAATAATTACTGTACTGCTAATGAACAGAAAAATACTATTAAATTGGATTGCTAGCCCCAGTGGAGAGAGAGTATAGACTAATTCCCACAAGATTGTATTATTTCAAACTTTCCATTTTAGAGTTGCATATTATTTGTGCGTGTCTGCATTGTGGGTTGGTTAAGAGCCATTGTAGAAAACTTGTAACCTAATTATGCAAAATCAACTTTTGGGAGCTTATAACCACGTCCAAGAGTGGGTTTTGCCTCATAATTGGTATACTTGCATTGGTAGACTTGCATTGTGAGTGATTCATGAGCATGTTTGAGTAATACGCATTCAGGGCTTGAGTGGTCAGAAAATATTAGTTTCCACCCACCACCTATCCCCGCTTGCATCGTTGTACTTCGTTAGGTTTTTAAAAAATAAAGTCTTACACAAATGTTCAAAAATGTCTTTCGGCCATTTTGAAATGTCAAGAACAAAAACAGAAAATAAAAATCCGCTGTTAGCTAAGTTGAAATGCCAATATGAAGAGGCCGCGCTAACAGCAAAGCATCAGTTCTGCAGTTTGGAGATGGTTTTATTATTTAAGGGATTGGGATTAAATAAAACCTCTTCTGATCATATGTGGCATGATGAGTGGGACACCAAATTCAATACAACTAAATTATTCTAAGCTAAAAATGAACCAGCAGTGCCACCAACTTTAACTAAACTAAATAATTTCATTTGATATACAAGAACCAATATTAATTTTATTCACATTCACTTTGGCTCTTTATGTTTGCAGGTTACAATAACTTTACCGCCATGTAGTTACACATTTTGCATTTTAAAGTTCAGTTTCATATTAGGGCAAGAAGCAATGCAAAGATGAAGGCAAGACAGCAGGATGCACTACAGGGTGTAACTGACCCAAACCCCATAACCTGCGAAATAAGTCACATTAATCTATAGCTGGTTGAAGTGTTTCATTCTCATGCTATGGCAAAAAAAATCAGCCCTGGATGACCAATGGATTTCACAGACACCATTTTCAGCTTATTTAAACATACTGCTTCAAAGCTCACAGCCACACTCAGTCAGTGACATCAGCTCGGCCAGACCATGATGCACACGGTCCCATCAACACAGACGGGGAGCATGCCACTGTCCACTGTAGAGGGCCATGAGGGCTGCAGAGCTCTCAGCTACATCTCTGGACTAAATTTACAACAAATAACTTAGATTAGTTCAACTAAATGTTAGAATTTCATTTCTTAAATCAACTCTCTTACCTAGCATCATGGAGGACAGGGTGGATAACGCAGCAGGTGGAAGTGGGCAAGTCCGAGGAAGACCAAAGACTGCTGGGAAACCTTTATAGCTGTTGTAAAAGCCAAATCAAATAAAAAAAAAGCCAAAGCCAAAAAGCCAAATCAGATCAAATCTGTCAACTGGACAAAACATTGTAAGATTGAATTAGTTTCGCTGCTCATCTGAGCCGCTTCTTCAGTTCTGGTCAGATTGCTGGTGGACACTGCCTTATATCGATCTGAGGGGAGGGGCTAACTACACTGAAACTGTAAATGGCTATTGTTTACAGTTTCAGCCTTAATGGTCTACATTTTGGCCTTTATAATTTTGCTCCACTGCCACCATCACATTGGTCTCTGAGAGTTGTGAAAAGTGCTAGTAAACTCATCACAGTGACTAATTAGGATGTTCGGAATGCATAAGGTAAGTGAGGGACAACTTTGGATCACTGCAAACCATTTAAAATGAACTAGTTCTGTTTTTCACAGCATCTTTAAAGGTCCTATATTATGCAAAATTAACTCTTGTGAGCTTTTAGCCATGTTATAATGATTAAAAACATACCTGAAGTTGAGTTCTTTTTCATTTACACTTGTTTGAGTAATTTTGCATCATTAGACTATACTGTATACATCTTCCAAGCACAAATACTCTATTCCACCTTGTGATGTCATGAAGCTGTAGTTCTCAAGTTAATAGCGATCTTTTACCATTTGTTTAGTAGCGATTGGCAATTCTAGGGCTGAAATTATCCAGATGAGTCTAGTGAAGGTGTATGGAGTTTAAAAACACAATGAAGCACTTCCTCTATTACCACTTGACATCACAAGGTGGAACAGAGAAATATGCATCACGTGACCACACTGAGAAAGCCTGCTAGTGAGCAGTCAAAACTGTCAGGTGTGAAAACAAACTAAACCAACTCCAGGTCTGTTTGTGATGAGGAATCAACATTATAACATAGATCAGGAAATGGCATAATATGGGACCTTGAAGTTAATTTCTCCACAGTAATAACACAGTAAAAATGCTTTCACCTGTAATTTCATAAACAGTAAATAGTTATCTCCAACTCTCAGACTGTCTGGGCATTGGGTTCTCCAGCTGAAAAAGCAATGGTTGGTTCCCGGTGAAATGATAGACAAAGCAAATGGGATAACAAGATACATACAGCCCTTCAAATGTCAGCCTTTACAAGAAACACTGTGTATTATTGTAAGTACAGTGGTTCATAAGGTCCAGAATGTTCCTTTAGTACGGGGAAATGTCCATCAAATTATCTTGGAGGCCGGACAGCTGAGTGCTCTGCTGACATTTAGTGGGTTGTGTCATAAGACGAGTCATTCAGATCTGAGTGTGTTTGAGTGAATAGCACCATATTAAACTGCTGTTAAGTGTGTTGTGTCTTCTTGGCATCAGTCCATAGGCTGAATGTGCTCAACAGTTTGCTATCACCACTCGCTTGCATAGTTAATATGTCACTTCAATCTGGAAATCTTCCAGAGAGCTCTGAAAACTGCAGTTATCAAGCCTCTCCTAAAGAAAAGCAGTCTTGATGCCACAATATTGAACAGTTACCGATCAATCTCTAATCTGCTATTTTTAGGCAGTCCTCGCAAAAAGTCGTTTACCAACAGCTTATTAAGTTTCTCCAAATGAGCAACTACTTTGATGTTTTCCACTCAGGTTTTAGATCCCACCACAGCACTGAGACTGCTCTTATCAAGGTGACAGACGAAATACACTTGAACATGGATGCAGGCAAAGTCTCAGTCTTAATCCTGTTAGATCTGAGTGCTGCCTTTGACACTGTGGATCATGGGATCCTCTTACAGAGACTAGAGGACTGGGTGGGCATCACTGGTACTGCACTAAACTGGTTCAAGTCCTATCTAGAAAACAGGGAGTTCTTTGTTGAAATTGGAAAATGTGTATCAGATAAAATGTCCCTGACCTGTTGTTCAATTTCTACCTGCTGCCATTAGGCCGGTTAATACGCAGCAATAATGTGTCCTGAATATGGACCAGTGGATTCACTCTGCCACTGCATCCAACAGATCAGTGTGTGGATACAAAACAACTTTCTCCAGCTAAACTCAGACAAGACTGAAGTCATCATCTTTGACCCACAGAAACAAACAGAAAGTGTTAGCAGCCACCTCCAGTCTCTCTCTCTCTCTGAAACCTTCAAATCAGGCTAGAAATCGAGGGGTAATAATGGACTTGAACTTTAACAGCCACATCAAATCAGTAAAATCTGTGACTTTTTACCATCTAAAAACATTGCAAAAATCAAAGGTATACTGTGAAAACCAGACTTGGAAAGACTTATTCATGCATTTGTCTCCAGTAGTTTTGATTTACTGTATTGTGATTTTTCTTATTCTGTAAAGCACTTTGAATTACTTTGTGTATGACTTGTGCCTTGCCTATGTGTGCCTTGTAAGTTGTTTCGGCATAAATCAAATAGTGGAAATGGTGGAAAATTGTCAAGTTAGTGCAAAACACATTTTAAATACTATCGTTACAATCACCTTATTACAGGTCAGATATGTGGAGAGGCACCCCTGCTTACAGTAAGAATGTGTATTTTTCTGGGTATTTTTGAGCAATAGTAAAACCTGGAATTTAATGAATGAAAGAATGATTAATATAATGACATAGTGTGAAACATTGCTTGCTAATTTTAATGCTATTTTAATAAAACACTTTTTAGGACAATAGAGTGTGATTTTCAACACAAAGGCATCTACTGTAGGCCTACTATAGAGCAAGATAATTCTAAAACTATTCAGAAAAGCTAAAACTTTGTCCTGGTTATGTGTTTTTTTCAGTGTGGACATTGTTTAAAGAAGTACTGTATCTATCTTTTGAGACTAGTTTCTGGAAATAGATTCTTTTGACACCTTTTACTTTAGTTAACATCTCTGGAACTTTGGTCAACACATGAAATTCAACATCTGTTCCTACGTACAACAGATCTGATTAAAAATAAATAAATGGATAATTAAATATTCCCACTGCCACATTCCCTAATGCATTCCTTTGCATATTATAGCTGCTTGACACAGTCCGCCTTTACGTTTCTATAGATAGCTGAGCGTTTGACCCTGGCTGTGTTAGCGGTTATCTTCAGTGAGGTGGTGGCTGTGTGCCATATGGATTCTTTCCTGTGCTGATCCTTGCTCTCTGAGGTGGGGCTGACCTACTGCACTGCACCACCAGCCATCAGACCACTATTTCTCTGCTGGACTTCAACACCTCAAATTGCAGTATGTCAAATAGGACAGGTGTTAATGCTTGAAGCTGTGCGGTTGTAGACACAGCTAAAGGAAAAGTAATAATCACAATATACTGAAATGTGTCATTTATCAGTTAATTAGTTGTAATTGAGGTCCATATTGTGTAAATTCTGACAATTGTATTACCTCTACTGATGTTTCTTTGAACAAGACCAACAATAAAACCGCTTATACCACCAAAAATGTAATGAAAACGTAACAAATATTTATGTATCACTTTAGAACATGGGCCGAGAGCAAAAGAACATTTTAGTGATTTTCTTTTGTTATGAAATCTAACTGGACGACTGAGGGATTGCACATACACTATGGACCAATGCTTTCAAGTAGTACTTAGGATGGTAATCCCAAGGTATTTGTTGTGGCAACTTAGTGTAGTCACTCCTATGTTATGTTAGTAGTAGGATTTGCAGTGGTTCTTTGAAGGTACTTGCACAATAATATCACTGTAATCGTTACAGTGGTAAGAGTCGTACGCAGTAAAGCTGTACACTTATACCTATGAAATACCACTATACCTGGACATTACCACTGTTATTACTTTGTTTGTTTTTCCACAATTTTGAACCATATGTGACATTGTAGCAAAAGATGAAGTTTAAATCCGTCAACTGGACAAATTGTTATAGGAGTGAAGATGTTTCGCTGCTCATCCAATCTGCTTCATTAGTTCTGGTCAGATTGCTGGTGGACACTGCCTTATATCTATCTGAAGGGAGGAGCTAACTACACTGAAACTGTAAACAACTATTGTCTCCAATTTCAGCCTTAACAACCCTATTCAACCGTTAATGGCCCTCCTTTTGTTCTTTTTGTTTGCTTTGGGTCTGAGGATGGAATATGTAATTTTATGTGTTGTTTTAGAAAAAAGGTAACTCTTGATTCATAATGAACAAATATTTCCTAACCCTAAATCTTAAAGAACTTGTTTGTTATGAATTAAGTAAAAAAAAAAAGGGAAACATGAGTCAAAAAAGTCAAACAATTTTAAAGCTTAAAGAGTTTTATTGGAGTGCGCATCTTATCTCCCATCTCTGTCTGGGACATTTCCTTGGCGTTTCAAACCACAGTCAGTCAGACGGAGGACACATTGGCATTTGTGAAGCCGAGAAACATTGATAAAATGCGAAGCTTGGAGTTCGGATTGGCCTGTTAATTAGCTCCCTCTCCCTAGTGGGACCTGGCTGATTGAGCAACTAATGGTTTGCCTTAAAGTGCTGAATGAACAAACGCATGCGTGTATCAAAGTCGTGTGTGTTATCGACTGCTCTATTTGTTTTCTCTGCATTGCTTATTTTCTAATTTGTGAGTGAGTTTCAAAGAGATGGAGAGAGGGAACAGAGACGGCGATAGTTTGCATTGTCAGCAGGCTGGGAGACACTTGGCTGCATGGTGAAGTCTCTCTAGGGTGATGATGGCAGCAGATCAGTGCTGTGTACACCGTCCGACCAACCCTTCTGTGCTGGGCTTTAATTGCTCTGAATTGGATTAGTGCAGAAGTAAGTGTGGGCGGACATACTCTATTGCAAGTCAAAGCAGTGGCACTGTCAATGTGGGAAAAAGTAGAAGAGCCTTCTCACCGGTGATATTGTTATTGAGTATTTTGCATCGAACAAATCAGGTTACATAGGGACACATACTGGTTTTTAAACAACGTTGATCCCTATGTTGGTGTTGTAGAATAAATAGCTGTAACCTGAGAGTTGAAAAGATGAGCCTCAGGTTGAGTTGTTATGCAGGAGAATTTATTTACCATCGAGACAGGACCCAGCACCCGGAGATATGAGACATGGTGAAGTCTTGTCCAGTCCAGTTTGGCCATGCTTCCATTGTAGGGAGTATTATACCGCTGATGCTGTTCGCCAAGATAACAAAGACTGAGCTGGCAGTGGGTAAAAACTAGACATGTCAAAGGGTTTGTGAGAGCTATAGGGACTAGCCACATAGATCAAAATACCTTCATCGTCCTGTTCTGAAAATCAGGGTATTATGGCAACTATCACATTTTAGCAATTTCAAACTTATATGAAAGACCCATGTGCGCCACTATTTGACGCTAAGGGATGAGAGCTGTTTGGCTGTGCAATGGTGGTCCACCCTGCTTCACTTTTCTGTCTGAAAAATCAGTTCTTACGCTGTGCCAGTGGCCAAAAAATGTATGCATATGAATACTGCTGATGTGCCAAAGGGTTTGAGAGCTAGGAACCAGTTAGACAGATTTATACTTTCTCCTTTCATGGTTTGAAAAGCATGTACCCCATGTAGATTTAACTAGCTTAAGATTGCAGCACAATTTGCGTTGCTTCAATATTCAATCGTATAATTTAAGATGGCGTCCATGCAGCACAAAGTAACCCTCCTGAGTAATCTCTTTCAAGCTTATTCATTAAAGTCCCATATTAGTTCTTCCTTCCGCCCTCTCTCTCCCATGTCCATATGATGCCAGTCTTTTTTGCTGCTGGTAATGCCCCGTGAATGAGTGTTTTACAGAAAAGTCACATACAGCCACACTGTTGATGTTGTTTCTCCTTTACTAATGATTGAAGTTCCAACTCCTCTGTGCTCCTGTTTAAAATCTAATGAAAGACCCTGATGTAGCTGCGCCTGTAGACCCATGTGGTACTTATGTATTCTTCTTAACTCTAGATCCATTTCCCTGAACACATCCTCTGCAGCAGGATGGTGGTAGACTCATTGCTTCCTAAAAATTAGCGGCTCGTCACACCCATACGCTCACAATTGCTCTCATGCTGAACTTGAGATACCTGCGTGGTACAGCTCTTGTGATGGGATGCTGTTATCAGACACCAAGGGCCTAGTTTAACAGTGTCTCTTAACCTGCTCCACTTAACCCCTCTCCACTGCCCCCCTCTCAGTCTATTAGCCGTCCTCTTGACAACACACTCCCTCTATTATACATGTTTTATAAAGGGATATTTGGAACTGCACAAGAAAATGTCCCTGTTCACTGGAGTTGCAATTTTAATGTCCTTAAGTAGATTCAATATGTTGCTGGATGCTGTGGTATAGTCCATAAATTGGATTTCACAAGAAGTGATTCAAAAGGGGTGATTTTATTAGTTTAGTTAGTTTATAGTATTTTTGTTATTGTAAAAACAGTTCTTTGTGGTGAAATCAGGTAGCTACAAAGGGCTGTAATTGACTAAAGACAGGTCGTGCCCATTGATTAGCTCTCAAAACTATCACGTATCTCTATGTATCTGATCCAAACTGCACTCACAAGACGACACCTGCACAGGAGTTCATGCAAAAGCAGAAAAGTAACCAGAAATGTTAAATACATATAAAAAAAAAACTTTATTCAGTCCCAAATCTTCAGCTAGCTTGCTCCATCCTTCCTGTTGTTGAGCATATTAATATTTATAATCTAAATGAGATACTCGACTCAAATTTTGGATTGACTAAAAGATCATCGATCAACTAAACATCTAAACATCTAAAGAACTACATCCCTACGCTACACATTGTCCACGTCTAATTATAACAGGTTGACAGGTTTGTGAGAATTTCTAGTTAGTTTTGTTTTGTATGCATGAGCCGCACAAACTGTAAATACTGCACACGTTTCCTCGTTTGCTTGTCTCTGCGTGTCTAATTTCCATGCAGAATCTACACGCAGAAGGTATAATCCAAGCTTTAGAAGGAGCCACGGATGTCATTACATTTTGCCTGGGATCCAGAATACACACTTGTGATGTTAGTCTCCTGTAAATCTCCTTGTTTTCAAATGGGTGTGATTGACAGGTGGATTAGCCAATCAGGGACACGCATAGTTTGTTCGTGTTGTAAAAAAAACCCCAAAAAACAAAGGTGGCTGAAAAACATCGTGGGTTTCTGCAGAATCAATAAGCAAAGCACTGAACTTCTTTGTTTCACACTGAAAAAAACAATCTGATTCCTTGATCATGTTTGGTCGGATTTGAGCGGCAACAGAGGAGTGATATCAATCTGTATAAGAAATACAGAGAGATATCATTCTGGATTTGCCAGGCAATGGCGCAATGGGATGAGGACTGATTGGCTGTTCTTTGGTGTTCTTCCTGCTTCACTTCCTCCTCTGAACAAAGCTGTTGAAATTCCATGCATATTCCCCAAAAATAAAGATTTCAACCAACTTTTTCCTTTCACAGTTTGAAAATCCAGTACCCCAGCATCTAAAGTGTCCTTCATTCACTTCACTGAGTACACAAAATAAAAGAGGATGAAAAACTCATGGATTTGTGAGTATTGACATTTTTAAATTGGGTTTAGTCAAAACATGGTCGAGATCCATAGAGCAAAATTTGACAAAACCACACAGAAATGACTTACTTCTGCTGAAAAAGCTATAATTATCTAATACTTCACAAAATCTTTTCCTTGGATGAAGCGTGGAGAGTTTAGTGAAGTCCTCAGCTCTGTGGCAGGAACAGGCACATGGTCCTCGGGGCTTTTTTGTCCATCTCACTCTCTCTAAGACACTTTGAAATATTCTTTTCTGTCCTTTCTTCCATTTCTCTACTCGTCATTGTCAATCTCTATAAATCTATTTTCACCTTCCCAGTGCATCGTCCTTATTTAAAACATTTTTCCATTTTCCTCTGAATTTATTTAGAGTTCTCCCAGTTGTGTCCGTGGCGTCTTCCTGACTTCCTGATTCTTGCCATCTGTGGTTGGAACTTGAGTTACAATCAGCCTCTTTTCCATTGTTTTGGTTTTATTTGAGTTTTGGGATTTATTAAAAAAGTACTAGTTTGGCTGCCAGATGAAACTTTTTCCACCCACTCGGTTTAAAGTTCGACCTCGTCCCACATATCTGAACCGCTGGTCTAATAGGCCTTTTTTTAACCTTCAGTTCAGTCACATTGCGTTTGTGCTGAAAATAGGCTTAATTATTCAGGCTGTTTCAGTCTATTAGCAAAGATGGAAAATAACTAACATATTTCACTTATAATGTTTGGTTTGGCTAAAATACCGTAATAAGTCTCATCTTAATTTTACGAAAATTATTGCCAGCCACAATTTTCACCTAATTTTGAATGAATGTTTACATATATATAAAGTTATTTTTCAAAATCACCTTTGACAAAATGGCGGCTTTTGTTTCCTGGAATACATCTCAGCCTTCCTCAATCCTAGATAAATTTTAATCAAATAAATTACCCAAAATCTTAAAAGAATGTACAGGTTTAAAAATGTACTACGATCACAAGTGAAACCAGGATGTGCTCTAAACCTGCAGACAGAGGACACATACATGTTTTTCTCATACTCAAAATATGGACAGGCCATGTCTCATGTGAAGGCTCCTCTATTTGGTCACTGAGCTGCAGAGGCTGCACTCTGAGGACTTCAGGGACCGACCTCCTGCTGGTGCCCAGAGTCAGGACTAAACATGGGGGATCAGCGTTTCAGTTTTATGTAGCTAAAACCTGGAACAAGCTTCTTGAAGATGTGAGACAAGCCTCTACTCTGACAATATTTAAATCCAGGTTGAAAATGGCTCTGTTTAGCTGTGAATATGACTGAAAAGTTTTTATTCTGCCCTTTTTGTTTTAATGTTAATCTTATGATAATAATTTGTGATTATTTATGCGTTGATTTGTGCAATTTTAAAGTCTTTCCTATTCTATAAAGCACTTTGAATTACTTTGTGTACGAATTGTGCTATACAAATAAAGTTGCTTTGCCACTCATTTTCTGACTGGACAATTGCCTTGAGACCAAATTACAACATAAATAGTCAGGCCATCATGTCCAATGTTTTTGTAATTAGACGAAATAAGTATTACAACTGTTACCAGGAAAAGCTTTATTTGATTTAAACATGATTATCTTTTATCTAGGGACACAGTTAGGTTGAGTTTATTCCATTTCAAATCTTATATACAGTTCTTTAATGTATTTAAATCTGTACAGACATCATCTCATTGTCAAACTTGAAAATATAAACTAATTCTCAGTTCAAGGTGTTGACTCATTTGGATATTGACAATCCACATTCTGAGCAAACACTTATTGTTAAACCATATTTATAGAATCACACTCTCCTTGTGTCAAAAACAGAAGTGCTAAAACCGCCTGAGTCGTCTAACAGCCCCATGTTGTGTGAAGAGAATAGCGCTTACTGTTTTGCAAGTAATATTTGGCTTTGGAATATAATTTTGTATTTGTATATTTATTCATTATAATATAAATGACATCTAGCATAACCATAAAAACACCATACAATGAATTGAGATTGGATTACTTTTTCATTTTACTGATCATACACTCAAGTATTACAGAGCCACTTTTATGTATCTGCTTCTTTCAAAATCCAATTATTTGCTTTGGGTTTTGCACCATCAATCACTTGGTCCGAGTAGCTGTCATTTTCACATTAGATATCTTATTTGGAGTGAAAAACCTCTCCCCGCCTCGTGTGGACAAACATATTATGACTCCCTTCACTCACTGCTTTTTTTTTCCGCTTCATGCCTGTGCAGCCTCAGTCCACCCGGGGCCTAGCTCTGTCGACCTGTCACAAGACGTCAGTGCACATTTGGACTTGTCAGTCTCTGAGTCAGCCATATTTCATACTTCATCATTTTCCACTCTTCTCATCTTCACTGGTATATCGTCGAAAAAATAGAAATGTTGCTTTAGTTTTGAAGATTTTAAAGGTCTTATATCGCACAAAATTGACTCTTGTGCGCTTTAAGTCGTGTTATAATGCAGTTACCTCCTCAAAAACGGACCTGGAGTTGTGTTTTGTTTCATTCACACATGTTTGAGTAACCTTTTATGATTAGTCTGTCATTTCCAAACCTCAAAACGCTCTGTTCCACCTTGTGAGGTCACAAAGCAGTAGTTTTCAAGTTAACACGTTTGTTACAGCTGAGGTTTCCATTTAACTCCGGGTTTTTCATAACAAGCATTGCAAATCATCAAGTCATTCTGTTGCAAAGTATTTATTTCTTTATTTTAGTCTAATTTAATACAACACCTTTCTTTGTCACAGCAGATTGGGGTCCTGAATTGCTCTTGCGACGGTCTTACATGGCACAAAATTGACTCTTGTGAGCTTTAAGTCGTGTTATAATGAGGTTACCCCCTCAAAAACGTACCTGGAGTTGTTTTGTTTCATTCACACATGTACAGACTAATCATAAAGTGTTACTCAAACATCTCCAAAGCTCAAAACGCTCTGTTCCACCTTGTGATGTCACGAAGCAGTAGTTTTCAAGTTAACACGTTTGTTACAGCTGAGGTTTCCATTTAAATCCGGGTTTTTCATAACAATCATTACAAGTCATCAAGTCATTCTGTTGCAAAGTGTTTACTTCTTTATTTTAGTCTAATTTAACACAACACCTTTCAACACCTTTCTTTGTTTGCTGTTAGCTAAAAGTCTTTTGCACAGTGCTAGAAGAAGCGGGTATAGAGTTGTTACTAGAGGTGCAATGGAAAACACTTCCTCTCTCTGCTCCTCACTGATGAGCGCATTAGTATTCCACACAACACGGCACTTTCCACCTCTGCCTAATCGCTCTGCATCCCACTGCCTCCAACCAGCGCAGAAAATCGATGACATCATAGCCACATAATTGCACGTTACCAGCAAAGGCATGGGATTGAGGGCTACTGAGCTTGTAGAGGGGGTCGTGGGAGCTGTTTGTGTTTAGATTCTTGTTGGAGTGATACTTGCGGCTTTTAGGTAAGGTTAAATTGCAGTCAACACTTTTAAATCAGAGTAGTGAACAAAAGTGTTGTATGAAGAAGCACTGGAAGAAGTTGGTTGTATAACAGGGTGGTCAAAAGTATTGAAAATCAGATATTAATCAATTCTTAAAGTAGTATCAAAACTAGATTTGAACAGGTATCGATACTGTCACATTCACAGTACAAAATAGAAAAAAACAATAATAATTCTTTCAGTTGGACAAATGTTATAGAGTGAAGCAGCTTCTTCTAACAACACTGAAACTAACACACCTATTTGTGCACAGTTTCTGTTTGTAGGCTAGGTCTAATGAGCTGCACTAAGTGTGAGCTGTGCCTGGGTCATATTTTACATAATTGTTCAAGACCCTAATGGTTGCTCCCACCCTATTAGCATATTGGCTAGTACTATTGTTTTCCTTGTTTTGAATTAGGCCTGAGGATAGAGTTATAAATAAGAGATAAATCATGTCTAAGGGTGTTCCTGATCAAAGATGGATTGTCTTTCCTGACAAAAATTGCCTCTGTAACTCCCCTCTCAAACCATTTATTTTCTTTAGCTAAGCTCTGTCCCTCAAAGGAGTGGTCCGTGGCTTTTAGATTGAGATTTCGCAGCAGATTGGGGTCCTGAATTGCTCTTGCGACGGTGTTGGTACGTTTTCTTACGAAGTGGCTGTTTAGTTTCTCCAATGTAATGCTCACTACAGTCTTCACTACACTGAATAGACTAGACCACATTGATTTTGTTTGTGACTCGGGGTTTTGTCCTTTGGGTGAACCAGTTTCTGTCTTAAAGAGAGTACAAAATACCCTGAAAAACATCTACTTCTTACTGTGAGCTGTGAGGTCGACTCTCTACAGGCCTGATCTGTAACTTGGCCTTGTGCTGCTTTTCTCAATGGAAATAGACGTTTAATACCATACAGTGGAACGTTCAAGAGAAAGCAAAAACATCTCTATAGAGACAAACAAAAAAGTTGCATAGTCCACTTTTAAGCTGATATATTTCTATTGTGGGATTTTGAAGACTTGTATCTTAATTATGTAAGGACTTTTTATTCATTTAAGGGCCTATATTACGCTGTTTTATGATCTATGTTATAATGTTGTTTCCTCCTGCCCTAGAATTGTCTATCTCTGCTCAACAAAACGTAAAAGATAGCTGTTAACTTGAAAACTGACATGACATCACAAGGTGGAACAGAGCCTTTTTAGACTAATAATAAAGTGTTACTCAAACATGTGTGAATGAAACGAAACATAACTCCAGGTGTGTTTCTGATGAAGGAACAACATTCTAACATGGCTTACAGCTTATACGATTAAATTCTGCATAATATAGGAGAAAATAAGTGTGTTGAATGAAGAGGCTCATTGAATCATAGCCGTATAATCACACGTTAGGGGCACAGACTGGTTCATTTGCGAATAAGTAAGAGAGGGGTCGTGGGAGCTCCCTGGTGTACGGCTGTTTACTCTAAAGTCCTTGTGTACTAGTGCATGTTCCTTATACAGCCTTAAGGATCAGGGCATTCATCCTAATGCACTCTGGGTAATCCTTCTATAATGCGTGTACTTGCCTGCGTACTTGCCCGTGAGTGTGTGAATGGCTCTAAAGTGTAGTGAGATGCGGTGTGCTCTCTTATACCTGGTCTCCTGGGTTTCCTAATATCTGCAAGGGAACACTGCGCCATCTGCACTCCTCTCTACACAAAGAGGTGGAATGAGGAGGAGGACAAAGAAGACATTTACATAGACACGGGATGCTGGGGACATTTTAAAACCTCAGGAAAGATCTCGCTGCTTCTACTTTCTCTGCCAGTGTATAGCCGATGTAGCCAGATTGAATTGGTACAAAGAGTGTTCAAAAACTCCTGGAAGTGGTTTACAGCCATAGAGGGATTTCCAGGAAAGAATTGTACAAGATGTTTTTCCTTCTTTTTAGACAATGATATCCTGGTTGATGGTTCTCATGGACTAAAATAGGCTAAATAGGGTCCTCTATAGATTTCCATACCGCTGTGATACCCTTTTTCCAGTAAAATGTCATTTTCTATACATGCTTTTCAGATAAAGGTCATTATAAAACTGTTATATTATACTACTGACCTTATTCCGCCCCGCCCACTTTTGCCATAATTGCGACTAAACCGCGCTTTCTTTGTGGTAGTGGGAATCCCATTCATTTCAATAGAGAATTTGGGAAAATGTGATATAAAGTAGGTTGATTTGTGTGTGTATAGAACTTATTTGCAGTCAAGATCAGCACCCTCATGTAAACTAATACTCCTCTATCATCAAATATCCTTTTTCTGGCTTCAAAATACTGAAATTGAAAAAAAAAAAAAAAATCTACTAGAATATAATTAGTCATGAATGTACTGTACTGCTAAAATATTTCTATAAATTGGTCAAATATAATTTTTTTCTAGTAATATCACAAAAGTCATAAAAAAAAAATAAAAATATTCTGACACTTTTTGCACAAATTACACCATTGCCTTGATGCAGACATAGTGTATGCAACACCATTAGCACTACCTGAACTGTACTTTGTTGAGGCAATGACGGAGCCCGCGGCAACTTTGTGAATAAAGTGAATGTCACACTGTACTGGCCTAATTACAGCTTGGTGTTTCTGATTACAAACACCTGGCTGTAGGAGTTTGAAGGGTGGACTCCTGTTTGACCAATCACACTGTTCCTTATAAATCCAAACCACGCCCTTCCTGCCCACTATCCTTAGTCCTCCAGGTACTGCCCCAGTTCGCTGTCCTACTTGAAATGTGATTGTTAGGTGTTTATTCCCATTTTAGACACTATTTAAAACATATCTATAACTTCTTCATTCATTTTACAACATTTAAATTAGAATTTCTGATCCACTCATCCATTTAAATTAACCTTTTGCACCGCAACCCTTTTGTGAACTTAGCAGATAGCGACATTAGCTGCGATGCTAATCCTGACCTGCTGCTACCGCGTTCCCCATTTCAAATTCAAATGCCGCCCGTGTCCCTGGAGAACTTCCCCTTTCTGCTCTTTTCTTTGTCTTCTCCATCCTCTCCTCCTCTGTCACCATCACATCCATCCAGCTCGTGATTTTTCAATTTCCAAACGCTTTGAAGCTCCGCAGAGATACCCCTGGAGACTCGAATCTGGTCCTCCTGTCTTTTCACTCTCTATATTCGTATACAGCGCCATCAAGTCCCCACCTGGGCCTGTCTATATCCCGGCCCATTTCATTCTGCAGCGCTGTATTGTTCTGCTTAGAAAAAACGGTTTCACGGACAGGGGTGAGGTAAATCTTTTGTGGCTCTCTCTTAGCTCTTTCTTTGACTTCTTTGACTATGGCGAGCACACAGGCACCGCGCAGTAACGTGATACACATGGAATATAGTCTGAGCTGGAGAGGAGAGAGACTTTCGGTCATCCCCCCCTTTGGTGTAGAGTCACATCCTGAGCTGCACCCTCTCCTCTTCTTTTCAACAAGACGCTTTTTGTTTTGTCGCCTTTGTTGTTCGTCCCAAGGTTGAGTCACCCACCTACTCAAGATGGAGCGGAAGTAATTGATTTTTTTGTTGTTTTTTTCTGAAATTGAAGTAGTTCTCTTCTCTCTCATCAAATATCCTTTTTTTTCTGGCTTCACAATACTCAAATCCAAGAGAAAAATTCCTTGTTGCTCTCTGAGTAGAAAATTGATGTAATATGTTTGTTGTGTTACCTACAAAACTAACATCACTAAAATCATTAGGCGCGACTAAAATATTTCTAAAAATTGGTCAAATACAGTTTTTTCTAGTAATGTCACAAAAGTCAGAAAGAAAGAAAAGTAATAAAATTATTCCGACACTTTTTGCACAAATTAGCATATACAACAGCTAGCATCAGCACTACCTGAACTCTACTTTGTTGAGGTGACAAGTCAAATAAGTCGATGTAAAATAACATTAAAGTAGACCTAGTGTGCTTGCGTCTGCTCTATAGTTATAACCTCTGACACCCGTGGATCATTATGTTAAAATTTTTACAACAACCACTTTTTTTAACAACTTAATAAAAGAAACTTCCACGTTACAAAAGTGTGGTGCCTTGACATCGCCATAAACGTCATTACAACAAAGATCCGCAAAGTTGTTGGCATCTTCTATGGATAGCTACACATTACATTAGCAAGTAGCAGATTTTTTTTCCCCATTTATGCCAAAATGACACTGCCAAATCTTACCCGTATCACCAATTAAGAAAATAAAGTTGGAGAACAAATTATATAGAGAGCTGTGGGCATTGATTGGAGCCATGATGTCTTCAATCCAGGAGTATAAAGATTACTCAAACATGCACAAATCACTCCAAATACAACTTCGAGGTGGTAAATGAGAAGGAGAAATGACTAGAACACGTTTAAAAGCTCTAAAAAGTCAATTTTGCATAATAGGTCTGCTTTAACCAATTCTGCAATTTACAAGTAAAGATTTCTGGTAAAGTTCTGCCTCAGCAGTTCAATAGTCTTTTCATTACAGACTATATGTTCAGAGAGACACTGCAGTATTAAGTACATTTTAATGAGAATAAGTTTGTATTGTTGGTAGCAAAGGGCTGACAAAGCAGGGTCTCTGCTTTGCTTCTCTGTGGCTCAGTGGTTTGACAGCTCACTGCCTCTTCAGTGTTTTCACTTTAATCACCACCACAAAGGTCACTCTCTTTAATTGGACGATAAAATGAACATTGGGCTCAAATGAATGGGCAGCTCTGGTAAAATTACTTCTCCAGGAGGTCTTTGGAAATGGGATTCTCAGTCAGCTTTTGCACATGTTCTAGATTAATTTAAAATGACCTCAAGTTGTGTTAAGATTGTTCATGTTAAGGGAGGTACAATTGCATTCTCTGAGTACTTAATAGTTTTACTCCTACTTAAGTATAGTAAAATAAAAATTCAAATCTGTCAACTGGACAAAACATCATTGGAGTGGAGATGTTTCACTGCTCATCCAAACTGCTTCTTCAATTATGGTCAGATTGCTGGTGGACACTGCTTTATATCTGTCTGAAGGAGCTAAGTGCACTGAAACTAACACACCTATTTTCATAGAGTTTCTGTTGGTAGGCTACGTATAATGAGCTTCTCTAAGTGTGACCTGTACCTGAGTCATATTTTGCATAATGATTCAGGCTCCTAATGTACTAAGGTACTCTCACACCTATTAGCATACTGGCTAGCCCCACTGTTCTCTTTGTTTAGATGTAGGTCTGAGGATGGAGTTATAGATTGGAAATAGATAATGTCTAAGGCCCCCAATCTTGTTTAAAGAAGGATTGGCGTTCTTAAGAAAAATTGCTTCTTTAACTCCCCTCGCAAACCATTTCTTTTCTTTGGCTAAGATCTGTAACTCACTATCTTCAAAGGAGTGGTTAGTGACTTTGAGACAGAGATGCACAGCAGACTGGGGTCCCGAGCTGCTCTTGCGATGGTGTTGGTACATTCTCTTATGAAGTGACTGTTTTGTTTCTCCAATATAACACTCACTGCAGTCTTCACTACACTGGCTGGAGTAAACCACATTGCCTTGTTTGTGGCTCTGACTTGAGTAACATATTTTCCAATGTAATAGTACTCTTACTTGAGTAAAAGTGTTATTCTTTCGACTATGAGAAAACCTACAAGTGACACAAGCTATATTTTGACAATATTAAATGCTCAGAATGTTTGCGTTTCTTGAGCTGCTCTTTCAGATTTATTTTTTGCACATATTTTTGCCATCTATCTTTTGAAAATTCCAGATTTAATAACATTTTTTAATGTTGTGTTGTTCCTGAGAAAGTAGAAATTCTTAATCTTAGTTGGACTGGTTAAATTAAGGCCAATAAAAATGTTTCCTTCAGTTACTCTTACTTTGTAGCATCACACTATAATGACTATATCCACTTGGGCCTGGGCTGGCTATAGAAACTAGAATTAATTTCATGCTGTCAGATGGTAAATTATTATTTTTTTTTCTACACTTTAATAGCAATAACAATGATTAATACATCTGCATTCTCCAGTGACAGAGGGTAATATTTTGTCGCTTTTTGATTTAAATAGGTGAACTCTCGGTCCAAAAGTCAAGACAAAACCTCACCTCTCTTTCCATTTTACTGAAATGAGAGAGGAAATGAATTTTTACGGCGTCTCTCATTACCGTGGCGTTGGTATGGAGAGACTTCAGTAAAATCCAAAGGTCAGACGGAGCGGGCAGGTCACGGGTGGACAGAGCGAGGGAGGGAGAAGGAGAGAAGAAGGAGGTGGATTTAGTAACTATGCAGCAAAAGCGTTTGATAAATATGTCTGCATGTGATATTTCTCAACGTATTAAGACATGTCGTTAAGTTTTCTGTAAGTGTAACTTCTAATGATGTGATATTTTTATAGTTCCTGTAATTAGTTCATAAAGCTCTGTAACGATGAACAAAGATTGAGTTTTGAAAGAACTACCTGTGTTTATCTTATATTTATTCATCTTATTTATAATTATAGGTTATTTTATTGTCAAAAAAAAAAATTCTTACTGTGGGTGTGGTTATCTCTCCACGGGTCTGACCTGTAACTTGGCCTGCTGATGTTATGCTGGTCACCATGGAGACAGATATTATCCGCAGCTTATAATGTACCGTGGAACATTAAGAGACAAAGAAAAACATGGAGGCAATGACAAGCCTGTTGCCAATCAAAAAGTAAAAAGAAAAAAATCTGCAATGTTTGAACACACAAAATCAATATGTAACTTAAAAGAAGACCTGTTGTGTTTGTGTAAAATGCTACATATTTTGGTCAGCAGTAGCAATAGGAATCAATTTTGTAATTTTTCTTATGAATTTTGTGGATTTATTTTTGTTTGCTTAAAGCCAACACTTGAACTCCAAAACCTTAGTGAGGATGTTGCTACAAACACGATAAAAATAACCCCTCAAATCATATGAAACGTTATTTTTTCTTTTAAGTACAGTTAAAAAATGAAGTGGAGTAAAAAGTACCTGCTCTTAAATGTAGTGAAATAAAAGTATAAAGTACCCACTGCAAAATGTACTTAAGTAAATACCTTAAGTAAAAATTAAACAACCACTGGACAAATCACCCGACTTATCTAAAAGCCCTACCCTAAATGACCACTATAGACCCATCCTCTTTATATGGGACCCTCCAATGTTGGGACTCTACCAAACTGCATTCCCCTGTTCACAGTTGGGGGCAGTGGGGTGAGCAGCTCCCTTGTCCTGGGGTAATAGTGTTTTTGTATTAGATGTCCAGTGCCATTAGACTGGTCAGGACCCGGTGTCCATCCTGCTCTCATCACCACAGCAACACAGAAAACCCGGATTCCACTGCGCCGTATCCGAGCCCCGTGGTCTGTGGGTGGTGTAAGAGGAAGTGTGTGGGTGTTGCTTGGTTTGGTGATGGATGGATCATGATTGGGTTGTGCTTATGTGTGGGGCAGTGGCATTGACTTGACAAATATCAGAAGCAGTAGACAGGTTGATGGAGCACAAGGTCAGGAGATATGAGCACAGACAGAACATATACTGATACTTTGTAGCTGATGTCATCAGTATACTCCTGGAGGTGTGAAACTGTAGGCACTGCTCTGTCTAAACCTCTGTTATTCAAGATTTTAATTTGAGCTTTGTTTTAACACAATCTAAAGATCAGTCTTAGCTGGAACTACAACAGATGATATGATTTTGTACTATTAAACAAGTCCCTCTCAAATAATATTGTGTGTGTGAGTGTTGATGGTGTTTGAAGGGGCTGATGGTGCTGACTGGCAGACTCGCTCCTGTCAGTCTGCCCCAGGGCTGCTGTGGCTATATTAGTAGCTTACCACCCCAAGAGTGGAGTGAAAGAATAATATACTTTAAAGTGCTTTGTGAGTCTTGAAAGGTGCTATATAAATCCAACGATTAATTAAATGAATTAAGATTGATATCTGCAAGAGAATCAATACATTTCAGTATCTCACTCAACATCAGTCAAGTGTCAGTATGTGTGGTATCTATACGCCCATCACATGTGTGCATGTTGTACATTGATAAAGCCATTTCTATTGTACTTCATGTAATTACACATAGTATATGTTATTTTGTAATAGTTAACAGCAGTCAAAAACAGCAAACTGTTATTATATTAAGTGCAACACTTGAAGTGTGAAGTACGACGAAGCTTCAGGTGAAGAGAAAAGTACTAGACTCACAGACCAATGACAAAATACACTGCTCAAATGCAGCCTTGTGTGAGAATGTGCTGATATGGGGCTTATGGCTGCATGAGGATTTACTCCCTTTAGTTTGGCTTTTTTGCTAAGTAGTCCTATGATACAATCTCCCACTGTACAGGGCCGGCTGTGTGTACGTATAGGATTCTATTAACCTTTGGGGCGCTGTTGGTTAAATGTCAGCGCGGTGCATGAAATTGAATTGGTCATTGATTCAGAGGCAGGACAATTCTCCCACTGTACGGCACACAAGAAACCTACAGTTGAATTGTCCATTCCATTGCCGTCAAAGTTCACTGTATAAATAAACAATCATGAGGATGTCTTTGTCCACAAATGCACAATAACATTTTACCATAACTACACTTTCAATAGCCATAATAAAGCATGAACAAAGACTTAATTCACAATGAACAAATGCTTAGTAACTACTTGATGAATACCATAACTCTACTCTAGTTATGTAATGGACTTTTCAGAGCTTTGGACCATGATATAGTAGTTTCTTCTTCTCATTTACCCACTTGAAGTTATATTACGTGTGATTCATGCATGTTTGAGTAATATTTATACTCATTGCCCTGATCAATCCCCGTTTTCACTTAGTTATTTTGCTCTCCAGTTTTATTTTTTTAATCGGGGATATGCGTAGGATTCGGCAGCGTCATGTCATTTTGGCACAGATGGAAAACAAATCCTTGGCTTACTCATGTGATCTGCAGCTATCTATCAGGTTCCGGGGTTCTCTGTTATGATCCTATTGGGCACCACAGTTTTCTATTGCGGAAGTTAGCTGATTTGTTTCTTTTATTAAACAGTTTAAGATGGATATTGCAATTTAAAATGTTTAAATTATAACATAATGATCCAGAGGTGTCATAGATTTCAATTATATAGCAGACACAAGCACAATATGTCTTCTTTAATTAAATAGTACTAATTCTTAATAAACTATTCTTCATAGACTATTCTTACTTTATTAATGCTATTTGATGACCCTTTAAACTATTACTACTACTGACATTTCTAGCTATATCATACATATATTATTGGTGTATACCAATACCGGAAAAATTCAACAACATGGCTTCACTTATTTTTTATTCAGAAAGTAGCTGTGGTAACATAAAGAATGTGTACCGTAAATTTCGGACTACAGAGCGCACCTTGATATAAGCCGCACCAGCTAAATTTGAAGAGAAAATCAATTTTGTCCATATATAAGCCGCACCTGAATAAAAGCCGCAGGTTTTCATATTGTAACATGAGATATTTACACAGAAAGACGGTGCACCGACACGCTTTTTTTTAAACTGTGCCTGAAAATTGGCACCAACACGACAACAACACGGGATGAACACATCTGCAGGTTTAGAAAATAAAGCTGCACCAACACGGAAAATCTGCTTTTATTTCCTCTGAAAACTTTTGTTGTCTTTTTACATTGACCAAGTTGGATTCATTGATGTCGAGCTTACGTGCAGTGGCTCTATTTCAGGGGTCGGCAACTCGCGGCTCCGGAGCCGTATGCGCCTCTTTCAGCCTCATACTGCGGCTCTGCGTGGCTTGGGAACTAACAGACACAGCTCACAGTCCTGCGTAAAGAGCCCTGATTTTCAGACGTTGTGCGCACAGGGGTCAGGAGCAACTTTGGCCCGTCCCTAATGACACACTAATAAGCTCGTCCGTAGATGTATCATGAAAATCCTGCTGGAAATCGCCACAGAAATCTATTTGATGTAGTAGCAAGTATATTATCTGCTCTTGTCTCCGCGGTGACGTATCACGTATAACACATCAGACACGACGCACAAAAGTAGAGCCACAAGCGAGTGAAAATGAGCCAAAACAAAAGTCTTTGGAGAGCTTTTAACAAAGGGGAAAAGGACAACTGAGGAGCCAGAAGAGGAGACTACGACCTCCAAGAAAAAGAAAGATAAATTTAACAGACAATGCCTACTTAAAATCTGGGTTTGTCGCTGCAGGTGAGTCCGCTCTGCGTAACATACGGGAAAAGCAAATAAGGCAATGAAACCTTCAAAACTGCTTTGGCACATGGAGAATAAGCACCTGGGATTAAACGATACGCTACGAGTTTTTTTGTTGTTGTTTTTTTAAAGAAACTGCGGAGCAGAGTAGACATAATCACATAATCAGCGCGATGCATGATGCAGCGGTTTGGTGAGTTGTATTTTTTTATGCACTTAAGTTGTTTTTGCCATATTTATCTGCCACGTGTAGAAGGCTTGTCCGTGAAAGTAAAACCTACATTATTCCGTTACATTATTGTTATTATACAGTGTTATCTTCATTTTAGATGTCAAAAAGTATTTGCGGCTCCCAGTGTTTTATTTTATGTGGAAAGTGGGTCCAAATGGCTCTTTGCGTGTTAAAGGCCGACCCCTGCTCTGTTTCCTTTCTGTTTCTTTATCTTAAAAACTGCATCATATCCATTTCATGATGCGCAAAATGATCGTTCAAAATCAAAACTAGTGAATTCTTCAGAGCAGAATCTTTCCCCACGTCTGTCTCACTTTTACGTTTACAGCTAGAGAGCGCCCCCCAGGGTCCGTTATCCAGTAAAATTCCATATATAAGCCGCACTGCTGTAAAAGCCGCAGGGTTCAAAGCGTGGAAAAAAAGTAGCGGCTTATAATCCGAAATTTACGGTACATAAATTGCACTGATGGAATAATTGCTGCATTATCGTGTGCCATATGCTGAGCCTTGATAACTGTACACTCTGTGCTTGCAAAGTATGACAAACTATTTACCAGATTATATTATACTGAAAGAAAGTTATAAAATGGAAAAGAAACGTACAAATTGTAAAGATGTACTTGTACGTACGTTTATCCAGTAACAGCATAAAAACCATAATCATCAGACATTATTCTCAGTTCAAGGTGCGGGTTTAACAAAGTTGGAGAATTCTGGTTTGCATTGGTTTTAAGATGAGAGACAAAAAAACAAAAAAATACCACCTGGCGAGAGGAAAAGGCCACATACAACGGCGTGATTGATTTTGATTGGCTTGGCTTTGTTCATCCATATAAAACTTTTGTCATGGACTTCCTTAAAAGGCGACTTGTGAAAATTATAGCAATATATTGTCATGTTTTGGTGATTTATGACAATAGAAATTATTAATTGAATATATATATTATTATGTTTCAATAAATACAAAATATAACTAACTTTAGTCTAGCTGACATTGTCTCAAAATATGTAGTTTTTCCGGTGGGGTGGACGCCATCTTCTGACGTTACTGGTTTACCCCGAATGCTCCACAGTATGGCATTAAAAGTACCCCAACTATTTTGCTTTTACTAACTTATGTGCGTTTTTTTTAGCTCAAACATGCATTGCTCACCTGTTCACAGATCTGACTTGATGGTGTCACCTGCTTAGACGCCACGTTACTGTAATATATCATCATACTTACATCTTTCATTCACCTTTTCAACTCATAACGGGATGAATTTAAAACCCACCACTGTACAGTATGAAAAAGTAGGTTGGCCATCGTTATCTGTCAGAAGAGAACAGCACTGTATAAAATGTACTTACAAGGGACGACTCGATAGACTGCCTGAATATCTCACTTCACGTCATGAACTTCGATAAGGGAATTTTTAATACAAGATCTCATGATTGTCTACGTCTAAAAACTGGCCGCACTAGAACTGATATGAGAAAATCTGGTTAATTTCCTTTCAAGAACATGCAAAACTGGATGCATTGGTGCAACTAATGTACTTTAATAATGTGGTCATAAACATTTACTGCTGTATGTTTGCAAGTTTTCTCCCCGACAAAACCCACGATGTCGATGAAACATTCCGCACCAACAAAGTCACCTACGAAGGTTTGAACTTTGCGAGTGTTTAAAGAAGAGAGAAATGTGAGAAAATGTTCATGTCTATCTGAAAAAAAGCGTATAAAATGTTTGAGGGGTTTTACAGCCTTAAAACATATATAACCGTAAAAAATAAAGCCGATACTTCACAGATTTCGCCGATTGTGGGCCCATGATAAACGAGGGACCACTGCACATGGAAATGAAATGAAATGTGGCGGAATATTCTAGGAAAATCAATGAAATCTAGTCAAATGTTACATAATGCAGCTTCAAATTGGCTAAATCTGCAACCAGCTATACACGGAATAATTTCATTTCTCTTCGGTCACCAGGGTTTTGTTTTAACAATGTGATTAGCTACATGTATTTCCATGTGTAAGTCTATTTCATTTCCAGTTGCTATAGGCTACTGTATAATATATCATGCTTGACTAAAAGAGGTCAAACATGCACACATTCTTCCCTGACTCAGACCAAATGTCTTCGAAGCTTCCAGCCTTTCCAAATTGGCGCTTGGCAGTGGAAGTGAATATCTGAGCTCCTCCGTCTTGCCGGATGCATAAACAAATGCTGACCCCTGTACTCATTTGTGGACTTTCAATATTAATGTTGGAGAGCTTTCGGAATATATTGGAGCCAAGAACCGCTAGCCGAGGAGAGCGCGGACCTCGGGATGCCTTTTCGGGTCACTGGATCAATGCGTGAGGATTACACTGTGAGAAGTGGGTGTCGATAGGTCAACACACACCCTGCTAATGAAGAGGACTTATGAGGCATTAGTTAGACCGCACACGGCTGAGCTCCCTCCCTGTTACAGCGATAGTATCTCACCTTATACAGGCTCTGTCTCTATACTATATGTGTCATTTGTTCCGTTAAGTGTTCCCGCACCACTCCCCTCTCCCTGCTTTGTCTTCTTCGCTGTAGACTTAAAATCGACTCCACGGACACTATCTCTTTGTTTGCAACTTCCTGGGTTCTTTTGTTTCTCGGTGGTCTAAAGTTACGCCAAGTACAAGGTCTTTAGACAAGATGAATGCAGCTAAAGCAACACAAGGTTAAAAGATAAGTACAGAACTAATATGAACTTTGGCCTTTAAGAAACAAATGTATTGCCAAGGGATTTTTGGTGGACGGCAAGAGCAATAACCGTTACTTT
The DNA here is from genome assembly GCF_009829125.3 of Periophthalmus magnuspinnatus. Classification (NCBI taxonomy): domain Eukaryota; kingdom Metazoa; phylum Chordata; class Actinopteri; order Gobiiformes; family Gobiidae; genus Periophthalmus; species Periophthalmus magnuspinnatus. The sequence continues at coordinate 18,854,438 of NC_047134.1, forward strand.
GTACAATATTTTAAAACCCAAACATTTGAGCTTTGTGGGTTGCAACGGCTCAATATAACACTGGTCAACACTAAATTTATTGTCTAAGATTTTTTAGCTGATTTAGGATAATTTTGATGTGCTGAATCCAAAAATCACATTGGTTTTGCTCAATCAGGTCAACGTTCTGAACTAAGCTACATATTTGTTTTTGGACGATTTTGTTTACATGTATGAGTATTTTCACGTCATATGATGCAAAATTCTGTTATATTTCTCGCTATAAACAAATTCTGAAGATTTTGCATGTGCCAACTTATGACTAATTGTTTTTTTATATTACAAGTGAATGAAATGGCTTCGACTAGAAGATCTTGCAAAAATAAGCCTGATATATTCTTCTACATCTGCGGTGAATACACCAATGTTCCTAACAGGATCAAGTCACAAGTTTCATAAAGCGTGCTTACCATGCTTATTTTGGTATTAAACTTGGTGACCAAGATGAAGCTTGGGCGCCACACATGGCATGCAAGTCATGCACTGAGTATCTGCGTCAGTGGACTAAAGGCAAGAAGAGTTGTCTGAAGTTTGGAATTCCCATGGTTTGGAGGGAGCCGACATCAATAGCTACTTCTGGGCTATTGATGTGACTGGGATCAACAGAAAGAACCGAAGCAGCCTCAAGTATCCTGACCGTGAATCAGCATGTCGTCCTGTAGCTCACTGTGATGAAATTCCAGTGCCTGTCTTTGTAGAAGTTCCTGACATCAGTGACAAAGATTCCTCCAGTGTGGTTTTAATGATGATGCTCCACATCCTTTTTTCCAAAAGGAGCTAAATGTTCAGGTTTCCTCAGAATCTGGGATCACTGAGTGATGAGCAGGGGGAGAGATTCCATCAGGACATAAAGAGATGGAGACCAGGTATCAGGGACGCTGGGATGCAGTCATGATTAGGGATGATATTAAATTTTAGACTCACGATTATCGTGGCCAAAATAATCGCGATTAACGATATTATCGCGATAATTATTAACCTGTTAACGTTCCGACGGCCCGGGCCTACTTTACAACTTTACAGCAATGTACATACACTTCTGCGTCACCCGCACAAACAATCTACACATCAAATGAAAGCTGCGGCGCTCGTCTTTCTGGATATGCAAACCATTTTCACCTGCAATCACCACAGTGCTGACAGGAAAGACGTTTTTATAGAAAAGTCACAAAGTGTGAATCTGGACTTCACTTACCATTGAGCGCTCTGGTTCTGTCAAACATCAACATATTCACACAAAGTTGGTCTCATTTGTTCCGTAAAGGTCCAGAGAATATAATCCAGTCAAGAAATTATGTCCACAAAATAAGAACCTCCATGTCCAATCTGCTGCAGGAAAGTACTCCAAATATAAAATCTGCTCCGTCACTTCTTTTCCTTTCTTTAGTCGATTTCAGGCATAATAAACTTCTGACAGCACCAACTTTGTTCCCCAGTGCTAAACACACGTGTCAGCTTGTGATTGACACCAGTGTTGGCCAATAAGGTGGGGGTTGTGGGTTACTGAGCCCGCAGACAGCGAATCAGTGAAAGTGACTGAAAGTTTACGCCCCACTCCTCCCCTTGTATAATCAACCAATTACATCACACACATTTAGTGACGTTTTCCCCTTACAGCCAATGAGCAGCGGGACAGGATGATGTATCACATGGCATGGTTTTCCGTAAACAGACGTACCCGGAAGAAAATGTGTACTCCTCAATGCCATGCTGGCGAAATGGACCGGTCCTTGTTGCGCCGGAAGTGACGCAAGTGCCCGTCGACGAACACTTAATTTTTTTTAAATTACGGCACTTTGGTGAATTGGGAAACGAGTGGATGCAGAAATGTGTGCATAATGGCGCATTTTACGCACTGTTGTTTTGCGTTTTAAACATGACGAAACGGACACACCAAAGGGAGGACGTGACCGAGGACACTGTGGATGTTTGTACAAGTTAAACTAGAGGCATCTCTGACCTGGAGCGGTTCATGGCAAAGATTAAAGATCCCACAGTGGACTCAGGAGTAAAGGACCTTATTTTTTGATGGATTGGATGCTGTTCTCGATCGGTAAGCGTGGTTTATTCTGCTATTGACTTAATTGTACGTAAAATATACCGTGTATAATCGTTAGCTTTGCTTCTGTGCACATAGTGCACATTCGGACCATGCGCTCTGACACATTTGTGTTCAGCTGTATAAATTAGACTTAATTTGTCTATTGTTTAAAAGGTGTTGTTTTATTCTGCAGTTTGCATTATTGTAGGTAAAAATGTAAGATGTGCACACATTAGCGTCTCATCTGTGCGCACGGGTGAGGCGCGCACTGGTACGTTCCTGTGGAGAGTTACGGATCAGACTTTGTTTATTGTTGATATCTGACAGAATATAGTTCAGACAGAGATAAGCACAGAAGCTACAAGTGTCATTGCTATGTCAGAGTGGGCAAACACAACAAACTAACAACTAAACGTTGTATTGGAACTGGAAACATGAGGCAGTGTGGTGCCGTAAAGGCGATTATAATCGTGCGCGATGATCGCGATTATTAAAAAATGCCACGAACGATTAATTGCGGACCTTATTTATCGCGATTAACGATATTATCGTATATCGTCCCATCCCTAGTCATGATGGCTGATTACTGTTGGACTCTGAAGAGAGACATCCCTGCTGCTGAGCATTCAAGGGGTTCATAGAAACAGAAGTTCATGTCCTGAATTTTGCACAATGATAAGGTAACGTTCCAATTTACATGTACTTACCTTTATCAATTAACATAACGTAACATTTAATTAATACATTCTGTTAGAAAACTGTTTTTTATCTCCTAAAACATTTTTTGGATGAGAAATATTAAAGAAAATCTATTGATAATGTCACAAAATTGTAATCAATTTAGTCAGAAGATCGGATTTTTCAAAATCAAATTAGCATAAAAACCTGACCTAACTGAGAAAAATGGATATCATTTTTGGATTCAGCGGTGCAAAATGGTATGAATTCAGTTGAAAAAACACAGACAACTTTCAAAAAAAATTTTTTTTGAAAAAATCACTTTTAGGATTAGACTTCTTAAAGCTGAGGTACCTAACTGTTTTCTCATAAATTAGTAAATTCTGCTTGTACTGTATGTATTGTAACCTTTGGCAGAAATCAGACCACTACACACTTCATCTATGCAGAAACAGATCACTGCTAACTTGCAAAAAACAACCATGTGAGTCACTGTATGAAGCTTTGGGAGGAGAGACTGTGTCACGGTGCTACATCCAGCTTCACTTTTCTGTCTGAAAAAGCTGCTCTAAAGCTGTGCAAGTGTTAAAAAAATGTTTTAACGTCGATACTAGAAGTGTTTCAAAGGGTTTGTGAGAACTGGGAACAAGTTTGATAAATTTAAATGCCTACTGCCTTATTTCAAATCCTAACTCTGTTCTGTTTATGATTAGGAAGCATTAAAACATACTTACACTCCAAAGAGTCACCTTAACAATCCATTTCGCACCACTATTCAATGTAAAAATATAGTTGTTTGTATAAATATTGGGAGTATTACTAGTTCTGTATTACACAAAATTGACTCTTATGAGGTTTCAGCTGGTATAATGCCGTTAACTCATCAAAAACATACCTGAAGTTGTGTTTTATTTCATTCACACGTTTGAGTAATCCTGGATTATTAGGCTGTTTACGTCTCTAAAGCTCAAAATTCTCTGTTGCACCTTGTGATGACGGGGTAGTTTTCACGTTAATGGTCACCTTTTACCTTTAGTTCAATAGAGATTGGCAGTTCCAGGGTTGAAATTATCCAGATGTTTCTAGTAAAGGAGTGTTTTCTGTTTGAGAGACGAGCGCAACATAAATATGCAGGGTTTGTGTGTTAAACGTATGAAAGGAGCAAAACTCTTGGTATGTTTTTGATGAGGAAACAACATTATAGCATAGATCAGATCATCACAATGCAATACGGGCTCGTCAACTCCCAGTCCATGCATTATGTTCATATACTCTCACCATCACACTCCTGTTATAAAAAACCCACACTTTACATGATGAATAGACTTTATATACTGTATCTGCAGAACTGTCAGACTAAAACGTGAGAATGTGCTTTGTCCCCCACATAAGAGTGAAGACAGCAGCTCTCATATTGCCGTGCCGGAGTGACTCATCTTTCATAATGGACCATTGGTGGCTTTTAGCTGTGTTCACGACTGAGCGCTCTTGTTCGTAACCTTGAAGTCGTCTCTTTCCAAGCCTCATTATCTGTAGGAGCACTGATAAACACCTGCCACGACATGCAGACCGAGCAGCTACAAGGGACCGCTGGCCTTTGACTAAACTCTATGAATGTTTCACTGAATGTCTTATTTTTCTATCCATTTTTTGTGTATAATTGGAAAACAAGGGAGCCCAAAGTTTGACAATGAGCAAAATGGTAGAAGGAAGTTTAAATGAGAGTCGCGAAAGAGCTTTTGTTTCATCGCTATGGAACCAAAAAAAGATTAATTATAATTACAGTTGTTTGGGTCATCGTTATAAAAAGGCTGTTTGCAACCGTTAGATTAGATTAGATTAGTTTATTTGAAAGGGGACAATGCAATTTAATAAACACATGATTAAACATGAGTAAAAACATAATCTGATTCTAGTTGATTATTCAGCAAACTCTAAATGATATCGTGCCGATTTGTCTACTTCATAGATCATAATAATCAGTCATGCTTTATTTCAGACTTGTGGGGGTTAACTTAACTCAGTTTTACAGTGGATACTTTTTACTTGTCTTCACTACAGTTGAGAGCAGGCATCTGTACTTTCTACTCCACTACATTTTTTAACTACTTTGAAGTACTTTTCATATGATTTTAGGGGTTATTTTTTACCATGTTTGTGGTTCAGCTTTGAGCAAACAAAATAAATAGACAAAAATACATAAGACAAATCAAGAAATGGATTAACTACACTTGTGTGAAATACTTTTTACTTTTAAAGTGCATTTTTAAACAAGTACTTAAATACTTTTTTCATGTGATACTTTTACTGTGTCTGTACTTTTACTTAAGTTATCTGTGTAATCCCTCAGTTGTCCAGGTCTGATCCATAGCAAAAGAAAAAGCAAAGCCAAGCAAAAGCAAAACAAACAAAAGAAAAAAGTCAATAATAGGTGTGAAATCACTCATTAGGGGCTTGAATAACTATGCTAAGTAGGACTCAGGCACAGTGCATACTTAGGGTAGCACAATAGACCTAGCCTGCAAAGAGAAACTGTAAAACAATAGGTGTTTTGAGTTTCAATGCTAGCTCCTTAAGACAGATATAAGGCAGTGTTCACCAGTAATCTGATCAGAACTGATGAAGCGGCTTGGATGAGCAGCAAAACATCTTCACTCCTACAACGTTTTATCCAGTTGAGAGATTTATTTTTTCATTCATTAGGGGCTTGAATAATCTTGAATGCTTCATCCACCATTGTCCATATAGAACCTTTTAAAACAGACTAAAATACAAACAAAAATATTACACCTGTATTGCATTTTAGTCATTGCTCATTCGCTCTATATACTCTGATGATAGTCAACTGCTTTGGGGTCGACTGACAGAAGTAAGACCCTGCCGGTTCATCCATACATTACATTCAAGGACACAATAGCAGTAGCAACAGTAGCTCAGTTTGTAGAGTGTTGCTCAATTGATCTGAAGATTGGCGGTTTGAATCCTGCTCTCGACTTAATCATCGATTGATCGGTGAGATCCATCAACCCACAGGTTGGCAGTGCGATTCCAGCTCCAACAGATGAATACTATCATTCTGACCTTGGATAAAAGACACTTAACCCACCTCGTTCTTTGTGTACACTGTTGTATCAGTGTGTGGGTGTGAATGGTTGAGTGATTTGAAGGTGGAAAAGCATTATATAGAAAAGTGACCGTATAACATTTATTTATTTTCAATTTGCTGCACAGTGTTGCCCATAGAGGAAGCCTATGTGGCGACATTTTCAAACATTTGTGTGAGTCCCATTCACAGAAACTCTGATGCTGTCGTAAAGACTGGCAGAGGGACCAAACATGCAGACTAGGGAAACAGTTCAGCAGAGTTTATTTTCAGATACAGGAATGTGGATGAAGGTAGACAGAGGACAGTTTGGAGCGGGGTCGTAGGCAGTAGTCTTCTTAGAGCAGGTCGTACGTCGCAGGGTCAGAGGCTGGGGTGTACGTACCGGACATGGATAGCTTGGTTGGAGACGGAGGTGCAGAGAGGCTCCGAGGAGTGGGATCACGGTGGATACACGGACGAATAAACTGGATCGTGACATGAAAGACGACTCGTGGGAATATCAGGAGATGACAGAAAGGACTACTTGTGGAAAGACCGGAAGCTGACAAGAAAATACTGCAAGGTGACAAGACGATCTGGCCCAGAGTGTCGGGTCCTCAGTTGTTTAGTACTAACAGGTGAAGGCTTGATTGCTTGATTGGAAGCAGGTGTGTGGAGGTGGTGCAAGAGTCTCCGCCCAGCTCCAGGCTCAAACACAGAAGGGAACAGGGAAAAACAGCACAGAAAACACACACAAAAAAACCCAAATCCTGACAGATGCATACGCAAAAATGTCTGAATCATACTTTTTATTGCTTATTCTGTACGCGTTCAAAAACCTCCAAACTGATATTTTGAGTATCACCATAGTTCCATTGTTCTCGATTGGTTTCAATGCAAGACAAACAAAAATGGTTTATTGTGAGTTAAAGCCGCAAAGCAAACTCTTACTCCTACAACAAGCCACTTCTAACAGCTGGAACATCTGCCCACTGCATTACACTGTTGCCCGTTCCATTCTATTTCTGTCATACGAGCCCTGCAAAAGTCTGTAATTCTTCTTTTTGTTTTATTTGTATTGTAGTACTTTTTGATGTTTCTTTCTTTATTCTTAACAGATAATTTCTATAACATAACATCGCATGACTTTGGATCGCTCTGTTTTAAACCGTGCAGACTCTATTCCTCATGTCTCTGTCAAGTTTACAGCAACGGATGTCAAAATAAGTAGCGATATTTCATCCACTTACGCTCATTTTTCCCATTCAACTTAAACGGAACGCTATAAATTTTGGGACTTTTTTCATGCTATCCCGTACTACACGTTTGAACATATGGAACGCTTATTTCGAGGACTTCAGCGTACATTTTATACATTTTATGAGCTTGTACTTTTCCATATGTTGTAGCTACATCTGTGCTTGGTTTTAAATCCCAATTTCACCTGTTATAAATCAAACGCAAACGCCTGACGGATAGAGTGAACCTACAGAGTGCTGTTTTGGACCTTGACATGGTGTTGTTTCAGCGACTAGCACGACTTTTGAACGACGTGCTGCGGGCTTTTAAGACGGCTCAGATCCCACGGTTCAACACCTTTCTTTGGGTTTACGCCGCTGAACTTAATGTGGCGCAGATAAAGCAGAGAGAGAAAGGCTGTCATGGTCGAGTGGAGTTTAACATTCTTCAAACTTGTAGCGGAATGTAAGTCGATAATAGAAATGATGGTCGCCTGCATCACAAGGACGTATGTCACACACGCATGCAGCATGATGTTTTCAATTATACAGTCTAGTAGCCTTTATTGTCAATATTGAAACTTTTCACACTTTTTGAGCATTCTTAGGCAGGGCATCCCTCGTAAAGCAGTGAAAAAAGTGAAAGAAGTGAATGTAAAAGTAGCATAAAGTATAAATTTTAGGTATCTACATGAGTATATAAGTGGATACCTTTTACTTTTACGATATTTGAGAGCAGGTATCTGTACATTTTACTCCTCAACATCTTTAACTGAACTGAAGAGTAAAAGTATTTGTCATTATTGATGGAGAATTTCTGAAAATGCTGAGGGTTTATTTTGAACACATTCATAATTTGAGCAACCAAAAATATGCAAGTAAAAACAGCGAGGAAAACCTTTTGATTCAATTGTTTCTGCTGAACAAAATTCAACACAAATCTTTATCAAACTCAAGCTTCATTAGATCTCAATCTGTGCAAAATACTTTTACTTTACTTAATTTACTTTAATACTATTACTTAAGTCGAATTATTTTTCATTTGATACTTTTACTTGTGTATTTTTTTGCTCTGCTATCTGTACTTTTACTTAAATAACAAAACTGAGTACTTCTTCCATCACTGTCGTAAAGGCAACTTTGTCTTCCATAGACTATTTTAATGTATGACTTATCACTAGGCTTGTTTTGTGTTATAAGTAGCTCAGTGGTTAGAGTAATCAACCACCAACTCGGTTCCAGCTCCACCCAGTCCATACTGTTACTTTCCCTACCTTGTGTTGTTTGTCAGCCCTAGTAATTAGTTAGTACTTAAACATCATTGATTGCATGATTAGATTGACCCACAGATTGTGTCCTTGGGAGAGACACTTACCCCACTTTGCTTCCAGTGTCTGTGTACAGTGGTGTATGAGTGAGTGTGTGAGTGGGCGAGTGGTTCCTTGATGTAAAATAAGTTTGAGTGCCTTGAAAGTATCCGCAAAGTAGTCAGCTTTATTTTTTACAGTTATTATATATGTTTTAAGGCTGTAAAACCCCTCACCTCAAACTTTATACACTTTTCTCAGACAGACATTAACATTTTCTCACATTTTTCTCTAGTTTAAACACTCTCAAAGTTCAAACCTTCATAGGTGCCTTTGTCGGTGCAGAACGTTTCATCGACTTTGTGGGTTTTGTCGGGGAGAAAACTTGCAAACATACAGCACTTCAGAGTCACACTGCGATCCAACATTTGTCTGAACAAGTGGGAGGTCAATGTGTTAGTCTCCATGAAGATGTTATTGCTTTACCTGGAATGTTCCAAAGTATGTCATTAAACTGATCTATCGAGCGTTCATTCAATTACATCTGTTTCAACTGCTAAACACATCTGCTTGTCTCCATGGAGATACATACGTGAAATGCCAAACTGTGAAACACCCCTGGCAAAGCAATAACATCACCATATACAGAAGCGGATGACGTACCCTTAATGTCAACTTCCCCAAGTAGTCAGAAAATGAAGGACACCTCATTTTATTTAGTTATAATTCATACACTGAACTCACAACAAAACACTCGTTCAAAGGCCTTTTCCAATCTGAGAGTCCGCTGGCTGCTTCAGGACGTCTGATTGTGACCACTGCACACTCCGGCGCTGACATGATTTGCCATTACCTGCACTGGAGGAGCCCCTTTGTCTGGGGATGGACACTATAATGAGAAAATTGAGGTGATTTCTGAGTCCAATTGTGGACTTTCACAATTTGTTTTCCCCCAAATCTTTATTGTGTTGTATGCTGTGTTTTGGCCCGCATGTTAGTATCTCTCTCTCTTCTACTCCTTGTCTCTCCTGACCGCTCCGCTGGGACTTCTCTGGGTGTATCTTTCCTGTTTCCTTCGCCCCCGTCCAATGCAATTTTCTCTTTATCAACATTTGATTTCCACCGAGTGAGTTGTCCGCGGCGCACACAGCGACGTGATAGACGAGGTAGGGCCAGAGCAGAGGGAGTGACAAGACTTTGTTTATCTAACTTGGCCACTTTGCTATCTTCAGTGGCAGTTTATCGCAGTCCACCACTCTTCTGGTTCTATCTCTCTCTCATCGCCGGGCTTGACTACTGTCCCAAAGTGCCCTCACGTTTCATCTATGCTTTTATCAACTACTTTTGCACATCAAAGTTGGTGCGCTAGCCTTGATGAACTTGCCGAAGCAATAGAAATGCCAACAACCCTATTTAAAGGTGCGCTGAGTCCCCTACTTGATTGTCCACTTGGATATAGTAGCTTTGCCTGGAATGTTACACAGTATGGCATTAAACAATTTGAATTCAGCTCAATTACACATTTCATTGATGTAAAATACTTTAAAAAAAACCATGCATTCTTACTGTAAGCATGGTCATCTGTCCATCGTGACGCCACCTGCTTTATTGCTCTACTGTGGAAAAGATATATCTCCTACTGCACCTTGTTCCAGAGAATATTGTTTTGTTTTTTGTTCTGTTAATAGCTCATTTTCTCTAACATGTGTGGAAAGCATTTGTTATGAAACTAGCGACATTCAGAATCACAGAGCACTGCAAGGAAATGTATAAATAGACAAGAAAGGAAGAGGAAGTCAACTCTATTAATGAGGTGATTCAGGTTCATGGGAGAAGCGGTGGAGTTTTTCTTTTTTTTTTTTTTTTTTGCTATGTTCTGAATTTGCCCAAACAGAACAGGATGGTACAAAAATAACTCCATGTATGTTTTTGTAATATTTAACCATGTTGCTACCATGTAATACTGAAAAAAAAAATCAATTTAGCAGGGGCATAGGTGATAAAGATGTCCGCAAGATGTTGTTTTTATGCCTTTGGGTAAGACATTTGTTGTGTTTATACCTATTAAAGTTGATCCTGAACCTGGTCCTGGCCTGTATTTGGATGGGAGGCCGCTTGAAATCCCAGGTACCACAGTGGGGCAGCAGTGGGTCTAGTGGAAGCTCTAGTGTTGTGACCTTAGGCAAGACACTTCACCCACATTGCCTAGTATGAATGTTGTGTGTGAGTGTTGGTTTGTGGTCAGACAGGCAACTGGGGCCTAGCTTCCGTCAGGCTCCCCCAGGACATCTATAAATACAGAGGATGCCTACCCCCACCAAGTATGGAGTGAATGAATAATACACAGTGGGAGCACACATGGGTGTCTTTGATTGATTTTTTAAAATATAGTTATTCATGTATGGATGTGTGGACTATATAATTATAGGGACGGAGGATGGCAGGCACGATAAATGAATAATACACTAATGTTAGCAATTTGAGGAGCCCAAGAAGCTTTTAAGTATAATGGGAATCTAAACAGTTTTAATTATAATAACCATTTCTTTAAAGTTTTATACATACAGGATATCATTTGTGGTGGCTAATCATTTCCCTTGCAAGTTTAATTAAAAACTTGTTCGTGATTATAATCAATTATTAATCAAGTCTGTGATTTACTTAACTTTTAATAGATTGAGATGTTGCATTTAGATGTTTTATTTTTTTTCACTACAGGTGCAGCAATTTTTCTAAACCTGACAATAATCATTTTAAACTGACCCAAGCCCTGGTCCAGCTTCAATTTCTCCAAAATGAAAGGAAAAAAAAGATAAAATGCCCCTTCTCTCTCCCTCTCCGTTGCCTAAAGACACCCATTGTGACAAATTCATAATTCAGAATCCTTTAATGATGTGATTAAAAAGTCATTAGCTTCTTTATGGCCTCCCTCACAGTCTCTTGTTATTTTTCTCAGCGCTGCACATCCAGTTTCCTCTTTTGTCCCTAACTAAGGCTGGTTCCTAATGAGCCCCCTCCCTTTCCTCTGTTTTGGCATGTTCACTTTGAAGTTTAGGATGTCCCTGCGCTCTGATTGGACGAATGGTTGGGTGTTGTGTAAGGGTATCCTGGGACAGCAGCTAATGGGGTTGAGGCATACAAGAACTCTGAGATATTTAGTCCCAATAGTTAATCCTTAAGTGAAGACTGGGTCGCAGTCAAACAGGAACTTCAACCAAAAACTTTTAATCTTTCTCAAAATATGAATTTGTGCCTTGGGCCTGAATTAAGATCTATCAAATTTTCTTAGCTGTGTTTTATGTGGATCTGCATTCTTCTCTTTGAAATTATATTAAATTATTATCTTTTAACTGTAGCACTTTGTGAGATGGTTGTCCAATGTAAAGTTCTTAAGAGATCAAATTTATAATGATGGGTGCAAGAATCCATATTTCATTCCAGACGGACACCTCTCTATAACCCTACAACTATAACACACTATTTTTTGCTTTTGATTCACCACTATACAGCCTATTGAAACATATCCCATGTTGGCACAGTGGCGTAGCAGCTCGGACTCTCACCTCACAGCAAGAAGGTCCCAGGTTTGATTCCCAAGGCGCCCGAGCTTTTCTGTGTGGCAAACGTCCCGCTTTCTCCCATCAACTCAAAACATGCACAGAAGGTAAAATCTTCCTGCTAAGGTAAGGTAAGGGCCCTGCCACACTGCGGGACCCACTGCTTCTGACAGGTCTCTTCAGAAGCATTGAAGGATAGGTCAGACGCAGGTAGGCCTGTCACGATAATTGCTACATTGACTTATCGCTCAATACATGCTAGATGGGACAATCATTTTTGGAGGGCAGTATTGATCGTGGATATTTTTTCTTTGTACTAGTGGGAAAATGTTGGTTATTTTTCTGTACTATGATAAGATCTGAACTGTAAAGGGTTGAATAAATAACTTCCATGACTCATTATAGATACACGAAAGCCTAACCTTAACCCTATAGCGTCAGATGCTATCGCCGCCGATAGACTCGCGGTTGCAGACTTTTCATTACCGTAACTCCGCAACCAGTTATTCTATCATGTCAATTCAAACAGCCTCTCGAACCAGAGGCATGGGGCTCTGAGCACATTATAGACCATTATAGCTCACCTAGATTTTTTTTTCTTCTTATTTTAGCCATAAAAATCATATTAAAGGAAGTATAAGCCTTTTTTCACACAGCTACCTGTGCTCTGATTGGTCATCTTCGAGGGACAGCATAAGCACAATACCGTAATGACAGTAACATATTTCAGGAGCCCCATTCCTCTGCTTTGAGATGTAGTTTGAATTTACATGATAGCACAATTGGTTGCAGAGTTACGGTAATGGAAAGTCTGCAACTGCGAGTCTATCAGCGGCAATAGCATCCGACGCTATAGGGTTAACGATGGCAAATAATACTCACTTGCCATAACCATTTGTAGTTAGTTCTATGCTAAACGTTCACCGACTACATCGCACTTCTTGGCTGCCCTCGAGGTCATCCTTTGCTTTTCCACGTCTTTGTCGTTGAATCCCTTTGTGTCTTTGTCCGTCCTCTGCTCCACATCCTACAGGATACAATACTTCCTCGCTGCTTCCCTCCCCATCCCGTTATAGCTCTCTCCAGAAGTCCATTCACATATGTCCGCTCTTTCACACTCCCTAACAAAACACACCGTGCCCACACACACCCAATACCACCTACTGACTAACCACAGCCTTTCATAAAGTAGTCCCTCACCTTTACGCTCCTCTATGGTGGCTGGCATTCATGAGTCAGAGGACCACACAGGGGGGGGGTGCCAGTGGGTTGCCATGGTAGTATTATTTTAACCAATCCTTTGTGGTCTTCCCTCAATGACAGTTATGCTTTTTTACACGCTCTCGACGTACAAAAAGCCAGGCCAGCTATCCAGGGAGCGACCTCCGACTGGCTGTTTTATTAATGGGGAGAGCCGCTGCTGTAGACTCCGTAATAGCAGCTATAACAGGAGCAGACTGGATAGAAGGGAAAGCTGTGGACCAGACCAAATGGGCTGTGCTGAGATTCACCTACAAAAAGGACACAACCTCATTTTTACCGTGTCTTATAAGAGCACGAAGTCAAGGACGCTAAAATTGTCAATAATCTGGTTAGTATAGAAATGAGCGGGTCATTGTAATTCAGGAGAAAGCAGAGTTTGTAAAGAAAATGTATGCAAAAAGGTTATGAATGACATGGATGAGGTTATAGTATCTGAATCCTGCTCTCGACATAACCGTCTTTGGTTGAGCGGTAAGATCCACTGACCCACAGGTTGATGGTGCGATTCCAGCTCCCACAGATGAATACTGTCGTTGCGTCCTTGGGCGAGACACTAAACCTAGCCCCTAGCGTCTGCGTACACTGGTGGATGAACGATGTGTGCGAATGGGTGAGTGGTCCCTCGATGTAAAACGCTTTGAATGCCTTGAAGGTGGAAAATCACTACAGTTTATCGTGATTGGTCTATACATGGATGGCAGAAACATGAGAGATGGTTAATATGTTGTTTTTCTCAAGCAAGTTTGGTTCATTATACATATATAACATACAAAAAATATATATGATAATAATAATATGCAGTTTTAATGCACATCTATGAGTGACGAGTGATGAGAATGACAGAATGAAAGCAAAATATTATGCCTTCTGAATGGTTAATTGCTCAAAATGGCACCAAAATCCACAAATAAAATGGATGGCCTTTTTATTTGAATATAAACATTTACTATTTGGTTCCAAGCTGGAAAATGTAAGATAAAGTGAGATGGACTAACAACATCTTTATTTGTCCAGAAACTATGGGCATTAGACAGCATGTTTAAGTTTGACAAACTCATTCCACCATATGTGTTGTTTAAAATATAAATATAGTGAGATTTAAGGAGTTCATGCTGTCATGTTCAATACTATATAGCGCATAGTGGTAACAAATGCTCCAACAGGCAAAGCAAAGGCCAAAATCCGTCCCTGTCTCGGCAGTTGAAGTGAGTTCGTGCTGGGGGAGAGGGCCAGTGTTTTGGAGCGTTAAAAATGATGCTTGTTGTGGAGTTTGTCAGCTCTGTCCGGCCTCTCGTCCTGACCTTCGCCTCCACAAACAGCCCTCACACTGGGTCTGCGCTGATGTATGAGCCACTCAAAAGGCCACGACTGCTGTTGCATTCCCCTGCATGCAAAACTGTAGCCATCAAGTGCTGAAATCGGGTCTCACTGTGTATATGAAAAGGCTCCCAAAATGACTTCAAGTGCTCGTAATGAGTTGGTAATGATTACATTTACATGCACAGGTAAACCCAAATATGATCCTCACCAGAGTTTTTCCCTGTCTACTTGCAGGTCAAAAAGTCGAATAGTAGAACGAACAGGAGGCTAAGAGATGTTCAGAGGTGAGGAGTAATTTAGCATTACCAGTACTTTTGGCATCAACAAGTAGCATCTGATTTACTTTGATGGAAAGTTAAGTGTATTCATGTTGTGAAGAAAATATTCTTAAGTGCATTTGCTCAGTGTCAGTCTGTCAGAGGCCCAGACCAGACATTAACATGTATTCCTCCAGGAAAGCTTTTGTAGTCTTACCTGTCCTCAAGTGTAAAAGTGAATTACCACATGACTGTGAACAGATGTGACCCTGCTTTTGTAATGTATGATGTTTGTCATTCTGGTATAAATACTCAGAACAGAGACTTGGAGGAAGATGCTCTAAGGGAGAGACTCAGGGAGACTTGCTCAGACTTGCCAGAAGGCTACCAGCCTGTGGCCAGGACAGGCCTGGGCCCTGTCCTCTCCATATCTGTTGTAACATAGAATAAACCGTATTGTATTTCATAACTCACCAGGTTTGAAAATGGATTATTATTCATCAAGAGATATTATTTTTCTACAACAATATTACTTTGAGCATTTTAGTTTTTGACAGCACAAATGCACACATTGAAGATTTATTTTAAATATTACAAACATTACAATTTAAACATTACAAGAGTGTCTGCTTTGGAGGAGCCATAATTTGTGTCATCACTGATCTAAAGTGACACATCCAAATACATGTCTAATATTTGCCTGTTTCTTGCCTCATGCATTTGAATGCCTCTCCTAGCTTAATCTGAGTGACTTGTGCAGCCTTTTTATTTATTCATTTAAATCATACACATCACCATACTCTTTCTAATTTCTCTTTATATACTAACACATTCCTAGTTTGTGAATTTTTGTTCACTGACAATTGGTCATCGGATGTATTTCTATGTATTTTAATCTCCAAAACAAGTTTGCTTCATGTCCCACCTGTTGCTGCTACTACTGTTACATTAAGATGATCAGATTTTCAAAATTAAAAACTGGGACACACCGGGTTGGGGTGGTTGGTAATAATAAACATGTGATAAGAGCTACCGTAATTAAGAACATTTTTAAGAACTAACAACTTACGTCAATCAGTGTACAGTATAACATGAGAGACTGTCACTACAACTGAGAACACTTTTTGGCCTTATGGCGATTTTCAAGCACAGTTTTTTGTGTTTGAACAAAAACATTTGACAATATATTACCCTCGGTGCTCCTCGATAGTAAGGCTCCGGGGGTGGTTGAGATCCATCCTGTGTATCTTAAATCTCTGGATGTTGTGGGGTTGTCCTGGCTGACACGACTTTGCAACATTGCAGTACATTACAGTACCTCTGGACTGGCAGAGCGGCGTGGTGGTCCCTCTGTTTAAGAAGGGCAACTGGAGGGACTCCCCCCAGAAGAGCTGGAGGAAGTGTGTGTGTGTGTGTGGAGATGCTCAAACTGCTGCCTCTGTGACCTGGCCCCAGAGAAAGCAGAAGAAAATGGATGGATGAATGGATGGATTACCCTTTTTACTCTCGACTGGGATCAAATGGGTGAAAAATAGGGATATCTGGGACATTTCTTGTATAAAACTCAACATTAGTTTTGGATCAATCCACTGGGACATGGAACAAATGGCTTAAAACTGGGACTGTCCAGGGTATATAGGGGCGTCTGGTCACCCTATGTAACATGTTACATATTATCAGAATAAGTAAGTTATAGGAATAACCATAGACAGGCCTACATACTTGTCCATCTTATTTTAACATTGTGAACAGTAAATCTATTGTCAGGTGAGTTTTATTTTGAAGTGTACAGTAAAATGAGTGCTAGACATCTTAAAACACCAGCGCTCTTTTATGTGGGTGCCTCAGCGGGGGCTCTGTTCAGACACTAAAGTACAGAGAAGATAATCACGTCTCCCAGCTCTGGAGAATGGAGCTGACGATACACACAATCCAAATGTCTAAATCAAATATGCGAAAAAATCCTCTGAAAACAAACAGCTGCTACATGTTATGGATTGCAATACATTTAGTAGTGCATTTTATGTTTTGGAATCCATCATGGCGCATCAAACAAAACTGCATCCAGGATCCCCATTCAGCACAGAGCAAGTGTAAAATGCTATTGTCACTGCCATCCTTTCAGCCTCGCGAAGAACAAAAGCAGGAAGACAGATGGTTGAATCCACTTGACTTTAAAGATTGTATTATGCAAAATTGACTCTTGTGAGCTTTTAGCCATGTTAGAATACTATAACCTCATCAAAACCTACTCGAAATTGTGTTTTGTTTTATTCGCACATGTTTGAGTAATCGTGCATTATTAGTCTGTCCACATCTACAAAGCTCCAGGGTCACTCAAACATATGTGAATGAAACAAAACACAACTCCAGGTATGTTTTTGAGGAGGTAACAGCATTATAACGCGACTTTAAGGTCACAAGAGTCATTTGCATAATAGAGGACCTTTAAGTGGTAGTTAACAGCTATTTGTTTTAGGTTTCAGTACACTAGAATAACCTTAAGTTGTCGCCATATTAAAAATGTTTTGTTTTAAGCTTTGTTCAGTTCAAATACAATTTTGTCTAGTGCACCGAGAAGCCGTTACAAGGCGAAAACAATATATGTGGCTTCAAAGTTTGGCAATTTCAGGGCTGCAAATGATTCAAATGGTTCTAATGAAGATGTATGGAGTTTAAAAACAAGGGAGGACTTTCTGTAGCACAACTTAATGACATCACAAGGTGGAACATGGTGTTTTCAGGTTGAGAAAAGAGCACAGCCTTAATATGCAGGATTGTGTTAAACGTGTTAAATGTGTGAATGAAACAAAACACAACTCTGGGTTTGCTTTTGATGAGGATACAACATTATAACATAGATCCAAAAATTGCATAATTTAAATGTATTTTTTGTAGGGTGAAAATCATGTGTTTTTGGCAATGTTCATTACAACTGAATGGTTTTGGTGTGATCTCTTATTTTCTCATTGTGGCATGTTTTAGAAAGGATGTATTAGACTCTTTAACAGTTTGAATGAAATATTGATGTATTTAAACAACAGAAAAAAGGCTAGCAAAAGAAGTTTAGTGAGGCTCAATTTGCGATGACCAAGTGGGTGAGGGAGACAGCTGTGCCCACGGAAACTATATATTCTACCTCAAAACTAAATTTCAGCAGAATTTGTCCTTGCCAATAAAATGGTTGAAGGATGCACAATCTATTTTCTTGGTGGCTCAGGTGTGGTTGTTTTCTGAAGGTTCGGAAGTTTGATCCATGCTGTAACTGTGTCCTCGGGAACACAAGCTGGTGGTCGAAGAGGCCATGGAAGCAGATGGGCAGCTTTGGTTTTGTCTGTATGGCCCAGGGCAGCTATGGCTCTCATCTAAGTACTAACCTGGTCCAACCCCAAGTACTAACTAGGTCCAACCGGGAGGACTAACCAGGTCCAACCCCAAGTACTAACAAGGTCCAACCCCAAGTACTAACCAGGTCCAACCCCAAGTACTAACCAGGTCCAACCCCAAGTACTAACAAGGTCCAAGTCTTAGTTTCTGAGATCAAACAGGATTGGGCATTGACAAGCAGGTATGGCAGTTGTATTTTTATTGATTTGTGCATGTTTGCGTAATCCTGTGTGCTCAGAAATGTTCCGTTTTTGCGTTGTCCCATCTCTGACCATTGCCTTACTTACGATTAAAATGATCATATATGATAATTCATCATTAAATACCTGAAATAGGAATAATATTTCTTCTTTAAATATTGTTTGTTTTCACAGGACTGGTCTAGTTATTTTTACCATACACTTGGCCTGTACACATGCTCATTGTTTGCAGCAATCATTGGACTTTCCATAGGTTTCCCTGTTATCTGGCTGTATGAAGTAGACATAAGTTGGACTTGACAGTCACTGTGATCATATCGTACTCCACACACCTCTCCGCTGGCCTGTCTCACTGATAGAATTATGGGATAGACTGGTTCATGTCTAATCTGTTTTTGAAAAATTCTACATGGCCTGGCTCCACCTCCACTTTCTGATTTCTTTAAACAGAGTAGCAGACACACCAAATCTGCCACTCAGATAATCTAGTCATCCCCATAAGAAAAAGTGCCGTCAGCCACTGTGCTTTCTCTGTGCGAGCTGTCCAGTTCAGGAACACTTTACCATCTCATGCACACACATGACATGTCTGTTGTCCTGTGTCTTTGTTATTGGTTTATGTTGGACAAGTCTTTGTCTTTGTGCTTTGCAGAATGGTCTTGTAGGTTTCACCTAGATATCTGTTTTTATGTGGGCTCTTAACTTTTATATCATTTTACTAACCTTTTTTATAGAATGTACATTTTGGTTTTTTGTGCTGACATTTTACACCTTGCCTGGGGACTACAGTTAAATCAGCTGTGTAGATAATGCCGGTCCACTTACAAATGTTTATTAATGTGCATTGTCCCTTTTTAAATAAACTAATAAATAAATAAATAAATACAAAATCCGCTCCATGGACTTGCATTATAGAGCCTGGTGACAGCTGTTAGCTCCTGCTCTCTAATTTCACAGCGGTCCACATCTCTCCTTTGAACCCTTTAATCTGCAAAGTGCTGGGTGTATTCTAAACGCTCCCTTGTGTTAATATGACGATGATAGATGTATTATTACGGATAAACAATGAAATGCAAAAGTCTAATTTAAACACTTTAAAAGCAGCTTAAAATTAGACTTTTTTAAGTTACTACTTACTTTTTTAGTTTAAGTCAACAAACACATTCGTAGAAATAATGTTGAATTTCTTAAATACATAAGTGAAACCATCAGAACAGTTGGACGTTTAAAATTGAGGTATAAGTGTCACTTCTTGTCCGTATGCTTTTACTCCACATTCTACATAACTTGACTTCTCATATCAACCTTCCTATAGATTTTAATAGAGGTGACAGGTCAAATGGGAGGTCCTGGCTTTACGGAGAATGTGGTCTCTTCATATTACATTCTGACAGATCTTAGATGAGATCAAAAGGTCAGAGGTTAATTTATTGCAATTTCTTTCCATTTCTTAGTAGCACTCTTATCTTTAATACATTTTGGTTTTGGTTCTGTTTAAACTCGTAGATCTGCGTTCATGTAGCTCCTTGTGCTAAATTGTTAGACCGACCTCAAAAGTGTATTATATATATATAATATATATAATATGTTTACAAGAGAATACAGAAATGTTTTTTTAGGGTTTTTAGGATTATATATATATATAGTGATGAATATCTTTATGAAACTGTTTTGGTGGAGGGTCTGCAACCTGCTTGGCCCTAGATGTTATTGCTTGCTTGAAATGTTCCACAGAATGACATTAATCTTATTTATCTTGCATTTATTCAATTACCCCCAAAATCATGACCTGTAGCTTGGCCTGGTGTGGTCACCTGCATGTCTCTATGAAGAAAGTTATGTTTAATGTCATAGTGTGAAACATTACAGAAAAAAATAACATCTCCATGGGCCTGTCGCACAGAAAAATGGCATAGTGCATGTTTAAGGTCATTTTCACACTGCCGCTAATTAGGTCGATGTAAAAGAGCATTCGGTCTATGCATTTGGGCCAGTGTGAACCCAACAGTTGCATTCTGGACCGCAATAAACGGCTGGGCCAAGAGGGCTTGAAACAGGAGGTCTCGGAGCGGCTCCACTCACATTCTGGAGTGGGCCAGGTGTAGTGTGAACATGGCCAACCTTAGGCCAACTTATGCAGTCCATTGTGACAGCAAAAGTGCTTGGAATTGGGCAAAAACACGCTTTGATTACATATATTTGCATGAATGATTGCTGCAGAGCTGTTTGACACGTTCATCTGACGAGGCACTTTGGATCAGTTTAATATCAGCCACAGTCTCCTCCTGCCTCTGTCTGCACAGGTGAGCCTGCGTCTGTCTGTGTGTGTTCAACAAGCATTTTTTTCTCTGCCTACAGTGAAACCAGTGAAAAGCACAGGAGAAAGAAAAATAAACACCGCCAATAGGAGAAACGAGCAAGTGCGTGCATATCCATTGGGCTTTGTCTCCTTGAAACTTGCTGTCACAGAAATAAGTTCTTTGATCAGCTGATGGCCTCTCACACGGCTCATGGTGTGTGTTTGGGGTGGTGCGCGGTGTATGTGACCAAGACCGGCCCAAAAGTGAAATAAAACATCTAGTGCGCACTGGCGTCGCTCCACAGAGCCACTAACGTGTCAAAACGACCTAAGACTGTCTTAAACACATTAATCTTTCCTTTTTGGTTTTATGTATCTGCCACACTAGCTCAGGTGGTACTGCTGAGTGATTATTTGCACAGAGAGTTCATTAATTACAGCCACATTGGTGTCAGTCATCCCCGAGGCAGCTGTGGCTTTAAGTTGCTAACAATAATCATATGTGGAGTGAATAAACAAGGTCTGTTTTATCATTTCAGGGCTCTCAACAGTTCCTTTTGCCCAGTATACACAGTTTCTCTGATGTCCTTTCACTTCCTCTTTAAAGCCAAACAGCTGCTCTGAGCGTCCATTACCGTACTGTACACTATGGAGTGTTTGTGTGACCTAATTGCAGAGAACCGGGGCACACGTTTCCTCTGTTTATTTTCTTGCGAAGGGAGAGTCCACTGCTCTGCCCCTGGACACTGGGCTGGGTAAACCTGTACCTAACATGTGAGTGAGGGTAAATCAAGGGCTTTTAATAGAGAGTAGAGAAATAGAGTGATGAGAGCCATAAAGACTTAACAGCCTTCTCATTGGTGCGTTTGCTTGTTGCTTTTAGCTATTGCCAGCTCACAGCCGCGGGGTTCACTTTACAATGTTTTGTTCCTGGCTTTTGAAACATCCCAGTTTTGTATAGAACTGTCAGTGTTTAAAGATTTCATAGTAGGAAATAAATGTTTGTTTTGGTTCATTTGGGCGCTTCACTTTTGGCTCGCGCAAATACAGAGAAGTCATGGTGCCAGCTCGGTTACTTGTCCGTATACATCCTTATAATCTTAATTAAAAAAAACAACTTTATTGACTAAGGCTCCATCAACTGATCGACTAAACGACTTAAGAAGTATTGGTTTGGTGTGGGGTATTTCAAAGAGAAAAAAAATCTAGTTTACCATATTGGGACACTGTTAGATAAAACTTACAGCACTCTTTCATGCTTTTCATTTCGATAAATTGGAAAATTGCTCAGAGGTCAAGTTGTTTTGCTTCTCTCCACATACCTTTAAAATTCCTTATTTCAGATATAAAATTACTGAATACTTCTTCTACATTCCTCTTCCATGTTAATAATTATAGCAGCAGAAGTACGACTACCAGATTTGTACTGCACCGAGTCCAATGCCTAAACACTGGACAGCTGGCTATTTTACTCAATAAAATATAACCTTGAAGCAGTTTGCTTTTAAGGTATATACACTAAGCAAATGATGGGATTTTCAGCTCTTTTACGGCATCTAAATCTTTTGTATCTGTTCATTTCAAAGAGACGTTCAAAAGACTGACGCCTTTACTATTCATTCATATGACAGAAGCCAAGGTGAGAACTCATTTTATCTACAAACTAATCACAGAGAGACATGACCAACACTCAGATCTGTTAAAATGGTTCAAACTGAGAGTGGGAGCATCTTTACCCTTTGGAATTATGAATAATCTAAATTAAATGTTATTCAGATATGTTTTCTGTGCACAAATATCTCACTTGTGCTGCCTGCTCTGCTTCTGTGCTGATTCTTGTGTTGATTCAGGGTTAATCGGGATAAAAATTCTGCCTGCACCTTAACACAAAAAAAACAAAAAAACAATCTGCATGTTTTTTTTCACGTCAGCCAGCAGGGGGTGAAAAACCATCGGCCCTGGTCAATGGAGAGTGTTTGAAGGTGGTAGAGAAATTTAAGTATCTTGGAGTCGTCTTTGACTCAAATTTAACATTTAAGGACCATGTAAAGAAAATCTCCAATATCATCAAATTTAACTTGTCAAATTTTAAGCATATAAGACCTCATTTAACAGTAGAGGCAGCAAAGATTTATATGCACTCAGTGATATTAACTACTGTCATACCACATGGTCGCAGACTACTGAGAGTGTTTTAAAGCCCCCAAAGTCTCCGTTTAAGAAAACTCTGAAAGCCTTAGATAAAAAACCTTTAAACTATCATTATTGTAACATTTTGAGGAAGTACAATATCTTAGATTTTGAAAATTATCAGATGTTCCTGGATGCTTGTCTCATTTTTAAAGTTCTAAATGGGCTTGTTCCTCCACCTTTAAAGGATTTTATTAATAAAAAAGAAATGCTGGGATAAACACCAGAGCATTAACAAGAGGAGACTGCAATATACAAAGGCGCGGAAATAAGTTTTTCCAAACTGTTTTTCCATCAGAGGCTAAAAATTATGGAACACACTACCAGAGCACATTAGAAACTGTGGACACTACTCAACCTTCAAACAAATCCCTAAGAACTGGTTGAAAATGCAGCAGTCCTGTACTCATAGATAACTATCCATTTGTCTTGGGCTCTTTATACTCTAGACTGAGGCACTTCTATTGTTAATAGTGTAATATCATGTTATTGTGCTCTCATGTCGTGTGTTTATGTCTGACTGGTGTAATGTCTAAATGTCTGTGTTATCATATTGAATGTTTCATGTTTGCACCTGCCTTAGGACAACGGATGAAATTTAGCTCCAGCATATTTATGTGGAAACTTTTTTGTAGACGCATTGATTGATATGTACTGTCCTAATTCAAATAAAAAATGTTTAAATGCATCAAAATTTGAAAGAAGATTTGGTTCTTTAAAAAAAAATTGATCCGGTTCCACTTGTTTACGTTAAGGAACCGTTCAAAAGAGCCGACTCGTTCACGGACGTCACATCACTAGACTAAACCGGTGTTTCCCAGCGAGAGGTACGGGGATCCATGGGGTTACGCAAACTTGGATTTCAGATTTTAAGGTGAAACTGAACAGCATTTGAATATAAAATTTGAGTATATCTTTAGGAATTCAGATGTTTTTATCCACGGTCTTCAGAGTGATGAAATCCAACACCGTTACCATAGCTATTAACAATTAAAATCTAACTCTCAAAATATCACATACAAACAGGAAGCCGGACCTAAATATTGCAACGATGTGACATTTTGCATTTAGTTCAGAGTTGACATCTTTTGTTGCTCTTGTAACTGTTTATGTGTTATTAATGCAACTGTTTTTGTAAGTGACACTTGGTTTCTATGGCGACAAGTTGATGTGAAGGTTTATTTGTCAGTTTCTCTTCTGTTTTGGCTCTTGTGAGTTGAGACTGCTGCTGTTTTGCTCTCGTTTTGGCATGGATTACGACCTACAGTAGCACTTGTGTTCAGAAAATAAACAACCAGAGGAAACTCGCCGTGTTTCCTTACGCCAGAACGTGACAATATTCTTAAAACGTAGTATCGTATCGACTATAGACGGGTAAACCGATCAACACGACATAAGTTAGGAGGTATTTTAGGTTTTAGAAGAAGTTGAAGGACTGTTGGAGACCAGAAGAGTTTGGAACGACTAATCTAAACACCTCGGATGTCGTGCTCTAAATGGTAGTACACATCTGTTGGTAATGTGAAATGAGGCGGGTAAACGCTTGCTCTGTCACAGCACTGCTCTTTAGCTCTATTAAACGCCATCTGGGGTTAAACCGGAGGGTCCTTTTTCTAGAAATACCGTTTCCTGATAACCTGTTAGCCATTATTACTAATTATAGCCAGGGAACAAAGCATCCTCTGTTAAAGTACCTATGTTGGAAGAAAGCCATTTGGAATAAGGGCTTAACTCCCTCAGACAGACCCAAAATAAACTACACAATCTATCGACTGGTGCGATAATCCTCAAATGCCAATGGAGACTTTCTGCGGACAGCACTAGAATTATCAGAGTAGGAGTTTGATGAAAATTGCTGGATAATTGGACCCCACTTGTGTCGAGGAGGGAAAGTCATTGACATGGTTTTTGCAGACAGAATAACAATTGAAGGGCTTTGCTACTATAAAACACAATTTTCTGTCTGGATAGGTTGAGGGCAGCTGAGTGCGTAGGATGATTATGGTAAAAATAAGTATCTACCGTCGCACAACACAGATAATGCCACAATTGGTCGATGCAGCCAGTTTTCATTAGTGGGAATTTTGGATTTTGTCCCCATGCCAAGAGGAGAAGTCACATTTCACTTTTTCACTTCTAAATCTGTAACAGTTTGTTTTGGCCTGAAGTTAATAGGGATAATCAAACATAGCACAGGGGTCAGTGAAACTCCGACAATATTATAATTTAGTAATACATCTATTTGTCTATTCATTAAAAAAGGCGTATTAAGCAACATTGACTTTTTGGAGCTTTCTCTCGTGTTATAATGTTGTTTTCTCATCAAAAACTTGTCTGAAGAGGTTTTATATGTCATCTATGCATGTTTGGGTAATCCAGCGATCTTTCCTGAGGCATATTTGAGCCCGTTCTTATGGTTAGCAGTACAAGTCTTTAGAAAACTTTGCCCACAAGCCTACACCACCCATGATCCCACGTGGCAATTTACCATAAAAATACAAAAAGCATGATGGAAAACAATACACTACAACTTCACAAACCTGATGCGATGTGCAGTAGTTTCATTGGCAGGATGCATGGCGATTGTGTTGTGATAGCGCTCTGAAGATGGAGTAACTTAGCAAAGGGAGGGAAAAGCAAATATAGCATTCCCAAAACAATAAAAGGCATCATGGTGAGCTAAATATGTTACTATATGTATTAACAATTAATATCCCTTAGAAGTGTAACACCCCCTTAATAAACAAAGCAAAGTAAAGTATATTTTTGTAAGTATATAATTACTGACTACAAACTAAGAAATATAAGTTTGCCATTCCGTTGAGTTCATTTTGTACAGCCCAATAACACAACAGCAGTCGCCTCAAAGGGCTTTCCCAAAATAGATTTGCCCAAAGGAAAGTGGTTATAAAATCAAACTATGAAATAATTATCCATCAATAAAAGGACAAGCACATTCAAGATTCAAGATAGCTTTTATTTGTACTGAAGGGAATTTGTCTTGGGCACATGGGCTGCGACACTGGAAAATACTAAAGACACACCTATGTGTATGAAACACTAGTCTAATACATGTCACTGTCTCCATAAAACAACACTCTGCTCTGTTTAGGAGGCTCATTTATACATTCAACATGTTAAAGTATCTCTTCAAAATGTTGGTTATCAGAACAGCTCATAGTGGGATTGTAAGACATGTGAGAGGTCAAAGATGATTTACATAAGAGATTGACAGCTACAGTATGTGGAGGCAGAGAGAGTGTCATCTCTGTCCCATGAAAACTACTGCCAACCTGCTCAAACACCCTGCCTCTCACCCTCCCCTCCTCACCCAGTCTCTCTCTCTGTTATTTTGTCAGTGACCAGAGCTAAAACATCTATTTAAATGACCCCTCAGGTTGTGTAAAGCCCAAAGGCAGAGACATGACAGACAGTCGTAGAGTTTAAGCAGCGGCGCTCCAGCTGGAGCCCGAGTCTGTCGCACTTACAGACGAAAACAAGCAGTGACCAAATGGAGGGGGTCATTTTATTTTAAGACATAAAATATGATGATGTATCATGTATTCTTATATTTACATGTTTGTAAATGACAAAATTTCGCTGGGAGTCAGTGAGAGGATAAGAGGGGGCAGGGTTTAGGGTTGTGTCACCTCTGTGTGACCTTTCTTTATCTCTGTTTATACAGAGGAACCCAATGAGAGCACTTGGGCTCCTTTTCATGGGTGTCCTGTTTAAAGTACAATACAAGCAGAAAAACAAACAAAACAAACAAGTATACAACTCCATATAAAACATTAAAAACAGGAGCAGGTGTGTGTATAAAAGTTTGTTACCAGACCTGGGATCTAAAATGGGAAACAGGTCCATCGACTACAGAACAGCAAGGCCCCTGTGTTTTTATTTGTTTTTTTATTGTTGAAAAGGGACAACATGATATTTGTGAACCCTGCATATATGACCAGGAGTACAAATAATTACAAGTAAGTACAGAGAAGTGGGCGGAAATAGAAGATAGGATAGAGATTATCAGAGTACTCAAGCCTCAAATGCATAACTTACTCAAACATGGATGAATCAATCAATCAATTACGACTATGACATTGTGAAAAGCTCATAAAAGTTTAATGTAATATGTCTCCTTTAAGGCCAGCTTTTCGACCACAAATAAATGTATGTAGTATAATGGTTAACGTAACATCCATACACCATTTATCAACAGGTGTCTACTGCTGCTGCGATGTAAATACGAGCGTCATGGTGATAGGTAGACACCCTGCTCACTGCTGTTGCATTATTAGCCCCATGTGGGTGCACCTTAAACATATGTTATTTCTGTCGCTGGTTCGTCGTGAGGCTTATCTGACCACCTGCCGCTGTTTGCGCTGTTCACACTGCGATCGGCCATTACACTGTCAATCACGCCCCAGTACCACTGACACTAATATCATGCAGAATGTGACAGTCGGACCCCTGACAATGCAGACCTTTTTATAAATACTTTCTATTTGGTCAGGTGTGTTAGGTTGTTTTTTTCATACAAAAGCATCCGAGTGTGAATGGTGCGTATCTCTGTGGAAATTGTATTGCTGTGCCAGAATGTTCCACAATATATCATTCAGCTAAATTTCTATTTCCAGAGA
The DNA here is from genome assembly GCF_009829125.3 of Periophthalmus magnuspinnatus. Classification (NCBI taxonomy): domain Eukaryota; kingdom Metazoa; phylum Chordata; class Actinopteri; order Gobiiformes; family Gobiidae; genus Periophthalmus; species Periophthalmus magnuspinnatus. The sequence goes on from NC_047134.1 coordinate 18,881,939, forward strand.
CAAGCAGAGTTACAGGTTAGATCTGTGAAGAGGCGACCCCACTCATGGTTAGAATGCATGTATTTCAGTTGTTTTTAGCAATAAAAATAAATGCAATATACATAGGTACTCCAATGTCATACTGTGGGATTCTAGGCAAAGCAAAGATCTCCTTGGAGACAAGTAGGAAGGAGACCCCTCAGTGGAAAAGTTACATAGTGCTCCTTCAATGTTTTAATGTTTTTTTTCTTCAAATTTCTCAGTTCACAAGTAATGATTCATATTTTGTATGTGACAATCCTCCCTGCAAAGCCTGGGAAACCATCTGCAGATTTTGAGTTATGTGTTCATGGTCAGGAGTACCTAGCTGGAGGATTTAGGTTGATTGGTTCTATAATATTTCTATATGTAGCCAACATCAAGTGTGTCAATTTCCTTATGTTGGAGATCGTAAAACATTGTAATGATCTTATATTTTGTGTTTAATTCAGAGTTGACACCTTTTGTCATCCTTGTAGCTGTATGTGATGCTTGGTTGCTATGCCGACAAGTTGATTCAGCATGTTTCTTATGTATTTAAAGGTGCACTATGGCGCTCTACAGTGACCGTCTACCCCCTGGTTCCAGAAGTAAATTTCTCATTCATTTTTCTTCATAGACATTTCGGGGGAAAAAAAAAAAAAGTTTGAAAGCTTGCTCAGGGCTAATCGGCTTTGTCATAACTAATGACCCACAAGTCTTATAATTTTATGTTAAATCTGTTTCTGAAACTTTATAAACTGCTAAGTTATTAACATTAACATTGTGCTGAATCATGCGTTTTAAATGTGCTTTTTGGAATTAAAACATCGGCGTTATGGATATCAGTTTTCACACAGCTGCTTAGCAATGTCTTTGAACTGTTAATATTTGAACTTTTGGAAAAATCTGCGGGAAAAATGAATGAAAAATGTGTGTCCAGAACTGGGGCAGACTTCGAAGAGGGTGGGTGGGACTGTGGTGCTCCATACTTTTCTAGTTTAGCATCCGCCACCACCACAACAACCAAAGATGTTGCTTTGCCTGGATTGTTCCGCAGTATGGCATTAAACTTGTCTATCTTGTCTGACTTCTTCAGTTATTATTGCTCAAAAATAACAGGAAAAACATGCATTCTTGCTGTGAGAAAGGTCACAAACATCCACAAACATGACTTGTAACTTGGCCTGGTGACATCCCGTGATTGTCTCCATGGAGATAGTTTAATGTCATACTGTGGAACATTCAAGGGAAATCAATGAAATGGAGACAAGCAGTTAACGCACCCATGTTTCAAAATGTTTTCTGTTGTGATAGTAATCTAAAATGCTCTATGAAGCAATCTGTGAAATTTTTGCAGTTTTCACATACAAAATTTATATTTGATGCAAAATTTATACTTGGGCTCTTATCCTTACAATCTTTAGTGAATGCCGTAGTTTCTGAAAAGTGCCAACCTGAAAATCCAAACTTAAAATGTTGAAAAGATGGCATCTGAACTTGGTCGCTCTTTGAAAAGAATTGTGTCCCTCTCACATAACAGGAAACGAAGAAATTTATTTTGGCCTGAATCCTGTTTCTTTTCACGAAATTCAATACGAGCATGAAAAGAAAAACTGAAAATAAAAATCATTGTTCATTTATTGATTGAAGTTTCAGTTCTTTGTGGCACAGCAGCTTGACTTGAACGAGTAGAATATCACTCAAGTGGAAATACATAGTAGTAGTCCATGCATTTACTAAAGTATTTAGGGAAAGTTTGACCATATTTTCTGGAGTATAAGTTGCACCCAAGTAGAAGTCGCACTTGAGTATAAGTCGCACCAGTCGAAAAAACGCATAATAATGATGAAAAAACAAATATTTCACATATAAATTGCATCTGAGTATAAGTCGCACCCCTGGCAAAATTATGAAAAAAAAGTGCGACTTATAGTTTGGAAAATATGATATTGAAGTAAGAGGGACTGAGCATAATGTGATTTGTAATTTGTAAGTTAATGTGATTAGAAGGACACAATTTTAAAGATCGCAAAAGCCGAAGTTGGATCAGACCTGGACGACTGAGGGATTATACAGACAAAATTTTAAGGATAGACCACAGAAAGAGTAACCTATATTTTAACTTGAGTAAAAGTACTGTTAGACTATATATTGCCCAAGTAGGAGTAAATGTATAGTATCTGAAAACTACTCAGAGAAGTGCTCATTGTTCAAAAAGTACATTTGTCCCTTTTGTGGCCTCACTGTTTCACAGATTTTTTTGGTGAAATTTTGCGTGCTTTTTTACAATGTATGAACGTGCATTGTGTTCTGCGTCCTGATTGGCTAAGGGACTGTAGACTATTGTCCATCAGTCTCCTCCTGTACAGTACAGAATGTGTTCAGACAAATTTACATAAATGTTCGACCGCAGTGTGACTCTGAAGTGCTGTATGTTTGCAAGTTTTCTCCCCGACAAAACCCACAATGTCGATGAAACGTTCCGCACCTACGAAGGTTTGAACTTTGAGAGTATTTAGACAAGAGAGAAATGTCAGAAAATGTTCACACCTGTCTGAGAAAAGTGTTTAAAGTGTGTGGTGAGGGTTTTACGGCCTTAAAATATCTAATAATTGTAAAAAATAAAGCTGATGACTTCTCGGATTTCGCCTATTGCAGATTATTTTTAGAACGTAACCCCTGCGATAAACGAGGTAACACTGTACTCAACTAAATGTAACTGAATACTATCCATCTTTGGCGTGATCACTTTTGTCAACGCTCCCTCTCCTCAGAGCATCTCATAAACAGATTAAATGAAACTGATCCTGGTCCTCTGTCTCTAGGTTTTATCTCACACCTCCACCACTCTGTTCTGTCAAACGTGTGTGTGACGTCGACCTTTCTGATTTCACTGGAGACTCCCGAGCTGACAGCACAGGCCTTTTAAACCGCGAGACGTCACTGCCACACAAAGAACAGATGGTAGACAGGTAAGTATAGGTGTTGAAAGTTGTTCAGTGAATACAAATTTTGAAAGATTTGTTTCAGCACATACTTTTTTTCTCAGCAATCAGATTTTTGAAGTCTGGCTGCACATTAAAGGAGTTTTAGCCCAATTCTAAACCAGATTTTCCTCTCCACGAGTTCAAAGCGTGGCCCGAGTAGTAGGGGTGAGAGATATGACAAAAAAAATTCGCATCACGATTTTCTTAGACATAAAGTGGACTAAGTGGACTAAAGTGGACTAAGGGAGTGTGACGTCAAATGAAGCTCATCGAGGCTAGCAGTTATATCCATCCATATCTGGAGCGAGATTGTTGAAGGTAACGTCCCGTCCCACCCACACTGTTGGTTTAGCAGGGAGCGGGCCCTTAGCAACCCTGTTAATCAACCTTGTTGCTAACGCTAGCGGAGGAAACCTTAGGGGAAGAAGGCGCCCGGTTTGGCTGTTATTAACCCTATAGCGTCGGATCCTATCGCCGGCGATAGCGCGCGGATGCAGACTTTTCAGCAGCGTAACTCCGCAACCAGTCGTGCTCTCATGTAAAGTCAAACAGCGTCTCAAAGTGGAGGCTTTGAGACGCTTTAAATATTTTTCCGTGAGTTACGATAATCTGCCTCTGTTGCTCCGCGAAGGTGACGAATGAGAGCGCGGGTGCTGCGGGGATTTTCCCAGTCATTTACTCAATGCGTAAAAGAAAAAATATGGATGAAAGTGAAAAATAGAAGTAGATGTGTGAAAAAATGCAGTAAATTCTGATACTTCCTTTAATATGATTTTTATGGCTAACAAAAATCTAAAAGCCTAGGTGACCTATACTGGCCCATAGTGTGCTCAGTCCTTAAAGGGTTAATGTTCATATCTTGATTTACGGACACAATATCAGAATAAAAATACCAGGATCATGTAGAGCAGGTTAATATGAACATTTTAGGACAGTTTTTCAATAGAAAGTGAATTGGAGCCAGAGTCGATGGAGCCGGATTCATGCCCATGCTCACTTCCTATTTAGCAGGTTAGCTATGCCCACTTATGTATACTGTCTATGCAGCCAGATAACCATTTAAATTTGATCACGATTCATATTTTCTTAGCATCTTTAAGAGGTAACTAAAGCTACCTGCTGTTTCTGAAATTTCACTCTTCACTCTGATTGGTTATATCCACCTGTCACTCACTCAGAGCATGTGGTATGACCAGTGGTATGGTATGATATGATATACATTTATTTGGACAGGGACAGTGCACAGCAATACATTGACCTTAAAAAAAAAAAAAAAAAAAAAACAAGAAAGATGTATGGTGCCAGGTTGTAGCAAAAGTACTAGTTTCTACCTGTAGTCCCAGGCTGATGTTTAAGTAAAAGTAACAGTTTGGAGTAGATGGATGAAATACCTATAGCACATCTCGCCCCTCAAATACGCCAATAGGAGGAGCGAGTGGAGGAAAGTATCTGTTTTTGACTATTTGACGAGCCTTACAGAGTAGTGGTTCTCTTAAGGGATTATGTGTCATGGCATTATATGTGTCATTAGCATTATTTGCCAGGTCCCAGCTCCAAAAACTCAAATTGTATGGTTCCAACATGTTGAATATTTACAATTGTCAATTTTTCAATTAGCATATATCCTCATTTATTATTATTTACTATACCCTCGATACCCAACTTTTTTGTAACATTTTGAGTTTTGTTTACTGTAAAAGTAGACAAAATGAGACCGGTATGTGTTGTCTGCAGCGGAACCTGGAAGTAAAAGCCGATTGGCCGATTGGCTGCACATGATCCACCCCAGTTTCACTTTGCCATCTGACAAAAAAAAAAAAAAAAACTGTTCTAAAGTCGTTAATGCATGCGGATATTCTTAAAGGATTTATGAGAGCGAAGGACAAGTTAGACAGAATAAAAAAAACATCATTCTGCTGTAAAAATCAGATAGTCCAGCTTTAACACGGGTTCAGTCACTGGTACATAAACTGTTCTCGACCATATTCTGACACAACTGAACCAGCGCACTTCAAAAACCCCGTGGGCTACACATACATAAACTTTAACGGCATTGTGTACTTTATGACCCACTACATACAGCCCTTCTTCTATCCTCCTCTCGATAACCTCCCTCACCTTTCCCACTTTCTCTCTTTCCATGTCTCCTATCTCCTCCTGTGTCACCCGATAACCTCAGCTTCCTCGCTCTTTCGCTCCACCCAAACTTCAGCATGACTGTACCACAAACGCCTCTTCACTGTCCATCTTTCTCATGCTGTCCATCACTCACTACCTTCCTGTCTTTGTCACACTGTGTTTCCAGGAATTCATGCGGAGGAAGTGCTTCTCTGTCTGTCTGTTTAAGCTCATGTGGTTTTATCCAGCTGCAGTACAGTGTATGTGGGACCCAAATGTTCTATTCAGAAAGAAAGTTGTGCTCAAGAGTATTTCGCGAAGTTTTAATTTGTGATAATAAACAATACAATACACCCAGGTCGAGTCAATGATACATCTTAGCATCTTAACCAAAAAGATGTCGGTTAACAGTTGTAATACTGAGTTATTCTTAATTATATATGTCCTTTATGCAGGTTAAGGCGGCGACCCAGGTTCAGCTGTGACCTGTAGTGATTTGTAGTGAAACTAATTAATAACAATGATATACTGTGTTTCATCAGGTGTCCATGACAAGATCTAGAGATGTCTGTGTAATCCTTAAGTCATCCAGGTCTGATCCGTAGCAAAACCCGAAGTTAAATCTGTCAACTGGACAAAACGTCGTAGGAGTCAAGACGGTTCACTCCTCACAGATTTAATTTCAGCTTTTACAATGTCTAACAATGCACTACCCTTTAATTATGTTTGATTATTTCACATAATAGTATTTCTTTGACCTGTCAGTTTCCAGAAAAACATTATTGCTCTTTCAAAGAACTAATTAGGACTTGTATTATTAACCGCATGCACTAACTACACACAGGTCGAGTCAATTCTGTTCAATCTGTCCTCTCTCCTTCACTGTTTATACTAGGCAGAAGGAATTTCGAGGGGCATGAGCAGCAAAATTGTTGTCCTGCTGCACTCAATGATGCGTCATAACTCCTGTGCACTCGCTGCCGTAGCTCAGAGCAGCGATTGACAGCTTCTGTAGTGACCCTGTCCGTGCTCAAACCGCTGGCCACCGCGGCTTTGAGGGCTTCACACCGGTTTGTGTGTTTATGATGACCCGCGTGTGCAGAATGTGCCATGTGGTTTTTGTGGTCAAAGTGTTGGTAACAGGAATCACAAACTTCTCGGGGCCCTTACAAAATAAATACATGTCCATACTTTCAGTGCTGAAAGAGGTACAGAAGAGAGTTCACCTCAACATAAATCTGATAATATGAAGTACAAACTACAAACAGAATTTAATGCATACATAATACAATATAATAATGATAATGATGATAATAATAATAAAAAATAATAATAATCACAATAATGATCATAAATAATAATAATAATAATAATAATAATAATGATGATGATAATAATAATCGCAATAATAATAATAATCACAATAATAATAATAATAATAATCGCAATAATAATAATAATAACAATTGCAATAATAATAATAATAACAATTGCAATAATAATAATAATAACAATTGCAATAATAATAATAATAATAATAATTGCAATAATAATAATAATAATAATTGCAATAATATAAAAAATGCATCCTTCCCTCTTTAGGTAAGGTTAGGTTAGCTTTAAAGATGATCTATTTTTGACAGTTTCTTGAAATAAAGTAAGCATCATTAAGAATAAATGATGCTGCTGAGATTATTAAATAACAACAAAATGCCACCAAAAAACTGGGATTTACTTCAGTTTACTTCACATTTTCATTTTATTCCATATAACATTTTGAATAACATGAATTAATGAGCTGCACTAAAAGTACAATATCAAAACCCCAACATGGCAATTTATAATTAATGGGGAAAAAAAAAAAAAGTTCGGTGTCATGTGACTGTGGCAAGTGGAGGCACATTCAGAGGCATGAACTTTTCAAAGTGGCACCCAAAGCCAAAAACTTTGCCGACCCCTGACAGACACTGTCAACCTGCCTCACTAAGGGTTTTCTGTGTGCACTAGTTTCCTCCCAGACTCCTGCCATTCTACGATGCACGTGTGAGTTTATATCTGATGCCCTTCTCTGTTTATCAGTGCTTTTGACTGATACAAAAAGCAGTCTGGCCAACATGAACACATTATGTAACATGAATTAAATCAAATCAAAGTTGGCACATCAAGCTTTATTTTCAGCTTAAATATGTCCTTGGTTTCCTTGGCATTTGTATTACGCTGCAATCAGAAGATGAAATAAAATTAAAAGGTCCATATTACACGATTTTCTGATGTTATAATGTTGTTTCATCATCGCAAACACACCTGGAGTTGCATTTTTGTTTCATTCACGTTTAACACAGACAGAAAACACTCCACCTTGTGATGTCATGTGGTAATACAGGAAGTGCTCCACTGTGTTTTTAAACTTCGTACACCTTCACTAGAATCATATAGATCATTTCAGCCCTAGAATTGCCCATTTCTACTGAGCAAAAGGTAAAATGGTAGCTGTTAACTTGAAAACTACCACTTCATGACATCACAAGGTGGAACAGAGCATTGTGGTCTTTGGAAATGTTGACGGACTGATAATAAAGAATCACTCAAATGAACCAAACACAACTCCAGGTATGTTTTGATGAGTTTCACAATATTCTAACATGGCTCAATTTTGTGTAATATAGACGCTTTAAACGCAAAAGTCCCGCGTTCAGCTGATCAGATTTGCATTCTCTCTGTTGATGATGGATGATTTTTTTATTATATTATCCAAATAGCTATACAACAATTGTGACCGGCATGACCCAAGCAAAATCAAAAATAAAACCACGATGCAGGAACGTTATCTGCATGCAAATATATCCACGCAGAGATGGGCAAAATTGAAACAGAAGTACTAGTACACACGAGATGAAAGAAGCATGAAGTGAAACTCAGCTGGAACACTCTTATAGATTGGTTAAAAGCTCAAAAAATCAATTGTGTGACTGTTCTGTCCCGTATGTACTTCCAAACCATATGTTCACTCGTGGCAGGATATTATAATGCGATCCTGCCTACAGACTGCAATCATCTTTCTAAAGGGCTTAGCTAAGCTGCTTTAACACACCATCAGTGTCATCTCAGCACACTCCTAGCCTTGTAAATCCCAACACATATGCTACGCCAATCCTCAAATCTATTCACCCTCAAATTTCTCCTTCAACGAGGTAAGCACAAATATTTCGCTAATTGATTTCAAAAAGTGTAAAAATGGCAGATCGCTCAAGGCCAAATGATTCATCACTGAAGAAATGGTTCGCTTACGGGGATAAACTTTGGGTTCGCTTTGCACGTTATATATCTGGGGTTTTTCCAGGCTAAGACGCACAACTAAAGAGGATTAAGGTTTGAAAATCACAACACAAGTGAAGAGAAGTGCTGGCTATCACCACCCCAACATGGCAACAGTACCCAGATGCGCTAAATACCTCCAGTAACCCACGACGACAACAACAGCTCCTCATAAAGAATACATGGGTGAATGAAATATGAATGCGCCGCAAATGGTAACAAGGGCTTATTAGCATACCTCCTGGGTTTTCCGTACATCGCGAAATCCCATAGAATCTATTTTGTTCGCCAACGACATCTGTCCCTTCAAGAATACGTACGTGGGAAGCTAACCGTTCATTTCAGATAACAAACCAACAAAGAAAACGACAACAGAAATGAGTTTCAAGTTCAAGCGTTTGTTCATTTTAAAAGTGCGTCCTGCTTTGTGAAATATTTAGCTTGTCTGGCAGAACCGGCGCGAGTATAGACAGTTAAACACACTCCATTATTATTTCTCTTTGTTCAAACGTCTCAAGTTTTTTATCTGAAAACAAAATATGAGAAAAAATACCGTCGAAAAGTGTCTCCAATCTGGGACAGCTTGACAATAGCGTATCGTTTTTTACTTTTCCCCCCGACGAGAAGCGATGAAAATGTCTGTTCTGTCAAATAAATCTGTAGCGTCTGCTTACGTAACGGTCACAGTAGAACGGGACGTATAGTTGTTTTTGTTGGACTTTGACCTCAGCAGCTTCAGTATTCCTTTGTCAGAGAGTCGCAGCACAACAGCGTGTATAGATTTTTATTTTTTGTATTTATTTTATACATAAAGAGTGAAGGTTTACAAGTTTTTGCCCAAGCAGAAGCAGAAAAGAAGCAGCCATATTGGAAAAAAACCCAGCTTGGGATAGGTGTGCGGATTCGGTTTTAAATTGTTTTGCAAAATAAGTCAGCAAAACTTTCATGTGCATGTGTATCTATTAATATATTATTCTAACGGCGTATTTTATTCTCTAAAATACCCCCCAAGACACATTATTAAGTTAATAGAAAGAATCTGATATATATTACAATGAATATTTATAAACTAAACTGTAGCCCGAGTAGTCCCTTTCTGTTTTATGAAGGAAGTGTTTAGAAGAAGGCTGTTTTTGGCTTTGTTTACAGTTTGCATTTCTTTTTATTATGCGCATTTACACTTGAATAGGTCTGCAGAATGTATGAGTAAACAATAAAACTCCCACTGCGCTGGGGTAAGTGCTGTGTTCAAGTGAATTGGATTTCAAAGCAAGGTAAAAGCTAATATGTGGTCTTGTTATGTACGCATATCCAGAAGGTAACCATTTCAGCTGTAAACGATGTAGTTTGGCTTTCTAATTTTGATTTTCTGCAGCTATTGGGCTTGTTTCTATGTTTTTTAGGTTCACCAGAAGTGGGAATGTGAATTAAGGCTGGAAGATTAATCGCAATTGAATCAAAATCTCTATTTGAATGGACAAAATGCTGCAGTTTTTGGAGTGCTATCATTTCTTCTTCAAACAGCAAAATATTCTGTCTTACTCTGCTTAAAAAATGATAATCCTGTAGAGCTGTATAAACATGTGAACAGAATCCCATTAATAAAACATAAATCGCAAATCTAATTGTATTGCTTGTTAGAAAAATCACATTTAAATGTTTTTCCCAAGTCATTCAGCTCTAGTCCATGTACTTTATGCCATTATAACTATAGTAGGTGCCAAATACATAGTGTGGGGACTTGCAAATTGTGATTTGGACTCGAGTCAGACTTGAGTCACTATTTTGTTGACTTGATAAAATAGACTAAAATTTAGGACTCGACTTGGACTCAGATTTGCGCCCTATGACTTGGAACAACTTGACGCTTCTCCAAAAACACACTTAGAAAACCCATTTTTCTACCCAATTTTACAGGAACAAATTTGAACATGTCCCTCTGCACTTCTCTATTTGTTACTAGGGATGTAACAAGACCTGAAATATTGTATAATAAGAGATCGTATTGTCAAATGTCTTGCTTAAAGTCATTGTTTTGTTAAAGCAACAGCTAAAACACAGAGGAAACTACACAGACCATGATCCTTTGCTCCATTTCAGTGCAGATTACATGAAGAAATAACTTATTAAGCACTTGTTAAATTGTTATTCTTACGGATTATGACAGTAATGATTCTGCTAAGGTCTTATTGCCATGAGATTTGTATATTATTACACCCCTAAGTAGTACAATTTAGCATGAAAAGACATAAATTGCAAAAAATATGAGCTATAGACTAGCTGGCTAATGATCTGAAGCTTAAAGCAAAAGGACTCGAGTTGGACTTGTGGGCTGCCCGACTCAGAACTTGAACTCATTTATCTTTGACTTGGGACTTGACTCGGACTTGCAAACTCTCAGACGACCGCCTTGTTTTAAAGTGAAACCGACTGTAAACAAATATCACATTTTAGTTTATTTGAACAGCAATGAAACAGAACGTAACAAGGACGATGGCTTATATACATGCACCTCGCCAAACGTTTAATCACATTGTCTTTCACGGCTTTTAACTCGTGCCAGCAGTTCTTTTATACTGTTTCACGTTTTATTTTTAGTTGCACTACCTCAGCTTAAAGCCTCTGCGTTCTATTTTTCCCCATGTATTTGAGCAAAATTTGCCTTTCCCCGGTACAGATATTTTGTGCTAGCATCTATTGAGGTCAAAATAAGTCTCCTGTGAACTATCAGCATCAAATTATAACATCAGATCATCAGGAAGTCCACTGTTAGCATGCTAGTTGCCGTTAGCATTGTGAAACGCGCTTATAAACTCATTGCGGTGAATCATTTTAATTCTTGGAACGCATACGGTGAGCGAGGAATAACTTCGAACCATGATTAAATGAACTACTTCTGTTTTTCATGTTTCTGCGACAGTAAAAATCCAGTACAGGGTTTTAAAGTAATGTTATTTTGGAGTTTGCAATTTGAGCTTTTGCGGATCAATTGGTAGAAGCGTGTTGTTTTTTTTTGGTCCAGTCCTCGCTCTACACACACACACACACACACACACATGTTGGACAGACAGTTTCTTGTACTTGGATGACTAATTCTCCGCAGCGCCATGTCCCACCACACGAGGCAGACTGCAGCTGACAGAGGACGTCCCAACAAATCCAGTTAGCGCTGCTCACTGGTGGGAGGCACATTCAAACTGTCAGCCCTGTCACTGCGCCCGCTATTCAAACTGTTAGCTGCACACTCTCTCTCTCCTCTCTCCCCGTCACTTCTCTCTCTTCCTCTCCAATTTTAATCTCTCTTGCTTTCTAAACTTGTTTTCTCTTTCTTTCTCTCTCCCTTTCTCTCTTATCTCTTCTTTTCTAGCTCTCTCTTTCTGTGCCCTTTCATCTTTTCTCTCTTTTCTCTCCCCCTTTCATCTCTTTCTGAATCCTCTGCTTTCATTCTATCTCTGTTCTCTGTTCTTTCCCCCTTCATCTCTCTCTCCTCTCCCCTCTCTACCCCCGTATTCCCTCCTTTCTCTTCCTCTTTCTCACTTTCTCCCTCTCTCCTCAATCCCCCAAGAGCTTTCTTTCTCTCTTTTTCTCTTTCTTTCTTTTGTTCTCTCTTTCTCCCTATCTTTCTTTCTTTCTTTCTTTCTTTTTGTCTTTCTATCTTTCTCTTTCTCCCTTTCTTTCTTTCTTTTTGTCTTTCTTTCTCCCTTTCTCTCTTTCTTTCCTTGTCTCTTTCTTTCCCTCTCTCTCACTTTTAATCCCCTTCCTCTTGCTACTCTTTTTTCTGTTCTATCTTATCTCTTTCTCAATTTCCCTCTCCTCTCCCCATGTCTGTATCTCTATACCCTCTTCATTCTTTTCTCCACCCTCTCCCTCCATTTCTCTTTTTTCTTTTACTTCTTTGCCTCTTGTTTCTACCTCCCCCTCTCTCTATTTCCTCTCTTACCCTTTCCCATGCCCCTTCTGTCTATCACTCCATCTCCTCTCTCTATCCACCCTCTCCCTCCCTCCCTCCCTCCCTCCCTCCCTCCCTCCCTCCCTCTCTTCTCTCTTCCCCTTTCATTCCTCTATCCCTCCTCTCTCTTTCCCCCTTCTCCCTTCCTCGCTCCCTCGTTCCCTCCTCCACCTCTCCCTTATTGCACGGCTCAGTGGAGCGTCCCGGGACAGTGTGAACCTCACATGTGCTCGACCAGCGCTGATAAGAGCCGTGTATCACTCACAGGATTGAACGACATGCGTTTTTTTTTTTTTTTTTATCGGACCGGAGAGGAGGAAGAGAGAGAAAGAGAAGGAGAGAGCGAGGAGAGGGCGAGGTGGAGGAAGTGTGACGGCCTTGGCGTGGGGGAACAGGGTGCTGCTGGAGGAGGATTTCCAGGGTCATGGGTGAGCCTCACTGAGCAGGATATCCTCCCCTTTAGCTGCACTAGCCTCTCACCCATTCACACAGGCAGCAGTAATCCACTTAAAGCCACATGCAGGGACTTTAACGTCATGGTGAATTATATATTTTGTAAACCACATCAAAATTGGGTCTAAACGAAGACTTTTCTCAAAACTAATCCAGGGCGAGACGGGCCAGACAAGACCAAACCACGTTTAAGGATCAAAACAAGACGGTACCAATAAAGACTAAGACTAAACATGAACTAAAATACTCTGTAAAACTGAAGCGGCTGGATCCGGATCTCAGTTTTTAAAAGAACCGAATCTTTTTCTTTCTAATTTTTATGCATTTTTATCCAGAAACAAGAACAAGAATCAACACAGAAGCAGAGCAGGCAACAAAAAAACATATCTGGCATCTTAGTTTTTTTGTTTTTCTTTTTTATATCTTAAAAAAAAATAAAAATAATTAAACAAAAATTAAATTAAATAAAAAAAACTAAAAATTTAAAAAAGAATAAAAAAAAATGAAAGAATTAAAAAATGAAAGGATTAAAAAAAGTCAGTTTGAACCACTTTAAACAGATCTTGGTCTTGATCATTTCTCTGTGTGATTCGTTTGGGGATAAAATGAGTTCTCACATTGGCGTCTGTCATATAAATAAATAGGAAAAGAGACAGTTTTTTGAGCGGCTCTTTGAAATAAACAGATCCAAAAGATTCGGATCCCATAAAAGAGCCAAAAGTCTCATTGGTAATCCACACCCAAATGAATCTGGTCAAATATGTCAAACACAAAAGCACATTACAAGTTAATCAAATACATACAAGTGAGCAGGAACTGAAGGAACTGATCTCCACAGACCTGACTAGTCCCAAGTTCTTCCTGTGGGGTTATTTTAAAGAAAAAGTGTTTGTGAATAAACCTCAGACAATAAATGACTTAAAATGTAATATCGAGGATCGGTGTGAAATTTTTACTTTTACCCTAGTTTAAGTAGTGATAAGTTCAAGTGTAAGTGAACAATTATAACCATAATAAAGATATAAGATAATGAAATAATGCAAGATAATTCCTGTGAACCATTTTAAATAGACAGTTTTATTGAAGATTTAAAAGTGTCAGTGACTTTTGGGCAACGTTTTGTCCAGTTGACAGATTTAACTTCGCCTTTTGGATGGATCCGACCTGGACGACTGAGGAATTTCACAGACATTGAATTAATAAATACATCTTTAAGCGAAATCTAACCAGAATTAACCAGGACACTACAAACAAACTCACAACTAAAACAAGTTTAATCCAGGTCGAGCTAACCTCAAGTCTAAACGCTAAATTTCAACTATAATTGATCCGACTGCTATAAATCACCAAATCTTTGCCCCTGCCCACAACACCATTGAGCTACCTTCTGTTTTAATAAGTTATCGCAGCGAAGTTTAGAACTCGCCCTCAGCTCTGAACGGACAGCGGAATAAGGCATTAAATATTGAAGCGTGTACCATTAGGAGTTTCCTCTGGGCGTCATGACGTGCCATTACTCTGGTCCACGCACCAAGCCGAGCGCTTTCCCGAGGCCAGCACATTTACGCACAGCCACCAGTGACCACATGAGGGCCGGTAATGGAACAAGCTTTAGCAGCAGAAGTTGCACACTTTTCACTTTCAGAATGAAGTGATGGTACCGCTGCGGGGGGGTTGGCTTTTAAACACACTATTTATGTGAAGCTACGGATACACTCGGTAATGCGTCCTAGTGGGGGCGTTGTCTGGCGTGGATGGCGAATCGCACAGCTTTGCACATTTCAAAGAGCTGCTAAACTGGGTAGTGCCTGGAGGATTAACGAAAAAATAAAGGGTGAGAGGGACGCAAGCGAGTGTGGCATCTGGACGAATGAGGAAACGGTGTGATTGGTGTATTAGGTTCCCATACTTAATACTTAGCCGCTGCGGACACGTTTTTGTAATCAGAAACACCTGGCTGTAATAAGAGCAGTCTTGTGTGATGTCATGTAGTGCTTGAAACTGCAGAGGACACTGAAAGCAGGACACACGCACTTCAAAACAAACTAGAAACGGTAGAAAATGCAACTTAACACCATCAAAACAAGGTGATTTAGTGTTTATTTCCGCTTTAATTACTTTCATTTCTAACTATTTATGTTTTAATCTAATTGTGGATCAATAGTTTGTGTGAGTTTGTTTGCAGCCTTTGTTTTGTGTAATGTAACTTTTAGCAACACACAATACGACAGTTGCCGGGAATGATACAATCTCAGTAGCATGTAATGAGTAAATGAAGTGTGTGTACTGCACGGACATTATATTGTGTCTCCTCCAACTGAAGTCCACTGACACATCCTCTTGGAATAAAAGTAACTTCCTCCTCATGAACCTCTCACGTATTTTCTACATTTTCAGTCAGCGCTTAACTATTGTGGGCTGGAAGTCGGACTTATGAAAACTTAAATTCTTAAAGACTATAAAGAAAACTGCCACAATTGGAAAAGTTATAAATAATTCCGTTCCTCTACTCATGGCACGGCGATGGTAAAAATGTGTAAAAAATATTAGCTTAAGTCATTTTCTGGAGTCACCTGCACGAGTCCATGGAAACAGAAAGTTAAAACCATACTTTGGAACATTCTCCGTAGCGATCGATAAGGTTTATGCCATTTGTGAAATATTATAGCCAAAGGAAAGTTTCCATGGACACAAGCAGGAGGATGCCCAGATCAAATAAGAGTCTTTTCAAAGTAAGAATGCAGGTTTGCTTTTATTTGAGTGTATTTGTAAGTCCAGTGTGTGTACTGCGGCTTTGACTTGTCCTCTCTCAGCTGTACCTTTAAGGACGATGACTGACACTGCACATATTATATAAATACAACTGTATTCAGTGTGCACGCTGCATAGATACAGTCTGTACCAAAGCCATTTAAAAAGCACCTATTAGTCAAATGGTTTTGGCTCGAGACAATAAGCTCTTTCTCGATAAAGGAAAATTAAATTTGTCCACCTGGGGACTCATAAACCACGATGTGATGGCTCCCGTGTGAGGAGGAGATGACGAGATGACAGGGACTGAGGGCCATGTTCACTTGTATAGGAAAAGATGTATTTTTTGTGCTGTTTTACTCATTCAGATTTTAAGATTCAATCATAAAGGTGAGAGCTTTGTTTTTAAAAACATTCTTTTTAATTAGATTTCCAATGGCAGCTTTTTTCAGATGATGTAAAGTAATAATGTTTTTAAAATGTTGAACCTTGCCGCGGCCTCATTCTAATTAAAATGATGTGATGCAACGAGCAGAACTTGGCAGAATGTAAAAGGAAAACATGTATAAGTCATTTTAGATGTAATTTACTGCCTCAAAACACGACAAAAGATGATAAAGTTGATTCAACAATAACGTGCCGGGTTATGTGTCATAAATTTTAAGATACGAGAAAAGTAAAACTAGTAGAGAGACAAGATGTGTGTGCAGTACATACAGTATTTAACTCAAATACATGGAACATTCATTTAATTTTTTTATTCATTTCGAGTGCACCCAAAGCACATCTCACAGATTTATTCCTATACAAGCTCGAAAAGGAGTGGGAAAAAGAAAACATATCAAGTCCCACCCCTGTCTTCCATTAGAACATAAATCAAATACTTTGTTTATACTTCATTCATTCATAGTGACGCATCTTCTTCTACTCACTTTAGTCTCCTTCTACAAATATTATAAGTAAAATATGGTCAGTGGGGACGGTTCAAAAGTTCAAGTCAATTTTGGTTTTGGTTATAGTAACTACACCTTAATTAGCCTCAATATAACATCAAAAATACTTAATTCACAATGATTCAGACACAGTAACTACTTAATCAAAGGGTTGGGAGTTACAGTTAGAGCATTAAGTTGTTATTTTTAACCCTGAATCATTCTTAAAAGCCCTTCAACTGTTTTTTTTTTCATGTATTTGAGAAAAAACGTGTCTTACCCCAGCACAGATACACATATACAGTATAAGCAGACGTTGAGGTCAAAATAAATCCGCTGCGTCTAATTAGAAAGCGTTTTATTGTCCGATAATCAGGAAGTGCGTGCTCGTGCCTGTTAGTTGTTTGTTTGTTGCTTTACTGTCACGTAACACTCCGCCTAGACTCGGAAAGTTGTGAAAATAGCTTATAAACTCATTGTGGTGAATAATTAGGATGCTCTGAATGCGTAAGGTAAGTGAGAGATAACTACGGCCCACGACAAACCGTTTAAAAAGAACTAGCTCTGTTTTTGGCATTTTTAAGACGGTAAGAATCAGATACAGCAGCTAGTAGTAGTAGTTATTATTACTAACCTTCAGTCAATCTTGTTATTGCTTTATTAAGGCTAATTAGGTGTTACCAAGACTTCTTACTAAAAACAGCTTGATTTTCAGAGTGTAAATGTTATCAGGCGAAAAATCCATTTGAGTTTTTTGAGCTTTTTTTACTGCAGAGTGTAAACTAATAAAACGAAAGTGCATCTCTGAAATGAAAAGACTTAAACCACCCAGACTGTTCCCGTATGACTACTCAAAGATGAGACTGAAAAACCACATGAAACTTTGATTAGTGTTTGTTGTCTCTGAAAAGAAATAAAGAGGACGGGGCTGGAGCTGCTATAGGCCACAAACATGTAAAAGAAAGCTGCAGTGGCAACTCATTTGACTAAGGCCTCAGATGTGGCGGGCCGAATGTAAAAACGCTCTTGTTTGTTGAAGTGGTTGGGTTTTATAGGTCTATGAGATTGTCTTTTTTAATGTGTTCTTCGCTGACTCACCAGGAGGCATCCCAACCATTTTCTCATGGGCCTCGATGAAGGAAAATACACAATATATAGAGCTCTTTCTAAACAATAGACCATTCAAAAGCTTTATTTTGAGTTATTAATTGCTATGACAATGGTCGTAGCTTCTGATTGTTCTGAAACCCATGGATAGGATGCATCTGCTTAACTTAACTTACTTTATCCGCCCTATAAAATGTGCTACTTTTAATGGCAAAGTACTTTTAGTTTGCACAGAAGTCCAGACTTAGAACAACAAAAGTGTTCCGGTATCTTCGTTTGATCCCTGGACTTTTGGGTTCACACCACTTCCCTAAAATTCGGACACTGACTCGAGCGATCTCTACTGTCATAACGACTATGGGAGTCCTATGGTGGAATTTGCTGTTTAAAAGAAGATATTATGTGATCCTGTCTGCAACTTGTTCAGTTCAAAATTTTCCATTTAAATAAATAAATACATTAAATACATAAAATAAATTAAATACATAAAATAAAATAAAATAAAATAAAAAAATAAATTAAATATTAAAACAAAATAAAATATAAAAATAAAATAATAAATAAAATGATGAGGAGCTCGGTCACATGGGAGGAGCTTGGAGTAGAGCCCCTGCTCCTCCACGTCGAGGGGAGTCAGCTGAGGTGGTTTGGGTGTCTGTTCCTGATGTCTCCTGGATGCCTCTCTTGGCAGGTGTTTTGGGCTTGTCCCACCGGGAGGAGGCCTCAGGGATGACCCAGAACACACTAGAAGACCTGGAAACACCTTGAGGTCCCACCGGAGGAACTGGAGGAGGTTTCTGGGGTGAGGACAGTCTGGGAGTCCCTGCTTAGACTGCGACCTGCCCCTGGATAAGCGGAACAAAATGGATGGATGGATAAAAAAAAAAAAACACACACAAAACACACATAAATTTGAAAGTGACCCCTTATTTATCACACTTTCACATCAAGTTGTACAATTTGCACATCCATTAAATACTTTTAAAGACCTAGAAATCAGATATTAATCAGATTATGGTGATCACTGTCACACTATACCAATTACTTCTTTCTTTGGTATTAAGTATCAGTTGCAATAGAGAGAAAAATACAGTTTATGGTATCATTCTTATTTAAGTGTTATACAGAGAAGAAGAAATAGAAATAGACGGTGCCATATATTTTAAAGTGCGATTTGGAAGTTGGTATTCTGACACGTTACTTTCTGACTTAAGGTCGCATGCATAGTTAACGTTGCCTCTTGCAAGTGATACATTTTTTATTGGGCAAGTATGAAAAAAGTGATTGAATTGTCCTTGGAATTAGTTTGTTAGATATGCAAGGTGAGACAAAATATTTCACATTTCCTGTAGATGCATCGCCATTAAATATTCCTGTATGTTTTTTGGATGGCAAAATAATGCTGAGAGAATCCACAGACACTTGTTATCTGCTAACCACTCTGCTACACACTGACACACACTGTATAATACACTTACACTTAGACTTACACTTTAGTTAGCCTTAATAAAGTAGCTAGCCTGAACACTGTACTAATAGTTTATTAAGAGTGATTCAGACTTACTTCATTTCAGGTCCTGTACCCAATTTGTCTCGCCCCAGTACAGATATATTGTATAAGACGCTCTTGAGGTCTAAATAAGTCAGCTGCATTTTAATTATAGCATTTTATTGTTAGATTATCAGGAAGCAGGGCCGGTCCTAGCTTTCAGGGGGCCCTAATCTCAATTTGTCTCTGGGGCTCCTGGCTCAGCTATTGGTGATTTACATTTGACAACATTATGACTCTGCTCTCATCACCTTGACCAGTTGTATTTGTATTTATGTGACCAACATCAGACTGAAAGCATCCAGAATGTCACAGATACCATAGTCACAAGAACAGTACACAAACATAAGGGGGTCAAGATTTAAAAAAAAAATTTTTTTCATTGTTTCTGGTGGATTTTAATGTGTACTATTTAGGCTGCTGTAAACACACAAGCCCTGTGTTCCATAATAATACTTGATATATTATTTTCAATATAAATGCATGGGCTCTTGGGGGCCCTCTTGTGGCCTCGGGGCCCTAAGCAGCTGCATAGTCTGCTTATAGTCAGGAAGCACAGTTAGCATGCTAGTTATTCTTAGTTTTACCGTTACCGCAAACCCCGCTCTGGCCTCTGAAAGTTGCGAAAAGCACGGAATAACTTTGGTTCACTGCAAATTGTTTAAAATAAACTGATGAACTTTTTTTTTTTTCCAATTTAAGGCAGTAAAATGAGGTACAGCACCTTTAAGGGGTTAAGATTAGGAGATTTGGTATTCTTTAAGAACTTACTACGCCTGATAAGATGAATTATTAGCTCATTTTGCTTTATTAAGGCTAAATAAGTATAGTTATTACAAAGTGTTACCTTACCTTGCAGTCCAGTACAACAAAAATGACAGCTTATATGCTTATGGTATAGAACCCCAAAACCACAACACAAAGAAAAAGAAACCCAAAAAAACAAAAGAAAAAGATCCAGACCGAGGGGGAAATTATTAAAAAGCTGCCCAAAGCGCTTCTTTCGTAACTCCACATCAACATTTGCCCAAACACAGACAACTCCACAGGCCAAATGTATTTTATTCATGCAAACACTGTCACAAAAAAACAAAAAAAACGCTATAGGACTCTGGGCTGTTCGGGCTGCTTCATGTTCAATTATTCATCAAGCAGAGAATGCATCCTGATTGAAGTTGCTTTGAACTAAGGGCATCATTTCTCACTGCTGTGTTTTTCCCATTGACTTGTAACGCACCAAACGGGGATATATTCGACAACGCTCCCAGGACCACGGCTATTAATTCATACCAACTTCTATTATTTATTATCCAGAAAAGTGTCCGCGCTAAATTACGCCTTCATAAAGAGGTAATAGCCAGTGAGCCGTGCCCTGCTGCCTGGTGTAACATTATTTTCTGCAATACTTGGAAAAGCAATCATTCATTTTGTACATTTTAAATAAAGAATGAGTTATATTACACCCGTGATGTGCTGCATTGTAAATATTGGTCTAAGGTTTTGGGGATGGCATCGTTTGTGTTTGGCACTCAGCATGTGTATGAATGTTATTCCTTCTCAATTAGTGGGATGGTTAAAAAGTAATTTGATTTACTGGTTCTCGTGTTGACATGAGATTCGATGCAGCCTTGTTTCAAATGTTCAAATGGAGGTGGCTGACAGGTGAGAATTATACAAGATGTGCTTTAAAATGACAGATTTGGGGTTGAGTGATATGATTTTTATACATACTTTTTTCCTCAAATTGATCAATCTATTATTTTTGCTTTACTTTACTTTACTTTACTTTATTTTAATTAACTAATTTATTTATTTATTTTTTTATTCAATTATTTTATTTATTTATTTTTTGTATTAAATTTTTTAAATGTAATTTAATTCAATTTTTGTTTTATTTTATATTTAATTTTTTTGTTTTGTTTTATTGTGTTTTATTGTAGTTTTTTGTTTTGTTTTTCTTATTTAATTTTTTTTTTTCTTTTTTTATTTGTTTCTTATATAAAAAAAATAAAAATAAAAATAAATAAATACAAATGGCTCCCACTCAAAGTCTGACCTCTGCTCCAAACCACAGCGGCAGAGGACTGGCTGTTGACCTCTTGATTAAAAAGACTCAACCTGATCGTTGAAAACTGGAAATGCCTGAATTTTCATCTTGATTAAAATGTGATTGCTTGTCACACCAGTCCAAGTGTCCCGTAACTATCAGTTGTTTCCAAAAATGATGAGAAACATGACATATAACCCCATGATTTGACTTTACACACCAACCCTTTTACACTAAAATCCTGTGTGTAATTCTGTACTGGATTATGTAGATGTGGTTTACATACAGACTTCGGCCTCTGCTTTGAAACGTTGGATCCGCTCTTTCACTTGGCTCTTCGTTTCATTACAGGTGATGGCTTTGAAACCCATCTCTGTATTCTCTACGGGAAAGTGGGCTGGCCGTCACTGTCTGTTAGAAGAGAACAGGACTATATGAAATGTATCTATAAGCGACTACTTCAAAGTCTGCCCGAATACCTCGCCTGCTTGTTAATCACTGACACCAGAACATTTACTACGAGACCACATGACTGCGTAAGGCTAAGGACTCGCCGCACCAGAACAGAGACGGGGAAAAAAGGGCTTTTGGTTGTTTTCCTTCACAAAAATGGAATACACTTCAAGGACAAGCAAAATTGAATACTTTGGTGCCACAATTGCAATTTAATAATCTGACAACAAACTTTTATACACACACCTGCGTCTTTTTTTATGTTTTATCTGGATTTATAGACTTTTTGTTGTTGTTTGTATTGTATTTTGAACAGGACACTCATGAAAAAGAGTCCTTGGAGTGCTCTCATTGGGTTCCACTGTATAAATAAAGATTTAAAAAAAAAAAAAGATAAAGAAATAATGGTGAAAAATGTTATTACCACAATTCTCATAGGCCATGGTCCATTTCTATTCCACCTGCAGTACGGCAAAAAACCCCAGCCATTGTGCACTTCATTGGTTTGGTGCATTTTCTGCTATATAAACAAATACAGTATTTCACTTTTCCATTCCATCAGGTTCCTTTATATGAGATGCCCTTAGCTGTCAGGTCCATCTCACCTTTGCGACGGGTGCGTTCCTTTGTCCATTTGAGAAAAAATTGGATATGTCCACTTCACGCCCTCGTGTTCTGATGGCCACTTCCAGAATGAGGTGAGACAAGAGACAGACAGAGACACCCCTCACAAACTCAAAAAAAAAGCAGAGGATATGTCGAAAACTTTGCCATGCTGCAACACTATAAGGTAAAGTCTTCATTTCAGTCGTTATGGTTACTAAATGGTAGTCTTGATAATATTATTTGAACCCTAATGTGAATATATTTATTTAAAGGCAAGATGGTAGGGTGCATGCTCGATTTAAAACGGGTCTATGTTGGTCCCGTAAAAGCTTTTAGAAATTTAGGAAACATAGGCCGAGGATCACACCCACAACCTCCTTCCCTCAAAAAATAAATAAATAAAAATAAGGTAATGTAATGCTCTTGATGGTTTAAGAAAAGTTTAATCGCAACTGAACCTGGGTTGGCAGTGCCTTAACCTGCAGATAGAGGACACATACAAGTTTGCTGTTTGTTGTTTCACCGATTTTCTTTTGGATTTGCCCTTTTTTTTTTTTTTTTAAGTGTATGAACGTGCATTGTGTCCTGCGTCCTGATTGGCTAAGGGACTGTAGACCCTTGTCATCCTCTGTGCCGTGGCTCCTGTACAGTACAGAATGTGTTCAGCCAAATTTACATAAATGTTCGACCGCAGTGTGACTCTGAAGTGCTGTATGTTTGCAAGTTTTCTCCCCGACAAAACCCACAATGTCGATGAAACGTTCTGCACCGACAAAAGCACCTACGAAGGTTTGAACTTTGAGAGTGTTTAAACGAGAGAGAAATGTGATAAAATGTTAATGCCTGTGTGAGAAAAGTGTATAAAGTGTGTGGTGAGGGGTTTTACACACGCAAAACATATAGAATAATTGTAAAAAATAAAGCTGACTACTTCACCTTCGCAGATTTCACCTGTTGCGGGTTATTTTTAAAACGTAACCCCCGCGATTAACGAGAGGCCACTGAAAAATAGGCCACGCCAACCACCAGATTTCACTCACTGAGCTATAGAGGCTGCACTTGCACTGATTAATGACTGGCTGCAGGTGCTGGGGTTTAGGTAGTGGTAGGTCAGGTCACCAATGGGATTTCAGCTTTGAATCTGGCAACCCAAATGAAGCGAAATGAAATGACTGCTTTCTCACTAAATAATCATCTTGAGAACCAAAACACAAAATCACAACATCAGGAACAGTTTTGTAATTAAGAATTCATCAGCATTACCTTATCAGTAAAAGCTGTATTTGATTCAAACGTGAACGGACATTTGAGGACACAGATAAGTCAGGTTTATAACATACAAAATAGACATTCTTCACATTCTCTTTGTATTGACTCAACCGTCATGTACATCAATGGCTAAGAAGACCATTACCCTTTTCCAGCACCCTGTTAAATTGCAAAGTAATCAATATAGATATCTAATTTAAAATGTAATTGTACTTCTTCTCCACATCCTGCAGTAGTGGATCACATTTGTGCTGGTCCATTGATTAAATACATGGGAAGGACTGCATATTTGACGTTTTTTTCATATAGACTACAAGAGTCCACCTTACACGCCTGGAGATAGACCATCGCTGAGTCCTACCCTCATTGAAATAACCCTAATAACAACAACCACGCGCTTAATCGAATACCTACTTCTATTTCCACCATTCAATAAGCAATTTCTCATTTTTCATTATGCAGACGTGATTGTACATTCATCTCCACCTACACACGGAAGAATGTTTAAGCTCCTCTGACAACACGGGAATTCTATCAATCTCTAATGCATATCCAATGAGGGGCTCTCCAGCAGCGCGCCTCATAAGACCATCCAAACACACTGATGTCTGTGTATGCCATTCAATCCTCTATACCTCGTCCCCAAGGCCCTCATTGTCTTCTATTTGTCTAACATGATGAAATATGCTAATCAGGGCTAGCAAGATAAATCCTGCGCCGACGATAACAGAAGTCGTGGAATACAACTGTAACCCCTTTAATTGAGAGTTCCCTTGGTAACACAAAAATGGCGATACAAGAGAATTGGACAAACGAGTTATACTTTGAACACCGAGCTTTTGGAACTGTGATGCTCTGTACACTGAGACATAACAATTCTACCATTTATTTAAGATAGCTAATCCAGAATGATCTCTGTATTTTTTGTACAGATTGATATGAGTCTGATCCCTACACTGTCAGTTGCATCTTAAGCCCAGTCAAATGTGATCGTGCAATCGGATTTTTATTTTTTTTCAGTGATGCTTGTGAAATGAAGGAGCGCACTGGTCATTTATCATTTATATTTTCAAATTTCTCTCATCTCAGATTAACAGAGTTTAGTACTTGGTTTATGGATAAAATAAAAAATTTAAAAAATCCATGACATTTTACAGCTCCCTGCAATATTCTTTTTTCCTTTATTTTTTAAGACACATATGGACCAAGCATGTTCCTGATTGGCTGTTCCACCTGTCAATCGTGCCTAAAACAAATCTAAAAACACAGATAACCAGACTCACAACTTCATGAAGTATTGAAGACGTGTATTCTGGATCCCAAGCAATCACCGACTACTTCAGCTTTTCAAAATAAGACGTGTGTGCCGTTTGCATCTAATTACAAATAGTCTCATCCTTCGCGAACCAGGAAGTGTGCTGTTAGCAGGTTAGTTGTTCCTAAGCGTTAACATAACAGCCGAACTCCACCCTGGCCTCTAGAAGTTGTAAAAAAGCTTATAAACTCATTGTAGTGATAAATAGGATGTTAATGTGTTTGAAAAGTAAGGAATAACAGACCAAACCAATTAACATGAATTGAACTGTTTCACGTTTTAAAACAAAAAATCAGATCAAGAATCAGTGCCTTTGAAACATTTTTATAATGGTTATTTTAATCATTTAATTAAGTTTAGGATAAAACGTAACACTGTAAGACTTTTCAATATCAGAAAATGTTGTTTTTTTTTGAGTGTGGAGTGGAAATTAGTATTTGGGACTGTGCTACATTTCATAATTATGTTTCCCTGTGAGTTGGCAGTAGTGCAGCAGTATTGTTGGCTAGGTTATGTATTTGAATAGAAACCAAGGGAAGCCAGTTTGAATAATGCCCTATCAATTGTGTTTCTGCTAGATAATAACATTTCACCCTGAATCCGCACTCAAACATCTGTATCGTGGCCAGTTGTGACCAGAAAGGCATCTGTCTTAAAAATCTGCCAAATTACCTCTACTGGCTTGCTACCTAATAAAGAAGGCATAGACGAATTCATTTTTAAACAAATACGTAACCATGTGATTGAGCGTTCCCTTAGTAATGCAGACGTAGTGATATAAGTGGAATGAATAAACAAAAACAAGTCTAAATGAGAGGTTTTAACTGAAGTTGAAAGTGAAACATTGGATTTGCTTGTCAAGTGATCGAAAATGACGGAGATAACGGTGGAGTGGTGTAGCTCAGGTGGAGCTAAAAGGACACTGAAAGGAAATCTGATCAGGCGGAGACGTCGTGTGGCTTTCTTCTCCTCCGTCCTCTCTTCTCTCTCCTCGTCCTCCTCTCTCTCCTCTCTGATTGGGTTCGGCGTTGGACTCTTCTCCGCACTCCTGTTTGGTGCCATGTTGCTCTTCCTCCAGAAGTTCACTGTGTGGAATTGTGCGTACATCACTGTGGGCGTGGCCTGTGTCTTTGGCTTCGGCATGGGCCTCTCAAAAACCGTAAGAGCTGATGCTGCTGTGATGCTGCCCTCTCTCTGCTCAAACCACGGCAAGACTTTGGTCTCGTTGGTCCTGGTTTCAGTCGTGGTCTCTGGTCCGATCTCCAACTCTTTCCACAACATTGAACTGGCCGCCTCAAGTATTCTTTGCTCCACTCAGCTCTCAGCCAATCAGACACAAGAGATGCTTCGAAGGGCTGCCTCTCCCCTCTCAGCGGCATTGGATAATTTGCGTGATATTAGCAACAAAGCTTACAAAACTGCCAATAGAATCCAGAACTTGATTGACACCCTGACCGATGGTGTCCGCCATATTGCCCGGACTCTAAGAAACCTACTACACTTTCTGGTGGACATCGGGGACATCTGTAACAAGGAGATGGGCGTCCCCTACAGGAAGTGCCGACAGCTGTTTGAAGAGGCCAGGCTAAACTGCAATGAGCTTCTTGGAGATTTTGACTTCCTATGTGAGCTTGTGGATGGCTTCATGCCCCTTTGTGACCTAGCGAAGGCTGCAGAGGTGTTCTGTGTCATCCCGTCATACGTGGCTGAGGAGCTGAAAAAAAGGCTAGCAACTCCAGTGGTGGCGGCTTTAGAGCAGCTAAAGAAGGAGTTTGTTTTTGACCTTGATGCTTCAGTGACCTTTGACCTGGAAGTGAACAGCAGCCAATCTCTACAGGAAGTGACACAACAAATCTTGAAGGAAGTGACATCAGAGCTGCACATGCTGGAGATGCTGAGTCAGCCCCTGAACTACCTTGCAGTGCTGCTTCTGGTGTGGAACTACTACAAGGCGGCTCGCTATCGACGCCGCTACCTTCGAGATCTGTACTATGACAACATTTACATCAACACCGCCTTCAAAGAACTGGACCGCCATGTGACCTCAAAGGGTGGGGCATCAGTTCTGCCAATCACAGCACGAGAATCCCAGGTCTTCATCACTCCATTTTCATTGAGAATGTCCAATCAGGAGAGGGAAGCAGTCCTAATAGACGTGTATTCTGCACTAAGACACTTGCTGATTGGTGGAATCCTGATGGCAGTGGACTTCCTGATTTTTTGGATCTTAGACCAAGTTCATCATCAAGCTTCAGTGGACATTGTAGTACGATCTCCGGTGAAAGTTCAAGTATCAGTGAATGGATCTGGTTTCGCTGCAGACATTTATAGAGACTTGGTCCACTCCTTTCAGATC
Organism: Periophthalmus magnuspinnatus; assembly: GCF_009829125.3. Taxonomy (NCBI): domain Eukaryota; kingdom Metazoa; phylum Chordata; class Actinopteri; order Gobiiformes; family Gobiidae; genus Periophthalmus; species Periophthalmus magnuspinnatus. The sequence continues at coordinate 18,909,146 of NC_047134.1, forward strand.
CTCCAGGACTACAATCTTACAGTCTTCAGTCAGGCTTGCGTAGTTAAGCCGCGACACCCAGACATTGGCACTGCTGTCACTATTGGGTTCCTCTTGGGTCTGTCTCTTCTGCTTGCGGTTTGCAAAGGCTTCATCCAGAGAACAAGAAGAGTGGTCTGCTCCTGGTTCCACCCCGAACGAGAGCGAGAACGTCTTAGCCATCTCCGGAGCAGAATCCTGGAGGAGCGTCGATGGGAGAAGAACGCTCAGAGAACAGCTTTCTTGAGAGCATCCGTGTTCAGATCTAGAAACCGAGAACGGATTGAAGCTCTCCTACACAGAATTCCCGGAGGATCCAGACTTTTGCGAGTCCTGGGTCTGGAAAATACCTCTTGCCTGTCGTGTTCGAATGAGCTGAATCCAGAAATGGCTTTGCACTGTGATAATTCCACGTGCAGCGCTGTGTATTGTGGTGTGTGTTTGCTGAGCTGGGCAGCCTACACCCCAAACTCGTGTTTGGGGTGTGGGCAACCTCTGATCTCTCAGGATGACCAAAGTGATATCAGTGACCTCGAGCTTGGATCCAGTGATGATGAGGAGTCTGGAACAAAACAAAATCCTGGCCAGATAAGACCAGTCCAGGACAATGTTGAAGAACAGCAGGAGATAGAGGAGTCTGGACCAACACGAAACCCTGACCAGATAAGACCAAACCAAGACTATGTTGAAGAAGAGGAGGAGAAAGAGGAGTCTGGACCAACACGAAACCCTGACCAGATAAGACCAAACCAAGACTATGTTGAAGAAGAGGAGGAGAAAGAGGAGTCTGGACCAACACGAAACCCTGACCAGATAAGACCAAACCAAGACTATGTTGAAGAAGAGGAGGAGAAAGAGGAGTCTGGACCAACACGAAACCCTGACCAGATAAGACCAAACCAAGACTATGGTGAAGAAGAGGAGGAGAAAGAGGAGTCTGGACCAACACGAAACCCTGACCAGATAAGACCAAACCAAGACTATGTTGAAGAAGAGGAGGAGAAAGAGGAGTGTGGACCAACACGAAACCCTGACCAGATAAGACCAAACCAAGACTATGTTGAAGAAGAGGAGGAGAAAGAGGAGTCTGGACCAACACGAAACCCTGACCAGATAAGACCAAACCAAGACTATGTTGAAGAAGAGGAGGAGAAAGAGGAGTCTGGACCAACACGAAACCCTGACCAGATAAGACCAAACCAAGACTATGTTGAAGAAGAGGAGGAGAAAGAGGAGTCTGGACCAACACGAAACCCTGACCAGATAAGACCAAACCAAGACTATGTTGAAGAAGAGGAGGAGAAAGAGGAGTCTGGACCAACACGAAACCCTGACCAGATAAGACCAAACCAAGACTATGTTGAAGAAGAGGAGGAGAAAGAGGAGTCTGGACCAACACGAAACCCTGACCAGATAAGACCAAACCAAGACTATGTTGAAGAAGAGGAGGAGAAAGAGGAGTCTGGACCAACACGAAACCCTGACCAGATAAGACCAAACCAAGACTATGTTGAAGAAGAGGAGGAGAAAGAGGAGTCTGGACCAACACGAAACCCTGACCAGATAAGACCAAATCAAGACTATGTTGAAGAAGAGGAGGAGAAAGAGGAGTCTGGACCAACACGAAACCCTGACCAGATAAGACCAAACCAAGACTATGTTGAAGAAGAGGAGGAGAAAGAGGAGTCTGGACCAACACGAAACCCTGACCAGATAAGACCAAACCAAGACTATGTTGAAGAAGAGGAGGAGAAAGAGGAGTCTGGACCAACACAAAACCCTGACCAGATAAGACCAAACCAAGACTATGTTGAAGAAGAGGAGGAGAAAGAGGAGTCTGGACCAACACGAAACCCTGACCAGATAAGACCAAACCAAGACTATGTTGAAGAAGAGGAGCAGGAAGAGGAGTCTGGACCAAAGCAAAACTCTGACCAGATAAGACCAAACCAAGACTATGTTGAAGAAGAGGAGGTTGAAGACCAAGACTCATAACAACTACTACTACAACAGAACTCTTTTAGAAAGTAAAGTGCAAATAAAAAGCAACAAACATAACTTTTGTATAACGTTTTGTGAGTGAACATGTAGGTACAGACGTGGGGACATGTGGAGGGGCAATTTCATTTGAAATATTTGTATTTTTTCATTTTACAGTAATAACACACTCGAGCTTACGGGATCAGCAGGAGGCACAACACACGGCTCTTTTGATGCCAATTTTTAGACACCCTCCTTGTATGCAGGATGACTTTCAAAGCAGAAATGAGCATTATAAACTAGTAAACAAGATAAGCCCCGCCTCCCCACGTGTCGCATACAGCCGTTCGCTTTCATGTCCAAACTTTTGATTGGTCCCAACTAGCTCGAGCAGGCTGGCTGTTTACTTCCTGACACAGGCTAAATATTTTACGTGCTGCCTTCATGTTGGTGCTCAGGGTAACGCTAAGGAGATGTGTCATCATTTCGACAGCAGTAAACAACTCGCAAATACGCAGCTGTGAGGCCTGGCATGGTTCACTCTGAGCATGTACAGTATATGTCACATTCCCCAGAGGTACTACACACGCACATACATGATCAAAGTCTGGAGTTCAAATACGCAAAATGCAGCACTTCGTTTGATTTGAGAAATGGTGTTTTCATTGTAAACCTGCAGTCCTTGGACGGTATTCTATTCGGTTAAACAAAAGCTCAAGTTTTTTTAAATAATGTATGCATATTAGATGGTTTGCCTATTTTATTATTATTATTATTCATCTTTATTAATACTTTATTTAAAGACGCTTGAAAATTAAAGGTACTATATTACGCAAAATTTATTCTTGTGAGATTTAAGCCATGTTAAGATGTTGTTACCTCCTCAGAAACATACCGGGAGTTGTGTTTTGCTTCATTCACACATTTTTGAGTAATCCTGCATTATTAGCCTGTCTACATCTCCAAAGCTCAAAATGCTCTGCTCCACCTTGTAATGTCATGAAGTGGTAGTTTTCAAGTTAACCGTTTCCTTTTACCTTTAGTTCAGTAGAGGCTGGCAATTTCCAAGCTGAAATGATTCAAATTATTCTAGTGAAGGTGTGTGCAGTTTAAAAACACAGTGGAGCACTTCCTGTATTACCACATGATGACGTCACAAGGTGCAACAGAGTGTTTTCTGTTTAAGAGAAGAACGTCTTATGTGTTAAATATGCGTGAATGAAACAAAACACAACTCCAGGTAAGATTTTGATAAGGAAACAACATTATAAGATCAGAAAATAGTGTAGTAATGTCACATTTTCAAGAGGGTCCTGTCCTAAATCCTAACATTAAATTACAAAGTACACAAATTCTGCTTTAAACATTGTCATGTGAAAGTAGAAGTAGGTCTGTCGTGTTGATAAATGTTTTAATTCCCTGAGGGTGGCGATACTGGACAGCTTCAGATCATGAGACTGAAGCATCTACAAAACTCATGAAAGTGGCAGGTACAGTTTTCTGACATTACAGGTAAAACAAGTCATTTTTCATAAGGAATAAACTGTATAGTAAAACTGTTTTGTTAGTTAATCTTGGTGCTGAATGTCTGAATTTTCTTATGATCCCAATCTGATTTAGAAAAATATTTTGTACGCTATTTTCCAACTTCTAAACCTTTAGTAAGGCATCGCTCCAACCATGACACTGTAATATTGCTCGGAGGTTCCAGCTTTAGTGCTCTATAAATATTTCACTAGTCATCTAAAACAGATATAGACACTTAAAAGCTTCTGACAGGTGGAGCGAAATGTTTTTCCTGTATCCCCCAACATCCTCTTTTCCATGTACAGTGTTTTTAATTGGACCCCAAGTATTTGCTTCAATGTAGAAATCTATGTCAGTATTCACAAAAAATGACTAAACCCTACACTTTCTTTCTACCAATGGGACAGAACGACCGATTTGTGAAGGATTTTAACTCCAAAATAGACTCCGGTGAGACTAACTAACCATAAAGTCTGTCTGGGGAGAGATAGTGGAATAACCAATGGAAAAAAGATGGAGGAGAGGAGAGCGCATGGAGCAGACAGGGGCTTCTTGTTTCACTGAGGTGCAGTTTGACACATAGGCCAGCGCTGTGTCGCAGATAGACTAGTGAAATGGCTTGAGATTCCCCTAAGGCAAGCAGAAATATACATGACAAGTGCGCAGGCCAAAGGAAAACGGGACAAAATACAACGCAAGGGTGAAATTAAGGGATGCTGTCTGAGTTTCCAAAGGCAAAAGAGGAGAGTGCGGTGTTTTAAAGAGACAGTTAAACCAAGCAGCCGGTTCAGTCCAGGACACAGAGGATCCAATGTGCTGTACTTGTCACCACAAAATGTAATCGTGAAAAAATGTGGGACTCGCCAAACTGACAATACTGTAAGAGTAAAGTGACTATGTAAAAGGTGGATAGTACTCAGTTACATTTACCTGAGTAACTTTTTAAAGAAACTGTACTTTTCACAGTAGCTTTCTAGCAGCACACCTTTAGTCCTATTCAGTACTTTTGTTTTTATTGAAGTAACAGTATTCTTACTTGAGTAAAACGTTTAGGTTCCTCTTCCCACTGTAAATCTAGAAGTGACAAAAGCTTTATGTTGATTTAAACATTTGTGCTCCCTCAGAGTTTTTTCCCATTTTTTCTTTGAAAGCACCACATTGCATTGTTCATTATTTAATATTTTGTCCTTAGAATTACATTGACTTCAATTGTAAATCAGATGTTTTGTCCTGAGAGTTACTCGTTATGTTACTCTGAGTATTCATTTTCGCAAATACTTTTTTACTTTTACTTGGGTAACTGTGTCGTCCAGGTATGATCTACAGCAAAAGAAAGAAAACTTCAAATGTGTCACCTGGACAATGGTTTTAGAGTGAAAATGCCTCACCTTTCATCCAGGTCGACAACGTTCATCCAGGTCGACAACGCTCGTCGAAGTCGACAACGCTCGTCGAAGTCGACAACGTTCATCCAGGTCGACAAGGTTCATCCAAGTCGACAACGTTCATCCAGGTTGACAACGTTCATCCAAGTCAACAACGCTCATCCAGGTCGACAACGCTTGTCCAGATCGACAACGCTCATCCAAGTCGACAACGTTCATCCAAGTCGACAACGTTCATCCAAGTCGACAACGTTCATCCAAGTCAACAACGCTCATCCAGGTCGACTACGCTCATCCAAGTCGACAACGCTTATCCAAATAGATAACGTTCATCCAGGTCGACATCGCTTATCCTTCTTCAGTTCGAACATGAGCAGCGAAACATCTTGACTTGACATCTTGACACCTTTGTCCAGTTGTGATTAGAATTTTTCTTTCTCTTACTTGGGTCATTTCTAGTGATGCGATATTCATGAACGAGTCAGCTCTTTTGAACGATTCCTTAACACAAACTGTTGGATCCGGATCTCATTTTTTTAAATATCCAAATCTCTTTCTTTCAAATTTGTATGCATTTTTATCCTGATTAACGCTGAATCTGCACAAGAATCAGCACAGAAGTAGAGCAGGCGACACGAGTGAGGTATTTGTCCACAGAAAACATATCTGACGTCATAATATCTTTACTTATTATTGTAGTAGTGCAATGTTTTATTTCGGTTATTCATAATTCCAAAGGGTAAACAGGCTCCCACTCTCAGTTTAAACCATATTTAACAGATCTGAGTGTTGGTCATGTCTCTCAGTGATTAGTTTGTAGATAAAGTGAGTTCTCACATTGGCTTCTGTCATAAATAAAAAGAGCCAGTCTTTTGAACGGCTCTTTGAAATGAACAGATCCAAAAGATTCAGATCCCATAAAAGAGCCAAAAGTCCCATTACTCTTACTTGATTACAATATTTGGTTACTCTACCCACCATTGAAAATAAGGTTCTCATGAATCTTTATTTCTTATCAGTTGTTATATATACTATTCATTTGTATGTACATTCAGACAAATGCAGCAGAACTTGAGTACATTCCTGTTATATGCCACAAAAAATGAAAACGTATTCCAGTTTCTATTTTGATAAATTCTCATTCTCATTTTACCATTCATAAGGCTCCATGTGGCTCTATTTTTACGAGCTTTAATCATAATGCGGTGTGACTTCCATATGCTGTGGAACTCATACATTTTCATAGCTTTTCTGTTGTAATTTTCAAAGTGTCAAATTTTCTTTACATCTGCACAAAGTAAAGGACTTCTGAAAGAGATAATGGAGACAGGTGTGCAAATCTGTTATTTTTTTCATTTCCAGCACATGGACCGTGTTGTCAGGATTACTTTTCCAGTCAAACTTCTCTGTTTACTCAAAGTCTTATGTGGTTAAATTATGAGCCGGATTTTATTATGTACTCATCAGCTTTAAAGTTGCACTATGTAACTTTTCTGGTGAAGGGTCTGTCACCTGCTAGTCTCATTAAAATGTTATTGCTTTTCCTGGAATGTTCCACAGTATTTTTCATTTATTCAACTCTAGGTGTTTATTGCGACAAATGCTTTGGTGCAGTCACCTGCTTGTCTCTATGGCAGTGGATTAATTGGAGATAGATGAAGTCTTATGCCATAATGTGTCATTTTCTTGGCAAAACGTCTACAGTACATCTGCATGGAGGAATGATTTTGAACCTTCTCCTCAAAACTTACAAAGTGCCCCTTTAACATGCAGACTGGCAGAGTGGTTAGCATTTAGGTAACTCTTCCAACCACCCCAGCTTCAGCTGTTTATTTCAGGATGAAAACTTCAATTATTGTTCACCTGTGTTTAAACGTGGAGGTGAATAGCACAGTGTATTGTTCATAAAGTTGCCAAGTGCTTGTTTTGACCGTTCTGCTGTTCTACTTTGGCCTCATAAGTGGGTCTTATCACAGACATAATTAGTGTGCATCATTAGTTGTATTTACTCGTCTCTCGGCTCACTCCCAGGCCTCTTCCCCACGGTGTGCAAATGACTCGTCAGACCTCAGTGCCAACATGATAATGGGCTGATAGCCATGTTTTTGAGCCTCTTATTACCCTGCACGATCCAGGGAGCTGAGCTCAAGATCACAAACACTCTTCTGCCGTGTCTTTACAATGTGTTTTCTGAATACATCTAAAAAAAACTGTAGGTGGCATATGAACTGTGACCTTAATGCTTTGAAAAGTATTTTGGAAACTAATTGTTGTAGTAGCAAATAGGTATTACATAAGTTATAGTTAACCTATGCCAACAATCACCAAATGCTCTTAACGGGTTTTCCTTCAGATATGAATTCATTTTGTGATGCATCTTTTCTGTCCTTCCAACATTATCTTAGAATTATAAATGAGATTCAACATCCAGAGAGTTACTCTTGCATTTACTTTTACTTGAGTAGTAGTTTCCTCAAATAGGATAGTTTACTCTTATCTGTTCTTACTGTACAGATTATGGCTTCTCTACCCACCTCTGAGTATATGTACTTACTACTGACCTGTGTCTCAACCATAGAGTGTATGAAGAAGTGGATAAGTGAGCCTCATATCACACATAGCATTCGACTCCACTCAAATGAAGCTCATCGAGGCCAGTAGTTACAGGGGCGACTTTAACTGCTGTCACACTCGCCATTTCATGACATGAAATGACAAGTGTGACAGCAGCAGTTAGAGAGAGGGGCGACAGTTTTTCAATAGAAAGTGAATTGGAGCCAGAAACGATGGAGCCAGAAGCACGACCATGCTCAATTCTTATTTGGAAAGCAGCAGCCAGCAGGTTAGCTATGTCCATTTATATATACAGTCTATGGTCTCAACTGCCTGCATCTGCATTATAATTGACCTGCTAAGTGTGGCAATGTTACACATGGTGGATGAGTTGTTGCAGCCTGTATCTTTTATGCTCTCTCACTCACTTACACATTTAAAGCTTGAACAGGTCACGCATGAAGTGTTTGTTACCATAGAGATGGATTACTGTAAAATTGCTGCCAAAAGAGGGAACTTAGAAAATCTTCTGCACATGTTGACCTAAGGCACATTCGGCCTCTTCATTGCTCTCAAAGTGCAGAGGCTTGATAAAATTTGCAGCCCACTCTATTAAGGCTAGCACAAGACGAGCCTGTGTTGCAACGTGATATTTTTTTTTAATTTTGCGTAGGCATGGACTTCTCCATCTTGAATAGAAATAAATACACCTCAACACATGTAATAAAGTTGGAAAGAAACAGGATAGCCCCAAGACTCCAGAAAGAGACAATGGAGAACACAAAAAGTCACTCTGCCACCCTGTGCTTAAGGTTAAGGTACGGTCAACGTCATTGTCTCCGTAGGGAAATTTGTCCTCTGCATTTGACCCATCCTTCACTACCGCTGGGGCAACCTGTCAGGACAATGCAGCGCCCGGGAACCATCGAACCTGGAACCTTCTTGCTGTCAGGCGAGAGTTCTAGCCATTCAGCCACCGTGCCACCGTTCACATTATGAATTTACAGGCTCATTTACAGTACATTTAACTACACCTCTGTTCTTAATATGAAATGGGAGGTGGAAGCACGTGAACATAATTGACAAAATTGTTAGCAGGTTTCTCTTAAGAACCGACTACTTCACTTCCATTTAACGGGCGTTGCCAGATGTTCACAAACCTTTGGGGAAATGGTCCAAACACTAGAAATCACACATGAAAAATTAGCACATTTTCTGCCTGTTTGCTTCTTTGTCTTAATTTTCAAAGCTTCCAATTTCCCTGCTACATGATACACAGGAAGCCCAGGATGTCCTAATTGAGTTTTTGTAATTTAAAAGTGTAGGCGGGTGTGCCAAATCTACAGAGACTTCCTGCTTACCTAAACATAAAAGAATAACTCCAGACCCATTAGTCTTTATTCTGGCATAGAGCAGCAAACATTGTGTGTCATAAAAGTATTACGTTCCTCTCTTTTTAATACACAAACTGGCAGAGGAAATGCCATGCCAAAGTTTCTGTAGGGAAGAAAGACAGTTATATTGAAATATGAGCAGGAAGGAGTAAGTTTGACACAACAGTTTTGGAAAATTGAGAAGTCCCTACTGTACAATATAGTTTGCAGTTTTTCTGAGATCTTTGCCTCTGAAAATAATTACTTCTTTGAGATTTTTAGATGAAGTTAGCTTTTCTTATCTGTTCATGACTTTTAAACACTCCCAGCCCACATACAGAGAGGTTATTTTATTTTTTATTTTGCTGGGTTTCAGATGACATAACATCCTATAGGCCAATAATATTTAATAGAGACGCCGTGCCCGTGTCCAACCAGGAAGTACAATGACAAACTTAACCAAAATGTTAAAAAGTAGGAAAAAACATCCAATCCGATCCAAATCCAATTGCATTAGTTACTTGTTTGGGATCAAAATGTGAAATTATTAAAATAACTATATGGCAAAGTAAGGCTAAATAAACTTTTTACAACTTTCATCCCACACAAACCTGCCCAGAGGAATCTCCAGATGAAAGAATCACTGACTGAAAGATTGAAAAGACCCATCCTCTTGATATAGAAGCAGTTGAAGTAAACATAAAATCTCTGCACCTCCCTACTGTTCTAATTGCATCTAAATTGCCGGAGTAAACAAGGAAATGATTAGAGCTAGGGGCTTTCATAAACACATTTGTACTCACATGTGTACCCGCAATCTGTCACACATCCACAGCTCATGAACAAAAACTGCAATATGTGCTCCATCTTTTCTTGGAAGTGGTTCTCAAACTGGGGCGTGGGGACTTATTGATGTAGAATAAATATTGGAATGGTCCGAGAGTTGTAAGAAGAGACATGAGGCTGGAGTTCTAATGTGAGAAAAGTTTATTCTGCATCAGTATGAGACCCAGACCTAGCACCGAGAGACAAGGACCCCCAAGACATTGTGATAATATTGTCCATTCCAGCCTAGTACAGTCTCCCTGTGCTTCTGTTGTAGGGAGTATTATACCTCAGATGACGTAGGCTAAGATTTAAATCTGTCAACTGGACAAATCGTTGTAAGAATGAAGACATTTTGCTGCTCATCCAAGCAACTTCTTCAGTTCTGGTCAGAATGCTGAAGGGAGGGAGTAACCACACTGAAACTGTAAACAGCTATTTTCTCCAGTTTCAGCCTTAACGACCCTATTCAACCTATTGTTTTCTTTGTTCCTGTTTGTTTTTGGTCTGAAGATAGAGCTGTAGATTTCTGTAGATTCTGTAGCTCTCTCATCAATCTACAACTCCATCCTCCAACCCAAAACAAACAGGAACAAAGAGAACAATAGGCAGCCATTACAGGTTGAATAGGGTCGTTAAAGCTGAAACTGGAGACAATAGCTATTTACAGTTTCAGTGTAGTTACCCCCTCCCTTCAAGGCAGTATCCACCAGCAATTTGTCCAGCTGACAGATTTAAATTTCATCTTTCGCCATTTCTTGATCATTAATGGTGGTAATTACAGATCTTAAGTTGCTTTATTTTGTTATAATGTAACTTTTTTGGTGTATGTGTGTTTTTGTAGGGAATGACTTATTTAAGTGTTCTGGCTCAATCCGTTTTACAGAGAACACTTGGATCTGCTGTCCGCCACCCTCCGCTGGCTAACGCAATGAATTGTGCATGCTGAAGCGTCTACTTAGCATACCATAAAACCTCATTAGTCAATTTAGCATACTGTGGGAACCATACAGTATAATACAGTTATTTGTTCTTGTTAAGAACTTACAAATAATTCATAGTTACACAAGTGATTCCAGTTATGCAACAGCGTGAATGTGAACTTTTTTTCCTGCACACCACTACATACAAACTCTTAGCACGTTGCAGTTTGTGATGCTAGTTTGAGTGACTGGCGCTGGGGCAGAACTAGTCCTGCTTTCCTCTGATTGCATCATGGTGTATCTTTGCACTCTATCAGAGGCCCTGAAAACATTGCACAAACTGTGGAGATGCCTTTTCTGAGCTTAGCATGCTGCCAACAAAACAAGTACAATAATGAGCAAATCGGATTTTAAACGCACAGTAATTGCAGTGTTCTTTTCATGCTTTGTCCATTAGCTCTGGGAAAAAGAGCATGCCTTTTTCTCTTCCCAGACTAAAGAACTTATCTGTATGCACTCCACAACCACCTTGATATGAAGTTCTATTCAAATAGCCACGCAGCGATTGCAATGAATTGAAGCAAAAGACAGAATTCAGTAGTTGTAATAAATAACAGAGATATAAACGGTTTCTTTTTGACACACGGGAGCTCGAAGCAGGCAATACAACATTCAAATGCTGAACTATGGGAGCAACAAAACAGAACGTAAAAATAAAGCATGTCGACAGTATTCCTCGACTGCTGTCATTTTTATATTGCACATTTGGTGTAAGTTTTACTCCACCTGGCGCAGACATCTTCATTTCTGCAGGTTTGAGCCTAGTGGGGAAAGTGATCACCTCACAGCCAGACGGTACTGGGTTCTAACTCTGAACCATGTGACGCAGACGGGGCTCATTTTGTAAAGCTAGGGTGGCCACTGACTTATAATGCAGATGAGAGAAAGTGAACTTGGAGCTGGATGAGTCAGTGTTGGTCTTGGACTTATGTGGCTGCACTTTCCAAGTCCTTGTGTTTGTGTGGCTCAATGTACAAGGTTTAATGTCATAGGTTCAAGGTTAGTTTAAAGCTGTGGGAATACACAGTAACGCCCTGAATGAATAAACCGTGGTTAAAGGAGCTCAATTTATTGTTATTTTAATGACTCGGACTGTGACTCAGAGTAGGACTTGGGACTAGGACTGGGACTCAGACTGGAAATCAGATAGGGACCCAGATTTGGACTTGGGCTCGGACTCTGGCTTGGACTTGGATGAAACGGGATTTAAAAGCCCGAGGACTTAATTCAAACTGGGACTTTGATTTGAACTCGAAAAATGGAGACTAGGACGTGACATGGACTTGACTACAACACTGAATACTATTAAGTCTTTGAGCACACAACGATGACTAGTTCCTTGGTGTAAAATCCTTTGAGTATCATGGAGGTAAAAGTGCTATATACATGTACCCATTCAGCACCTGACATGAAAGAGTATATTATATTTAAATAACTGTACACGAGAACAGCTGAAAGAAACTGGAGAAGAAGATGGAGGAGGGGCGAGATCAATGTAAATTATCCTGGAACGGTAGAGTCTTAGATTAAAGGTTGGGGGTGGAATGACTTGATTTGCAGGGCTGGGGCGAAGGCAAACGTGTACTGAGGTGTTTGAAGTCCTGTCAGGGCTTTTCCTCAACGTGCTCTGAATCCTGATCAGGTGAAAGGAAGGAGGGGAGGCAGCGGTCTGGATGGTCAGAAGTGGGCGATCTGGAAAAACTAATATGGGTAATAGAGCGACAAAATGCTATGACAGTGTCCATGGAATTTAGAGCGGTGAAAATTTGCACTGTTGCCGTAGCAATTTACAATTGTAAACCAAATATTCAATCTTTTCAGCGGTCAAGTCCTCAAATTGTTGCTGATACAGGAAAGCTGCAGTTAGATGGAGTGGGAGATCCTGAAAAATGAATATGAAGAGCGACTCAATAAATCCAGGGTTTCAAAATGATCAAGAATTAGTAATGTTACCATAGCGACTGACAATTCAATACAAAATAATTCATCTTTTAAATGGTCAAAATTGCTTACAATGCCACCTAACTGATCACCATGAAAGGAGAAGGAAACCAAATGGAAGATTACAATTTGTAGCAGTTTTCAACCAGCGTTTATGTGGTTAGCAGGCAAATGCTTAACCCATTGTACCACTTTTACCTCTTTCCAACATGCATATTTTATTTATTCCTGAAAAAGATAGCATATTTTGGTAGCAGGCAGATCAAATTATCGTGAAAATGCTTTTTGGCTCCCCCACGTCTGTGCCTGATTGGATCCTGCGCTAACAGCATGCAAGCATACGTATAAGAGCATTGTAATTGTTGCTTGCCTTCAGATAATCTAGCTTTATGAAATAACACTTTGCACAGATGCCAAGCGATTGTGGATCGGAGCTGCAGGGCTGTTGGCAAATGGCTGCAATTAAATACATTAATAGGGCTGCCATTACAGTCACATTCAGATAATAGCGTTGCTTCCAGTGCTTCTCAGCTGCCCGGTCCCTTTCTCTCTCTGTGTGTTGTTACCCAGCTTGGCATGACGAGCTAATCTTTTGTCATCGCGCTATCACACTTTATCTGTTGAGGGCGCTAAAGTCAATAAAAGCCAATTATGTTTTCACAGGAGAGTAGATACATAGCTTTCTGGAGTTGGTATATTAAGAACTATGGCAACTATGAGTACAGCAACTTCGGTATAAAGTAAAGACCTTATAGAGAAGCAATCAATGCCATCTTTTATAGTAGTACTTTGACAAAGAGTCGTAGTAGTATGTATGGTAGTGGTTTCTTCTTGAGGTATACTAAGGTTGTTGCTAAGAAGAAATGATGGAATATTTGTGGATTTTGCTGCTGTACAAGAGAATGGAATGAATGAATAAAGAATGATGTTGGGGTGAAAGTATTTAAATAAATGATTAAGAGGTAACGCTGTGATTGGTTGATGGAGATGGACAGGTGATTGGACGTGGGAACAAGATATGGGATTATGGATTGTTTAGTAAGAGAGTAGTTACGGCAGCACTTCATTTTATACCACCCTTAAATGTTCTATACTACGCGAAATTGACTCTTGTGAGGTTTAATTGATTTTGTTGTTTTGTTTCATTCACACATGTTTGAGTAATACTTTATTATTAGTCTCTCTTCATCTTCATAGCTCAAAATGCTCTGTTCTACCTCGTGATGTCATGAAGTTGTATGTTTCAAGTTAACAGCTGCCTTTTACCCTTAGTTCTGTAAAAAATGTGCAGTTTCAAGGCTGGACTCAGGTGTAAGGAGTTTAAAAACACAATGGAGCATTTCCTGTATTACCGCATGACATCACAAGGTGCAACAGAGTGTTTTCTGAGAGAAGAACTCTGAGAGAAGAAGCCTAAATATGCAGGATTTGTGTACTAAACCTGTAAATGAAACAAAACGCAACTCCAGGTATGTTTGCGATGAGGAAACAGTATAACATAGATCAGAAAATGGCGTAATATGGGCCCTGTAATGTACCTAAGTCATTCGGTACATTGCAATAACACGTAACCCAAACCTTCTAAGCTGGACTCTTCTATGCGAGTGTAAATGTTGGTAACTGTAAAATATTATATGAAAGATTGGATATTACACTTGCCTATGTGGTGTTGCTGACCTATAACACTATAACATAGAAACATGTGACCATATAACATAGATCAACCATGGTTCAATATTAGCTAAAAACAGTCTATTGGAATGTTTAATAAGCTTCATTTTCATTTTTGATGTTGAGTCCCTGCTCCCTTTGCTTAAGGTGACCAGATTTGCAAAATTAAAAACTGAGGCACACCGGGTTGAGGTGGTTTGTAATAATATACTTCTGATAAGAGCATATAATTAAGAACATTATTTAACACTCGGTCCATTCTCAACTCACTTGTGAATCAGTATATAATATGAGAAACATGTGCCATTGTTACAGAGTGCACTTTTTAGCCTTCTGGAGATTTTCAAGCACAGTTTTCTGTATTTGAACAAAAACTTTACACAATATATTACCCTTTTGACTGTTGGCAGGGATCAAATGGGTCAAAAATCACTGGTTTTGGATAAACTCACTGGGACTGTCCCGGGTAAATAGGGAAATCTGGTCACTCTGGCTTTGTTCCATGCGCAAAGTCTCTCCCCCTTCATACCGATCACAACAGAATCAGTGTGCATCCCACTAATGAAACTGCTGCACATCACATCAGGTTTGTGAAGTCGTAGTGTATTATTTTGTATCATGCTTTTGTATATTTATGGAGAATTGGTCAGGATCATACAGCTAACCATAAGGAAAGTTTGAATAGTGCCTGGAAGAGATCACAAGATTACTCAAACATACATGAAAGACATAAAAAGTCTTTAATTCATGCTTTTTTAATGGGGGAAAAGCTTGCAAAAAAGTCAACACAGCACCTCTCTCTTTAAATTTCTTCATAATTAATAGAGGGTTAGCTATTCGTGACTGGGGCATACCAACTTTGTGCCTAAGGGGACCTGCCAAGTTAATAGCAAGGCCAAGTAGGAGACATATCTTTTCTTAGATGGCTTGTAATAGGCTGCTACTGAATAAGTTGTTTTTAATGTCACAGTCAGATACTGTGTCTTCTTATGGCTGCCTATCTCTGCTTTCGGCTCCTAAGGCAAGTCACACACTACATCTATTCATTAGCCCTTCTTCCTGCCTTCGGATAGACCAATTGTTTCCTAGTGATACTCTGCAGGGGACATCCTTACTACTGTTTTGAATCCAGCTAAAAGTCTGCATGCTAAACCACTTCTCTACCAAGCAATTAATGTTGAATAAAAAGTCCGGGGAGCGCTTTGAAGGTTATAGTCAGTCAGATCTGTACTTATCAGGCAGCTGCTGACAGAAGAAATAAGCTAACAGGCTCATCTGCTAACCATATCGACAGCCACGCTAGATCCACTCCTTTGGCAGCCATGTCAAGTAGCAATGCGCTTCATTAGAGCTACATTGTGACAGTTTTGAGTTCTGCCATTTTCCAGTTGCATGTTTTTCACTGATCTTAAGTCTCGATACAGACAGCAAACTTCACGTTTCGTTGTATTACTTTTTGCAGTGAGCATTTTGATGACTTGGATTTGAATTTCGTTTGTAAGGTTTATACGAGAAAAAGTTGAAGACACAAGAAAATCTTTGGTTCTTGAAGTTAAAAGGAATACGCGAACAGCATGCTAGCCTGTACACAAGGTAAACTGCTAGATAATTGCCAAGGTGTCTGTATACTGCAAGGAGAGACACCAATTTGGTATGCAAGCATCTCACTCCAAGAGAGTTGCGTAACGTAAAACTTTGACAGTTTTTCAAGGGTTGCAATGTGGTGTAACAATTGTACCAAATAGGCTCTATTGAGTCTGTACAATGCAACTGTATTTACACGCTCTCTACGCTCATCCCGAACACCGCTCTGCTGTCATTTACGTACTTTAGTGGGTACAGTTTCCAAAAATATATCCAAGTAAGAAAAAAAGTACATTCAAAATAACAGTAACAAGAAGTAAAAAGTAGTCAGTCAGTGATTAAGGAATTTCTACTTCTTTATATATGTTTAAGTCTTACATACTCACAAAAAAGTGCTATAAAAATGTATACAATTGTCCCTCACCATAACACGGTTCACCTTTTGCGGTTTTGCTGTTTTGTGGATTTTTTTGTGTGCAATTTTACATGCTTTTTTTTTTGCAGCATATGAACGTGCATTGTGTTCTGTGTCCTGATTGGCTAAGGGACTGTAGACCATTGTCAATCAGTCTCCTTCGTGCCGTGTCTCCTGTACAGTACAGAATGAGTTCAGACAAATTTACATAAATGTTGGATCGCAGTTTCACTCTGAAGTGCTGTATGTTTGCACTTGGTTAAAGACACCTGCACCAAGACACTACAGCAGAGCGGTTCCAGAACGAATAGGCGTGGTCAGAGGAACTGTGAAATACGTGCGAGTCACTATTTATAATTTCTTATTTGTCGAACCTTGTATATTCATAATTAAAATTAAATTTGTTACAGTATTTCTAAAAGCTATCATTTTTATTGACAGTATAGGAAAACATATTTATTATTTATATTTTTATTTCTCAAACAACGTCTTGATCTTTGGTTTCATTCTATAATACTGTACTGTGAGTGTTAATACAATCATCGAGGAAGGGGGATATAATATATGAAGATTTGAACTTTGAGAGTGTTTAAACAAGAGAGAAATGTGAGAAAATGTTAATCTCTGTCTGAGAAAAGTGCATAAAGTGTGTGGTGAGGGTTTTTACAGCCTTAAAACTTTATAATAATTGTAAAAAATAAAGCTGACTACTTCGCGGATTTTGCCTATTGTGGGTTATTTTTAGAATGTAACCCACGCCATAAACGACAGACCACTGTATAGCACTTTTTGGACACTAAAATTGCATTAAAATACACTCACATACCACATACACATATAGACAAGGTGAGTGAAGTGTCTTGCGCAAGGACAAATCAGCAGTAAACACTAGTCATTGGGAATTGAACCGCAGGCCTTTGGGATTGCTTACGAATGGACTTAACACTGTGCTAATGCAACAAAAAAAGTCACCTTCTGGTGATAATTAGTTGCACCATTGCCACACTCACATACGACGTCCATACATAGCCGAGGTGAGTGAAGTGTCTTGCCCAAGGACCCATCAGCAGAAAACAACTGAGCCAACGCAACAGTAAAAAAAAGTTACTCGACTAAATCCATCAGCTGAAACTCTTCCCCTCATCACCAGCATATGACTGCAGCCTTGACATTTGAAAACAAAAGAACACTTATACAACAGAGAAAGCACTTCAAATTAAACTCACTGCTTCCTGATTGTTGTTCATAGACTGGTTATGGATTTGGCAAGCCACCAGGGATCTCCGAGATTACGTGAAGAGATGGCTCCAATAATTAATTATCCTGTAGTCTTTATCCTGGGATGACAAGGCAAAGCTAATTGGAAACACAGAGTACGACGCATTTTCTCCTCATTGTACTCAAGGTCGCGTTGCCAATTATTGTTTGCAAGGCTGTGGAGGTGATCCCGGTGGAGAGGGCAGTTACTTGAGTTCAGGCTGTTTTTTTTTTCCATTATGAGTTCTAATCAGATGTCCATTGGTGCTTAGAGGGTTTCACTACTGTGCTTTGTCATGATTGAAGTGGGCATTGTGTCAGATTTGATGTTGTGTGTCGGGGAGCTAAGGATTTGCGTCCATGTCATTTCCAAGCCCTGTGTGTGAGGCTTAAAAATGGTTGTCAATTGAAAAGCATGGTGAGAATATGGAATATAATGGCGTGAAAAGCTGCAGAAGTGCATCATTTAGTCATTTAAATGG
Organism: Periophthalmus magnuspinnatus; assembly: GCF_009829125.3. Taxonomy (NCBI): domain Eukaryota; kingdom Metazoa; phylum Chordata; class Actinopteri; order Gobiiformes; family Gobiidae; genus Periophthalmus; species Periophthalmus magnuspinnatus. The sequence continues at coordinate 18,927,140 of NC_047134.1, forward strand.
ACACGGTGCAGTGATTAGAGTTTTCGCCCACTAATCCAGAAGTTGGTTGTTCAATCCCAGGTCCAGCCAGCATCTCATCTCCGTCGAGTGATTGGAGGTAATAAGGCCCATGGCTCGTATTCACTTAGCCTGAAGAAGCTCTGACATGGAGATAATGATTAATACTTTCAACATCTGTAAAAATTAAATTTTCGACTAATGCTTTTTTAGTTGTCGTGGCGCAATTATGGGCTTGAGGTTGCACGCGAACAATGTCTTTCAATTAGAGATGGAACTTTTGGCTCTTCTATTGGATCTTTTGGATTTCTTCATTTATTTGTTTATTTATTTTACTATTTAATATGACAGAAGCCAATGTGAGAACTAATTTTAACAAGTAACTATTATGATGCCAAATATGTTCTTTTGTGCACGAAGCTCTCACTTGTGTAGCCTGCTCTGCTTCTGTGATGATTTTTGCGATGATTTTTGTGCTGGTTCAGCGTTAATCGGGGTGTAAAAATACATCCAAATCTGAAAGAAAAAGATTTGGTTCTTCTTAAAAAATTTGACCCCGTTCCTACTGTTCACCTGGAGGAACCGCCCACTTGTTCACGAGCGTCACATTATTACTTTCAATGAAATGGTGAAAGTTTTGACACACGCAGGTATATATGCAGTTAAAAAAATGAATAATTAACATGACATACTTTTTCATTGTCCACAACTTTAACTACTTCACATACATACTTCATTGTACATTGGTTTATCAGAATTTAACCCACAACCGACCAAATATAACCTTCTCTGTCACTGGAGGCAAAAACAAATAAAATGTTTTGAAATAAGAACTTCATATTTATTACGGTTTCCAAACTTCAGCAACAAAGATAAACAGAACAAACAGAACAGCAGGCTGCATAGTTGTATAAATCAATGTTGAGATACAAGGAGATCTCCCAGACAATGTTATCTGTGGCTTGTGTTTATGATAAGGCTTTGTGAACTTGTGTTGCATTATCATACTGAGAAGGCTTTAGGCAGGAGGGCTCTGACTATGATCATTCTTTATCCTTTGTTTGGACATGTACATTTGATTTCATGCCCATCATTTCAGAGACACAATTATACAGAGGTGGGTAGAGTAGCCTCAAGTTGTCCTCAAGTAAGAGTAACGCTACTTCAAAATGATATTACTCAAGTAGAAGTACAAAGTAACAGTCCAAGATATTAGTTAAGTAAGAGTGTTTGTGTAATCCCTCAGTTGTCCAGGTGTGGTCCATAGTCAAAGCTGAAGTTAAATGTGTCAACTGGATAAAAGTTGTCTTTTTATTATTAAGTAAGAGTATTTAGGAAAACTACTACTCAAGTACTACTCAAGTAAAAGCTACCATCTGCAGGTTTCTTTAATTTTTTTCACGATTATATGGCCCTTCCCCTCACCTGGCCTTGGCTCAAGCTCACCTGTGTTCTCTGGTCTTCTTCTGACACACTATTAGTCAGGAGTAACGTAGATAGCATCTAGTGGTGATATGTGAGAATGCAACAACTCTGGGATGGCCAGTCAAAATTACGAATGGTAGCTTTAAAGAGTAACTGTCGGGGCGTAACATCTGATTTATATAATTTGAAGAGCAAAACATTCAATACTATACTTGAAGGTGCAGCGCAAGAAACACAAATACTCAAATAATTTAATATTGTGGCAAACATAAAGCTTTTGTCACTTGTAGACTTACTCACAGTGGGAAGAGTAACCAAAACTTGTGCTTGAGTAAGAATAAAAATACAGTGGTCCCTCGTTTATCGTCTGAAAATATATCACGTGATAATGGGACGCATTTCGTGGCCAGGATAGTTGAGGAGATGGGCTGATTTTTAGGTATTGATCTCCGCAAACACACTTCATATCGCCCTGAATCTGCAGGCATGGTCGAAAGGGAAAATGACACACTGAAACGCAAACTTGCCAAAATCTGTGAAGACACTGGACTCTCATGGGTTAACTTCTAAAAATAATCCACAATAGGCAAAATCCACAACATAGTCAGCTTTATTTTTTACAAGTATTCTATATGTTTTGCAGCTGTAAAACCCCTCACCACACACTTTATACACTTTTCTCACACAGGCATTAACATTTTATCATGTTTCTCTCTCGTTTAAACACTCAAAGTTCAAACCTTCGTATTTTATATCCCCCTTCCTCGCTGATGCTGTTAGAAGAGTACTCTAAAAAGTACACATAAATAAGCACTACCCACCTCTGAAACTAAACTTGAACTTTATACACTAACTATACTGCAGTCTGTGTAAACTCAATAATATTATGTCTTTAGTAGTATTGAGTTTTGTCTGATGATAACGCCTTTGCTACATTAATCTCCTTATTTGTCACTTGTTGTCATTAGATAAAACATAACTCACATCCCTGTTTTTGTGTCCTCACCAATGTCAAACTGAGATTTACTCCCTCCCATTAAAAGACTACGCTAATATACTGCCGCTACTTAAACTGTCCCTTGTATACACCATCCTTCAACATGGCGCCATTGACCTTGTCTGTTGCACTGCCAAAAACAGCAACCCAAACAATATCTTAGCAGACCTCCTATTATCATCGCTTTCATAATGTGCCTCTGTACAGCAGTATCGCAAAAGGAAATGCAAATGCAGATTAAGTTTGAAGGAACTATCCACAGTTTTCTGCAGTAAAAACTTCAGGGATTACTCTGACAACGTGAACTGACTCAAATGTAAAGCTAAAACCATGGGAACACCAATAGTCATCTGTATTTTTAACTTCAAATACAAAAAGTAGTTACGATTTTTTCAGTATATAAAGGTACGCAGAGTAACTTATTTGTTGAAGGGTATGACGCCTTTTTCAAGTTTTCTCAGGAATGTTTCTCAGGAATGTTTTTTTTATTTATTTTTTTTTATTACAGATGTTTTATTGCCCAACAATACCTTGAAAAACATTGCATTCTAGGGCTAGGGCTAATCAACTTATATCATAACTAGACCACTGTGAAAAACAATCATAGTTGACTAATGCAGTGTTTCCCAAAGTGGGGGTCGGGACCTCCTGGGGGTCGTGAAGCACTGTGCTAGGGATCATTTCAAGATATACGTTAAAATATGACACTGTATTCAATATAATATTTGATTTAAAGCTGTATATTTGGGGGAAATTAGGTCAAATAACAACATCTTTTGACAAATACAATTACAAGTGTGATGGAAATTTAAGTATATTCATGTTGTGAAGAAAATATTTTTATCATATGTCTTTAAATGTGTTTTATCTGTGTCAGTGTGTCAGACCCAGACCCGACCTTTACATGTGTGAAGGCTCCGTCTCCATCCCACAGTAAAGCCTTTGTTGCCTTATCTGTCCTCAGGTGGAAAATAAATTATTTTATTGGTGTGAAACAAAAGTCACTGCTTTGAAATGTATGTAGCTTTGTGTTACGGCCCTTGGCCTTCAGCACCTATATGCCCATGTGTTATCTCGGCTATCACTCCAAGACCTGGTGGTGCTCCTCCAGCTGGCTGTTGATTGACAGCAGAGCCTGCGTCTGATTGGAGCATCAATTACGAGCCTGGCCAATCAAGATCTTCCACCTCTGGCAGTACCCCTTTATAAGGACCCGCCCCCTGCCACTCCTGGCTGCTTGGTTCTGGCTGGACCAGCATGCCACTTTTGTACCTTGTGATTCATTACATTTGGACTTGGAAATTGTGATCCTCCTAGATTTTTTTTTTTCTTTGGTTAATTCTGAGACCTGTTTATTTTGTGCAGTTGTAACTTTTGGTAGTTTGTTTGTTAGCTGTGTTTATTTACACATTGATCTACTCTGTTTAGAGCCTCTTTTGTTAGTTTTTACCATAACATTCCTTTTAAATAAATTATAACTTAAGGTTACAATTTTCCATCTTGTTTTGTTACTTCCCCTATTCCCTAGCCGAGCTGGGTCGTAACAATTTGTCCTTCTGGTATAAATACTCATAGCTCAGATGCTCAGGGGACTGGGACGAAGGGAGACTAAGTAACAGGGGGAAAGATGCTCTTGGAGAGACTTGGGACGCTGAAAGGCTACCAGCCTGGGCCCTGTCCTGTCTGTATCTGCTGTAACAAAGAATAAACCTTTTTTTGTATTTCTAAACTCACCGGGCTTCACAAATGGATTACTTTTCATCTAGAACTGTAATTTTGTGGGGGTTATGAGCCCTGAAAAGTTTGGGGGCCTCGGGACTAATTGAAAAAAATAATAATAATAATCGCTGACTAATTGACTACTGAAATATTCTTAGTTAGAGTTTGACTATGAGTTGGGTCACCACTCCACAGCCTGGTGACAGTACTTGCTTCATGGTGATAGATAAGTTTAATGCGATACCAAAAGATGAAGTTTAAATCTGTCAACGGGACAAATCGTTGTAGGAGTGAAGACGTTTCGCAGCTCATCCAGGCTACTTCTTCAGTTCTGGTCATATTAATGATGGACACTGCCTTATGTCTTTCTGAAGGGAGGGGCTAACTACACTGAAACTGTAAACAGCTACTGTCTCCAGTTTCAGCCTTTAAATGTCCCTATTCAACCTTTAATGGCCCTATTGTCCTCTTTTGTTTATTTAGTTTGCTTTGGGTCTGAGGATGGAATCATGGATCTGTGAGAGATTATGTCTCAGGCTCCATTCCTGTTTGAAGAAGGATTATCTTTCCTAACAAAAATAACTTTAACACTGACTGGAGTAGACTACTGAATGGATACTACAAAGTATTCAGTATACATCCAAAGCAATAACATCTCCATGTAGACAAGCAGCCAGGTGGCATGCCCTCCTCCAGAAAAGTGGCATCTTTAACTTGCTTGAATGACTAAAGGAAGTGAAAAAGATGAGACAGCCTCACTATATAATTGGCATAATCTTGTTAATCTTGTCTCACACATATTTCTTGTAAAAGTCTCAGGCTGACGTTGGTTTCCGTCAGTACTATGGCAGGAGGTATCGGAGCTCACTAATGTTATTAAGATGACAAGACAGCTGCACTTTGTGAAGAGCATATGTCATTTCCTGTTGACTCATAGCAACCAGGAATCCGAGTCAGGACCACAGCTGAGGAGGAGGAGGAGGAGGAGGAGCAGAGGAGCAGAGGACATACGATGATGGGAATGTGATCTATGTGACTACGGTGCAAACTGCAAACTTTTATCCTCAATATGAGAGCATAGGTTACATTCAAAAGTATGTGGTGAAAGTGAGATGTTTTGAAATGGCATAAGTAAATAAGTGAAATTATTTTACAGAGGTTGTATAGACAAAACATTAGGAATGACCAATGAATCAAATCTTAATCAAGTTCGAGGTTCTGTCATTTCTAATAGATTCTAAGCTAACAGTCACTTTTATTAAAATCGGAAAACATAAAATAAACAACCTATTAAAATTCAAATTAATTAAAATAAAGACTACCCCATTATTTTTTATATGTAGAATACTTCAGTTTGTGGTGTTTTTTAATGTTTTAATATTTGTTACGCCTCAAAATTAGCATCAGCATTAGCACTGGGACACAAACATGTTTCTTTTTAAACATAAATGTGACCTCTGGTGATGTATTCATTTTATTTGTGTCATTTTTAAACATGTTGTCAGTGACATCCACCCGCAGCTCCCCATCCACTGCCTGATCTTTAAATATTTATTCATTTTAGTGTGACTTGGCAAAAACCATACAATTGTACAGGAAGTAGTGATGCTAACAGTGAGGTTGCCGCTCACTATTATGCACTGAACATGGAAGTATAATAAAATAAAAGATTAACCCAAGATGGCGCTGTATTGTAGCTCTGTGTTTATTGGCGGATGGTTCCAAAAAAATGTTTTCTTTTTAGCATTTACCTCAGTATGGGCTCGCACCTCCCACCCATGTGACCAATCAGAGCCATAGCTGTTAGTCCCACTCTGAATCCATGCTAGCTCCGCTCTAAGTCAATTCTTTCAAAGCTAACTTTTAGGTGCTTTGAGGATTTAAATTTTTGTGTTCCTGTTGTGAAAATGGAGAAGAATCCCTACAAAAGTCGACCTTTGATGAAAGCTGTGGATGCCCTGTCAGCTGAACACGGACAGTCTAAATTCCCCCAAAATGCATTGTGCTCTATGGAAGAATTCTCTCTGGGCCCGAGCTCCTGGGAGCTGCAGTACCTATGGACACTAGTACTAGTACACTACTCGATCTCGCCTCGGGACTCAAGAGGAATGGCTTCTCCAGTTCTTATTATAGATCCATGGCCCAGAGCCATGTCAATGATCAGCCCGGGTCATTTTATCTGACAGGTCCACAGCTCTTCTTCTGTGAGTAAAAGCGCTTTGAAGTAGAGTTCAGACTTATTTTTGTGGTAAATGGCAATGATTAAAACTCTGCGAGCGAAGTTTATATCAAAAGACAATATTTGGCAATCAAAATAAAATAAAATAGAAAACTGATAGATTAGTTTGAGGAAAAAAAAATAATATATATATTTTTTTTGTCCCCCAGCCCTTCTATAAATGCAGATAAGGAGCTCATTTCATTTTACTTGAGGAAAATTGACAACCTTGTATGGTCAAATAAACCATCACAAAAGTGTCAGTCAACTCATCAATACAGATATAGATTCATAAAAAGTCAAATAAGTAAAAATAAGATGCCTTTTTGGGTATACAACTACGCATAGCAGCAGAAATACAGATTGCTGACATGAGATTTTCAGAATCACATTTCCGTATAGAATTCTTTCAAACTACTTTTTTATTGGGCTAGTCTAATATTTAGTTCTCTCCGACCTTAACCCTCATAAAAATTACATACTGTTTTCCTTCCTGCTGAGCGAGCATTTACACTGGTGCTGAGTTCAAAGCCTCCCAGTAAAGTTTGCCCTAAAAGCTGCTGATATTAAACTGGAAACTCATATCCCCTCATTTGTTCCCATGGGACTTGAATGCACCTCGCTGGGAAGGGGCCGGACTTCTTTCCTGTTCAGGGGCGGGGCGGAAACAGCACCTCAAGGCTCTTTCCCTCCGACTTCCTCTTCCTTTGCCACAGCCCCCCATGTCTCACGCAGCCCCCCTGCTCTATGCGTTTTTCACTTGATCAGCAGTCTTTCCGCCGCAGCTTTCTACTTGGGAAGAAAAAGATGGTGTGATGGCTTGTACACACTTTTAAATGTTCCCGTAGAAGAAAAATATATGAATAGTCAATTTAAATGTTAGCATAAAGAGGCAAATGTTATGCAATCTGAGTTTATTTTGCACTTTACAAGCTGCCTACTCCATCAATCACATACTGCATTCACACAGCAGTTTGGGTGAAGTGTCTTGCCAAGGCACAAGGGACTGCCAACTTTCTGGTTATGTGACAGCTGCCCTGCCTAAGCCACGACGGACCCACAAATGAGCATAATTTGTGTGTGTCAAATTGTATTAATGCATAAAAACAGCTAATCACATCAAGCAATGTCAAATAATACCGGAAGAGTTTTGGAAATGTAGGCCTATTATTACACTTAAAGATACACTTTGTGACATTTCTGGTTGGAGGTTTAACATCTGCTTGTCTCCATGGAAATGTTAACACTTTGCTTGGAAATATAAAATAAAGAAAAATAATAAAATAAAATGAATACTTCACTTGAGGACAATTCTGTTCATAGAAAGCTGCTAATTTTGAGGCGTAATAAATATTAAAACAACACCAAAAACTGAAGTATTTTGCATATAAAAATAATCAGAATTAATTCAAATTTTAACAAAAGTAACTGTTAGCACTGAGACTCTCATTTTGCTGTGCACCGAGCTGATTGCGTTCATGTAAAAAAAAAGAAAAAGACAATTTCGTCAGACAAATGCCAATCCACTTAAAATGCATTATGCAGTTATAAGTACATCAGTAATACTCTGTGTCCCTTGAACCTCCCCTCATCCAATTTTCTCTTCAATTTTGTCGTTAAGATCAGCTCCTCTCTCAGACTCGTCGTACGTAGGGGTCCTTGATGCGTTTACAAGGCACAGAGAGGGTGGGCTGGGCGCAGACACTACTCCGCACATGGGAATAAGAGGGGGTTGTGGCTGTGAAGTTAATTAGAACATCCTGCTTCTCCTCTGCCTCCCCTCTATCTGAGCGAGGCTTTGATGTGGTGCGGTGCCTGAAAACTTAATGAAAAATGTATACTAGCCTTTCCGTTCGCTGTCTGTCCTGGGGCAGAGTTGTTCTACTGTACATGGCCCTGCCTCCGTGCCTCGGTGCTGCGGCGATTTGCTTCAGGGCCACTTCACACTCCTGTCTGATAATAAGGGCTTTGGAAGTCATACTCGGATTAAACGGCTGCGCTTTGTCTCGGATTGGGTGGTAACTAGCGTTGTCTGAATACAAAATTTCAAACTTGATTTCGATCCTAAGTAATAGACTGAATAATACTCGATACTGATTAAAAAAAAAACGCTTGGTAGCACTTTCTTTAATAGTATAGTACTGTCTTTTATGTTACCATGTGGTCTTATATCTGTGTAATCCCTCCGTCGTCCAGATATATGTGGTCTTATACGTTCTGATACAGCTCAAGATCATTCTAAAGCTATTCAGCAAAGGTTCATTTCTTTTGCACAACTGAATTTATCAATCATATCGTCTTTTTGGTTTTGGTTGGATCTTTATTAGTAGATATAATGGTATTTAAAGCTTATGATACAATAAAGTCACAGTATTCGCCTCACCGTATCCCAGGAGTTGTCGTGGGCACCTCCATCATAATTAGGGCAGTATTATTTTGCATGGGGCTGCCGATCTTGACAACAAATAAATTCTACAGAGGTGTTTTAAAGCCTTCCAGAGAATCAGCGCAGTGTTGACTTGTTGGTGCACATGAGCGTCAAACACAACGTACTTTATATCATATTTTAGAGGCGAATCTCAGATTTTCCATTGAAATGAATGGGATTCCTGCATAACCTAAAGTGCCACCACAAAGAAATTGTGGTTTAGTAGCAAAACTGAGCTCGGCGGAATAAGGTCAATAGATTATGCAATTACTGAATTATTAAAAGTGATATTGTGGGGACTGGAAGGTTTATGGAAATGTCACTACCAATTAAAATGTCCTGTCATGTCTTCAGTTTGATTAATTTGATATTTTAATGAGATAAATGGGTTCATCGCTAAAGGATCTTGGTCTATGTCAGTGGCTTATAAACTTCACAAAAGATACCGCCTAAGAACAGATTTGCTTCTAAAAACGAGTAAGTTACGTGTGATAGTGCAAAAATAAATACAGTGTGTGACTTGCTGCAACGTGATGTGTTATGTTGTTTAAAACTGCATTACCTTGCATCATTTTTCTCAATATCTTACAAGCATTTCAAATCACAATATCATAAAATCCCACACCGCTCTGGCCAAGGACAATTATAAAGACAATTAGCGTTCTGTTATACCTGATCTTAGCGTTCCCACGGAGGACGCCGCGATAGGGTCATTGAGAGTTCAAGGATACTATAGTACATAATACAAAATTTCATCACTTGCACTTTTCATGTTTCCTATATTCCTGACATTGTAGAGGAAGTCTGCAGAGACGGTGACTTAAATGCCATAAAATGTGTTCCATAGACTATATAAAGAAGTGGACTAAGTGAAGCTAGCCAAATGAAGCTCATCGATGCTAGCAGTTATAGGGGCGAATGTGGAGACAAGTACCATATTTGGAATCCCGAAAGGGAGTATTATAGCAACCAAATAGCCAATCTGGAGCGAAAATGTTGAAGGTAATGCCCCTTTCTGCACCATTGGTTTAGCAGGGAGGAGGTACTGTTCGTCAAACCTGTCGCTAACTCTACCGTGAGCGACCTCGGAGAAAGAAAGTGCTTAATTTGTCTGCTATTAATGTTCACGTCTTGATTTATGGACAAAACGGCAAAATAAAAATACCAGGATCAGGGTAGATACAAACATTTTAAAACCAAAATGACGAGCCTGACAGCAGCAGTTATGGAGAGAGGAGCGACAGTTTTTCAATAGTAAGGAAAATTGAAGCTGGAGTCGATGGAGCCGGAAGCGCACTCATGCTCACTTCTTATTTGAAAAGCGGCGGCTAGCGGGTTGGCTACGTCCAATTATATATATACAGTCTAAAGCCAAAGTTAAATCTGTCAACTGGACAAAACGTCGTAGGAGTGAAGATGTTTCGCTGCTCATCCAAGCCGCTTCTTCAGTTCTGGTCAGATTGCTGGTGGACACAGCCTTATATCTATCTGAAGGGAGGATCTAACTATACTGAAACTGTATACAGCCATTGTTAACAGTTTCAGCCTTATTGGCCTCCATTCAACCTTTAATGTTCCTACTGTAACGCTCTATTGTTCTCTTTGTTTCCTTTGTTTCCTTTAGGTCTGAGGATGGACCGTGGACGAGCAGCAAAACGTCTTCACTCCTACGACGTTTTGTCCAGTTGACAGATTTAACTTTGGCTTTTACTATGGATCAGACCTGGACGACTGAGGGATTACACAGAAGTCTCACATAAAGAGGTAAAGGATGTTGCTCAGCTGCTACGTTATTAAAGGTTTTTTATTAGTTAGTTATTGCTTCGATTTCCAGCACCACATCACCAAGCTTTAATCAAAAATACTTATTAAATATTATCAATCAGTCTAATCAGTCAGCAGCTTTGTTCATGTTATTCACCTTTTCAAATCATGGACGCGATCATAACTAGCGCTCAAAACTAATTCCATTCTGCTGGATAAACACAGCTCAAATCTCTACGTAGCCGTCTCCAAACTGAGACTTCTAACATCTTGACAGAGTATCTGAGAGAGAAGTTAGGTCTCAAAAGATGTGCTGGCAAATATTTCTCCCAACCGATGTGATGAAGAGGAGCTGCGCTTATCGAGACATGTGCCAAGAGACCTGCAAACACTCTCCGAAGTTGAAGCGAGAAATAAAAAAAGTACATGAAAAAAACGTATTGGTAGTTCAAGAGATCGGCAGTACTTGGCTTGACTTTAAGTACAAACAGAAGAGATATTCGACATTTGAATGTGCCGTGACAAGTACAGTTAGATAGTTTAGCGGGACGGCTAATGACCAGTTGATGAAAGAAGGATGATTGAAAACTCCAGGGTCGGTCATTGCATCCCTTCGGAACGCTAGCATGTTCAAATCTCATTAGCTAGCGTGTGATGCTAACTGCCCATGACTGATTACGCTCGACACAGTGGCACCTTTCTAATTTTGCCTTGGCAGCTCCCTGGACATCTTTGAAGCGAGAACTGACGGTAAGTACGGACGACCAATTCTGCGCCAATGGTGGATGGACAAAAGCTAAAGTACCTCGAAAGGGGGGAGGACTCGGGGATCAAACAGCCTCAAGCCAGCCCCCTTCCTCCTCCACCGGGGGGAAATGCTGACTCGCAGAAAGAGCAGAGGAAAGAAGAGAAAGCGCTAAGGTAGTCAGGGTGACGGGGGGAACCAAGGGAGCGAAGCCAAAGCCACAATTGTCACATCACTTCGCAACGTTTTAAGAGCGTATTTTTGGTGTCTAGACTGGGAACAGCTGGGTCAACTATAGCCAGCTCTTTTTATCCGAGTTGACGTAGGACAAAAGCAGCAAAAAAGTTACAGTCACCTTGAAAAAACATGTCATCCTCCAGTGGCTACAGGACATCAGGTTATAGTGAACTTGTGTGATAAAGTACTTCATATACAGCAATGAGAACAAGTACTAGACATCCCAAAGAGTGCAGACCTCCACCAAGGCAAGCTGAGTAGTTATAGCGTTCACACGGACCCTCATTTGTTTTAAAAATACAAAAATAGCAACGTTTTGACTGTAATTAAATATATCTTGTCATCGGTTACCATGTAATTATGTTGATCTAAAACAGCTAATTAGGATTTGAAGATGATCTATTTAAAATATATACACTCATTTAACATAAAATACTACCCTGGAAAGAGGTGAGTGTACTTTCGAGTTTCGAGTACAGTTTGTTATTTTTCGCTCATTATTCTTAATCAATTTCACTGCGTTTCTTTGGTCTTTCCCGACTACCATTAATCCTTGGTCTATAATTTATGTTACACTTTGTTGCGTGTGGCCTTGACAACACCAGTCTAAACATAGCTGCTATAATGGTAGCTTTATTTCAGCATAGATTCTGACTTAATAGTGGTGACATATTCTACAGGGCACAGGCAGACTAATTGTTCTGCTTCTCCCTAGACTAGAAATACAGTCATTTACATTCATTTTTAACTACTTGACATGTCTTTTCTTTTTATATAAAGAACAGAAAGTATGAAAACATTCACTTTTTTAGCTGTTAGCCACGTTTTATTGCTGCCAACTTATCAAAAATATACCTGGAGTACTTAATTCATTCTTGATTCATTGATTCATTGATTCATTGATTCATTGATTCATTGATTCATTGATTCATTTATCGTGTCATGTTCTCAGACCACTCCGCTCTGGTTGCATTTTGCCTAGATTGTTGCGTCACGGGTAAAAATCTGGACTTCTCCTGTATAGTTTTTTAAGCCCATGAACCATCGTTGGCCTCATCAGCAGTCAAATTATGTTCACAACTAGCATAGCTCTACTAGCATAGCATTCATGTAGCTTAAGTGCTTCTTTTGTTGTTGTTTTTTACGTTGTTCATTCCCATTGGTGACAGCAGAGGGCGCTTCAATGTCTAAATGTGTGTGTTTTCCAAATGTAGACATTATTTTAAGTTAGAAAATGTGAAATACTAATCCCAAGGTAACCAAATTGTAAATAAGGCCACAAGAATGCATAATACCCCTTTAACTTATTTTCAAATCCATTCAGCATCTCATTATCTCTCTCCATCTCGCTCTCCCCCTCTTTGGCACATCAGCATTGTGGTTTTACGACTTGGATGTCCTCAATCTCTCCTTTATACCAACACTCAAAGTCAAAAACATGTTCAAATGCTCCCATCATAGTGCTTAATGGATGAGTTGAGCTGAAGGTTACAGAGGGGAGTCAGGTCTGAGGAGTAAATGTAACAGTCACAGGAGTACGTAGTGATGTCAGAAGTTAAAATAGTTGCCAGTTATAGGTAATTGTACAGTGTTTTTAGCAGTTTTTTGTTTTAAAAGTTCATATTTTTACGTGCGAATAGCTTATTCCACTAACACAATTGTTGGCAGTTTGCTCATTACCATACTTCTGTTGTGTTTTTGGGTATACTGTACTGATACTGTACCCAGTTTGCATAGGGTGGAGTAAATGATGATGGAAAAAGTGCAGTTTAACAAAAATAACCAACATTTAATTTGACCCAGGAGCGAATAACTGCACAAATAATGTTAAGAAAGTACATTCATTTTAGTAACGACAAGGAAAGAATGAATGTTTTACAAGTATTAGTCATCAGAGTAATAGTCAAAGTAGTTATAGAAGTACTAACTAGAGTAGTAGTAGTAATAGTACTGGTAGTCAGAGCAGTGGTAATAGTTGTAAATGAAGAACTCCAACAACTTTTTGTTCAGTTGACAGAATTTAATTTATTATTTAACCTGGATGACTGATGGATTACACAGAGTAGTAGTAGTAGTAGTAGTAGTAGTAGTAGCTGAAAGTAGTAGTAACTGTTTCCTGGAACCAACAATTCCAATAAAGTCAAAAGCACAAACACTGTAGTTCTTCCTGGATGAAGGTCAGTGCCATCAGGTAGTAGACCATTATACAGCACAATAGTGTCACTTTGGCCGCTCCAAGGGTCATGCACCGTGGAAAGGTAACCAAACAAATGACTTTTGTCCTGACTCCACTGTCCACACACTGCCTCTGTGTCCTGTGCTGCAGTGGAAGCAATTCTCTCATTTTTCCAACGTGGAACTTTTAAAAGCAGCCTCCGCCGTAAACAGTACAGACAGTGAACCAGGGTGCCAGGTTTTTTTGTTTTTTTTTCTTGCATTGTGCCAAAAACAAGGTAACAGCAACTAAATGTGTCATAGAATCTTACCACCCACTGCCTGGTATGCAGTTTTTTTGTTTTTGTTTTTTTCCTGTTAGAAGAAAATTGTATAAAGTGATAATGAGCAAACAGCCAGGACGAAACACAGTGGAAAAACAAAATTACCGAGTTATTACCAGATCATCAGTGCTTTATCATGGTGCTTTTTTATTGAAAAAAGACAAACAAGTGAAGAAGAAGAAGAAGAAGTGGGAATAAGTCAATATATTAGTGAGTGCAGTGAGGTTTTGAGTGAAGAATGCATGGCCCAATGACCTTATTTCAAGGTTTCTCATGTAACTTTACTGGTGGACAGTCTGCCACCTGCTGCCATATAATTTAAATTATCTGTCTCCATGGAAACAAGCAGCTAACAGCACCAGGGTAAGATATTATTCGCCTGGTCTGTGGAGAGGCGAATCTGCTCACAATAACAATTTTTATCAAGGTATTTTAACATTTGTAACTGAATAAAGGCAAGAAAAAACAAGTTAAATTCCATACTGCAGAACCCCTCACCAGAAAACTGCTTAATCCACCGTAACGTTCTGCTGTTGCATGAAAGTCAAACACATATGAAAATGGAAGGCTTTATTTTAGTTTCAAGTTGTAAAATCAATATTGTTTTTACCAACTATTATGACCAACCACAAATATGTAATGTATTTAATTTTCCCATGCAAATTAAATAAATGAAAAAAAAAGTACCTTCATATTTTAATTTTGCTACCTTGTTCAAATTAATGATATGAAAGTAAACAGCAAAATGTATTTCTCACCAGTGCATTATTCAGTGGTCCAAATGCACGTTTAGTAAAAGATTATTCGTGGACCACTCCTTTGATTGTAAAGAGGTACAGATTTTAACCAAAGAAAATAAATGGTTTGAGAGGGAAGTTAAAGAGGCATTTTTTGTGTTAAGAAAGACAATCCGCCTTTAAACAGGAATAGGAGCTTTAGACATAATTCATCTCCTATTTATAACTCCATCTTCAGACCGAAATCAAAACAAGGAAAACGATAGTGCGAGCCAGTATGCTAATAGGAGTGAGAGCACCCATTAGGGGCCTGAAGGGTAATTAGCTCCTCCCTCCAGACAGATATAAGACAGTTGCCACCAGTAATCTGACCAGAACTGAAGAAGCGGCTTGGATGAGCAACAAAACGTCTTTACTCAAAAACTTCTTCACTCCAGTTGACAGATTTGAATTTTTCTTTTTTACTGTGGATCCTACCTGGATGACTGAGGACAAATGTACTTTTAATATATCGTAATAACAAGCTGCGCAGAGGAAAATCTGATTTCAAATCCTACCTAAATGTTTTTGGTAAAGATAAAGATGAGTCTAGCTGGAGTCTGATGGGATGGTCTGATAAACATAGATTGATAATTGGTTGGGTCTTGATAATTGCCATGTCAAAGCTGGAGCATATATCACAAATATATCACAGACTTGTAATTATGCACTAAAAATAAATAAATAAAATAAAAATCCAGGAGAATTACTGTAACATTTATTAACCTTTAAATATATTTACATTTTTTAATTTAAGGATTACTTTTATTTGCAGGTTTAGAGTACAAACTGATCCCGATCCTTTTCAGAAGCTTTGGTACGGCTTTGTTTGACGTGTCCATGAGCTTGATAGTTCCCTTTTTATGGTGGCCTAAAAGGAATAAATGAAGAAACGGTCCTTTTAAGAGGTTAAATTATAATACCATCTTCTGTACATGTCCTCACCCCTTTCATTCTGACCCTTCTGATTCTAAAACATCTGACAAAAACTTTGAAGATAAGCTCAAAGTATCCATTTTCCATCTGACACTGCATCATTGATCTAATTCAAAAACGTTATGTAAAAGTTAAGGAGGGACAAAATTAACCCAAACTAGAGAGGGTACATTGCCTTCTTTCCTTTTCTACAGCAGAAGTTGATCTCTCCACAATTCGAGCAAGAATATTCCGACCCCAGACATCTTTGGAGTTTGTTAAAGGGATATTCTAACAAAGTGCTTGTGCTAAGTGAAGCTTTTAGTCTAATCTCCTGTCTCGGCATGTCTCCTTTCTGTTCATTAGTCGCCTTCACTTCAGTCATCCCGTAATAAGCAATAACAGAACGTCTCAGTTGTTGTTGTTGTTGCTTCCTCATTTGCCAGAATTACATTTTAATTGCTGCCATCAAGCCGCAATCCCTCCGATCTACAGCTCACAGCCAGTCGGAACGGCAAAACATCCAAATATTTCCTGGTATATCCGGATGAAAATGGCATTTGCTTTCAAGCTTTTGATAGCAAGAAATGATGTTAAAACTATAGATGGAGAGCGAAATGGTTATAGCTAATAACTCAAGTGGAAAGCAAAACATCTGAGTTTTTTATAGCCAATTTTTAGTTTGTTAATGATTTATTGAGTTAAAATGTTGTGTACCTATTCATGGGTTTCAGCGCCATGTTATATGTGACATTTTCAGGACTTTATCCCCCCATACAAAACCAAAAAAAATCTTAATCACTATGGCAACAGCCCTCATTTTTCATCTTTCTGAAACCCATGGATATAGTTTTTATGTAAAAATAGTTGTAGCTGTTTTTGGTGGTAGACTGGGTAGTGTAACTTGTGACTGCACTATAGGTAGTAATAATAATAACAGAAGTTATAATTAGGTAATATTTTGTAACCTTTTGCAGTAGCAAAAGTACTAAAAGACAAAGTAGAAGTAGTTGAAGTACAAGTTGTTGAAGTGGTTTGTGGTCCACTGAAGTAACAAGTAGTTTTAACCTGTTTCTTATGCTTCTATGGCAACAATATCCTTCACAGGAAGTTAAAAAATCTGATTTTCATTTTCAATTTATTTTTGTAAAGCCCAAAATCACACCAGCAGTCGCCTCGCATGGTTTCACAAAACTGTTGATTTAACCAACAGAAAGTTCAAAAATAAAACCACGAGATTAATGAAAGCAAACACGTAAACAAACCCAGATTTACCAAAGACCTTCACAATATAGAGAAAAACTAAAGAATTTATGACGGCGAGACTCGTGTTTCGTTCAACCTTCAATGTCTGCCATTTTGTGTAATTACTGCAAAAAAGCCCAGTGTTGGGGGAAGCTGCATAAATAATGCATTGACAAGGCTACTCAGAGAAGTGTCTCAAAAGCGCCTATACATCAGGGTTATTAGTTTTTTTGTGAAACATCCAATCGCTTTGTTTCAAAGTTAGGTCTCCTGTTAACGCTGCAAGGACATGTCTGACAGATACTGTGAAGTTTAGAGCACAACTTTTTGCTAGATTAGAAATATAAAATGCCAATGCTAACTGCCATATACTGGATCCCCATATGTAAAGATTTGTGGAGCTAAATAACCTCTGACTGGTGATGCGTGACGACACTGGCCCACTGGATATATGCAATTATAAATTAATTGGTTATTTAGATTCTAGATTATGATGCTGTACACGTATTATTTTTTCATAATAATAATGATGAAATATGTGACACAGTTCATGGTTTTACTATACACCAACATTTGACAAATTATCACAATTTGTTTTAACTGCAGTACATCATACCCATGCTAAGAGTGTACCCCACCTTAGCTGGAGGGGCTTGAGTCAACCAAAACTCCAAACACACAATCAAGATAACATTAAAAAACTATTATTCAGTTTGCTCTGACACAAATCACAGATGGTCATGTTCATCCATACACCAACTCTGCAATCTGTCTGCTGTCAGTGTGATGTGTTTGTAAAAGATGACACAACAAACCAGTCCGTGTAGAACTTTAAAGTCAAGTATTAAGCGTTAAAGGGCCCATATTACACGATTTCCTGATTTACGTTATAATGTTTCCTCATCACAAACAGACCTGGAGCTGTGTTTTGCTTTATTCGCCGATGTTTAACACACAAACCCTGCATATTTAGGCTGAGTTCTTCTCATGACATCATATTGTAATACAGGAAATGCTCCACTTTTCACTCGATACGCCTTCACTAGAATCATTTGGATCATTTCAGCACTGGAATTGCAGTCTCTACTGAACTAAAGGTAAAAGGTATACTGTCTGGCCAAAAAAAAGTTGCCACCAAAAAAAAAAGGTTACACACTCTAATATTTCGTTGGACCCACTTTAGCTTTGATTACGACACACATTCACTGTGGCATTGTTTCGATTTCGCTTCTGCAATGTCACAAGTTTATTTCCATCCAGTGTTGCATTAATTTTTCACCAAGATGTTGCATTGATGATGGTCGAGTCTGACCACTGCACAAAGCCTTCTCCAGCACATCCCAAAGATGCTCAATGGGATTAAGGTCTGGACTCTGTGGTGGACAATCCATGTGTGAAAATGATGTCTCCTGCTCCCTGAACCACTGTTTTACAGCTTGAGCCAGATGAATCCTGGCATTGTCATCTTGGAATATGCCAGGGAAGAAAAAATCCATTGATGGAATAACCTGGTCATTCAGTATATTCAGGTGTCAGCTGATCTCAACTCCACCTCTGCATTATAACACAGCTTAAAGCTCACAAGAGTCAAATTTGTGTAATATAGGACCTTTAAATTCAACCAAAAATACAGTTTTCTCCCATAAGAGCCATATTTTGACTGATTATACAGTGCATGAGCTTCCTATGAATGGCTGCTGTCATCCAAACCTGACAGTAAACAAACAGTGTGCCAAATGAGTAAAAATAACGGTCACACTGAATGCTCTGCACCTGCGCTCCTCAGGTGATAGAGTTACCTGAAAGAAAGGGAGAGACAGAGGAGAAAAAGAGGGGAGGACTCTTTCGGTTACTTATATTGTTGTTTGTTGAATGTAGTTTACAGAGATAAGATCAATAAAAGTACAATCAGTTTTGATAAAAGGTAAAAACTACTATTGCTATTGCTATTTTTGATCATTTGAACATGCACTGATATCACGGAAAGCTTCATTAAAACAAAGTACAACTACATTTCAAAAAAAGTAAAGTAAGCTGCTACTTCAAAATGGAAAGTAATTAATAAAGCAAAGTTCACATAATGATATTACAATACAGCACCATTACAACCCTTATAGTTTTACTTGTATTACGCTGGTAGGTCTTATACTTTGGTTTCAGAATGATGAAAAGTTGGAACCGTTGCCATAACAATTAACAATTCAAAACAAAAAAACAGATTTCAAATGGTCAACGGTTCTCAAAATGGCACCGTACTACAGTCTAAAATGCAATGTAACTGCATTGTGACATGTAGCGTTACTTTTTGATCGCAGGCAATATAAGTATACCCGGGGTGAGTATTTTTCGTTGTTTTCATGGACTTTAGTTTTTCATTTTTAGAGCCAGCGGCCTCAGACTGCGCTAACCTTTACAAAATGGCACAGGCTGTCCATTTTCTCTGGCCCAAACTCCAAAAGAAGTCAGTGTGCCGCCAATATAAGACCAACCCTGCTCTCCGCTCTTTCTTCCAAATCACTATGTTTTGATCAATCCCTCTATCACTATTTACTCCTTTGACTCTATCTCCACTGATTGATTCTGCACGCCACTCCTGCCCCTCCAAATCACAACACGCCTTTTGGAAATTGTCAACCATCGATTCTCGACTCAGTTCAAGTCTCCATGGTGAAATTTGTCTACACATTCTCATTTGGGGTTGTAGTAGCTCAATTAGATTTAAGACTTGCTCCACTTGTACACAAATGGCTGCTAATGGTCCTAGAGGGATTCAGAGCAACAGTTTGTCAAGCTGTTGGGATGGCGTAAAGCCCAGATGTGCGATGTCTTGGTTTTTTATAATGAATTGATTAGTCTATACTCAGAGTGTTGGGTAATCCTTTAATTTCGCCCAGACAAAACATTTAGCCAACAGTGTCCAGGGTTGCAAGAATTCTGTAACCTGTTTTAACTCTTACAACATAGACTGGATTTGCAGGGATTTAGCCACTGTGCTTGCATCATCGTTCTGGACAGGAGTTTGAATTCAAATTTGAAAGCTCTCCTGCATTATTTTAGATATTCAAACTGCTTTGGGACACCTTGATATTTTGCACGTTGTTTAACTTGAACAGGTGACAGCTGAAGTGGTTTAAACAAGGATAAAAACAGTAGCTGCTTGCATGTTTAGCTACACAGACAATTTTAGTGTTAAAGGTTCATTATATACATTTTCTTTCTCTGAAATGTTCCACGCTATGTCAGGAAAATTATCTAAATTGTATTTATTCGTACAGATGTTCAAATTGCACAAACGTACCTTGAACAGACAGATCTGACCTGTGACCTTTTTGGGGTGACAGTAGCTCAGTCGGTACAGTGTTTCTCCATTGATTCAGAGGTTAGTGGTTCGAATCCTGCTCTTGGTGACATTGGTTGAGCTGGCATAGGCTGGCGGTTCGATTCTGGCTTCCACAGATGAATGCTGTCATCTTGTCCTTGGGCAAGACACTTACCTCACCTTGCCCCTAGTGTCTGTGTACACTGGTGTATGAGTGTGTGTGTGAACGGGTCAGTGGTTCCTTGATGTAAAATGCTTGAAGGTGGAAAAAGCGATATAAAAATGTTGTGTCACTTGCTTGTCTCAGATGATGTATTAGTCTAATGTCATACCATTCCAGGCTAAATCACTATGGAGATGAGTAGGTGGCGGACTTTCCATGAGAAAAGTTACACAGTGTCAGAATTTTTGTATTACCATCTTATGACATCATATAGTGAAAGCTTTTCGAGCTACAACCAAAACTGCGAGCTTAAAGAAAACCAAATGTAAGTCCAGGTACACATAAAACAATCACAAATATAAATATCAGCAAATGCACTATTCATAAGTTCTCAAAATGTAGTATTTAAAATATCAATGTGAGTCATGGATAAATGTTTTTGAAAGAGCAACTGTCTTTAAATATATTTGTGAAGAAAGAAAAATGTTGGAAGACAAAAAAATCATTGTTGCAACATTCAACAGAGGTATAATTATCTGAATGGCCAGGAAAGTCATTGCCTTAAACCTTAGCCCACAGTTTCTCCATATAATTATAAAGGCACTTGTTGAAAGGAAAGTGTAAACTGTGCTCCCTAACCCAGCGCTCAGGAGTCTACACAAGATAAACTGCCCTGTGAATGGACCCTGTGCTGACAGAATGACAGATGCTGCAGAGACTTCCTGACCTCAATAAACAAGCAAAAGAGCTGCACTCCACCTCCAACTCGCCACAGACACAACTCTGGACACTTGAAAAGATCGCTGTGCATGTCTCCATCCCATAGTGCTGGTGGATGGGTCAGTCGTATTACGTTTGGAACTAGAAAAGCTGGTGGAGAATTATTTTGGATCAAATTTACTTCACCTGTTTTGAAAATGACTTTCTAATTTGAAATGGGGGACTAAAACTAAAATAAATAATGTAAAGTGCTTACCCCCTTTAATAAAATTTCCTTCACTTTTGATTTTCCATGTTTGAGGAATCCTGCATTGTATTGTCCTGCATTCAAGGTTCAAGTGCTCTGAAAAGGTCTGTTTTCACTTACCCCTATCCCCGCGTCAGCTCCAGCTTCTGGCAAAAATAGAATCCAACGGATTTAATCCGAAGTGCCATGGCACCTCCGCTGGCACTGCACTGCATGCAGCCTGAGCCTGGGGTTGGACAGTCAACCGGCTCTCACCCCAAAGCGTCATATAGAGACTCACATGGCTCATGGCTGAAAATGTTTTCTAAGGATGAAAACAGTGCGTAGTGGTCTGATTTTAATCACAAAGTTCAGGTTTTATAATACACTTTCTTTTTTATTGTCCAACATCTTCACCAAGGGCAATAAAAAAAAAAACAATGGAGCTTAGAGAATTAATCCTTGTCGATGAGGATACAAGATTAAAATTAACAAAAAGTTATGATGTTGGCCATTAAAAGTAGCTTTAGATGCAGTAGTAGTAGTAACAGTTACAGTTGTTGCAGTAGTGTGTGTAAGTCGGAGGCAGTGACATTTCTAGATCATTAAAAATAAAAAGTTAACATTTGAAATATACTGATGTTTATAGAATCTTTACAAGTGAAGAATTCTGATCCGATGTCACGGCTCTTTGTTTCGAGTAGCACTTTGATTTCAGAAGTGTTCTAATGTTTGAATAAAGTCTGTGATTAAAAGGCTGGGTTCAACATCAGACCATGATCTGCCTATTCACTCTCCACTTCAATTATACCTCTGCTGAACACACTGGCACAGAAGGATGGGTGGTGAGGGCACTGGTGTTTGGTGGGTAGACAAGCATACATAAGCCTGATGTCTACTCCTCCATCTGTTCTCTCGCTCCCCTCGTCCCTCTCCAACTCTCTCCTCTCTCTCTACCCATCCCTTACTTGTTCTCTATTCACCTCTCTCTCTCTCTGACCCATCTTCCTGCATAGCCCATCGCTCTTTCTCAAATGCCTCTCTCTCTTTCTATCGCTCTCACTCTATTCTCTCTCTCCCACGCTCTCACCATCTCTCACTTGTTCTCTCTTCATCTCTTTCTCTCTGACCCTAAACCATCATTCTCTTTCAAATCTCTCTCTCTACTCCATTACTCTCTTCACTCCATTTCTCCCTCTCCCAATTCTCCCTCTTCCTTTCAATCTGTCTCTACTCTCTACCTCTCTTCCCAATTTTCCATCCCTCCCTCCCCCAGTGCCCTCCCTCTCACCCCAGGTCGCTCTCTTCCGATCTCTCTCATACTGTCTCTTCATCACTCTTTCCCCATACATCTTTCTTTACATCACTATGTTGCTGTCTCCTCATCTCATTTCCCAGCGCTCTCTCTCCCATCCTCCTCCTCATCTCTCTCTCATTTGTGTCTTCCACGCATAGACTGTACAAAGAAGTCGACTAAGTGAGTGTGACGTCACCCATAGCGTTCAAGGTCAAACGCTCATCGGGGCTAGTGGTCATAGGGCGAATTTGAAGCCAATTTCCATATTTGGAATTCTAACTTCAAGTCCACACTGGCGCGAAAACTCCTCTGCACCCCAATCTACCGTACATCTCCATCTCCAAGCCTCTAACCACCCCTTTGAAGATAGTGAGGCTCAGATCTTACCCAGAGAAAAGAAATGGTTTGAGAGGGGAGTTAAAGAAGCTATTTTTGTTGGGAAAGACTATCCTTCCTTAAACAGGAATGAGGGCCTGAAACATAATCTCTCCCCCATCTATAACTCCATCCTGAGACCCAAAACAAAGAGAACATTAGCAGGATCGTGACCATCAACAATCTGACCAGAACCAAAGAAGTGGCTTGGACTATCAGTGAAACGTCTTCACTTCTACAAAGATTTGTCCAGTTGACAGATTTACACTTTGTCTTTCGCTATGGATCAGACCTGGACGACTGAGGGGATTACACAGACGCCACTAAAGGGTGCTACCTTGGGGAAAGAAGGTGCCTGATTTGATATCCTGATTTACGGAAACAGTACCAAAATAAAAATATCAGCTAATTGGAGTCTGAATCGATGGAGCGGGAAGTGCATCCGTGCTCACTTCCTGTTTAATGTAGCGGCTAGTAGGTTAGCTATGTCCATCTGTATATACAGTCTATGCTTCCATGCAGCTCTCTTGTTCTATTAATGCCTCACTCTTTCCTCATCTCTATCACACTCACCCTCCATCACCCTCCTCAATGGCTCTCACCCATCTCCATCTCTCTCATTCCCCATTTCTATCTCCTTTTCTCTCCCCTCTCTCTTCACAGAGTTTCCATTCGTGCTCCTTCATCCTCACTTGTTATTGTTTTCGCTTGTCGTCATTTCTCTCTGTCTGGGGCCATTTCTTCACCTCCCCGAGCCCATCTGCTCTCATGTACCTCACCATCCCACTCGTTCGCCGCTCTCTCTCCATCTTTCAGTTTTTTCTGTTCTTTGGCCTCGCTCCCATTTCCCCAATTGGCTTACAGTGGCAGTCTAATCATTCTCCTCTGTGGTGAGCCTGTTGCCGTGCTAATCTGGCGATACCTGTGCAGACCGTTGGACTGCTTCCTCCAGGCAAACACAGCACACGACTTCCTCAGTAGTTTCGACACATAAGAAACTGTACTTGAACTGCTTTCTCCATTGACTAAGACTAGATAACCAATGTGTGGATATGGGAATACAGATGGGTGGATCTTAATGGGTTTGTATAATAAGAGATGGATACTGAGTTCAAGTGCCTGGAATATAATGGCATTTGAAACAGGGAAATGTGATATGACTAATTCTACCGCAGATATTTCAGTAGTTACAAGTTCAACAGGCGTTATGTATTATGTTTTATCCAAGTATTTATTGAACTATAATACATTGAACATCATTTTATATTTTGCTTATTGTAAATTTTAATATTGATCTAAAACAGCTTTAAAGAAGACATATACTGTATAGTTTCAATCTATGACACCTGTGGATCATTATGTCAAAATTTGCACATTTAAATTGCATTATTAATCTAAAGCACATTAATAAAAGAAACAAGTCTGCTCAGTTAGAAAACTATGGCACCCAATGCAAGCAAAATGACTATGCGATGATACCAAATCCTACCGTACGTGTGTCACCAACTAAGAAAATAAAACTGGAGAACGAAGTAAGTAAAATGAGAAAATTAGGGTTGATCTGCAACGTGGCGTCTGGAAAATAAATGTTTAAAGATTGCTCAAACATGCATGAATCACTCTAAAAACAACTCCGAGAGGGTAAATGAGAAGAGAAAATGACTATAACATGCTTAAAGTGGTTTGCATAATAGGTCTGCTTTAAAATAGAAACTGGTCCATTGACTTCCTTTTCAAATCTGCAGAACTGATAGATCCCGTCTCTTAGTGGATGTCACTTCCCTGTAGTAAATTGTCTGGTGTGTGCTTTTACCCGGATACAAAGCAGTGTGAATATAAGCCAATACCGTGCAGGGGTGTGCCATGCAGAGTGAGCTGTAAATGCAGTTCCATGTATGTATAAATAAGATGTCTTAAATTGTCTTTACTTCAAAACATTGTTATATAAATACAAATAGGACAGAGACATAATGTATTCAGCCCAGTGTGAGGCTGCACGCTCAGAATTGCATAAGTGTATTCTGTTTGAGCTGCCCATTTCATTAGCATACAGTGTCCCCTGAAATCAGGTTATTGTAGGATGAAGGATAGAGATAACAGAGGAGTGGTGACCACTCCCCGATGACCCAAAACATGCTCCAAAAATATGATTTAAAAATGCCTCCACAGCACATCTGAATTTAGGTCAGGACAATGACAAGTTTTGTTAAGTATTAAGTGCAGTGTAGAGCATTTTCTGTATTAAACTCAACTCGAGTCTGTTGAATACTAACAACATGAAGCTTTCACATGACACACAATGTTTTTGTAAACCATTGGATTGTTATTCCTGTATTTAGGATGCTGAACAAGCCCCCATATATTATTATTATTATTATTATTATTATTACTGCTGTATCCTCTTTTAAAGGTGCACTGTGCAGCTTTTCTGGTAGGGGGGTCTGACACCTGCTCGTGTCCATGGAGATGTTATTGTTTTGTTTGAAATGTTTCTCAGTATGGGGTTAAGGTTATCTTGCATTCATTCATTCATAACATTTTAATGGTTTCAAGACAAGTATAGGTGGCCGACCCTCAAGAAAAGTTACACAGTGCAACTTTAAAAATGTTTGGTACACTCAGGCTATTATTTTAACAATGACCTCATGGGCCTCATAGATATAAAATAGTGTGTTTGTGTTCATTTTGAACATACATGAAAAACATGTATATAGGTATAAAGTCAAAGTAATAAAGACAACAACAAACCTAATGGTCCGTGCACAACGGTAGACTGATATTTCCAATCAAAGGGACAGTCGGCTCCACCATTTATGCTGTAATGTAATGTCTATGAGGTGTTTGAAGTTGCGCTAAAATCAATAAATCCTGACAGATGAGGCAGTGGATACAGAGCTGTGGGTGGATGTCACTGACAACATGTTAAACACTTTACAAATGTGAGTAAAACTTCACCAAAGGACACTTCTGTGTTTACAAAGGTACTTTCAGAGCCTAATAAATATTTAAATTATGCCACTGGCAGAAATAATCTACACCTAAAAATAATTGGGTCTTCCTTAAATCAAATTAAATTTTGTTATCTTTCTCTTAACAGTAGCCCTGTGTTCCCTTTCCCAGCAGATTTATCCAAAACCACTGATTTGTCCCTGTTTTATCCAAGAAATGTCCCAGGTGTCCCTATTTTTGACCAATTTGATATCAACCAGAAGTAACAAGGGGCACAAATTGTCATTTGTTTGGCCCAAAATACAGAAAACGTGTTTGTAAAATTGCCAGAACACAAACATATGTACATCAACTGTGCTGACTGAAGTCTTTCAGAATAAACTGACTCACAACAAGATGTGTGAATAAGTCAGGAATAAACCAAGTGCATAATAATATTCTCAATTCCATGCTCTTTTCATAAATGTATTATTACCAAACACCTCAACCCAGCTGTGTTGCAGTTTTTGATTTTGAAAATCTGGTCAGTCTAACTCTAACATTTTAATAGAAGTTTGTATTAGCATTGACACACAAAGATGAATCTTTCTAAAAGCAGAAGTGTCCTTTGGTGAAGTTTTCCCCGCATTTCTAAAGTATTTAACGTGTTGTCAGTAATATCTATCCGCAGCTCCCCATCCACTGCCTGACCTGTCAGGATTTATTGATTTTAGCTTCACTTGGCAAAAACCTCATAGACATTACATTACGTCAGAAATTGTCGCGCAGACTGTCCCTCTGACTGGAACTAGATACAGTTGTGTACAAAGCCAAGACAGGTTCCCCAGACATATGGCACTGAAAGAAAACCAACATTGTACATTTCAAATACACATTGACTATAAATCAATACATGTTTAAAAAGGAGCGTGTGAAAATATAGTATTCAACTTCAAGTAGGTTTGTGATGAGGAGACGTTGTAACATGTTACAATATGTACATTTTTGCACGATGTGTCCGCTTTAAGATATAAAACGAACCCCTGCGCTTTTGTTTAGTCTGGCTCGATATCACAAATATTTCAGAGGGCTGTGTTTATGAGCTGATTACTGATTTAAATCAAGTTCACCTACTCTTATACGCTGCGTCTAATTATAATCACATTCAAACACCAATATATGCAGCTAATTAGTCTTAAGAATGCAATTAAAGTTGGCCATTTGCAAAAGTGGCATGTGCATTTTTCAAATCAGCGTAAAGTTTGAGCCACGACTCCCTCCCAGTATCTACTAATCCAGTCAAGTAGACCTAGAACTGTACTTATGCACCCACTAAGAAGCTAATCACCAATCAGGCTAGCCATTATTAACCTCATTACGGGCACCTGAAGCTAACTGCTGTTGCAATGTAGCCACTAGCGGCTCTGAGCCTCCAAGAGAGATGGCCACAAGATAATATGCCCCACGGATTAAAGGTTCAGACCTGTAATCTGGATTTAACCCCAGATGAAGATCCACTAAGAATCTAATCTAGGCTTGGACAATAGTGATTTTGGTGTGTTGATGTTTTGTTATCTTCAACTTTAAATGTAGTTTAGTTGTTGATAACTAATTTGTGGATTGTGTAAAATGTCACAGAAGTGGATAACAGATTTAGTGCTGTTGCTATAGGAACTAATACTGTGACTATAAATACTACTTTGTCAACTACCAGCTACTTCAGTTACTGCTACGATTGTTTTTGCTTCTTTGTCTTGTGTTATCTTGTCAGTTTTAGCTCTTATAATCATGCTAGTATATTTTCGTACTAATATGATTACTGTTACTTGTACTACTACTACCACCTCTGCTACTTCTACCACTATTACTGCACCACTGTTGCTATTATTACTACTGTTATTGTTTCTACTACAACTGCTACTACTCCAACTCACAGCCGTATAAAGAAGTGGACAAAGGGAGTGTGACGTCACCCATAGCGTTCGGCTCCAGTCAAATGAAGCTCATCGAGGCTAGCGATTATCTGGGTGAATTTGAAGCCAAGTTCCATGTTTGGACGTCCGACCGTGAGAATCATAACAACCAAAAAGACAAACCAGAGCGAGGCTATTGAAGGTAATATCCTTTCCAGCCCCTTCCTGTCCGCATCATTGGTTTAGCATGGGTCGAGTGCTTAGCAACGCTGTCAATCAAACCTGTTGCTAACGCTAGCAGGAACCACCTTGGGGAAAGAAGGCGCCTCATTGGTTTGTATCTTGACTCACAGATAAAGTAGCCAAATAAAAACACAAGGATCATATAGCACGGATTAATACAAACATTTTAAGACCAAAATGATGAGCTTGACAGCAGCAGTTAGGAAGAGAGGAGCGATAGTTTTTCAATAGAAAGTGAATTGGAGTCAGTGCAGCCGGAAGTGCACCCATGCTCACTTCCTATGCGGAGCTCGGTGGCTAGCAGGTTAGCTATGTCCATTTATATACAGTCTATGCTCCTACTACACTTGCTACTACTGCTACTACAATTATTACTGCTACGTATACTGCTACTGCTGTTATTACTATTACTTATACTGGTTCTGCTACCACTACTAACATCCATATGGCTACTTCTTCCTACTATGTACAATTTTCCGAGCAAAAGTTGTTATGATTTACATATTACACTTAAAAACTGAAAATTGTAATCAGCGAAACATTTTAAATAATCACTCACATTTGCATAAAACCTCGGAACAAGAGATTCAGGGATTTGCCGCATCCGATAGCTATTACCAAATCATGTTTAGGATTTGATTAGATTTGTATTTTTGTGATTGATAAAGCTCTCCTTCAAAACATTCAGGCACCAGGCGCTTTCCATTATAATTTGTTATTGAATGAATGTATTCGGAATAATCCCTTTGAGGACACCGGCTTCCATCCAGGCATCGTGTTGTCTTTCAGAGTATTACCATGATGCTAGGCAAAACTGTTCTCCTGGTTTATGGAAATCACAAAACAAAGGCAACAGGCAGGATACATGGATTAGTGAATTTTATAACACAAGCACAACGTAAGATTAGCAAGTTGTTTTCTTTGCCAGGAATCAATTCTGCTAAAATATTCTGGAAACTGAACACTTTCTCCTAATATTAAGGCACGGGATCCTTAATAATTCCATTTTGTATGTCAAAATCTGTGCTATTGCTTAAAAAAAGGTTAAGTTTATGTATTAATTCCTACCTTCTGTGTTAGCTGTCTTTGCGCGGTTACTGCTACACGCTGCAACTACTGTAACTTCTCCTGTCATACTATTGCAATTGCTTTGTATTATTTTAAACTAAAGCAATCTATAGTCGCTATGGTTCTGAAATTGTACCTAAAAAGCTTATCTGACAATCCAGAGCATAGACTGTATATATAAATGGACATAGCTAACCTGCTAGCCGTTGCATTCCAAGTAGGAAGTAAGCTCGGGTGCACTTTCAACTCCATCGACTCTCTCCAATTTACTTTCTAATAAAAAGCTGTCACCTCTCTCTCCGTATTTGCTACTGTCAGGCTTGTCATTTTGGTCTGAAAATGTTCATATTAACCCGCTCTACATCGTGTCCGTAAATCAAGATATGAACACACAATTACAGACAAATCAGGTGCCTTCTTTCCCCAAGTTCACTCCAGTTTGCTAGCGCTAGCAATGAGTTTGATTGACCGGAGAGCGGCTACTCTCCGCGAAACCAGCGGCGTCAACTGTCTCGATTCGGATTGGCTCTTTTTTTGCTATGATACGCAGACGCAGATGGAATTTTGACTCTAAATTCACCCTTAAAACTACTAGCCTTGATGAGCTTCATTTGACGTCACACTCCCTTAGTCCACTTCTTTATACAGTCTATGGTTTCGAGCCAAAAATAACATGATCATACAATCAGATTTTTTTTTTTTTCCATTGACACATTTGAAAGGAGCTCATTGGTCGCCCATCATTTTGAATAACATGACATTTCTTTCGCTGAAATTAACTAAGCTTAGTGTTTTGCTCATTGATTTTGCAGAAATCCACAACATTTTTCAATTTTTCAGTCCTTGGTGACAAATTTTTCCCCCATAAACAGCCATATTTGTTTTGATATGGACGGACCACGCCTGTCCCTGATTGGCTAATCCACCTGCCAATCACGCCCATCTACACTCACTTCTCCATAATGTATTGAAGCAGCGTGTATTCTGGATCGCAGCCATCCAAAAAAGCCATTTCTAAAAAGACAAACAAAATCGTTTAAGTATTTTTGATTGATTACGACTTGACAGAATAATTTCCGTAATGGATTAGATTTTATATTGCTCTTCAAAAAAAAGAGCTCAGTATAGTCTATTTAAATCCACAACTTTTCAAGGTTAAATGAAATATATTGTTATTTAGTCGCACTCTGCCAGTGTTATGTCTTCCACAACAACACTGTGCAAAGCCAGAAGTAGAAACCAAAGCTAAAAACTCTTTTGACTCTTCAATGTCATCAGGTCTTTAGTGAACGGATAGGGTCAAATCACTCAAGAAAAGTCAAACTAGTTCCACCAATTTGCTGCTTTCAGTCATTTGTGAAATCTGCTTCATCTCTCTCTCTACTTCCGCAGCAGAAGCACTGGCTCTGATTATGTGTCAGCACTTAAACTGAACGCCTCTGGCAACATTTAGAGAGGCCAAGGCAAGACTGGACTTTTTGAAGCTACAGGTTTCTGTGAATCTTACCTAAAATGGGCAGTATCCAAGTTTTCGACGTGCATGAGGTCAACTTTTATTAACATTAGCGCAGAAGGACAAACACGATAGAAAAAGAGGTGTCAAGTTGGATTGGAATTGGTTTTTGAGGCTAAATGAATTGTCCAGTGATTGTTGGACTAAAAGGTTGGTACGCTACTACTATTCTACTACTGCTACTACTACTATTGCCTGGATTCTTCTCCTATGTTCTTGCATTTATAAGCAAACTTCAATAACCACCCATAACGATAACGACACCAGGTTGTTCTAGTTTGTGGACTGGAATGGGTTGCTTTCACTTTCAAATCCCTATAGTTTAAAGTTTAGCAGATGGATATGTTAGTATTCTATGTTGCAATATGCAGTTTGTAGATTTGTTGACCTTGTTTATGGTTATATATATATCTATAATTAGTACAACAAGGAACAAAAACTGGCTTGAAGTGATTACACCAAGTTTGTGGAATCATTATAAATCCGAAAAGGGTCAACATTTGTGGAGTTTTAGTTTGGTTACTTGGAAAAAATATCATATAAATGGACATAGTTGACCTGTTCTGCAGATATGGAGGAATATTGAGCTGCATACCATGTTTACACAATGCACACATGAGCAAAAACAGCCAAAAAAGTATTAAGATTGTGTGAAAAAATGAAACAAGGAGCCTGTGATCATAGGTTTGATTTTCAACACACACAAAAAACTGTACTACTTCCAACTAAGTCAGTTCCTTCTCGTCAGATTGTGTTAAAGTGAAGCCCAGATTTAAGTCTAACAAAGCCTCAGACAGAGCATACCTCCAGTTGGCAGGACACCCAAAAGCTTTATTTCCCTTCCTTTCATCCCCAGGCTCCTTATGGCTGCTACATCAATAAGACGTTTAGTGATCGGTGCAGGGACAGTGCTGAACTACAGGCTGGTCCTAAAGGCGGTGTGTACAACTTTGTGAATAAAACTGACACATAGTTATAACGAGAATGATGATAACATAACCTTTCGTTGTTTTTCATAACCTTGTTCCATCTTCTTGCCTTTTGCTTTCTGTTGCCATGGCGGCATGTAGAGTATTAAAGTATTAATGTCACCTCCACCTACTCTCCTCAGTGATTAATAGCTCAATTAAAATCTGAAACAGTCTGGTTCAGGAGTGTGCTGATACGGAAGTTAACAAAGAGGGTACAGTAAGTGGATTTTCTTTCTAATTTTGTTATAACATAGGATTAAGTAGCCTAGATTAAGTAATTTATCAGGACTCTAGCAAAACAATAGCTCCTGACTGAACAGAGAAAAACTAGCCTATATTATTATATTAAATTATTGGTAAAATCCAACGTAAAAGCCATGCAGTTGCAAAAAGTCCATTGAGATGTATTACCCAAAACAATATAAAATAGTAAATAAAAAAAAGATAATTGTAAGTGTAGATAAATAGATAGATGAATAAAAAATAAATACATAAAAAATAAATAAAAAACTAAAAACTAAATAAATAAATAAAATAGAATAAAATAATACAAAATAATAAAATAAAAATAATATAATAAAATAATAAAATAAAATTAAAATAACAAAATTAAAATACATTTAAAAAAAAAAACCAAAAACAAAAAAAAACTGCAGTGTGCAATTAGTATTTACAAACTGCATCTACAACTTTTTTCCTGGCTGTTTTTGCTACCCCTCAACCAAGAAATGTGTACTGTGTATTTGCTGGCCAATAAAGCCACTTTAAATCTGGTCCATATCACATCTGGACATACTTATTTGAAAGCTTAGACACTTAGACGTTTGTATTACTTCACAAACAAAATGATGAAAACATTACAA
Organism: Periophthalmus magnuspinnatus; assembly: GCF_009829125.3. Classification (NCBI taxonomy): domain Eukaryota; kingdom Metazoa; phylum Chordata; class Actinopteri; order Gobiiformes; family Gobiidae; genus Periophthalmus; species Periophthalmus magnuspinnatus. The sequence continues at coordinate 18,959,703 of NC_047134.1, forward strand.
TGATTGTGTACCGATTTGGCAGTTGTGTCTCTGTATTTTCCCCAGTGTGAGCCCCTATCCGAGCTTGTGACACTGCACTTTGATGGTGGTCTTGTAAATACCATAGTAAAATCCACAGACTATATCCATTAAATATCACTTGTGTATAATTTCATGGTTCAGTGTTTTTTTCTCTTCCCAAGGCAAAGATTCCGACCATTGGACATAAAAAGCAGAGGGCGCAAAGAAAATTATACCACATAGATGAGCCTTCTTCTATGGGATTTTTTTCTGCTCAGGTCAACCTAAGGCCAGACTGGATTTCTGAGTTGAAATATTAAAAATTTTTGTATGCAACTGAAATAATTAAATAATTAAATGTCCATGGATGTATTTGTGTATGTATATATACTTTTTTTTCTTTTCTTTCTGTTCCTGTGCTTACCCGGTGCCCAGGGGTGAGGGGTAGGAGGGCTGTAACATGTTAAAATGCAATCAAAAATATGAATAATTTAAAAAAAAAAAAAGGTCCATACCCCATCTTTATCCATGTATTTGAGCAAAATATGTCTTGCCCCAGTACAGATATATCAAATAATTCAGCTGCATGCTAAATAGAAAGTGTTTTATAACGAGATAACCAGGAATGCTAGATATTGTACTCCGCTCTGGTCTCTGAGAGTTGTGAAAAACATTTGTAAACTTATCGCAGTGACTAATTAGGATGCTCGGAATGCATAAGGTAAGTGAGGAATAACTGGACCACTTTGGACCACTGCAAATGGTTTAAAAAAAAGGGATTTTCTACAACACCAACATTGTTCCCTCATCAAAAACATGCCTGAAGAGGTTTTGGACGTGATTTTGCGATCTCGCCCATGCCCTATTCGAACCCTTCTCATGCTCAGCCCACGAGCCTACATCACCCATGTACCCACACGAGAATTTTCCATAAATAAATGCACAAAAGGAGGACACAAAACAACACTACAGCTTTACAAACCACAAAAACTGCACGGCAATTGTAATGTGATAGCGGTCTGAAAGAGCGAAGGAAGGGGGGGGGGGGGATCAGAGCATCAAAAACAAAACTAGAACTTGTAAAATCTGTTAATACATTGTTTTGGGTGAATACAGCATTTAAAAAACAATAAAAGGTAACATGGTGATCTAAATATGTTATGTGTGAGCAGTTAATACCCTATAGAAGGATAATACCCACTCTTTAAAATGAACTACTTCTGTTTTTCACGCTTTTAAGACAGTAAAAAATCAGATAAAGTCCCACATATTAAAGATACACTACTCATATCACTAAAACAGTATTGTTACCTAGCAACCATAATGTTGGCAAAGACCAAACCCTCTCTACACTGCACAATAATTAGGATTAGACTAAAGAAAATACATGAAAATTGCACATAATTTGTCCCAGTGTTTGGATGGAACATTCAGTGTTCAGTGGAGTGGTATTTCATTCAAGCTCACCTTTACTTCCTGTTTTATTTTTCTTTCTTTCAAAGGTCTTTTTATACAGCAGTAAGAGGAACAATGAAGTATACAATACTTATAATAATGTATGAAATAATGTAAATAATAATAATAACAAAAAGAAACAATAATAATAATAATAATAATAATAATAATAATAATAACAAAAAGAAATAATGTAAATAATAATAATTAATAATAGTAGAATATAATTTTAAAGCTATGTAATAATCCTAAATTATAATGGAGAGGGAGGGAGAAGGGAAGGGTGGGGCAACTCTGCAGCAATATTGAAGGTTTCTCAAAATAATTTAAGAAAGGTCACCATAGTTTATAAAATTTTGTTCCTGATCCGCGAACAGTATCTCAAATTTTTTCCAGATCCATATAAAACATTATGTCTTTTATCGATTGTGCATGGGAGGGAGATGCCGAGTCTTTCCACTTAAATAAAATAGCTCGTCTAGCAACTTTTCTTCTCAACTTTTTTCCACAAACTGCCACTTAAAGTAAACATATTGCACTTGTGTCTGCTATACAGCTATAATCTACAACAGCCGAGGATTATTATGTTATTATTTGCACATTTTAAATCGCAATAATGAATCCTGCACGTGTCACCGATTAAGAAAATAAAATTGGAGAATGAAGTAAGTACAGAGCAGTGAAGGTGAAAACGAGGACCGATCGGCAACATGGTGTCTTGAAAATAAGTGATCAAAGATGGCTCAAACATGCACGAATCACTCCAAATACAACTTCGGGTGAGGGAAACAACGAAAACATGGTTGCAAAATGGGTCTGCTTTAACTGATCTTATATCTTCTGTATCTTTTATGTATTGTGGCCTATTTCAAATGACATCGTGTTAGGTCATGTAGCGGAGGATGACTGTTAACGATATGCCGCTCGGTGACAGATGAGATGTCTCGGTGTACGCAAACACTGCCTCGTAAATGCTGGGGGAACCCTGTGAGAGAACGCATCAATCATCATTATGAGCGTGAACTAACGGAGTGTATCCTGGTGCGGGGAGCAGGGCCGGGTCAGGTTCACACTGAGGGGGTGAAGAGTAGTGACAGAGGGGACGAAAATAGGGTACTGCTAACCACAAGTTGAAATAGTAAGTTATAGCGCTAATATGAGACTTCTGCTGTCGTTTTTGCCTTAAAAGTACTCCACGAAATCATCTTAACTTTTCCTTCCTTTGGTGCTACAAGTATTTCAAAATAAGTACTGTGGTAAAAGTGAAAAAACTAAATATAGTGTGTAGTTTAAAGAGAAGGCAAAGTACTCTACACATGTCTACTATCGCTACAGCTTCTCCTTCTGTTACCAACAAGACCTAATGAACCTATCGGGACTGCTAACATCACAGGACAAGTACAAACCACCAACTGAGTTCTTTGCCAGTACATTCTTTTTGTTCTTCCTCTGATCAAAAGACTGCCGGTTCGATTCCAGCTCCGACAGATGAATTCTGTCAATGTGTCCTTGGGCGAGACTTTCAACCCGCCTCGTCCCAAGTGTCTGAGTACACTGGTTTCAATGTGTGTGAATGGATGAGCGGTTCCTTGAAGTAAAGTGCTTTGAGCGCCTTGAAGGTAGAGAAGTGCTGTAATAAATGTGACCATATACCGTTTATTGAGGTCTCAACAGTAACCTCTACGTCCCACGACTTACCTGCCAGCCTAAACTGCGCACTTTTTCAATACTTTAAGACGTCTAGGCCGGTCTGTCAAGTTCATAACGGTGTGATTGACAGACATATTATCCAGTCAGAGAATTTTGAGTAAACAGGTTTTTTTTTTAAAGTTATGAATAGTAGATGATCATAAATGGTCTGTTTTCCTGTGTGTCACTGAAATAAACGCATTTTATTACATGGCTGAAGACGCAGCGGGAGAACACTGACCAGACTGTGACACTGTGAGAGAAAATACAGTACGAGTCGGATCACTGTCTCTGCTCTGTACGTCCAAACCATCTAAACTGAAAACATTCTTAACATTTCCAAAACATGAGCTGCAGTGGTGGAAGAAGTACTGAAGTATTTTATTTAATTTAAAGTATAGATACAGAGGCAAAAAGTCACTCAAGTAAAAGTGAAAGTATCACATGAAAAAATCTACTTAAGCAAAAGTATTTACCATATTTTCCGGAGTATAAGTCGCACTAAAGTATAAGTGGCACCAGCCAAAAAATGCATAGTAATGAAGAAAAAAACATTTCACATATAAATCGCATCTGAGTATAAGTCGCACCCCCAGCTAAGCTATTAAAAAAAAAAATACAACTCATAGTCCGGAAAGTATCGTAAGTACCCGATTAAAAATATACTTTAAGAGTAAAAAGTAAAACTATTTCACACGTGTTGTTCATTTGTTAAACTGTAAATATAGTGACGTTGGCTAAAAATGATACAAATTTTGGGTAACAGTAGCAGTACGAGTCAATTTGTAAATTTTTCTTATGCATTTTGTGTATTTATTTCTGTTTGCTTAAAGCTGAAGGTTTAACTCAAAAACTAACCCTTCAAATCATAGGAAAAGTACTTTTTACTTTTCATTCCAGTAAAAACATGTAGCAGAGTAGAACAGTATTACAGATACCTGCTCTCAAATTTAGTGAAGTAAAAGTAAAAAGCATCCACTATAAAATGTACTTAATTAAAGTACAGATACCTACAAATTCTTCTTAAGTACAGCACTTTACTACTTTTACTTCGTTACCTTCCTCCACTGATGAGTTGTCCCTATAGGCTCCTCATTCCTATCCTCATTTAACTTCAACATCTTCTGCACAAACTACTAGAATAATACCGTTTCTCCCTCCCACAGCCCAACTTTTGATTTTTAATTAAATCCGATTCATTTCGCGTCTTTAAATGGACTAATTAGTTTGTAGAGAAATCAATTTGGCACAAAGTCAACAAAAGCAGTGATTTTTTGAAAGCAGCACTGCACAGGAATAATACAAATAATACGAACAGTAAAGATGGTCTGTTATGAGGAAATACAAAATATGTAAATAAATACGAATATGCATAATACAACAGAGTGCAGCGCGGACGCCTGCTCCTCTGTACGGCTCAGTAGGAGGTGCCGAGTGATGGGGTGTTTTGGCATTTCATCAAACAAATGCGACGTCTTTCAGAAATTATTTATTATTATATTTTTCTGCGTCTTTGTGGTGGGCTTTTAGAGATTTTCAGATGGCAGTGTTATCTAATGCCTCCGTGGTTTACTGAGTCGTTTATTCATCTTTTTACTCAGCGTTCTCCCCATCCTGCTCACGATGTACTTCACGAATCTGCGAATTCATTGTAGCGCTCTGTAAAGTTCTCACCCACGGAGCTTCTATTTTTGATTTTACATTTTAGTTAGTTATTTTTATCGGTTAAAATGCTGTACGTTAATTAAACCCAACTTTTTTCCTGTTCTAAGGTAAAAACTGTGAATGTCTTTATTGTCCGTGAACCAGGAAGTAACGCTGGTGCACTGTTAGCATGCTAGTTGTTGTTTGCATTACTGCGATGGCCTCTGAAAGTTGTGAAAAGGGCTTTTAGTAAACTCATTGCAGTGAATGTTTTAGGGAAGTGAGGAATAACTTTGGACCGTTGCAAAACCTTTAAAATGAGCTCACTCTGTTTTTCACATTTTAAGATAAAGTAAAACTCTGGTACAGCGTCTCGAATTTCAGTTGTGCATTAATTCAGCTTACATAAACAAGCGAAAGGCAACAATACGGTGGCTCTCTGTGTATATTCGCCCACAGTGTCAAGGGATAGTGGTTCTATTCCACTTCAGCAAGGCACATTACCAATATTGATCTGAAAGGTTAAGAAAACTCATTCTTGGTTCACTTTTATTCACACAATGTTTCTGTCCCTTTGACCTTCCTCAGGTATGTGGACAGCCCCTTCTGCTCCCCTTATATAAGTTAACGGACCGCCCCCTTAAAAGTACTCAACCAATCACAACAGTGCAAAAACATGCATTTAGAATTAGCTGCGAAAATGGGCATAATTCGCTTTACATCAGTCTTTTGTGAGTTAAAACGCATGGACAATAACTAGAAAAGTATAAAGATTATTATCACACTAAAAATGTAATAATTGTATACTATAAATTTGCCATTTTTTAACAAGTGACGTCTTCAACGAGTTCACATAGACCACCCTTATAGCTCAGAGGGAGTACAGACAAATAGCGCTCTTCATTACAGCACATCATAGCCCTACATTAAACAATAGTTCATCATTTAAACCTTTTTGGGTAAGAGTTCGTAAGGTGAAAATCCAATAGGTTTCGCGTCTTTGTAATGCCGTTGTGGTCGCCGGCATTACCGATATCGCTAATATGAAGGTTGTGAGTGACTGGTAATAGTCAAATGGGGCACTTACACAGACAAATTGGCAGCCTCGGTTCCGCCTGTCTACTCCAGCACAGCTACACCTACAGAGCCTGCTAGCTAATGTTTTATGGTCTAGTATGCTTTGAGAGCGTTGGGATTGTAATACACACTATAATCCAAGCCATTATTACGACAAACTATTCTTCTGCCATGCTCTTCAACACTTTAACAAACAGCATATTAGCAGCTGTTTAAATTCCTTTATTAAATACCAAATGTTGTTGCTAAATCCACTTCTTCCTTGATAAATTTGCTACATATTATGGCTAATGCGCTATTATAATTCTTCACATTATGAGTTTGAACACCCAAGCACTGTCCCTCCCACAATGTTAAGTGGGCTTTTACGCTCTGTGTGATACAGTGGCATTAACTTCACAAGTCCACACATTACCCCGGACAAGTACCACTAAAATGTGCGTCCACCTGCTCTCATTTAGCCCCTCCCCTCCCACTCTGACCTTGTCTCTTAGCGCTTAATGGATCTCAAAATTGCACACTTTTTTTTTTTAGGACCAATCACTGTGCCGTCCAAATGCATCTCGTACAAAATCAGCATGGAGTCACATCTCACACTGCGTTTACATGCATGGGAGGAAAACAGGATAACTGGCCTACTCTAATTTTAACAGATTTTTCAAAATGCATGTAAAGTACAATAGAGGTGTTGTGGTTTGAATTTCCCACATCCCATGAATACATCTGGAGAAAATGTTTGGTACTCAGTGCAGTCTGATTACATTAGGCTAGGAGAGGCGTTCAACTGCACTAGGTAAGAAACAGTCAGGGGAATACTATGTTAGATGTGGACTCACTCATTTAAGATCTGTGACGATAACAAACGACGACTCCTCCGCTGTGGACTAGCACGTGTTGTGGTCCACTACATTAACAGTCCTTTATTACGCTGAATTGACTAATGCGAGCTTTTAGCCATGTTATTATGTTGTTACCTCCTCAAAAACATATCTAAAGTTGTGTTTTGTTTCATTCACACATGTTTGAGCATGAATAACCCTTTATCGTTAGTCTGTCTACATCTCCAAAGCTCAAAATCCTCTATTCTACCTTGTGATGTCATGAAGCGTAGTCCAAATGATTCTAGTTAAGGTGTATGGAGTTTAAAAACAAAGTGGAGCACTTCCTGCACCACCACGTGACATCACAAGGTGGAACAGAGTGTTTTCTGTTGGATAGAAGTCTCGGGATTCAGGATTTGTGTGTTAAACGTGTGTGAATCAAACAAAACACAACTCCAGGTATGTTTGTGATGAGGAAACATTAGAACGTAGATCAGAAAATTGTGTAATACGGGTCCATTAAAGTAAAGTTCTCTATGTCTGCCAAAACTGTGGTTATGTATAATCACCATTTTATTACCAACTTTAGCTGGAAAGTTTTACTAGATACCCCTGAACGTAGCTTATTCCCTCTTTCACATCCTAAACTAAACAAATGAAGGTGTAATTATATAGATAAATATATTCCCTTATCTGTCTTTTTAATTTTAGTTTCTGCTGGGGGTTTTTCTCGTGGACTGACATCATCAATTTACCTGATGGTTTAGTCGTGATTTTACCCAATTTAGTTCTAAAATATCACTTTTTGTCATGTCAGACAGGTTTAGTAACACCTCAATTTTAGTTTTTGTCCTGGTGAAGAAACTGTGATTTATTTTTAGTCTAGTCCTGGTTCGTCCTGGACTAATCTCATTATCCACTTTTAACTATCGGCAACAAAAGGCACATTTTGAGGCTGCATTGGGGACTCATCTTACCTTTCCCCGATAACAGCGCATGCCTAACCCCGGCCATAACCCAAACTGACTCTCCGGGCCCATTATCCCACAGCTGCATCACATCTGGCTCTTATTCCAGACAAAATAGTCCAATGTGACTACTGTGCACGCTTCCATGTGCTATCAATTTGTACTGGGAACACGCAAATGCAAACCTAAACGTCGCTCGACCCACTCCACAAAAACAGGTTTGCAAATGTGTGGGAGACGGAGAATATAAAGTGTTATTTTTCTTGCTGTGATTGTAAAAGTAAACATTCTCGACAATACAAGGTTATGCTGCAAAATGGGAAATGCTTCTTCCTTTATTCAATATATGGTGACCATGAAAGCCCCCTTATGGTATTTTTCATTGATTTCCATATCTGCTCATATAAATTTGAACTGACATTTACAACTGAACAAACACTGTTCAGTTTTTTGTGCAGTACGTCGACAGAGGAGGGAGAAAATAATTTATTCACTTCCATTTACTGGATTAACTTTATGAATAGATGGTTTTAATGTCATACTTTTACGCTTACTGCAGAAATATTAAGTTTGGCTACTAATTTCACACTGAACATGTTGGTACGTCTTGAGATTTGTATTTTTATTGTGCTTTTACTTTTTGATGTGTATTTTTGTATGTTTAACCGAGGCTGATCAGGCTTTTACAATACTTTACATAGATGTTTAGGTCTGGAACCGTATCCTCTTTATGATTTCAGATTGACAGGTGGATTAACCATTTAGAGAAATCATGGTATATTAGTATCTTGACAAACGTGGAGGTAGGAAGTAGAACAAAAAGAACACACACTACAAATAAGTGGCTGGGATTGGCATGTTCCAAATAAGGACGCTTGTTTAACCCACTTTATTGTCTGGATGGAAGTCCGTGGAGCCTTTATTTCTCTCTAGGGAATATTTAAATCAAGAAAAAGATACATAAAAAGCATACAACTTTAGACTGCAGCCAAAAAGGACTAGTCTATTCTTAGTTGGCTGTAATTAGTTAAGCCAAAACCACCAGATTAGAAGAACCAAATTTGCGTTCTGCAGGAGGTAACTTATTAAGTGCTAATTGAGTATAATGACACAAATGTTTGGTTCAAAGGATGACAAAAAGTAACTTCTTTCTACCGCTGCTAAGATGTGCTACTGAAGTCCTATATTAACCTACCTTCCCCAGTGATATGGCATTGGCAGTATTTATAAGCTGGTTCACCTCTGGGATGCAGCCTGAATAAGAGCTGGCGTGAAGTGCGGTCCTGGAGCTGTAATAACCTAAGTGCTACAAGCCTTTCCCATGCTCTACACAGAGGCCTGTAAATCTGTCCCATGCACATAACTCACACACCTATATTTGCAATGTAACGCTCTGCCACTCGCTCCATTTTCCCTCCTTCATCTCTGACTATACTTTCAGCCCCCTTCAAAACACCAGTCTACTCTGCACACCAGGGGAAATTTGAAATGGTTTTGAATTTTCAATTAAATTAAAGTGGAACTAAACACTAAGTCCACTTTTTTCATTACTAAACTACTGGTATATATGGTGTGGTCTCATTTTTATATAGAGCTTTACATCAAGGAACCACTCACCCGTTCACAAACACCTTCATACACCAGTGTACGCAGACACTGTGGGCGAGGTGGGTTAAGTGTCTTGTCCAAGGACACAACGACAGCATTCATCTGTGGGAGCTGGAATCGCACCGCTAACCTTATGGTCTTTTAAAAGCATTATCTACTGTTCCTGGTCATAGATACATTTGCTGTTTCTTGTTAAAACCTCTAAATGTAAGTGTGTGCTGCTTTCAGTGGTCTCTTCAATTTCCAGTAGATGGTGACATCACAAAAGACTGTCCTGAACCTAAGTTTAGTTCTTGGTTAAGTCCTTGGTTTAGTTCTTGGTTTAGTCCTTGGTTTAGTCCTGGTTTAGTCCCAGTCTAGATATAATCTAGTCCTTGGTTTAATCCTGGTTTAGTCCTTGGTTTAGTCCTGGTTTAGTCCTTGACTTAGACCTTGGTTTAGCTCTTGGTTTAGTCCTTGGTTTAGTTCTTGGTTTAGTCCTTGGTTTAGTCCTGGTTTAGTCCTTGGTTTAGTCCTTGGTTTAGTTCTTGGTTTAGTCCTGGTTTAGTTCTTGGTTTAGTTCTTGGTTTAGTCCTTGGTTTAGTCATTGGTTTAGTCCTTGGTTTAGCTCTTGGTTTAGCTCTTGGTTTAATCCTTGGTTTAGTCCTTGACTTAGACCTTGGTTTAGCTCTTGGTCTAGTCCTTGGTTTAGTCCTTGATTTAGTCCTGGTTTAGGCCTTGGTTAGTTCTTGGGTTAGTTCTTGGTTTAGTCCTTGGTTTAGTCCTTGGTTTAGTCCTTGGTTTAGTCCTTGGTTTAGCTCTTGGTTTAATCATTGGTGTAGTTCTTGGTATAGTCCTGGTTTAGTTCTTGGTTTAGTTCTTGGTTTAGTCCTTGGTTTAGTCCTTGGTTTAGTCCTTGGTTTAGCTCTTGGTTTAATCATTGGTGTAGTTCTTGGTATAGTCCTGGTTTAGTTCTTGGTTTAGTCCTTGGTTTAGTCCTCGGTTTAGCTCTTGGTTTAATCATTGGTGTAGTTCTTGGTATAGTCCTGGTTTAGTTCTTGGTTTAGTCCTTGGTTTAGTCATTGGTTTAGTCATTGGTTTAGTTCTTGGTTTAGTCCTTGGTTTAGTCATTGGTTTAGTCCTTGGTTTAGTCCTTGGTTTAGCTCTTGGTTTAATCATTGGTGTAGTTCTTGGTATAGTCCTGGTTTAGTCCTTGGTTTAGTCCTTGGTTTAGTTCTTGGTTTAGTCCTGGTTTAGTCCTGGTTTAGTCCTGGTTTAGTTCTTGGTTTAGTCCTGGTTTAGTCCTTGGTTTAGTCCTGGTTTAGTCCTTGGTTTAGTCCTGGTTTAGTCCGTGGTTTAGTTCTTGGTTTAGTCCTTGGTTTAGTCCTTGGTTTAGTCCTTGGTTTAGTCCTTGGTTTAGTCCTTGGTTTAGTCCTGGTTTAGTCCTGGTTTAGTTCTTGGTTTAGTCCTGGTTTAGTCCTGGTTTAGTTCTTGGTTTAGTTCTTGGTTTAGTTCTTGGTTTAGTCCTTGGTTTAGTCCTTGGTTTAGTCCTTGGTTTAGTCCTTGGTTTAGTTCTTGGTTTAGTCCTTGGTTTAGGTCTTGGTTTAGTCCGTGGTTTAGTTCTTGGTTTAGTCCTTGGTTTAGTTCTTGGTTTAGTCCTGGTTTAGTCCTGGTTTAGTCCTGGTTTAGTTCTTGGTTTAGTCCTGGTTTAGTCCTTGGTTTAGTCCTGGTTTAGTCCTTGGTTTAGTCCTGGTTTAGTCCGTGGTTTAGTTCTTGGTTTAGTCCTTGGTTTAGTCCTTGGTTTAGTCCTTGGTTTAGTCCTGGTTTAGTCCTGGTTTAGTTCTTGGTTTAGTCCTGGTTTAGTTCTTGGTTTAGTTCTTGGTTTAGTTCTTGGTTTAGTCCTTGGTTTAGTCCTTGGTTTAGTCCTTGGTTTAGTCCTTGGTTTAGTTCTTGGTTTAGTCCTTGGTTTAGGTCTTGGTTTAGTCCGTGGTTTAGTTCTTGGTTTAGTCCTTGGTTTAGTCCTTGGTTTAGTCCTGGTTTAGTCCTTGGTTTAGTCCTAGGTTTAGTCTTTGTTTGGTTGGTTTAGTCCTTGGTTTAGTCATTGGTTTAGTCTTTGTTTGGTTGGTTTAGTCCTTGGTTTAGTCCTTGGTTTAGTCTTTGTTTGGTTGGTTTAGTCCTTGGTTTAGTCCTTGGTTTAGTCCTTGGTTTAGTCCTTGGTTTAGTCCTTGGTTTAGTCTTTGTTTGGTTGGTTTAGCGTTCATGTGTTTGTCAGGGGAAAGCCAGATGTTTCTCAGGACAAACACATGAACGCCCAAAACCTCACTTATCTGGTGTAAGCAGGTAAATAGCTGTGAGGGCCTTTTCTTCCTTGACATAGATATATACTTTTTGAGCCCTCCATGTTTGTGAGAGTCAGGAATATGCGTGTCTTACTTTTAAACCAAACAGACCAATCACAGTTCCTTACACCTCTTGACTCCACCCTCCTCCTCTCGCACTTTTTTTTTAGCTTTAGTCCACATTCACTTCCCAGTACCAGCTCTATTTGAAATATGGTGGGCGGAGTTTTAGCGTTTAGTCCCAATTCAAGCAAAACTATAATTGACAAGTGATAAAAGCAATGGTTCTAAAGGTTTGAGGACTGAACATGAAAACTACCACATAGCTAATTTAAACAACTAGAAAAACCAAACCAAAGAAAGTCGGTGTTTAAAATAGGACTAAAACGAAAAATTAAACCTAGATTTATTAGATTCGCACAAAATTATGTCAGTGGGTGTACATATTTTTCTTTTTAGGCCTGATTAAAATGGGGGTAGTAATTTGATAATTTATGCCGAAAAAATATCTCTAGAGAAAGACCAGACTTCACTGATTGTTTTGTGCAATTTTCAAACAGATTTGCTCAAAGCCCTGGAGCAGTTTAAAATCACCAAAAATGCCATTCTACTGAATCAGGCTGGAATTGGATGATTTCTCTTGTATATCTTAAAAGGAAGAAGCAACAGCCAGGGCCAAAGCTGTTCACCCTATCAGGGATGTTGTTAAATGAGAACCATATGGAAACAACAGCTTGTGATTATTTCAGGGATCCACCAGGGACTAAATGAGTGGGGCTAACAGCTCCCTCTGAAATGTTTTGCACTCACCCTTTAATCTACACTGTGCAAATTCTATACATTTTAAATCAAAACCAGGACATAACCAGGTCTAAATTATCTCCAAAAAACATCAAAACTAGTCAGGCCATAGTTTCTGTCACATAATCCATTTCCCCTCCTCTGCACCCCCTCTCTATTTCTGTCCTTCCTCTTCCGGCCGTCTCAGCGCCGTCTCTTCCTGTCCTCTATTTCTGTCCCATGCGCTCCTCGTCTCCGTCTTCTCCCTCTCCTCCTCCTCCTCCTCTGGGGTCCTGCTCTAATTCAGCACTCATCCTCAGACCTACTTTTGATCTTCCTCTCCTATCCCCCTCTACACGTTTTAGGGACAAGAAAGTGACTATGACCAAGAAACTCACCAGGGAACTCAAATATGCTTACATTTTTATTAGGGCCTCAAAGTAATCACTACGCTACACAATTTGAACCAGCTGTAAATACCTAATGTTTCTTGGAACGGGTGAGTCCTACTGCCATTTTTAAAGCCTTGTACCCCGCCCACTTACCCCTTCACTCAATCTGATGTTGAATTATCTGGGGTTTTACGGGCAGTTGTTTCCAAACGGATCTCGTCTAACAACAATACTTCTGATTGGATACAATTTCTAGTCCTAGCAGTTGGTCCTCATCCAACAAAATGTCTTTCAAAGGTGCGTAATGTTTTAGACGGAGGGTTCGCCAACTCTTCTTCTCCACGGAGATGTTATTCCTTTGCCTGAAATGTTTTCTATCTTGCATTTATTCATTTACAAGTGTTGTATGGCTGCTTTTATGGCTAAAAAGATGAGATGATTTGCCATGTTAAGATGTTGTTACCTTATGAAAAACATACCTGGAGTTGTGTTTTGTATCATTCACACATAGTATCATTAGTCTGTACATCTCCAGAGTTCACTGTTCGACCTTGTGATGTCACGAAGCGGCAGTTTTTCAATTTAACAGCTACCTTTTACCTTTTGTTCAGTAGAGATTGTCAACTCCAGGGCTGAAATGATCCAGATGATTCTAGTGAAGGTGCATGGAGTTTCAAAACCACATGACATCACAAGGTGGAATTGGAAGAACTCAGCTCGACTCCACGTATGTTTGTGACTAGGAAACATTGTAACACAGATCAGAAAATGACATAATATGGGCCTTTTAACCATTTTTTCTTATCTTCTACCATATTAAAACATTTTTCCTCTAACCCTAACCCTAAATATGTAATCTGTTAGCAATTAATACCCAATCGAAATGTAATACACGATCTTTAAGTATTTGCAGCAGCTGACCAAATTTAACTGTGAATATGAGGTAACTCTTTAATTTAGCATAGACCTATATCTCCTCCACCCTGTGCTTGACCTGAGGGGCTCTTGACTAAACCCCCCGGTGGTGCCAGTGCTCTTAAGGAGACAGCTGTTCCTCTGCTCTCAACGCTGACGTCTGGAGCCTGAGTGTGTGAGCTGCTGGATCTAAGAACCTCGGCTTTACTCAAACGGAAATGAGACGTTTTGGACACTTCCACTAAACAAATGGAACAGAGCAACGACCCGTACAATAAATAAAGAAACTGCGCTAGGGGAAATAACTGACACGACAGAGGAATACCCAGAGGAATGGAAAGAGTGACATGTATATAAGAAGTAATCCAAAGTAAAGCTGCACTATGGAACTTTTCTGGTGAAGAGTCCTGCAGCTGTTCACTTCTATGCACGTGTTATTTTGTTGCATCGAATGTTTAACAACTTGGTAGCCCCATCAAATAAAACTGACATCGATATGAACGTCAGGCCGATTTGCACGTAAGATCTGTGGAGAGGCGAACCCGGTTAGCGTAAGAGTGCATGTTTTATGGCAGTGAAAACACGGAATTAAACAAATGCAAGACAGATAAGTTTACCAGGGAAAGCAATAACTTGATAATGAAAAGTTGCATAATGGACCTTTAATGTACAGTATAATATATTAATTAAAGCTGTCCTATTCTGCAAAATCAACTTTTCAGAGCTTTTAACCATGCTGTAGTTGTTTCTCCTTCTCATTTACCCTCTTGAAGTTGCTTTTGTAGTGATTCGTGTATGTCTGAGCAATCTTTAATTGCTTATTTTCAAGACGCTATATCGCTGATCGATACCTGTTTTCAACGCCCACTGCTTTATACTTACTTTGTTCTTCTATTTTTTTATTTTCTTTGGTATAAATGGAAAAAAAAAGTGCTACTCGCTTCTGTAATCTGCACGACTCTGCACGTAACTACACGACTGTTTGTTGCGATGACGTTTAACCAATGTCAGCTCGAATTGGACTCGTTTCTTGTCGTTTTAGATGAATATTGCAATTTAAAATGTGCAAATACAACATAATGATCCACAGGTGTCATAGATTATAGCTGTATAGTAGGTCTTCTTTAACAAAGTCCATCTGAAAACATAGTAACTCTACACTCCACATAACACTACTACTATTTAAACAAACTACCCAAACTTGATTGAGCTGGTCTGGCAGATGGGAGCGCCATTCCATTTCTGACGTGGTAATCGTACACCCTTTAATCTCGGGTCAGGCTAAACTGTCACCTCTCACAAACCAGTGACAGTATCATATGACAGGTCCAGCTGGTCACTCCGACACTGTTTAACTTCACGGGATAAAGAAAACCTTGGATGTTTCTAATTGGGCTCTGGAGGGTTTTTGGCACCCAGATGGAGCGGATGTATTAACACGTTTGAAGATTTGAAACTTTTCCTAACTTTTGGTCTACTTTTCCTTAAGCAAGTCTTAATTAGTAATGAAAGATCGGCTAGATGCGCTGAACTAGTGGCTATAATTAGTTTCTTCAGACAGGTGGTTAGGTACCCCCTGAGTGAAAGGCTCGGTACTAGAGAAGAGCTGAGAGTAAAGACACTGCTCCTTCACATTCAAAAGAGCCATTTGAAGTGGTTACTTTTTAAATACATAAAGCACGCTGCTATCTCTCACTGAGCCTGTGCACTTTGGGGATTTCCCAGGAAAGAGGAAGTGTCTTGGGAGAGGAAAGTCTGAGCGCTACTGCTAATGTACCCACGACCAGGCTCTGGATAAGTGTGATAATATTCATGGGTTTCAGATTCCTGTGACTTTTTCCCATTCAAAATATAATAATGTATTTTAAATTGTTAATTTTTCACCATTCTGTAACCCACGGATTGACGAAGTTCAGTGACAGCAACTTTTTTTTTAATTTATGGAAGTTTTAGAGTTCTTTTTATTATTACGGATACCCATTAGTTTTTACGGAGGCAATAACTTTTCCTGAGTTTCACAATATGCCGTAAAGCTCCCCACGTGCGGAAATAGTCGCATCTTTTTTCTTATTTCTTCAACTTGTCAAACAAAAAAAAGAGAGTTATGGTTACCCAAACTCACCTCGTCCGTCGTGTTTATACTGACAACCCCAGGCTTAATCCGTAATGCTTGTTTATTATCATTTGTAGACATAAAAGTTAATTACATTAGCATACTGAAACAAGCAAAACACAATTATTCTCTTGTATATACATCATTACAAGTTCCCAATTAAATATTAGTTTTTGTCTGGCTGTCGGGTGGGTGGGGAGATTAAATTATGTCCAGATTCAGTCTTTCAGTCTTAAAATACTTTCTATGGACTTTTACTATTTATTCAAAGGTGCATTATGTAACATTTATTGTGCAGTAACATGCATTGTTGCTTTATTTTACTGATTAAACTGATGTCCCTGGATATTTTTCATGGCATGGTTCAGATTACATGGTTTATTACTGCTACTGTGATGGATAAAATGGCATTGAATTAAACTAAGAGTAACGTTATTTCAAAATATTATTGAAAAATACAAAGTAGTGGTTCAAGAAATTACTTGTTATTACTCATTATTTGTGGAAATGCTACTCAAGAGTAATTGCAAGAGTAACTGTCTGGACGTAACATCTGACTTTTAATTTTGAGATAATTTAATCTTAAATAATGCACAAAATCTGGTATTTTCAAGAGTTAGAGAAGTTCATATCATTTAATATTCTCAACATAAAGCTTTGGTCTCTTGTAGATTTGCAGTAAGTCAAAGTACTATTACACTGTCAAATATACAGTATTACCCAACAAGGAGTAACAGTATGGGGTCTGGAAACCACTCCCAAAAGTGCAATTTCTTTAAAAAACAAAACAAGCAACACAAACTGCTTTAGTAAATCTAATGAGTAATACCTACCTCTGTGTGATTGTAAGTCATTCTAATTGCCCCGGGCCATTTTCTGGCTATAAAACTGTGTCTTTCATCCATTGACATAAATTATCGGTACATTATTTGGTTTACTTTGAACAGGACTAAATAGAGATATTATATAGTCGTTATTATTCATAAACATCTGTAAAAGCTGTAATATATTTCGGCTCACCTGCTTGTGTTGACGTTAAGCCCTAATTATCCCGTAGTTCGTCTTTAGAGTGAAAAATGTGCCCATTAGTTTCCCTGAGTACGAAGGAGATGAAAGTCAGATTATTTAATACCCCTTTGTGATTTCTGTATAAGCGTGCTCCCATATACATAATGCTTCTAAGACATGTCAAAGCGGCTTATTCAAATGGTTCTTTATGAGGATATTAATTATAGTGTTTACAGCCTGTGAGTTTTTCTGTTGACTTCTTTAAAAATAAAAATGGTTCTGTGTAGAGCAGTGCCTCCCTTGTTTGCGTTGATGTATATATATGCTTTTTTGTGACTTCTACGGAGCTAAATCACTCTGTCGAAGTCGAATATATAACATTGTGTAAAAGATATATCCACATTTACTACTACTACATTGCTAACTGGAAAAAAACACTCAAGTTTGGTGAAGATGGTCAAAATGCCTTATTTACTGAAATGAAATGGTCTTGACGCACAGATGACTCCGGTGAATGGCTCAATGAGGACACTAAATGAACAAATACGCATGAACACTGGTGAGGACAGCTTGGGAAGTACAAACAAGAAGTCAGAAATCGATTAAACGAGTGGAAAGCCGACAGAATCCATCTCTACCAAAGACCTCGCTGGAAAAAGACCAAAGCCGATCATTGCTAAGTTCGGGAATCATCAACACAAAGCAAAACAGATGAAGCTTGCCCGGTACAACGAGACACTCCTCTACAAGGATGCAAGAGTGTGCAGCTACTCCAACTTCAGTGCTGCTGTGCCGAGGAAGTGTCAGCTGTTTGCTCGGGTGAAAAAAAAAAACTATACGCTGCTGGAATAAAGTATGCAATGTGATTCGTTGTTTCATTCCATCGTACTTTGTGTGGCAAGAAAGTTACTATCTTGAATTCCAGACCTTGATCCCTCATTTTTTACGACTCTGACTGATGTTTAATTAAGTATCACTGTCCCACTATGATAATTGGTGGAGATTGAAACGGTGTAATGTGCAATGCTCGGGATAATAAGCCCAACCTCACCAGAGCTAAACAAACTCCAAGACAACAAGCTTTATTACATATGGTAGATGAGGTTGACTTGATTGATGTTTGGAGATACATGCACGCTGGAGAGAAGATAATACCTTCTTCTGAAATCCCCACAAAACCTTTTCCTGATCTCCAGAACAATACTGGAATGATTGAAGCACAGCAGTATAGGAAGCATCATTCACTCATTTGTTAATTACTGCAATTTAGTAATTCTCGCTGGCTCTTGGAACATCAAAAAAGCTTGACAGTGTAGGTCAATACGTCAATATTATCTGATCCACCTTTTTTACAACAAAACAGTGAGTTGGAAACAGGTATTGGCCACTAAAACTGCTCTTAATTAAATTCTTAAATTCAAGAAACAAAAAGAAGAATTGCAAAAATATAAACAATACAGTAGCCATAGACCAGCAAAATGTTTAGGAAGTTTGATCAACAATAAAAAATGAAACGCAATAACAAAAATAAAAGACAAAACTGATAAATTAGTCTACACAGAAAATATGTTGGTGAAGTATACAAATCAGAAAATATAAATGGTGAAAGTGATAAAAATATGACGGATAATGAGCAGCTTGATGCTGAAATCACACATGTGAAAAAGTATATTATGAAAAAGTATATTATTGTCTGTTATTGCTTGTGTGGCCCAGATGGCTTCCCTGAAGAGGTGTATAAAACCTTTGTAGACGTTTTTGCCCTGCTGCTAACAAGAATGCTTCAGCATGTACGTATATGATCAAGAAATTACCAAAGACGATGCAGCAATTCATTATCACATGAATACCCAAAGAAAACAAGGATCTCGGAAAAACTGCATCATACAGGCCACTATCAACACGCCTAAACAAAGTGATGCACAAACTATTTTCTCGCAATCAAACAGGCTTCATCCAGCCACGACTGTCCAATGTGAAGCAGCTGCTTGATATCTTACAGAATGTAGCATATAAACAGGAAAGGGCAGCTGTCATTACACTGGACACAGGGAAAACCTTTGATCACAGAACACTCAGAACACTCAAGGAATTCTCAATCAATTAAAACTTTATAAATTGGGTTAGATTATTCTACACAAATCTGCATGCTGCACTATTGATAAATGTAACAACATCGGAAATATTTTTTGCTGCAAAGAGGTACCAGACAAGTGTGTTCTCTTTCTCCTCTTTAGTTTGATGTGATAATTGAACCACTGACTGAATGAACAAAGGCATAGCAACGAATAACAGCTCTCCAAAAGATATCACTCTATACTTAAGATGTTCTTTTATTTTTGCAGAATCCCACCGAGTCTTAACCTCCATTAATTAGGACCACTGAGGAATTTGGCCAATTTTCAAGCTGCAAAAATTAATTATGAAAAGCCGTTAGCTCTTCCTCTTGGAGATAAAATGGACAGTTGAACCTGCTATCATCACTTTAAAGTAACCACAAATGGGTTCAAATATCTCAGGATATACTTTTCTGCAGATCTTACAAAGCTAATTGAGAATAATCTTTCACCTGCAACTGCAAGGATCAAAACTGACTTTCTTAGATGGTATGTCTCTAGTTTCTCATGTTCGTTTTTCCCTGATGCCCACTGCACTTGATCTGGCAACGTTCATCACGACTAGTGACGTGACGATTGTGAACGAGTCGGCTCTTTTGAAGGGTTCCTTAACATGAACGGTTGGGACTGGAGCTTAATTTTTTCAAAGAATCGAATCTGTTTCTTTCCAATTTATATGCATTATTAAACTGGTTAAGACTGAACATACAGGAATCAGCACAGAAGTAAAGCAATTGACACGAGTGAGAGCTTTTTGTGCACAGAAACAGATTTGATATCATAATAACAGTTGGTTTAAATTATTATTATTGTTGTAGTGCAAAGTTTTAGTTAGATTTTCATTATTTCAAGCTATAAACACATGCTCACTCCCATTTTAAACACATCATAAAGCTCTCACATTGGTGCCTGTCATGTACGTAAATACATTTGAACGGCGCTTTGAAGAGAACTGATCCAAAAGATTCAGATCCCACAAAGGAGCTGAAAGTCCCACAGCAGCTTTGGTCTGTTGATTATCCACCACGACAATGCCCCGTTAGGTCGCAATCACCATTCTGCCAGTTTGTATCTGGAAGTCCCACCGGATCTTGGCTCGGTCATTCTCCACAACCTTTGGAGGTGTTTCAGTGATGTATTTGGATGAGAACCATGTGGAAGGAACTACATGAGATGATTCCTTGTTATATTGCATTATCAGGTGTGAGAAAACGGGCTCCAGAGGGTGGGGTTTGGCAGAAAGATTAGATGGGCAGGGTAAACATGTTCCTGACGCACCCCTCAGGTACAGGCCCTTTGAAACATATTATGCTTTTTCAATTATTTAGTATTGAACTATAATGTAAGCAGATCACCATTTTACATTTTGTTCATTGTAGATGGACAAAATAATCCAATCCAACATACATGACCATTCACATACACACACTAGCTCCCTCTTTTATGCATCATTCTTGGAAAAACTAAAAAATGCTTAAAGATCCAAAACAGATTAGCAGTGGATGTTCGTTTAAATTTTTTGTGAAGTGGTTATGTGACCACTTTTTTTTAAATAATTGTGTTTGGGGATAGCAAGTAAAGTAAAAACTGATTTCCTGAGCACTCATATCCCCAGTAAAGGACAATACAGACTGACACGATTACTCAAACATGCATGAATCAAAAGAAGAGACCAGTGGGAGTTTCTGGTGCCACAGTGGTTTCAGTGACAAAAAACTGTTGTTGTGTTCTTAGGCAAGGCACTTCACCCACATTGCTTAGTATAAAAATTGTGTAGTATTGTGTGGAGTGAATGAATCATGCATGAAATTGTGTAAAGCGACTTGTGAGCGCTAAGACTAATACATTATTATGATTAAAACATGGTGGAAAAACTCATAAAAGTTGATTTTGTAGGCCACAATTATGCATTTTTAAAGTGTATGTTAATAATAATTTATAATAAACAGCTGGTGACAGGTAGTGGAGCGGGTTAAGGGCTCACCTGTCTACCGAAGGGCTGGGAGTTGAAATCACACCTGTGTATAAACATATGTTGTGTGTACATTGCTCCCTGTGACATGTATTTGAGTCGTGTATATGAAATCACTCTTCATTAGCAGCTGTGGTTCACATAGACAGCTGCGCTCAGGCCCTCAGTGTTAAACGTGCACAGGTGAGGCCAGCGTCGGATGTGAGTGTGCTCCAGTGTGTGAGAGATACTGCCTCTCCTCCCTCCTCTACCCTCTTCTCTTCTATAGTTCCCCTATTCTCTCTCCTCTTTTGTCTCACCTCTTCTGTCTTATCCTCTACTCCCTTCATTTCGCTTCGTAGTCTCCTCCCTCTTTATTTTATCTCTTCTCATCTCTTCTCACTCTATCCTCCCCTCCACTTTTCTTTTTATCTCTCCTTTCTGCTCTCTTACCTCTATTGTCTGTCCTTTCGCTTCTGCCCCTCTCCACTATCGTCTTGTCTTTTCTTTTCCCTCTATCCTCTCTTCCCTCTCCCCTTCTTCATGTATATCAATCCTCTATTCTGATTCCTCCCTTTCTTTTGTTTCATCTTTCTCTCCTCTCTCCTTCGTCCACTATTCCTCTTTTCTCTCTTTCATTTCCCTCGGCCCCTCTTTTTCATACTCCTGTCTCTCATCTCTTCTCTCCTCTTTATCCTTTCCTTTCTACTTTTATCTCTTCTTTCTTCTGTCTTACCTCTATTGTGTGTTCTTTCATTTCTGCCCCTGTCCACTATCTTCTTGTCTTTTCCCTTCCCTCTATCCTCTCGTCTCTCTCTACCTCTTCCTATATATCAATCCTCTATTCATATTACTCCCTTTCTTTTCTTTCATCTTTCTGTGCTCTCCCCTCCCTCCACTTTTCCTCTATTCTCTCTCTCTTTTCTCTCCCTCAGCTCCTCTTCTTTTTTCATTCTCCTCTCTCTCATCTTTTCTCCACTCCCACTTTCATCTCTCTTTCTTCTCCCCTCCTTCCTCCCCCTCTCTGCTCCATTAGCCGCCACAGAGCGTATTTCATGACGTGCTAATAGCCGCTTGTGCCGCGTCGGGGCCGGGCGGAGACGGTCGTTGCGGTGCGCCCGGCCAGCCCTCACAGCTGGCTCTCTCGTTTCCACGGCGATCACGGCTATCATCGCCGCGCCGTCACAGGGTCTAACGTTGTTTAAGTCCGCTTTAGCGATTGCAGCGGGCAGCGCGGGCAGGACGGTGGCCATTTGTCCCGCCAGAGAAGCCTGTGAACTCAGCTGTAACTGCCGTCACCCCTTTTCCAAATGCACGGGACACGGGACAGCAGCTGAAGTACTGTAGGACCGGGGCCAGGGCCTTCAGAACTGGCAGTGTCCAGAGCGAGTTGGAAGCCAGAGAGATGGAGCCAGAGGAGCCTTAAAGCAGTCCTATTATGCAAAAATCGACTTTTCAGAGTTTCTAACCATGTTATAATTGATTCTCCTTCTCATTTACACACTTGAAGTTATATTTGGAGCGATTCGTGCATGTTTGAGCGATCTTTAATCACTTATTTTCAAGATTCCATATTACCGATCAATCCCCGTTTTCGCCGCTACCGGCATACGCTCTGTACTTACTTCAAAGTCAGTACAGAGTAAGATTCAGCAGCGTTGTGTTGTTGTTTTGGTACAAATGAAAAAAAGAAATCCGCAACTCGCTGGCAGCTATTCTTTCGGAATTACTCTTCGTTTACGGGGAAGTCAGCTCCCATTGGACACCACCGTTTTCGAACACAGAAGTCAGCTGATATTGTGATTCAAAATGTGCAAATTATAACATTGATCCACAGGTGTCATTGTTTATAGCTGTATAGTCAGGCTCAAGCCCTATGTGTGTTCTTATGTGTGTGTGAATGTGAAAAACAGGACTAGTTCAACCTTATGTAGTGGTAAAAAGTTATTCCTCAATTGTTTACAAGCAATTTTCACAACTAGAGGACAGAGCGGAGTTTGCTGTGCTGGTTATGCTAACAAGAACTAGCATGCTACCCTCAGACTTCCTGATTCTCAAACAATGAAATGATTTATAATTACATAGTACAGCCGACTTATACAACATATCTGGACAAGTTTTGCTCAGATACATAGAAAAAAATCTGGTACATGCACATTAATGAGAAATATTGAACTTTTAATCTTTTTTTAATGACGTTCCCTCATCATTAGATGTGTCAAAGTTGTATTTTTCATGTATTGTTTCATGCATGAGTAATTCTGTATTGTCTGACATTCAAGGCATGAGTGCTCAGAATATTTGTCACCTACCTCCTATCCCCGCCCACATTCCCGCACTTTGTTGCAGTTATTTGAAAAATAACTCCAAGTTATACATGCACAGAAAATAATAAAAATAAAAATGTGTAAATGAAAATCTGCTGCATGTGTTCAGCCATTTTAGATTAATATTGTGGTTTAGAATGAACAATCAGTAATGACCTACAAGTTTAATACTAGAACTAATACCATGTGGACTATGGGACTTTTTTGGTTGAGGGTCCACTACCTATTTATCTCCATGGAGATGTTATTGCTTTGCTTGGAATGTTCCACTGTATAGCATTTACCTTTCTGTGAGTGGAGTGGCCTCGTCCCAATGTAATTCTGCTGTAGACTTGATTTGGTCCTGTTCTAGATCTGTTTAATTCTGATTCAGTCCAGTTTTTGTTTGTTTATCTTCAGTTTGGTCCAAGTTTTGTCCCAGTTTTGTATTCGTGAAAGTGAACGCACCCTCAGATATAACATTGGCTTTATATCTCAGATCTCAAGTTTCAGTTAAACACTCTGGATTCTTGTTAAGTTTAATTGAGTTTAATGCAGTGTGAGTGGATCATTATAGGTCCTTGTGCCGTTTACCTGACATAGTGAACTCTTAAATGACACAAACTTGTATAAACCTGATACATAATCGCATAATTTTCACTTTTTCACTTGACTCGTCCAGTTGCCCTGAGCTAAACTCCGCTCGCACTGCTGTCTGTCTGGGTGCATGTGGGCTGTGCAGTGGGCTGAGTAACAGTAGCCTGGGGCCTGTCCGCTGCGGTAATCATTGTGAGAATATGTCTGGATAACAGCTTGTCAGTAACAGAGAAGCATTGAACGCTCACTCATATTTCCCAGCAACTCTTGGGGGCTGCACCACGACACAGAAGACGATGAAGAGCGAGGGAGAGAGGACAGAGGAAGTCATTAGTTTATACTTAGATGGCATTGACCTCCGTGCCTCCCCCTCACACCGGCCAAAGCTTCGGTCTGTGCGGCAGATGTTATGGAGGAGGGGGGAGGGGCCAAGATGACAACTGGACTTTGTCTGTTCACACCAACGGACACTTTTCATACAAAGGAGAAAGGAGTGTGCAGGGGTTTGATGATAGGAAAAGTCAGCAACCGTCAGAAGTCAAAGAAACACTTCCAAGTATATCCCGTAAATCAGTTAAATCCTGTAAACTTCAATTATTCAATGTAAGGCACTAATACTACCCTGGCGTGCCTCTGTTACTTTAAGGTGCACTATGTAACTTCTGGCTGTATCGTTCTGCAATATGGCATTACACTTTTCAGGCAAATGCATGGGAGGTGTTCTGGGCATGTCCCACCAGGAGGAGGCCCTCGGGGAAGACCCAGGACACGCTGGAGGACACGCTATGTCTCTCAGCTGGCCTGGGAACGCCTTGGGGTTTCACCAGAGGAGCAGAAGGACATGTCTGGGGTGAGGGAAGTCGGGGAGTCCCTGCTTAGACTGCTGCCCCCGCAACCCGACCCTGGATAAGCGGAAGAAAATGGATGGATGGATCTTTTGGATTTGTTCAAATTATATATGTTATTGATCAAAATAATCATGAAAATATGCATTGTTACTGTGAGCAGGGTCACCTCTCCACAGATCTGACATATGTGACACTGTGGAACCTTCCAGGGATAGTAATGACCAGAAGTATTAGCTTTTACTACTCAATTTAACGTTGGAAATACATATCATTACTGCAGCTTAGCACTACTCCAACACATACTTCTTCTGCTACTAACAGTATACATTGGTACTGCGTTTCTACATTAAACTGCTACTGGTACTAATGCTTTTGCTACTTGTACGTCCATTACTATTTCTTCTGCAAATGCTTGATAGTCGAGGTTAACTATATTTTATTGTTCAATTTAAAGCACTTAAACTATATGTCAACAACTCCCTTTGCATGATAATACGTTCCTATTCTTGATCCTATCCTTTACAATACCCACTCAAAAAGCACCTTCTTAATCTCCATCATTGGTCATTAGAAGCATAACCAGAACGACACGTCTGAAGCGTGCGGAGAATATGAAAGAGAGCGCGAAGCCTCAGATAGTGTTACCTCCACGCTGGACACAAGAGTCCTCAGAAATAATGAAATCGGAGCTCTTGAAAAAATATTCAAAAAAGCTCCATTCCCCTGCTTATTGCGAGTAGAAGGTCAAAACACTTACAAAACCCTCATCACACTATTCCACCGCTCACCTAGGAAAGAAAGATGAGGTTTGCGGCAACTTATGTCTCAAAAATGACCAAAATAGCGACTTATAATAACATCTTTAAAGTGGCGCTCTCTTGTGGAATTGTATAGATTAAGAGTTCAGTGGAAGAATAGGGGGATGAGAATAAAGAAGTGGATTAACAGAGTGGCAGAGACAGAGACAGATGGGCGAGCGAGGCCAGGCATCTTGACAACTTGATATAGGACACAAAAAAAAACAAAAAAAAAACTGCTAGGCCAGGCAAGAAAGCCCAAAGGCACTGGAGAGAGCACATTGATGAAATTCACATCACATCAGCAATATCAATTTTCAGGCATGGTAAAGAATACAAAGAAAGAGAACAGTGAAGCAGTGAGGTATTGATATTAATGGTTGGCGAGGTATATGAGGAGATTTTTGCGACTGCCTTAGCCAAGAAATGGGGCTAAAAAAAAACAACTTGTATGGATGAGGTAAAAGTTTGGGGAAAAGATGGAAAGTGACAGGCACTTCCTTAGAGACAGACTGACGAAAATCAGCAGAGGTGATGTGGAAACTACGAATAGTTTACTGTCGTGCGACTTAACAATGCGCTGTCCTGGTTTAACATTTGGGGCGTTTTGGATAACAATGTATTATGCAAGGGCTGTACACATAACTAGACATATTTTAGCTGTAATGAAACTATGTAACGAGGAATCTAGTTGGCTAAAGGAGGTCTCGCTGAACTAAAAACACGTTTTGCCAATTGATCAAGTGGCAAAACTTCCAGATATCTCTATAACTAGACGTCATATCGAACCACAACTGCGCTCACAGTTTGAAGACGACTACTACAGTTGCTCAGGGGCAACGGTAGCTCAGTGGGTTGTGCGTTTGTCCCCTGATCCGAAGGTTGGCGCTTCGAAAACAACTCTCGGCGTAAACATCATCGGTTGAGTTGGTCCAATCCGTTGACCCACAGGTTGGCGGTGCCATTCCAGCTCCCACAAATGAATAATGGTGTTGTTTTCTTGGGCAAGACACTTAACCCACCTCGCCTCTAGTGTCTGCGTACACTGGTGTATGTGTGTGTGAATGGGTGAGTGGGTTGCTATATAAAAATGTGACAATTTACACAGAAATTCATGCAAAAACGAATGGTTCACTTCCAAATCTACATAACTTGCCGTTGCTGTTGGACTGAAAGGATTGGTGGACTAATAAAAATTTTGGATCTGCGGAGTCTTCATGGAAATGTCGTTGTTTTGGCTAGACAAGAGGTTTCCGCAGAATAGCATTAAACATCTCTAAACAACTATCTTCATAGAAATAAGAAGCCAGTGTATAGGTGCAAAGGCAAACTGCTTAAAAGTAACAGGTTTTTTGGGTGTTTTTTTTTTTTGCTCTTATTTACCATAAAAACACGCATAAATGAATACACACTAAATAGACCAGTTTTGTGGGACATTCCAGGCAAAGCAATAACACATTTAAGCAGTAAAATTACAGAAAGCACCTTTATATTAGACTAATTGTGTCACTGTGAGGTCAAATCCACGGTAACAATGTTTTAATCTTTACTGTACGCTCTTTTCACAGCGCTCTACAAACAAAATCAATCTGAACTGGCATTTTAAGACATATGTTGTTAAACTGTGCACATTGAGGTGGGCAGATGCTACAGTGATACATGCAGAGCTGTTTGAGTCAGGTGTAGTTTTGCCTTCAGGACAATGCTAGCCGATAAAGGCACATGAACCACATTAAATATTTACCACTACATCTTATTCCCCGCACTGGCTGTCTGCTCTTCAAACAACAGCCAATGCACCAGCGCACACAAAGAAAAGGTTCTATTGTGATTCAGTTGATGGCGTAGGCCTGTAGTCCTCCACATACACACACACACACACACACAATCTGCTGGTCATGAATGTCAAATCAAGTCAAGTCAAATTTTATTTCTATCGCGTTTCGAAACAACCGCAGTTGACCAAAGCGCTGCGCAGTCAAAGAATGTCAGACACAATTCAGTTTAAGGTACAACGCCAGCGGAGTCACAAGGGTTAAATAAGTAATTTAAAGTTTGAAAAAGTTGAGAGAAAAGCATAGACATCTTGCTCATCCACAAATGCAAGTATATATAGTCTGCTAAAGTAAGCCAGAGTATGCAACAATACCACAATCATTTTCATTTTCTTTTTTTTTTTTTTTTGGCTCATTTGGGCTCTTTATCTTTGGCCTCCACCCAAACCACACTGCTGCCATTTGGTGATTGGTCCAATCTCTGGCCCCCTGGTGGCCCGGGCTCAATCACAACAGCGGGAGCCTGACAAGATGGATTCTCGTAAGTTTGTGAAATCCAAAATATTGTGAGAATTCCTTTCGCTGCGTAAGGTTATTGACAGCTGTTTGATATTTTAAAAAAACATTGCACAAGACGATTTTTATACCAGATGCCGCAACTACCTATAGACCACATGTGTCAAACTCAAGGCTCATGGGCCAAATGTGGCACCCTACGTTATTTTATGTGGAGCAGAACAAGATAAATTAAAAGGTATGACTGCCTTAAAATGTCAGTTTATCAGGAGATTTTTTTTTTTTTTACATCTTTTTACAAATGCGCATGCAATATTTGTAACTTGAATAAGTAATAAATACAGAAACAGTTAATGAACAAGTTTAAAAAATAGTTACATTTAGTTTACATTACATCTGGCCCTTTGAGAGCAGCCATTTTGTCGATGTGCTATAAACTATGACTAGAATATGAATTGAATAATATATGGACAAAGGTGAGGCTGAAACTACCAATTCTCTTACCTGGCCAGACAGAAGCACATACTTTGACAAAATTTTACAAAGACAAATGGATCTGGAACTGTATAATTTCAGAGGGCGTGATTGACAGGTGGATTAACCAATCAGAGAGATGCATCGTTCATGTCAAAAACAATCATGGCTGTTTAGTATAAATATAAAAAGCCTGAGAAACAGTATGGATTTGAAGCAGCATACTCTTATTTATCTCTCTTTATTAGGTCAAATAAATTACAGCTATACAGTTATTGTAGGTGTGATAGTTTGAAATGTTAGGCATTCGTTTGATAGACAGCTCATACATCAGTGGTAATAAGTTGAAGTTGTTTGATTTGTTGGAAGTAGTTACAGTTGTTGTTAAGTCCAAGTAGAAAATACAAATAGTCATCAGCTCATTTGCATTCTGTGGTGGAGAGATTGTGCGTGGGCTTCTGACACCCTAAGCGAACGGTCCTCGATGCTGTGAAAGGCATTAACAAGATTGTACTGAGAATTACGGCTGGAGTTTGCATATAAAATACCACGAACAGAACAGGCAAAGTAGTTTTTTATTGTTCAAAGGTAAAGTCATATTTGAAGATGATATAAATCTAATCTAATCACGAGCTTTTTGAATCACCTCGGCAAAAGTACACCTGCTAGTGTGCTGATTTTTAACGCTTTTTTACATCAGATGCCCTTACTAATCCAATTGTTTGAGTAGATAATATTAGGGAAGTCTTTTGGATGTGGAAACGTGTTGAGTTTTAATGCAAGAGAAGTATATTTACCATCAGTGTGGGATTCAGAGACATGCACATCCAACACATTGTCCATTGAAGTCTGGCTATGCTTCTGTCGTGGGGAGTATTATGCCTCTGATGATGTAGGCCAAGATAACAAGAACTGAGCTAGCAGTATTGGGCTGGCGCAATTTTTCTATCACAGCCATTTAGAAAGCAATTACACTACTTAAATAGAATGACTGGAATGAACCACTTATGATCCCATGCCACTTTCTATTGTAAGAAAAGCCTAAGGTACAGTATTTTTACAGCTAATTTCAAACATTTTTAGCACCAGGTGGGAGTACTTAAGAATAGCTATGCAGACATTTGCCAACACTTTACAGTTTCAGTTTGTAAATTCAACACAAGGTCATGGTTACACGAGTTTCTTTTAGTCAATAAATGCCTGAGATTAAAAACAAAATTCAGTCTTTTCCCTTTTGTCTTCGTTCATCAAAGGATCGTAGTTTTGCATTTTTCTAACTAATGAGCAGCCCATACAAAAATGCAGTAAGCATTTAAAAATGACCCTGACCCCAGCGCTTAAAAAGCGCAGGAAAACTGGACTCACCATACACAAAGACATGTTCATCTCACACATCCTCCATTACAAACAATCCATATCCACAGCAAGATCCACATACTACTCAAATTTAATCAGTTCACATGAAGGAAACTCAAAAACACTATTCTCACTCCTCTCACAGATCACAAAACTCCCGGACTCACTTCCACCTCACCTCTATTCCTCAGAATTTTGCAATAACCTGGCTGCTTTCTTCACCACCAAAATTCAACTGATTCATCAGCAACTCGACCCCTCTGTTTCAAACCCACCTGTTTCATCTTCCGCTTCCCCAATGCACCTGCTTTCTTCTTTCACCCTGCCCTCTGTCACCCAAATCTCTACTTTCTTTCGGAACTCCAAATCCTCCACCTGTCAACTAGACCCTCTCCCTACTGTCCTCATCAAAACCTCCATCCCTGTACTGTCCCCCCTCATAACTGATATCATTCACTCCTCTTTCACCTCCGGTACTGTTCCCTCCACC
This sequence comes from Periophthalmus magnuspinnatus, assembly GCF_009829125.3. Taxonomy (NCBI): domain Eukaryota; kingdom Metazoa; phylum Chordata; class Actinopteri; order Gobiiformes; family Gobiidae; genus Periophthalmus; species Periophthalmus magnuspinnatus. The sequence goes on from NC_047134.1 coordinate 18,989,718, forward strand.
CTCAAAACTGCTGCCGTCACTCCGATACACAAAAAACCCGGTTCTGATCCCTCTGATCTCAATAACTTTCGTCCCATTTCAAACCTACCCTTCATTTCCAAACTCCTTGAGAAAACTGTTGCTGCCCACCTCCACACTCATCTTTCCTCCAATAACATCTACGAACAATTTCAATCTGACTTCCGTCCCCTCCATAGCACTGAAACTGCCCTTTTGAAAATCACAAACGACCTCCTCCTCTCTGCTGACTCTGGTTCACTCTCCATCCTCCTCCTGCTAGATCTCAGTGCAGCATTTGACACCATCTCACACTCCATCCTCCTTGACAGACTTTCCTCCATTGGTGTCTCTGGTACTCTCCTCTCCTGGTTCCACTCCTACCTCTCAGATCGCTCTCAGTTTATTCAGCTCAAGTCATTCACCTCACACCCCTTCCCTGTCACGTCAGGTGTTCCTCAGGGTTCTGTCCTCGGCCCTCTGCTCTTTCTAATCTATCTTCTCCCCCTTGGTTCTATCTTTAGAAAACACCACATTCACTTTCACTGTTACGCAGATGACACCCAGCTCTACATTTCCAGTAAACCCAACTCCACACTTCCACCCTTCTCCCTGACAGACTGCCTCACAGAAATACAAACCTGGTTCACCTCAAACTTCCTCAAACTTAACGGCAATAAAACAGAACTCCTACTCATCGGCACCAAATCCACCCCAAGCAAAATAAATCCTTTTTCCATATCCATTGATGGCTCCTCTATCTCCCCCTCCCCTCAGGTAAAGAGTCTGGGTGTCATCCTTGACAGCACACTTTCCTTCACCTCCCATATCAACAACATCACCCGGTCCGCCTACTTCCACCTCAGAAACATCCACCGCCTCCGTCCCTCACTCACCCCACACACCACCGCCATCCTCATCCATAGCCTGGTCACTTCCCGTATTGACTATTGCAATTCTCTTCTGTTCGGACTCCCACAGAAATCACTCCATAAACTGGTCCAAAACTCAGCTGCCCGCATTATCACACACACACCCTCCCATCACCACATCACACCTGTCCTGCACCAGCTCCACTGGCTCCCCATCACGCACCGTATACACTACAAAATCATACTCCTCACATACAAAGCTCTCCACAACCTGGCCCCTCCATACCTGTCTGACCTCATTCACATCTCCACACCTGCCCGCTCCCTCCGCTCCTCGTCTTCCCTGCACCTCACTGTCCCTTCTGCCCGTCTTGTCACTATGGGGAGCAGAGCCTTCAGCTGCTCTGCTCCCCAGCTCTGGACCTCCCTCCCCCATGACCTCCGCAACACACACTCACTCCCACACTTCAAATCTAAACTCAAAACTCATCTGTTTAGAAAGACCTTCTCACCCTGACCACTCTGACCATTACTGTTCTGTCTTTTAATCTATATTTGCTTTAATCTATATTTGTTTTTAAATGTATTTTTAATCATTTTACATTGTTTCAATTTGTATTGTGTACGTATGTATGTACGGCGACCTTGAGAGCCTTGAAAGGCGCCTAACAAATAAAATGTATTATTATTATTATTATTATTAGCTGTTTGTTTTGCGTTTCAAACTTTACCAAACCATTGCACCATCCAAATCCACGAGCCAACTTTCTCAAGCAAAGTCAAAAAGTACCATCGCTTCTGTACATAGCGTGGGCAGTATGTAGCAGCCTTGGTAATGATAGCCTTTTACACAGCGACGTGCATGTTCCTCAAACCCGCTCACCCGCTTCCCCCGGCTCCTCCCTCCACACCCACCACTCAGGATGGCATTGTCCAGGATCACTGAAGCAGGTAATTCTCTGACAATGAATCAAATGAGCTGTCATCATTGTGGCGTGGTCACTTGTTGAGTAACATGTGTCGCTCACACGCTCCATTATGATAGACCCACGGAGCATTTAACAGAATGACGAAGGTTATAACAGAACTGTATAATTTAACTGCTGCTGTCATGGCTGTGCTGGTTCTATAATAAAAACATTCATCTCAGCCCACATCAATTCTAGCTCTTTTCATTTTTTTTCTTTTTTTTACATCTGTGTTTTACAATTGCTTCACTTTTTCTCGAGAAGTGGATGGTAATACTTAATTTGACACTACCTTTCCATCATGGTTAAGTGCAAAGCGGGGCAGCTTCGTTGGTAGATGGCTTGTCGTCTGATTCGAAGGTTGGTGGTCCGAATCCCGCTCCTGGCATAAACATTGTTGGTAGAGCAGTCGGATCCCTTGCCCCACAGGTCGATGGTGCAATTCCACGCTCATAGATAAATGAACAGGTTTAAAACAGTTTGAGGGCTTTGAAGGTAAAAAAAAAAAAAAAAAATGCAATATATGGGTCTGACAGGAGGGACCAAAAAGACAGAACTCGCTGAAAGGTTTATCAGTGTTTATTTACAGGAATGCAAAATGCAAAAATGACAGTAGATCAGTCGGTGAGTGGGGTGTTTCCCATGGTCCAAGGGTAGAGCGTGAATAGCAGGGTTTGAGACAGGACGAACGGTATTGGTAGAGAAGAGCAAGGTTGGAGGCGGGTCCAGGGAGCGGGATCTGGTGAGGAGCAAAAGTATCCAGTTTAGCAAAGTCGAAAAGCGAAAAAACATGAACTGAGCCAAGCAGGGAGTACCACAGAGATACGCTGATGATCTGAGTGTAAGGTCTTGGCTCCTCTTATCCTCCCCAGGTGCAGTTGATTGTAGATTATCTCCAGGTGTGCACGGGAGGAGCCAAGATCTCCGCCCCAGCTCCAGGCTCAGACACAGAAGGGAGGGAAGAAGGAACAAAAAAGGGCAGGACAGACAGAGATCATGACAGTAACACAGTAACTACTTTTGTTTGGCTGACGGGGCACCTTCAGCTTCCAAAAAGAACATATTCCATTGCAGTTTTTGCTTATTTCCAGACCATAAACTTTTCTCAGTTTAAAATACTTAGTCATCTTAAAAACTGCTTTCTAATCTTTTGCTTTGGCTGTGCTCCGCTGTAGCCAACTCTGACCAATCAGAGCGGCCACATGGTACGCAAGCCAGGCAAAGCTAAACTATATTATCTAACTCTTCTTGGCAGACATGATTAAACAGCCAATCACAGAATCCCAGCAGAGTTAAATGCTTTTTAATCTCTCTATTCCATCCATATGCTTGTTTGACGTCAATGGGAAATGTATAGTGTTGTCCAACTTTATTCAAAGTTTCAGTTGGTGGCAAAATGGTGGTCCAAAATGGTCAACGGTACAGAAATAATTGAATGTCAAGCAACCGTAAAACCACTTGTGACTGAAAGTGATTGTTTTTTGGTGTATCTCTCAAAGCTACAAGTATATTCAGTTTTTGTTATAGAGAGAGAGCAGGTAGGTGGGCTGCCGTTTAGTGTGGATGGTTTTGGAGAGGTTGTGTGAATGGAGAAGGAGGGAGGTGAAAAATAACCTCTGGCTATCATCACCGTAAATGGCCTCAGATGTCCACTTGTGTGTCCTCATACCTGTCCTGCTTTTTGCCCCACACAGCTGCTGTTGCTGCTGCTGCTGCTCCTATCTCCTGTTCATTCGACCTCTCTCTCTCGCTCTCTCCACTCTCCCTGGTGTATTCCCTCTTCCTCGCTATCGGCCCATGCATCCTCCGCTCAGATAGGGTTCTCATCGCCGTGCCAACCGTCCCTCCTGGCCTCTCTATCACTGCCCTCGTCTCCTGCAGCTATTATCCACTTCAGACACTCTTTCCGTCCCGATGAGTCTGGTTTTTCTCCATGTCATCCTCCGTACTTTTCTTCTTTCTGTCTGTTTTTCATCTGTTTCTGTTCCCTCGCATTTCACTATAATGTACAGTATGTATACAGTATGTTTAAGGAGCACTATGTAACTTTTCTGGTTGAGGGTACGTCATTTTCTAAACTTAGGAGAGAAGCAGTTTGTGATGTCATCAGGCCACGTTAAAGGTCAGATCTGTGGAGAGGTGAGCCCAATAAGAATAAGTATTTTGTTTTTCGCGATAAAAACCCTGTAGCTCTGAACAAACGCAAGCCAAATATGTTTAATGTCATACTGTGGATCATTCCATGCAAAGCGATAACATCTCTACGGAGACAAGCTGGGGACTGATGTCCACCAGAAAAGTTACACAATACATCTTTAAGGCTTGAATGCATTTGAAGGCAGTTTGACAAACATGTTTTTAGTTTTTATGGGTATAATATATTCACAATTTAAATAACCTTTGTAACAATTGGGCTTTATACGTGTGAATAATAACTTTGTTGGTCTCTGCTGTTTTTCTACCAGTCCTAAGCAATGATAAATTAGTCAGGTGTGGGGTAATTTGCATGAAAAATCACGAATGCCAAAATATATTCCATCCATTGGCCCAAAATATGCATTTTTTATACTCTCCATATTAGTTTATGTTTTTATTCATGAACACAGCAAAGTAACTATAGCCTTAAGTCTTAACTCTGTAATATTTTTCCCCAATGGCACAAAACAGGAGAAAACCGGGTACTACCCAGCCCAGCCTGCCTCCCTCTCTTCATCTCTTCTGCTATGTATTTCGGACCTGCTATCTGCTCGTGTATCCTCTATCTATAGTTGTGTATATACAGGTCTGTTTATGGCCCCGCAGTTATATAGATACTCTCCCTTTGAAACTTATGCATAGACCATCCTCGCCTGCCACACCAAAGGAGTAATTCCATCCAATTTCCTTCGCTCCTGTCTTGGTAATTTGCACCCCCCTTTTTCCTTAGCTCGGGTACGCCCCATCTTGCTCCTTCTCCCTGGCTCCCTGCCTCCAAGCGTCGCGTCTTTCATCTGAAGAGCCACAAACACGAGTTGCACTTTCATATCTGTTATTGGCCGGGCTGGATAAGGTTGTGTCGACTCAACTCAAATCGTTTAACTTATTACAATTTCCCAAGGGGTTTTGTTTATGCCTGCTCACTCCGTGCATACGATGAGTGGGATTTGAAGTTGTGGGTTTGCATTGAACAGAAAGCAGAATGGCCCAAGGATCAAAATGAATGTGGCGATTGCATGCGGTTCTCAGACCGTGGTAAAGGGGACGCTGCTGGTGCCGGTCACTGCGTTTGCATGCGTGCCAGGGAAATGTTAAAGGTGACAAAGCTAGATTCAGATGGTCCTGGGGTAAGTCTATAAGTCTGTGTGAGATAAGACATTACTTTGTTTCCTTTAAGACAATTATTAATACGGCTGTTTCCATTTTGTCTTTTTCATTCAAGGGCCAGTGTTACAATTTGCCATGCACTTCTATAGAAAATGTTATTATTATATTACTAAATGTAAACTTGATCTTAAATTACTATATCAGAGCCGTAACCTAAATGCGACACACATACACATATATGCCAAGGGTTTCCATTCTTGTTGGGGACATTACATAGACTTACATTAATTTCCTAGACACTGCTTCTGTCCTTAATCATCGTCACAACCTTAACCTATTCCAACGCATATCTAAACTTTAAACCCTGCTGTTGATCTAATAATAAAGCATTTGCAACATGGGAACCTGATTTTTGTCTCTATATTGGAGGCAGGTCCCAATAATGTGAGTGCGTATGCAGGTTTAGTCCCCACAACATGATAAATACATGAAAAACTGGATAATTGGCCTAGTCTAATGTAAACAGATTTTTAAAAACACATGTAAACCCAGAAACTACAATTATGGTGTTGTCTGGGGAAGCTAATACATACTCAGAAGCCCGCTGCATGTAACAGTGCAGTCTGATTACATTAGGCACTGGCAAGGAGAGGCATTCAACTGCACAAGGTAAGAAACAGTTAAGATCAGCAGTGATGGCAAACTATAGTCCTTCCACCGCGGACTAGCACATATTGCTTCAGTATTTTGGTCTGCTGTGCTAAAGTGAAAGGAAAAACCTTCAGGAACTTCAGTGCATTTATTTGTCCTGCATAGAGCAAATAACTTGTGAGTAAGTGAAATTAAAATGCTCAACATAAATTAGATGCCGCTTATCTGTGTTTGCCAAAAGAGCGGTTATATTTATGATTTTATTAGCAATTATAGCTGCAAAGTATTAGTGCTAGCGCTAAATGACTAAATGCACCTGAACGTTTCATAGTGTGAGTTAAATATTAAGCTGTTTTCTTACAGTTTTAGTCCTGCAGTTGTTGAGTTGGTTTATATTTTATACTGTATGTTATATTTTCTTTGTATTGACCCTATTAGTGCAGAGATACTGTATGTTAGAATCACATTATACTTTATTTAAACCTGTTGGTCCAATTTTCACCTGGTTTATTTCTTGTTTATATACTCAATTTAATCAATTTTCACTTGTATTACAAATTACATTCATTCAAGATGCTACTCAGACATCCATATATTTTCTATGTTTTCTCGCCGTGTGAGGTTTTGCTACAATAGGCATAAAATATTGCTGACATTCACAACTTTACGTCAAGAAAACAAAAGCCAACCACTGCAGACACATTCAATACACTTCATATGTAAACATGCACTTATGCAAGATCACGTACCAAGCAAAGACCAGATATAACCGGGAACATAGAGTCTAAAATGTCACGGGTAAGGCCTTTGAACAAGCAGATAAGCAGATCATGTAATTCTGAATCTAGATGAGGGTTGACATTGACAGTCTCATTGATACTTTGCAGTCACATCATGCGTGGAGGTGTTCTGCGTGGATTTCTATGGCGGAATGTTCAGCAGTTAACACGGTGACACAATGCACATATCAGGAAATGATGTTAAATGAGGTTTAAGAATCTGAAAATGCAAAAAAATAGATGCGATAGATGCAAGGGTTTACGGTGCCGTTTAGGTGAGTGAATAACTGAAAACTGTTTTATTTTAACAAATTTTATGGTTGAAAATCTTATTTAACAGCACAAATCAGCTCACCTGTTCAGTTCAGTCAGTTTTTCATGGTCAGATTGGGTTAAAATAAAGCTAGATTAAAGTCTTCAGACAGAGCAGTGCCCCAAGATAGCATTACACCAGCAGGGGAATGTTGATGACATCAGCACCTGCAAAATATCAATGCGCAGCACCTACCCCAGTATCACCGTTGGAGCCATCAGGTTTGAAGTAATTTATTCCACAACACACTGAAAGTAGTACCCAGGGCTAAGTCCACAGCGACGTGTTCTAATTTTAAAACGGTGGTACAGAAAGAAGACCTGCCTGTGTCTTATATTATTGTACAGACTTTAGAGCGATCAATCCATGACTAAACTCTCATCATTTTGAGTAAGGGGTTGTCACGGTTACAGGACGGGCCATTCGAGTGGTTGTAACAAAGCTAGATTCACATGGTCTTTGGATAAGCCTATTTGTGAGATAAGAAATTACTTTGTTTCCTTTATCTAAAAAAAGACTATTATTAATATGGCTGTTTCCATTTTGTCTTTTTCATTCCAGGGGCTGCCACAGAAAATCATCTCCTTCGTACTTTTGCGCATTGATTTGGCGTTAGTATTACCTTGGATGCCCTGACTTGAGACTTTGTGTTTGCAGGTGTTATAATCTGACATGTACTTCTATAGAACCTGACCACATTTTTAACCATTTTTAAATTATTATTATTATATTATTGAATGTAGACTTGATCTTAAATTACTATATCAGAGCTGTAACCTAAATGCGACACAGACACACACGTTGGGTTTCCATTCTTGTTGGCGGCATTACATAGACTTACATTCATTTCCTAGACACTGATCCTGTCCTTAACCATCATAACTACCTTAAGCTATTCCAACACATATCTAAACTTTAAACCATGTCGTTGATCTAATAATAAAGCAACAGGGGTGTCAAACTCAAATTATCTGGGAGCCACAGGAGGCAGAATCTGGGTGGGGCTGGGCTTATCAGGTATTCCACAAAAAAAGCTTTGTTAAAATCTTCATTAAACTAAATATTGTCCTGCGGGCCACAAAATATCGTCTCGTGGGCTACACTTGGCCCCCGGACAACATGGGAACCTGATTTTTGTCTCTATATTGGAGGCAGGTCCCAATGATGTGAGTGTGTATGCAGGTTTAGTCCCCACAACGTGATAAATACATGAAAAATTGGATAACTGGCCTGGTCAAATTTAAAAAGACTTTTAAAAAAATGCATTTAAACCCATAAAACTAGAATTGTGGTGTCATCTGGGGAAGCTAATACATACTCGGAAACCTGCTGCATGTAACAGTGCAATCTGATCACATTCGACACTGGCTAGAAGGGGCATTCAACTGCACACGGTATGAAACAGTTAGGAAAATAGACATTTAGTTTTAGACAGTTGTTTTAGATCAGCAGCGATGGCAAACTATAGTTTCTCCACCACAATGTAGAGGTTTTGGTCTGTGCAATGAGAAAAATACTTACACTAACATACACACTAGTACTGTCTGATTTGTATTTGATTTATTATGATGTAGCTCATGTAAAACTATCCATAGACCTGTGCACATATTAGTTCTGCCCGTAACAATCATGAAGGGAATAAGATTGTAAGAACCTCTGATCCATAATCGCTAAGCATTCGTGTTATGTATTGTTATTATCCTCGTTGTGCTCTGAAGCTACTCTGTTTCTAACCCACACATTCTTCAAATCACGGCCTTGTAGGAAGCTAATCGTACATCTATTTGTCACCATTTATCAAACTCCACACACTTGGACCATGCAACTAGCGCGCTCTCATTTCTTTCATAGATTTGGCTGTTCCAGTATCTCAGTGGAAATGCAGTGTAATGGCCAGAACCAGACCAATTTGCTCGCTAAATAAAATGGAGATGTGGGCGGTGATTCAGAAGTCTGGCACCATGCAGGCGAGTGGAAGCAGGCTGCGTGTGTCTCAAATTAAGGCGAACCTGAGCACTGCGTAGCCTACAGCATCAGCTAATTACCATGTCATATTTCCAGAATTGTTTTATATAACTTGTTCAGCAAGTCAGATCAGTTCAGAGTGAAGTATTCATGGCTTTTGACTTCCTGTTCTTTGTGACACTTTGAAGACTGTTTGACTTCCAAAACTATGATATTTTGTTGGAAAATTTGAATCGCTGGCACAACAGTCGTAATTTTTCATCATTCTGAAACCCATCGATGTTTGTCCTCTGATTTGTGCTTTGAATCCTCTCACAGATGTTGCTGATGTTGCTTTACCTTGAATACAGTGGTCCCTCGTTTATCGCGGGAGTTACGTTCCAAAAATAACCCGCAATAGTCGAAATCCGCAAAGTAGCTTTATTTTTAACAATTATTCTATATGTTTTGCAGCTGTAACTTGTCTAAACACTCTCAAAGTTCAAACCTTCATAGGCGCCTTTGTTTGGTGCGGAACGTTTCATCGACATTGTGGGTTTTGTCAGGGAGAAAACTTGCAAACATACAGCACTTCAGAGTCACACTGCGAAAAGGTGAACCGCGTTAAAGTGAGGAACAACTGTACAGGAAAATGCGATGTGACCATTTACCATTTGGATTTAGTTAGATCAGAGAGGCTACTTTCAGGTTCACATTGAGTCCTCACTACTTAAACCCCAACAGCCAATCATTAGTCAGTGCTAGTGCAGCCTCTGGATCTCAGTGAGTGAATGTATTGTTGTATTAGATGTATGCACCATATATTTACAGGTCTTTGATCCACCTACACCAAACTGTTACTCTCACTCAACAACAGCCTGTCCAGGGACTACAGGTGGAAATTAGTATTTTTGCTATAACTTGGCAATGTAATGTTGTGCACTGACCCTGTCCAAATAAAAGCATATCATACCATACCGATTCTGCGGGCTCTGCGCTTTTACAAAACTTGTTCTTATTATTAGGATGCAGTTTTTTTCTATATGGACAGTGTTTTCAATTGGATTTCAGCTTTGAGCAACCCAAATGAGAGACTTACACAAGGCTCATTCTGCTTCCTGATTGGATAATTGCCTTGGGAACCTAAACATGTAATTTTAACGTGATCAACTTGACCGTGATGTCCGGTGTTTTTGTAATTAAGAATAAATCAGTGTTAGAATTGTTATCAGTGAAAGCGATATTTGATTGGAACATGTTTGTGTGTGACCAACTGATGATGACTGGACCCTGATCCTGTTCTGTGGACCCGGACCCTTCACTGCCTCGCCTGGCTGGATGACCCAGTGCGTGGCTGGGGTGGCTCCCGTCCCGTCCTGTCATGGGTGGGCCCCTCTCTGTCCCTTAGGTGAATGGGCTCTGGCCTTATAGACTTGAACTCTATCTGCAAATGGATGTGCATTAGTCCTGGACACATCTGCAGCCTGTCTGTGTATTGCAGTGGTTCTCAAATAGTGGGGCGGTGAGATACCGGGGGGGCGCTTATGACTCCGCGTATGACACTGTAGTACTGTACGCAGCGCACACACAGCAAAGAGCAGGAGAGAGATCGTGACACAGGGCAGTGAACAAGAAACACTTTTGCTAAAGAGACACTATGGAAAACATTTTAACAGGGATGAAAAGAAAAGCGGATATAGACGGAGGTAAAGTCACCCGAAAAATAAGACAAGGAAGTCTGATGAAGCGTATTTAGCACTTGGCTTCACCGTGACTCCGGCAGGACACGAGGACAGACCGGTGTCTGCTGTGTCTGAAAATGTTGGCAGCGAACAGTATGAAGCCAAATAAGTTAAGGCGCCACCTCATTACACCTCAGTCACGCTGATAAGACGCTGGAGTTTTTTCAGGGTAAACGTGCCAGATATTGCCAACAATCATCCCGCTTTGTAAATGTCACTTAAAGCAGCAGCACTGAGCATCATATAAGCTGGCGTACCAAATTGCTAAATTACTTGTTTTAATTTGATATTTATTTAATTTTAATGTATTATTTTGATATTTATTTAATTTTAATTTATTCATTTGATGTTTATTTAATTTTTTTATTTGATATTTAATTAAATTTCATTATATCATTTCATTTATTTTATTTTTTTTGGGGGGGGGGGCGAATTTTTTTCTTCTTTTATGGGGGGGCATGATAGAAAATAATTGAGAAGCACTGGTGTATTAGAAGTGGATCTCTCCTTCACTGTGGTTCTCCTCGAGGTTTCTCTTTTTCCCACTGGGTTTTTTGAGTTTTTCCTTGCTGAAAAGGGGGGTCTAAGTACAGGGGGCGCTCTGGGACAGTTATTCATTTGCTTGTTTTCTGTTGATTAATTTCTCTGTCTGTTTCTCTTTCATTGTTGAGTTTCTAACGTTCTGTCAGTTAAATTAACTCAAATGTTCTTGTTGGGCTTTACAAAAAATAAACTGAATTGAACTGAAGGTTTACCTTGCATCTGGGGACACTGTTAGGTCACATTTATGAAATTCAAATAAAATCTAAATTGTAAATGCAGTTTCTTTAACTTTATAGGCCAAAGCAATATCCCTAAACACCAGGCTGTCCATTCATAAAATTTACAAAGTTCACTTGAGGAACGCTGCGTCTCAAACTATCACTCTCTTACTCTCTCCGTGCTGTAACGCCACATCCACAGCAGCAGCAGAACTACCAGCCTCCTCACCCTCTCCATCTCCATCCCCCTTGCTTCACTCGTGTCTCTACCAGCTAAACATTTATTTTGTATTAACATTTCCTCTCATTTGTTTTCTTGTCCTCTTTCCTCGAGTCACTTTTTCTTTGTAAAACTTGCAGCTTCATAATTACCAAAGTGCTGGCGATTTTCTTTTAAACCGTTTTATGTCACTTTGGAGACAAGAAGAGCTGCTCAGAGTTATGTAATGTAATGATGTTTTTCAGCTCTTGACAGTTAGTTCAGGACGACCTTGTTGCAACTGTATGTGTCACATTGCTTACCACGCTCCAGTCAGCAGTGTGTTCACATGCTCCGCAGTACAACAAGTCCTCTATCTATCCCGCTGCCGTCGTCTCCGGTCGGACAGGGGGGTAACGTGGGAATAGAACCTCGGGCCTGGACCAAGAAGTACTCGTGAATAGTTAAAAGCGCTGTACCTGATATTTACTTTTTTTAAATACATCAGAACTTCATTTTAAACAGTTTGCAGTGGTAGTTATTCTTCACTTTCCTAGCGCATTTAGAGACCAGAGCGGAGTTTCGATGTTACAGCTTGCGAACAACTAGCATGCTAACGATGGACCAGCATGTATTTCAATCAAGCTTGGGCGAAAATTCCGGTTTTGCAAAGATTTCTTGTAAGATACTAGTGTAATTAACCATGTGTGTGTAACCATGACTGCATACAACACAATGTTAGCCCGTTTTTACTGTTAGCATCACATTAGCAGTAGCAGCAAAACTGAAAATAAGTTGACAATATGTGAATATATATAAGCCAATATGTTTCATTATGGATTAGATCTGTGGAGAAATGGGAGGTTTGGTCAGATTAAAGATGCTTTTAAGGTATTTTTGCGTAAAAGTGAAGAGTTTTTGTGTAATCCCTCAGTCATCCAGGTCTAATCTATAGCAAAAGAATAAAAATATATATCTGTCAACTGGACAAAATGTTGTAGGATTAAAGATGTTTCAAACAAAACAATAAAACAATAGGAGAAGCCAGGATGGTGTGAAACCACTCATTAGGGGCTTGAAAGACTCTGCTAAGTAGGACTCAGGCACAGTGCACGCTTAGAGTAGCACAATAAACCTAGCCTACGAACAGAAACTGTACACAATAGGCGGTTTTGAGTTTCAGTGTAGGTCGCTCTTCCCTTCAGACAGATATAAGACAGTGTCCACCAATAATCTGACCAGAACTGAAGAAACGACTTGGATGAGCAGTGAAACGTCTTCACTCCTAAAACGTTTTGTCCTTTTGCTATAAAACTGAAGCTGAAAAACTTGAAATTAGATGCTAAGTAAAAGTCCAGTTGGTAATAAGCCAGTCCTCCTATTCTCTTTCCTAAATGTTGTTGGTCCCAATAACTGTTACCTGTGTTCTCCATAGATACTCCACTCGTGATATTGGATTTTATATGAGTTGCTTTCATTGTAATATTTGAACAGAATTTTGGACTATCTCACATATTCTGAGTATTATTTGTTTCATTTTCACATTGCTGATCCTCGTGATCCCCTTCTCCTCTCCACCTGATCCCTCCACAGTCTGCTCAGAGAATGCACGGGCTCAGAAAACCACTGTCCTTCTCAGTCTCCGCACATGTGCTTCAATACAGCGTGTGTGAGTAAACTGGGGACACGTGGAGCCGTTATGTCATAGCCCTCCTGTGTCCCATGGTGGATGATATTATGTTTTTATGTTATTATGTTATGAGCGGAAATACACTTTCACTGCTGTACTGTCGAGTCACATGTGTAGGTTTTAGTTTGAGTGTTGTCACGATACTGAAATTTCAACTTTATGAAACTTTATTTTGATACGAAGGAAAATGCTCAATGCCAATTTTGATACTACAATGATAGTAAAAACGTTTCAACACAATATAATATTAGTTTGTATAATATTACCATGTTGCATTTTACTAGTTCTGAAAATGTCCTATTTTGTCCTGTTTATGTGATTTTCTTTCAGTACTGATACTTTGACTTAGTATGTAGCTGCAGTACTACTACTGTATTATCTTTGTATTGTATGTGAGTGATGTTTGAGCAGCTTCCTCTGTTCCAAAGCAATTTCTCCTATCGGGGACTAATAAAATAAACTGACTAATATTTCAGTAGTTTTAGAGACTGGGGCAGTAAATGGGTGGTTTTAATGCCGCAGTATTTAGCCTTAATGATTAGTATTATGTGTAAAGGATATGTTTGTGTATAGAATTATTTAACTGGACAAGGTATTAGCAGCTTTTGTTTTGCTCAATTGTGTAATGTGTAATGTATATGTCAAATGCTGACTTGTTTTGCGTATGTCGTACTGGGGGAGTAGTTTGGACCAACTGCATGTGTGGACATTACAGGGCGTTCACATTTGCAGTATTGCCTAATTTTCACATCATAATTAGCACTAAACCTGAAACTTAACCTGGACTAGACCAGAACTAGAGCTAGGCCAAGGCTTGATTACATTAGATTCACTAAAGTAACCTTTTTACTACACTAAATAAGATTAACTTGACTAGATTAGTCTGTTCATGAAACAGTTGTCTCCATTGTGTTCTGTCCTGGTGAGTAGAATTATGAGGCTATAGTGTTTCAGGTGAGTGACAAGAACGCCATTTATCAGCTGAAATAGTTTATGTTTTTGTATTACAACAGATACAGGCACAACAGGCACATATATGGACCTTAGGGTGTGTTCACATTAGCACATTTTTCACATCATAATTTGCACTAAACCAGGACTAAATCTGAAACTTAACCTGGATTAGACCAGAACTAAACGAGGACTAGAACAAAGCCAACCTAAAACCACATCCAGACTAAAAATAATTGAATTTAACTTTGATGAGCAGTTCACTTTGGCTTCAACAGGCAATTTTCCACTAAAGCGACCTTTTGATGTATTTATTCTTGACAAATGAAGAGAAGCAACAAAAAAAAAAAAAAAAAAAAATGAGTATGATGACAGATTTCTATCATATTTTCGTAATTGTTTCATACTTTACCTTTTCATTTATGCCAATCTCTTCACACTAAACCCACATGCATATCTGAATTAGCAGTAATGCGATGCAAAAATATAATTTAAACAATTTCAGCCGACACAATCGATGCAACTGTTTGAACTCCAAGTGAAAAGTAACATGAACCGTCTAATCTATAATGTCAAGTCAATCTGATTTGGTGTAGTTTCCCCTCTGGCTGTTCTGTTTCAGTATCAGGCTGTGTTTAAAAACCTCAGCAGCACAAAGGAGTCATCACGTGGAGAGGGGGGGTCCGGTCACAGGATCCACCCAAGGGAGAGGCCCGCGGCAAAGGGGGGCGTGAGCTTCGTACCAGGAAGTGTGTGGATGGACCGGTTAAAGCTAAAAGACGCTCTGGTGATGCAAAATTATTAATCTTACTACGCACTACATAACTTTTCTGGTGGAGGGTCATAGAAATGCATTTGTACACGATGCTATTAAACTCTTCTACCTCCATGGAGACGAATAGCTGATAGGGTTAAGTTACAGGTCAGATCTGTGGAAAGGTGACCCTGCTCCAACTTGAATGCATGTTTTGTTTTTGTTTTTTTAATCTATTCTTTTTAGCAAACTGTTGTAATTTAAGAAGTGCAATAAGATAAGCAATAACATCTTCATTGGCGACAAGCAGGTGGCAGACCGTCACCAGGAAAGTTACATAGTGTGTCTTTAAAAAGCTGGAGCCAAAATGTGTAGATGATTAAAGATGTAATTTTGAGATCTTTTGTGAATAGGGCCTCTGTTTGACTCTCTTTGCTCTGAAATGTTTAGTCTAAATTATAATATATTTTTGGTATATATATATATTATAAAAAATACTTTATTGGATATTTTTGTTCTACTATGGAATGAAAAACTAATCACATATGTCTTTCTCCCTTAAATGCACACTCTGACTAGGGTAGAATAAAGTGTGTCAGTGTGTTCCTGCCCCCTCCCCCCTTTGACTCTGCCTCTCGCTGCCAGCCTAAACACATCTGTCCTGGGCTACTACACTACCTCCCCCGCCCCCTTACACCCACTACCCCCCCACCTCTTCCTCTCCCCACGCCTCTCCACCCCCTCCCCCCCTCCCCGACGGCCCACATCTGGAGCTGCCAGCGCTGCCACGTTCACCTCCGACTAAAACCAAGAGTCGAAAATGACAAAAATACACGTCTAAACATGATTCTAAAGATGATTTGACACTGGTGACTGCGTATAAATCTGAGTCCTGATGAAGGTTTAGTAAAGTGCATTTTAACACATTTCAACTTAGTAGGATTATTGGTTATGGTTAAAAGTGGTGTTAAATTATTATTATTATAAGTTTGTATTATGGTGGTAGTATTAGTAGTTGTAGTTGTTGTTATTGAAGTAGTAGTAGTAGTTGTTGTAGTTGTAGTTGTAGTTGTTGTAGTTGTAGTAGTAGCAGTAGTAGTTGTTGTTGTAGTTGAAATAGTAGTTGTAGTTGAAGTGGTAGTTGTAGTTGTTGAAGTAGAAGTTGTTGTAGTTTTTGTTGGAGTTGAAGTAGTAGTAGTTGTAGTTGTTGAAGTAGTAGTTGTAGTTGTTGAAGTAGAAGTTGTTGTAGTTGAAGCAGTTGTTGTTTTTGAAGTAGTAATTGTTATTGTAGTTGAAGTAGTAGTTGTTGTTGTAGTTGAAGTAGTAATTGTTGTTGTAGTTGTTGTAGTTGAAGTAGCAGTAATAGTAGTGGAAGTAGAAGTATTAGTGGTTGTGGCGTTATAGGAGTAGTAGTAATAAAAACACTACTAGTAGTAGTAGTATAGTAACAGCAGCAGCAGTACTAGTAGTAAAAGTTTTAATAGAAGGAGTAGCAGTAGTGATCGTATTGTAGAATACTTCAACACTTTGAAAAAAAACTTTGGTTTCAAATTCTAAACATATATTATTTTATTTTCTCATAAATATTTGATTTTACCTGTATTATTAAACAAAAAAAACTACAATATCAACTCAAATATAATAATCTAACGAGACACGTGAACACTCATTCAGAAACACACTTTACCAAACGTGGAGCCAATGTAAGTCTATATATTTTATGATACAATAACTTTTCTCACTGTGCTGCTTCAGATTCTCCGGTTTCCACTCCTCACCGAGCAGAGGAAGTGGACCAGTATCACATATATACTATAACGTTATATATACTCCAAAACGTATGTATATCGTGTGAAAGTTCGACACAGCGGGCTTTTATGAGTAGCAGTTCATTCTCTGCTATTGCCCCATAAAGTATACTTCCCATCGTAAATATCACAAAGTTCAGTAGACCTTTTCAAAACAACTGAGGTGGACTGAACCTGGGCCTGTCTCTAAATATAATGGAGCTCTATGAAGGATATGAATACCTGAATAGCTCATATTATTATAGCAGACCTCAGCGGGTCATTGTTGGGCAGCGGCTCTACTCCGAGCTCCTCTTTGAAACTATTACACAGAACTAAACAAGGACTTGACCCCGACTAAACCAGAACTAGAACAGGACCAAACCAAGTCTGCATCGGGACTGAACTAGGACTAAACCAGGACTAAACCAGGACTAGTGTGAGTTATGTATGTAATAGCTCGTATCCATGTTTATCTATCGCCATGGAGACGAGCAGGTGGCATAACCAAGCGTTACAGGACAAATCTATGAAGAGAAGATCTATGTGTTTACAGCATCTTTTATGTTCTACAGACATTTTTATTTTATTTTATTTTATGAAACTGAATAAATACAAAACAAATAAATGCCATACTGCGGAACATCCCAGCCAAAGCCTTAGAATATCTGTTGTTATGGACCTTTGAACAGAGGTTGTGTGGTGACTGCATCCATGTTAGTAGTATAATAAAAACGTACCATATTTTCAGGAGTGTTTGTTGCACAGGAGTATAAGTCGCACCGGAGCAAGTATAAGTCGCACAGGAGTATAAGTTGCACCTGAGTATAAATCGCACCGGAGTAAGTATAAGTTGCACTACAGTTTAAGTCGCACTGGAGTATGTAAGTCACACAGGAGTAAGTATAAATTGCACCGGAGTATAAGTCGCACCTGAGTAAAAGTGGCACCTGAGTAAAAGTCACACAGGAGTGTAAGTCGCACCTGAGTATATAAGTTGCACCGGAGTATAAGTCGCACAGAAGTGTAAATCGCGCCAGAGCATACGTCACACTGGAGTATACACCGCACCAGCCAAAAAATGCATAATAATGATGAAAAAAAAAAATATTTCACATATAAATCGCACCCCCGGCCAAACTATGAAAAAAGTGCGACATATAGTCTGGAAAATGCAGTAATATAATGTAGCATATATCGATTTACAGATGACCTCCTCTGAACCCTTTTTTCTACTTTGGAACAGTCCCGGACAAACAAGGGATTACACAGACACATAGTTTCAAGTGTGTTTCTGATTAAATCAAACCCGGCCTGAATACTACACAGAGACACAGTGATACCTGATGAGAAGTCTAAGACACACAGTCACAGTCAGTATTTACAAGGTATCCCGGTTGCCTCGTCTGACTCTGTGCCCGCATGTGGTGGATAATGAGTGGAGTCTGCTACTGCCCCTCCCCCCATGCCCCCCCCCCCCCCCCCCCCCCCCCCCCCCCCCCTCTCTCTCTTCTGGTCTTATAGTGTGCGGGTTTGTTCGGGCTGGTTCGTGTTTTCTTTGTGTGGCTGGCTGGCTCTGGACTATCACATTACTGCACACATGCTGACGCTGCAGCCCCCACCCGTCCCAAACACAGATCCCAGGTCTGCTCCGGGTGCGCCACTGTGGACTCATCACTGTGGACTCGCCACTGTGGACTCGCCACTGTGGACTCGCCACTGTGGACTCGCCACTGTGGACTCGCCACTGTGGACTCGCCACTGTGGACTCGCCACTGTGGACTCGCACTTACAAACTCCATTCAAAATAATACTACTTACAACCTGAGGTAACTTTGGCTACTGGCAGTTATTTATGTAGTTGGATGTAGTGGGAAGATCTAGTATGAAGTAGTACAGGTAGTGGTAGTAATTAGTAGACGTAGTAGCAAAGTTACTAGTTGTTGAAGTAGTTGTTGTTTAAGTAGTATCAGTAGTAGTAGTAGTAGGAAGAAGTAGGAAGTAGTAGAAGTAGGACTATAAGTAGTAGGAAGTAGTACAGGTAGTGGTATCAGTAGATGTAGTAGTAGAGTTACTAGTTGTTGAAGTATAGTAGTTGTTGTTGTTTAACTAGTAGTAGTAATAACAAAAAGAAGTAAGAAGTAATAGAGGTAGCAGTACTAGAAGTATTTGTGTTAATTAGTTGTTAGGAAGAGTAGTTACTAGTTGTAGTAGTTAGTATGCGAAAGTTGTAGTTGTTGAAGTAGTAGTGGTAATAGTAGAAGTAGGAATAGAAGTAGTAGGAAGTAGTATAGGTAGTAGTAGTAGTAGTAGTAACTAGTTGATGTAGTAGAGTTACTAGTTGTTGAAGTAGTTAGTAGAGGTTATTGTTTAAGTAGAAGTAGTTGTAGTAGTAGTAACAGTTGTAGTAGTGGTAGTAGCAGGAGAAACAAGAAGTAGGAAGTAGTAGATATTGCAGTAGTAGAAGTATTAGAATCATTTAGTATTAAGTTGTAGAAGTAGTAATAAATTGTCAGGGATAGTAGTAACTAGTTGTAATAGTTAGTATGCATTAGTTATAGTTGTTTAAGTAGTAGTGGTAGTAGTAGAAGTAGGAATTGAAGTAGTAGGAAGTAGTAGAGGTAGTAGTTAGTAGAAATGGGTAGTAGTAGTAGTAGTAACTAGTAAAAAATTTTAGTAGTAAATAGTAGAAGTGGTAACGCGTTGTGAGTAGAAGCATTTCAAAGCAGCTGCAGTACTAGTAGTATGCACTTACACTTACACTTACATTTATACATCTTCTCGTTTGTGCCTCCCAACACTGAACTAAAACACATAACCGTCTGAATTACAGTACAACGCTACGTGGTACTTTCCTTTTCCCGTCTTCCTTAAAGTTAAAGCCTAAAGTTGTAGCGGAGGAGGTAAGCCCACCCACCACCACAATCATCAGACTTGAGGATTCATTTGTGCAGAATTAGTCAGAGACGGGCCGGGTGCAGACCAGCAGCAGTAGCACGAGACGTGGTTCGCCTGGAGGACATTTTCCCTCAACTTTGATTTTTATCAGAGAGAAAGGAAATGAAGTTCTGCCCCAATCTTTGAGGATAAGTGCAGAGTAGAGCAGTGAGGTCATGCTAAAGGAGAGGGCACGCAGCAGGTAACTTAAATACAGGACTGGCATTCAAGAGGTTTCTGTTTGGCTTATTTCAAATAGATAAGCTCTATTGAGGTAAAATTGAGTTTTTCTTGTTCTGAGTGATACTGCTGAGAATAATTTTGCGGCATGTAGTACAGATGATAGTGTACTTTCTATCAAAACACAATCAGAATATGAAGGCAACAGTAGCTCAGTTAGTAGTGTCCAATGATCCGAATGTGGGTGGTTTGAATCCCGCTCTCGACATAAACATCATTGGTTGAGTGTTCAGATCCACAGTTCCAGCTCCCACAGGTGAATGCTGATGTCGTGTCCTTGGGCAAGACACTTAACCCACCTCAGATACCAGTGTGTGAATGGGTGAGTGGTTCCTTGACGTAGCTCCCACTGGGCACTGCACTTTTCTAACGCAGTGAACTTGTTGTTTTATGAATATTGTGATTTAAAATGTGCAAATTGTAACATAATGATCCACGGATGTCATATATTACAGCTGTAGACCAGACTCACGCGAGCACAGTAGGTCTACTTTAAGTACGTGTTTGATTTTATTTGAGTAATTCTTTCGTCTATGTGTAGAAATTCATGCATCCAAATATTTGAAGTAGTCCAAGTATTCCACGCCACAGCACTGGGAAAAGTTGGGGAAAGCCTAGAATATGTCTAATGTTCCTCGAGTCTGTTCTCTTACTTCAATTAATCCTTGGAAATTCTTTGATGTCATGCGGTGAAATTGTTGGAGAGGATAAAGAATGAATTTATTGAAAAGTTGTCAGAGCTTTTATGTTAATTTAATAAAAGGGGCTGATATTAAAAGCAGTGTTTCTCTGTCTGGGTGAAATGGGACTGAATTTATGACAGGCAGCTTCTCTGCAATTCAATTCTTCTCTGTGTGAAACTGCTCTGTAATGGTTTCTATATTTGACCTTTGGCTTCTAAGACCTGCGACATACTTTTTACTAAATTTATTCAGTTATAAGTCTGTATCGTTTTGGAAAATATCTTTTGAACAGTTCCTTAATGTAAACCATTGGAACTGGATCTAATTTTTAAAAGAACCAAATCTTTTTCTGTTTAATTTCTATGCATTTTTATCCCGATTAATGCAGAATCAACACAAGAATCAGAGGAGAGCAACATTAGTGAGAGTTTTATTCACAGTTTTATTCACAAAAACATCATGATTTTAAACAAATCTTAGCCTTGATCGTTTCTGTCTGTGATTAGTTTGTACATAAAATGAGTTTTCACATTGGCTTTTGTCATAAAAATAAACAGTATAAGAGCCAGTCCTTTGAACAGCTCTTTAAAATGAACATCCACAAGATTCGGATCCCATAAAAGAGCCGAAAGTCCCATCACTGGTGCTTTGTTCTTAAATAGACATTTGATGATCTTTGTGATATGTGAACCACAACTAGAACTTGACACAATAATAAGATCAGATTTTTTGTGTGTTTTAACATAAGTTTTGTCATAATACAACAGCAATAGACTCGATACTCGACACCACAATAATCAGTGGTGGAAGAAGTACTCAGTTTTGTTACTGAAGTAAAAGTACAGATACTAGAGTAAAGCAATACTCAAGTAAAAGCAAAAGTATCACATGAAAAAATTTACTTAAGTAAAAGTATTAAAGTACATGTTTCAAAAAGTCCTTAAAGAGCAAAAAGTTAAAGTATTTTGTGCTTATAAAGTTTCAAACGTGATGACTCCGATGAAGATTTGTGCTGAATTTTGTTCAGTACAAGCAACTGAATCGATTCTTTTTTCTTTTTTTCTTTTTTTTTGTAGTTGATTTTATTTATATATTTTTGTTTGCACAAACTATGAACATGTTAAAAAATAAACCCTCAGCCTTTTCAGCAGGTCTCACACAATAATGAAAAATACTTTTCAGTCCTGTTCAAAAATGTAGTGGAGTAGAAAGTACAGACAGCTGCTCTCTAGTGTAGTGAAGTAAAGGTCAAAGGTATCCACTTAAAAATGTACTCAGGTATACTACAGATACCTAAACTTTGTACTAGTTCTGATACAGCACAAGATCATTCTAAAGTTTTCAGGAAAGGTTCATTTCTGTCCTGTGAATGTGTCTTTTTTAGTATCATATCATACTGTCTCAAATGAGTGTCCGGTTTTGATACTAGTTTTAGTGTTGATTAGATTTTCGATACTTTTGATCATTAAAATCACCTCCCCTACCTGTCTGAATCCGGAGCTGGGCGGAGTTCCTACTCCTCCCGTGCGCACCTGGAGCGCATTAGCGCAATCACCACCACCAGCTGTCGAGTATATGAGGGCTCGGCAGAAGACACTTGGAGCCAGACCATCCGCGTGTAAACATTCCTGCTCCCTCGCTCGTTCCTGCTCCTGACCCTCCGCTCCAGCTCCGGTACAGTCCACCCCTCGTCTTCGCCTCCTGTCCTGTCTTGGTCTGCGGCCTGCTTCCCGTCTCCTGCCCTGGCTCTCGCTCTCTGGATTACTCCTGCTCGGCCCTCCCTGGTCTCGTCTCCGGTCCTGTCTTGCTCCGGCCCTGGCTGTCTGGGTGGTGTCTGCTCTGGACTACCCCCGCTTGGCTTCCTCTGTTCCCGTGTCCGATCCTGTCCTCGTCTGGTCCTGGTTTTCCCAGTTCCTGCTCACCACTCCGCACGCCTGGTTTACCTCCCGTGTGTTTGGTGAACTATTGACTCTTATTATTCCACAAACTGTTAATAAACACTGTAAAAATGCCCCGAGTCTGCATTCCTTGGTCCGCTCCTGTACCTCCCGTTACGACAGAGTGACTTCCACAGAGGAATAGAGGGAAGATCATCAGCCACTTTACCATAAGACTCTTTCTAGCTGTCATAAAGAATAACTGAACAACTTTGTACCAGTGAAGCAGCAGTACGTCCAACTACAAAACTACGACAAAATGTTTGGATATGAGCACATTCCCATAAGCAATGGTGTCTCGTGCCCACATGAGTTTTACACTTAAG
Organism: Periophthalmus magnuspinnatus; assembly: GCF_009829125.3. Taxonomy (NCBI): domain Eukaryota; kingdom Metazoa; phylum Chordata; class Actinopteri; order Gobiiformes; family Gobiidae; genus Periophthalmus; species Periophthalmus magnuspinnatus. The sequence continues at coordinate 19,012,552 of NC_047134.1, forward strand.
GCAATTTGGTGATGTACCCACATTGTACTTACTATAAATATTTGGAGAAATATATACATTATGCAAAATATTGTACTGCAGTTCCTTAAACCTATTACAAATGGAGATTTTAGATGGTAAGGTCAGGATTTTGTCCCATTCATGTAAACCTATTTCACATTTAAGCAGAACTCTCCAAGATTTTCTTAACTATGCCAATTTGTCCAGACTGAGACAAATAAAACTCAGATATAAAATGTTTGTGCTCTTTATTATTAGTGAAAAATCTCCAAATGGTACAGCTCTGGTGTACACTTAAGAGATTTAGCTTCAGCTGCACATAATGCCTTCATTGTAAATATTTATAGAAATCCTTGTTTGGAAAAGAACATTGGGACTTCAGAGATTCAATTTAAAACAATTTTTGTCTTGCCATTTTTGCATAATTCCCTCATCAAAACCTGCACAGATGTGAACAACCAGAAACCAGTTTTGTGTACATGTAACATAGCCAATGGTATAATTAGATTTGAGAATTTGCAGGTACAGCCTCTTTTCAGTAGTAACTCCAAAAGTAATAGTACATGTATTGAAACTGTGGAAGTCATTATACATCATATCTGTATCAGTAATTGTAGTCATAGTATCAGTGGTAAATGACTAACTAATATCAGTGGTTTTTGAGTAAATAAAACACTAGGAGTTTTTAAAGTTTTCTGCAATAACGGCTCCAAACAGAAAGAATAAAAGAGTGTTTATTTTTCCTGCCGGCAGTGAAGGCCTCATTGATATTTTTTGGATATGTTACCCTTTTGAATTCTCCGAGACAGTTTTGACCTGGTCTTTTTCTCCTGTAATCGCTCTAGTCCTCCCCCTCTCGCCTCACTGTGGATCTGGGGTGCAGCTTGTAAAGTCAGCAGCCATAAGTTTGTGTTATAAAAATAATCCAGGCTTTTATTGGGATTGCCGTGGGTGGGAGAGAGACTTTGGGGGGAGCGCACTAGGGTTAAGTGGTTATGCAGTGACAATTCAGCTCCTTTCATTGAAAAACAGCAGAGTAGTACAGTAGAGTATTTGTCAGTTTTGGGCTTGGATTTGAAAAGTGGTTCTACAAGTGCTTTATGAACAATGGGTTTATGTCAAGGCTAATGAAGTTATAATGAATTTATAAAGCTACATGAACACATAATTAGAACTTATTTAAACAAGCTGTATTTGTTTTAGATTTGTTACCAAAAAACTTGCAGAATGCTTTAGAGTTGAAGGCTGTCCTATCGTGCAAAATTGACTTTTCAGAGCTTTTTACCATGTTATAGTTGATTCCTTCTTGTTTAGTCTCTCGAAGTTGCATACGGAGTGATTCATGCATGTTTGAGCGATCTCTAATCACTTATTTTCAAGACGCCATATTGCTGATCAATCTCTGTTTTCACCACTACCGGTATACACGCACTACTTTGTCCTTCGTTCTCCAATTTAATTTCCTTAATGAGTGATACATGCAGGATTCGGCGGCACGAATGGTACGAATGAAAAAAAAAATCTGCTACTCGCTAACATGATGTGCTGTTATCCATTGGAGCGGCCGACAGCTACACGGCTTTTTGTTGTGATGACGTTTAGGACAACGCCAGGTCCCACACGGCAGTTTTCTAACGCAAAAACCAGCGCTCTTGTTTCTTTTATTAAGTCATTTAGATCAATATTGCAATTTAAAATGTGCAAATTATAACATAACGGTCCTCGAGTGTCATAGATTGTTAGAACTATATAGCAGATTCACATTTTCATCATCAAATTCACTGTTCTACACCACACTGTAATACGATCTGTGATATGATCTAGTTTGGTATTGGTTTATGCTTTAGTCCTGAGTCTGTTTGTACAGGTTCACCCCAGATTTAGTCCTGGTTAAATTATGGTTAAATCCGTTTAGCCCTGGTTTAGTAGTTATTCTGCCTTGTCCTAGTTGCCTTAGTTTAGCCCTGGTTTATTTCTGGTTTAGTCCTGGTTTAGTCTTAAAGTAGTCCTTCTTTAACCCTGGTTTAGTCCTGGTTTAGCCCTGATTTAGCCCTGATTTAAGAAGCAGCAGTCATGGACAGAGAGAGGGGACAATTTTTCCAATAGAAAGTGAATCGGAGCCAGAGTTGAAGGGGCAGGAAGTGCGTCCATGCTCACTTCCTATTAGGGATGCGACAGTTATCGGGTTAGCTATGTCTATTTATATATATATACAGTCTATGGTCCTTCTTTGGGATCTGGATTACCTTTCGATTTAACCCCAGTGTAGTTTTTAGTTGTGATTTGCCATATACTTGTCCTATTCTGGTTTAGTCCTGGCTTTGCCCTGGTTTACCTTTATAATAAGCATCTGGCGTATATTAACAGCCTATAGACCTGCGCTGCATTTTAAACAATGCTCTTTCAGTGTGAGCCCGTGTAGGAGCAGTCTGCTAACCGTACCAGGACAGTCCATTACACAGCAGGACACGGCCTCTCTACATCCAGGAAGTACTACATCCCATAATGACCGCAGGGATTGGTTAAACAGCAAAACACCCATAAATACCCCTCTTTGTTTTATGCTTCTCTTTAGTCAAATTTAGAAACACATTTTTGGAGAAGCCTTCGGAGAAACCTGGCATGGACCAAATGTGTTTTCTGTATAAACCTGTTAGTCTGGTGTAGCATGCAGTAGTGGTATTTCACAAATATATTCCCATTAAAACTTAACGTAATAGTTTGGCCGGGGGTGCGGCTTATACTCAGATGCGATTTAAAAGTGAAATACATGTTTTTTTCTTTATTATTATGCATTTTTTGGCTACTTATACTCTGATATGACTTATACCCCAGTGCGACTTATACTCCAAAAATACAATACATTATTTATAGCTTTGATGAAGAATGAAGTAATGAACTAGTAGTTTATTAAAAATATTCAGGCTTAAGAAGTACTTAATTAAGCGCTTAAGAGTTGTTAAGTATTTCTTGCATGCTAATTAAGTTATAGTATATACTTTCCCCTTTACTATAGACCAAAGCACAACATGATTTAACTGTAACGTTTTATTTATTTTACTTTTAAGCCTGTGCGCGGATAATAATGATCGATCGCTGTCTCTTCTTTGTTGCACAGTCTGTATACTTGGAATATTTTGCAACTCTCCTCCAGTCTATGTTTAAGCACAAATGTTGATTTATATAAGCTCCAAACATAATATTTGTGCAAAGTGAGACGAGAAATTATTGTTTTTGGAAGATTTTGTGGTTTCCAGTTTATACAGCAGTACAGGTAGTGGTTATAAGATTACAAGCTCGACAGTGATTTGGAAATAAGCGTAATTCCTAAATCTGCTACTACCTTTTGATTTCTACATTATTTTCCATTTGATTGTTTACAGTTTTACGTAACGTTTTGTCTACATTTATCGGGGCTTGGGATTGTTGATGAAAACATACACAGATACTCCCAAACTGCAATGAGTACTGTGAATCATTATGTTATAATTTGCACATTTTAAATCGCAATATTCATCTAAAACTACTTAATAAAAGAAACAAGTCCTCTGCGTTAGAAAACTGCAGTGCCCAATGGGAGCTGACGTCACCGTAAACGTCGTAGCACAAAGAGTCGGCACATATTACATTAGCGAGCAGCGGGTTTTTAAAATTTGTACCAAAATGACATTGCCAAATCCTGCACGTATCACCAATTAAGAAAATAAAATTGGAAAAGTAAGTACAGAGCATTGGGCGTATGCAAGTTACGGTGAAAACGAGGATTGATTGGCGATATGGCGTCTTGAAAATAAACCATTAGCAGTGCAACAGGTGTCACAATATTGGGGTACTTTGGGCAAAGAAATGGGGAAAATATTTGGGTACACACTACCAAGAACATGCATAACGATGTGTTTTGGGCTAACCACTGATGCACACATCCCAAAAAAGGACAATTATTTAATCAAGACGTTATTGGCAGCATCAAAAAAGCCATTACACGAAAAATGGCCATTACACGAAAAATGGCCCCCCCCTACGTTGGGCAACTGGAAGGATAGTGTGGAAGACATTCGAGTTATGGAGAGACTTACACATATTCTAAGGTTACAAAAAGAAAAATATCAAGAACACTGGGAAAAATGGATATTGTATTTAAATGACAGCTGACTGATTGTTCACTGTTATATTGTTATATTTTATTGTTAAAAAAAAAGAAAATAATCCATTAAAGATTGCTCAAAAATGCACAAATCACTCCAGAAACGACTTTGGATGAGTAAATGTTGATGGAAAGTAATATGCTGTAATATACTTTAAAATGAATTCATTAAACTGAAATTGTGATAAAAAAAAATGTCACAACATAATCAAAAGTTTTGATTGAATTATTTAGAAGCAAAATTGAAATATGATAAGGTGTTGGTGTTGGTGTTGGTGCGTATAAAAAGTGTTGTATGCACCTAAATTATTTATTTCAGAACGCTGCTCACATACTGGAGGATTAATGTGTCAGAACATATTATGAATCTATCCATGACGTGACATCGCTAGTTTGGATGATAAAACTTTCAAAAATTCCAAACTGTTGAGTCCGACTCAGTAACTCCGGCTTCTGATCATATTGAAAGGTCATTGGATGTAAATGCCTCCGGCCTCCTTCTTGGAAATTCTTTGGATGGCACAGTCACATGGAGGCTCGGGCACCGCACACGCCACTCTGCGCTCCAAGGACAAAGAAACTGATAGATTAGAAAAGGCCGCGTTTGGTCATTTGTCTTTTGTTTTTCTATCAGCCGCCCTGCGCTGTTGCCACGACGCTGGGAACAACATTATAAAGCATGAGAGATTGCCTGGCTTATGGGCATTTAGAGAAAGTGTAAGTATTCTCTGTGTTTTTCACGCCTGGGTGACTTGCCCTTTCGGGGATAGCGGAGATGTGAGTGAATGGCACGAGCGGATGAGGAGGGAGAGGAACAGGAGGGGGAACGGCGGGACCTTCTTCATAGCGAGAAGGTCCCAGGTTCGATTCCCAGGTCACCCGAAGCCTTCTCCACATGTCTGGATAGGTTTCCCCTCAACCCAAAACATCCAAAATCCTCAAATTCAGGGAAGAATTTCTGGTAAAATACGTGTAGCTTAACTTTAGGAAGAGGAAGAGGCAAATGAGGAGGAGCTTGTGGGATAGGGGCAGAACAGAGCACTTAATCGAATGTCCCTCCAGAGAGAGAGAGAGTCTGTCCAATCATTGTCCAGATGATTCAAAGGGCAGTAGGGTCAGGGCCGGAAATGAGTGCAGTGGGATGAGAAGGAAGAAGTAGTCAGAGTATGGGCTCTTTTACTGCTAGGTTACCACAATATCAGCGTTCACCCAAGTTAAATATATGATAGATAGATAGATAGATAGATAGATAGATAGATAGATAGATAGATAGATAGATAGATAGATAGATAGATAGATAGATAATACTTTATTGTCAGATCAGAGATCTGAAATTTGTCACAACCTTTTTTACATTTAGTTTGTGTAAATTTCCATGGAAACAAGCTGGAAGAGGTGCTCCTGCAGGCCAAATAAGAGTAAAAGGTTTGTGGAGATGCAAGCCCGCTCACAGAAGGATGCATTTTTTCAGTGCAATAAATAGATCATCTGCTTTGGACTGATATAAAATTATTCAGACGAAAATTTGAAATATCTAAATGGGGTAAACAGCATTTTTTTGTGTAAAAAATGTACAAAATCTCTCCTATTTTTAACTATTTTGCTTTGATTGGAACATGTTTTTGTCAGACAGCCTTCACAGACTAGTGGGCAGGTGGTAACAAACTGATTAATAATCCTTGGAGCTGAAAGCCAAACCATATAAGGAAACATAATGGACATGTGTGCCAAAAATGGTGTGTTTTCCTGCTGGTCTAACCCCTCTTTTACCCTTCACAAAGCTTTCACATTGTAGAAGTTCACCCTGACTTGTTGGCTTCTCTGAAATAAATATATAAGTTGTTTGAGGTGGCTGTTTTGACGTGAGTGTTTTTGTGTTTTTACAACATGGCGGTGTGTCCTGTCACTCTGATTTACCCCGAGAGCCGGCAGTGCCACTTCTGACTATAAATAAGGTTTCGTTTCTCTGCTTTGTGTCAAGGAGACATCCAACTGAATTTAGTGCAATTAGTACAATGATTTTGAGACTCCCCATTTGGAGTTTCAGACGTGCTCAAATGCTCTGAGTATTATTGCAAGGTTTGTCTTTTTGGGTATAAATGTTTTGTGCACATATGTAACTTTACTAATATCTTTTGGTTTGACTGAAATGTTCCACAGAGCGGCACTAAACTGTCTTGCTTTTATTCAGTCATAGCTGATTTTATTGCTAAAAACTGCCATATAAAGCGAGGTATACAGACCAGGAAAGAGCCCCTTTTCATCACATTTCGGTAAATGGTCACATTTTGTATAACGCTTTTCCACTTTCATGGCACTCAAAGCACTTTACATCAAGAAACCAACCATTCAATCACACATTCATACAGCAGTGTACACAGATACCAACCTGTGGCTCAGTGGACAAACACTCTACCAACTGAGCTACTACAACCCACTGTTGTAAAAATATATTAAAAAAGCCAACTTAGGATTTCTTAAATGTATTTAGACAGTATTTCACATTGACACAACCATTCATAATTTCAGAATTGACCATTTCCTCCATTCCTGGGGCGATGAGCGAGGAGAGACATTCTGCAAACTTATAAAGGCTAGGATCGCACTCGCAACTCTGAGGCAGGCTGTAGTGGATCTGCTTATGCCCTACCGCTCTACCATTAAGCCACACATCTTGCTAATACGATTAAAACATTCAGACAGTTATTTGGTCAATTTAAAATCACTTTAAGATCCATTCCACTCGGACGTTGGCTGGACTGTAATAAATGCATGTGTCTCTGGACTATGGCTTGTTTAGCGTGTGCCGCTCTCCCCCTGTGTCTCCTAATACAATCATCCTTCAATCAGTGTTCAACGCCCCAAACCTAATCACAGGCCCAGGATCCACTCTCCATCTGCTTTAATCCAATTCTGGAGCGGTCCCTGTGCCTGTCACACTGCCGCCCCTGCCCGCAATAACAACCACACAGCCAAGAGATCATTTTACAGGACTATGCTGCTAAAAGGCAGAGGCAAGCCTGGATGGGGGAAGTTAAGTCTGATTGTTTGTGTGTTTAGTGAAGTGTTTATTATTTTTAGTTTTTTTCAAAGTACTGGGTGTCTGCATTAGTTGACAGTGACAGTGAGCAACTACTACTGTTCAAGTTATGGCTAATTTGAGTGCTTCTGTTCCTTTTTGAGTAGAATTTCTGGGTTATTGTGCATAGATTCTGGGTGAGCAGTGTTAGTAGTAGTAGTATGTAGTAGTAGTAGTAGTAGCAGTAAAAGGCAATTGGTCAACTTTTTATATAGCACTTTACAGTTGTCCCTCACTATGTCGCTTTTCACCTTTTGCAGCCTCACTTTTTCGTGGATTTTTTGTGTGCAATTTTACATGCTTTTTTTAACAGCATAGGAACGTGCATTGTGTTCTGATTGGCTAAGGACCTGTAGACCATTGTCCATCAATCTCCTCCGTGCTGTGTCTCCTGTACAGTACAAAATTTGTTCAGCCAAATTTACATAAATGTTGGATCACAGTGTGACTCTGAAGTGCTGTATGTTTGCAAGTTTTCTCCCCGACAAAACCCACAATGTCGATGAAACGTTCTGCACTGACAAAGGCACCTACGAAGGTGTGAATTTTGAGAGTGTTTAAACGAGAGAGAAATGTGAGAAAATGTTAATGCCTGTGTGAGAAAAGTGTATAAAGTGTGTGGTGAGGGGTTTTACATCTGCAAAACATATAGAATAACTGTAAAAAATAAAGCTGACTACTTCGCAGACTTTGCCTATTGCGGGTTATTTTTAGAACATAACCCCGGAGATAAACAAGGGACCACATTCATACACCACTGTACACAGACACTGGGGGCGAGGTTGGTTAAGTGTCTTGCCCAAGGACACAACGATGAGTATTAATCTGTGGGAAGTAGAAAGTAGAATCACATCTACTGACTGCTCAACCAATGATGTTTATATTGAAAGTGGGATTTTAACTGCCAAACTTTGGATCAGTGAACAAACAACTGAGGTACTGTCACCCTACTTGTAGAAATAGTAGTAACAGTAGTAGTAGTAGGTGGTAGGTGCTGTTGTGATCAAGACGTTTGGTGGTTCAATTCCTACTCCTTCCCAGATCATTTTCATCATTATGGCCATTGATATTCCTAGAAAAACTATGACTATACAATACTGCTTCAGCTGAGTACATTTAAGTTCAGTTTTAATCCACTCATTTTCAGTTTGGCTCTACTCCTGCTAATGCTATCTAAATCTCCTAGACGACAACTGGAGATTTACTGCTGCTGCTAAACTATTACCACACTTACAAGCCATATCCGAACAACTCCTTACAGAAAACCAGAACACAATTTAAACATCATTAGACCAGTTTGAGCTAAAAAAAACAAAAACAAAAAACAAATGAAAACAAAACAAAACTGCAGCTCCACAATAATAAGTACATAACATATTCCCCATGCGTTTCACTCAGGTGTTTAAAGTCCAACTGCACACTGCTCTGAATCCATCATTAGACAGTCAAATGCACAGACACACACACTCTCTCTGTTCAACATTCATATCAGGCTCTGAGAGAAGTGGAGGTAGATTTGATGTTTTTATTGCCCAGCCATGTACTAACAGGTTATACTCAAAACGCACAGGAGAGCTACTATGTGACGGCCACACTCAGCTCCAAAACGATGCATTAATGTGACTGCATGGTTTTATTTATTTATTTAGTATAGTTATTTTGTCAAACTGGATCAAAATGAGACCGCTGTGTACTGTGATGGCCTCTTAAAGGTCCCGTATTACGCAAAATTGACTCTTGTGGGGTTTAAGCTGAGATATAATGCTGTTACCTTCTCAAAAACATACCCGGAGTTGTGTTTTGTTTCATTCACACATGTTTGAATAATCCGGAATTATTAGTCTGTACATCTCCAAACCTCAAAATGCTCTGTTCCACCTTGTGATGTCATGAAGAGGTAGTTTTCAAGTTAACAGCTGTGTTTTATCTTTATTTCAGTAAAAATTTGTAGTCCAAGGGCTGAAATTATCCAAATGATTCTAGTGAAGGTGTACGGAGTTTAAAAACACAGTGGGGCACTTCTTGTATTACCACATGATGACATCACAAGGTGGAACGGAGTGTTTTCGGCTTGAGAGAAGAACTAAACAACTACTCGGTTTGTGGTGAATATTTAGGAAGCGAGAAAGTTAGGAAAGTGAGTATGAATTTTGGAGTACTGCAAGCGGTATAAGATTATTTTTCACATTTTTCGACAGTGAAAGTATGAATATTTGAAAACCCTTTGTTTAGGTCGAAAGTTTAAGATTCAAGACATACTTTTCTGCTCCTATAGGGACGTTTCTCGTGCATTTGATCTGTCCTTCTTCGCTGGCGGTGTCATTGGTCAGGAGCAGTGGGCCCATCTCCAGATCGTGAGCCAGGTTTGGTCAGGACCTCGCTGGAGGATTAGCCTATTTTGCATGTTTTAGCTATTTAGATTGAGACCGCTCTGGAACAACTACAAGAGTGGCAGTTTTAAAGATTCTTTGAGCCAGCCATCTAACAATCGCATTTAGCTAGCCAGCATAGTGGTGCAGTGTTTCAGGCGGTCGCCTCACAACAGATTGGTTTTAGGTTCGTTTCCCTGTCCAGACGAGACCAATCTGTTCCTCGTTATCGTTGTCCGCAATGTTTCCCCAATCTTTTCCCTCTACACATAAGTACAATGATTATTTTTCTTGGTCTGGATGTCAACTTCAAGGACAACATCTTAACGTGTTGCCAAAAATATTCATCTATTAATTAGTGCCAATTAATAGACAGGTTTTTTTATGCACTTTACCGATCAGTGGTCAATGTTTTCCAGCTAATGTGCTTCAGACATAGCCACTCTTTTACAAATCTATATTCATTGTTGCACTTTCGTAGCTTCTAAGAGCAACTCAACCCAAACCTAATCGTATGTCTTCTTACAAAATGTTGTATAGGTGTAATTAAGCCCAAGTTGCGAGAGCCCTTCATTTGCATCCGGGATTTATCAAGCCGACTTTGCAGCAAAAAGAAGGACGGACTCAGGGGGGACCAGTGGACTAGCTGGTGTTTATTATGGTAAGCCGGCGAGGGACCGAGGGTGCAGCCCAAGATGGAGAGGATATAGGAGATATGGGGCTCCCAGGGGCCCCAAACCCCTCCCCCCTGTGTGATTCTTTCCCTCTGAGCTGACAAGAGGCACGTTCTCTCACATGCGCTGGAAACAATAACATACTCAACTGTATTGGCTTGTACTGAACTGTAAATGTTAAACAAATTCTTTTATTACACATCAGGACATGTGTTTGTTTTGAAAAGTAAAACATGTATATGCAATACTCCTCCTACTCCTATGACTTCAAATACTATTCATTTTTAGGGTTACTACAGTGCAACTATTATAACATTATTCATGGGTTTCAGCTTCCTGTTTATAGGTGCCATTCTGAGACTTTAGCACAGTTTAAAAGAGATATACTGTGTTTGTAGGGTAAAAAAGTTGAGAAAAAAGTACAAAAATACAGGAAGTAGTACTGAGTTGTAAAAAGCTGAATACTTCTACCTATGTCATCAACATTTACAATCTCATTCAAAATAGGGGGACAATTTATGCACAACGAACACAGTTTATGAACAGAATTATTTAACTAAATATTGGTGTCATATCATATACACACAACCTTTGGCCTTTACATTGTTGTTGCTAGGTAACAGTTATAGAATTACCTCTACATATGTCACATCTGCTGCCCGTGTCCAACCAGGAAGTGAAATTATGAAACTTTACCAAATTTCCCAAACTGTGAAAAACTAGCCAAGATTTTTAGCAAAGTCTTAAATATAATAACATTTAATAAGTTTTGGTTGGGTGTCTAATCCAGAATGATATCTCTCTGTATTTTTTTAGAGATTGATATCAGTCTGGTCACTGTCTTGGTTGCATCTCAAACTCGTTCAAACGTGGTAGCGCAATCAGATTGTGTTTTTTTCAATAACACGTGAAAAGAAGGAGCTCATTGGTCACAAATGATTTACAAATAAAATGACATTTATCTCACCTCAGATTAACAGTTCTGAGTTCAGTGCTTTGTTCACTGATTCTGCAGAAATCCTCGATGTTTTCAGCCCCCTGTTATATTTTTTTCTGATATGGATGGACCTTACATGTCCCTGATTGTCCCATCTCCAGATCGTGAGCCAGGTTTGGTCAGGATCTCGCTGGAGGATTAGCCTATTTTGCATGTTTTAGCTATTTAGATTGAGACCGCTCTGGAACAACTACAAGAGTGGCAGTTTTAAAGATTCTTTGAGCCAGCCGTCTAATGTTTCCCCGATATTTTTCCCGCTACATGTAAGTACAATGAACTTGATATTTTTTCCTTGCGTGTCTCTGATTGGCTAATCCACCTGTCAATCACGTCTATTTGAAAACAGGGAGTTCGCCGATGACCAGACTCTCATCTTTGTAAAGTATTGAAGTATTGACGTGTGTATTCTTGATCCCAGGCGAAAGTTTTAGTGAAACGTGTTGTCTAACCTTTAAGTAATCCTGTATTACTGCAGGGGTTATTATTCTTTCCTTTACATCCTACACGTTGTACAGTCGCCTACGTTGCACTTGACTTTGCCTGGTATGTGTCGCATTGTAGGGAACTTAATACACATTCATCTTCATACTGTGGGAGGGTAAATTAGCATGCTGTTATCCCATCAGGAGACCCAGAAGTCCAGGGAGGCAATCCATCTACCGATCCAAATTAGCAGCACTGATTTATAGGCTCTGGGACACAGCCAAATGAAGTGAACCAAACTTGGGGCTTAACCAGGGTTTATCTCCGTCATCCAGCTGATCTATCGCACATCTCCCACAAAATGAACTTCTTTATTTGGCTGATCACGGCTACCAAAGGCCTCCCGTTCCAACAGACAATAATATTTCCACAACATCCTTGCATTCAAGTCCGATTAAAATGAAATAATGCTCCTAATGTGATAATGAAAAGCAATTCATATGCAATTATGTGTTTTGTCTCTCCTCAAAAATGCTCTCAGTTGTCATGTCTTATCTAATTTTAATGAATACACCAGCTGAATGAGATTATATCGCGCTAAATTGCTCTTTCCGACACCTAACGCAGAAAAAAAGGCGCCGAACTACTCATGGAAGGCATTAAGACGGTAGATTGATATTAAGCAGTGGGCGATCATGAAGGCTGTGAGGCGTTCAGGGTCGCTCTGTGGAGATGGAGAAAGTAGATTTCTTCACTTGGTTCCACAAATGTTTACCCATGAAATTGCAATGGGATGGAAAGTGACAGATCAGCACCGTCGAGAAAGCTGTTTCTGTCAGGGAGCTAACGTTGTGAAAAGACCTTTAGATTGATGATGACAGCTCTCAAAGAACTATCGTGGGCACTGAAATCCATCATTACAATACATTCCTCTTTATAAAACGTGATGGACTGGTGTCAGTTTTCAATTAAATGTGTAGTGTTGGGTGTATTCAAGAAGTGTCTATGCAGTTACTTCTTCAGTTCTACTTCGATTCTAGGGCTGGGTGGCTGGATTGGCTTCTGTACTTTTTAGATTGACAAATACTATAACATACTGCAGCTAAATGTAATCCTAACCCTGTAGTAGCAGTAGTAGTAGTGGTAGTAGTAGAGTCAGTACGGGCATCAGTCATAATTATTGATGACTCGCAGTGGAAACAATACATTTGCTAGTTGGGTTGTCAGTCAAATGTATCAAAAATCTGGTACTGCAACTAAAACCAGCATCAAAATAGACACTCATTTGAGCAACTATTGATACTAAAAGAGTCACATTCGCACATTAGCTTTAGAATGATCTTTAGCTGTATCATAACAAGTATAAGAGCATTATGGGACATACCTAGCTAGACGACTGAGGGATTATAAAGGCGTAGGAGCCATATGGGTGTTTTTGGTTGCTATGGCAATGCGTGAGGGGCGTGGTTCACGTGGTCAAGGTGATGTGCCGGTAGGCACAGAGTTTCCTGCTTGTTGGCAGTTGGAGAAGAGAGACGCCGGGTAGCTGTATTTTTCTTCGACCGCTTCATTTATTTATTTTTTGTGTAGGCCAACATTTTAACATCCGTGTACGTGTAACCTGTGTACCTGTGTACTTCTTACAAACGGCAGCGCGTCAGACCAAGGTACAGGACCAAGGACTCCTCTCTAAGCGACAAAGGCTCAAGGTCGCTACACATAGGTATAAAGTCATATAATGGTAATATAAAAAAGGTACTAGTATTTAATGTCGAAAAAGTCATTCTATTGTTTAAATAAAGACTGTATTTTCTTATCATTCCTTATCAGTTTGAAAGGTTAGTATCGTGACAAAACTACTGCGTGGAGTTTGCAGGTTTTGTAACAATCCAATCGCAGCTTCGAATGTGTATTACGTGTCTCTCAAATGCAGATATCTCTACCTTCTTTTACCTCTGATTTATAAAGTTTACTGCTTTGCCGAAAATCCACAGTTTCTCAGTCATCTACATTATTTTTAACTTTCTTTTTTCTCATAAGATGCCATGTTTGTTTTGAAACTGATCAGGCATTTCTTTGCGTCTGTCAATCACTCCCTGATGTATTACGACAACTAATACTTTGCACTTTTTAATTACAACAACTCAGTTTCTAACCAGAGAAAAAGACAAACATACGTGCATTTTGTTGGCTTTAATTAGCATCAAATGAATAGGTCCCTGATATCATTTATTTTTATATGCATTTCACAGGTCTAACTCCCACCTGTGACACTTCTAAAGCTGTGAATTCACCCAAGCTACGAAAAACATCGCCAAGAAACATAGATAACGTGGGGTGAATGAGGTAATCGCTTTGAAAACTTTCCTGCCATTTTCAAAATAACAAATCCCCAATAAACTAAACTCAAAAAGTGAAGCGAAAAGCGCAAAGCATCATGGGATATGGCCTGTGAACTTCCTCGTAATGAGACTTTGGTCCATTTCTCACCAGCTAAAGCACTTTATTCCACAAGTGTGTTATTTAGCACTTGTGGAATTAGCAGCAGTCTATGGGGAATTTCTTTAGTAGAATGGAATAAATGTGTGTTAAAGTGCATAGGATAGGCTGGATAGTACTTCTGGTAGTTTTTTTATCTTAGTTTTACATGAGTTAGGTGTCATTTAGTGGGAAAATGCACTTACTTTTATGTATGTCATATCTGCTGCCTGTACAACAAGGAAGCAAAATTAAACAAAAAACTTCCCAAAATATTAAAAAGTAAATCGTGAATATAATATCTGTTAATGTTTTAGTGAACTTAATAGTTTAACCTGCTTTATATGCATATCTGCTCACTCAAAGCCAGGTCATGGAGGCACTTTCCGAGCAGAGACGCCTCAACTTCCCGCTCCCTACGCACTTCCTCCAGCGTCACCGGGGGCACTGAGGCGTTCCCGGGACAAACAGAACCCTTCCAGCGTGTCCTCCCCAGGGCCTTTTCCCCGATGGGACATGCCTGGAACACCTCCTCAGGGAAAACCAGCAGAAAACATTTTGTGGGAGAGGAAAGCTACTTGAAAATAGAGATACATTTTAACATACTTGAAACTTAGGTCTTTTGGAGATTTTCATTTTATATATAACATTGTTCCTTCAAAAACAGACTAGTTGTAGCTCAGAAATCATCACCAGACGTGTCAAATTGTGTTCACGCTAAAGACATGACTCTATTAGTAAAGCGATACAAATGGAGATGTATTTTTTGAAATGTGTTTTCCAACTGCAGACACTATTTTAAGTTAGAATATGTAAAATACTATTGCCAAGGTGAAACCGCATGAATTCAGACATTCACTTTAGGCTGTGCGCTTCCATGTGGCACAAATACCACAGAAGTATTTATCACTAGACCAGATATATGTAAACCAGGACTCAAATCAAGAGGGGGTATTACATTTCTTTTGGGGTATTATCTGCTAGCACATTACATATTTCGATCACAGTGTTAACTTTTATTGTTTTGAAAATGCTATATTTGCTGAAAATGATGCAGTTTTGTTTTGGACACTTCTTCCGTTGCTCTCTTTGCTAAGTCACTCCCCTTCCGAGCGCTTTCACATGACAATCAGCTTGCTTTTTACTAATGAAAGTACAGCATATCACATCACGTCTGTAAAGTCATATTGTTTTGTATCCTGCTTTTGTATATTTATGGAAAATTGCCGCGTGGGAGCATGGGCGACGTAGACTTGTGTGAGTTTTGGACAGAATCGTACTGCTAACCATAAGGAGGGTTTGAATAAGCCCCGGGAGACATCGTAAGATTACTCAAACATGCATGAATAACATATAAAACCTCTTCAGGCATGTTTTTGACAAGGGAATAGCTAAACCACAGCTATGCAAGATAACGTGACATAATAAACATGATTTTATTTTAGGCCTAACCCAGAAATAGAATGGCGGACGGGACCCAAAATGTATTATCTGTTTAATCAATCTCTGTTAATTTTGCTAAAGTAATTCAAATATGTTAAACAAACTATAATGCAACGCTCTTTTTTTGTATTCTTCAATACTGAGATAGAGAATATTAAACTGTACACTTGATTTGAATCCAAAACAATTTAGCTTTCTAGGTTTAATTCTAGCTCGCTAATCGATATCAGTGAGATCCTCTGATCCGTGGTGGGAGGGAGCAGATGACCTGAATTGTCCGAGATAATCCCTCATCGGTTTGACTGTAGCAGAGCTGTGGAGGTAGACATCTGGGATTACACCATGTCCTGCCTCTAAACAACATGTCTGCTGCTTCAATGTACACTTCTGATCGCACTGTTGTTCAGCATGGGACACCTGCTGCAGTCTATTGGATTATTTCTGTTCTCCCTGAGCTCTTCCCAACTTCCCCGAAACAAAATGGCCTCCAGCAATATATAACTTTTCACAACCAGCTACTTTCTGGCCTGGAGTTTACATCGCATTTCAAGTTTGCTTGGTTTCTAGCTTGAATACTGATACATTTGCTGTTATGTATTGCCATGAGCAGATATTGATACCTCGAAGATGATGTCATCAACATTCCCTCGGGGGGTAAAGCTAACACGAAGCTCTGCTCTGTCTGAAGCTCTGTTACCCCGGGCTCAGGCTGCCGGCAGAGGTGCCACGGTGATCCGGATTAATTCCGTTGGGAGCCTATTTTTGTTGGATGCCAGAGCCCACTGCAAACCCTTTGCCTTAATAAATAAATAGTTATCACATGAACACGTGGTCTCATGCGTTCAGCTTCAAAGGCTGTGACCACAACAGCGCAGCAGAGCTTTGGTTCTCGTGTGAGTGTCACACCGCAACAAAACCGCTCTGACACTGGAGACGCAGCTGGACCGGGTGCAGTGCAGTCTGGTCCAACTGGTGAGCATAATTTATCTACCATTATCCAACAGTGTTTCAGTTCCTCACTCTCATTTTTATTGTTGAAGATGAAACACCTAAACAAAATCATGAACCCTCATTGATCACAGGCTTCTGAAAATGTGTTGTTTAGATACTACATGTGATTTATGTGGAGTAAATATTCGGCACAAACGTGAGTGAGTGCAGTGATATAGTTGTGATATGGCACTTTTTCATCAAACTAAAAGCAGAGTTTAGTTTTTATTATAAAGGAAATGTAGGCAATAAACATCACTATACACCTCTTAGTGAAAAGTGTTCCGTTTGGTTTACATTTTAAACTGGGTGGCTTTTCTATGACAGTCTCAACATTTTGCAACCTAAGCTTGAAACTGTTTCCAGCTCTGATCATTTGAAGGTCTTCCCCTGCACTTCACAGTGTCCACTTACCCGTCCACTGTCTATGGCTGTTTTGTTTTTCAAACCTCACAACCAATACCATAAGCCAACTTACGTTTGCACAAACTCACAAACTTTATAATCTACAACTGATCTACTGAACCCTCTCCAAAGAAAACGCAAATTTGCATCTTTTTATCTTTTCACATTAACTCCGATATAAGGTGGGAAAAAAACGTGGCAGCATAGTGTCGTAATTACTGTGCATCCTTGTTATTGTTTATCAGATGCGGTGAAAAATGTAGGGTGCACGGTGCAAGCTGCTGACTTGCTATCAGCCGCTATCTGTCTGTGCTATTAGGCTGTAATTTATGCCCTCGCACTCTCAAGGCCGTATGCTAGCTGTGTGCACTAAGTTTCTCCTTTCAGCTTGTTGACGCCTGTGCATTGACTGATAAACACCGCGCGGGCAAATGAAGTGCTCCTTCACGCCCTCCGCAGGTGGTTGAACAAAAAAAAATCATACAAGAGGAATGAGAGGGCGCTCATTGGACCAGAGGAGGTGTGAATTAAACTCAGCAGCAGCAACAGCGCAGCATGCGGCTCCAGGCTCACGACGATCCTTCACGTGATTGGTACTTGAGTTGAAACGCACTACAACTTTAAAGTGACACTAAAAGGATTAAAAGTAGCGCTGACAAGAATCAAAGTATAGGTTATGTTTGTGTGACTTCAGAACATTTTAGAATCACTATAGTTTACGACTGATAGTTCTATTTAGGCTTTTTGATTGTCAGAATGCAGATATTTACACCTGATTTATGGTTAATGTGGGACTAAACGCCTAAACCCCAACCCAAAACTAGCTTTTAAATAAAATGCTAAACTGGGCAGTACCTGGAGGACTAAATAAAAGAGTGAGACAGGAGGAGGGGGTGGGGCCTAGGTATAAGGAGCAGTGTGATTGGTCTAAAAGGTATTCGCACTTCAAACTCCCCCCTTGCAGCTTACAGAATACCTGGCTATAATCAGGGTAGAGCAGGGGTCTCAAGCTCACGGCCCTGGGACCAACTGCGGCCCGCAAGAGGATATTTTCTGGCCCGCAGGACAATATTTAGTTTAATGTTAGTGTGGCATTACCATGTTGTGTGTAGAAGGTTCTGCCAAATCAGTAAACCCCAAACACACGTGTCACTCGCGCTGTGTACTCCCGTCACAAAAGATTCAACAAATAACGATGTGTATCCATAAAATCCACAAGAATTGGCATATTTCCTCAAATATGTTGAAAACAGCGATGACGTTTGAGAAGATTTTAACAAAGCTTTTTTTGTGGAATACCTGATAAGCCTCACCGAGACTCTGCCTCCTGCGGCCCCAAGCTAATTTGAGTTTAAGACCCGTGGGGTAGAGGCACGTGTTGTTATCAAATACCTGAAATCGGCCACTGCCAGGACACGCCAATTTTGATTTTTGATGTCAAAGCTGTGAATATACCTAGTTTGAACTGAAATTGCCGAGAAAAAACAAAAAACAAAACATGATATACAGTGGTTCCTCACTATATCACTGTGCATCTTTCATGGTCTTGCTGTTTTGCTGATTTTTTTAGTGCAATTTAGCTTTTTTTTTTACCGTATATGAACGTGCATTGTGTTCAGCGTCCTGATTGGCTGAGGGACTGCTGTGTCGTGTCTCCTGTATTTATTATTACAAATTTACATAAATGTTCAATCGCAGTGTGACTCTGAAATGCTGTATGTTTGCAAGTTTTCTACCCGACAAAACCCACAATGTCGATGAAACGTTCTGCACCGACAGATTTCAGAAACGCTTTGGACTTAAGTGTTTCTCTGCACAGATACCACTGGAGCAGAGGCACGTGAACAACACATTTAAAGCGATCATCGAGGAAGAGGGATATAATATACGAAGGTTTGATCTTTGAGAGTGTTTAAACAAGAGACAAGTGTGAAAAAATATTAATTCCTGTCTGAGAAAAGTGTATAAAGTGTGTGGTGAGGGGTTTTACAGCCTTAAAACTTATAAAACTTATATCATAATTGTAAAAATAAAGCTGAGTACTTCGCGGATTTCACCTATTGCAGGTTATTTTTAGAACGTAACCTCCACGATAAATGAGGACCGCTGTACACAGGATTATTTTTGACTAATAACAGTAAAATTCAACAATAGTAAAATGCTCCATATAGTTATAAAGGCCCCTGCCCCACAATTTGAAATGACAACATCATTATCATCAAGTCAAGTTCGTTTTGTGAACGCAGCCGACTGGACTAACCAAGGTACATTAGAGCTGAACTGTTTCCTTCAGAAGCAACGTACAGTCATCAGTATGCACATCATCCGCACCCTTGCACACTCATGTCCGCACACCTGAGCACGTGTTTAGCATATCTGCATAGCGTTAATGTTTTCCTAACCAGCAAAGCAGCAATACATTAAATGAGTTAATACTGACCACTCTTTTTCACAGTGATTGGAATTTCAACCTAATTGCCTCATTATAAAGAACACAGAGGCTGCATTTGGTATTAAAACCTGCGTCGTTTGTTTGTAATGTTCTATTTAGTACTTCACATTATGTGTAATACAACTAGAGGCTATTTCTGCTTTCATTTTCAGCTATTTTCAGTCAGGCCTTACTTGCTATAGAACGCACTGGGCGAGAAGCTCATGATGACAATAACAATAAACCCATCAAGCTGATCTTTTATAAGTGTTGTTATTGTACTGTAATGTAGCTAGTTCATTACAAAAAATTTAAACTTAAACCAAACAGGTACAAATGACAAACTCACAAGAAGTTGCAAATGTTTATTAATTAATTGAAATGGTGCCTTGCAGTTAAAGTGGCCTGTAATAAAAGAAGTTTGTATTTTTCTGCCATCTTAGGTTTCCCCAGGGAGCAGACAACTGTGCGCTGAGGAGGAGGGGTGTTTAAATAGTTTAGCTTTTGGAGTCTAGTTTGTTTTCTACATTTAACACTGCTAAATTAACGTAGAGATCTATTTTTGTGATGTAATTGACTGAATAAAGTATAACACTGTTTTAGCCAAGGATAACTTTTAAAAATATATTTATACTTGCTGGTACTTTACCTGTGCTGGAGTGTGGGGGGAGTCAGTTTAGGGAGGTGCTCTATAAAAGGAGCCATCCTCAAGAGCTGTGTGTACAGACTGTTACTGCCATGCTGTTTTTACATTTGTTGGTAATAAATGCACTCGGGTCTGCACCGGACAAATCGCCTCAGCTTTGCTCTGTTCCTCGTTGAAACTGCTAACGTTGCTATCAGACTACTACAGGTGCTAAAGTTTTGCAAGCAATTTTGATACTAAGGAAAAATGTCAGTACTTGATGCAGATTTCTATACCACAATAAAATAATTTAATTAAACTAAAAGAGTTATTTAAAAATGAATTTTCAAAAATCATTTTAGTTACTTCAGTGCTACCCTGTGGTCTTATGCTGCGTTCATGTCGTATGGAGAAGTTGATCCTTTCCACTTGAGGTAATTACAACTGTGTTTTGTAGAAGTACTTTTGTGGTTGTAGTAAAATGAAACATGGGAAAACACACTTTATCTACACAATTATACATACGCATACTTAGCAACCAGGTCTAAAGTGGACATATCTAGGAAATCCTTTCACCACAAAGTTCATATAGTTTGAATCGTGCTTAGTTCAACAGTTTGTGAAGTTGTTGTAGTCAGACATGTATTTGTGTGTAATACCTTGTTCATAGGCAAGACAATTCATCTATGACATTGAGAAGACAGTGGGATAAAATGGCTGCCCTCTCTTCGTCCCTTTGCACCGGGGCCTACAGTAATAACCACTGCTATGACTCACTATCCTCGCTAGCGCCTTTGTGTGAATAGAAAAGTTCTATAAAATACTTTTCTATGTGGTTTCAACTCATGATCTGATTGGCAAGTTTATAAGAAAAATAAATGATTGCGGTGCCAGGACAGAAGCTGCTTTGTGGACAATGTGAACATTTCAACCAAAGATCTGACCCAAATCTCAATGTTTTTGCAGGGCTCGGGGCTGTGAGGCTGCTGGGGCTTATGGGAAATTGAGTAAACTTTGAGGGAACATATAAAGTTGTCCGCTTTGGTGAAACACTATTTGTGCTGAGTGGCTGGTGAATGTGCGGCACTTATAACAATAACAAACCGTGCAGAGGTCAGTGGAGTTTCACACATGAACGCCTTTGCACATCTGAAGTCTATTCTACACAACCTTGAAGCGAGTAATCCCTTTAAATTAATTTTCATCTAAGCGTTTACATTTTGAAGTGTTATCCACGTACATTTTCTGGGTAGGAAGGTCAGTACCTATTTGATTCTTATTTAACTTTGTGGAGGACTGCAGTGGTGTGGCTCTATTCATCACTGTAAATGTAGTGGTAAAAGTTGTATTTTAGCAGCTAGAATGTATGATAAAAAGTAGATTTAGTTACCTTGTCAGTACTCAAAAGTACTCCAAAGTGTTCATGTCGATGTAATGTAACGTTTGGTGCTGTCTTGTTTCCATGGAGATGTTATTGCCTTCACGGTATGGCATTAAAGAAGACATATTGTGCTTGAGTCTGCTAAATAGTTATGATCTATAACACAAGGGGTCGTTATGTTATAATTTGGACGTTTCAAATCACAATATTGATCCAAAATGACGTAATAAAATCTGCCTTCTGCGTTAGAAAACTGCGATGCCCAATGAGAGCTGACGTAGCTGTAAATGTCATCCGTGTAGCTGTCGCCGCTCCTAAGAATAGCCGCACATCACACTAGCAAGATTTTTTCAATTGTGGAAAAAAAATGCACAAATGTGTATCACTGATTGAGAAAATTAAAAAAAAAATGAAGTACAGAACGGTGTCGGTGAAAACGGGGGATTGACATGCATGAATCACACTAAATGCAACTAAACAGTCAATTTTGAACAATAGATCTGCTTTAAATATGTCTATCTCCATAGAGACAAGTAGTTGATGTCATCAGGACAAGTTACAGGTCACATCTGTGGAGAGGTGAACCCAGTCACAATAAGAATGTATAGTTTTTAGTGTTTTTTCTGTTAGTGTTATACCTGTATAGATGCAAGGTATATGTTTAATGCCATACTGTGGAACATTCCAGGCACAGTGATAACATCTATAGAGACAAGAGGTGGCGGACCCCCAACTAAAAAGTAACATAGTGCACAATTAGTTTACAATTATGACAATTTATTTAACCTTTTCCACTGTAATTGGTGGATGACTGTGATCTGGAGATGGCTGGGTATAATGCTATATTGTGGAACATTCTTGCCAAACCAGAAATTTTCCACCAGAAAAGTTACAGAGTGCAAGTTTAACCAGCAACTTTTATCAGTTTTATCACATCCCAAGCAGCGGGGAGGAGGCGGGGGGTCTCACGAGGTCAATATCTATTTGATTTTTTTTAAATTCCTGGAGCGCTACATCAGTCATACTAAAGTTGCATATCTTTAAGTGACTTTGCTGAGTTCCCTGGATGTGGCCCAGGGCTGTGCTATTTCTGAGCTCCTTATATCTCCCTGTGTAATGAGTCCAAGTGAAAATGAGTGTCCCACATCCAAACTCATTATCTCCCAAAGCAAACAGACTCACGCCCGCCGCTGTCTCTCAACCTGGTGTTCGTGTCAGATTATAATCTTATGGAGTCAACCTTGTTTATTTGATTAATCTGACTGCATGTCTTATGTGGGGATTTGGGACAAGATGCAAATTAGGGCAATGCATATAATTTAGTATGAGCGTGACCTCCGTTATGGAAATGAGAGTAAATGAGCCTGCTGTAGCATTGTACCTGCTTAACACAAGATTTTGCATTTGTTTTGTGGCATTTTGTCTGCGTAATCCCTTAGTCCTCAAGGTAAGACGCATTATAGAAGGCTGAATTCTGACAAAGTTGTTTGGAGTTTGAACTGGTCCATAGAAATATCCTGAGGTAACGGACAGGATATATTTGTTTCTATGTATTTAGCTCCAGAGAGATTTAATGCCGTCCCAAAAATGGTCACATTTAGCGATTTTCTACCTTCGAGACACTCATAGCGCTTTACATCAAGGAACCACTCACCCATTCGCACACACGTTCATACGCCAGTGTACACAGACACTGGGGACGGGGTGAGTCTCACAATATTCATCTGTGAGAGCTGGATTCACACCACCAACCTCTGACCTCTCCCTCAACAACGTTTTTATGCAACACAGCTACTGCCTTAAACTGCAGAATCGAAGAAGCAACTTGAATAAGCACTGAAATTTATTAAAAACACACAACTTTTGTCCAGTTCCTTCTTTTTGCTTTTTGTAATTTAAAAACTATTGCGCCTCAAGTATCAGTTTTGCAATTCCCATTCATATTTAGTGCATGCTGTCGTTATATGTTTGGAAAAAAGGGGAAAAAAGCATCATATCCATATCATCACTTGCCCCAGTTCTTGTGTGAGTCATTTGTCAAGATGAACTTAAATAAAAAGCAAATTAAAAAAATAGATTTTAGTAGCAGACATGTAAGACAAATTTTAATTTTAATTGAATTTTTTCCTGCTTCAACAACTTTTCAATCATTTGCCAGTTCAGATTTCGGACACGGCTCGTTTGGGCTTGAACACGGAGTTGGAAAAAAAAGAGAGTGAGTTTCTATTGCAGCGGAAAGAGAAATTGTAGATGCAGGTTCCTCCATTGGGAAAGCGCCTCTGTCATACTCAGCGCATTGATCGGTGCAAGGGTTAAAAGCCCCCCTGGTAAGCCCCGCTAGACACAAACCCACTACAACCTGCAGGACAATACAAATTATTTCAGTCCCCTGCTGCCATTGTTTTCCTGCAATCCATCTAGATTATAACTGGAATATTGACTGTCTAATCTGTGCCGTTAATCTTCGGATCATAATCCTGGGTGTATTTCATGTTTGGATCTGCAATTATTAATGCTTTGTGCACTCGACTCAATTCCCAAACCCTATTCATGTTTTTCTTTTGTTTTCAAGAAGCAACGAATCAAAACAATGACTAGAAACAAAACAGTTGGTAAAAAGATTTCTCAGAAGAGTCTCACCTCAATAGAGTTTTTTATTATTCACGCAGCCTTTTGCTTTGGAGTATCTCGGTGAGGAGTGTGAGTAATTCTATTGGTGTATAAATGTCATATTGATCTGGGAGGTAGTGTGACTCTCTTCTGTGCTCTATGCTGTACAAAACATCAAAAGACACACTTCATTTTCTATTGCGAAACGACACTGAAGGGCTCTCAGGGACACATGTAGAGGTGACATCTTAAAGGTTCTATGTTGCACAAAATTGACTCTTGTGAGGTTTTAGGTTTCTTGTGTTATAATGCTGTTATGGCCTTAAAAATGCACACGGAGTTGTCTTTTATTTCATTCACACATGTCTTTCACACAACCCGTTACTATTAGTCTGTCTATGTCTCCAAAGTTCAAAATTTGCTATTTGAGATAAGAATTCAGCCTAAAGACACGGGATTTGTGTGTTAAACATGTGAATGAAACAAAACACAACTCCAGGTCTGTTTGTGATGAGGAAACAACATTATAACATAAATCAGAAAATAATGTAATATGGGCCCTTTAACAAGATCATAAGAAAGTGATTGTCAGCTTTGTAAATGTACATCATTATAAGTGTTTGAAAGTGCACTAACTGTTATCTACTTTTCTCTGTTTTTGCTTTTGCTAGAATGTTCCACAGTATGGCATTAAACGTATCTGTCTTACAGGTGCCTCTCCACAGATCTGATATGTAACTTGACCTGGCTGCGGCGCCTCTTGTCTCCATAAAGTGCCATGTTGGCAGATTCTCCACCCGTTAAAAATGCATGAACTCCTGTTAGGTTTACATAAAGTATATAAAGTATAAACTACATAAAGTACATAAAGTACTGTGCTGGTTTTCTTACCCTGAAGAGCCATATACTTTGGCATAAACATTTTTTTTGTCAGATAAATGCAATGTAAATGGGTTATGCAAATTAAAGTACCCATTATGTGACTGTATGGATACAGAAAAAAACAGAACTCATCACTGTGACCCAGAGCCAACTCTGTATCCTGAGTACGACAGTAGCCCTCCACCTCTGTCACTGATTTTATGAACTGCAATTTAGTTGATTAAATCAGTAACCATTTGTAGAGCTGTTATTACAGTGCACATGGGCCAGTTTCTTCTGAGGGGCAAACTGACTCATCTTAAGATTTTCCTCAGGATTTGATCATGAATAAATTTTTTTTAAATAATATTTATAATTATATTAATACATTTTAAGAATTCAATATTAAATAAGTAAAACATTTTTAGGTTTAATTTGATTTTACTACTTTAAGTTGCCTAAGTGGTGCCCGCTCAAGGGTCCACCAAATGAGGAGGTGAAGGTAAAGCAGATCCCCCCTGAACAATGCTTCCTTTAAGCTGTGGGCCACCCTGCTGCACATGATGTGCTCATTTGGCTGTGCGCTCCCATAAAAGAGCTCCGGTGTACTGGGTCAGACACCAGGTTGAGAGGCACTATGCCCCAGACTTGGAGAGGGATCTGGCTGCAGACCTCCGCCAAGAGGACCCACCAGCAGACCTCCGCCAAGAGGACCCACCAGCAGACCTCCACCAGGAGGTCCCTCACATGACAGACCTCCATCCACAGGTCCCTATGAGTAAACAAACAGCAGCCACGCCAAAAGACCACCAAAGTCCACTGTTTCCTGGCTGCTGTCATCAATGTAACGTTACAAAAGTTGACACTGTTTTACTCTACAGACAAACCCAGACTCTTTTCTTAACCTTAATCATTATAGATTTGTGCCTGATCTTAACCAGACACAGAGCCTATGGCAACACATTCACAGACAAAATACCTCTAATATGCCAACGCTATTGAAGCCCTTGTATATGTCAGCCTATGTTGACAGTTTAATATCTGTTGTTTGTTTGTGACAGAATGTTTTAAACGGTTAATTAACCAACACAAGCAAAATAGAGCAGAGACAACATGAAGCGAGTTCACTTCAAACTAGAAATGAAATCTATTGGTGATGAAATGCCTTTGAAGTGCTTTGCTTTAAACAATTGGAAATGAGCTTTATCAGTTGTAATAACCTTTAATATACAATAAACTAAGGCAACAACTGACAGAATGATTAATTAAGTTGTTTCTAAAGGCAACTGTAAAATGGACACGTGGATGGAGGTGGAGGTGCATCCTGGTGGAGGTCTGTGGGGTAGTGTCCTCTGGGTGGAGGTCTGCAGCCGGACTCTTGCAAACTTCCCCAACACAATGAACGTCTCTTAATCAAGCGGTGTAATAGCTGCTAGGGGCCCCTGGACTCAGCCGGGGCCCTTGTTCTCAGAGGCTAATGGGCGGAGACCTGCTTTTTGAAATCCTCGCGGGTCCCTGCTGCGGTGCGTGCTGCAGAAGTGGGCTGGGGGCGCGCGCACGCACACATCATTTCCAGTGGAGATTGGCACAGAGACGCAGCGCCACGACCCCACTGCGATGCGAAAAGCCCCGTCTGTCCAACACTAGTGCTCAGAAACTTCCGCGCGGAGAGACATAGCGCGAGTAGACGCATGTAGCCCGTCCCACAGATAGCGGATTAAATTCACGCTTTTCTTTTCTTTTTTTCCCTTCTCCCTCCTCCTCTTCTTCGTGCTGGTTTCGTGTTACAAAGCCTTGGGAGGGAGTTGCGCGGAGAGCCAGTCCCTGTGTGTAGTAAGTGAATGACATGATCATATGGCTCGCATCGCCTCGGAGTCTGAAAATACGAAAAGGAAGACACGAGGAGGGGAAGCTTGGGACTAGTTTGTTTTGAGACGCGCTGCTGCTGACGATGTGGAATTATTTCTGAGTCTTATTTCTCAAACAAAAGCCCAGATAGCGGAGCGAGAGGAGGACGGGCAGTGGATCTTTCAACCAAAGAGAGGAACAAGGAGACGAGAAACGCGCAGGACGCATTGCCTTCAATCATCACCACCATCTGCGTGATAACAAGGTAAGTTTGTGCTCGTTATGTGTTGTACCGCTCTGTTGACCAAGGCACAGCTCACAGGGAGACAGCCTCATCCTGCGTCCGGTACGGGGTCTACCTCTCCAACTGTTGCCACGATAAAGCTCAGTATTTTACAGCTTTGCGCATCTCTTTTGGGCTCATTTACGCTCGCTTTTACGCACGTTATTCGGGTGTCGTGGCTTTTGGATCCAAAGCTGCATGTGGTGCAACTTTCGCGCAGTGTAAACACAAGCGCACTGCGGGCTGGAAGAGACTCAACTGAGACTAGTGCGTTTGAGAATCACTGCTGTTTCCTGTAATCACTGGCTGTGTACAAAGCTCCGGATTTCAACACAAAACTGCACGTTTATGGAGTCCTCTGCGATGGCACTGAATGGGTAGGAATCAGGCTTTTTTGTTGTTGTTAAACTACTCCCCAAATCTGTAGGGTTAATCTTCTGTCTAAGGTGGCAAAATACAGCCGGTTCAATCACGTGTTGGTTAAGTATTTTGACTCTAAACAATGCTGAAGTACTGGCTACTTTTTAGGATGTACTTCAGTGAGTATTTCCATTCACTGCGCGCAAAATGACAACAATGAACTTGCAGAAGTAGTGGAACTGAGTCAGGCGTCCTCTATTGTCAGTGCGTAAAAGATCAGCAACACAGGCACGTTTAAACCTCTGAAACCTACTCCTACTATAGTCCTACTGTGGTATTTTTGACTCAAATGTAGACTAATCTTCGTATATCATATTAGAAGTGTTGAAATTGGTTTAGTTTGAAGAGTTTAGTGAAAATTGTGATACAGTTTAAGAAGGATAGGCCTAAATAAACTGAAATAAGGTTAATTCAATGACCAAACAAACCTACTTTGCCACACTCCCATTGAAAACCAACACTATTGTTTAAGGACTACCTCAAACTGCTACTTTATGATACAATTTAAGAAGGATTAATCTGGTGTATGACTTATTCCTAGCCCTAAATAAACCGAAATAAGATGAATTCAATGCCCAAACAAACCTACTTTGCCACACACCCATTGAAAACCACCACTATCTCTAGGACTACCTTAAACTGCTATTTTAAAATCCGTCTTTCGCCTCTCGACTTTTTGGCCCATAATGAAGTAAGTATTAGCCTCAGTTGAGTGATTATTATAATTACTAGCTGGGAGGGGAAGTGGGTTCGCTGGACACTGAATAGAGCTTGTTTAAAAAGGTAGCTATAGCTTCAAATGACTCAAAAGCTCTGTGTGTGTGTGTTTTTTCTTGTTTCATTTTACAAGCCCAATGGTGCCAGAGCCAGTTAACAATCAGACGGTGCAGGGGGCTGTGGAAAAAACTCTAAATTGTGGCGACAGGGGTGTTAGTGGGAGAAGTTAGTGGAGTTATTGGCGTGTGGGAGGGAGGGACAGTGCAGTATTGTGCCGAAGGATGTGTTCTCCTCTGAGGGATTTGTCTCATATATAAAGTTTTTCATGAGACTGGCGAGCTGTTAGGTGCATGTCGAGGTGTGTTAGTGTCACCGGGGTGATTAATGGGAGTAATATAGACCGTAAAACCCATGGGGGAGTCTAATGAAAAGAAGTTATTTTCAATTTCTGCCATAGAGTTCTATCGTAAAGCTTTGAATTTTGAGTTATGCATTTATAAGTTATTGTTTCATCTAAATATCTTATATTAAACTTGTCTGTGTCGGCTATCCTGCAACTGTCCCGGGTTGATATTACCTTAGTCTCATAGTGCTTCAGGTAGCTACAATCCTGAAAGAGAGAAAAAAAATGCCCTAATTTATTAATAATTCGACTGTTATTTCAAGGATAACTTGAAAATGTAGCTGGTGGAACAAAGTACATGTGGGAAATCTTTTCATAATGCAAATTTTACCACAATTTAGGCTTTTGAGCATCGCCGGGACTGACCAATAGGAGCAGTGGGCGACATATCAGTGCATTAATACTGAATCACTAAATAAATACCACTCCAGATTGGTAGATTTTGCATTAATTCTCCATCAATTCTTATGTTCAATCAACTTTTTTTTTACATTTAGTCACATTTTCTGAGCTCAAATTAATGTATTATACCTCTCTTCATTTGCTGACTCAGGTTTAGACACCTTAACACCGTTTAAAAGAGTCTAAATCCCACTACATCCATGAAGACATACAGGAGTCTCACTCTGGACACTTGGTACATAGACACTAATAGACTAGAGGCCGTGTCCCAGATGTTAATGTCTTCATTCAGAGTGCCACGGGACGCCTTCCTTTTGTGCCACACACAATAGAGTCCACATCCTGACAAGCTCCGTCCGGCCCCCCCCCCCCCTCGTACAATTAAACCTACACACTGTCCCGTTACAGACAGACCAGCCCCTGTCTAATACTGGGAGGTTGCACAATCAAGGGATGAGGAGAAGTTATTGTTGAGGCAGTTTTACAAGCAGAAATGAAGTAGTGATTGTAATATCTGTGATTTATTGCTGAAAAAGTTATGTCTAAGAATGATCAGTCAACAATGGGATATTGTCTCTGTAAATAAAAACTGTGTAAAAACTGTGAGTGAGATATATTTAACTGAATTAGGACTGCTTGAGGGAAATATCTAATTGTGACAAGCATTGAGAATAGATTTGCGGTTTATGTTTCTGTTTAATGTTCATATTTTAAACAAATCCAGAACAAAAAGACAGAAATAGGAACTGACAAAGTAATACAAGAATCACATTTCAGAACATGTTACAAATCTGAACTACAGGGTTAGCAGCTTTTATACAGGATAAGGCTGGATATTTTGTTGTTTATAGAAGAAATTATGGTACATAAAAAAATTGTGTCTATTTAAATTGTGATTTTGATTCGATTCCAGTTTATCTATCACCCTAAACTGAAAACATCAATGCACTTTACATTACAAAAAATCTGCTGTAATCTGTGTGCATTAAGTTCTTCAGTGTTTCATACAGAAATAGAGATTGTGTGCGTGCTGATTCATGCAACTGTGTCGACTCTGTAAAATGTTGCTAATGTGAACCACTGTTGGAAAATCATTCATCATAAAATCATTTTTCTTTTCACACTACACACATTGCTGTAAATGAAAAAGTTCAGAAACACAAGAACCACAGTTATGACAACCTGTTAATTAAACGGTGTGGAACTTGTTTGAATGATTTGCATAGTTTACACCATAGTCAACATTTAATTTGTTAGTGCACAATATAGAATGATAATATATGTACGGTGCTGGCAAGGCTGGGTCCATGTTTTTAGCTGAAATCTATGTACACATGGCACGTTATTCACAAAAAGGGGGGACAAAGTTAAATGTTTGACCTCATCTCAGTAGCAGAGGTTTGTAGACTGTTGACTTCAATCATTTATTTTATTTTTAGGCAACATTTTAACTACACTTTTAATAGCTTTAATACAGCCTGAGCAAAATACTTCATCATGAACAAGTATTCTCTCTCTTTTTTTTTTTTTAAGAATGATTCAGGCTTTGTAACTACTTAATTAATACTCCAGCTCCCTACCTTAGACTTAGAGAGCCTGAATCTTAATAAATTTTCTAATCTGTGTTATAATGTTGTTTCCTCATCAAAGACATACGTGGAGTTGTGTTTTGTTTCACACATGTTCCGTCACAAGGTGGAACACTCTGTCATGTGGTAATACAGGAAGTGCTCCACTGTGTTTTTAAACCTTCACAAGAATAATTTGGATGATTTCAGCCTTGGAGTTGCCTATTTTTAATGAACTAAAGGTAAAATGTAGTTGTTAACTTGTAATCTACTGACATCACAAGGTGGAACAGAGCATTTTGAGCTTCGGAGATGTAGACAGACTAATAATAAAATCTTACTAAAACATGTGGAAATGAAACAAAATGCAACTCCAGGTACGTTTTTGAGGAGGTAGCAACGTTCCAACATATGTTAAAGCTCCCAAGAGTCAGGTTTACGTAATATAGGACCTTTAAGGCTAAATAAAGTGTAGTTATTATGAAGTTTCAATGGTACCGTGATGAGCAGGAGGGGCGGCATTTTGCATATGGCCACCAAAACTTCTGCAACGCCCCTGTCCATAAGCCCTATCTCCTCCCATGTTTCCCTATAACCACCTATGTGTTATAAGTGCTCGCTAACATTACATCACAGCGCTGCAGCCTCTCCAGATGTGCGCCTGTGTTTGTGTTTGTTTGTCGCTCTTGTGTCACATGCTCCACATCAATGCAACAGCTCCTCTCTCATGTTCTAAAGCCCTATCCTCGTCTAACTCCCATGATAACCAGATGATTTGCGCTTACGTAACCGCCCGCATTTCAAAACAAGGAAGCACGCGGGACCTCGAAAGGGGGGAGACTTTGGATCTGAATATATATTTAATGGTGGTATACACTGGAATTGATGTGCCAATGTCCCACCGGATTGTGCGCGCGAGGCATTTTTCAACAACAACAACAACAATAAGAGCCTTTTCATCGCAGTGAGCAACAATTTCATTCATGCTCCATCATGCTTTCTTGTTCGTTTAAAAAAAAAAAAAAATCCCATTCAGAAGCAGATTGACTTTTGTTTCTTTTTTTTGTTTGTTTTTTTGAAATGCTCTATGTGCTGCCTCGCCTCCCGCTGAGTGCCCTGACAAATTTTGCGTACGTGTGCAGACTACAGTGGCGTGTATTTTCCTATATAAAAGCTCAATATTGTAAACAAGTCTACAAGGTATTTGTAATTCAAGTACCTTAAGCTAAAACTGATATAAACGCTAAACTTGTTGTCATCGTTGTCAGTCTTTACCAGATCTAAACGAGGACGGAACCAGGTCTAGAGTGAGAACAATTGGTTTATGTGTTCAGTGCTAAAATAGGGAAACTTAACTCAGAGTAGGACAAAATGGATGTAGTTAGACCTACTATATCGAGTTATTGTTTGATGTACTGAGGCAAAACAGTAGCTCAGTTAGTAGAGTGTTTGTCCACTTATCTGAAGGTTGGTGGCTCGAATCCAGTTTACTGCTTGAGCGCTCAGAACCATTGACCCACAGGTTGGTGATGTGAGTTCAACTCCCACAGATGAATGCTGTCATTGTGTCCTTGGGTAAGACACTTAACCCACCTCGCCCCCTTTGTCTGTGTACACTGCTGTATGAATAGGTTAGTGGTTCCGTGATGTGAAGAGCTTTGAGTGGCTAGAAAGTGGAAAAGTGCTGTATATGTCGTATGGAGCAATGATGTTTTAGGATCAATGTTTATCGTGGGGTCAATAAGACTTGAGCTGTAGAGAGTTGAACAGATAACTTAATAATGATAAGGTTTTTAACCATATTATACATTTAAAAAGGTTCTTCAACAGTATATCATAGTTCCAAATGTGTTATCATGACAGGAATAGGTGTAGTGTCTTGCCCAAGGATACAACCTTACAACAAAGTACTGCCAAAAGTAATTAAGCTAGAGGTAGGAGCTATAGAGAAGAATTGATAATATATTGTTCTGGAGATATGCAAAAATAGAAGATAAAGTTTATTATTATTAAAAATTACCAGAAAAAATGTGATAAAAAATTAACATAACATAACAATATTACCCTAATAAACAAGGATATTAAGTTATATTTTTACCTCAACCAAAACATTTATCGACACATTTTAACACATTGTTAAAATATTGTTTGAAAATCCTCTTAATTTTTGTCACTAAGTCCTATCGCACATCCCTACTCGCAACTAAAACCACATCAGCACTGCCAAAGTCTATACAAAGCCTTGACCAGCAGCTGCGCGCTAACCATAGATTGAGAACCGCTGGAGTGTAGACTGGGGGTTCAGGGCAGGTCAGACGCACTGACTTTAGACTATTCACAGATGGGACAGCGTGTGTGTTTTAGGATGAATGTGTGTGTGTGTGTGTGTGTGCTGGAGGGGAACAGCAGGAGGCAGCGCTTGGATGGACCGCCCCATGTTTGGAGAGGAGAGAGGAAGAGGAGAGGGGCTTGTTTACAGAACATCAGGCTGAATGGGTCAAAGTGATATGAAACAGCTGTGCCACGGACGGGACAAAGCTGTGGACAGGGTCGTGGTAATGTGAATGGTGGTAGAAATGACACAGCAATGTCATAGGAAAGATTAATACTGAAGGTGTGCGCAGTAGATCAAGTTATTATAGTTCAGTTTAAGATGGTTTAGTCCAGGTTTAGACTGTAGACTGTTGAGTTTATATTTTTGGTAGAATTGTGTTTAAATCTACAGTATGTTTCTGAAATTGGCATGTCATCTGCATCATTCCATGGAAACACAACGTTAAAACCATAAATCACAACATTCCCCATGGAGGTAGAGACGTTTTATGCCACACTATGGAAGATTATAGTCAAAGAAACAACATTTCCATGGAAACAAGCAGGATGAGACGTTTTTCAAGCCAAGTAAGAATCAAGTTTGTGGAGATGCAACCCCACTCAGGTTTTTCAGCAGTTTTTGAGTTGAATAAACACACCCAAATAGAAAAAAACCCAAAAACATCAATTTTTCATCATCAATATTTTAGCAAAAAAGTTACATAACGTAGCTTTAAACTACTTATGATGAAATAATTTCCCTTGATTATCGTTATAGTTTGTCTACATTTTCACTTTCCTTCACACACCCCATCAAAATCTGGACGCAACTGCCTGAACTGAACCTGGACTAAACCGGGATTAAACCAGGACCAAGAAATGGATCAAATCAAGTCTACATCAGGCTTAAACCAGAATCAAATGAAAAAGAAACTGACTACATGTTATACGATATCAGTTAGACCTGCTTATTCCTTCTACAATGCCATTTCAAGTTTAGTTCTGATCTTGTCTAGATCTTGTGAGTTAAAAGTTCAGTTTCCGAATGTTTTAAACTCTACGCATCATAGTGATATCTACGACTTGGAAGTGTGTTTTAATCCAATCCAATCCAACTTTATTTATAAAGCACTTTTAAAACAACACAGTCGACCAAAGTGCTGTACACAGGTTAAAACACAAAAAACATGAGACGAAATAACATTAAAAACAGAACATGATAAATGTCAACTCTTTACACTGAGTTAAAAGCCAAGCTGAAAAAATGAGTTTTAAGAAGAGATTTAAAAACAGGAAGTGAGTCGGCCATTCTAACATTCAGCGGAAGTGCATTCCAGAGTTTAGGAACAACCACTGAAAAAGCCCGATCACCCTTAAGTTTCCTTTTTGGCTTAGGGACCACAAGGAGAACCTGACCTGCAGACCTGAGAGAGCGGGAGGGTGTGTAAGGCACCAGCAGCTCAGACAGATACTGTGCGGCCAGGCCATGCAGACAATTAAAAACAAATAAAATAATCTTAAAATCAATGCGAAACTGAACAGGTAGCCAATGGAGAGATTTCAGAATGGGAGTTATGTGGTCAAATTTCCGAGAACCAGTTAAAAGGCGAGCAGCAGCATTCTGGACTAGCTGAAGACGGGAAAGCAGGGTTTTGTTGAGACCTGAGTATAAGGCGTTGACTGCTTCAGAGGCACATAAATTTGGCAGTCATCTGCATAAAAATGGAAAGACACCTTGTATTTACGTAAGATGGACCCAAGAGGCAGCAGGTAGAGGGAAAATAACAAAGGTCCAAGGACTGACCCTTGAGGAACTCCACATGTCAATGGAGCAGGAGACGACACGGCAACCCCAACTTGAACTGAAAAACTTCGGTTGGACAAGTAAGATCTAAACCAGGACAGAGCCAAGCCCCTAATGCCCACCCAGATTTCCAAGCGTGACAGGAGAATCTGATGGTCGACTGTATCAAATGCTGCAGTAACGTCCAATAACAGCAGAGCAATGGTGTCTCCAGAGTCTGAGGCCAGAAGAATGTCATTAAAGACTCTCAGCAGGGCCGTCTCTGTACTATGGCCTTTTTTGAAACCAGACTGGAAAATTTCAGAGATTGAATTTTCACTTAAGAAAGAGCTCAGCTGCAAGTAAACAGTTTTCTCAAGTAATTTTGATATCAGAGGCAGCCTAGAAATTGGCCTGTAGTTTGAGAGCTCAGTGTAATCCAGGCCAGGTTTCTTTATCAATGGCTGAACAACTGCATGTTTAAGACTGGAAGGTGCAAGTCCATTGAGAAGGCAAGCATTAATAATATCAAGGACATAAGGGGCCAGTGTGGGGAACACTTCTTTAAAAAGCCGATGGGTAATAATATCGGTGGGCGAGCCAGTAGGTTTGACCAAACACCTTTTCTATAAATGATAAAGTAACAGGCTCAAACTCATGAAGGACAGCAGTACAGTTTACAGCTATATCAGGCTCATTTAGAGGAGGACTAATAAGGGCCCTGGTAGTCTGCACCTTATTAATAAAAAATCGTAAAAACTCCTCACACAATTTTGCTGGGTCATCAGAACTGGGTTGTGGGACAGTGAGAATTGATTTAGCAGTTTTAAAAAGCTCACGGGGGTTGTGGCTGTTAGAATCAATTATATCTGAAAAATACTTGGTCCTAGCTGATTTCACTATTTTTTGATACCGATGCCAACTGTCCCTCAACATCTGAAAGGAAACTTGAAGCTTATCCCCTTTCCACCTCCTCTCCGCCCTCCTGCACTCACGCCTGGCGGCATGCGTAACGTCAATCAACCAGGGCTCTGATTTAGGTTTAGACAACCTGGATTTTATAGGGGCAACAGAATCTAACGCAGCTTTACACGCAGAGGTAAATACATCACACAGTACATCCACAGATGGATCATTACTTGTGAAATCATTTACATTCAAAGCAAAAGAGAAATGCACAGCAGTAGATGAATTAATCACGCGGCCACTGCGCACAGGGCCACATGGTTTGCCCACAGTGCAAGACAGAGGGACCTCAAACAGACCAGGTAAATGATCAGAGAAAGATGCCTCACAAATCTCAACATTGGCAATAGTAAAACCATAGGTTAAAACAAGATCGAGAGTGTGCCCGAGCTTGTGCGTGGGGCCGGTTACACACTGAACAAAATTAAAAGAGTTGAAAAGTCTTGAAAAGTCTTTTGTCAGTGGCTTTTCAGGACAACAAATGTGAATGTTTATGTCCCCACAGTGGGCACGAGCTCCTTACACTTAAAAGTATTCTTAAAAATAATTGCCAGACCCCCTCCACGGCCTGTTATCCTAGGGGAATTAAAATACGAACAATCCGGAGGCAATAGTTCACAAATGGCACTCGACTCACCCACAGTCATCCATGTTTCTGTTATGCACAAGAAGTCCAGTCCGCGCGACTCAAATAAATCCTTAAGTATAAAAGTTTTGTTGCTAGAGTGGCAGCCCGAGCTAGCAGCCAGAGATTGTGCTGATTCACTCCGCGCAAGCTGAGCTGAGGTGAGGAGCCGGGACACGGAGGGAGCGAAGCCCATCACCGATGCCAACCAAAGGCACCAAATGGGGGCCGATCGGGTCCAAAGAATGCCACGAAAAGGAGCGGTGATAATCCGAGAATATCCCCGGAGATGTCCGTGCAGAAAGTGCCAGCCAAGCCTTCAGCTTCACCAACCTGCCACTGCGCTTTCCCCGGCGTCTGCAGGGCGCTCTGCGCGCGGGTGGAGCTGGCACACGGCGAAGGTAAACAGGTATCCCCGACAGGAGTGGAGGGCAGAATGTTCCTTGTCCATCACGCTCAAAGTCCACCAAATTAGCAAATTTGGGTCAGAGATCCAGAAGTGTTTGACGATTATACACCAGCAGAGATTTGACATTTATCACGACAATTGACAGAACCATCAAAAACACAAGCAGAGTACGCAGAGGCAAACGGCAGGCCACACACACTGGCGCCATCTCGGTGTGTCTTCTTTACATTTCTTTAAGTTGAAGACAGACAGAAATGTAAAGAAGTTTCCTAAATCTGGACCTGTCTCGTCAGCAGTGAATAACCAAACAGATCCCGGAGACAAGCGTGAGTCGCAGTGATCCATTGGTGTCAGGTTTTAGACATCACTCAACATGTGCCACTCAAACGCTGTACCCGCTGTCAAACAAGCCTGCAGCTTTTCAAACGTGTTTTTGTTTAGTCCATGAAAAATACATTGGAGGCCAGGGTAACAGTATTTTGGGAATTATAGGGGGGATTATTGGGAAGAACTGGACAAAAGTTTTAGAATAAATACGTTTTGCTGCTCATCCAAGCTTCTTCTTCTTCAGTTCCGGTCAGATTGCTGGTGGACAGTGCAAACCATCCACTGCAGCACAAATTCAGAGTTATTCGAACATTACAACACAGGGCTCAAGTGGTTTGTACAAGCACAGAGGGAAAAGGGAAAGAGGAACAACATGTGGAGAAAGCCCTCTCTGCTCTGTGGTTTTCTAAAGTTGGCCTTCGATAGATCTAAGAGAGCTTAAAAACAGGCCAACGGAGAGTCAGAACCAAGGAGAAAAGGTGTAACTGTTCCCTACACAGCTGGCGTGTCGGAAAAGGTTCAGAGGGTTTTCAGACAGCATGAAATCCCGGTCTATTTCAAACTTACTTAAAGACGGAAACTGGTTCACCCTAGGGACAAAACCTCGAGCCACAAACAAATCAATGTGTTCTACTCCATTCAGTGTAGTAAAGACTGGAGTGACCTTTACATTAGAAACTAAACAGTCACTCCATAAGAGAACAAGCACCGTCGCAAGAGCAGCTCAGGGCCCCAATCTGCTATTCATCTCCATCTCTAAACCACAAACCACTCCCTTGAGGTACAGAGGTTAGCCAAAGAAACTAAATGGTTTGAGAAGGGAGTTTAAGAAGCCATTTTTGCTAAGAAAGAAAATCCATCTTTGAACAGAAATGGGGGCCTTAGACGTCATTTATCTCCTACTTATAACTTCATCCAACTCAAAATAAAGAAAAGAATAGGGATAGCCAGTATGCTAATAGGTGTGTGAGCATTCTTTAGAGGCCTGAATGATGCAAAATATGACTCAGACACAGGTCACACTTAGCGTAATTCAATGGACCTAGCCTACAAACAGAAACTGTGAACAAACAAGTGTGTTAGTTTCAATGTAGTTAACTTCTCGCCTGGATTTAAACATTGTCAGAGTAGAGGCCTGTGTCACATCTTCAGGTCTGAAAACTGAAATGCTGATTCCCTGTTTCCAGTCTGACCCTGGGCACCAGCAGGAGGCCGGTCCCTGAAGTCCTCAGAGTGTGAGATGGTTCATATGGCACTAATATGTCAGAGATGTCCTTTGGTGTTGGTCCATGGAGAGACTTATACACAAGCAGAGCTGCTTTAAAGTCTATTCTCTGAGCCACAGGAGCCAGTGCAGAGACCTGAGCACAGGACTTATGTGCTCGTACTTCCTGGTTCTAGTCAGGACCCGGGCAGCAGTGTTCTGGATGTACTGCAGCTGTCTTGATGCACATTTGGAGAGGCCAATGAGCAGGTCGTTACAGGAGTCTAACCCACTGGAGACAAATGCATAGATAAGTCTCTCCAAGTCTGGTTTTGACAGTATACCTTTGATTTTTGCAATGTTTTTAAATGGTAAAAAGCTGCAGATGTTATGTGGAACTGAAGAAGCAGCTTGGATGAGCGGTGAAACATCTTCACTCGAAAACCTCTGTCCAGTTGACAGAATTGAATTTTTCATTTGCTATGGATCATATCCGGATGGCTGAGGGATTACAGAGATATTTTGGGAATTAGTTGCTTGACTACGCTCAAAACAACTTTAACAACAATTAATGTAGAACAATTTTTTGTTGTTTCGCAAGTTAATGATTAGACCTTTCAGCAAACTTCAACACACCGTTTAATGAAGTTCTAATGAAAATAAATAACATTTAATCAAGTCACGATTTGAAATTAATTGAAAATCTAGTTATTTAGTTAGTTGCCATTTAATTATCACGTTGCCAAAATATTAAATAAATGTTTTATTGTTTTAAATTTTGTTTTATCTTTTTCTAATAAAAAACTAGATTGGTTTCAACCAGGAGAAACTGCTTAAGAGGGAATATTAAATGAAACAATAATTAAACAAACTGTATAGTAAAATGAGAGATTAATGAATTTTCTCTGACACTGATTGTTTAGAAACTTGCGCAACCAGTAGCCGATAAGCTCTGTCTATATTTTTGAGTCGATATATAGGGCAGATGTTGATCATTTCTACCCAAATTATATGATTTGAAATGGGAACAAACTTATAAACTACCTTATTTCATTGCAAACCCATCAGAGAGTGGTGTAGTCACATTTTGAGCAGTGCCCTCTTTGAATTAAAGTGTTCAAATTAAGCTAAAGGTCAGGTCGTCCACCAAAAGAACATACCGGCCCATGTTGAAGATTTAAAGCCGATAGCCAATATGCTAAAAAGTGCAACTATCAGACCATTATACGGGCTAACCGCATTCATATTTTTTACACTATTTTTTCCATTTTTAAGGCCCACTGTCACATATCTATCTACACGAGGCTGCAATGTAAAATCCCTTTTGCCCACTTTCTATTTCACCATAAATATGCAGAGTCTCTTGACATCCAAACTGTCATTACCAGTATGAGGGTGAATGTGCTGTAGTGAGAAGGAGCGCTCCCTCTCCTCCTCGTTTCTGGGGCCTGTTGACAAGTAGCCGTCAGCCCGTGGGATATAGATCCAGTGGCTGTTGGCAGAGGCTGTGATTGCAGTTGTCCTGCGACCAAGAAGCTTTAGCTGGAGTGGAGCGCAGCCCTCCCTTTGAGCGCATCCTCACTGCTCCTCTACCTCTCTCCCTCTCTCTCCCCTGTCTGCCCTGCTCGCCCAGCTCCACTCTATTCAAGTAGCATAATGATGTCGTTTTTGCATTGGCACTTAGCACTCATATTACTCAGGTTTAATTGAACAGACAAGTGGATATTTAGTCCATTGTAAATATTTTTTTTAATTTATGAGCAAACTGTAGGGGGGGCAAATGTGTTTATTGTGACAAAATACTGTTTAATATGTTGCTTTGAAGATATATATATAAGTTTATTGCTTTGTGTACAAGATTCTAACGGGCGACACCACAACTTTCAAGTCAGATCTGAGGGTGCCTATAGCCCACTTGCAGTAATAGGGATTTCAAGTAGTTTTTTAAGGTATTTTTGAGGAATAAATACACCTGTAAACGAATAAATGTAAGATAAGTGTGTTTATTACCATACAGGGCAACATTTTAAGCAAAGGAATAACATCTCCATGGAGGCAAAACCCTACCAATGGTCTTCAAAAATAAATGAAAAGAGCAGAAACCTGTTGTGTAGTATATATGATCCAGTTTTTATTTAAAAAATGATTCAACTAATGATTAGATCAATATTGCCCACCCTTAGTATCAAGTGGGAAGTAGCGTTATCCTGTGGGAGCTTGGGATAAAAGATGCAGCCTCCTCAAAGTGCAACCTCATCCATCACTCCAGATCAATCCAGCTTAATTTAAAGTATTGGCTTTATTTTAAACATGCCAACATGCATCACGATACAGAGCAGAGCAGTAATAAATATTTGTCACACTTCACAAAAAATGCAGGCTCTGTTCTTGGGGATGGTTAGAACGAAAAATAAACCCAAGGAGAAAGAGAAGCACTTTTCCAGTAAACGTTTTCCGCCAACTGTTGGAAAATTCGATGGGGCACACGCGGCTGGTCCTGGAGCAGTTATCATGGAGCCAATATAGTTGGCCACACCAGCTCCTTCACACTCGGGGCACCATTTTGGAAGTTTAGGATTATCAAATGTTTGCAGCCTGACCTGTAATTCCCCACTGCTTCTGCAGATCAGAGCGATTTTAGAAAGTGCCAGAACACATCTAAGTCCATTTTAAAGTTTATTCATGATTTAGATAGTTTACCGGTAAGTTGTATGTTTAATCTTGGTTAAATCCTTGTTTAGGTCAATTTAATGCCATTATTTGAAGCAGGTTTTGTTCTGGTCTTTATTATATCCAGATTGGTCCTGTTGAATTACCTGCTATTGTTCCCTGTAGTCCCACTCCTGTTTTAGACTGGGCTAGCCCTGGTTTATCAAATGTTTTCATGCTGACCTGTTATTTCCTCTAGTTGCCTTTTGCTGATCAATGTGATTTTAAAAAGTGTCAGAACGAAGCAGCCAGAAGCGCCCAAGCGTAATTACTGTCGGCAGAAACAAATGAATAAACAGATGGAGACTAATCCATAGCTCTCACTGTTATATAAAGGGTTTTGAGCTTTTCTCTGCACCAAATCAGTCTGGCCATTCACTCAAAGTTACCGAGGGGCGCTGAATTGTTTTGGAGCTGTGCCTTTTGCAAAATTTATGAGTGTCCAAACTTGACCTTCTTGTTTTTTTCCCCCAAATTCTCACTATTGGCCATCTGCTACCCACTCACCCCAACTGGCCCATGTGACTAGCAATCGATGAGCTAGAGAAGTGTCCGTGGAGTTAGAAAGGTTAAATGGGTATTTTGCTAACAAGAGGTGGCGATTTATGACTTAGAATTATTAAGGCTAACGGCCACTTTATTTAATCTTGCACAGCAAGATGGATTGTTGCAATATTTGTGATTTCACAAACTCACAAGAATCTAGGCAAGCACCCGCTGTAAGGTAAATTGGGTGGGCGGACCAATCACAGAGCAGCAGTGAGTTTTGTGTGGAAGCTCCAGTGAACCAAAACAAACATGGCAGCGCTGATAGACGTACTTCAGCCGATTTTAGCCTCAATACAGACTGTTTAGTTTGTGAAAAACGTACAGAAGGTGAGCACTTTGTGCATTTGTGGACAGGGAAGATGTCTGTGCTTTTCTCTCAACTGTAACCAAAGTTTCTTTTTCAGCCTGTTCTGCTGTAACGCTTCAACCAATCAGATTCAAATAAATGTCATGATGTTCAGCGCTTTCAGCAAGAGGCATCCCAGAATGATAATGTGTAGGACTCAATTTGAGTCGTGAGTCAGGTTGGTTCTCTGCATTTGACCCATCCTTGCACTGTATGGAACCTATTAGAAACAG
Organism: Periophthalmus magnuspinnatus; assembly: GCF_009829125.3. Lineage (NCBI taxonomy): Eukaryota > Metazoa > Chordata > Actinopteri > Gobiiformes > Gobiidae > Periophthalmus > Periophthalmus magnuspinnatus. The sequence goes on from NC_047134.1 coordinate 19,054,567, forward strand.
TGTTATATTCAATTATTTGTGGACACATTTTAAACATAGTTGTAGAAACTGTTTTAAATACTATTGTAGAGTATTTGTTTCTAGGGCCACACCATTTTGGAAAAAAGGATAAAACAGATTTAAAAAAAAATCACCTGTATTTTAGAATGTGTTTGTGGAGGTCCGAACTACGAAAATATCATGTTGTTTGCAAAGAACATTCTAATAACCAAATTATTATAGCCTTTACAATTAGATGATTGCAACAATTCAAATTGTGATTTTGGTTCTGTTGCAACAAACTCTTCAGCCTTATTTCTTTGAATATTAAGCTGTTAAGGTCTGAGGTGATATTCTGCATAAACTCGACTCTTGATCTTGCTGACATTTTGTTGAAATGGTGTACTTGAAAGTTCAGTCTCATAAATAAAACATGTGACTCATGTTGTATGTACTTTCTATACTTCTCAGTATAGAAGTATTCACTGCAGCATCCTTGATATCCCTTATGGAACTTCTTTGCTTGGAAATAATTGAAGAATGTAGCCTATAAAACGTTGCATGTTCTGGTATTTAAATCTGTGCTCTCCAGTATATTTTAGCCTAGTAATCTTCCTCCCTCTATCATCTTTCTGACTGAAAACCTAAGAGAGAAAGATGGAGAGATGTTCATTGTAGGCTATTTGATACTTATCCTGTAATTTCCGCCCTGACAAGCAGCTGGACTCATTTTTCCTTGTTCGCCAGTTTCCTGGGTCTTTGAGTATGAGCGCTGGTTGGAGCTGTATGGGGGATAGATGGTATTCTGAGCCAAAAGCCTTGACATGGAGCCAAGTGTGTTTGGGGGCCACACTGTAGGTATTTAGCATGTTGTTGGAGGCCCCTGGCTGCCTGTTAGCACTCATGTTTGTTAGCTCAGCAGATGTTTTGTGGTCCGCTCTGTGTTGTGTAGCGTGCACCTCTAAATGCTTTTGTTACTGCCGGCTTGGTGACACGTCAAAGCTGTTCGGGCCAGGTCTGCAGAGGTTTCCATTGTTTGCTGTAGCTGGCGGTGTGTGAGATGTGAAAAGCCATGCGTATTCAGCTAGTGCATATTCAGCCACAATCACTTTGGCTTGTGTGAATGTGAGAGCGATAACAGAGCAACAGTGCCCTGCTCCTGGACTCTGCGTGGGGGTACAATCCGAGCCCTTCGCCACCTCATCCGGTGCTAACCAGAGCATGCTAGTTTGTTTTTATGACAGCCTTTTTGGGCATTGTTCTGGTCCACTGGAGCTCGACCTCCCTACCGTGGGACTGGCCGTTAGCGGGCAGGAAGTGCCGGGAGTGCGCAGCTTGAACACACATATACAGTACAGCACACACCGCTCCTCCCTCCCCTCCATCAGCTCTTACTCACACAAACTTTGGGAGGACAATAAAAAAAGTTGCCCTGTGGCACATTGGTTTGCGAGGTGCAGCGGATCCAGGAAGGAGCTAAACTGGACTAATGGCCCCTGTACTGGATGGGCCAGGCTTATCGGCACTGGGGCCCCACACAGCCTGCCCTGACTGAGAGCCTGTTTGTAATGCTGCCCATTTCCTGCTGTTTGTTTTGCATTAACACAGCCGGTAAGAAAATCAAAGCTAGCTATTAGCTCCTGTTAAAGGAAAATACAGATGTTTACACAAGGTGGCACATCTAATTGGAATTGTACCTCCAGCGTACTGGTCTTTCCCACAAAATCCCAGATAAAAGATTGTATTTAGTTCTGTAATACACTATAACATAAAAATCAATGATACACTCAATCTCCCTCTTACAAATAAGTTAGTATTTAATTCAAATTTAATACCACAGGGCACTTTTGGCAACTGAGATGATTAACAAAATTAGACTCTTTGAACAACACATGCAGGATATTTCCACAAATTGACCAAATCAGCAGGATTTATACAAAATAATTTCAAAAGTTAAGAGGTGAAACCCTGTAGCTTGGCCCCATACCAAGTCAGCCGATTCCTCTGTTGTGAAGACTCCAGCGTGAGTTGACACGTTTTGTCTGCAGCCAAAGAGGAACTGCTCTAGCGCTCACAAATGCACCAGAACCTGTCAGCACTGTGCCAGGTCGCATAAAAAGATTTGTTAAACAGGGCCCTTTCTGCCTTAAATGAAAGCCAAACACAAACGGAGCCCACGTAGCTTAAACCTGCTGTTGTTGTCAGTGCCACCTCGCCTCCTACTTCTCTTGCTTTGCATATTACCCGCTGAAGATGAAATGAGCTCCCGGGGATAAGAGCAACTTGTATAATAATGAATGTAGATGAGATTTCAGACAAAAGGTGGGATACGTGTTATGTGGTGCTAGACGGCGGCTGAACGGTAGACTTACATAGGATTAAATGTGGCCTTGACCTTTATGTTGTCGTTCACTGGCTCGGCATGTGTTGTTTTATGATAAAGACAATCGTAGAGGTTTGGAGTAACCTTTAGGGTGTAAGGAGTTGTGTAAAGGAAGATTAGATTGCATTACTAAGTTTGGATCCACCTTTAGAATCCACATGCAAGTTTATTCTTAATTTTGTCTATTTGGGATAATGATCTAACCCTTTTTATTCAGGCTTGGGACTTAGCTAAATGACTAATGTGTGATATTGTGGCGCAGTGGCTGATTTACTCGTGCTCTTGCCTCCGTCAAAAGCTTTCGAGACAGTTCTGATAAAGTACTGCATACCTTACCTGTCCTTACTTTACTATTACTATATATTGCATGACCTCATTATTGGTTAAAATGATTTGTGAGTTGTTGTTTTTTTTGGGTTTTTTTTTACCAAGAAATGGGTCTCACTGGCCTGCAAAGCTTTACTTTCTGCTAGCACTCTGTATGTACTCTATGCTGCAGTGCTCTTAGACCTTCTTGTGGGTTTTTGCTGACCCAGATATGCCAGCTCCAAATTTAACTGCGCGGTTGTCTTGTTATGAAGTTAATACATCATCCACAGGTACCCCGTATAACCTCAATGCAAAACCCTTACTGTAATGCTCCATGACACGCCTATTAGCAGCTCATTGTTGATGCTAGCTGGTGGTGCTGGTGGTGTGCGGGCTCGGGACTAAATGGTTTGGCCCTTATCTGGCCCCCGTCCTGCTGCAGACTGACCTATAACCCCCAGCCCGTCTGTCCCGCCCCTCCCCCACCCCCTACCACTCTTCTCCAGCCCAGCACGCTCCGATGTTTGAACAGCCGGCCCGGACATGAAGGTGGGGGGGAGGCACGAGATGCTTCATGGGATAAGGCCAAAGCGATACCACAGAGGCCAGATGAAGGCAGGGGTAGAAGATAGATAGGAGGTTGCCAGGTTGGGAGGACAAGAAAACGAAACACAGGATGGTTGTTTATGGGATGCCAGGTTTGGTCCACACTTCACAGCGAGGGCCAGAGATAGTGGAAACGAGGGAAGACGCCAGGGTGCCCAGGCAAGAACACTGAGAAACCAAGATAAGAGCCAAAGCAGCAGTCAACAATTACACCATCAATTTTCGACGGGCCCGCTCTGCTTTTTAAAATCGTTCTCACCGCGCCGGATTGAATATAGCGAGTCTTTTGTCTGAAAACTGTATAGCTTAGTAATTGAAGTCTTACGGTTGGCTATACTTTGAATGATTTCAGGTCAAACAAGGTAAAGAAAAGCGTTCAACTATAGTACAACAATAGAAACCTGAGACTCCTTGACAAGCAAACATTCAGCGCTCAGGTTAACAGCGATGTAACTGTTTTTTTTTTTGTTCTTTCCCAGTGTAAATATAGTTTAAAAGCAGCTCAAATGGTCAAACTATGTGCTATTTGCATCTAAGTATACAACAGTATTATCATATGCAAACGCAGAAGTAAGATTAGTGCGCTGTTAGCATGCTAGTTGACAATTTGAACACTCAAATTCTGCTTTTGTCTCTGAAAGTTGTAGAACATGCTTTTATACTACATTAAATTGCGGTGAAGAATTAATATGCTACGAATGTGTTAAGAAAGTGAGGAATGAGATTGGATCATTAAGAGCGAAATTAATTAGCCTAGTCCTGTTTTTGACCTTTTTAAGACTGTAAAAATGGCAAACAGCACCTTAAATAATAAAAAAAAAACAGTGTATGTCAAGTAAATAAATAGTTTTGCCTGTTTCTTGTCCAAACTTTTCTTACAATGTCCAAATACTAAGGATTTGTTTGGTGTATAGAGTAAAAACTGAACCGCCAATTTTGCCCACGTTTGTCCTTTCAAAGTGACATTTTTCTTTCAGCTTGTTTTTTAGATGTTGCTGTGTGCCGAGCAGCAGAAGAATACACCATGTCACTGGCATTTAGGTTTTTTGATTTACCAGGACAAATACTGGCCTGTAACCCTTGGCAACACACATAGACCTGTAATGCATTGTTATAGTTACCACATATTTTTGCAGCTTTATCACCGGACCCAGCTGTTGGACATTACTTGTTTGGTTTAATGGTTTTATCTGTTTAATTAAAATGAACTAGAATGCTTCGTGAGATCCATTACGTTGAATTTAATGAGTACACTACATATCTAAATCAAAATCGTTGGTGCTATTGTGCAAAATCAACTTTTCGGAGCTCTTAATGATGTTATAGTTGTTTCCCTTCACCATTTACTCACCTGAAGTCGTATTTGGAGCAATGTGCATGTTTGAGCAATGTGTAATCGCTTATTTTCAAGATGTCATATTGTCGATCGAACCCCGTTTTCGCCGACACCGACATACACCCTCTGCTTTGTGCTTACTTCGCTCTCCAGTTTTATTTTCTTAATTATTTTCTCGGTGATACGTTTTTGGTACAACTGGGGAAAAGAATCTGCACTTCACTAGCCTGATATGGCCCAATTATAATGTAACGATCCGCGGGTGTCATAGATTATAAAAATCATAACTGTATAGCAGACACAAGCGCAGTAGGTCGTTTTTAACAAGTCATTATTAGTAAATGTATTTAATCGAAAATATCTTGGTATATTTTATTTCACGGCTAAAGCATGTGTAATCTTTGTGTACATAAATCTGAAAGGGCATCTGCCATAACACTCGACTAAATATTCAGGGACACTTAAGAGCAACTCATACACTATATATACACTTGCACCACATGGAACCATTTATCCCTGTTATTTTTTCATACCTTTTTTGGGGAAATCTGTTAAGGAACACCACTACGGCGAGAAAAGAAAGGCAAACTAAGTCTTTATTATGATTTTTTTTTGCCTGAGGTTAGAACAGCCTTGGTGCGGAATCACATGAACTCCTTATGCCTCAACGCATTAAAAATAAATCAATAAAAAACTAAAAAAACAGACTTAATGGAAATATACAGGGGGGAGACAGGAGGGTGCCAATGTTCCCCACCAAGACTATTACACAACGGGCTTTCTGTCCACACCACTGCTGAGAGAGCTTTTTCTCCTGATGTTTGGACAGATCAGCAGGACGCTCCATAGACAAATGTAAAGACTGCTAGATAGATGGAAACATTTCTTAAAGGGGCAGTACCCATTTTTTCTCGCAGTAAAGTCACTTTGCTTTGCCCTAGTAAACATATATTGTAAAAGCAACCTTGGAATAAAAACGAGACCGCGTATGTGCTGTCTGCAACTAACTATAAAATGTTTTTTCTTATCGTCCACAAAGTAGGAAGTAAAGCTAGTGCGCTGTTAGCATACTAGTTGTGGTTAGCATTACTGTGACAACAAAACTCTCTCTGTTTTAGTTATTATTTATGCTCAAAAATACATAAAAAACATTCTTACTCTGCAGAATTAGTTTGGCCTGGTTTCTTGTTTCCATGGAGATAAGTTAAATACTGTGAAGCATTCTCGGCAAAGCATTAAAATGTACCAGAAAAGTTACAAAGTGCACCTTTAACAACTGATAAGAATGAATATAGAGATAACTTTAATCGTTAATCGTGTATCATTGGAACTGACAAAAAATACGCCTGATTCGTAAAATCTGGTCACAGTATATGATCAAGGGCAAAATTGGGTCCCTTAAGTTGAGACTACTTGGTAAGATGGATTGGAGGAAGTAGAAAAACAAAGTTGTGTGTGTGGGCCGAAGTCTTAAATCAAGTTGCCTTTTTAAAATTCATTGGCGGTCGTCCACTCCCCAGTCCATCCTGGCTCTTATATCTCTCTCTAGCCCAACAGCTCTGATTTGTGTAGCAGGATTAAATTCCTCAAATTTGTCTTTCACTCCCACTGGGACACGGCCGTGCTTTTTAATTAATTGATTTTGAAATGAAGTTAGCGGCTGCGCTGGGTGTGTGAGCGGGGATCCTCGGAGGGTAGAGCAGGGGTGGGGCATTGTGTTCCTCTGTCTATTGTTCAATATCTTCAATGTGCTGATGATAAGTCTGATTCATGCTTTATTTTCATTAGGTCAGGGCCATTCGGAGATGAAAACTGAGAAAACCTGATAGATTTACAAACAAAAATTTTAAAAAATCATTTGAACATAGTCATTGCCAACTGACCCAAGTACAAAATTCACTTGGAGCGTGCACGGTACTTCAGCCAGACTTGCAAATAAGACTGAATACTTATAGAACTAATAAATATTTGGATTTTTTGTTAGTAGCAGGACTTAAATAAAAGTATACAACAACAGTTTGGCATTTGAACAATTATAAACACTCCACTCTCTCCTATAGTTGATAGAAAACCTACAATCTTAGTATTTGGATGGCAAACAATATTTTCTGCACTACTGAATTTTGAATTATTTAGCAGGACCCACCTTTTCATTGATCTTTCTCTATCCTGCAATCAAACCGACAACCTCCTCCCTGAAAAGTTCACTCTACCCACTCCTTTCTGACTGATACTTCGGTTACCATTGAGTTTTGAATTATTTTGTATGCTGTTTTCAAACTTTCTGATTGACTGGAAACAAAATCCCTATTATTTTTTTTTTTTCTTCTCAAATTTCCTGTCATCACACCTCCTCTCGCGCACCTGTTTTGTCAATTGCACTTCCTTGCTTTTTTTCACACTGGACACCTCTGAACAATCAATCTCTCTTTGTAAGCTGAATGCGCCATTGTGTTCTTTGGATGCACAATTTTCCCCTTTTCTTTTCTTTTTTATTTTTTTTTCTTTTTTCCAGGTGCACAGTCCTGTGTTTTTGTTAGTTTGGAAGAGACCCCATATTGTTAAATGCCTTATACACTGAGGCTGAACGAATTGTGAAAGTATCTAATTGCGATTTTCGATTTGATAACGATTAATTCATTGTGCACCTCGTGAAAACCGCTCCTGCATAAATCCGCATTTGCATCATGATTCACCGAGCTGCTGGTGGTAAGCTGGCACTGTTTTGTATTTAATTATTTATATATGTGGGGGCTTTTGTGCGTCATATTTTTGGTGTTGGTGGTGGGTCTGCTTGTGCGTACAGCCGGGCCCATGCTGTCTGTTGAAAATTCTTGTCTTTGTGTCTGGATAGCTGTTGCTTTGTGTCTGGGAGGGGGAGTGCTAACTTCCCTCACAGCGCTTGTGATCTCAGCGTGTTTACGAGAAGCTATTGACTGGACTAAATGCGTCTTTGGTAAATTGAATAAATATAACATTAATGTATGCGCGTTACAAGTTATACCTGAATAACAAACAACAAAACAACTTTGTACTCGCTCGCCTCTGGCCTTTTAATTAGTGCTGTAGTAAAAATATTGGTAACATTTCAGTTTTACTCTGCAGCCGACATATTTATGTACAATTCAGTACACGGAGAAGTAACAACCTGTAGTAACTTGTAACGCAAAACCTTTAACCATAACCTATAAATACAATAACGAGTTGTTTCACAGTACCTAACGACGTACTACATGATACTTATGCGTTTTATCATTTGCACAGGAAAAGAAAGTGACTGAAATATATAGTAATTGATCAAAATGATAGGATTTGCAGGAGGTTGAAGCCCATCCAGGCAATAATGGCCTCACAGTTGTCGAAGGCACAGCCATAAAAGACTCTTGTCACAGTCGTGTTTGATTGGCCAACCTCAGCTGTGAGCCCTGCCCGCTAATTACTCTGCTATGAACTTGAAATACGTTTATGTGACTATTCTTACAGATGGTGTGATATGGATTTTTTGAGGTGATGACAATAAATACAGGTCGATAACGAAGCACATTTAAGGCATAGCTCACAAATTCACTTTTCAGTTTCATAAAAATAATAGCAAAAATGTAGCTGGGGCATACGGAGCGATTTGTTGCGCGATTGTGTAAACATACGGTCATATTTTAGCCTAATTGCTTCTATTTCCATTTTCGCTCATTAGTCTGTTCGAAAAAGACAAATCTGATGAGGACCAACTGTGAATGACACATGGGGACGCAGACTGGAGCAGCTTAGAAAAAGTATTCTTCAATATTGGACCAATACAGATATTACGAAAGCGATATCACTGATACCGATATGTATCACCCATTCGTACCTATGTATTATCTGCAGTTTATTACAGCTTCATCCCAAACTGATTAGCATTTTACGAGTGCGGGCTTGAAGAGAACTCCTGCAGAATACAATTAGTCGTGTTTTCAATGTGTTTGTGAGGAGTTATTGACTTGTCTAAAAGCTTTGTGTCTGCCTTTCCTTTGTCCAATTATTAATATCTGCATCTGCGTGAATGACAGACCAGGCTCCCGATGGACTTTATTAAACCCAGTTAGCAGACGAGGATCTCTGCTCGGAGATTAAGACGTGCGGTTTAGAAAGGCATCGGTGGTTTGGGAGACACAATTATCGCGAGTGTGTGGAGAAGAATCAGTTGCGCAAAATCAACAGACAAAGAACATGTGACCTGAAGCCGTTTGACACATTCAGAAACACTTCCTCCTCACATGTCCTCTCCGCACTCATTTGTGTATGTCTAACCACTTTGTTACTACTTCTAGAGATACAATACCACTCTTTATTTGATATGAGACGATATTGAAATTTTGTGTCACTGCCAAACTGTATTGCGAGTAGCTTTTTCTGCAAGGTCTGCGATATTTTCTTCCTGAATATCTTCTTTTATCAAGGTTTTGTAGCCGTTTTTTGAGGTTTATATGCGCAAAAACCCATTCCCCCTTTCCATCGTGCTCTATGCATGGTCAAATCTTTAAACATGAATATCTCAGGAGTACCCAGAATGCACCTTATCATGCAAAGTGGAAGGATTATCTTTGTTGGTGATTATCACGATCATCAAATATGCCATGAGCGATTATTAGCATCTTCCATCTCTAGATACAACCTCCTGTTTCTTTCTTTTTCCTTATAAAATGCATCAAAGTTAATCAGCGACCTCCCAGAAAGTGATGCATTGGCGCATTGATTTAGTATGTTTTATGTTGGATGCCTTTCCCATATGTAAAATAAAAATCAATAGTCCAAATCAATGTTTCGGTCATTGAAGCGGTGTTGCTATGCATGCTAAAAGCTCCTGCGATAAATGTATGCAGATTACTATAGAAACAGTTCATATGGAGCCGTGCACTTTCATTGTTTGGCAGATGGTAAAATAGATCATTTAAATCTATGGATGCGTTTTAAAGGCGAAGTGGGTCACAGGAAAATCACACATCTACATCTGACGAGGTCAGTGTCAATCAAACTTGCCTATGTGCAGTAACCATGGAAACCTAGTGCAGCACTCAGGTTTAATGTAACATCCATCCTCAAATAGACCTAGATGAATTAAATTAAGCCAAATTAAGTTGTTCGATTGCCCTGAAATTATTGTTGAGCGAAGCTGGTTTTGCAGGTAATGAGTCTAAGATTTACTTTGGTGCATTATTGCTGAGGGAGTTGATCCACGGCGCTTTTTGTTTGCTTTTTAAAACAATTTGGCTAATTTTTATTCTTAAAAGTCACTGCGTGCTTGCGACAGAGATAGTGTTTTTTTCCAATAACATTCAATTTTAGTTTAATTAATAGCATCCATCCTGATCCCTGAAATTAAAGATGCATTATACCACTTCTCTGGTGGATCTTACGGCACTTGCATCTCAATAGCGATGTTATTAGTTTACCTGGAATGTTCCACAGTGCAACATTATGCTTATCCATCATGCTACATTCAATTACAAGTTTTATTGCTTTTAAAATACCTTGAAAAACACTCATTATTATTATTGTGAATGGGGCTGCCTGTCCAAAGATCTGATGTATTTTCCCAACTGGCGCCTGTTTGTCTCTATGGAGATAGATACGTTTAAAGCCATATTGTGGTCCATTCCAGGCAAAGCAATAACATCTCTGTGGAAACAAGCAAGCAACTTTAAATGCTGGGTAGCCTATAACATATAAAAGTCAACCAGGACCAGCCAAAATATCTAACTTTTGCCTCATAAATCTCCCATTCTGTTCCCCATAACCCGTTCCAGATCACACAGGGCATGGAAAATATTAAAACATTCACTAAAAGATTTATTTATATCTCCTCTCTGTGTTCTTACCTGGATTATAGCACCCAGCTTGACACAGCTTTCAACACCTCCGGCCCCTTAGGATCGGAGGCGCTGTTCCGACACAATGAAGACGTCTCAGAGAGCGCGTGAGAAGCCCTGCGGCGCTAGCAGCAGTTAGCGCCTGTGCTGCTACTGGGAATGCTAGGCAATCTTTAAAGTTAGAGAAGAGGCGATAGTGTGAATTTTGCTCTTGAATGCATAGTCCTTTTTTCTACACTAAACTAGTTTTACCCCTGATACTGATAACATGGCCTAGTCAGTCAATTTATTTATCAGATGTGCTCAATGGTAAATGAAAAAAGATGGTCTAACAAAGAAGGGCGGAATTTGTGAATGGGTGGAAAAGTCGGAATAGAAAACACTGTAAGTAACAATTAATAATAATGCGATTTTAGACTTTTTCTTTTAGTCTTGAGGGCAATGCCAGAGCTAAATTGTGCAGTATTAATAACCAGAACGCCACTTAAATAAAACGTAAGTATATATTGTAATTTAAGTCCATGTCCACGGTCACTGTCAGCGGATTTGCACTCTTTTTTTCATAGGGGTCACACAGCAGGTGCTTATTATTTGGCACCAAGTTCTGTAAGATTTAAACAGCAGTTTGCTGTTTGATGTACTGTGAAAAGTTACTGAAGTGTACAGTGGTAGGCTTATATTATAGTTGAAAGAGATAAATGTAGTCTTTTAAAACAGGGAGGTCTGGGGGATCACTCCCAGGAGATTTTTATTAAAATAGGCCGTATTTCTTGGATTTTGGTGCATTTTATCCGGCTGTCAACTTGACTGGCTCCTCTCTTATTATACTCCTGAAGTTTAGTTCAGATCAGCAAATGTGACTGAACCAGCACCAGCCAAATACAAAAACTTGATCCCTTTTACAGTTTATGGCCATTTTATTTTATTTTATCAACTGCTCAATTCTCTCAAAAATCAGCACTGCCCAAATTAACCAAATTTGCAGCACAGCCAGTCATAGTTATTCACAAACAAATCGGTTTATGAGCATGAGCTGGGCATGCATGGACAATCTTGCACGTGGATTCAATTCATTTCAATTCAATTCAATTTTGTACAGCCCAAAATCACAACAGCAGTCGCCTCTTAGGGCTTAACAGGATCATTGATTTAACCAACAGAAAGTTAGAAAATCCAACAGTGAAACAGCCAAGCAGATTAACCAGCATTCATAACGTAATAGATGGAGAGAAGAGGAGGTTATCAGCATCACTGAAGCTTTTATTTCATGTGGATAAGTTTCATAATCGTGGAGAAATGTACCTTTAAAGTTTACAGAGCCCTGATTCATTACAGAAAGCAGAGCCTATATGTGCACACTGACGTGATCCTTGGAGACGTGTGCAATGTTCGTGCTATTAATTAGATCAGATGTTTAACTCAGAAACACTCAGAAAAGGGCTGTTTACTTTCCACAACTTAGGTGTTATTAAGAAAGAAGCATGAGCCGTGACGGGAGAGGCAGAGGAGAGCTGATCCTGTGAGCAGAGCCACATGAGCGGAGCAGAGAACCACAGAGAAAGGGGAGGGCTGTACTGGGAGACGCCGCACACACCAGAGGATCGGGAGGAGAGAAGGAGGCGTTGGACGTTTGGAGTACTAAGAAATCATTTTAAGTGAATAAAACAGCACATCATGTGTATGAGAGAGCACTATCCTCTCATTAGTGCGCTCATTTTTAATCGATGTATGAAAAGAAAACTGGCTCTCCACTCGGTTGGATATATCAAAATGTTGAATCAAGAAAAAGCATAGTCTAAAATAATATAAAAAACTGAGAAATGAAATTGACTGGAATAGGAATAGGAAGTGTAGTATTGGCTAAAGTGCAGAGGCTGAGTTCGCAGTTGTGGTCGTCAGCACCCCTCCTCTGAGCTCCGTGACCACAGGCCTCCTCTGCACTTCATTTATTGTCAGTTTTTATTTGATTTCTTTTGGCTGCTGTCATTTCTCCCCTCCCCGCTCACCGCCTCAGACGCCCTGCCGCTTTTGTTTTTCCATTGCAGCTACAAAAATGGCCGACATCCTTCTTCCCTAACCTTGATTTTAAAGGGGCAGGGCTGTAGCTTTGTGCGTCTAAGCTTTGTGCATTAATTACATGTTTTCAAAATGTGCCTCTTTGGTCTCAGGTCGTGTTGTGCCACAATATTTAATAATGGCTGATTGAAGCGGTGTTGAATGGCATGCATTGTGTTGTATCAAAAGAGTGGAGAACTTGTTTTGGAAAAGCAGAGATCGCAGGACTGTTGACTATTGTGCTGTTTGTGTTAAATATAATTGTATCTGAATTGTGAAATGTGTTCAGTGTTGGTTCGGGTATTAATGTACTGAAAATTGACTTGACTAAAATTCGCCAGCTAGGAAGACATTTTTGTTTCTGTCTTTTAATTTATATTGTCAATATATAATAAAGTTTTAAAAAAGGTCTTGATCTGTACCTGAGCATAAGAAACTGCTATTATTTTGTCTTGAAATTTACATTGTACCAGTGGTGAAAGTACAAGTAGTAAAGTAGAATTTTTAGGTATCTGTACTTTGTTTATCTACATTTTACAGTGGGTAGTTTTTACTTTTACTTCACCATATTCGAGAGCAGGTATCTGTACTTTCTACTCCACTTCATTTTTTAACTGGACTGAAAAGTAAAAAGTACTTTTCAGATGATTTGAGGATTTATTTTTACAATTTTCGTGGTAAAATCCTGACTAAAGTTCATCAGGATGTTGTTTTTTCACCTCATTCATATGTTTTTATACCACTAACCGACTGACAATTTGAAATCTATTCTTTTCTGTCTGCATTGTCTTTCTTTAAATGGAAGCAATCACAGGAGAGAAAAATCCTAAAATAACTTTAATTGCTTATCATTTAGCTCAACAGGCAGTTAAACCGTCTTACTTAGAGGTAGTTGTCTAAAAATACTGTGAAAGGTAGAGGTAATTTACCAGTTCAGGCAATAAAATCCAATTCAAAAAAACAGCGCGAGAAATAATCTGTGATAAAGGTCAATGGGAGTCTTGCATAGATGGGTCCACTCCTGTTACTTGTCAGTTCATTTGTTTAAACATGTCATTTAGTACTTGCATGTTGCTTGGTTTTCTCTATGCTCTTGACCCTATGTTGTCTTTTTCAACCACTTTTTCAGTCGTGCATTCTCCGGCCCTGCAGCTAAATGTGCACTATGTAACTTTTCTGGTTGAGTATGAGCAGAGTATGCCACGTGCTTGTATCATAGCCCAAAATAGTCCACATTTTGACATTAAACATAACTATATTGCATTTATTCAGTTATAGATGTTTGCATTGCTCAAAAACACATGCATTCTTACTCTGAGTGTAGTCATCTCTCCATAGATCTGACCTGTAACTAGGTTTATCCTGCAGAACACTCAAGGCAAAGAAGTAACATCTCCAAGCAGATGGAGATGTTTTTCAGCCAGAATAGTTACACCGTGCACCTTTAAATTGGTTGATACTTTTTATTTATAACCCCCAATTTCTGAATGGTTGAAAAGTTGAAAAAATCTGCATATTTAGGAGGTCTATAGATGTTTATGTCTCATTTGGAATCGCATATAGCATCGGAGTTTATAGAGTGTCTCTCTGGGGTGTAATGCAGGTGAAGTAATGATGTTTTTCTCTGTAGCTTCTGGCATTTGGCCTGTAAAACTGCCCCGGAGCATCTGCTAACCAGCCTGAAAAATCAAGTTTGTATGCTCCTTATGAGAGCAAGCCCATCACATGACAGAGCAGATGACCTGACCATGCTTCTCCTTTTGTGTTTAAGATGAACACAGTTTTTGCCAATGGTATTTCTAGTCTTTTATAATGTAGTTAAGTGCATTTTTATTGTGGAAAACATGCCAACTTTGCTTATTTATTTGTATTTATCGATTTTATTAGTTTATTTGACAGGGACAATGTGCAAAAACATTAAAGATGTTTTACACCAGATTAAAGCTGAAGCTAGTTTCCATCTGTAGTCCCTGAGCAGGTGAGAAATACAATATAAAATGTAAGCAATATAATCAATACACACTCACACACTACAAATGACCAATTATTACGCAATAAAATTTTACAATAAAATCTCACTAAGCGTATATCAAACCAATTGCCATTCTTAATGCTGACACTGCTGATTCTCTAATAATAATTTTGTAACATTAAATAAAAAGTTTTTCATGTCAGACTTTGTTGCAGTTTGTTCCATTTTTTGATGCTTTGAAAGAAAAAGCTGTCTGTGTGAAGACCGAGCTCCGTTTAGGTAATCTACAGTCATTGTGACTTGTGGACCTGGAGTCCCTGGCTGTTTGTTCAGAGCAGAGCTGCACACATTTTTTCATTGGAAGAGGCGCTGTGTTATTTAAGATTTTAAAAATGAATCGCACATTTGAATAGGTAATTAAAGGCAAGGCAAGGCAAGGCAAGTTTATTTGTATAGCACAATTCGTACACAAAGTAATTCAAAGTGCTTTACAGAATAAGAAAGACATTAAAATCACACAAATCAAAACATAAATAATCACAAATAATCATAAAATTAACATTAAAAGAGAAGAGTGCAGAATAAAAACCTTTCAGTCGTATTAAAAGTCAAAGTTTAGCATGTTATGTTGTGCAAATATTGGACAATGATGATATTGCAGTGGCTTTTTGTCCAGTATCTTAACTGTTTGATTATATAAGGACTTTAAAGGTTTTGTTGTTGTCTCACATGCTTGAGACCAACAAGATGTACAATAATTAATATGTGAAATAATCATTGCATCTAGATACACTTTTGCAGCATCAGTGGTAAATTTGTTTCGAATGTTTCTAAACACAGACAGACTATATTTTAAAGTATTAGAAACTTTAGAACATGCTTTTTAAAACAAAAAAATTGGATCCAGAACAACTCCTAAATATGTGAATTCCTCTACTGTTTTGATCTGGCTCTTATTTATGTATATACATGGAAAGGAAGACTTCTATTTTTAGCAAACTACATTGCCACCGTTTTGTTTGTGTTCAAAGTGAGAGAAGCAGACTGTAGCAGATTGTAACACCAGTTAGTTTTTTTCCCACACTGTACTCCCATGTACATAAATAGCGGTATCGTCTGCATACATTTGTATGTCCATATCACCACATACTGAAGGGAGATCGTTTATATAAATTGTAAAAAGCAATGGCCCAAAGACAGAGCCTTGTGGGACACCCATATCATTGTCCTGATGTTGATAGCTTTGAGTTGATGCATACACGGTGGACATGGTTTTTAAGATATGATTCTATCCACTGCACTAGATGGTGTTTATTTTTTATCAAATGAATATGAAAACTTAGTCATGTCATAGTTTTGGTTTGCAATAGATTTGTGCTAAAAAAAACTAAAAATGTAATAAAAATATATGGTTACTTTGATAATTGTCCTAAATGTTTGTCTTATATTAGTGAATGTGGCATGCAACCAGAAATAAACAAATATTCTAGTGTTGTTGCGATGTTATCCTTTGCTATATATATTCATATTTTCTCATTTCGTACAGCTGTCAATCACAAGACTTAAGCCCCGCCCACTGCCCCCTCCTCCTTTCAGTTCTTCCTTTCGGTATGATACACTTCCAAACCAATTCCCAAAATATATGCTGTTGTCTATAAACTTGAGTACCTGCCAGTCCAGAGCTAGAAGCACCTTATTAAAATGACACCCACCCGAAAACCAATTCAGCGCAATCCAATTAGACTTCAAATCACTCATCCCAAAACGATCACTCTATCACTGCTCATAAATCACGGTATAACTGATTTACCTCCATCGAGCGGTCGAGCCGTGTAAAAGGCGTTTTAACAGGTAGCATTACTTCTTAACGCGGTCTGCGCCTGTCCATTATAGCACCATTGATTCCAGTTTCCTTCACTTTGGAGGTGGGTAAGTTGTAAGTGAGGAGGAGGAGAGGAGCTCTGAGTGGAGTGCTTAATTTCATCACCTGACAGTTTCGAGCACATCTAGACATCGTGATGCTATAATCCTCGTTAGGGATGGTGCAAACCGGCTACAGTAGAGCGAAGGATCTTTGCAAGGTCCGGTTCGAGTTTAAGTTCTATCATTTTAGCTCCACTGACACATGAAATCTCCCTGAAGGACTATTTATGTTCGGACAAAAGTTTTGAATACGCAAGAGCAGATAGTTCGGACAACGTGGCACATGCAGCTGCGAAGTCTGCCTCACTTTTACAACGCAATAAGCCCTCGTTTTACTTTCTATTCAACCACACGGTTAACATTATCGCTCCTGATGTGAAAACTCTTCTTTGTGTCTGTGTCTTGCACGTGCACTGCGGTTCTTTGCGTGGAAATACAGTGCAGATGTTTAGAGCGTGCCTGTACCTGATAAATATCCGCCGCATTAATTAAAGACTCGACTCCAAAGGGGACACATCGACGTGCTCTACATGCTTCAGTTCAAGTTTTTTTCCCAGTCAACGTCGTCGATTACGCCAACAAATCGTTACAGCTCTAGGTATCAAAAAAAGAAAAAATCCATATCAGACCATCCCTAATTCTTGGTCATGTTGTTTCTCCCACAAGTTGTTTACCGTTTGGAGAGATGTGGGTGTGTTGGGATGAATGTAAATGCTGTCTTTTTGCTTGCTACTTGAAAGGGCCCTAAGCTCTGCCGTGTTCATATTGACATTTTAAGATAGTGCACCCTTGAGATGTTCTGAGAAAAAGCACAAATGGATTTTCGGGATGTCCCAGTTGCGTCAGCGGGCTAAAAGCTACAAGGGTAAATCGCAGACTGGCAACTGGAAAGCGTGTACCACTTGTGTCTTTGCCATTTCTCCAAAGATGGGAGAAAGCATCCAAAAACGAAGAGAAGAGCAGTCAGAACGCTAGAGCCAAGTGGAAAAAGGAATCCATTATTAAAAGCAGGGCTAATTCTCCAGCTGTTGTGCATTTAGTGAGCAAGACGATCCGCTGGGGTTGGAAAGTCACATGGTTGGCTCCCCAGCGCTTATAAAGGCATAATTTAATTTCGTTTTACTGTCACACAATGAAAATTCAATACAGCGCATGTTGCAGTGTGGCAATAGCGTTTCAGTGTGGTCATGTGCGTTCTTTCACAGTGGCAGAGTGGTTAGCTGTCAAGTCTTTTAGAGAAAGTTGTGTGTTAATTCTTTATCTGTTAAACTTTTTATACTACAAAATAGGCAATAAAATACAATAAGGCAGTAGCATTTTTCAGTGATCGTTTGTGTCCTTGCGTAGTTGCAGTGGTTACGCTGGTGTTTTCGAGCGGAGGTTGAGGGTTAGATTCTCAGGCCATCTGGCTACGGTGTATGGGAGTGCGTTTCCTCCGTGTGTTATTGTGGCCTGTCTCCCTCTAGCTCCCAGCTGTTAGGTGAAGTGTTGATTTTATATTGTGAATGGTAATAGCATGTTACTATGTTATTCAGCAAATTACCTTTACAAACTTGTTCTCAGACATATGTTTTAAATTTTTTGTATAAAGTTTTATTATTATTATTATTATTATTATTATTATTATTATTATTATTATTATTATTATTATTATTATTATTATTATTATTATTATAAGTAGTATTATTAATGTATTATTATTATCATCATCATCATTGTTATCAGTAGTAGCTTTATTGACTTATTATTATCGTTGTTGTTATTATTGTCATTATTATCAGTAGTAGTATTTATTATTATTTTTATTGGTACTTATTTATTTTTATTTTTTATTTTTTATTATTATATATTTTTTTAAATCATTATTTTCATTATTTCTTAATTTTGTCCCAAACCGTGCATCCTTAGCACACACCCCACCGAGAGCCCTTAATCACTGAGATAACCTTCAACAATCCACCAGCCCTAATCATGGACTTCAAAATGGTGAAAAATTTGAACTGTTGCCATAGCGAACAACAATTTTAAAGTAAATACGACATTTGAATGAAAAAAAATAAATAAACATTGCGTATAACGAGAAGCTAAACTCATGAATAACAGGATCAAACAGCTTAGTTTATAGATTTTGGTTCTCTAAAGCGAACTTATATAGTCCTAACCTTCACAAATAGAAGTATAAATGTCATAACACAGCAGTTATTAAACATACATGGTCTTCATAAAGCTTTTATTTGTTTGGCCCGGCTGTTGCTGAAGTAAACAAGCATGATGTAAGCCTCGGAGTCTTTGGAACCAAGACATCAGAGGAAAGCTTGCGTCGTGCATTGGGCCTGGAGCGACCACAATTTGTTTGGAATAGCCAGAGGTCTGAAGCATGTTGTCGACAGCTGGAGCGGGTTTGAAAGAACACAACTTACAAGAACCAAAGTCAAATCTGTTCGTTTGAAATGAACAGAGCTGAAGCTAGACCAACAGGTTGCGTTCAAGTGATATTATATCCTATAAAGTCTATATTTTGAAATGGAGTTGGAGGTCAGGTCAGGATGGTGGAATTCGCCCTTCACTTGTCAAAATGCAGATGTTTCGACCTGATATATGGTTAATATCTCTGTAATTACCGGGCCTATCCGCATGAAACTAAAACTGGGACAAACTTCGACGTCTCTACGACTATAAATAAAGAGGTGAAAGTATTCATGTGGTATCGTAATATCCTAGAAAGTGTATATTTTGAAATGGAGTTGGAGGACAGGTCAGGATTCTATGGTGGAATTCGCCTTTCAGCTGTCAAAATGCAGATGTTTCGACCTGATTTATGGTTAATATCTCTGTAATTACTGGGCCTATCCACATGAAACAAAAACTGGCACGAAGTTTGAGGTCGTCTGTCAGTATAAATAAACAAGTGAAAATATGGTGCCATCATTCAACACCAAAGAACCGATTGTTGTCAGTTGAAATTACTTTTAGCCATAAGATTAATACTGCAAGTTTGTGGAGTCAATGCATAACTAATAATGATATGCGTCAACATTTGTGGATTGTTAGCTCGCGTATCAATAACAGTGAATCTCCCATAGAGTTATAGAGTCTCCTGCTCTCTAACTGAAATTGCGACGTCAATATGAATGCACGCTGTTAAGTTTATATACCGAAGCAGTGCATTCTAGTTAAAATGTATGGATGTAACCGTGTACTCTAGGGGGTGCATGCCTTGCGTTAATTGACCACGGGTCGGGTGCATATTTTTAGACGAAGGCTGAAGTCCACACTTAATTACGTGAAAAACAACATGCGTGTGCTGTGTATGAGCAAAGCGGCCATGCGCGCATCAGTTGCCAAGGCCTAATGATGATATTTGCATTAGCCCATGTAAATCTTATAGATGCGCCGGAAGTCACAGTGTGGGTATTTGAACATGATTTTTACTTATTTACGGTTTGAGCAAAAATATATATATACATAGTGTTTTTTCTTGAATGCATTCAGAGGAAAAATGAGGGATATCAGTCTGGTCGCCACGCCCTCCTCCGTGCCTCACCCCGGGCTCAATCCCAGCCATGCAATCAGAGTTTCTTTTTATTTTTTAGTGACGCATATGAAACGAAGGCGCTCACTCTTCATTTTGCTCATCGTTTTGAACAAAATGACTTCTAACCTCAGCTTAACACAGTTTAGCGCTTCGTTCATTGATTCCGTGAAAATCGCAGTGTTTTTCAGTCCCTCGTAAGCAGCCATACTCATTTTGATTTTGATTTGATTTGATTCGCATCAGGTTCATCTAAACTTGGGGAGATTCACCGGGGACTGGACTCTCATCTTCGTAAAGTACTGAAGAAGTGTGTATTTTTTGGATCTCTGGCAAACATTTTTCACCATAAATTTAAAGTGTCAAAGAAGAAATCCATATTTTTAGATGTGAAATGAAACACAGGGAGAACATCTTTTTTTAAGAGGACATCTGGGGAGACAGTAACTTGGTTGGTAGAGCGTTCGCCCACAAATTTGAAGGTTGGCTGCTCTCGACATAAACATCATTGGTTGAGCGGTTAGCGGTGCGATTCCAGGTCCTGTTGCTGTGTCCTTGGGCAAGACACTTAACCTGCCTCACCCAAATGTCTGCGTACATTGATTTATGAATGTGTGTGCGAATAAGTGAGTGGTTCCTTGATGTAAAGCGCTTTGAGTGCCTTCAAGTTGGAAAAGCGCTGTATAAAAATGCGACCCTTTACCGTCTTAACTTTATTGTAAAAAATAAAAATAAAAAATAGAAAAATGCCCATGGAGTAGAAGTTCGTACTTATAATCCGTTCCCATTTTTCACAGCACTTGAACCTCAGTAATAATGCCTTATTTATAGCTATTTTATGGTATTTATGTCAGTATCGTCCATGCCAATCAGGCTAAATAAATGCCACGGACGGAATAGCAATTTTGATACCAATACCACACGATGCCTCTACTTATATTTAGAATTTTCCATTTTAGTCGCAGTATCCGTTGTAGCACTAAACCCAACACAGGCTAATGCTCCCGTTATGTATAATTAATGTATTATTTGGGGGTAGAGGCCACAGGAGCAGCATGGAGCCACATTAGTGCAGTCCTGTTTGGAGTCTTCTGTTTCAGTTTCTGCTGCTGAGTGGAGTGATGGCTTCAAAGACCCCTCCTCTGCTGCACTGGAGCTGGTCTCGGGTCAGACTCATCCCCGCTGGTCCCTCAGCCAAGATCCGTCAGAACCAAGGCTGCCCTCCCACACAAAAAACATCAAACACACACACTGGATAATGCACACACAATACAACATATGAAAAAAAAAACTATTCAAGAATAATTGGGGTAGTATTTGTATCATGATGCTGAAATGACACAAAAATAAAGCAATAAAACTCACAAAAATACAGAAAATAAAGAAGGTTTTGCTTTGAACTGACAAACTACTGGTACAATTGGTGAGAAATCGCTGAGGAATCTGGATAAAGAAAGACTATTTTCAAAAGATTTCACCTCCAACAAATAAAAATCTGAAACCACGCTCACTTTTTTGCAATTAATGGCATTTTAATTGAATTTAGATCTAATCATTTCAAATCATCATTATCAGCTTGGAGATCAACAGTCACTTGGTAAAAGCATCTGATTTGGATTAGAGTTCATCAAATTAAGATTGAAAGTCATTTTTAAATAAAATTGGGAAAGTGGAGTGAAAAATACTGATACCAATTTGAATTAATAAAGGCAAGGCAAGTTTATTTTTACAGCACAATTCGTACAAGTAATTCAAAGTGTTTTAAAGAATAAGAAAAATTAAAATCACACAAATGAAAACATAAATAATCGCAAATAATCATCATAAAATCGACATTAAAACAGAAGAATGCAGAATAAAAACCTTTCAGTCGTATGCACAGCTAAACAGATTTCGATACTAAGGACTAGACTTGATACTAAATACCGATTCCGATACCACAGTGATAATAAAAACACTCTTTGTTTAGACAATAGAATGCAATTTTCAGCATTAAATAATAGTACTTTTTTATATGACCATGTGACCTCATACCGCTGTATTCCCTCAGTTGTCCAGGTAGGTTCTGTTACAGTCCGTGGTCTTTGTGGTCTTACACTTGTCCTGAAA
Source organism: Periophthalmus magnuspinnatus (assembly GCF_009829125.3). Taxonomy (NCBI): domain Eukaryota; kingdom Metazoa; phylum Chordata; class Actinopteri; order Gobiiformes; family Gobiidae; genus Periophthalmus; species Periophthalmus magnuspinnatus. Next base: position 19,076,620 of record NC_047134.1, read on the forward strand.
TCATTCTAAAGCTACTCAGGAAAGGTTCATTTCTGTCCTGTGAATGTGACTCTTTTAGTATCGATACCTACTCAAACAAGTATCTAGTTTTGATACAATACAAGTTTTAGTCTGAATTTCTATCTGACTTTTTGATACTTTTGACAACCCTTATACTTTTACATTTGAACTTAAACTTTTACGGGGTTTTTTTTAACATTCTCCATCCCACGCACCTGTCCTCCTTCCAGGCATACTCTGGTCCAAAACCATCCCTCTTCTCTGCTGTCAAAATGGACAAATGAAGCGCGCCATGTCTTTAGTTTGCACTTTGGTGCACGGTTAACTTCCCCATCTCTCTCTCTCGCTCTTTGTCTGTCTGCATCTGGCCATTCTTTCTCTTCTCCCCTCCTCCTCTCTGACCAACCACTCACACACCTGCTCCACAGCGTTAGCCCCCTGACAGATCACTGACACCACGCTGTCTCTAAGGCCATCCGCTGCATTTGGTCATCGGTGTGTGTGCACTCGCAGACCCAGCGCCCCCCCGCTGCCTCAGTCTGGCAGTAGTCATTTCTCAAGTCGCTAAGTAAAAATGGGATCTATGGAAGGACGGGGGAGAGCAGGAGCCTTGATGGAAGTGCGTTGGTTGTCATAGGTTATTAATAAAAATGAGCTCAGACTGACTGCTGGGCGGGGTGGCCTTTGCGAGCTTCCTGTTCACCCTCTGTGACTCTTTGACACGGCTCGGCACAGCACTGACTTGAATTAGCTGAGTGGTTTTTACCTTGAGTGTGAGCGATGGCCGGTTCATGTTCAAGTTTAGTTTCATGTGAGAATGAGTTTGAGAAAATGAAACGTGTATTCATTGGCAAAATCCTATCTAAAAAATGTATAAAATTAAAATCAATCAAGCTTTTTTAGCATGAGAATGACTTGACTTGAAATTCAGTTTTTTTTACAAGTTCAAGGTGGTGACATTTTTACTGCAGACATAAAAACAGCAAAATCATGTTTTAGATCACACGTGTCAAACTCAAGGTCCGTGGGCAAAATTTGGCCCGCTATGTCATTTTATGTGGCCCGCGAACAGGTAAATTAAAGTGTATGACTGCCTTAAAATATCAGTTTATCACGAGATACACGTCACACAGCCATTTTTTCATATCTAAACAAATCCCTATGCGATATTTTTAACTTGAATAAGTAATAAATATAGAAACGGTTAATTAACAAGATTTCAATACCAAAATCCAATTGATACATTTCAGTGACATCGCGCTGGGGTTTACTGCATGTATGTCTATGGAAGAACCAGAGTGACACAGTGTACACAGCCTGATTTTATGAGTAAGTAAAAATCAGTAGTAATAATAAATACAAAATTGATTTAAACAGCACATTTCCGGGAGCTGAAAAGGTGAGAGTGACTGAAAAACTGTAAGTCAACTCTTTCTGGTCAGACTGAGTTAAAATAAAGCTCATTTTAAAGTCTAACTTGAGTAACAGTATCAATATTTGAAAAAAATCTTGCATTCGCTGATATTTTGCCCATTGTTTTTTAAGTGTGGGTAAAGGCGAATACATTTAGCCCTAATACTCCAGCTTAAACATGATCAAATATAACATATACATTCCCACAGACTGAGATTACAATGCCTTTTGTTTGTCTGGCTGAGGCACAAGCATCATTACGTGGGCTGTGTTTGTGCGTGGGTGTGATAAGTCTAATCCTTCCTCTTGCAACTCCTTTGTGTCCAGTGTGTGTGGATTTGATGATGGGCTTATTATGGGGGGCTTAAGGAGGCAGGACATGTGGGCAGGCTGTGGTCAGGCTGTGGTCACCTGCTGTTTTAAGCACAGCAGATGCCCCGGTCCATAATACAGGAGGACGTTTATCCCTCTAAATGACTGGACATTACTATCTGTCATCGCTGTCTGCCAGTCAGCGAGTCTTGTCATCTGCTACTCGAGTCTGCTCCGGCTAAATATATTTGAAATTCTTGTCAAATTAAATAGATTGTAATAGATTTTGAAATATTTTAGACATGCACGGAGTTGTAGTGTTAGTGCAGAAGCTACTCCATAAGAAGTAATAGCAGTTAAATGTGCTCTATGTAACTTTTCTGACCTGTTTGTCTCCATGGAAATGTTATTGCCTTACCTGCTTTGTTCCACAGTACTGCATAAACCTATGAATCTATCTTGCATTTATTTCTTTCTGCACTCCAAAACACCTTAAAAAACATGCATTTTTATTGTGAGCAGGGTGGCCTCTCCACAGATCTGACCTGTTACTTATACTGTGGAACATTCTAGATAGAGCAATATTATCTTCATGCAGATTAAGCAGATTACATAGTACATCTTTAACAAAAGTACACAAAATTTGAGTGTAAATAAGTGAAACCAAATGTGTCAAAGTCAAGGCCCCTGGGCCAAATGTGGCCCTCGGCATCATTTTATGTGGCCCTCGACAGGGTAAATTAAAAGGTGATGGTCTTAAAATATCATTTTATCAGGAGATACGCAGTTACACAGCCATATTTTTACATCCAGGCAAATTTATATACAATATTTGTAACTTGAATAAGTAATACATTCAGAAACAGTTACTTAACAAGTTAAAAAAGGAATTTTATAGTAGTAGATTTATTTTACATCTGGCCGCTTGAGAGCAGTCATTTTGCTGATGTGGCCTTGGGTGAAAATGTGTTTGACACCCCTGAGTTAAACTGTTGCGCTCATAGTTTCTACTTTGCTACAACTACAAAAACTAGTACTACTCTCAAATACTTTTATTACTCCTTTTGGGCATTGCATTATAATGTCAATTTTGTATGGAATTGTTTGACTTTGTTTTCTATAAACAGCTCAAAAAACCTAAGATGAACCGACCTGTATTATTGCCATTATTCACTTCACAACATCCGCCTAATTACTATTAATTAAATGTACAAGGTATTACAAATATTACAGCATTTACTCACCACATTCTCACTGGCAATTCAAAACTTGACAACAATAAAAAGTTATTGTCACTTTCACAGCAAAATAGAAAACTGTTGAATTCACATCATTTTATTCCAAGCTTTTTTGGCAGTCGTGCTTTCCCAGAGTAACCATACTTTGCTTGTAAATTTTTGAGGTGTGATGGTTCTAGCTGTGCTGTATTTGAAGCCTCGATTTTTTTTTTCTTTTTTGCTGCTGCAGGCAAAGAACTTGTCCCTAAAAAAGTAAGTTTGTAATTTGGGCTCGCTGACCCAGTAAAATTGAATTAGGATGATCCGTACAGGGCAAGGTCGTGGTTGTAGCAGACTGGGGGCAGGGTGAGGTAACTTCCTGTAGTTGTGGGAGTAGTGATCTCATTTGTTTAGGTGTCTCGCTGCTGTCGCCTCTGTCCCTGAGGGACTGAGGCTGCAGTTTGAGTGGGACCCAAAGCTCAGAGACGTGTCCCTAGGGACCTCGTGGTTACTACGGGCCCCTGTCTGTCCTACTGAGGGGGGGGGGGGGGGGGGGGGGGCTACTGTCACCAGGGAGTACTGTAATGAGGTAATGCACGGGACTTGTGCTGTTACTGCCACCTGAATGTGCATAGTGTAAATCAGTGGTTAGTAGTAGTAGAATTTTGAATGTAGTAGTATTGTAGTTGTAGTTGTTGTTGTAGCAGTAGTAGTAGTTGTTGTAGTTGTTGTTGTTATTGCAGCAGTAGTAGTAGTAGTAGTATGTTCTTTTGTGGTCTTTCAAAGTAGATTTGCTAATGATTTGTGTAAATTAATTAATCTGACTGGAACTTAAATGTGCACAATGTAACATCACCCTTTTGTTTCCACGGAGTTGTTTCCTAAAATGTCCCAGAGTATAGTATTAAACTATATCTCCATGACGACAAACAGGCTGCACCCCCACACAAAGTTATTAGTATGATCTGTCTGGAGGTGACACTTGCTCAACATAATGAAAAAGGTTTTTTTTTTTTACCAATAAATAAACGCAACACATTTATGTTTAATGCCATACTGTGGAACATTCCCGGGAAAACCATAACATATCCGTGGAAACATGCAGGCGGCGAGCTGTCCTCCTGAAAAGTTACATGCTGTAGCTTTAAAAAAGTACAGTCAGAATGCAGTTTTGTTGTTTGTCTGTGTTCACGCCCAAACAAGGAAACGTTCAACAATAACTGACTCACAGTATCCAACATTTTACTGAATGTCTCTCCCCGCTCTTTACCCCATTTCACTTCTGTCCAATGAAACAAACAGACCGTATCAAATCTAGGCAAAAATGTGAACATGATCAGCTGAACAGTAGCTTCACCAACTGATAAATACTGACCTTTACGTAAATATATTAACATTATAACCGTGGTGTCCAGTGGAATACAGTGAATACTTTTCCCCACACGCCCATCAGTCATTCCTCCGTGTCAATACTCCACCACTCACACAGGGATTTGAACTGTGCTATTTCAGCTGGGGCCGACCTCAGCTGGCTACATATAGTCTCACAGAATGTAGCGACAGTGCAGAGGAAAGCAAATGAAACAGGATACTCCGGTTTAGGGATCGTCTACAAAAAGAAAAGGAGAAAACGACACATATTGGGTGACTGAAGGCGTCATGGAGACAGGCTGATGGTGGACATTATCAGGCACTGGAGTAGTAGTGGCTGTGGAAGGAGATGTTCTCGGGCTCCCACTGAGGGCTAAGACACGGTGTGATACCAAATAGTGCTGTACAAAAATAAAAAAGTATAGCAAAATATAGACCGAAAGTTTTGTGGTACATGCAGTACTTGACTCATCATGTGTCTTCATGGAAATGTGGCAGGTTTGTGTGCACTTTGTACTTTTATGTTATAATAATATGGTGAGAGACATTCAGTTAATTATCAAAGACGGGAATCAATCTTACTATGTTGAGGTCAGTATAGAACCCAACATACACTGAAGTAGTTTATTTAGTAGTAGTAGTAGTAGTATATGTAGTATATGTAGTAGTAGTAGTATATGTAGTAGTGGTATATATAATAGTAGTAATATATGTAGTTTATGTAGCAGTAGTAATATATGTAGTATATATAGTGGTAGTGGTAATATATGTAGTATATATAGTAGTAGTGGTAATATATGTAGTATATATATAGTAGTAGTAGTAGCAATATATGTAGTATATACAGTAGTAGTAGTAATATATGTAGTGTATATATAGTAGTAGTAATAGTAGTATATGTAGTATATATAGTAGTAGTAGTAGTATATATAGTAGTAGTACTAGTATATGCAGTTGTAGTAGTACTTGCCTTAGCTATTTTTAAAGGTTCACTGTGTCACTTTTCTCATGGTGGGTGCATACCAATCACTTGTCTCCACATATATGTTATTTGAATGTTCCTGAGTATGGCATTAAAACTCGTCTTATCTCCAGAGCAAGTTATGGGTCTAATCTGTGGAGAAGCAAGCTGCTCACTACAAGGTACAAGGTATTTTTGTGCAGTTAAAACATCACCTATTACCAAATACACACAATATACTGTATATAAGAAATATGCCAGGTAAAGCCAGAAGATCAACACAATCCGAGATAGAGTTTGATTTGAACAGATTAAAGTTAACAATGCTTTTCCATATCTGCCGTCTCCGTACATGGTCTCACTTTACTGACATTCCCTAAGGCTGTAATGCTTTTCTTGCTTACATCACTAACACAGGGATAACATGTTTACTACTGTCGCCGTGGGTGCTTTTATGGATTTCACAGTCTTCCAGGTTTTCCGCGGTCAGACTTGTCTGGTTGTTGGTTAGGATTGTGTGCAGTGTGATGAGAGCGGTCGGGTGCACTGCAGGGAGGTTGGATTTGTTTGGCTTACGTCTTTATTATGAGGCAAATATTGGGATAAATCCTCTGTCCGCTGTAAGGCTGCTGCGAGGCTGAAGGAACTCCACTACCCTCACATCCAGTTTTCTCATGTAAACAGCACATATTACACTGTGGGATTTGGGATTTCAATACAGAGTAGGTAAAGGTAGGTAAAGAAAGCATTTTTTTTGACTGCTAGCAAAATATTGGCGATTCCATGTATGTATAAGTTTGACGGAGTTGTACAGGTAGATAGTAACGTCTTGGTTCTTGGTAGTGATGTTATGTTCATGAACGCTTGGATCCGGATCTCATTTTTTCATTTTTATTTATTTTTATACTGATTAACACTGAACCAACACAAGAATCAGCACAGAAGCCGAGCGATCAACACGAGTACGAGCTTTGTGCACAAAAAACATATTTGAAATCACAATAACTGCTTGTTTTAAAATGATTATTATTATGTAGTGCAGGGGGTGCAGGGGTGCCCAAACTCTTTTCACCGAGGGCCATATCTTGAAAAATATTCGACACAGAGGGCCACACGCTAGTGGTCAACACAGTGGATAATTCAGATGTGTGCGTTTAACATACTTTAAATAAGGCTTTAAATATTAATATTAGGTCTGTATGACAATTCAGTGTGATGTTATTTGGGTTATATTGGTAGGATTACTCAAATTTGCTGTAAAAAGTACTGATTATGATCAATGGGGCAAGTAGAAATTTGTCTGAGGGCCGGATTAAGCCCCCGGGCCATAGTTTGGACACCCCTGATGTAGTGCAACGTTTTATTTAGAGTAAACACACTCCCACTCTCAGTTTGACCCATTTTAAACATATTTAAGCCTTGGTCATTTCTCACTGTGACAAATTTATTGTTAAAATCAGTTCTCACATCGGCTTTTGTCATATAATTAAATAATAAACAAGCAAGGGTTTTGAACAGCTCTTTGAAATGAACACATCCAAAAGATTCGGATCCCATAAAAGAGCCAAAACTTCCATCGCTAGTTCTTGGTCTTCATAGTTATTACTTTAATTTATTTACTTTATGAATGCTGTTTAACTTTTCATAGTATATACATTTGCTATTATAAAGTGCTACTAAAAAGAAACTACCCAAAAGTAGGGTTGTCAAAAATATTATTTATTTTAGTATACTAATCAGTACTACTATTAAAACACTGCTTTCCCCAATACTTTTAGAATGGTCTTGATTTATGTAAGATTTATAATAAGACCAGACACAATGATCTAAAAAATAAACATAAAACATAAACATTTTTAAAATGACATACCTTATTCTATAGGCATTTCGTTACATTTTACTTGGCAAGTCAAACCTACTCAAATCAGTAATATTCTCATTTCAACTAAAGTATATCTAGATTTTCCATTTTGTAGTTTTGTAGAGAAACTAAGTATATATTTAAGTACATTTACAGTTTGCACCGACCATTACGTGAAACCAAACAGACTTGGTCAACAATTCCACTTTGCAAGTTAACTTCTAGTAAATTTCCTCTGCAGAAGTAAATTTATACAGCACTAGATACACCGTACACAATGACGGATATATAGTTGACACAGCACCATCTGTTTTCCAATGACTCCAGTCTCGGTGTGTAAAAATATGAGCTGCCCTGTGCCACTGCTTCTGCCGTTCACCGTGAAGAGATATGAGATTTTAAAAAGCAGTACTGATGGGGTTTTTCAGACTATGTACTCACTACGGTGAACTTTTGACACCTCTTGAAGATGACACTTAGATGGAAAGGAGAGCTTGTTTACAATAGCCTTTGGAGAAAACTCAGCTGCCCAAATGTAGGGCTTTTGTTTGTACATTAAGGCCAGTTTAGGAGTCTGTCGGTCTGGAAGATCTAACACCAATCAATGAAAGGCAATTAGAGAAACTGCACTGTTCTTGAAAGTGATGACATCGTACTATCTGACAAAATGTTTACAATATTTATGACACTTGTGGCAATACTTCAAAGTTTGCATTATTCTCTTGACTATATCGACGTTCAGTATATGAAAGTTGGGGGTCAATATTTATTTCTTTGCACCATTGGGGAATTTTCTTTTTTTTTTTCTCTATAAGATGAGATTTAAGCAGTAAAAGGTTGAATTTTTATGCAAATGTACACAGCAATACCTAATATTATATCGACAGTTAATATGAATTTACAGCTGTATTACAAGATAACCTTTTAATCAGTTGTTATAAAATAAAGTAGCTTTAAAACTTTATAATATAAAGTTTTAAAGCTATTTTAAGTAAAGTATGCATACACATCTGTTAATTAACTCACTTTTTATCCAATCAGACTTCAAAATCAGCATATTAAAAGTTATCACAATGTCACCTGAGCATTACAGGTCTCTTAAATGTTTTGTTTTCAATTTTGAACTTGTGATGAAAATATAATGCACAATACTTCCTGTACTTCTTCCAAAGTAAACTCTGTTAAACTTAAATTTTTTTAAGTCACAGGAACATTTCTGAGACACCCATACAGTGCACTCTTTTGTTTTAAAAGTGAGCTTCTGACAGTAGTCTTTGTATTCTGTGTAATTGCTTGGTCTCTTGGGCGGGACGGGTGTGGAGCTGGGGATAACGGGAGAGGAGTGGCAGGACGAAAATAGGTCAAAATGAACTGAATCTGCCATAAAACCATAAGCAGTTGTAATTGCAAGTGAGTGCAAAAAGAAAACACAAAACTGTATTTATCTTGGGGTGCACAGTAGAGTTATAAGCAAGAATCCATGCTAACTAAACAGTACTTCTTTATATTTACTATAGTACATTTACATAAAAATGGTACTTTCCTGAGAAGTTTTCTAACACAGTATAACAGTACTTTTACTTGAATACAGGTTTTGGTTACTCTTTCCACTGTGAGTGAATATGCAAGTGACAATATAATACGATATATGATATGAACATTTTTGTTTCTGCACATAAAAATAATTTTTCATATTTGCGGTCTATACTTTGACAGGCAGTTACTCTAATAATCTAATAATAATCACTCTTACTTGAGTTGTATGTTTCCCTAAATACTGTTTTACTGTCTCTAGAGCAATTTCTTGGATGACTAGATTGTACTTCTAAATGACTAATATTGTGTTGCAAATGATCTGAAAGGTTAAGAAAACTCACGCACACTGTCTCACTCTTGGTTCACTTTTCTGTCCCTTTGACCTTCCTCAGGTATGCAGACAGCCCCTTCCCCTCCCCTTATATACATTAAGGGACCGCCCCCTTAAAAGTAATCAACCAATCACAACAGTGCAAAAATATACAATTAGCCCCCAATGTACCCAGAAAAATGTGCATAATTCACTTTGCATCAGTCTTTTGTGAGTTAAAACGCATGGACAATGACTAGAAAAATACCATAAATTTGACTTTTTTTTGCAAAATAAGTGAAGGCATATATTGTGTTGCAGCAATAGTAGTCTTATAAGTACAATTTTGAGGACTATAACCCCCTCTGCAACTAGGAACCAAGTCTATAACTGGCAAAAAGAATAAAAAAATAACTTATTTCTATCTCATGATCTGTTCCTCTTTTCTTGTTGCACTATTATTAAGAAACCACTTTCCAAACCTGCCTGATCAATGATTTAACAGACATGGGTGGCAAATGATACATAATACATTTCAACCAGTGGACCATGTAAAACCTAATCTTTTTCTGTGTTCAAAATCTGAATCTGACTATTACTTGCTGAACTTTTGCCTCTTGGCTGTCCTCTCATTCATCATGCTACCAGCACGAACCAGCGGCCCAGTGCACAGATGCTATCCGACCCTTTGGCACCGCAGCGGGTGGGGAGCGAACCAACCGCGTTCGCGCTCCGAAAATCCTTTTGTTTTTGAGCAATGGAAAAAGAATTTGTTGTGCGATAAAGCGATTGTGATTTTAGATTTCACCGCAGCGAAGTGAGGACCTTTCCACTACCATCCGCTCATTTCCTGTTTGGAGCTGCACGACTGAGGTTTGATGCTTTTGGCCGGAGATATTGGTTTGAGCCGCTGAGGTTATTAGTGCACTCACAAGATGACAATGGAAATGAAATATGGAGCAGTGCCTGGGTGAGGATTGGCCCCGAAAAGACCTTAATATACAAGAGATAAATGATCATGTTTGGTCATATATTTAGAAAAGCTTAGGATTTAACAAAAAACAACAACAAATACCTAAATGTACTATGGCCTATGCGTGCAGATACCATGGCAACGTACATACTAAACTTGCGAATGACTGCTTCGAAGTATGGCATTAAACTTATCTACTGTATATCCACGTAAACAAGCGATTATCACTACCAGGCCAAGTTACAGGTCAGATCTGAGGAGAAGATTCCATGTATTCCAAGGTATATCTTTTTTTTTCTTTTTTTTTTTTTTTTCAAATTTTTACTGATGTGTGAACAAGTATTACAAGTCATTTAAAACAACAAATGCATACACATCTTTTTAATTTTTATATAACAAGAACTAAAACTTAAAAAGTAAATAAATAATATAATAATAGTAATAATGATAATACAAAAATAAATAAATTAAATAATCACACAAATCTTGATTGTAAATAAATGAGAAGAGCATCACACAGTAAATAATAAAAAACATAATAATAATAATAATAATACATAAAAAAGTAATTACACACACACACACACACACAAAAAAGAGGTTGGCTTAGATCACATGTGTCAAACTCAAGGCCCGGGGGCCAAATGCAGCCCACCACATCATTTTATGTGGCCCTCGAGAGGGTAAATTAAAAGGTATGATGGTCTTAAAATGTCATTTTGCCAGGAGATACACAGTTACACAGCCATATTTTACATCTAGGCAAATTCACTTGCAATATTTGTAACTTGAATAAGTAATAAACACAAAAACAGTTAATTAACAAGTTAAAAAAGTAATTAGATTTATTGCCGTCTAAAATATCAATATGTAATTGACATAAAGAAATGCAATACAATATCTTACACAATGTTTATATCTCTCCATATATATATAGCAAGTACACTCCAGGAATCTCTCCAAACTGTCCCAAATGTAACTTAGTTCCGGGGACCAGATTCCATTGTTTATGGGAGTGTAAGATTATACAGTCATTTTGGGATGTCGTGTGTAGAGAGGTTGGCTCTGTTGTGGGGCGGACCCTGTCTCCCAGTCCGTTGCTTTGTCTTTTGGGGTTTATACCTGTAGACTTGATGGCTCACAAAGATGTCATACAATTCCTCCTGACGCTGGGTAGAAAAACTATAATGTCAAAATGGGTTGGTAATGATGCCCCCTCTGTCCAAATATGGAAAAATTTAATATCTGAGATGGTGTCTTTAGAACGGTTAAGATATTGCCTCAGTGGTAAGTCCAATCTGTTCAAAAATGGGAAAATCTTCTGCACTGTTTGAAAATTAAAAGGATAGAGGTGTAATACTAACAATAATTGCTGAATGTTGTTTTCATCTCGTCATAAATGCTGCATCTGATATAACTCACTTAATTATTATCTCTTTGCTGAAGTAATGTGCTATGCTGTGCTGTTGTTCCTTGTGTGCTTGGGTTTTACTTTAATCTGTATAAAGCAACATTCAATAAAAATAATATTAAAAAAAAAAAGAAAAAAAAAAGTAATTAGATTTATTTTACATCTGGCCCTTTGAGAGCAGCCATTTTGCTGATGTGGCCCTTGGTGAAAATGTGTTTGACACCCCTGGCTTAGATAGTTTCAAAAAAGTCAATGAATGGTTGCCACTTACTATAAAATGTGTTTACAATACCCTTCTTGGAATATCTAATCTTTTCCACTTTCATTCCTTCATTCCAAGGTGTATCTTTGACTGATTGAAACATTTATAATAAATGGAAGAAAGATAAGTTTAATACGGCATTAAACTTATCTTCTATCATTATGAAGTAATTGCATGGTGATTTGAGAGTTTTTTTTAGACCGGATGCCCCTGTTGTAACCAATGTCTCCGAAGTGTCTTGCCCAGTGGCACAACAACACCACAACGTAGTCTAATTTTTAACGTATCATTTCCAATTCTAAAATTCTTGCTAAATTCTACCTCTTCATCTGACACGTGCGCGGTAGATCCCTTTAGCGATCAGTATTCACTTCTTAACAATCCCCTTGTAAATCATGAAATGTGAGAAGAGGGCTCCACTTTGCAAAGGTTAAAATGTCAACGCTAGATTGTTTTTCGGACAAAGATGCTAAAGACCGACCGAATCTTTTTAACATTCCAAGTCACGAGGGTGCGTTGAACCACTGTGGGAGGAGTAGGAGGCGTGTACTTTGAGCCACTTATCGTTTCAAATGGGGCTCTGACCTTGTCCAGATGTCCAGTTTGACAAATACGTGTTAAGTGTTAGCTTGTGTGTGGCCAGTTTTTGGGAAAGTGCTTGCCGCTAATGGGGACTGGCAGGCATTTTGTTGCTCTTTATTGCCACATGCCTCTTCCAATCCTGCCGCTGATTAGAGCAAAGATTGCACGCAGTTTTGTCCAAGAAAGCAGACACTATGATCGTCAATCTGGCAACCGCTCAAAGTCTTTGCATGTCATTACGATCTCACAGGGTTGTGTATTCGTCAAAGGAAACAGGAAGTGATGGCTACATGGTCGTCTTGTCTTTCGCTGGGTTCGTGAAGAGGCTGTCAGCTCGTACAATATTTAATTTGGGGCTCGTGCAATTAAAAGGCTGAGCTGTCACAATGAGGCGTGATAGGCAGAGCTCGGAGCGCGTGAGGAGGGCAGGACGCAGCTGTGTACATAAGCATTACAGAGGTGATGAGGGAGAGATACCAGACTCAAAATTGTTACTATAACTGCTAAGTGCTATGACTACTACCACTATTACAATAACTACTACTTCCACAACTATTTCTACAGTTTTAGACTTTATGGACCGAAATGGGAATACGATCAAATACTATTTCTATAATACTAGTAGAATGAAGTTTTTAGCTGTTGTTTGATACTTATTACTACTAACCCTTCCCCTTGCATTGTACTAGCAGTATTAGTATTTTTTATGTGCATTAGTTGGGTTCATTGATGTAAAGCAGAGGTGCCCAAGCCTTTTTTATCGAGGGCCACATCTCAAATTTGCTGTTAAAAGTACTGCTTGTGATCAACTGGGCCGGTTCAGCAGGAGGTCTGAGGGCCGATAAAAACTGGGTTGCGGGCCGCATTTGGCTCCCGGGCCATAGTTTGGACACCCCTGATGTAAAGACTAGATCTTAACCTGAATAGTTTGGCCTTGTTTGGGCTTCATAATTGCACAAAATTAGTAACCAATACAGTCTTAAAGTGTTTACCGTATCTGTCTATTGCTGCTGTTAATATTCATCTACATATATTTAGTCTTTCGGTTTATTTTAGTGCCAAAATATAAACTTGACATCACAACTTAAACTTTTATTTTAGAGGAACGTTCACACATCTTTAGATATTCCCTTTTGCCCACTCCAAGTGTTGGTTTAAGCTGTTAGTCATTGCTGATTCACTTGGTACTGGCTCCCGTCCACATTACCACTTAGTATTTGCAGGTGTTCTTTTTAAATATCCCATTTCCAAACCTCTCTCTCTCTTCCCTCCGCCATCATCCTCCTTTCATGTTTGTGTTTTTTTGTATAGCCTCGCTGGGTTTTTTGGCCGTGCAGTACTCCTGGATGGATCCAATGGAAATCTGAGGTCTGGATGACTTACTTATTTAGGAAAAATCTTGCTATCCAGATATCCAGCCGAGTGCCGCGTTGTCACAATCCGCCTCCCCTCTCTTTGCCTGTCTCTCGTGCAGTAGCGGGTCTATATTTCATCTTTTCCAGCGTTTAAAGTGATTTGACTGCTGTTTTAATTTTTTGCTGGTTCAGTCCCAGGTGGAGACGTTCACTGGAGGGATAAGTGTTTTACCAGTCGCAAACTCACTCCAGCACACACACATAGATTTACACGAGCTACAATTTGCCGTGAGGTCTCATATTAAAACCCAAATTCACTTACCAGCAGATTTAATTAAACTAACTGAATTTTAAAAGTCTGTTGGTGGATATATGTTGCATTTCCTTTTACATAACAGTTCCACAATAGTGAGAAGAGGCTTTTGTTGTTCCTAGAGTATACACTTTCTTCCCTGTTGAAATGTGATAGTGGTAGTTTCTTCGCGCTGCAGCTGCCCTTGTGAACCAGCGGATTAAATTAGCTTTTTAGATGTTTTCTTCAGTTAGCAGATGAGTGTTGGCTGTGTTGTTCAGATAATGCTGTGGAAATGTTGTTTTTAATAGTACGCATTTGTAAAGTAACCAGATGCATTGAAGGATGGTAAATAATAATAGCTGTGTTAGCGGTTGTAGTAGCAATAGTAGTAGTACGTTCCAACTCATCACTTTGCTTGGTTGTTTTTCTCCTACTGGACGGTCTGCTACCTGCTTGAGGTTATTACATGACCTGGAATGTTCCGCTATATAGCATTAAACTTGTAAATCTTGTCTTTATTCCATTGCAAGTGTTTTTATTGCACATATTGACTGCTTATTGTGAGCGGGGTCACCTTTCCACAGATTTGACCTGCTCATCTGCAGATGGATTAGACCCAGTACATAGAGATTAAAGCCATACTGCGTAACATTCCAGACAAAGCATTACAAATTACTTTTCTATGAAGACAAGAAAAGTTGTATGTTTAGTTTTTAAAGAAGACGTCATGGGAAATAAAAGTTTTAAGTACTATATTGTATTGCGAGTAGATAAAATGTAAGTCTGCAATAATTTAAAATCTAAAAGTAAAAATACATTTCCACAACTACAAATAAATAATTTAGTTGCTATACCGACCAGCATGAGCTTTACATAAGAGAGTGCGTCTAAGGTGAGTTGCAGCTAATGAGATTGATTATGTCATTACCATGGCGCCATGAAGAGAGTTGGATCTGTCGGGTTGCATCTGCAGGACATTTCAGTTTATGCTAAAAGCTGAGAATGCACGTATTCATTTGTTTTGTAGCAGAGCAGACTTAAAAGCTTTTTGGCCATCACCTATAGCGCACTTCCAGACACCCCACGGAGCTCAGACTGCTCTGGTTCACTGCTACATCTGAACACCAACACGGCCATTTTGTAATTGTGCAGTTTGACACAACAACAGTTTAAAGTTCTTTTTGCTGTGGTAGGTTTTTTTTGTTTTTTTTCCTTCTTTCGGATCAATATGGCCTGTTTCACATCACAGCTTCCCATGTCAATATCTTGCGTTGCCAGATTGCACGCGGTCTATAGCTGACTTTTCCAGTGACCAGTGTATTGACCTTTTTGTATGAACTCTGGCGTTTTGTGTTTGTTGTTGTGCGGATGTAACACTAGCTGAGCGTACGTTGGTCGGGGACACGATTGGCTCGGCATGGCCCGGGGCACTCCCATTGTGATTACTGATCCATTGATGTCGACACCAGTCCTGGCCCATAAAGTCACACTCTGACACTTTGTTATATGAGCTGTAGTGTAAAGCCCTCGTGCCTACGGCTGCAGATGCATGTCACTGCGCAGGTATTTTCAGCTGGTGGGTTAGAAGTGTTTATATTTCGGTTATTCCCAAGCTTAGATATGAAAAAGGCCTGTGTCGCCAACAAATCAAATGATGAAGCAATATTGTAAAGTTTATAAGAGCAGCATGAAAGCAACAAGTGGTGCGCTGCTCAAGTTCAGTGATGCTAAAAAGTCAGCAAGAAAGCAGTGGAAAGAAATGGACTGAGGAGGGAAAGAATGGGCTAGGAGAAGGCTCTAAGGGGACCAAGGGAGAGCCAGGCATGCAAAATAGGTATATGAACAAAACGCAAATGCAACATATTAAACAAATGAACAAAAGAATATTTAAAAAAAAACGTGAAAGTAATGCTGTTGACAAGTTGAGTAATGCAAAAATTAAGACTTTGCTCCTTTGCCTCGGAAAAAAGTTCCTTGAAAAATAACTTAAATTCAGCTTATGCCCTATGACCAACAGGGATCTCCACTTTCAACCAAAACATAATTTATTATTTATCTTCTAGAGGATGTGCTCCTTTTGGATTATAATGTGAATATATTTGCTCTGTCACTCATCTGTTCTTTTTCTTGTCTCTTATAGCCCAATGTGACCTTCATCTGAGTCAAGTGTCTGCGCTCTACATCCACCATCAACATCAACAGAGGAAAAAAGGAAAATCTAAGAGAGATTAAGAAAAACTCACAGAGCGGAACGAGGGAGGAGGAAGAAAAAACAAGTAAGCAACAAAACACAGTGAAAAACATGTCTTTCAGAATACTTAGAAACAGCATGTGAATCACAGATATAAATGGACCGAGGAGGGGAAGAATGGACTATACAATGAGAAGGCTCCAAGGGGACTAAAGAAGAGCCGGGCATGCAAAATGTGTGTGTGAACAAAAGAGGAGGCCAAAAAAAGTGTAGTGAGGAGGCAGGGGTAGTTGTCATAACAGGACGTGCAAATTACCAGCATTTTCAGGTGCTCAGAAAGAAATTATTCCACTGGGAGTGAAAATAAGACAGTACAGGAATACAAAGAAAGAAAGAGAAAGTGAGAAGAAAGCCGGAGATATAGTATTGGATTTCTGTGCTTTTTGTTAAGGCGTATGATGAAGGTTATACAAGTGTGACTGTGAGAGTGTTAGCGATGCAGCTGCGTTTAGCCTCAAGCTTGAAACAACAAAAAGCAGCACAATAAAAAAATATATAGAAGAAAGCTCGGTGAATATAAATTGGTGTGACCCTATAGGATTGTTTTATTGTAACAAGAGTGGGATGAAAGGTGTAAAAAGAAACCCATGTTGTGAAAATACAGTAAAAACTAAGGATTACAGTCTTCATTTATTATAGATTATCCTCTGCAGAGCTGCAAATTGAATCGCAATCAAAGCAAAATATCTTTTTAAACGGACACATTCAAACTGTTAACCTTGTAGTTTGGATCTGCACAATGTGATTTTTCTTTTAGTTATATTTTTCTATTAGTTTGCCTGTTCATATCTCCATCCTTCTGTCAATCCTTCTGGACTCGTGTAAATGTAAACTTTGAACATAATCCTATTGTTAAAGCATTAATCTGCATGTCAGAAAAATCGCAATTAAATCCCGCCTAAGCCCTAATCCTCAGCAGATAAACGTTAGCACAGTGCCCAAAGGTGCCTGCTATGGCTAGTCTAAGATTTCCATGCTTTAATTTGGTAAACGCATGTGTTGGGCAAGGGTAAATGTCCTGTTGTTGGAAAGGTTGCTCAAAGCCCGTGGTGAGGTTTGCTGTGTCACTGATGCTAGAGGAGAGGTGACAGGCTGCAGCCTTAGCCCAAGGACACTCTGTCAAACAATGTGCCAGACAGTGCCAGAAATGTGCCACCTACTTCATTGTTTTTGGGTGATGTCCAGCAAGCCAAAGAAACTCTATGAAAACTTCAGGACAGATCAGTAGGGTATCGAGCTTCAAAAACTGCTCATAATTCGCTGCACTGTAGTGTCAGCCCGCAATCTAAATGGTAAAAAATTACTTACAGCAAAGTAATAATTCCAACTAGGGGTGTGTGATATGCCAAAAATGTACGCGACTTTTATCTTTTTCGTTTTAAAGGCAGACAATTTAGATTTTATCACAATTCATACACTCAGTATCAAAGACATCTGCTGCTTTTGAATGTTCACATTTCACTATAAAGGGTCATTCACAATTTTGTCACCGGAATGAGATTTTTTTATTTTTTTATTTCACAGTTTTTATCACCATATCAACCAGTCCCAAACCAAATTTACACATGTATTCTACTCTGCTGAATGGATCCTTTCCCATAACAGTTTGGGTAGTTGAAAAAGCCAAGCAAAAGCAAAAGGAAGTCAACTATTAACTTACATAAATTAGCTAACGATGTGATCTAAACAACAGCATGATCTGGAGAAACAGCTTTTTGACTAGTATCGACCATGAATTCTGTGTAAAACCTCGAGCCATTAATATTGTTTTCACACTTTGCAGTGGACAGGTGCAATGTCTGACACAAATATGAAAACAGCCCCGGGGCCAGTCCACTCTGATCCTGCTGTCTTTATTTCTGTAACACTATTGTACAATGTGTTCTCCATTCTCACTAATAACTCCAATTCGCTCTGTTTATCTGAAGCCCTCATACTGCAGTGTTTATCTCTGCCGAGTTTATTGAATGTCAATCATATAAACAGCTCTTCTTTCAGACTTGGTGCCATTTCCACGCACCGAAGGGAAAGGGGGGAGGAGGAGGTGGAGGTGCGAGGGAGTCGAGAGAGAAAGGTATAATATATATTTGAAGGTTATGAACACAGCAAGACAGGTTCCGTTAGATACACGTGTACACTGTTCTTCTATACGTGCATTTGTACGAGCCAATAATGTCACGTAACCTTCTTGACGAAAAATACTAGCAGTGGATTCAGGTATGGACTGAATAGATATTTTAAAATGGGGTGAAGGGGCAGGAGCAGCTTTGTTGGGTTGTTGTGTTCATAAACTAACTGAAAAGGATGACGGTTTGAGCTTTGTTATACCAACGTAGTATCTTGTTGTGTCCTTTTGCAAGACACTTCACCTACCTTACCTGGGTGACTGTGGAACTGGAAAAGATTGTTTGTGCAAAATGGAAGTAGAGAAGGTTCTCCTTGAAAATCTAAGGATGTAATTCCCAAATTGTGTCACAAATAAAGATCATAGTTTGTACTTCAGTTGTTCCTCACTATAGCACGGTTCACCTTTCGTGGCCAAATTTACATAAATGTTGGATCGCAGTGTGACTCTGAAGTGCTGTATGTTTGCAAGTTTTCTCCCCGACAAAACCCACAAAGTCGATGAAACGTTCTGCACCGGCAAAGGCGCCTACGAAGGTTTGAACTTTGAGAGTGTTTAAACAAGAGAGAAATGTGAGAAAATGTGAATGCCTCTCTGAGAAAAGTGTATAAAGTGTGTGGTGAGGGGTTTTACAGCTGCAAAACATACATAATAATAACTACTTCACGGATTTCACCTATTGTGGGTTATTTTTAGAGCGTAACCCCCGCGGAAAACGAGGGACCACTGTAGTAAATGACCAGTTTTATGAAATCAATCTTTATGAATGATAAATTCAAGGTATTGTGGCATAAACAATCACATCAAAACACTTTGCATTTGGGTTACTTTCCTGGATTTTTTGGATTGAATTGGAAATGAATTATGCTTGTTAAATTCCCATGATTATTATTTGTAGTACAACAAATAATTGTGATGATCAATTAACCAGTTCATCTTGACCTCCTTTCTCCACATGTTTTCTTAAATCGCCAAAAACTTTGCAACCGAACTTTGCAAAAGAAGGTTCACTATTCATTTCTCTATATTGCACCATTGTTCTTGCCCGGGCAAGTCTGTCTGTCTGTCAATCAGGTGTTTGGTTTGATTTCTCTAAAGCCTTTCTGATCTCCTCCTCAGTGTGCACTTTCTGCAGTACACTCTTATACTGGTTCTGACAGATCCAACGTAATATGGACAATTACTCCATCACCGAATCATTCACAGTGATTGATCTCAAAGCAGGATACAGCAGAACAGCTACATCTATTGACAACGTCTCCTCAGCACTTATGGACTATTACAGTAGATTTATGCTGACTACAACCCTGAGGCAAGCATCTGAATGAAGCATGCAACATTCTGAGAAATATCATTAGTCATATTCATTTTACTTAAACTATAATTGGTCAGTCTGGATTACAGTTTTTCCTAATGTGCCAATGGGTAATTTTTTGAGAGCTAGATACCCCCTGGCATAAACCGAAGACTAATACTTGCAAAGTAGATGGATAACAAAAATATGACAGACTATTTAACTATTTAATTATGTTGTGTATGTACTTATATTAAAAGGCCCATATTATGCTATTTTCTGATCCATGTTATAATGTTGTTTCCTCATCATAAACATACCCAGAGTTTTGTTTTGTTTCATTCACACATGTTTATCACACAAATCCTACACATTTAGGCTGAGTTTGGATGATTTCAGCGCAGGAATTGCCCATTTATACTGAACTAAAGGTAAAAGGTAAAACTTGAAAACTACCAATTCATTACATCACAAGGTGGCACAGAGGATTTTGAGCTATGGAGATGTACATTAGAGTCTATTTTTAGTTTATTTTTTAAGCCTATTTTTTAAATTCTTTAATGCTATTTATCTATTATCTTGTTTTATTTCATGTTTCATTTTCCTTCTGTTCTTTAACTGTGCAGTGCAATATTGGATCTCCACTGTGGGACTAATAAAGGCAGATCTTATCTTAATAAAGGGTTAGTCAGACATGTGTGAATGAAACAAAACAATACTCCGGGTATGTTTTTGATGAGGTAACAGCATTATAACATGGCTTAAAGCTCATAAGAGCCCATTTTGTGTCATATAGAACCTTAAACATGTAATAAACTTCGATCATCCATCTTTTTACACTTGGCATGCTTCATAATGGCTAGCCACAGCTGCCCTGGATACGCAGAGAGAGTAGTGGCAGCGATTCTGTGTCTTTCCGACCACCACCAATCACTTATTCACAGGCAAGGAGGCTGGATGACGTATTTTGCAAGGGTACAGCAAAGAGCCATTATTGGCCATGCATGATTTTTGGGCTTTTATCTTACCACCAGGAAACAAAAATCATAGTTCTTTTTGTCTCGAACTTGAATAAACGCAGATTGAGGTTGATTCTTTGTAAAAAAAAAAAAAAAAAAAAGAATAAAGTCTGGGCCAAATCAGTGCCATTTGCTTGATGCTAGTAGGTCATTGCTGTAACGTGTCCTGAAAGAAACTTATGATATGATATGCCCATTTTGTGTTACTTTAGTTTTAGCTTTAGTTTGTTGGACATTTCTGGTCATTACACCACTTCCCGCTGCCCATTGAGCTCGTAAAACAAAGAGCCCAGCTGCAGCGAGATCCTGCACCAGTCTCCCCAACACTTCCAACAAAAGTTCCACATTCAATCAAGCCTCCATTGTCCTTTCTCCGGAGGACGTGTATTTCTCTGACAACACTTTGGACACGGACCGAACATAAAGCATGATTTACTCTCCGTCTGCTTTGATGAAGTGACCCCAGTGTGAATGTGTTCTGTCTTGTCGCTACATTCCTCCGTCCTCCCCGTTCCATGCTGCAGCAGTCCTTGTCTCCGTTGGATCGATTCTTCTTATCTTCCCGTAAACCTGGACGTCCCCCCCCCCACACTACCTATAGGCCCCTCTCCATCGCCTCTCATTGTTATCGATCAGCCTGCGCGTTGAGCAAAATAGAGAGCAGCCAGTGGTTAATGTAGCCCCGCGAAAAGCCGAGATGTGCTGCTAGGTAGCTCGGCGTATCTTCTTACCTTCATAATGGCTCCAATAACGGTCTAATAGACTCGGGGTTAGAGCATCCAAAGCTTCTGACTCACCTTTCTGCCTTCAACATATATGTGTAGATTTTTAGCTGATGACTGTTGATTTTCTCTAAATGATCCCATAGCTGTCTTGGCATTTTTTATACGTTCACTCATCCGGAGAAGCTCGTGCTGAGTTTGCGTAACTGTCTTTTAAAAAAGTTCCTGCTTTGCATTTTTCTGTAATGCACATTCATTCCTGGTTGCAGCCCACTGTACTACCACGGCCAGCTAATTTATTTTTGGACATAGGGAATTACCCTCTTGCTAAAAAAGGACCTCTCTGAATCACTGAGCACAGCGAGGAGTTAAGTGCCTTGCACAAGGGCATATTAACGGTCTTATTAACTCTGTTGAGGCTATTCCCTGCATGGACTCTTTTCAAAGCTGATGAACAAAATTAATCTTATGGAATAATGAAAGACTTTGCATGTGGTTATTTTGGTTCAACTCTTCACTTCAATGACCGTCAAATAAATAAGGATAATGATAATACTGCGGAACATAAATCCACATTTCCATAGCTGAGAGGTCTAACTTTTCCCACAATAGTTAGCATGTAGCATTAGCATTTAACTCTAATTGAATGTCAGTGGAGTGATAGCACGGCGTCTCTCAGCCTTATGAGCTCTGGCAGGTGAAGTGATGCGGAATTGATTACCTGGTTACCATGGCATCAGTAGTAATGCATTAGGCGGCAGGTGAACAGTTTGTCCTTGAAGTTGATGTGATGTGTAAAATGTAGGGCAGACTGGGTGAGAGTAAGACGTTTTATCGATTTTGATAAGGTCCACATAGTGACAGCTTAATAGGTTTGTAAGTGGACTAATCAATGCAAAGGTTATGGAGAGCGAAGAACTGTTTGACGTTAAAAAACTGCACCCAAAATTATGTTACAAAATATATAAAAACTTTAAATGTGCACTTTGTAAGAGTTTTGATGAGCAGATGTCAGTGCTTTGCCTGGGATGTTGCGCAGTATGGCATTAGGTAAACATTATTGATGTTGGACTTGAACAATTAATTGTATTTATCTTGGATTTATTCATATACAGGTGTTCATATTGCCAAAAAATACCTAAAGAAAACATGGATACTTCACGGATTGACCTGTAACTTGGCCTGGTTGAGTCATTTGCTTGTCTCCATTTAATGCCATAGTGTGGAACTCTCAAGGAGACAAGCAGGTAGCAGCCCCTCCATCTGAAAAGTTCCTTACTGCACTTAGACACTCAAAATATCTGCTGTTACGGTTCCTTTTAGTCAGCGTGAATGAGCACTCAAAATACAGCCAACACCAATTCCGTTGTAAACTGGAGACAGATTGGTCAGTACTAAAATATTAATGTTACCAAAAACCTTTCCAATTCGCGTATATTTCACAGTACATGTTTACCCAGAGCTAAACTGCTGCAGATTATCCTCATACACCTGGAGCTATAAAACAGTTTGCTCATTACAAGTTTGTTTGACATCTGAGAGCAGAGCAATAAGAGTGTGAACTGTTTACAATGCAATCCACTCCCGACCGAATCACCGTGAACTCACTAGAGCTCGTGTATCTTCTTTATTTCCCAAAGTACCATCCAGGAACAATATTTGCTTCAGATTGATGGTTTGATTCCACTTATGAGATGCACAAGAAAATGTCTGGTGGTACCTTAACCGA
This sequence comes from Periophthalmus magnuspinnatus, assembly GCF_009829125.3. Lineage (NCBI taxonomy): Eukaryota > Metazoa > Chordata > Actinopteri > Gobiiformes > Gobiidae > Periophthalmus > Periophthalmus magnuspinnatus. Next base: position 19,099,619 of record NC_047134.1, read on the forward strand.
GCGTCCCCCTTAGCTCGTAAATCTCCCTGTTCATCGACATGTGATCAACATAAAAAACATTCAAGATTCAGACACATCTAAATGCTAATACAGGAGGCCACCGGGGAGAAGGAGACACCTCGAATTGGAGATGTATGCAGATTGAAGAGGAGTAGAGGTTGTCAAAATGTGGTTCTAAAGGTGGTACGTGGATTTGTTTTGGTGGTACGAACCAGTCTCAGATTAAGTATTATTCACGTTTTGAGGTAACAATTGAGCGATTGGTGAAGTCTGTTAAAATCACAACCATGGGAAATGAAAAAGGTAAAAGCCTTACTTGAGGAAAGCACTTAAAGTTTTTAACGGTTTTGTGGGAGCAAGTTGCGCTTTAGATTTGGCTTTATTTTTTCCCAATTTTTGTCTTGTTTGGTTTTGCTGTATTTTAAGCTGTTTCACACTAGACTGAGACTATTTTTACACCTTTTTTTTAATCTATTTTTTCCTAAAAAGGCATCTAACCTTTAAATTGGCCAGTGTCCATGGACATTGATATGTTTTATTTCAAATTGTGGAACATTCAAGTAATATTTCCACACAGACAAGCAAGTGGCGGACCACCAACAGTTACACAGTGCAATTTATTTGAGTTCTTTCATTCTTTAAAAAAGTAATTCACTCCTGTCTTTGTTCTGGATTAGTCCAGTTTAAACCTGATCAATGTTTCTGTTTTTTTCCCTGGGCAGGCTCTACTGTCTTTCCAGTAGAGCCCTCTCTTCTATTGACCACTCTTTCCCACCTGCCTGAGTATATTGAAATGTGCGGGCTGTGTCTGTAAAGGTCCAGCTCGGAGTAACCTTTCCGGGTCTGTGGCATCTGCTGCGATTCAGGGCTCTCGGCGCAGCATGAACTCCTGAACTGTTGAGAGAGAAAGCATCAAACAGAATGCAGCGCGAAAGGACAGACCGAGAAGGAAAGCTACTGAACAATTACCCCCCCAGGGAGCGGAGTAGGTGGTCCCCAAGACAGTGCACTCTACATGCATAAGGTGTCAAGGAAGTATAGGCCGTCATAAGTATGTGGGTGTGTGGGTGTTTTGCATTCTTAGGCCCAGCGGTTGTTGATGAGATATGAGGTGGTAAGGTTAGTTCAGGTGTTCTTTAGTCCTCTATTTACTCATTTTTGGCCGTAAAAATGTGGGAAAATGGTTAATTTCCTCAGTTTTTAAACATACTCCTATCATTCCTAGCATATTCATGGCACTCCTCGCCTTTTTTTTTCCTCACATTGAGTTTATAAGCACGTTTTCACAACCTTCAGAGACCAGAGCAGCATCACAGTAATAGTAACAACAAATAGCATGCTAGCAACAATAAAAAAATGCTTTAGCCTATGATTAGATGCAGACACACACACAACGGTCTTGACTAAATGAGCAGCTTGTACGATATATCTTTGCTTTATTTAGGTTTATCCTTTTTAGTCATGTACTTTAGTCCAAAACTGCAGTGTGAAAAGTCAAAGTAAGGAAACTTAGCCAACAAAAGTACATTATTTTCACATTTCTCCGTTTGTGCAACACATCAATTTATGCTTATCAGATTAGATGAGGATTTCTCAAGTATTTCTGAATATATTTAAATAAAAACAATTGCCAAACTTTTAATCACGCCCACCTCTTATGTAATCTGTTACAAAACCCTCTTTGTCAAAAAATAAAAATAACCTTTTTTTTCTCAAATAATCCCTCGCCCTTCATGTAGCCTTGCGCTGTGAGCCAAAGGCATGTTGTTTTTGATGAATACAAAAGCGCCCAAACCCACGTGCTCTCCCTCTGTGCTCTAACCTCCAGCCCCATGCTAAAGCCCAAGGGGATTCTGCGATATCTCTGTGACCTGTCATCAATGCTCCTCTATGGGTATGTGTGTGTATGTGTGGTGGTCCGCGATGGCTGTCGAGGCAAAGGTCGATGAGCGCCGCCTCAGGCGATGGACTCATGAACACATGCAGTCCAGTATATCCAGCCCAGTGTATTTCTGTGCAGTATAACATGCAGCTGATGAAAACAGCGCACCACCTCCCTCTGTACACGTTCTCCAATCAAATCCATCTCCTCTGGCCGCCAGCTACAATCTCAGAAACAACAACAAAACTGGGGAGCTCAGCAGTCATTTGGAGCAACATAGAGCGAGGGTATAACGTTTAACTTGGAAATTTAATTGGGCTTATGTTATGTAGCCTATTTAATGAATTACGTGATCTACGGACTACACCAGGAAAAGAAAAAAAACAGGACCAAGAACCCACACAGCCCAACCCAGGGAGCCAACTAAATTTGTGCAGGAAAAACCTCAACAACAGTAAACCAAATAAAAACCAATCCAATATTCCATCTCTTCTATGTGACTCTTACATTATATGCCACATCAAAACTGATACTAAACTGGGACTAATCCAGGACCAAACCAAGTCTAAACCAGGGCTAAACCCCTACCAAACTAAGACGAGGGTTGTCAAAAGTAATGAAAATCACATATTAATTGATACTAAAACTAGTATTGAAACTAGATAATCGTTTAAGCATGTATTGATACTGGATAAAATTTGACTTTTCTTGAACAATTTCATCTTGAGTTGCAGCAGAACTAACATAAAACCACATGGCATAATAAACAAATACAACTTTTTTTCAATTTAGTGTTGAAAATTACAATATTGTCTAAAGAGATTTAAATCAGGGCTGTCAAACCCATTTTCACAGAGGGCCGCATAAACAAAATGGTTGCTCTCAAAGGGCCAGATGTAACTTTAAGACAGCATAAACGTAACTTAATATAACTGAATGTAATGTAAACTAAATGCAACTACTTTTTAATCTTGTTAATTAACCATTTCTGTATTTACTACTTATTCAAGTTACAAATATTGCATATGGATTTGCATAGATATGAAAAAATGGCTGTGTAACTGTGTGTCTCCTGATAAACTGATATTTTAAGACTGTCATACCTTTCAATCTGTCTTGTCGCGGGCCACATAAAATGACATGGCGGACCACGTTTGACCCTTGGGCCTTGAGTTTGACACGTGGTTTAAATGATCAGTTGGGTATCAAAATCTTAATTATTGAAATCTAGTTTGAAATTTTATAATCATGACAACACAGACTAGGACGAGTGTAACTAACGTTGTCATGACGAAAGTGTTCAGGTCAAAGGTAAAACTGTGTCCTGTTTATGTGATGTATTTTCAGTATTGACCTACTTTTAGTATCGATTAGTATCTGGGTGTCAATACTTTTGACGTTTTGATGTGAACCCAGCCTCAGTTAATAAGACTGAAGAAGAACTCAACAAGGACATGACAAAGATAGATCAAAACCAGGCGCTGAAAAATTTCCCAATAAAACAAACTTATTTTGACTGGGAGGCAGATTTTGTTCCACCAGCACTGCACAGTTTGAGAAGTACTGGTATATTACAAACCGCTTGCATATGTTCAGCCCTGCTCCTTGCACCAACTCTCTCATCACATCACTCCCGTCTTCTGCCCGCAAGCTACAATCCCACAAACAGAAAGATGACAAACTTTCCGTGCTGGTATAGCCGTGCTCATTAAAAAGTATTCACCGCCTCGTAGGATTTAGCGCCATAATCAGCTCAGAATAATAGAAATGGTCGTATTGATGCCTGCAGCCACCTGATAACATCTCATCTCCAAACAACAACTGCAGGGGTCTGTGGATCTATTGCATACACTCCCACTCACATCAGATGGATATAGGCAAGGCTGTAGCTCCGTGACACTTGTGCATGTGTTCAGTTCGGCCTTGGGGGGCGGAACAGCCTCCATCAGAATGAAGACAAGAGATTTTCACCTATATGTTTAACTCAAGCAGCACAAACAGAAGAATGTGATTTGACAATGATAAGAAACAGATTCATTTGTAAGTTTATAGAAATGGTAATATCTCAAATTACTAAAACTTCAAATTGAAAGACTTCTCCTAATTTGCTCTGATACAAAAAAACTTGAATTGTTATCTCATCCCCGTGATGACGTGCTATTTCCGTAATATCGTCATGTCACGATTCCCTATTTCTCTCTCTGATCAAACGCACTTTACGCCACTCACACCTTCTATTCGTTATCCGCTGCAAGTCTCGTAAATCAGCGGCTTTACGCACACCGAAATCGGATAATTATCTGATATCTGGACCTTCAAGATTATTTAAGTCACATGCAAACTGCAAAATCAAAATCTGACATGATTACCCGTAAAGGAAGATCAGAAAGAAATGATGATTCTGCTGTTTACATGTCGTTTTAATAGCCTTATAACTCCATAAATCTGAACCAGATTTTGAGTGTGCATGTAACTGCAGCCGCTGACGAATCACAGTGAATGGTGAACTTTCAGAAGAAGCAGATGGGTTTGTTTACCTCTTAAAGGCAATACACAAGTACTAAGAGAGCATATTGACGCTTTAGAATATCCGTACTAAACCGGTCACTTTATAATACCGGTCACCGTAATAAGTCATGTTTGCACTGTTGTTCTGATGTTGTTGTATATATCTTACCTCTAAGACTATTTTGTTCTTAAGCATATCTTTTTTAACTTATATATTATTATTTTTGAGTGTTTTATGTTGCATTTTGTCACCGAAGAAAGTTCCTAGTTTGTGAGTTGTGTTCACTGGCAATGGCAATAAAAGTCTTCTGATTCTGGCTACAAGATAATCATTATATTAATTTTATGCTATATCATCCACGGTTTAGCGGCAGTGGACGGAAAAACTATCGGAGCAAAGTTGCATCCACGTTTCTGCCAGTCTGTCTCAAAGGCAGCGATGCTAATCTTTCCAAAACATTGTCCAGTTCTGCCATGTGTTCCTGTAACTCATGTGAATAACATTAACATCAAATGAATGCAAATCACTGTTCTATGGCGCACAAAAAAGCACGTGGACTGCCCCGGAGTAGAATGGACGACGCTGCTTTGACCAGCTATAAAAGCCTGCGGGCGGCGTCTCCAAAAGGGAATAAATACATGTGATGATCCTTTATACCGACTGTGGAACCAAAATGCATGCATGTCTATGGGAGTGCATGCGCGTGTGTGATCGGGGAGGCGATGTATTGGCAGATAGCGCCGTTGTTTGTGTTTGGCTGGCACAGATCAAAGCCTGATTATCAAAGGGTTTAATCAGCTGCAGGAAAAAAAAAAAGAAGCAATGTGATCTTTTTCAAACATTCAGAGTGGCATCTTCAGAAAAACGCTTGAAAAACCTCCAACGCATCAGTATGTACATCATCACCGCATATTCATTTCCACGCACGTGAGCGCTTGATGTGCCATATTTGCATACAATTAATGCTTTGCTAACCATCGGCAAAGCAGCACTAAATGAATTGAGTTAATGACACTGACTATTACAGACAACGATTAAAATTCCAAACTAATCGTCGACAACTCAAGTGGACACTGAGGTCGCATTTGGCATCACCATAAAAACAACTAAAATGAAAATCATGCTTTGATTTTTAGCTAAAATGTTACATATTGTAGCTTTAAACCGACTTCTTTTGAGTTGCTAAAATTTGCGTAATACAAATGGGAGCTATCTTTATATTTAAAGACACAGGAGTGAAAGCTTCAGGGAGTTTTCTCACTTAAAAATTCAGGTACTCCACAAGGACAAGGCTCAACGGCGAACAAAAAGTGAAGATGATCACGCTGGAAGTAAAAAAACTTACTGCGATAAGAGTAAAAAAAAGAGGTCAAGAAATTCCAGCACTCTGTTGGAAATATGAAATAGCCCTTTATTCAATTCAAGCTTATTTATTACATTTAATACAAATTCAGCTGACCAAAGTGCTTCGGATAAAAGGTAACACGATACAAAGGAAAAGTACTATAAAACATAACGATATCCTACGTAGCTAGTATTAAATGCCAGGGCGAAAAGGTGGGTTTATAGATTACAAGGGACAAGGACGTCCCATGTACCCAATAAAGTACTTTTAAAATATTTCCAACAGAGTGCTTCAGACCTTTTCCACATTTTAACTCTTCAAGCATGATCTCGTCACCATCTCTAGATTTATGTATGTATTTGTTATTTTTAGTTAGCCCTTAGTTTGTGTAGCAGGGTGACCAGCCTTTGACGATAAATCACATTGATCTTCTGTTAGTGCTGTTATGATACCAAGATTTTAAACTTAATTTTTATATTAAGGAAAGTTTTATTACAAAAAAATATTCCCAGTTTGCCATGTGGTCTTATAATACTCCTAGATGAAGAGGATTCTCAAACTATTCTGGAAAGGTCCAACTTCTGTTTTCTATTAAAATAATTCTTGAATTATTATATTTTAAGGTTCAATATATCCCCACACAGCTTGTATTGCTCTGACTCATGGACCAGAGCTACAAGTGCTTAATCAAAGGACGAGATGCAACCTGTCTCATTATTAGCTGACCTTCCTTTCAAATCTTTTTCAAAACATTTTTAATACCCTAGGATTACACAGTCCTGCTTAAAAGCCACAGAAATACAAGTCCTGTGTGCGCTGGCAGTGGAACATCTATCGCCTCCCCCTCCGCTGTGTCCCAAAGCTCTGTACTCTTTCAAGTCGGCCCCCTGAGACTGCATACAGGCCTTCACATCTCCATCTTCTCTCTCCCCTTTCATCCCAATGTGGCCACCGCACTTACCCGAGCCCCATCAGCCCCTCGCTCCCCTCTCCCTCTCTCTCTCCTCGCCTCGTCGCTTGCCCATACCACGCTCTACTGGTCAGGCGTGGTGCGGACTCTCAAATCTTTGATCGCGCTCTGATCTCCTCCATCATAGCGGGGAGCTCCAGCTGATTACAGATGAAATGGGATCTGATTTGGGACTTTGTCTGCGGGCCAAACACCTGGTCCGACCCCATAAGGAGGAGCCATAGAACAGGCTGGAAAGAGCAGAGCGAGACCATCTGTACTCTGTGGCTGCGCTGTGGGCACGTGCAGTGTGAATATATGTGGGATCATATTACATGGGTGACAGGCTATGGAGATAACTTATATTGTTAAAGTTCATGTAAAGGCATTGACAGGAGAGATAGGGTTAGTTCTGGTGCAAAAATATATGCAATCCTGCTGTTATTTTTATGGCAAATAACAATTTATGTTGGCTTTTAGAACACATGGAAAACTGGGAACGTTTCCTCCCGCACCTGCTTTGAATCCAGGCGACCATCATTTTTAGTCACTACTAGTACGACTCATATGGCTGTAGTGTTTTTTAGAGCTGAACCGGTTAATCAGAATAAATAAATCAAAGTAATTGTCAACTAATCTATAGATCTATTTAGTCTATACACAGACGCCAAAATATGCCATGTGCTTAGAGAAAAGGTTATTTTTTGCATATATCTGCGCTTCATCTGGGTTAAATTCAAGTGTCATTCTCAGACCTTAACCCTATAGAGGCGGATGCGTTCGTCGCCGATAGAGCGTGGTTGCGGACTTTCCATTACCGTAATTCCGCAACCAATTGTGCTCTCGTGTAAATTCAAATGGCATCTCAAAGCGGAGGCATGAAGCTCTTTAAATATGTTACTGTCATTACGGTAATGTGCCTCCGTTGTCCCTCAAAGATGATGAACCAGAACGCAGGTCCATCCATCCATTTTCTTCACTTCTTTGCTTATCCGTTGCTGGGTTGTGGGGGGGAGCAGTCTAAACAGGGACTCCCAGACTTCCCTCACCCCGGACACCTCCTTCAGCTCCTCCGGTGGGACCCCAAGGCGTTCCCAGGCCGGCCGTGAGAGCGCAGGTGCTGTGGGGATTTTCCCAGTCACTTATTCAAAGCGTTGAGAACAAATATGGATGGATATGTAAAATAGAGGTAGTTGTGTGAAAAAATGCAGTAAATTGTGATGCTTCCTTTAACATGGCTAAAAAATAATAAAAGTCTAGACGGGCCATACTGGTCTATAGTGTGCTCAGTCCTTAAAGGGTTAAGTAGGCTAAACAACTAATTGATTACTTGAAAGAATACTAGCTAGATTAGCAGCAAAACAATCGTTAATAGCAGTCACAGTCTTTTTCAAAGTTGGACAATTACGGTAACTTTGCCAACTAAGGTGTAACGATCTGGCGTATAACTTGTAATAAATATACACATCTGGGGTATAAAGTTAAAATCGATTCTGTCTAGACTGGAAAAACACCAGCATTTGGCGAGTTGGAGATCAAACCCTGGTTACCATGGAAAAACAGAAACCTCATACCAAAATCTAAAAATTGTAGGACTTAACTTGAATTTGAATCAGATATCTAACTTTTAATTCAAAAGTTCACTCCATTTGTAAAAGTGGAGCTCTTTTTCATGAGTGACCATAATTAGCTGTGCACTTTGAGCTTCATATTTGAGTAGGGTTTAAAGGTAAAAGCTGCTAATCAGTGAAATGTGCCGTTCAGGTCAGACACTGTGCTGGAAAGGTGGAATTAGAAACTTCATATCCTTCAAGCCAATTATATTATATCTGGTGTTAGCGTTTGTTGCGTAAAATGCTACACTTAGTTCTCACTGCAGAGTATGTCCTTATGGAAAATTTGTGTGGAGATGGGCAGAATATAGTGGGTAAGATTAGATCATGTCGGAATTATTGTTTATTTTAAAGCAAATTTAGAATATTGTCACAAGGGAGTGTTTAAATTTTACAATCCACTGACTTTTTGTGCACCTCAACAAAGATTTTCCAGGCTGTTTTGCAGATTCCTGATGGACAGAACTGAATTATCTGTAGAGTTAAAACTACTGACACTCTCATGAAGGCTGGCAGTTCAATTCGATCTCCTTTTCATTGCAGACATTTTTATTTTTGAGCAAAATAGAAAGACTAAACTTCATTCTGTCTTAGTAAAGCTTTGACTCTATGTATGTGCTCTATGGAACTTTTCTGACCTGGTTATTTTCACAAAGATGCATTTCCTGAAGTTTGCCACAGTATATTAATTATCTAACTCCACTTCATCAAGCACGACACCACCAGACTAATTTACAAGTCAGATCTGTGAAGAGGTGACCCCCTAACAGTAAGAATATATTATTTTTCTAGGTATTTTGTGGTAATAAAACAACTGTAACTGAAAAAATGTAAGATAAGTTTAAGGCAGAACAATAACATGGTTTCATAGTACACCCTTAAAGAAGATCTACTGAGTTTGTGCCTGCTATATAATTATAATTTGCGCATTTTAAATTGAGAAATTGAGAAAACGGGGATTGATTGTCAGCATGGTGTCTTGAAAATAAGTGATTAAAGATTGCTTAAATACAACTTTGAGAGCGTAAATGAGAAGGAGACAAATGTAAAATATGTTTATACTTTATCCTGATGAAGCACTTGCCCATGTGTTAGTTATTAATACTTTGAGTCATATGTTTCAGCGGATCAGTAGTTAGTTAAGCCTATGTATTATTCAGTGTAGTCAGCATACACGGAGAGCGATAGGATATCACTTATTTATCTCGTTTCCAACACTGGAAGTATTGGATCAAGTAATTTCCCTCTTTACTGCATAGAAAAACAGTGTATCGGTGATGTATGCATGGCTCCACAGCTCCGCATGAATAAGTGAGGAGAAATACGCAGCGTTGAAGTCCACATTGGCTGCTTTCACTGCACATACCGCAAGTCATCAATCTTGCATGGACCTGTGTAACATGATACCACTTGCCCAGATTTCATAGGACCGTTTTGCTCTGGATTTGAACCCGCAACCTTGAAATCTCTGCTTTGCAGGATCAATACACAGGAAGTGTTGTGAAGTTCTGTATTTCACACACGTAGCATATCTGTCTACTGTACAAGCTAAAACATGAGGCATTCAGATTTTTATCTCTTCTTATTTCTTTCATTTTTCCCTTTACTAAATGGATAATCTACCCGGCCTAATTATCATGTAAAACCTTCCCAAGAAGCTCTGGTGATTTTGATAACTTTTTTGAACCTTTCTGATCAGATTAGAAGAAAATAAAAAAGATGGAAAGAGAAATGGGGTGAACCAAGGGCAGAAATGATCTTCCGGCAATGAATCTTTCAAAAGGGAAATTGAAGTTTTAAACATAGTGTTCTTTGAAAGGACCTTTGGCAAAGTAACGTTCAAAAACAGAACCACACAACCAATAAATGTGAAAAGAGCGTAATTTAAAGGTGCACTGTGCAACTTTTCCTGTTGAGGGTCCATTATCTACTTGTCTCCATGGAGATGTTATTGCTTTACCTTCATTACAGGTGTTTGTATTGCTCAAAAATACAACCATTTCTTTTGTAAATACAAGCGCCTTTCCACAGATGTGAATTGTAATGTAGCTTAGTTCTGTAATATACATGTCTCACTTGATGTAGATGTGTTTAATCTGTACTGTGGAACATTTTAGACAAAGCAATAGCATTTCCGGGGGAGACAGGCAGGTGGCGGACTCTCTACTATCACTGTCCCTTGTTTCAATCATTTCTATATGTATTCTGCAGCTTCTGTACTATGTGTGTGTTATAAAGGTTTCTAGGTTCAAATTTGTCATATATTCGTGTTCATCTCATTCACACATGGGCGTAGTAGTGCGTTGAGTGTATTGCCCATCGACACAAGGACAATATTTACTACTGTAACAGGAATCAAACTAATAAGTTGTCTATTATCTATAACAACTGATAAACTCCTTCCCAACTAATCATATTTACAGAAAACATTTAAAGAACTTGTAAATTTCCATGACAGTTTTTCTTTTTCTTTTTTTCCTCTATTTTTAAAGACACAGTATTGGGTATTTTTTTCAGCATTAGTTTAATTTCCAACAATTTGCAGTGTTCCACAGTTATTCCTCACACCCCTAACGCATTCATAGCATCCTAATTATTCACTGTGATGAGTTTATAAGCACCTTAGAGTCCAGAGCGGAGGTTTAAGAACAACTAGCATGCTAACAACATCACTTCCAGGATAAAAGAGTGTTATAATTAGACCCTAATTTTGACCCTAAGAACTACTTTTGTAATGTATCTGTATTGGGGCAGAACAGATTTGACTTTATTACATGAAAAAAAAATTGGGTACAGACGTTTTAAGTCACATACCCAGACTAACAAATGTCTTTTTGCTCGTTTGGGGCTAAGACAAAAAGCTCAACCAGCTTGTCTCCAAAATGAACTAATATGTAACGAATATTGAGTGAAACTTCATAATCAAAATTCTATCTCAGCTTTCAAAATGTCCCCTTCGTTGGCAGAGTATTAAACTGTCTATTTGTGGACTTATTGCCTCATCTCCACACTGTGATGACTTCAAAGTGAGCTATGTATCATTCTCCCTTTTCGGCATGAAATCGTCTGATCTTATCCTTGCCCCCATTTAGGTGAGGTGCCTTTGTGAGCCGGGGTCGCATGGGTTTTCCAAATGTCACAGATGCCATAAAAACAAAGGTGGATGTAACAAGATACTTACCCGGGAGGAGTGGCGCTTTTAATGACTCATTTTACTTGTGAATGCGTTTTGTAATAGACAGTTGTACATTTAGGTGAAAAACTTTTTAGAATTGCACTATGCGTTGGTTAATGGTTTTAAAAGTGCTTATAATCTTGATTCACCACATCATAGCAATAGAAGTAACATCGATAAACCTGTCACGATAATACAGTTTGAAGCACGATGTATCGCTATGGAGAAAAAACGATAAACGATTATATTTAAACTATTTTTGCCACTGATACAAAAACAATAATGCGACATAATCCCAGTTAACCATTTTTAAAAAGACTGTCTAATGAAAAGGCCAGAGCTGCAACAAATAAATAACAGAATGATGTCGTAATTAGCCATAGAAGTCACAAATCTTATCGTATTACAACTAAAATAACAAAAATCTTACCACTTTTGCAAAGAAATTGACACACAACACACATATAGTCCCAAAAAATATTGTTTCAGGTTTTATATATTGAACAATGAGTCACTATAGTAATGATTCTAACAGGCCTAACCATTGACTGTATTTGTAGAAGTTGTGGTAGAAAAAGTAGCTGTTCAGAGTCATAATACACATAAATAACCATTGGAAATTATAGTGGTTAAACAATGTTGCAATAGCATCCAGTTGGCACAGTTAAACAAACTTCAAAATGTAAAAAAACAGATAACTTAGATCTCAACAGACATATCCTGAAATCACGTCTTTCTTGTATTAGGTTACAATAAATATCACATCCAAATCTAATTGCACGCTTTTCTTAAACTGTATCACCATATGGAACTGTAAAACTGTGGGTGAGACACGTAATTTCAACTATTCACCGAAGTAACTGAGCAAATGTTGAGCACTTTTGATTTCCAGCTCACAATAATACTCAGAAATAGCTTTAGTTTACAGCAGTTTGACTTAACAGTTGCAGTTTTCATTTTAAGAAAAAGCAGTGCTGGGTAGTGGCACGGTCAGAGGAAGGAAGTGAGCAAGTGGTACTATCTGTGTTTATTCTACATCAAGAGCAGCTGGAGGGCGGGGCCATCCATCAGTCTGTATTTGTACAAAAGATTGTGGGTACGTGTGTGTGTGTGTTTGTGCGTGTGTTTGTGCATGTGTGGGGTTTGGGTCAGGTTAAGGGCTATTAAGTTTGTCCCGCTGTGAATGAAGGCTGCAGAGAGAGATGCGCCCTTGTCTCGCTGTAACTCACAATATGGGCCAAAGGTCAAAGGTCAAAAGTCAAACAATGCCTGGAAGGAGTAGCAATCAGCTGGGACGCAGCTAGAGGTCAGTGCAGCGGTGCATCATGGGAGGAAGGAAGGAAGAGGAGAACAGGAAGCAAGTAAAGATTGAAGGCCGGACGAAGAACAACAAAGTGATGAGTCTTGGAAAAATAATGAGCTTTTTACGCCCACGAGAAGCTTCCTGAAGTCAGTGTGCATATTAAGTGTCATATTAAAATGTTGCGCTCTTTATTTTTTGGATCTTTAGTGCCTACAGTATTTTATAAACCAAATAATGTGGTAAATGTCAGGTATTTTGAAAACTATGATTATGATGGTACAAAAATATATATATTTTTTATCACAGAACAAACTGAAGATAATTAAACCTGTTATTACTGCTCTAACAATATGTGAAATATGTTAAATATTCTCAAACTATAGTAAGTAATATGATGATTTAAAAAAAATATATATATTTAGTATTACAATCTTAAAGTTGCTGTACCTGATTATTACTGTCTTAAAAATGTGAAAAACAGAATGAGTTTATTCTAAATGGTTGCAGTGGTCCATACTATTCCTCACTTTATGCATTCTGAGCTTCCTAATTATCGCCACGATGCATTTATAAGCGCTTCTCCCATCTGACCAGAGACCAGTGCTGAGTTTTGCTGTGATAGTAAAGCTAACAATAATTTGCATGCTAATGTGCACTTCCTGATTATCAGACAGCAGGCAGCGGACTTATTTAGACCTCAAGAGCTGCTTATACAATATATCTGTACTGAGGAAAGACAAATTTAGCTCAATGTTTGCCAATTAAAAATGCGTGTAATACTTTGGAAACGATTCAATTTCTACTTTTTAAAGATATTTCAAATTTTACAGACACTTTTATATGTTATATTATGATCAAATTTTTATTTAATCAAAGGATTTTAATTTATTTTTTATTATATTCATTTAGGCGGCTCTAATCCATCTACACAACCAATGCCATATCCTTCCATTCTTCAAACTACCTAATCTTCTAGAAATACCAACTCATTACTGTGTCCCATTTTTATATACTCTAATGATGTCTCCATTGTGTAGTCCTGACTGATACTAGGCTATACTGGGTCTTTGCTCATTAGTTAAAAAACATGCTATGCAACTACCACCAGCAACAACAACAAACAAGTATAGCAGCAGGCTGTACCAGACTTCAGATGGTTTGATAGTCCCCGCGGAGCTGTGTTGGACCATTAGGGGGCGCCGCAGCAGGCCTGAGCTGGACTCTTATGACACCATGGGAGATTAAAGCAGTCTGTTTGATACAAAGAAACAGAAAAATACATCAGAGAGACATAAGCTAACCCCTCCGCTTCACAAGGAGGTCCCTGCTCCAGTGGCAATCAGTACTGCGGTATCAGCTGAGGACAACTAGTGGTACTTTGACTACGTGTAGCGTTGCACACAGTGGGAACAGTATACATTTTAATCAAAAGTTGGCCTATTGTTATCTCAAACAAAATATTATATAAGTAGGAATGACAGTGGTGTCTGAAAACTACACAGAGAAGTAAATGTATTAAAGTAAGTCAGTTCTACTTTTGTTTAAAATAGTACTACTAACAACACTACTGCAGCTGCAACTATTGATACCTAGAAACACATGTATTCTTAACAGTGAGCGGTCATCTTCCCCACAGATCTCACCTGTAAACTGGCCTGGTGCTTGTCTCCATAGAGATAAATACATTTCATGCAGTTTCTTCCATATGTGCATTGAACTGAACACAACTGCAATAGTGTCACTACTGCTGACGCTACTTCATAAATTCTGGTTTCTTTTCGCCTGCAGAATATGTAGATGCCTAAAAAAATCATTTATTGATCTGAAATCGACGAGGCAGTGCCACTTGTGAATTAAACATCGTTGTCATGCTGCAAAGTGGGTTAATAATTGATGACGCTCCTTTCTCCTCACTTGAATGGTGGTTCGTGACAGCCCCACAGTACTGCAGACAGCGCAGTGCCACCAACCTGCACTAGACTAATGTGGGAGTCTATGTGTCACAGCTGTGATTAATGGCTCCATTTACATAAATATTAGTGATCCTTGGATGGATTTCTTTATTGAAGTCAGAGGGAGAGGCAGTAACATAAGAATTGGCAATAATAGGACGCTTTATGTTGGCCTTCTTTGAACCGAGCTTTTCTGATGATTTGACTAATACAGGCAAGAGTATTATGTGAGAATAATGAGACGGCTGGAGCGTATGAACAAACTTATTTAGTCGATTGGTTTAGTTTATAAATAGCGGTGATGGTTGTAAGGATTATAGTGTATGGGTATTTGCATTATTCTTTTCACAAGTCGGAAATCTTGTATGGTTCAGTTAGTTCCTAAAATGGACAGAAAATATCAAGGTTACTGTGGCTCAGGTGGCTGTACACGAGCTACAAGGTTGTGTTCTTGAAGTACTTGGGCTTGGCTGCCTCTTGTCCATCAGGCTGACCCAGGGCAGTTGTGACTACAAGGATAGTTCAGTGTTACTTTTTGTAAAGCAGTTTGGATTCCTTGAAAATCATCATAAACATTTGGAATTTATTTTTTGGTCTTGTTTTGGTTTTGGTACTTTTTGAGCACCAACAGATCTAAACCAGACCAATAGCAGCACTATTCCAGGTCTAAAATGAAAGTCTTCTATTGCTACAGTAGTTCAAAACAAGCAGTAACACAAAGTAGGACAAAAATGTTGATACAATTTAACTAGAACTGAAAAGGAATGCCCGTACCACATTTACAAACACATTGCAGCCATACATGCTTGTCAGCGCCGATCTTATCCGATCTCGTATGGTAAGCAAGGCTGGGTTTGGTTAGTGCGTGGATGGGAAACTGCTGGGAATACCGAGACCAAGGGGCACAGTAGGGCAGTGGTGACGCTATTGGAAACTGTTTTTGTGTCCATATGCAAGATACTTCACTCGCCTAGTATGAATGTGGGTGAGTGTTGGTGGTGTTGGTGGTTAGAGGGGTGCAAATTGGCAGCCTCGCTTCTGTCAGTCTACCCCAGGCCACATTCGCTAGTGTAGAGTAAATAAATAATGCAATGGAAAGCGCTTTGGGTGTCTTGAAAGGTGCTATAGTAAATCCAATGCTGTTATTTATTATTAACACTATGTAACACCTAGCAACAACCTTGACAACACAACTCTTAATTAAGTCGACTTGACAAAAGATGGTTTCGAAATTCCATGCACTACTTAAGGTGCCAAGGGAGCTAGCCATGGCATCGGAAAAACTTGATTCCCTATTATCGGGCAGAACCTCATCTCCATTTTGTTTTGTGTTTAAACTTCCCTCTTCAGCTAATTCGGCCTTGAGGATGCACACTTCACTTCTGCCTCTCAGACTTGGACCAAAACCTCTTGTGGAGACTCTAGGCATGCTTTCTCTCTCTCTCTCCATCTTTTATACCCCTTCACCGGCATCTCTCCTGTGCGTACCCGCATGTGCACGGTCCACCGAGGCCGGCAACATCGATCCAATAAAGCCGCTCTTCGTCATTTGGAGAGGTTTTGGAGAGGTCCTCACCCAAACGCACTCTTTAAGCTAGCTCATTTACCGTCACATCGCCACGGACATGCTAGAGAGTGGATTTTTTCTTCTTTTTTTTTTTTCTAATGCATTGCCTTCTTATTTTCTTCTCAAAAGTGTGATCGATAGCAGCCACACACACAAATACGCAGCTCCAAATCTCAATTACCTCCCCTGCCAATCTGCCAAATGGACCAAATGTTTGTTTTGCCATCGCAGACTGTTCGCATGGGACCAGGCACCACTCGAGAAACTCCAATAAGATCTGCAGTATTTATAGAGGTAATTTACTGTGTTGGGCAGTAGCATTGTTGTTTCAAATGTTACCAAATTAATCCAAGAAAATGTCAGGAAGCCATGAGTCAGTCACCTATCAACCATTGTTCCAAAAAGACAAATTATGCAACTTTTCGGCTGGAGCGTCTGTCACCTGCTGGTCTTCATAGAGATGTTAATGCTTTGTCTGGAGTGTATGGCATATAGTATCATTTTTTTGTTCTTAAATGCCTTGAAAAACATACATTCTACCGCCTACTCACCTACTCGTCTCCATGGAGATAGATAATTTTAATGCCATAGCGTGGGACATTAGAAACAAAGCAACAACACTTGGAGATAAGCAATCGATGGACCCAAAACCAGACCCAAAACCATTTTTCATAGTGATCTTTTACCAAAACAAAGCAACTTGTCAGCAAAAATCTTCTTGTTTAGGGGTAACGCCAACCAACCCTTACCGCTGTTGTGCTCTTGGGCAAAACACTTCACCTGCCCGAGTGATTGATGATGGTCTGGAGGGGCTGATGGTGCAGATTGGCAGCCCGGCTTCCATCCGTACAGTAAGCTACAGGAGTAATTTACAGCAACGTAGTGCTGTGAATGAATACTGCCCCAAACTGTAAAGCAAATCCTAGTCTGAATAGGGCTGTACGAAAATAAAAATACAAAATATCTTTGAAAGATCGAAATACACAACAAATTAAATTTTTTTCCTGCATTGTTCGCACTGACCTTTTCTGAGATTTTCACAACAAAGGTAAATATAAAATATGGTCTTTATTAAAGCGAGGAATTTTTCACACCTCTCTAAAACTCCGGTGCATTCGGTATATTCTGCGGGAGCTCGTAGTAAATATGCGTTGACATTTTGAGCCTATTTAAAAGTCAATGGGTTTTCTTGTATCATCAAAGGCAGCATTTCAGTGCAGTGGAGAGAGCAGAGGGACTGTGGACAGATGGTGGATTTATCATTGAAAACATCCCTTAGTTCCAGAGACATGTCTACGCGAACATCTATGCACGATACATAAGAGGAATGCCAACAGTTCATTTTTACGATATCCATCTTTTAGTCGCAGTGCTATTCAACTCACATTTTAAGCTCAATCATTGTGAACAAATAGCTGGGATAATCGAATGAACAAAACTACAGACAGTAAAATGGTTTGCAGCTTTCTTTGTTGATTATCTTCAAAAGCAGCAAACAAAGTGGTTGAGTGAAAATGTTTTGGGGGTTTTGAAGAATGGGTTCAAAAAAAGTAATTAAATCTACAGATTCAAAGTGTGTTTTTATATCCTCATAGAGCCAATATGTTTTTTGTTTTTTTTTGTTTTAATTATTATCATGTTACAAATACAATGGCAGTACCACTTAAAGCCACAGTATGCTACAAAAATAAAGCAAAATACAAGCTTGTTTTTTCATGTTTGCTTTACTGAGGAACTGTGAGCAGGCTTGCATCAACACAAACCTAACTCATATTCAGGCCCTCTCTTTCTTGTTTATTTGGTTTTCCTTTGACTAAACTTATCAGTGTACATGGAGAATATTCCAAAGTATTTAATTTCCTTCTTCCATGGAATCATGCAGGTGATCTGGCAAATTTGATGACAAAACATTTACTATGAAACTTGTGGTCTTGTCATTTACATATTGAGTTGGCTTTGAGTTGACACTTTACCCAGATGCCCTTCCTGATAACAACACTTGAAAGTAGCACATTGATAAGGATACGGCATCAGAATTTGGTTAAATAATTAGAAATGTGTGATATGAAATAATCCAGTTGCGTTATATGAGATTGTTGTGCTCTCTTTAGCATGGACTCAACAATTAAGAATGTTTTAGCTGTTTTTTGCAAACCACTTTAGGGCTCGCAATGCATCTTAGCTTTTACTGCAACATTAACAACAGCAGAGAACCACAATCAACCAGTAAAGTAGTCTGATTGAGGAACACATTTTATGGCCCTGTTTGGTAATTCTCCTTTGGCCCTTTTGTTTTCCCAATTTGACAAACTTTATGGTCTATTGATTGACCATTCCAAGTTGATTAAAAAGAAATGTAATTATCTTTTACTACATCATCAGGACCTATGTGTACCCTGTAAAAGCCGCACTGTGTAACTTTTCCGATTGCTTGCTCTGATGAAGACCACAAAAGTCCAAAACCCAAACGTGTTGGTATGTCCTTCACATAAAAAATGATTTTTAACTGTACATCTGAGTGTCTCGGATCAATTATCTTCATATTAACTTTTTTGGTGCTGGGTTCGCCACCTGTTTGTCTTCATGGAGCTGATATTGCTTTGAATTTCCCACAGTATAGCATTAAACGTATCTATAGCAGTTATTTCATTAGGGGTGTTTTTACTGCAAAAAACCCCAAACCCATGCATTTTGATGTGAGCAGGGTCACTTCTCCACAGATCTGCCCTGTTTTTTGCTCTTTATTACTAAACTGTATTGTGTGAGCTAGGATTGTAGACAAATTTAATGCCATACTGTGGAATATCCCAAGCAAAACTACAGTATAACACCACCATGGAGACAAGCAGATGCACTTTTAAAGCAAACCTATTATACAAAATTGACTTTTCAGAGCTTTTAACCATATCATAGTTCGTTTCTTCTCATTTACACTCTCTATGTTGTATTCAAAGTGATTTGTGCATGTTTGATGAATCTTAAATTACTTATTTTCAAGACACCATATTGCAGATCAATCCCTTTTTCACCACCACCGGCATACGCCCACTGCTCTGTACTTTGTTCTCCAGTTTTATTTTCTTAATCGATGATACGCGTGGGATTCAGCAGCGTTGAGTAGTCATTTTGGTACAAATGAAAAAAACAAAACAATTCCGCTACTTGCTAGGGAAGCTTCTATAGAACAAAACAAAAAACTTCTACTATTTATTTCACCTGTGTTACTTCTCTGTGAGTCCTTGTTATGATTGTATTGTAGTGCTATTCCATTGGCGCAAACTGGACATGTTCATTAACTATAGAGCAATTCATTTACAGCAGTGCGGTTGGATTGTCCTTGCCGCGACATTCGTAACACATTGACGTTTGATGCGCTGCCAGCACCAATTAACTTTGATAACTCTAGTGCCTGGTTTAATGTAGTGCTGCTGAATTGGCTTGACAAGAGGCCTACAGATAAGAGTTAGTGAGGTTTTTGAGTGGCAATAGTTGGGTTATGGTCACAGGGGTATAGCTGCATGCATGGTGGAGATGTCAAAATTTTGCATGGATTGAGATAACAGTAGTTTAGAAAGATATTGTGACCTAGCGAAAGTGTAATTTAGTTTTTATAGGTCTACATGAGATCAAAACAAGGAATTCATATTGATTAAACAAGGTCAAAACATAGCTTACCTTATTTTGTTTGGGCAAATTTTCTCAGTCTTATTTCATATTTATACAAACTTTCTGAATATACATTAATCTGTTTTATTTATTAATTATTTTTTTATTTTATTATTTTTAGTTTTATTTATTTATTTATTATTTATTGTTTATTATTTATGTATGCATTTATTATTATTTATGTATTTATTTATTTATTTATTTTGTATTTTTTATTTTATTTTTATTTTTTGACATTTTTAAATCTATCTATCTAGTCTATCTGTCTATCTGTAACGTTTGCAGTACCTAATTAATATTTTAGCCATTCTCCAGACCATGTGCATAACTATTTTCTCTTGGTTCTTAATCTTCTATTTAATGAAACATGTTCTCAAAATAGAGCGTTATATCTTTCTATAGCAGATGTTTGGTGACTACTACAGTGACTGCTTTGAAAAATGTCCCAGTCTTACTCTCCCCGACAACATAGCTTCAGATAAACAAGAAAGCCAATAAAAGAAAGTGATTTTTTTTTTCCCCTTCCCTTCAAATTTATGTGTTGGGGTTCTTTCTTTACAGGCTACGAGGAGCGGCAGCCAGTGAGATCATCTGATTGGTCTCCCTGTCCATCAATCAAGGTCTCTTCCAGCCAATGGGAGGCGACATGGGGGCAGTGGGCGGGACTAAGGTCTTGTTCCTGGTCGTACTGATGGGATGGGAGAAGTCGTGCAGTCTGAACTGGAACCCGATCCCTCGAAAGACTGTGAGATACCAGGGTGAGTCACTACTTGAATTAGGATTCCACGATTGCTGTAAATTGAGAAAATGCAAAAATTCAAGAACATATCAAAAATTTTGACCAAAAAAAGAGTAAATTTCCTCCTGGTATTATCTGACAACTATATAAAAATATCACCACTACTAAAACTACAACCTAAATTACTTCTACTACTGTGCACCTTCTTATTTCTGAACTAGTCGGAACTAATCTAAATTTAAAGAAGCACTATGCAACTTTTCTGGTGGAGGGAATTTGGAATGTTTCTGAGTATGGCTTTAAAATCTAGTTATCATGCATTCAATTACAAGTGTTTATATGGCTTAAAACTAATAAAAGTGCATTGTTACCAAGCAGGCTCACCTCTCCACAGAGTTGACCTCTAACATCGTCTGTGGCTTGTTTCCATGGAGACAACAGCGAGTGGACCCTCTACTAGAAAAGTTACATAACATACCGTACTTTAAATTACAACACTATCGCAAGAGGTTACAAGTTGGTCTACTTTTTTTTTTTACCCAACACCCAAACCTGTATAAATGAACTATATAGGATCCATAGAAAGGGCATCTGACGTAAAATCCCAGATGATTGTCCAAACTGATTCTATTTAAGAGCGTTTGCTTATGGTGAGTTGGAGTTTTAGCTGGAAAATTGATCCTCCTTAAGACTGTGTGATACCAGTGTAACGTTAGCTGTTAAATGAGAAGGACCTAAGGGCAAAATGGAGAGTTTCGAGTGAAAGGCCGACGCTGTTTACAGGCATCCGCAGCACAGATGACATCACTCCAAGCTTTTTCTTTGTGAGACGCGAGAAAGTTAATGAAAGACGCTCTTCACACGTCCTGATTATGTAACTGTCTCACATAAAGACGTTTTTGGAAATCTTTTCTTGGGATAAAAGCTATGTTTTTGTGCAATGTCTGAATTTTTCTAAATAGGGACAAGCAATTAAAAATGTTTCAACATACTTCCTCGATTTATCAAATAACTGTAGAACCTATGGGGCGGTAATATTGACCAAAATTAATTTATCTCTCTCTTTCTCAGCAATTTATACCCACATTGCACGTTTGTTCCTGTTTGCAGCATTTCTTGGTAAACGGTCACATTTATATACAATGTTTTCCATGTTCAAGACACTCAAATCGCTTTACATTGATGAACCAATCACCCATTCATACGCCGATGTACGCAGACAGTGGGGGCGCAATAAGTGTCTTGTCCAAGGACACTTAACCCATCTTAATATAAATGATGTACTCGTTTTTTCCTCATTTTCAAAATAACATTCGCAGTGTTTTGATGACCTGCCCATCTCTTATTGAACCAGGAAAGAAACAATAGCAGTGGTAACAATAGTGGAATGTCATTTTATCATAGTTACGTTTAGGACTTTTGTTTTGTACTTGAACAAGAATAATTAATACTACTCTTCTTCTAGCTGTAATCTAATTGTAATATAGTGCATTTCAATAAACTTCAGCTACCCAAAGTGCTTCACAACAACAAAAATCACACGATACATAGGAAAAGTACAATAATACACCAAGATATCTTGTCTTGCTAGTATTAAATGCCAGGGAGGAGAGTTGGGTTTTCAGTCTAGTCTTAAACTCCATTAAAAACTGAGAGGGTCTGATCTGACAGGCAGAGAGAGGCTTTTTCATTGTCTGGTTGCTGCCACATAAAAACCTCTATCATCTCCATTTGTAACTTAAAATGCGTTTCATTTTTTGTAAATCCTCATCTTGACCTCAAAAAATGTGATATCATTTATTGTATTGTCACCCAGAATAAAATATAACTTGAAGATCGCAACTTGAATAGCTAAATATCTTTAATATAACAATTTTGGATGCATTATTTCATTGATTAAAAGCATAAACCTGTACTACTCGAACAGTCCTTACGTTGCCAGAGTTTAAAACATTTAACACATCAAATCACAGTTGGACAGCAAAACAAATCTCTCAAAAATCTAAACAGTAAAAGTGGAAAATTGCTTTACGCTTTTGCCTTGACCTTTTCCTTCAATAAACGTTACAGATCGTACTCTGCCAAAGTTAATCCATTCAGACTGCTTCCTGCTCTGACCTGACTGCTGTGTGCCAATTCAATACATCACACACAGTACTTCTCTGCTACTGCGTTTCCCATTTTTCAGAAGTAACTCCAATACGCCCGTGCTACTGATACTTGCCTATACCAGCACATCAGCTTCCTCTTCAACGTTTATTTTTCAGAAATCTAACACCAAACCAATAACTGTGAAATGCAGGAGGATTTATCGGCTACGCAGCATTGACCCAAAACTGGAGGAGGAGGAGGAAGTAGTTGTCCATATCTGTTATCAAGTATTTCTGAAAATAGAATTATCCAAACAAACATTCAAATACCATGTTTCGTTTTTTTTTTACTGTGAAAATGTACTGTACTTATTACTGATACATATTTCTGTTTTTATCTTATTACTACTTCGATAACATGTAGGTCGGCTCCAGTACAGCAAATTGGCCGACAGTAGCTCAGTTTGTAGAGTGTTTGTCCACTGATCTGAAGGTTGGCGGTGCGATTCCAGGTCCCACAGATGAATGCTGTCGTTGTGTTCTTGGGAAAAACACTTAACCCACCTCGTCCCCAGTGTCTGCGTACACTGTGAACAGGTGAGTGGTTCCTTGATGTAAACAGCTTTGAAGGTGGAAAAGCGCTATACACTTGTCTCTCGCGTTAATGTGTTTCACCTTTCGCAGTCTCGCTGTTTCCTGGATTTTTTTAGTGCAATTTTTTACAGCGCACGAATGTGCATTGTGTTCTGCGTCCTGATTGGCTAAGGGACTGTAGACCAATGTCAATCAGTCTCCTTCGTGCCGTGCTTTCTTTACAGTACAGAATGCATTCAGCCAAATTTACATAAATGTTTGATCAAAACTAGAGCGGAGCGGCGCCAGAACGGTGCGGCACGGTCAGAGGAACTGTGAAATACGCTTGAATCACTATTAATTAATTAAACAAGAGAAAAATGTGAGAAAATGTTAATGCCTGTCTGCAAAAAGTGCATAAAGTGTGTGGTGAGGGGTTTTACAGCTGCAAAACATAGAGAATAATTGTTAAAAATAAAGCTGACTACTTCGCGGATTTCACCTATTGTTGGTTATTTTAGAACATAACCCCCCGCGATAAACGAGGGACCAATGTATAAAAGAACATACCAAACTACTTAAACAAATTCTTATTATGAGTGCGGTTGCCTCTCCACAGTCCTGAACTTGGTTTCGCTCGTTTTCATAGAGTTTAATGCTGTAATGTGAAAAGCTACACATTTTTAAAGTCACCAGTGTCATAAAATCATTAATGTAAAAGAAGTGCACCATAGACCAGCGTACTCGTTCTTGCAGAGTTTCAAATGACGTCACAATATTCGATCGGCCAATGATGTTTAATAAAGATGAGGGCAGCTAAAATGAATTTAGTTAAAATGTTGGGTTTTCGCTCTAACATAGTGAGTTCTTTTGTCGAATCAGTCATATAATGAGGTCCTACGTTTGTGCATTTACGTTTTGGATATTTCATGACAAAGCACAATATAATCAATAGGGAAAACTCTCTTGCCTTTTGTCCCCCATCTGCGAGTATGACATCACCAGGAAGGGCATCCAACATAAAACCTTAATTACCATGCACATTAAATCGCTATGTCATTATAGGGGCAAACTCAGGACAACGCACTCAAAAAAGTCTATTTAGTAAAAAGTATATCTTATTATATTAAAAGTATCCATTTATTTTCTATTTCCACCTAAAACAAAACACGCCACCAGTTTAATCCATGCACTCAAGTGTATTTGCCCCCTTTATCGCTGTCCTGACCATACTTACAGTCCCACACTCACGAAAACCGTTTCAAATCCCTCAAAGCTGAAGTCTGCCTCTCTCCTGGGGATTAGGCAAATAGCATAAAGACTGATAGAAAGGTGTATTTTTCTCACCTCTCTGTGGCACCTATCCCTCGCTTTTACACTATCTCTCCACACACAGATCTTTTCTTTTTTCCTCCACCCCCCCTCCCCTCTTCGCTTTGTGCATCATACACAAAAATGGGTAGGTTTTCACAAAGAGGCTCGGGTTTCAGTGCACTCACGGGGGATATTTCTAAAACCTTCTTCTCATGAAACTATCACGGAATACACCCACCGTCCCCCCCTTTCTCCACCTCTACGGCGACTACACTCCCCCCAAGGCGCCATAACCTCATCTTTCTATTGCTACGGGCCAGGCTGCGGGGTTCAGACGTGAGGGTAGATAGAAAGTGTAAAGGGAAAAAAAAAATGATAGATGTGTGTGTCAGTGGTTTGTGGGGTGAGAAAGACAAGATGTGTGCTGGTACTACGGCGGAACGAATTGGATAAAATATATATTTGTGATATTTTGGAGAAGCGTTGAAGCGTTTGCGAATTATGTTTTAATAATTCAGCATTATTCAAAGTTAATGGTTGAGAAGAACTGGCAAAAAGACTGAAATATGATCTGAAAAAGTAATATAAGAATCACATTTCAGAACATGTTTGTACAGATCTACAAGTATTAGAGTACTATATTTAAGTACACGTTTCACATATCAGTACTTTACTTAAGTCAGTTTACTTCACTACATTTGAGAGCCTGTATCTGTATCTCTCTAAACATTTTTGAACAGGATTGAAAAGTGTTTTTTTTATTTGTTTGAGACCTGCTGAAAAAGACTCAAGGGTTTATTATTAAGACTTTCGCAGAAAAAACATAGAAATAAAAACAGCTAATGTTTCTTTTGAACAAAATTCAGCACAAATCTTTATAAAAAATCAACACATTTGAAACCTTAGAAGACCTCAAAATTTGCACAGGATACTTTCACTTTTTACTCTTTAAGTACATTTTTAAACAGGTACTTTAATACTTTTATGTAACTAGGTTTTTCCATGTGATACTTTTACTTTTACTTGACTATTTTTGTACAAAATTGAGTACTTCTTTCACCACTGCTTAAAATACAGGACTTTTTTTTCCTTAAATCCAGAATAACACAGAATATTTTGTTGTTTGTGTAGGAAAAAATGACACTTCGAAAATTACACCATGTGCGATTTGCTAATTTCGCCCGTTCAAACTGCGATTTCGATTTGATTGCTGTTAATCTTACAGGTCTAGCTGGTACAAAGAGAGCGGGAGAGAGTTTTCAGACTTTTGTGCTTATAAACTAGTGATTAAGATGTGGAAAGAGGGCACACGAGGACGGCTGTGCACGCATGAGCTTATAAGGAAACAGCGAGGGAAATGATCTGCCAAAAAGTGACTCTAGAATCAGTCCCAGTAGAGACGGAATACCAAATCAGCTACTAACAACGGCCTTTAGGTCCACGGGCACGGTTAGCTGCGAAAAGACATGAAAATAGCATGAAGTGAGAGAGAGAAGCGAAACAACGTGAAACAGAACTTATTCCCAGCTCAGTTTCAGTCAAGTTTGGGTTTTTAAGGGCTTCAAAAGTATCAATACCCCGATACTAATTGATGATAAAGCTAATATCGAAACAATTTGAGCAAGTATTAGTACAGTTGTCCCTCAGTCAATCTCTTCCATGTCACTATTAATAATTTTTTATGTGTCCAGCCTCATAGGTTGATCATTAAAATTAAATTTGTTGTATTTCTAAAAACACTTTTACCATTTTTTGACTACCAATTTATAACAGATGTGACAAACAAAGCCAAAGAGCGGTGGGACAGCAAATGTAAAGTTCCTGCTGTTGTTTTCGCTCCTCGCTGGACTGGACAAAGGGGCGCTCGACTCGGTTTGGATCGGTTTGGTTCGGCTGGTAGGAGTAATCATGTGGAAATGGACCGATACGGATACTTCTTATTTATAGTATAGGAAAATGTTTATATTTTAATTTCTCAAAAAAGGTTTGAGCCTGAAAACAAGTCTTGATCTTTGATTTCTTTCTATAAAACTGTACTTATTTTTTTGAATCTACGGAGGTTTGAACTTTGAGAGCGTTTAAACATGAGAGAAATGTGAGAAAAGGTTAATGCCTGTGTAAGAAAAGTGTATACAGTGTGAGGTGAGGGGTTTTACAGCCTTAAAACATAAAATAACTGTACAAAATAAAGCTTTCTACTTTGCGTATTTCGCCTATTGCGGATTATTTTTGAACGTAACACCTGCAATAAACGAAGGACCACTGTACTCTAAAAAAAAAAAAAAAAAAAGCAGGCATACAAGGACAAATCTTTCCTGAATAGTTCTGGGCTTGATCAGAACTGGTATTTCATTTTTAAAAAACTATTATTTTGTTCTGAAAATTCCATTCTTTTGTCAAAATAAGTGTTTTTTTTTTGTTTTTTTTTTGTCAGTGTGACACCAGGACTAGCATCAAATATCAAGCCTTTTCATTCGAATCAAAATCAACTTGAAAATTTTTGTATTGTATTGTAAGAACACAGAAATATTACGGAAGCATCGAGTTTCCAAATTGGGACTGACATAATGAAGAATGTGGTTTGCCAAAGCTTTCCATCACTGAAGTCTACATATCTATGACTCTTCCATGGTGAAAATGAACGAAAAATGCAAATACCCACCACACCAAATGACTTCCTGTGAAAGGCGATCAAAGAAAATCAATGCCACATATTCCTTGCTCACACTGAGTATAATTTAAGGCTAGAAATCTTAATTATGTACATCTTGGTGCTAAAAATGCAAGCACAAATTGGTATTCTGACACTTCTGCTTCTCGAAACGGTACGCTGTCCTCACATTGCACCGCTCTCCCAAACATCTCCGGCATGAAATCCCGCCAGATCATGTTTTTTTCGTATGACACTTGAGCACAAATTGATTAGCATTGGAAACAAGTGCAGCCTGCAGGATCCCGTACACGTTTGTCGAGGGAAAAAACATGGGATTTCGAGGCTCACTCCGCGGTTAAATGACTTATATGGATGGGTTGTTGAGAAGATGGGAAAACAAAGCTGCTGAAAAGACCAAATAGGAAAGATGGAGAGAGAGAGAGGGATGGAGAAAGATGGAGAGAGGTAGAGAGAGGTGGAGAGAGAAATGGAGAGAGGTGGACAGAGATATAGAAATGTGAAGAGATGGAGAGAGGTGGAAAGAGATGGAGAGAGATGAGAGAGAAATGTAGAGAGGTAGAGAGAGGTGCAGAGATGGAGAGAGTTGTAGAGAGATGAAGAGATGGAGAAAGGTATAGAGAGGTGGACAGAGATGGAGAGAGTTGGACAGAGATGGAGTGATGGAGATAGATGGAGAGCGGTAGAGAGAAGTGGAAAGAGATGGAGAGGTAGAGAGAGATGGTGAGAAATAGAGAGACATGAAGCGAGGTGGAGAGATGGGCAGAGGTGGAGAGAGATGAAAGAGATGGAGGGAGGTGGACAGAGATGGAGCGATGGAGATAGATGTACAAAGATGGAGAGAGGTGAAAAGAGGTGGAGGGAGGTGGAGAGAGGTGTAGAGAAATGCAGAGAGTTGGACAAAGATGGAGCGATGGAGGGAGATGTACAGAGGTGGAAAGAGGTGGAGAGAGATGAAGAGATAGAGAGAGGTGGAGAGAGATGGAGATAGATGAAGAGATAGAGAGAGGTGGAGCGAGATGAGGAGAGTTGGAGAGAAATGAAGAGATAGAGAGAGGTGGGGAGAGATGAAGAGATAGAGATCTGGAGAGAGGTGGAGAGAGATGAAGAGATATAGAGGTGTATGGAGATGGAGAGAGATGAAGAAATAGAGAGAGGTGTATGGAGATGGAGAGAGATGAAGAAATAGCGAGAGGTGTAGAGAGGTAGAGAGAGATGACGAGATAGAGAGAGGTGGGGAGAGATGAAGAGAAAGATCTGGAGAGAGGTGGAGAGAGATGAAGAGATAGAGAGAAGTGTATGGAGATGGAGAGAGATGAAGAAATAGAGAGAGGTGTAGAGAGGTAGAGAAAGATAAAGAGATAGAGATTTGGAGAGAGGTGAAGAGATAGGTTGATCTAGGTGGAGAGAGATGAGGAGAGTTGGAGAGAGATGAAGAGATAGAGAGAGGTGGGGAGAGATGAAGAGATATAGATCTGGAGAGAGGTGGAGAGATAGGTTGATCGAGGTGGAGAGAGATGAGGAGAGTTGGAGAGAGATGAAGAGATAGAGAGAGGTGAGGAGAGATGAAGAGATAGAGATCTGGAGAGAGATGAAGAGATAGAGAGAAGTGTATGGAGATGGAGAGAGATGAAGAAATAGAGAGAGGTGTATGGAGATGGAGAGAGATGAAGAGATAGAGATCTGGAGAGAGGTGGAGAGAGATGAAGAGATAGAGATTTGGAGAGAGATGAAGAGATAGGTTGATCAAAGTGGAGAGAGATGGAGAGGGATGGGGAGAGGTGGAGAGAGGCAGAGAGTTGGAGAGAGATGAAGAGATAGAGAGAGGTGTAGAGAGGTGGGAGAGATGAGGAGATAGAGATTTGGAGAGAGATGAAGAGAGGTGGAGAGAGATGAAGAGATGGTTGATCGAGGTGGAGAGGGATGGGGAGAGGTGGAGAGAGGCAGAGAGTTGGAGAGAGATGAAGAGATAGAGAGAGGTATAGAGAGGTGGGAGAGATGAAGAGATAGAGATTTGGAGAGAGATGAAGAGATAGGTTGATCAAAGTGGAGAGAGATGGAGAGGGATGGGGAGAGGTGGGGAGAGGTGGAGAGAGGCAGAGAGTTGGAGAGAGATGAAGAGATAGAGAGAGGTGTAGAGAGGTGGGGAGAGATGAAGAGATAGAGATTTGGAGAGAGATGAAGAGAGGTGGAGAGAGATGAAGAGATGGGTTGATCGAGGTGGAGAGAGATGGAGAGGGATGGGGAGAGGTGGAGAGAGGCAGAGAGTTGGAGAGAGATGAAGAGATTGAGAGAGGTGGAGAGAGGCAGAGAGTTGGAGAGAGATGAAGAAAGGTGGAGAGAGGTGGCTGGAGGAGAGATGTATAATGGAAAAAAAGGTTTGGAGTGTGCACTGCCTTAAAAGGGCACAGGGCCATGGTACAAAGATCCAGCACATGCATTTTGGACCAGTGCGACTGTCTCATAGTAAGTCATTATAAAGAACACTGCATACTGTGCAGAATGACTCTATGTGAGCAAAAGAAAGAAAAAGAAATAAGTATTAGGCAAATCTAAATATTTGTATATATCCCCAGGTGATTTAAAAGTGCAAGGTATAAAAATACACCAACATTATTATTGTAAATGAATGGGATAACTTTATTTACAGACTGAAAATTGTATCATAAGCCTGTACTTGCCATTTAAAGGTGCATTGTGTAACTTTTCTAATAGGGGTCTGTCACCTGCTTGTCTCCATGGAGATGTTATTCAATTACAGTTGTTTTTATTGCTCAGAAATACCTTGAACAACAGGCATTTCTTCTGTACGCTGGGTTGCCTCTCCGCAGACCTGGCCTGTGACTTTGCCTGGTGGCGTCACGTGCTTGTCTCTATGGAGGTAGATAGGTTTTAATGCCCTGCTGTGGAATATTCCAGGCTGTAATAGTAAGTAATAACATCTGAAACAAGCAGGTGTAAATGTTATGTAGTACTCATTTAAAAAGTTAAAAAAACTGCATAATGGAGATGGCATTGTAGTAAACTTAGTCCTAGTGTATACTTCCATTATTCCTCTGAGCAAGACCATTTCAGTCACAGTGAATGTTGCTTAGGCCAGACTTTGTTCACAGAGATACAGAAAGAGCCATTCAAGCTCCATTAAAACACTTCTAGGTCAACAAAATCATTGATAAAGAAAATAATCAGATATTTGACTAAAATTACCAAAACAAAAATGCATTTATTGTATTTTACATTTCAGTTTCCCCACATGTCCCGCACCTTGCTAACCCATCACGCCGTCTTGTAGATGTGTGCTCATGCAGAAGACAGCGGTGATAGACGGGCGCTGCAAAACAACAGAAAATGCCAGGGCACGTACGGGGCAGAGAGAGCGTGAGGCTGTTGGTTTAATCCCCCTTTGTTTGTAGTGTGTGTAATGCTTAGGCAGGCAGTCTGAGGGATTTGGAGGGGGTGTATGGGGAGAGAGGAGAGAAAGAGAGAGAGAGGTGGAGAGATAGACGGAGAGATAAAGTTATGGCTGCCCCGCCCTACAATTACACGAGGCGCACATGTCCGTGAAGAAGAAACATCCTTTTCCTGGATTTTGTGTCTGTCTGTTTATCTGTGGCTAAAGGAGGTCAACATGGCAGACGTTTGTTGTTTTTACAAGAAAGTTACTGACTGGTGTGCGCCATATTGCATTGTGACAGGGGATATTTTGTTTAGTTTCAAGTGAATGTGTATTTGCATAGAAACTGCTGTAGGTTTTCTGTATCAGATCAAATTTTGAGGGCAATGCAAACGATACAATACCATATTCATTTGGAGACTAACTGTTTAGGCCGTGACTTTGACATTGATCCTCCTTCTTATGTATTTTCATGTTTTATGGCCTAAACAATAAGAATTTAGTCTGACAATGTTTTATTGCAATACCACATATGGCCACAAGAGAATAAAAACACCAAACATATGTGTTTTTAAACTGTATACATTACTACAATAAGGATGCATGATTTTTGAAAAAAAATCTTGCATTAGATTTGTAAAACCGGTTCCATTTGCAATATTTGTTTAAAAAATATGTATCTACTCAGAGCACATCTGTATCTGTTTAAGCAACTCCACAAGCCTTAACATTAATTTGAGAGAAGACTGAAATATGAACTCATAAACACAACAATCTCATCGGTTTCAGACCTTGTTTGTAGAGGTCCACACTACCGATACTACAAGATTTTTCTATAAAAAGACGGGGTATTTTGGTCTTTGCAGAGCACATCCTATCTAAATTAAATCTGAAGTATTGCAGCCTTTGCAATTTGATAATTATGGCAACTCAAATTGTTATTTTGATTTGAAGGTGATATATTGTGCAGCGCTAATGTATTTCAAACCTGCATTTTTTGTTTATTGCAACTTATAATTCTGTATTTTTGTTGTAGCTCAAATGCGATGACATGTTTTGACACTTTTCAGGTTGTAATTCCAATTTAACTCAGTTTAGCAGTGTAAAGTTTCTTAGTTAAGTCTATTACAACTATTAGCTTATACTATGCATCTAAATTAGCAAAGGAGCTGTGGAATGAAATAATACAAAGCCAATCACTTTATATGTATGCAATGTGTTTAGTTTTATGTTTTCTGATCAAACTATTGGATTAAAACATATCTTATTTTTTGTGCTGCTGCATTGACGATGTTGCACTTTATCAAAGCTATTACTAGGCAGCTTTGGTATCCTCCTAACATACAAATTGATACACCCTAATAACTTCAGTTTCACATTAACCCACTAAACTATTTACATTAGTTTAATGGTTTACAAATCTGTTATTCATTTCCCTATAAAAGATTAACGTATCATTTTCGTTAACGCCAAACACTGCGTTACATTTTAGTACATTTTATCTTTGGCTTTATGGTCTATTTTACCTTCAGATTTCACTGTGTGCTTTTAAGGCCTGGTTGTATCTTCTTATGTGAACCATTACTTTGACTTTGTGAGTTTGAATTTTAAGATTAATATAATTTTCCAAGCTATCACAGAGGCGTTTATCACAGAGAAAAGTAACCAACATAAAAGACCTATTACTTTTATATGGATCTTGTGAACAGCATGAATTATTTATGACTGTCTGACTACAATGGGAAACGGTAAGTCTTTGTAAAGTGCAGTATACATGACTGCAAGGCCTAAGCACAGAATGGATGCTAGTTTAGTGACTGTGAAAAGATAATATTTTTCTTTATGGTGCCAAATAGAGGCTGCGTTACACAATAAGTTGCTTTTGCCCTAGTCAGTCACATCTATTCGCTTTTATTGATACCTCTTGCCAATGTATAATAATTATATTCATCCGTTGACAATGTGGCACACTTTATCAAAGCTGTTTTGCTAGACAGCTTTGTGATCCTGCTACGGCTGTGCCAAAAATCCAGAGATCGATAAATGGCAATCTAAACTTTGGTCGATCTCAATGATAAGACAAGCGCGTTTTAATGGACAGGCCTACAGACGATCCCGTGGCAGTACGAGCGTTTGGTGCTGAAGAGGAGTTACAGCTGTCTTGTGTAGGTTGAAAGCTCGGAGTCAGAGCCACAGCACGTCTCTGTATGTTTCCTCACAGGTCCTCACAGGTGCAAAACGTCCACTGTCTCCATCGCCCTGCCTCTGTGTGTACGGTGCCATCTGCCCCCCCGTTCCCCCTCCTTCGCTCTGATCCAGTGGCAGCTCCTCACCTTTTCTCCTCTCTTTTCTCTCCTCTGGTGCTTCTCATCATTATAATTCACGCTACAGAAAGTAAACAACTGCTTTCTCACTATTTATGAGTGAAACTTAAGACCTAATTTAGTGCACAAACATCCACATGTGTTTCGTAAATATGTTTCTGCGGTTACAGTAACACAGGTATTCTTTTATGCTTAATATACTGTATCGTACAAACTCATTCCAAACTTTAAATGTGCATTTCTCATTAATCATTGCTCCTGTCAACACTAAATAAAACTATTGTGATCCTGACACTAGCAGGGGTTTTTGATGCATGAAGTCCACCTGTCGCTCAGCCCTAGACCCGACTAATAATCAAACTGAAATACTGACACTATTTCAGTTTCACTTTGCAAGGATTGAGTATTAATTGAACTATTTATAGCTTACTCACTTACAAATCAGGTATTAATTTCTCTAGTTCAGCTCTCATCACCTGCGTGCCTCCATGGAAATATTACTGCTTTGCTTGGAGTTATTGTTCATTTATTTGAATGCAGATGTTTTTATTGCAAAAAATTGACAATAATTAATTAATTCTTACTCGGAGTGGGTTCGCCTGTCAACAGATCTGACCTGTAACGTGGTCTGAAGATGTCATCTGCTTGACTTAATGTAGAAACCCCATGCTATACTGTGAATCTTTTAAGGCAATGACATCTTCATGGGGGAAAAAAAAAAGTTTCATGCTAAAATTGTTGTTCGTATTTGTAGTAAATGTTAGTTAATGAAAAAAGGAGATTGCTTAAATTGGTAAGAGAAGAATAGTTCTGAGAAACAGGAGCTTTTTGACTACTGAGAAACCTTTGTGCCCCTGTTGTCGTCCAAAACTGGGAGCTATATCCTTCAAATTGCAAGGGACAAATGCTACTATGTCTAGACTGTATCACACATACCAGGTTGAATGTCTCTCTGCTCCTTACCCCTATTTCACGCTTACGTTTTTCTGTCCAATAAAACCTTCGAGCCAAAAAACACTAAAAACTATATACAAATTGTAATACCAGCTGGCTTCATATGCTTTTGCCATGTGTCTCCACTCTCCAGATGTTGAATGAGTTGGGGTCAGCTGCAGCATCGCCCAAGCACAACCTCCTCCAACTCCCCTCAAAGAGCAGGCAAACCGGGCAGCAGTAGGATCAGAGGGGAGGGCACCATGTTGTTCCACAGCTAGCCAAAAAACTCCCCCCCAAAAAAAAGCAACTCTCAGATTCGGACTTTGAGATGTGATCCAGCAGCCTCCCTCTGTCTGCCTGCTAAAAATACACATGCAACCTCTGCTTATAGCTCCTAACCGCCATGCCACTACCACCAAACTATGATTAAAGGCCTATTTTAAGTGCGCTTTGAAGCAGGGAGGGACTGAAAACGCGCTCCCACACGGATCTCGCAGACGATGATGTGTGCTTGTGCATAAGAAGGCCTCGTCTGAGCAGGTACGGCCTC
The DNA here is from genome assembly GCF_009829125.3 of Periophthalmus magnuspinnatus. Lineage (NCBI taxonomy): Eukaryota > Metazoa > Chordata > Actinopteri > Gobiiformes > Gobiidae > Periophthalmus > Periophthalmus magnuspinnatus. The sequence goes on from NC_047134.1 coordinate 19,134,171, forward strand.
TTTGAAGAGAATGCACTCCCACTATAGCGCCCTGGCTTTGTTTGTGTCGGAATCAAGACGCATTCAGGTGCACGACAGAATGGGAGCAGCAGCCACCCTCAGATCTGAACACAACGATGCCTTCACTCGCTGAATTTGCAAAAGATTTTTCCTATGTATTAAAAATCACAGGTATTGAGAGAGGTTTTTTTTTTTTTTATGTGGAAGTTATGAATGAATGGTTATGTTTTGTTACATTTACTGCACAGATGATTAACTATTAACTATTTTTGGAAATTGGTTAGATATAGTCAAATAAAACATAGTATGCAAATGTAATGCAATGGATTAATACAGTTTTACATTGTATTCACTCCACACTCGGTGGTTGTAAGCTACTGTTGTACCCACAATTGACGGAAGTGATCTGCACCATCCCCTCTGACCACTGACAACACTCACGCACACACCTTTTTCATGCTAGACTATGTGGGTGAAGTGCCTTGCCAATCGCAGGAGTTAAACAAGTCGATATGGCCATATACCGGCTATATGTAATTTTACTTTTTATTCACTTTTAACTACTTTATAATGGTTTGTATTAGCTAAACCAGAGCTGAGAAGAAGTACAATGTGCTTTTGTCTGCTATAAAATTATAATCTATGACACCTGTGGATCTTTATGTTAGAATTTGGACATCGTAAATTGCAATATTGATCTAAAACGACTTAATTAAACAAACAAGTCCAGTGACTCTCGCACCTCTGATGGATAGTAGAGTAGTGGATTGTACCAAAGTTATTATGCAGCACTTAATACTAAATCCTGTACATATCACTGCCACAAAGTGTCAGTACTGTGTTGAGCATTTACCCCTAAACTAAACCACTTTTGGTTTAGTCCTACTTCCACTTTTCACTTCCTCAAAGTCACTGACAGAAAGATCTAAAGTGAACACACTTTGATGCGTTCCTCTACTTTGTCTGCAAAAATTTACCCCATGTGCAATAAATCAAAGCCCTATTATTATAGATTATGTGTCCTTGCGATTTCAGGATTATTTTATTAATTTACAGTCCACTATAAATTCGTACCATTATGGGATTATTGATACAATGAAACGAGGAATCCATTTGGTTAAATTGCTTGTGACTGAATCGATACACCCTATAAAAAATCACAGTCACCACGGCGATAAATGTATAAAGTACAAGTCTTAAGCAAATTATTTCTCATCTCATGTCATGCCACTAAAGCATAAGCAACTCTTTAATGGTTACAGTTAGCTGGGTTTTTGGCCTGCTACTTTATCATTAGAAGGTCAAGGATATTGAGCGAAGAGTGTAGTCAAAACCACAGCAGCCTAGAGGAACTCAGGGCCAAGGCCAGAGCGTATAGGACTATGCCTTTTTATGGACTGAGAATGAAAGCGTAAACTAAAAAACTTCTAAAGAAACTGTAACACTCTTGAGGATATCTTTTTAAAGAAGAGCAGTTATCAAGACAAGAAGTATGTGGGGTTAGACCTTGATAAAAGTCATCTTCCTTCTTTTTACTGACCCCTTGTGGTAAATATCGGTAACGTACTTGAAAGTGTTCATATTTGCAGACTTGGAGAAAACAGTCCGCGTGGTCTGCAATATCCATCTGTGGTTCACTAGTGCGGCAGAGGATTAGTGGTTAGAATCCCACCACAGTTGTGTCCTTGGGCAAGACACGTCCCACACCTTGTCCAAGTATATCTGCGGTGTATGACTTGAGTTGTTGGTGGATTGGCAGCCTCGTTTCCATTTGCTGAGCAGCCTTGGTTACAGTTACTTAATATAAATCATAGACCAAGCTAACAATTTAAAACATGTCTTTAAATATATTAGTTGAGGAATTGCAGAGATATCACTTTTTACTTTTTTTTGTAACATAAACAATATACTTGATTTTCAATTTTTGCGTATTTTCAAAACAACATTCAGAAGATTATCCATATTTAGATAATCTGACCAACTCTTTATATTATTATGAGAAATAGAGAGTTATAGAGACTACTATGACTCCATGAGGATGTGGTTAACTGGATTAGAACTACTGCCTACCATGGGGAACCGGGAAATCTTATGGGGGGATGAAAGGACTCTGGGATAGTGCAGTCTCTAGGAGGTCAGCATTACAATCCACAACAAGCAGAACTAATCAGCGGTTTCTCAATACCACGAGCCCTTTCCTCCGAAGCGCTGTGGCCACTCCTGCTTCACATATGCGCCACATGGGAAAAATAACCTCTTCTTTCTCACAATGAATCAATGATGACACATAGAAAGAGATAGGGGACGCCTGTGTAGCTCCATAGAGGAAGAGCAGCGGTGCAGAGGGATCAGGATGTGACTAACTGCTCTATCTGAATGCCAGAGATGAAAGTATTCAGTGGTTTACAGAAAAACGCTCTTGTACAAAGTCAAAAAGATGCTTGACTCACTGCTGACTGGACGGTAGGGGTGGGGCAAGTGCCTCAAATTACTACACGATGAAAACACTCAAGTACAAGTACTCAAAAATGTATTTACTGTTCATCGGTAGTACTATCACTATATTTACCCTTGTTCTGGTTAATACTACAACAAGGAGTACTTTTCCTCCAATATTTCGCAGATGTTTGCTAATTGTGTGGGGAAATGTACTATTCTAATCTGTGTAAAGAAGTAAGAAAGTGTGACGTTACCCTTAGCGTTCAGCTCCAGTCAAACGAAGCTCATCGAGACTAGCAGTTATAGAGGCAAATTTGGAGTCGACCTCCATATTTGGAGTCCAACAGCAAGTATCATAGCAACCAAAGAGCCAATCGGGAGCGAGGCTGTTGAAGGTAACGCCGATTCACGCCTGCGCTGCTGGTTTAGCACGGAGCGAAGAAAGTGAATTTGTGGATGAGCCAGAAATGCACCCATGCTCACTCAATACATATCTGAAAATAATTTTAAGGAGCATAAATATCAATTGACAGAAGTTTATTAGCAAGCAAAGGGACGATCTACAACAAATCCATACATGCTCCGAGTGCAAAGTGGCAAAATGGTTAGGATGAATTAACACAAGTCCAAGAGGAAGTGGTTGACTGGATTAGAAAAAACGCCTTCCCAAAACTCTTTCCCTGCACTACCAAACACTGAGTTGAAAACCTACAGGAACCAGGCTATACTGTGAACAGAGGATAATAGTATACAATTAGACGGAGTGTCACATGTAACATTACGGTACTTATAATCATTACTGCGTCTTCCATAAGCACATGTTCAAACATAACCAGGATAAGACTGGGAGTGAGCAGCTAACTTCCAAAGCCTGTGATTATAAAGTACTGCCCTCGGTGTAGGCCAGCAGGAGGTCAACCAACACACAATACTTCAGCAGATCTCTTAAAAATGAGCCCATTATGTACTTCAATAAAAAGTACCAATGTTCTCGTGAAATACGTGTTTTAAAGGTTGCCATTGTTAACGCAGCGCCTTGTTATACGTACGTCATTACACTCCAGCTGAATAACTTTGTATCATTATAAATCCCTCGCAGTAGATGATTCCAGTAGCTTGTGCGGTAACAGAGAACAAAGGAAGTATTGATGAAAAGGGGCAAATGTAGTCATCATAAATTTGAAAGTTCAGGGAAGCGCTTTCAACTGCAAAATCAAACGTTACGCTGTTCTTCAGTAGAGTCAATATAGTTACAAACCAATACCATATGGACATTTGTAAAATTTTGTAGTACCTGGAATAAAGTTTTTTAGTCAGAACAAAAAAACTCCTAGTCCAATCCTTGGGAAAAGGTCACTGATAATATATTAAAACTTTTTTTTTTCATTGTCACATTCCAATTAACAGTTAGTCTCCCATTTTATAAATAATATCTGCTTATTAGTGCTCTTTCCAGTGTAACATTTAGTTTAATTGCTTCTCATTAGTCAAACCAGTAACTAATCAGATACTTGCAGTGCTCTCAAGCAGGTGCATGCTTCCTGTAGTGCGTTGGAGAGCGCTAGCATTAGCATAGAATTTCCATTTGAATTGTCATTATCGCTAATGTTGCTAACACTGTAACTTCTATGACAGTTTCAATGCAGGGGCGGGTATTATAATTTTTTCCTAATAAGTATATCGAGAATCATAGTTTATCTATTATGTATGACTTTTGCCCTAGAACTGGAGGTACAAAATGTGATTAGCCAAACTTGAACTTGTTACATAAAGAAGTGATATTTTTACTTTATACAGTAAGTTTCTTATGTAGCACCACGATGACAGCAGTGACAGTTTGTCCCGCCCCCTGTAATCTACACTGACCTATCAGAGCAGAGGCTACACAGTGACTGACAGCTCCAGCACATGCCCCCCTGCCTCCCACATAACCACTCATTACTGTAATTGGAGGTTTTATGCAGGATGCAAGGCAAAGAGAAAGGCAGTAGGAGAGAGAGAGTTGATGAGGTTGTGGAGGTCACTGGCCCGGCCCATTCTCCCTATCTTTCTAAATCAGTAGGCAGACATTTTCTTTGGCGTATCTTAAGAGATTCAGAGCTCATTTGCTGCATCAAAGCCAGTTGGTTTTTCAAACAAAGTATCCAGTTACTAAGGCTGTGCTTTTTGCTTAGTGAAAGGCTTGTGGGAGGGATTCTCAAGTGGTGGGGCGAGGACCTCAAACTAGGTTGCATTGCAGGTTGTTATGAGTTCAGCTAATTTACTTTTAAAATGTTTTACTTTTTATGCCTTAAAGGTGCACTACGGAACTTTTCTGGTGATCTCATATCGCCTTGCCTCCGTGAAAATGTTGTTTTGCTTACAATGTTCCACAGTGTGACATTAAATCTGTCTTGCATTCATTAAATCACAGTTGTTTTTATCGCTCAAAACTGCCTTGAAATACATGCAGTCCTGGTTGTATTCACGGAAATCACAGACTGGATATATAAATAGACCTAACTAACCTGCTAGCCGCCGCGTTCAAAATAGGACTTGAGCATGGACGCACTTCCAGCTCCATCGACTCTGGCTCCAATTCACTTTCTATTGAAAAACTGTCTCCCCTCTCTACATAACTGCTGCTGTCAGGCTCGTCGTTTTGGTCTTAAAACGTTCATATTAACCCACACTATATGATCCTGGTGTTTTTATTTCACTATTGCGTCCATAAATCAAGATATGAACATTAATAACAGACAAATTAGGTGCCTTCTTTCCCCAAGGTCCCTCCCGCCAGCGTTTGATTGACATCGTTGAGCAGCGCCTGTTCCCTACTAAATCAGCTGTCCGGGGAGGAAGGGGCTTTACCTTCCAGCCTCACTCCGGATTGGTTCTTTGGTTGCTATGATACTTGTGGTCAGAATTCCAAATATGGAAATCAGCTCCAAATTCACCCCTATAACCGTTAGCCTCGAAGAGCTTCATTTGACTGGACCCGAGCTCTAAGGGTGGCATCACAGTCCTGCAGTTCACTTCTTTATACAGTCTATGGGGGAAATACATACTTTTAATTCCATACTGACAAACATTCTAGGCAACGTAACAACACCCTCCTACAGAAAAGTTACATAGCGCACCATTAATGTCTAAAATAATAGCATTGTCAGCTGCAACAGTTCTAATGCATAAGAGTCTTCCTAAACATCCTTAGCCTTACCTCTAATCTTCTATGTGTTTCTAAGCTCATTGTGCCCATAATGTAGTGGTACAGTGACAATACTTTGCATCAGTGGGTCACAGGTCATGTTTTCGTGGTCCATTCGCTGCATCAAAGACTGCTTCTTTTTCAAACAACGTATTGAATTACTTACTGAGCCCTTTTCCACCTTTTCTCCGTTCTTTGTTGGTCTGCAGCTGTTGTGCTTTGTCATGGTTTCTGGTTACTGGCCTGTGTGTCCGTTTATGTGACAAAAGAAAGAGAGAGATTTTTTTCTGATTGGTGGATGAATCTGAACTTGGATAATACATTAAAATCATAAAAATTTGTGATATAATAACAGTTTTGGCACATATACTCTGAACTTTATATAGAATTTGGTCGTGTCCTTCATTTAGCCATTCATAACGTTGTAGAAATAGTGTCAATCCCTTGATGTCCATATAAACCTATTTCCACAGAAAAGGGGCTTGTTTGTTTGGTTCAGACTATGCATTTTTAATGGCCTGGACAGTGAAGGCTCAGAACAGAAAAGCCACAATAAACACTGACTAGTTTTGATTTAGCAAACCAGGGCATGGTTAGATCTTAAAATTATGATCCATCTTTAATCTTTATTCATTATGACATTTTCTTGTTTTATGGTGTATCAAAAATGTAACTGTTAATAATCTGACTGACAGTAGTGTGTTTTTATTGGGATCAGTGTGTATTTTCCTTGCATTTATTATCATTGTAAGTGTTGTTTTAGCGCTATAAAAAGTATTCATCAAATTATAAACTCTACCCAATTCTTTAGCATATCTGCAATCATCCAGGTTTGGAACTAGCACAAATATATATTGTTTACTGTCCCCTTGTGGCTACTCCCACTTGTGTTTTGACCCTTGCTATTGTCCTCTTTTACAGCCCCTTTATCAGAGCGCAGCACTCGTCTTTGCACAACATTGCAGGTCATTGGGTTGCACTGATCATCCGTGTTTTCCACTGCCCCTGGGTCAGGCCCTCCGAGCTCCATATGTTTTTTATTCTTCCTTTCTGCTCCTGTTTGCTATTTTTTGCACATTTGTTTGTACGACTTGCCTTACTACGCCTTCTGTATTTTTTCTCGGGTGCACAAACTGTTGTTCCTCTGAATCAAAGCCTTTGTAATTTAACCTGAAGTGCCCCGTTCTCATCCAACTCCCCAGGTCCTTCAAAAACACAGGTTGGGTGCAGATATTTGAATTGCAGAGGACCAGGGGAGAGCAGCACTGTTTGTTCTGCATGGCCATTATTACAAAGCGCTCTCTGAACAACGTTGGCTTTACAAGACTCTTAGAAGTGTATCTCTCCATTGTTTCTAATACTCAGATGAGATGAAAGCCTGCACCCTCTTTGTTTGCCTTATATTTCATTCCAGCTGGAAAAACATCTTGAAAAATTCTATGGTTTTAGCTGGATATTTGAGCATACACATGAACGCTAATGTAACCCAGGTATGGATAGGTCGTTATCTGCAAAATCTCATAGGGGTGTGAGAAAGTAGGAGGTTCACAGGTATAAAATATGGTGTTAACTTTCTGGAGGTGGAGAAAATCTGGCAAAAAGAAAAAAAGTTACTTAAAATAACAATTGGTTTGGATTAGTATCACACAAGGCAAATCCAACCTAATACTATATAGTTTTTTTAAATGCCCTGTGCTCAATATTTGAGCTCAATATTTGAGCAAAATATGCCTTGCTCCACGACAGATAAGCTGCTCTTGAGGCCAAAATAAGTCCCGTCTGTCTGATAATCAGGAGCAGTTACCTTTACCGTCATGGCAAAACTCTGCACTAGTCTCTGAAAGTTTTGAAAAGCTTGCAAACTCATCACGGTGAATAATTAGAATATTCAGATGCATAAAGTAAAAGAGGAATAACTGTGGATCACTGCAAACTGTTTAAAATGAAGTAATGAACTGTTTTTCACGTTTTTAAGACAGTAAAAATCAGGTACAGTGTCTTTAAGTTGCCAGATATTTTGATTTACAGTTCAGGCTCCACCCACAAACCACTGGTGATAGTAGCTCAGTTGGATGAGTTTTCGTTTTCTGATGCGAAGGTTGGCGGTGCAATTTCAGCTCTCACAGATGAATGTTGTCGTTGTGTCCATAGGCAAGACACAACCAGCCTCGCACCCAGGGTCTGTGTACACTGGTGTATGAACGGGTGAGCAGTTGATGTAAATCACAAAGGTGGAAAAGTGCAAATCTATAATGTGCCTATTTAACAATGAACAGTAGAGAGGAAGCTATAGCTCATAGAAAACATGCAGTATCCAGACACTAAAAAGGAAACATAAAGGTCAAAGCCATGTACCATGTGGATACAAAGGGTAGTGTCACATTATATACAACTGGATATGGCATACTTTATAACCCTATTCTACCTTGCTATAAAAGGGAATATAATTATACATTGTACACAGTGGCTTTCCATGGGTTTTACAGTGATGAAGAATTAACACCGTTGCCATAGGAAATAGCAATCCAGAAACACAGTCCTCAAAATGGCACCAACAACTGGAACCTGAAACCCATAGCTTTAATAACTTTAATTTAATAACTAAGCGAAAGGATAGTAGTACTTTATGGCTATATATAATAATACAAGTTGTTACGACCAAGTCTCCTCAGTGCTGCCCCCATGTTGGACACAATCACTATTTTCACTTTTGCAGTATAGTAAGCTGTAGTTGTAAGTAAGGCTAAATAAGACTGGTGTATGAATGGGTGTGCACAAAACTGTTATTATAGCCATAGTGTAATTATTTGTGTGTGTGATTTTTTTTTTTTTTCCGCCTGGCTGTGTAAGGTAGCAGATGTGCTCAGATCTCCCCAGAGGTGGTCCCCTGCCTCTCCTGTGCTCTCTCTCCCTCTCAGCTCACAGTCCCACAATCCCTTCACTGTTTACACTCCTGGTCCTCAGATACTCTGCTTAGCTCATTACTTATTCTAGCTCTCTCTTGCTTGTTCACTGTGTCCTCATGCGGTGTTACAATGTTTCATTATTTTCTGAGAAGTTCTTTCAGAGTGTGTTTTAGACATGTGCATATGGATTATTCAGTCTATACGGCATTGAGTCAAATATGTCCGTCACTGAAGATAATTATGATTGAAGCAAGAGAAATACAGTGATACAATCCACTGATTATAAATTGTTGCTGTATGGACCACATTTATGTTAACATACAGCAATAAAAATAGCAATTATTTATCAGTGGTACACACAAACATCTACTTAAAGCCACAGTATGCCACCTTTTGCCAAAAAAAAAAAAAAAAAAAAAAAGAAACAGATTACATAAAAGCTTTTATATTTTTTGTTTTGGTTGTGTTTATTGCACTGGAAATATAGATGTGTCCTTACTGTCAGCAGGCTTGCATCTCCACAAACCTGACGTTTATTTGATCTGTAGATTTATTTTCATGGATAAAAATGTTCTTTTACTGTAATATTCCCCAGAATGGCAGGGGGTGGAATCATGCATATATATTTAAAAATCATTTACTATGATTATCCTGTTTTAGTTTCAGTGTTATCATTTATCGGAGTATTTCTCTTGAGCAATATATCATTCTTCAAAATTTGTTATCGTGACATGCCTATTATGATTTGTCTTGATTATCCTAATGCTAACCGGCTAAGAATTTTTCTTAGTTACACTTAAACCACCCTCTCTTCTCACAGATCCACGTAAACTCTGTACATGAGTCGTCCCAACTAGGCCATTGCATCACATGACCAGTTAGTCTCACCATAAATCACTTCTTCCCTCTATAGATTTCAGCTGCTATTTTCAGAGCGAGAAAAATACGCTAGAAATTTTCATACAGAAAAAATATAGTCATTCAATTTGTGGGATTGCGTGTGGAGCTTGGGTATTCTTTTGTTCGATTTTGCACATCTTCCATCAGCCGAGATAGAAAGAGAGAGAGGGAATGAGAACAAGGTGACACTAGAAGTAACAGGCGTGCAGATAATGAAAACTAAACAACATCTATTTTTCCGCTGTGCTTTGTCTTCGATGTAACATTTTTTCTGCGCTCGTCGGGGGAGTTGGGAAGTTATTGTAGCATCTTAGACATCGAATCGACACGAAAAAACAGCAGGTGGAAGCGTCTAATTTTGATAAAAGAGGCTTTTTTTTTTTTTATAAATCTCCCAGACAGGATATTTTTAATCCCTTTGAGATTAAACTGTAATAAAGACAAAATATGTGCAGAGAGCAGATGTCTTCAAAGTGTGGTTGATGGGCCAATCAGGGTCTACAACTGTTAGCATAAAATGTGCAGATAGAATCATCAATAATTCTGCTATGTTTTTGGAGACTATAATTTTTATTTCCTTTTTTATTGTATTTTAATAGTTTCTTTTTTCATACCTGACAGTATCGAATGCTCACTAGGTGTAGTTCGTCAGAGTGGTCACGTGATGTCGCTGTAACGTGTCCGGTCAGCTGATTTAAACAGGTTTTGGCGCTGTTTTCCTATCGGTGGAGGCGGGACGACAGCGCCATCTACAGAAGACGTTGGACTCCACCAGTAAGAAACCTGTTTAAATCAGCTGACCAGACAGCAACATCACGTTATTGCTGTATGTCACGTTATACAGCAACATCATGTGACCAGAAAATCGCTAGTGAGCAGACGAAAGTGTCAGATATGAAAATAAAGTAAACGTTGGTCTGGAAATAGGTCTATTAAAATAAACTGACAGGAGACTAGAACCTCATGGGACTAGTAAACTATTCAAGTCGTAAGCAAAATATTGTCAGTTCTCAATTTGGAAATCAAAATTGTAACATTTGAACTTTTATTTTGTTCAAATTGTGAAAAAATGTAATTGTAGAAACCTCATAATGATGACAAAAACCAGGTCCCAGACTACTTGACTGTAACACTTGACGTTTAACAAAACATTATTATCTCATGATTTTTACAGTACAAATAACAAGGTCAGTATTTAGTTAATAACAATACATCATTGCAAATTCATAAAAAGTGGTACTCTCTGCCATAAATTGACCAACACAAATGTTTTAAAATCTCTGCATTGTCTTTCTAAAGGCATTTAATTTCAATATGTATTAATCAAGCACCTAAAACTGTGATAATCCATGTGTTGTACTGTATAAGTATGAAATTTAGACACATCTGCGCAGGTCATTGAAAAGTAATAACATTTATCGAAGTATTGACTTGAATTGATCTCGCATTAGCTCAGTCACGACCTTAGAAATCCCATTGACTTCACCATCCCGTAGCTAATGTTGGTTAATGCCCTGGTAACGCAGTATAAGACCTGGTTTATGCCTGGATAAAAATGCCATTTGTGCCATAAATGTGCAGCTCAAATAACAGACTAATCACTGATTCACGCCTGTTTATACTGCGTGTTATGGGCTTTCACACGCTACATAGTCACCGCGCATGTGTCTGGGATCTGGTTTCTCCATTTGCAATAATAATAATAATAAGATGGGTAAGTGGATAGAGAGTTATTCAAGCTTGATTCACAATAAATCAACATTGCATTAGGTAGATATGTTGCTGGTATTTACTCTTTAGATTATCGTGTGAAAGAAATGATTGATTTTCAACTTTAAATCATAGTACTTTGTTTATATTACCATGTGGTTTTATATCCAGGTATGTTCCATAGTGGTCCTTGTGTGTATACTAGTCTATGTGGTCTGATAATTTTTCTGATACAGCTCAAGATCATTCTAAAGTTATTCAGGAAATGTTCATTTCTGTCCTGTAAATGTGACTTTTTCAGTATTGATACCTGCTCAAGTGAGTCTCTAGTTTTGATAATAGAGTAAATATCGATTAGTATCAGATTTTTTTATATTTTTGTCAACCCTGAAAGTAATTTTTTCTTAGTTCTCAGGATGATATTGTGACATAAATATTCAAAATTATCAACGAAATAACCTTGATGAGCAAAATGAGACTTGATCATTATAATAAAAATAGTTATACAACAAAGGTATAAGGTTATTTTTTTTTTTTTTTTTTTTTTTTTTGCTATTTTGTGTTTGATTTTACCATCCATTCATTCTGTGCAAACCTGAAAGTGAAACAAAATTTTTGCAGCCACATTTTAGCAAATTTCTGATACATTGTAAAAAAAAAAAAATATCATCATATTATCACCCTAATCTACAGAACAGTTACACAACGTTGATTTCTCTTATTTGACTTCATGATCAGCTCTGTTGACTGTTCTCTCTGTTCTTTTTCAACAGAAACTGCAACTAAATACTTGTTTGGATTTTGCAATATTAAAAAGTGTTGTGATAATTCAACCAGTTTTTCAAGTTTCATTTCACAATATTATGCTAATGCTCATGTGTTTACTTAATTTCACAATATCAGCCTTGACGATCTGTCGTAAATTATTTTTGAGCCAAACAGAGATCTTCCCAAAGCCTTTTATTTACTTTAGGAAGGGCTAAAGCAGGAGCCAAGCCATGTCTGATAAGGTCCAGATTGGAGCATCGTACAGGAGATAAGGCGTTAGCGTATTTAAACTGTGCAAATAAACACAAGGTAATGGCACTTGGACCTGCCCTTGTTGTGATAAAGACAACACTGGTGATGCCCTTCCATAAAAGTTTAGTGTTGAAATGAATTGCTGTTTTGGGATTTTGATGGTGTTAATGTGAGATTATTTATGGAACTGAATTACGTTTTTGACAAATCTTAACCTAATATTAAAGACCTGCACAATACACATTTGAACTTGTCTTAAAATGCATTGTTTTGTTGAGAACTATAGACCATAAAATAGTTTAATAGTTCTGATTATTGTATTTTCTGGAGTATAAGTCACATTTTTTGGGGAAAAGTCTAAGCAGGGACTCGCAGATCTCCCTCTCCCCAGACACGTCCTTCAGCTCCTCCGGTGGTATCCCAAGGCGTTCCCAGGCCAGCCGAGACACATAGTCCCTCCAGCGTCTTCCTGAATATAAGTCTGAGTATAAGTGGCACCCCTGACCAAAAAAGTGTTACTTATTGTCTGGAAAATACAATACTCTTAACAAAAACATTACAATTGTAAAGGTGCACTTGGTAACTTTTCTGGTGGGGAGTCTGCTACCCGCTTGTCTTCATGGAGATGTTAATTCTTTTTCGGAAATGTTCCTCAGAATGGCATGAAACTTACTTATTTTACTACGAGTGTTTCTATAGCTCAAAAATACCTTGAAACACATGCACTCTTACCTTGACAGTGATCGCCGCTCTACAGATCTGACCTGTAACTTGACCTGGTATCCTCACCTTCTTGTCTACGTGGAGATGAATACATTTAGAGGCAAAGTAATAACATCTCCATAGAAATAAGCAAGTGGTGGCAAGTTTCATAGCATACTTTTAATCTTCAAATATGACACTAATTTATATTTGAAATAAAACATTAATAAAACATTTCTACAGTCAAATCAAGAGCCTGACCAAAATATGGCCATAACTAGACTACTGTAGGGAAACTATACACTGAATATTGACAATGCCCCTGTGTCGTTAGCTTTGGCAGTCTGGAGGTGCACATGGCTCCAAATGGCTCTTATGGCCGTGAAATGAGAAAGCATTTGTTCCACTAGCTTCTTCAAACTAAAAAACACTAAAAGTTAAGGGCCCTTTTACAAGCAAACTCAGAATGCTAAACGCTAATGCTAATGTAACTGCAAATCTACACAGGCCCCATGGGAACTGTAGTCATTAATTCTCCAGAGGTCCGTCTCCAAATGACCTCTTTAAAATGCAGCCATTCGTCATGTTATTTCTAAATGTTCCTTAATATTGATTTTTTTGAGGCGCGGCAGGCTTGTAAGTTGCTTATAGAAGTCAATACATGGATTAGCTTTAACATTATTGGATATTTTTACAACAAAGAGAAGGGAAGCTATGGAAAATTGGGCTTATATGAGTCCAAGCTATTAATAAACGCTTTTCGTTCTGGTCGAAAGTCTCCAAAGGGCTATAAACTGTTATTTTAAAGGGATATTTTTATTTGTCATAAAGTAAAATGTGTTTTGCCCCAGTACATATAGGGCTATATTACAAAAGCAGCTGTTCAAAAATGTAAAAAACTCAAATCATAGACCATTTTATCCTCCTCAAACCAGGAAGTGTGCTCTTATTAGCCTTACTGTTATTAGCCTTACTCTGACTGCAAAACTCCTTCAATTCAATTCAATTTTATTTATATAGCACATTTTAAAGCAACTGCCCAAAAAAAGTATATAAAAAGTACATAAAAAGCCCCAAAAAACAAGAAAAAAAGAAAAAGAAATATGCAGATAATACAAAATCAGTGGTGAAAAGTAACAAAGTAAAAGTAGTAAAATGTATTGTACTTAAGTAGAATTTTTAGGCATCTGTACTTTACTTAAGCAACCTTTACAGTGGATACTTTTTACTTTTACTTCACTACATTTGAGAACATATATCTGTACATTCTACTCCGTTGCATTTTGAACTGAAAAGTATAAAGTTGTTTTTATATGATTGAAGAGGTTACTTTTACCATCTTACCAGTAATACACCGTCTAACATTTTCGAGTTTAAGCTTCGACTTTGCCAAACAAAAATAAAACACAAAATTCATAAGAAAAATGAAGAAATGTATTCATATTGTTACTTTTGACCAAAATATGTATTATTTTTTATCAATATCACAACAAATTAACATCACGTGTTTAAAATATCTAACTGTACTTTTACTTAAGTAGCAAAATTGAGTACTTCTTCCACCACTTTACAAAACACTGGGAAAGAACCATAAAACACCAAGGTATCCTTTCTAGGTAGTTAAAGACTAGACTGAGAGGATCTGACAGGTAGAAAGAGGCTGTTCCATAGTCTGGGCACTGCTACAGAAAATTGTACTTATAAACTCGGCGTTGTGAATACTTGGAGTGCATTAGGCAAAGTGAGGGATACTTTTAGAGTGCTGCAAACTGTTTCAAATGATAGAGTTCTGTTTTTATTGACGGTACTCAATGGTTACATGCAAATCATTCACATTTCTGCTGAACACGTGGGATGGATATGCGAACTGGAGCATATCCCTGTTAGTGTATGGGTACATGACTTCACTGCATAGGCTACTACAAAATTGTGCTTTCAGATTTGGACAATACGCATTAAGTTTATCTGGAAGTACCTTTTACCTTACCGTTATACAAGCAGTTTGGAAGAAGATGCGTTTATAGAACTATGACTAAGAGCTTAACTGTCCTCATTAGTAACACGAGGTTTCTTTTGTGTCCCGTTTGCAGATGTGTTGGACAGCATGGCGCGTTTCACTGTCCCGGGAGTGTTCAACTACAGCATGCTCACCCTGTCCGAACACGAGAGGGTGCTGTACGTGGGGGCGAGAGAGACCCTGTTTGCCCTGGACCCCAATGACATCAGCAGACAGCTACGACCACAGGTAAAGTCAACTCTAAATACATGTGCAGAAGAGTTACTGTTTCGTTTGTGGTATTCCGAATGCAGTTATTTTCCTAAATTCAAAAGGACACACTGCAATACTTGATCATGCCATTTAGGCTTCAAACTGCACATAATTAGTAAGAAAAATAGAAAACACTGCTCTTTTGGTGAGTTAATGTTCATTGTTCCTTCTCCAAAAGTAATAAATATATGCAGAACAAGCAGTGAAACAAACATAAATCTGTTTTGAATCATGAATTAAAAAATGCAACAAGTATTTTAAGCATTCAGAATAAAGTACTCTGGGTAGACCATATACATACACACACCTAAATATGTGTACTGATTTGGATCGATATTCCGGTACAGTTTTTCTTTTATTTGATGGTATTACACAGCGGCAGAAAGAAAAACAGAACGTACTAACAGACATGACAGGTGGTACAACAAATGTGAAGTTGTTTTAACCTTATGCTGTATATGAAGCTTTTCTTTTTAATACTTTAGTTTTATAAGTATTTTAAAACAAAGAATAACAGCACACACAAAGCGATTAACGTATATACATAATGAAACACCTTTTTTTTAAAATATCACAAACCTATTTCTCCCGATATCTTTTATATTTTTCAGTAGAAAGTCTCAATTAAAGCTCAGTCTCTCTGTGTCGTAATAGAATGAAAATATTCCAAGTATTCAAAAAACAGTACCGGTACACTGATTGGACCATGTATCAGAATATGTTACAAAATACTGTTATAATGTGTTTAATTTGGTATTTTGTGCCTGGAAACACTGAGTATTCTGTCACAGTTTGAGTATTGTGACACTGATATGTTGTTCCAGTCCCGTCCTTTTAGAGATGTGTGGTGGTGGTTGACAACAAAAAAGAAAAGTTGGTGTTTATTTTCTTCTGGGAACAATTTTCTCTTGTCTGAGATTTTTCAGCTTTTGAACACAACCAATTTTCTGAATGGTGAGAATACTTTTATTTGAAATAGACTTGGTCGATTTTCACAGTCAATAGTTCAGAAATCAATAGCACCAGACCATCCGAAATGAATTATACCCAGTGCGCGGCTACATTAGCTTAATGAAATTAGCTTTATACTTAAAAGCTTATAGAGACTTAGCTTTGACACGGCATAATCTCCGTCTCGGTCGCTCCGTTAACTCACAAGATGACCTTAATTTATTATTTTTCATTTTGGCTTCAAGGACGGCACGTAGCAACTCTGGCCGGGACATCATTGGAGAGCTTAAGTGCCATAATAAATGCTATAGTGTTAATGTTGGCTCTTTTATTGGGCTACATGATACGTCTTTATGAAATGTTCTATCTCCGCTCCTGCTAAAATGATCAAGACGTGGGGCAATTAGGAGTCTACTTCAGATGTGTCCTTCGCGTAGGGTCAAAACTGTCGTAAAGATATAATTGGTGTAGTGAGCAGAACGTTTAGTTAGAGTGCGTGTCTCTGCAAAAACAACCAACCTTTTTTTTTTTATCTCAAAGACAATATTTTTCTTTAAAGGCTAGTCTCCGGTTGCCAAATCATAAACAGCGAAAGCTAAAAAAGGACATTTACAAGTCTTTTCCACTGCAATACAACGTTAATTCAATAGCATTAAGTACAGATAAAGTGAAGTTTTAGTGTTTCGCTTTGTTGTTCTGATATTTAACCAGCTTCAGTAATTGTCAAGTATTTTAAAATGAGATATAAAGATAGGAAAGACAAGTTGAAATGCCGTTTTCTTATATGGTGTTAAATAAAAGTGCTAAATAGGCTATTGTGATTTTAATTGTGTAATATAAAACTGCATTAATTATAAAGCTGTCTCGGAAATTATTGCTTGGCTATTTCTCAACAAGTACAAAAGGAAAAGT
Organism: Periophthalmus magnuspinnatus; assembly: GCF_009829125.3. NCBI lineage: Eukaryota > Metazoa > Chordata > Actinopteri > Gobiiformes > Gobiidae > Periophthalmus > Periophthalmus magnuspinnatus. Next base: position 19,151,167 of record NC_047134.1, read on the forward strand.
TTTGGAGTATATCTCAAATTTGAAAAAAACAAAACAAAACAACAACACAATTACGCTTGCACAAGGCTTCATTTCAACTTTAATAATTTTTGGTCAGGCTTTGTGCGTTTTGAGACATGTTGCCAAGTTATTAGTTGATTCAAATGTTATTTATGTTATCTGTAGCTTAAAGCCCTCAAGAGTTATGTTGCGAGCGCTGGACTGCCAAGTTTTGTGATTGTAGTAAGTGCCCACATTGGCTGGTGTGAGCACAAATCTATATCTGCTGCAGTCTTGGCGTGGGAGGACACACTCACACACTTGTTTTGCCTCCTAAAGTTTACGACATACTTATTCAGTTTTTTTTATTGTCCATGTTTTAATTTGCAAATCTGTTTTTTTTTTCTGCTGCAGGCCGAAGCTGTATATAAGTGCCCTTGACTAGAAGTGTGGTATAGTCAAAAAAGTGTAGTTTACTTACTTTACTTTATTTGAAGTAGAAATTATTGTATACAAAGTACTTTTAAGCATATTCAAAGCCACTGTATGTAACGTTTAGCCAAAAAAAATACACAAAAATAAAATAAAAGCATTGAAAAGCATTGAAAAACTGTGCGTCCGTACCATAGACTGTATAAAGAAGTGAACTAAGTGTGACATAAGAGTGTGACGTCACCCATAGCATTCAGCTCCAGTCAAACGAATTCAAATGACTCTGAGCGGACTTGCATCACCACAAACCTGACTGACCTCCTTCTTGTTTCCATGGAAATGTTGCTCCTTTGGCTATAGTCGTCCAAAGTTTGGCATAAAATGTATCTTTCTCCATAGCGAATGTTCCAAATTATGGTTATAACTTTCCATTTCCATAGAATCCTGCAGGTAACTTAACGCCTCCAGAAAGTTACGCAATTTTAAATATCACCGTGATCATATACACAGAGCAAAATTTACTTCCCAGTAATAAAAATGTAGGAAGCAAATTGCATCTTTACCAGCTACTATATATAGCCTCTATCACTATATGAACCTTTTGGAAAGCAGATGACAGATACAAGCTGGGACCACAGTAGTCGACTATTCAAAATCTGCCTCTTGATTAAATTGATGCTAAAACTATATACAGTACAACTTATTCAGAAAGTTTGACAGGTAAATGTACTAATATAAATGCATCTTACTACCCTGCTCTGACCATTATTTCTGCATTTCTTCACAATTATGGAGATTGGAAACCCTCTAAGGCCCAATCCAGTGTTGCCTTGCTCTCAATAATTACAATCAATACAATTACAAGGTCTAATGGAGGTGTGTAGCAAGTGGCCCGCAGTGGTTTGGGGATTGCTATCTGATTTACCCCGCTAATCTCATTATAATGGTCACACATACCGGAAGAGTGAGACGAAACTATAGGAGGACGAAACCAAATCAGGACCAAATAGCAGTAACTCACAGTTTAGCCACATATCTGGATTTAAAACAGGACTAAACCAGGACTAGTGTTGTCATTTTTTTTTTTTTTTTTTACAACAATCTAGTTTACTTGTTCTAAGATTAAACAAAATCCATAGTCAGATATTTCAAACTTTCCATGTATCAGAAGTTTCAAAGACGTGCGTCCCAGCAGCTGTCTGCCCCGGTCCTCGGTGATGTGAGCGCACCTGTTGTCCTCCCTGATGTGTCTTGTGCGTTGGATATATGGTGACAGTGCACAGACCTGGGAGATGTTTCACAGCCTACCACCATCTGGGCACTGCTCGATGATGGCTTCTCTCTTTCGTAATCCCTCTGTCTCCCCATGTAACTCTCTCTCTTTCTGTCTCCCTCCTTCCAGTTGACTTTGTCTTTCTCTCTCTGTGTATGTCACTCCCTCACCCTCCCTTTGTCTTTCTCTGTCCGTCTTTCTCCTGTCACTCTTCATCTCTTTCTCTTTGTCTTTCTTTCTTTCTGCCTTTATCTCCATCTCTCGCTCCCTCCATCTCTCACTTTCTCTCGCTCTCTCCCTTTGCCAGATCTCTTTCGGTCTCTCTTCCTTTTTCATTCCGTCACCCTTCCTTTCTTACTCTCTGTCAATCTCTCCCTGTGTCTTTCTTTCTCTCTATCTCTCTTTCTCTGTTGCTTTCTCCCTCCATCTCAATCTTTCGCTCTCGCTCAATCTCTCTCTCTCTGTCTCTCTGCATTTTTCTCTCTGTCTCTCATTTCCCTCATTCTCTCTCCCCGTCTCCCTCTGTGTCCATCTTTCTCTCTGTCTCTCTTAATTTCTCTCTATCTCCATTTTATCTCCATTTTTCTCTCTGTATCTCCCGTCTCTCTCTGTCTCTCTCCCTCATCTCCCTCTCTCTCTCCCTCTCTCATTCTTCCCCTCACTTTCTCTCTGTCTCTGTCAATCTTCATCTCTTTCTTCTTCTGTCTGTCTATCTCTCTCTCTCCCATGTCTCTTTCTCTCTCTATAACCCTGCCTCTCTATCTCCATCTCTCTGTCTCTCGCTCCTTTCTTCTTTCACTTTCTCTGTCTCTCTCCCTCCGCCATCTCTCCTTCTATCTCTCTTCTTTTCTCATTCCGTCACCCTCCTTTTCTCTCCCTCTGTCCATCTCTCTGTGTGTCTTTCTTTCAATCTATCACTCTTTCTCCCTCCATCTCCATCTTTTTATCTGTCTTTCTTTTTCTCAGTTTCTCTCCCCGTCTCTCTCTGTCTCCACCTTTCTCTCTATCTCTCTAGCTGCATCTTTCTGTCTGTCCCTTTCTTTCCCTCAATTTCTCTCCCTTTCTCTCTCTGTCTCCACCTTCCTCTCTATCTCCCTGTCTCTCTATCTGCATCTTTCTCTCTGTCTCCACCTTTCTCTCTGTCTCTCTATCTCCATTTTTCTCTCTGGATCTTCATCTCTCTCGCTGTCTCTCCCTCATCTTACTTTCTCTCTCTATCCTCCGCCCACTTTCTTTCTGACGCTCTCTATCCTCCCCTCTCTCTGTCTCTCGCTCTCCCTCTTGTCTCTGTCTCCCTCTCTTGTTCCGTACCTCTTTTCTCTCGTCTTTTCCTCGTTCTTCATCCGTCGTGTTGTGTACAGATCAGGCGTGGGAATAGCAGCAGCTGTGCACACACTGACGGATGTATCATCGTAACATTGTCGACATTAGCAGAGCGCTATAACATCTGCAAATAAAAAAATATATTTAATTACTCCTATTACTTTAGAAAACAGGGACCAATCAACAAGTCTCCTGTTGTAAAATGGAAAACCTTCAAATTCTATTCAAAATACTACGTCAAGTCAGCTCACTCCTGCCCCCTGCTGGTTGCCAAGTGGTACTGTCAGACGCGATAAACTAATTAAAAATATAACTTTGTGTTTATTTAAGTTGAACATTTGCAGTTACTATATATTCAGACATTCTATACAGTGTGTCAAGAAATCCTTCAGTTTTGTACGTCTAATTAAATAAATGTAAGCAAGAGAAACTATTAGAGACCGTGACCTTCGCTCTGCGTTTAATTCAATGTATTCCTGTGGTCGTTGTCATGGTAACGGTTGAAAAACAACTAATTAAATCATGAGGAAACATCAGTGTGGGTATTAACATGGTCTTATAGGAGGTCAGTCACAGTAGTTTTTGTAACAGGAGTATTTATATTCCCTTTGTCTGCATTAAAAGTTGAAATAGTATGTCTAGTACTTGTAGTAAAGGTAGTAACAGTACAGCTGGTTCAGAGATACTACAGTTTTACTAAGTGACATAACATAAAAAAATTTAAAAAGTAAAAAAGTAACTTAGCTCAATTTTATTTTTGAGAAGGTCTGTATGCCTCAGAAAACCCACTGATTGTAAAAGTTTTTTTTTTTTACTTATTTGTGGAAGTAATTACATGGACACTTGGTTTGTGCATTTGGAGAGTCTAATTGCTGGAGTTTGATGTTGAGATGCATCAGCATAAACGCTGCACTTTGACCTTTAATGAAAAAACAGAACAAAACACAAGACCATTAAAGGAGGGAAATGAGCCGAGAGAATGTTGTTTTGCTTTTTATATAAAACTTTCTCACTACCACTGCTATTATTATTTTTTGAAAGAAAAGCAGATATAATTGTAATAATTCAAAACTTGAAATTCATAAAACAAGGTGGATTCAAATCTTGAAATTGGGACTGATGGTTGATAAATCCAAATTTTAAAGGACATATATTGTGCAAAATTGACCTTTTTGAGCTTATAACCCTGTTGTAACAGTGGTGCCTCATGAAACACATGAAAAACACCTGGATATGTATTTAATTTCATTCACACTTGTTTAATTAGTCCTTTTTAATAAGTCCACTCCCTTTGAGAATTCAGTCTTGATTTTTCCCAGCATTATTAGGTCACAGGTGAATGTTTGGAGGTCTCCTGTGCTATTTTTAAACCCATACATCATTGTCGTAGCGTCGTAGTGTTGGAAGAAAGTTTCTAACCATAGACTGTATACATAAATAAACATAGCTAACCTGCTAGCCGCCACGTTCCAAATGACAAGTGAACATAGGCATGCTTACGGCTCCATCAGCTCTGACTCCAATTTATTTTGTATTGAAAAACTGTCGCTCCTCTCTCTCTTTCTTGTAATTTTGGTTATAAAATGTTCGTATTCTGTAAATCAAGATATGAGTATTAATAACAGACAAATCAGGTGCCTTCTTTCCCCGAGGTTGCTCCCACTAGTGTTTGATTGACAGCGTTGCTAAGTGCCCGCTCCCTGCTAAACCAGCGGGACGGGGCGTTGCCTTCAACAGCCTCGTTCTAGATTGGCTTCATATTCGTCCCTATACCTTCTAGCCTCAATGAGTTTCATTTGACTGAAGCTGAGTGCTATGGTTGACGTCACACTCTTGTAATCCACTTCTTTATACATATGTTTCTAGTCTTAGCTTAAATTTCTTCAATAGAAAATCCCTCTGCTGCAGTACCTTGTGTAGGGAGTGCATCTGTGTCTGTATTGTCTGTACATAGCAATTATTTAAGTTAAAACATGAGATACCAAAGCAGTCCTACTCAAGAGCATGTTTAAAGACCAATAACAACACAAATAATGCATTGTACTTTCTTTTAATATATCAAATAGAAATCTGTTTGTACCATGCTTGTGTTTATTAAAGGTCTTATATTACACAAAGTTGACTCCTGTGAGTTTTAAGCCATGTTATAGTTCTGTTACCTCATCAAAAACATACCCAGAGCTGTGTTTTGGGGTTTTTTTTTGTTGGTTTGTTTTGTTTCATTCACATGTTTGAGTAATTGTTAGTCTGTCTACATCTCCAAAGCTCAAAATGATCTGTTCTACTTTGTGATGTCATGAATTTTTCAAGTTAACAGGTGCCTTTTACCTTTTGTTCAGTGGAGATAGACACTTCCAAGGCTGAAACTGTCCAAATGATTCTAGTGAAGGTGTATGGAGTTTAAAAACACTAAAAAAACACTTTCTGAAACAGAGAACTCAGCCTAAATGTGCAGGGTTTGTGTGTTAAACATGTGAATGAAACAAAACACAACTCTGACTTTGTTATTGATGAGGAAACAACATTATAACAGATCAGAAAATAGCGTAATATGGGTCCTTTAAAACTTGTACTTTTATAAATTTGACAAACACAAGACTGAACTGTTCGCAGAAGACGACAGGGTAAAATATGATGTATGTTTAGTCGTATTGGTTTCCACACCATTTGAACTAACAGTGGTCATTACAGGTCAAGCACTGCTGTAAATCCAGGACCTCTCTGGATTGGAGTCAGACCAATAGCAATCAAACAAAGGATTATGGCTGGACAGTGGAGACCCACAGCCTATAAAGACACTATATTACACCGACTTTTATGGAGCGCAGTAACAATGAGTTTTAATAATGTTAGATACTAGAAGTGATGCATCTGGTGATACCCATTTGAACTGTGGGTTGGAAGATCATAATGACACTGTATAGAGAGAGGTGCTCGAGCTATGGCTACTCAATTATGGGAAAAAACATCAACATTTTGGAAGGTCATAAATTGTTAGATAAGATATGGATTTTTTTTTTTTATTAGTTTTTTTTTATTACATGTGCAGTCAAATCTCCAGCATAGTGCACTCTTTTACCCACAACTTTTCAGAAACGTTTTATAGCCTATATTACAAAAAAACATCTTTTTGTTTCAGGCACCTGGATGGAAATGGATTATATTACCGTCTTTGTTGACTTGTTTATTGAAGCACTTTACAAAATACCTTTGTGGTTGCTATGGTAACTGCTTCAAATTGTAGAAAGTGAGTTTTTTATTAAACCCAAAAACATGTGTGTTATAAAATATTACCCCTTAGAAAGTATTCAGAAACATTGTAAGCTACTAGTACTGCTATGAGAACATCTTCACGTGGTACAACTTCTTTTATTGTTACTACATGTACTTGTGCTGTTATTGCTATTCCTGCTACTCCTCAAAATCGACTACCGTTGCTGGTTTACTTCTCCATTCTTTGCCAATAATACTATGTATAAATAAAATGCACATATAAAATAAATCATTGTATATGTGCACTTCATCTAATCTATACCGTTCTATCTTTTGTTCAGATCGACTGGCCAGCCCCACAAGATAAGAAGAGGGAGTGCGTGGCCAAGGGAAAGAACAACCAGGTAACGCACTTAAGCGCTGTTATATTCCTCTCTGATCAATTACATTTTGTCAAGTCAGGCTCACGTTTCAGGCCTGGAGAGCTTCCAGTCATTACATTAGCGAACTTCCCCCTCAATAGCAACATCACATCGCAGCCATCAGCAGCTTTAGCTTTAGCTTCTGATCAGCAGCGTTACAAATAGACCTGCGTCCTGTTTACGAGACGCTAACAGGAAGTCAAAACAATAACATCAGGAGGCTCATATCGGTAAATGTCGTTATGAGTGATGGAGGATGAGAGTTTTAAGAAGAATGAAAAGCCCTAGATACTGTGTTTATTGATCGGAACGGTGCGGTCAAAATAAACATCTCAAAAGTCACTCAATGCTGGGATGACTTGCCAAATGAGTTATGAGTTATTATTACTTAAAAACTCTTAATTACACTATTATTGTATTATATGTTGTCATGGTAATGTATTTGTATATGCCAAACGTTTAATTGGGACTCCAGGAAGATTAGCAGTCAACAGGCGAAGCTAACGGGTGTCCAATGTTAAATAAAGAAATAATAATACGTAATAAGATAAGATAAGATAAATAATTATTAATCTCACACGGGTATAAAACAAGAGGTGAACCAAAATTAACCCAAACCTTTCTCTCCATGCCTGTGTCTGAATGTCCACTCAAGTCCCTAACCCCACATTCTGCATAGCCCCACACTCTTTATCAGACTCTATTTTTTTTTTTTATTGTTTGAGATGTGGAAATTATAGCTCTTTTAACACCTTAAGCAACTTTACACAGCAATGGTTTATTTAATAGTGAATTATTTATAATCAGCGATCAACAGTGCAACAAACCAGCGCGTCTGTCTGCTTTCATTCAGTCGTGTTGTGTCCAGTTAAAGACCTGCTGCTGTCCATTGTTGTTTTTCCGAATCTCACAGTGCATTGTGGTCTATATTGCCCGGTCTAGTGAACACCAATGCCCAATACTTTTCACAGTGCATTGTGAGAAATTTTGAGTGCACTACTTTTTCACTGCTTGGTCGTTTGGACACCGCTAAAAATGGCGTGACCCCTAAATCGTGCCGTTAGTAAGGAATAATGTGGATATTTGGACAAAGGACATATTTTAGTAGGATTTTTTATGGTTTTGAAGTAGTGGCAGTTCAGGCTTAATGGGCTTTAATATTCTGTAACTCTTATACTTATAGTAGTAAGTACAGTGATCAATTATTTGGGTTAATTACTCTGTCTTTGAACTTTCTTTGATTTTCTAACATGGAGACAAAAATATAAGTCATGTTTAGTGCCAGTCCCAAGTTCAAATAAATGTATTTTTATTTATTTATATTTTTATTTATTTATTTTTAATAGCTGCAAATATAATTCAATTAATCAAAATCAAACAGTTAATCTTAAGTCACTGGTTGATAACAGAGAAGCAGATTAACCAACAACCAATTCATAAACAAGCCATTTTATTTATACCATGTTTATTAATGTTTCTTTATTTCCTTTAATTCATTCGTCAATCAAGCCAAATGCATTTACTTCTCTAAGCAATATCATCTGGGTCTGTCTTTAAGCCTCTGTCCATTTCTGCACATTATAAATTGTCGTGTCTAATGTTTGTTTTTTTGTTGAGAATCCCTGGACCAGCGGGACAAGATTAACAAAAACATTATATTGTCGACGCTTTTTAGTTTACATTTAAGGAAAAGTGGCGGCCTTAGCTTTATACCCCTCTGACTACAACACCCCGTCGTCCAAACGAGCTTTAAACTCCATACTCAAATGAATTTCTCTTCTGAACCTCTTAGAACATTTGTTTAAAAAGCGGTCTGTGGTCTAGTCCCTGTTTCACTCTCCCTTTTCTGCATAATGTCCTCTTCATTTGGTTAATTTTTTATGAAAGCGCACACAGGTTTTTGGGAAGACAAGATGAGAATTTTACCTTTTGCAGCACAGTTATTTTGACATATTTTAGTACAGAATGTGAAGGGACAATGCAAATGGTCTCAAAATGACTAGATACACAGCATACATACATTTTAGTCTTAAAAAACTCATAAATTGAAAATATTTAGTTACTTATACTTAAAGTCTGACTCAATTGTGTCCCATTGTGTCCTAGGCAAGACACTTTTCACCTTGTTAAGCGCGGTGTGGGTGATTCGTCACCATCAGAGAGGTCATCAGTGCAAATCGGCAGCCGCAAACAGCCAATACTAACTATTCGCTATGCTAATTAATCTTTGAATTACTCTAATCATTCATCACGTAACTATACAGTACAATATCTGCCACGAAACATTCCTCATTATCCCTTTAAGCAGCTACAATTTAACAGAGGCCAAAGCTAATCCCTACTACATATGGCGATACATAAAATCTTACAATGCAGAAATCCCATATGGCGTTTACAGTGTCCAGTGTTAGATTAGCAATTAGCTGTTTATGTCAAGCTGCCAGACAGATCTCATTGTAATTATCCGCAGTGATTGCAGAGGCTGTAAAAGTAAATTATAAAAAAATGCAAATTGTGATAATACGAGCAGTAAAATATGCATATTGTTTTTTGTTTTTTTTTCCAAACGTAATGGCCACATCATCGGAATGGAGTGAATTATTCATAGCACTAATTCCTATTCCAGCATCTGTTCCCAATTGCATTCCGAGAGTTGTATTGTTTGTCAGAGCCCGAGCATTAAAGGGCATTTCTCATAAAACACTGCATATATTACAGCTCTAATCACTTGCATATTGTTTAGATGAAGACAAGCTGCCGGTTCTTGTCGCTTTCAAAGGTTGGGGAGATAATTGTGCATGTTAACTCAGTGTTTAGATCTGGCCTTGAGTAAATATTTGCAAAGGAAATGATCTCATAAACAAAGCAAATTGTGGGACCGATCGAAGAGACAAGAAAAGGTAATGGGCTCTAGATGGAAAACTCTAGACTGGGTAATAAATAATGAACAAGATTGGCATTTGAAATGTAAGTTGGACTTGTAGATGTAAGATGGGCTGCGTCAGTGAAACAATTTGAGGGAAAAAGTGTATGTAATTGCATGTCGACAGAAGACCTTTCAAATGAGTTTTAGTTACACATTATTCATTTTTTGTATGAATTTACCTTATTTTTACTGTCTTAAAAGTCAGAAAAACAAGAAGTGTTTTGCAGTGGTAAAGATAAAAAACAACTAGCATGCTAAGAGGGCACACTTCCTGATTCTGAGTCTCATTTTGACCTGCTTTAGAAATAAGAGTCCTGGATACACAATATTAATACACAATATACATTTTTTGTATGAATTTACCTTATTTTTACTGTCTTAAAAGTCAACTAGCATGCTGACACAGCACACTTCCTGATTCTGAATCTTATTTTGACCTGCTTTAGAATATATTTGTGCAGATTTTCCTCAAATACATGGCAAAAAATCAGGTTCAGTGATTTTAATTGGGTACAGCTATTTAATTCTGGTTTCCATTTACTCATTCAGGTCCAAAATTAGGACTGTTTGTTTTTTATGACAGTATTAAATAGATAGAAACACTTGCTATGACATAATTATTTAACCACAGTTTACAAAGATAAATTGGGTGAATGTAGGTCCCAATTGGCAATCAGCCCATACAGTGATAGTATCGAATTTTCACATAAAAAAATATCCTAACCATGTCTCTCCTCTCTTTGTTTCAGACCGAGTGCTTCAACTACATACGCTTTCTACAGAGCTACAACCACACGCACCTGTACACCTGCGGCACCTACGCCTTCCAGCCCAAGTGCACCTACGTGGTGAGTGCTACCTGACAGGTGTCAAACCCACACACACACCTGTCTCACCTCGGGGCCAGCACCGGGCGACAAATTCAAAACAAGTGCAAGGGAAAAGACTTTCTCAAACTGGGACACACTTGTGCACTTTAATATATTTAAGTTACTCAAATCAACTCGGGTGCCAACAGCTCCAGTGTTTTTGTTATTACTCTAACGTAAATTCATATGGAAAATTGGACACACATTTCCAGTGTTCCCAAATGTTAATCCCTAATTAATCTATAAGAACATTTTAGTAACTATGTATACCAGTTGCATAAAATAATGTTGTTTATTATATTTGTGAAACTCAACTTACTTATATGGGATCAATTCTACATCTCCTTTTATGACTGGATTTTTCCTAATGTTCTTTGTGACATATAGTGATCTAAACTAACAGAATATTACATACAATAGGGAACACGAAGTGAGTATTGGAATTTTATTATTTTATTTTGAATTCATCAGAAAGATATATAAACGTGTTCCTTTTGTACATTGCATTACTCGGTTTTGCAGTGCATGTGCGCCTTTCTGATGGTGATGTGTTAGGACATCATAGAGACGTCTGCGCACTTGGACAGGCAGAGTGCAGTAGTGTTATGTGGGCAATAATGAGAAGTGACCAGCAGCCACCTGTGCCTCCCCTATCATCTCATATGTGTGTGTGTGTTTGCGTGTGTGTGTGTGCAGAACGCCGACTACTTCACCATCAACACTGGCGCTCTGGAGGACGGGAAGGGCAAGTGTCCATATGACCCCGCTAAAGGACACACTGGACTCATAGTGGGTGAGTATGAGAAGTCCATTGCATTGGATTACACTACTACTACTACTACTACTACTTCTACTACTGCAATCCCTATAGTACTACTATTGCAATTACTATAGTAGTTAATAGTGTAGTAGCAGATGTTTGAGCCTATTATATATATATGAAATACCAATAAAAAACTGAATTCTTGATCATGAAAATGTTTTGCTATTACAATGTGTGAATAAAATTATGCTTATATTTTATCATTAATGAACCGTATGCTTATATTGTGTGTACGAGACTGAAATTGACTAGAGAAACAGGAAACAACGGTGTGGGTGAAAGGTCAAAAGCTGTGTAACCTGAACTGAAATATAAGAAAAGTCATGTCTGTGTGGAGAGGGTAATAGCGTGTTGTTCTACTGATAAACAGGATGGGAAAACTGCTGAGTTGAGTCAAGATGTTAATAAAAGGGGAGCGTCGGAGAAGGTACAGAGAAGACCTCGTGGAAGCAGTCTGCGTAGCTTCTTCTCTGTGCTCACTCCCCTCTGATCAGAGTAGAAGAAAAGTCTAACACTTGTTTTGAGTCTTTTTGAGTAAACACCACGTCGAGAACCGAGTTTTCTTGACGCAGTGTAAATTATATCAACTACTATTACAAGTGCTTCCATTACAAATATTACACTACAGCTATTGCTTTTTGAGTACTTCTACTACCGATACTTTATGCTTTACTACTATGTTTCTGCAATACTACTTCTATTTTGCAATCAATAACTTACTTTAACACAAAAAAATATTGAAATAACTCAACTAAACATGAAAAACATACGGTCTGCTTTGTCAAAAACTCTACAGATGTTCAAAATATTGTCCGCAGACCTGTCTAAAGTTGGAGTACACTTATACCCCTATAGAAATCACTATAGCCATACTATTTGTAGAAAGTTGTCTGCAGTCTATTGACATTCATATCAAACCGCAGATGCACAGGGCCAGTGCCTGATGCTCCCTCCCAGCAGGCTTGTTTTGACCGCTCCAACACAAGCATAAAAGGCCCATCAAATCTCTGCCAGTATTTCCCATTAGTTTTGTCATAGGCATACAGCAGCAGCCGGAGTCCAGTGACCCAATTTAACACTGTGGTAAACAGCCTTTCCAAGTGGACAACGGCTCCTATCAAATCTTATACAAGTGGAGTTTTACATTGCGTCTTATCTAGTGCAGAGTTGAGAGTTTTTAGTTTGTCAGCAGCATTGAAAAAGTATGTAAGTGTAAGTATGTGTAAGTAAAGGTGCTTTTCTGGACATCATATAATATTTCAGGCTTAACACTTGCATCGAATTTCCATAGAAACAAGCGAGCAGGTAGTAGACTCCCCCCTCCGCACACAGCTCTACACTAATCAGGCAAAATGTTATTACTTTCTATAATCTCCAGCGCCAACAGTTATTTCACATCTATTTAAATTATGTATATATAAAAGTAATCATGTTGAAACAATAAATAAACCAACCCTTGCATTTTTACAGATAAGGAGCTATACTCTGCAACCCTCAATAACTTCCTTGGAACAGAGCCAGTCATTCTGAGAAATCTTGGCCAGCAGCACTACAGCATGAAGAGTGAATACCTGCCCGCTTGGCTAAACGGTAAGTCCAAAAAAATACACTAAAACCCTGTCTAAAATAACTGTGGTAAGTATGTCAAGGGAAAGGTGAACCAAAACGGACTTCATGATAACACAGTTGGCCCAGAGCTGGGGTCATAGGGGTTCATTTTAAAACGGGCCAGTAGAGAGGGAGAGTAGCTGTAGTGGGTTAGGGACATCCCCAGGCAAGAACGAAATGGGTAGCTACACAGATTGTATGGCAACAAGACAGGGCCAAATGACTGCCGATGGGAAAGAGAGTTTGGGTTTTTGTACCGCTCTGGACAAATAGAGCCATAGCGAGCAGATTTAGAATTGCAACAGGAAGTCAGTGATGGGTTTATTTTTATGTAAATGTGGTACTGTTTTGGAAAGCTAATGTATTCCCCACAGCGGTAAGCATACTGTTCAATTGGAGAGCGGAGAAACTGACAGTGATCAGAAATGTTTTGCGTAGACGTACAGCTAATATGTTTTAAAACGGCTCTAAATTTGTAACAGCTGAACGTTTGTAGGTAGCTGGAGTAGCCTAAAATTATACTCAAGTGTAATATTACTCAAGTATAAGGGGAAAGTAAGTAACTCCTAGAAGCTAAAACCATACTTGGGGAAACTACCATTCAAGGAGTAGTAATTGTTACGGACGGGTTGTAAAATTAAAATTATAATTTGAAGTCATTGTAGTATGAAGGACAAAACATCGAAGAGCCTGAAAATATTTAAAAAGTATGAATGTGGTGTGTGAGTGCGTGTTGGTGGTGGTCGGAGGGGCCGATGGCACAGATTGGCAGCCTCACCTCTGTCAGTCTGCCCCACCAAGTGTAGAGTGAATGAATAATGTACTTAAATGCCTTTGGTGTCTTTAAATGCACCATATAAATCAAATTTTATCTGTTTTACAAAACCTAAACCTGACTATCACTATATATTCTGCCTTAATTGTATCTACTATAGTTGATATGGTAAAGCCAAAAGAATTAAATAGTCATCACTTCTATTTTCACATTAATTTGTATTGGGACTGCCTAGTAAGCTCAGACATTCAAACTATGTATTATGCAATGTTTTCCAGCTACTTGTAGAATCTATTCTCAGACTTATCATGTGTTTAGCCAAATTAGCAAAGCTAAATAAGTCCCAAAGCGTTGCCACATGGGTTGTAGCTTGGACGCTGTGGCCTGACTGTCTGTAGCCTTCTGTTGCTCCATATCCCAGAGTGCATTAGTATTCACTGTTACACATGTTAGCTATGCCCCATGTTAATACAGGTCAGAACTAACAGCAATACAAATTTGAACTTTGCCATTTGCACATTTTTCAGGATATCAGAATAATTGAGTTAATTTAGTGTTTTCCCTGCTTTGTGGTTGCCGATATGCAAAAAGCCATTGTCTGAAAAGGTGCATTTTGTTGCCCATAGTGTAAAACTGTTCAAGTAGTTCTTTTTGACCTGTTGCAAATTAATAGCCAGACCTTGACAGTTCACAACATGCTTTTATACAGGGAAATTCACCATAATTGACTGCCCAGAAATCATTAATTTGAGTTTCAATTTTCACCTCGACAGACATGCCACAGAGTAAGATTAAATATGTTTTCAAATAATAGAAATCACATTAGGGGTGATAACAGCGCTGGCTTCTTTTTAAAGCAATTTCATTAAAATGTAAAAATGAGAAACATGCACAGACATAAGAGCAGAACTGAAACACGGGAAATGAATTGTGGTGCACGGGTAAAACGAAGGATCATTATCTTTTTGGATGGAGAGAGACAGAGAGAGGAATGGGGGATTTGGGGAGAAGCGAAGGGAGAACGAGGCTTGTTTTAATTAACAAAGAAAGAGTTATCAAAGTACAGAAATACAAACGTTAAAAAAAAAACAATGAACATTTGTTTTACTGGAAATACTGGGTGTGCTGCCAAGGCTCTGGTTAACGTCTTATAAGTTGGAGGTTAATGCTTCTTTCATTGAGCTTAGTATCTCAAAACGGTAGGCAATCCCATGGAAAAATTAAAATCAAGTACCGGTAATATTGGTACCATCACCATGCCTTGTATTCTCGAAAGACAATTAGTGTTAAGGTGCACCATGAAGCTGTTTCACACCACCTGCTTGGCTTGGAATGAGCTGATGTGTAACTTGGCCTGCATGAGATAGATTGGATAGATAAAAACACCCCTTGAATGCTATTAATGAGTTTAATACCATACTGTGAACCAGCAGGGGCGTACCCTCCACCCAAAAAGTCACATAAAGTTACATATAAATGCCTTATTATTATATTTATTAAATAACTTTTTTGGAAAATGTTTCCAGACAGCACTAAAACTGAAATGGCGATAGGGAAATAATTGGGAAATTGAGGTGAACTGAGAAAACAGAGATACACAGCATAAACTGAGCGATAAGGCAAATTATTATTCATAGCAGTACAAAACTGGTATGAAAAAATAGACCCAAAAGAAGCGCCTACTCACCTCATACGGGGGCAAAATGAAGTGTAGGCAGGTTTCATACAAAATTGGGGTTAAATAATGCTTTCTAGGCAGGGCCTGGTGTTGTCCAGTCAGCAGCATGGGTGCCCCAGACTGTCTGGTGTGCAGCACTGTGCAAACTGATTCACTTTTACCCAAGAAGGACAAAAGGAGAGCCACCAAATTTAACACAGTGAGGATATGAGCTGTGTTATAGGTTGGGTTCAATTCAATTCATTTTATTTTTGTAATGCCCAAAATCACAACAACAGTTGTCTTGAAGGGCGTTCATGTTTTGGTTGATGGGGGAAACCGGAGTACCCGGAGGAAACCCTTCCAGACACGGGGAGAAACATGCAAAACTCCACACAGAAAGGCCTGGGCGACCCGGGGATCGAACCAAACCTTCTTGCTGTGAGGCATGAGTGGTTCACATGACATCACAACATTCAGAGTCCCCAGAGTTTAACACTGAGCTGCAGGACAGAATTATATGGTGGAATTTGCTGTTTAATTGTCAGATTATAGATTTGTTGACTGGTTTATTTATAGGAATATTCACATTAAACAAAACCTGGCACAAAGTTCAACGTCTTTTCTGTCAGTACAAATAAACAAAAGAGAAAGAATCGTTTAAGGGCATAAGATTCATATGGCAAGTAAATCACCAGTTGAGTTGCATAGGCCCTTGTCCACCATCCGAGATTATGACTTCATCAAATTCTGGGTCATGAATGCAACCTATTCCATTCAAACCAGGTTATTTTAATTATTAATTTGACAGCTTATTATGAGTTTGAAAGATATGTGTGTGTTCAGTTGCAAATACATGTGTGCGCTTGACCCTAGCTGAACTAATCTTATAAATCTCACTTTCTCTGTAGATAAGACAGTATTTATCAAACTGTGGTACGTGTACAAGCGATGGTGTGCAAGCTGCCTCTAGTGGCACGGAGAGCCACGTGCAGTCTGAGTATTTGTTCCCATTTAGAGACACATCTATTAATATTTTTGTCCTGTTTGGGGTTTATCATTATTTAAAACTACCTCATCCATGCCTCGTTTCATTTTAGACCTAGTTTTGTCCAAATTTAGGCTTAAAAAAGTCTGTGTTAAGATCTCATAGTACTCAAAAAGCCAAACAATATCTTAGGTGGAACTGAGTGTGAAAAGTTTGAGAACCTTGATTTTTACATTTTTACAAACTTGAAAAACTGTTTAAATTACAGTATTTGCAGTTGTCCAAAGTTATTCCTCATATGTGCATCCTAATTAGTCACCATGATTAGTTTACAACTGCTTTTCACAAGTCTCGTAGACCAGAGCTGTCACGAAAAAATAAACAACTACAACAACTATCATGCTAACCTCATACTTGATTTTCGTACGAGTAAACGCACAAATTAGATGTGGACAGCACGCAGCAGACATATTTTGACCTCAAGAGCGGCTTATACAATATATCTGTACTGGGGCAAGACTAATTTTGCTAAAATACATGTGTTAACAGTAGTGCTCATACTTCTAGTTATCAGTAAAATGAACGCTAACACATACAGCCACAGTGAATCAGTTAATTCAGTTTTCTAGTTGAAGTTATACTTTATAAAGATGATGTTGAAAGACATTTTTATCTCTAAAAGTACAGCCTGTCCATGAAATCATATATCCTCCAAAAATCCTCCAAATCCATTAAAATCCGTCCTGAAAACGGCATATTTTTTTCTAAATCTAACACTTTGGCTTAATGAGAACTCAGGATTGAGAAAGACGAGAGGAGGATGAAGAAGGTGTGGATCTCAAATGGACCATTATTATTAGGCAGTCCCAGTGAGACAGATCAAGGCTGGGGTAATATGAGGAGAGATAGAGGAGGAAATATGGAAGAGGTGAGAAGTGACTGTTAGTTTGTATCTGCAGAGACAGTGTGAAAGAGCTGCAGGCCAGTGCTGTGTTTTATTCAGCGCGATGTATGCCTGACCCTGAACATATCAACTTTTGTGGATAATATAGTATAAAGTATTGAGGTGGGTCACTAGCCTGTAACTAAGTAAGCAATGATGGTTTTATATTTATAATAAGTAATAATATATTTCTATTTTTACTATCATTACTATAACATCTAGTACAGTGCTATCATATGTAAATTCTAAATAGCTGCATGTATGTGGTTAAAAGATGTAAACCATGCACTATTATGAGCATTCTGACTTTAAAACAGTATTATCTTATTGTAATGGTTTATTTTATGCATTTCCTTTTTTTTTTTTACTTGGCAAATGTCATGTATATTTGTTATTGTAATAAGTAAAAATTATAGAGCCTAAGGAAATACATATATATCTTCCCTTTAGATACATATATCAATTCAGTTAAAGTGGAACTAAACACTAAATCTACTTTTTCTTGCTACTAAACTCTGTAACATTATTGTCTATACTGTTCTCTGTCCTTTTTGTCAATTTCAGTGCAATCTATCAGTAAAGGCTGCACTAGCACTAATGATTGGAGGTGCTGGGGTTTAGGTAGTGAGGATTCAGATCAGCGAGGGTATTTTTAGGTTTAATTCAATTGGATTTCACCATTGAAACTGGCAACTTAAATGAGAGACTCTTGCGGTTTCTGCTTTCATCATCTTAAGAACCAAAACACCTTTAACATAAATAACTTGACCAATGTTTTTCTAAGAATTATTCAGAGTAAAAGCTATATTTGATTTGAACATATTCACCTAATATTGGGGGACACGGATAGGTCAAGTTGAAGAAATGTTAAATCTAAATATCACACACATTTCTTACTTATAGTTGGTATATTTTTTCTTGTAAGAACCACTACATTTCTTCAAATACAACCATATTGATTCGAAGGCGTATGTAGCACAGAAGCCATAACTTGTGTGTATGTGTTCTTTTACAGAGCCAGACTTTGTGGGCTCGGCGCTGGTCAGAGAAGGCCTGGGCAGTAAAGACGGAGACGACGATAAGATTTACTTCTTCTTCAGTGAACGTGCGCTGGAGCTGGACTGTGACACGGAGCTCACAGTGGCCCGGGTGGCTCGGGTCTGCAAGGTGATATATGAGGCTCATTCTGATCTCTGCTCACTACAAGTGCACTTACAAACTTTTAACTGTGTAATACTGTGAATGAAACACATGCCGCAGTATTTGACTTGAACGGACATCATACAGTAACACAATAAGGAATATATGAAGCATTAAAAGTACTGGTAATAGTGTGTCAAACGGAAAAATACTGCAACTCTGTAATAGCTACTGATAGCTGATAAACAAAAAAGTGCTGTAATTGCACCAGTGAAATCAAAGGTGCTGCCCACTTCCATTTATCTAGTTCAAAGCAGTATTTGTTCCTTTTTATTGGCTGCACTGAAACAAGGACGTTCAAGATGCACTATGTAACTTTTCTGGTGAGATTTCGACACCTGTTCATTATTATTGCTTCACCTAGAATACAATGGGGCATTTAAAATGAATAAATGTTCTAAGGTCTAGTCACTAATAGAAATCATCAGGTTTGTGAAATTACTTTTTGGATATTTAATGGAAAATACAGTGTAATCAATAGGAAAAACTGTCTCTTGCCCCTTATCTGGAAGTACACGGTGGCCCAAAAGTCACTGATACTTTTAAATCTTCAATAGCTTGTATAATTCTTAAGTTATACTCACCAAATTTTAGCAGTAGTTAAATTGAACCTCCCGAGATTTTTGGCAATATATACAGTTGTAATTGTTCACTTACACTTGAACTTATCACTACTTAAACTTGGGGAAGTAAAAATGACCTAATTTTCGCATTGAAGCCCGATCCAACACACACTTTCCATAACATTTGAAAGCATTTCCGGATTTCCGGCTCTTATTTGATCCTTGATATTACATTTAAATTTGTTTATTGTCTGAGGTTTATTCACAAACACCTTTTCTTTAAGATCGTCCCACAGGAAGAAATCGGGACTAGTCAGGTCTGTGGAGATCACATACTGCCCCCTGTCTTTGAAAACAACTTATTATTCCTTTAATGTCATTTACACTCTGGGCGTCTCTGGTTTTAAAATGTCAACTGTAACACCGCTGGGTTTGTGAGTTTGACCCGTGTGACTCAAAGTACCACTGTACAATGAGGGTTCATTCCTCCGTGCTGCATTTGCTCATATTAATGTCGGAAGGGTAGTTCTAAACGCTCTGAAAAAATAAAAGAAAAATATTTAGATATAAAAGAGTTATGAAGTGACTTTTGAAAACTATCAATTAAACTTTTGTGTCTTGCATTAACTCAATTTCAGGCTTTATATTGCTAAAAAGAATTTCAGTCTTGAGAATGTCACCGGCTTCTCTCCATGGAGTGAGAGTAGTTTAATATCCTACTGTGGCAAATCTATGAAGACAGGAAGGTGGCAGACCCCCACTAGAAAAGCTACTTAGTGCACCTTTAAAGCATTATTTAAGATGTATACCAGCATTAAGGGCACAACACAAAGCGTAAAGTGTATCTCAATACAGTAGCTTTTGTTCAGACCAGTCAAACTCATATGCATTTTGGCACATTGAATCTAAAATCACAAAGTCCTAGTGTTGGCTGGTCCTCATCTGTTATTCCTCTCTCCAGCTGTTTTGGCATCTGTCTCGTATTGTGCTTCAACATTTCCCTTCGTACAGCCATATAAGGATCACACTGGTACTGCGCACTGTTACATATTTAACACAAGAAATCTATCGAACAAGAGCCAAAAGGAGAAAAACATAATGAATTTTAATGCCGCATTATTACAGGTCAGATTTAACCGGCTTTTCTCAGATCTAACTTTGATTTTGTTTCTGTTTACGTAGAACAAATTGAAGATAGGCATTACCCGGCAAAACGTAGCAATGCCTTTGATTTTCTATAAACCACTGAAATAATGAAATGCATTGGAGAGAGTGTGCAAATTCAGCAAATACCAGTGTTTCTTTGTTTTGTTTTTTCAAAAGTTTGCAGAAACTTTAAAGTGAATACGCATCCTTGGTAAAAGAAGGTAATGATTCTGGATGGTAATTTTATCTGTGGTTTGAATCTCGCTCTCGACGTCATTGGTTGAGCGATGAAATCCACTGACCTACAGGTTGGCGGTGCGATTCCAGCTCTCACAGATGCATATTGTTGTGTCCTTGAGCAAGACACCTAACCCACCTCGTGTCTGTTGGTGTGAATGGTTGAACAGTTCCATGATGTAAAGTGCTTTGAGTGCCTTGAAGCTGGAAAAACATGAAAACGTGAGTGGAGTTGTCCGATTATCACAATGAAACAGCAAAATCTGATTTCTTTCTGATCACGGTCCCTCAGATTACCCACATTTTAATAATCAGACAATCCCAGAAATCTGATAATAATCTTTTGTGTACATGTAAACATTGCTACTGACAGAGAATCGCACAGTTTAGCGAATCTGGCAAGTATTATGAAGTCAGCAATCTGTTATCTATTAGTGTTCTTAGCTAGCAGGTTCAGTCGTGTTTAAAACTCCTCATATCTGTTCTTCATGTGTACCCATGTCGTGTCAGTAACCTTTAAAACCAGAGATGGGCTGCAAGCATTTCTGATGAGACACGTTTAATGAGTTTACAGGAAGTGCCATTTATGGCCGTGACTCGTGACTGTGATCAACAATAAAGACTGTGAATGAAATGAGGACCAGATGCTCAAACATGATCTGCACCAGACGCATGAATTATTCAGTGCACCCTGTAGACAGCCCCACTCCTGAGGCCATTCCCACTCGTTTAATATGTTTCTATGTGATCACTGAGGCCAATAAGATGTACAAGTCAAATTTATTACACTGTATAAAAGCTATTTATTATTACTTGAGGTAACGGGCCGTATGTATAATTCAAAATAGTATTGCTTGGGAAAATATCCTTAAAAATATGAAATTTAAGGCATAAATCATCACAGTTTTGGTGTTTCAGTTTTGCAGTTTCATCCCCAAAACTAGTTCAGAGGATTAGCTTTGGAAACTGTTTTACTGCTACTACTACTACCACTACTATGTTGTTCTACTGATAGTACTTCTACTACTACATGTACATATGTCAATCAGTGCTGATGTCATTTCTAGTATTTCTACTATTATCAACCAATGCTGTTACCACTACTATGTATAATTTTACTACTACTACTACTAATACTATGGCCACTCTTGCTATTACTACTACTTCTGTTACCACTTGAACAGCTAGTACTACAATTCTCTTATTATACTCCCACTAATAGTTGATTAATTATCATTCCTGTTTTTTGCCTCACGTTTAAGCTCTTATGCTACATCGCTTAAGCTCGAAAAAATTAAACGGATTTTATTTTTAAGATCCATAAATACAAAGAAATCTGAATACAGTGCTGATCATTCCTGCCTTAAATATATGTATTATAATCATTATCCCAGATTTGAGCATTAGCGTTAAACGTATTATGTGTAAATGATCCTTAAAAGGCTTTGCAGAGACAGGAGTGCAGTGCCAGCTCTGAACCAGCACAGCACATGTTATCTTCACAGGCACACAATCCAGCGCTAATATACCATAGAGCAGTAATAGCAGCTAAGCCTATGAGAATGTAATATTTAACACACCGTGCGCCAGAGGTAATACGAGGGCAATGCACAGGAAATATATGGAGTGGAAATATACAGTATCAATAGCCTAAGTTCAGTATTCTATATATGTTTATGCTTATAGTGTTGATGAATAGGAATTATCGATTTTGGTGTTTTGCGTTTTTCACTATATTCACTTACATTACAAAATTAAAGTTGTACTCTGTAACTTTTCTACTGGAGCGTTCACTGTACCTGCATTGCTTTGCCTGGAATGAAACTCATCTACCTTGCATTTTCAGCTTTTATTTTATTGCTCAAAAACACTAAAAAACATGTGTTCTTACTGTGAGCGGGGTTGCCTCTCCACAGATCTGACTTATAACTTTGTCTGGTAACACCACCTGCCTGTATTTCCACAGAGGTAGATTATGCTAGCCTGTGGAACATTTCAGACGAGGCGATAACATCCACGACGATAGACAAATGGCGGACCGTACACCAGAAAAGTTACTCAATACAACATTAAACACGCTGATTTTTTATCTACTTTTTTGTTATGAGAAATGCATCAACATCATTAAATGTAGCGTCCTCAAAAAATCATTTTAAAATACCGTTTTACAGCACTTCCTCTCCCAACATGTGCAGATTAATCATAAACAACCTCATTACAAACCATACATTTTGTGAAGTGTTATGTCTAAGTGAGCCGCTCCACACTGAGTTGCCCTTAAGAGCTTTAATTTTGATTAGACCCTCTCGATGCTCTACTATATCTCGTATAATTGCATATTTTCCACACATTTCGTTTTTTAAGATCGTCTCCTCTGTGTTTTTAGGGTGACTTGGGTGGGACCAGGACTCTGCAGAAGAAGTGGACCACGTTTCAGAAAGCCCGTCTGGAGTGCTCTCTCCCTGAACGCCACGTGTCCTTCAACAACCTCCGTGCGGTGTTCACTTTACCGGGACAGGACTGGAGATGGACCACCTTCTACGGCATCTTCCACGCACAATGGTCAGTGAGTGCGTGGTTCAGTGCCTGCTCAATACTGATGTCGTGTCATTGGGCAAGACACTTCAGACACTCCAGTGTCGTACATTGATATAGCTAAGAACCAAATACTGCTAAACCCCAAGAAGACCTCAACAGTATTTTTATTTGAGTAGAATTCCTAAACCCATTTGTATTTTCTACTACTACCATTACTGCTACAGCTATTATTTCTACTACCACCTCTACTGGTGGTACTATTTATTCTACTACTACTACTACTACTACTACTACTACTACTACTACTACTACAGCCCAATATAATATTTAATAACTGAATACTGAACACTTCCAAAATAGACCTCAACATTTTTATTTGAGCAGATTTACTAAACTTGAATCTATGCAGTACTACTACTCTTTATTACCACTAGTACTACTGTTTCTTCTACTACTACTACTACTACTACTACTACTACTACTATTACTACTACTACTACTACTACTGCCAGGGTGTGATCATATATAAATGGTTAAATATGATCATCAACCTTTCTGCTTTTTGGACGAATCACACCTTGACCACTACTACTTCTTCTTCTACTACGACTACTACTACTACTACTATTACTACTACTACTGCTACTACTACTACTACTACTACTACTACTACTACTACTACTACTACTACTACAGCCCAATATAGTATTTAATAACTGAATATTACTAAAACACTTCCTAAATAGACCTCAACATTTTTATTTGAACAGATTTACTAAACTTGCATCTATGCACTACTATGTACTACTAGTATTTATGACCTCTAGTACTACTGTTTCTACTCTTACTACTACTACTACTACTACTACTACTACTACTGCCAGGGCATGATCATATACAAATAGTTAAATATGAAGAAAAAAGATTATCAACCTTTCTGCTTTTTGGACAAATCACACCTTGACCACTACTTCTACTTCTTCTACTACTACTACTATCTTAACTTTAACTTCTTTTGTAGGCCTATTACATGTACTTCTACCTCAACTATCTTCCTGCTCCTCCTACTATCACTACAACTATTACCACGACTTAAAGAATCTATTTTGTCACATATCCATACATTATTCTGCTGACTAAAACGCAGTTAGATAATACGACAGCTCAAATTACTGCGACAGACTGTCTACATAAGGTCTTGGAAATATTGCAACCTTGTACTCATTTAAATGTAGCACTTAGCGCTGGGAACTTTCTAAAGGACACCCGGATGAATGCTAGCCAAATAGACTGGCCTTAGCACCTTAATTACGGAAATACCTTTTTGAACTGAGAGCATTAGATTTCCAATGAGTTATATTATTCTTCCTACAGCATAAAAAGTAAGTATAAATATTCGGGTTGTGCGTATAATCAGATGGTATTCAGTGGCATTCAGTCATTTCTAATTGTCAGTATGTTTGGGTTTTAAAAGTATAGGATGTTGATAATATGAGATGCACATTAACACATGTTTTTTTTGATGGAGTAAGTATGAAATATGCACAACTAAACGGCAACGTACCATATATACACGTATTACTTTGGTCCGACACGGCTTATTGTCACCATGTTAGTGTACCTTTGCTTTGGTGTTAAGTTTGGAGAGGTTTTTGGTTTTAAAAGTTCAGTGTCTAGAGGCGATGCCCTTTGATGTGAGTCCATTGTGCTCCTCTCTCAGATATCACATCGCTAAAGTCAAGCCTCTTTGAACCTGTTTCTCTAGTCACAGTTCCCATAGTCTTTCTTTAAAACCCTTTCTTTTCTCCCCATGACTCACCAGGGACTCCTTAAAACCTCCAGGCTTTGATAGAGATCGCATTAAGATAATTGGACATTATGTAAATGATGGTGGCAGTTGAAGCAATAATCCCGCTGAATAGAGTGACTTTAAACCTGGAATCGCGCTGTCCCTACCCCCTTTGACGAGCGCCTTATGAAACGGCTAAGCTCGGTAATGTTTTCAGTAAAGTGCCTTCAACGAATGGAAGATGTGCTGTATAAATGAATATGCTCGACCTTTTCTGTGTGCGCTTACTGCTCGGAGGCAAGTTGACATTTTATCGCATCAAGGAGTGAATTTAAAGCGTCAACACGAGTAAACAAAGTACTGTAATTTCATTAGTTTTATAATATAGTTGTTATTAAATATTTATACATTTCACGATTTATTTATTTTTTTATCAGATTTTACTCATAAAATTTGTGTTAAGGTATTTTATTAAAGCTTTGACTTTGACCCAATTGACCGGGAGTTGGCTCGCCTCTCCGCAGATTCCATCCGTAACATCACACGCTTGTTCCCATAGAGCTGTTTGGTTTAATTTTTAATACCGTGGAGATAAACAGGTGGCAAACTCACCAGAGAAGGTACATAGTGCAGCTTTAAATTAAACATAAAAGCACTTCCTGTATTACCAGATGACATCACAAGGTGGAAACAGAGTGTTTTGAGAGAATAACTATGCCTAAATATGGCTTGTGTGTTAAACAATGAAATAAAACACAACTCCAGGTGTATTTTTGATGAGGAAACAGCATTATAACATCAGAAAATAACAGAAAATTGGAAAATATATAAGATGATACCTAAGGAACTGAAGAAGTGTCTTGGATGAGCAGCGAAACGTCTTCACTCCAACAATGTTTTGTCCAGTTGACAGATTTAACTTTGACCATGGATCAGACGTGGACGACCGAGGGATTACACAGGCGTCTTCA
The DNA here is from genome assembly GCF_009829125.3 of Periophthalmus magnuspinnatus. NCBI lineage: Eukaryota > Metazoa > Chordata > Actinopteri > Gobiiformes > Gobiidae > Periophthalmus > Periophthalmus magnuspinnatus. The sequence continues at coordinate 19,176,842 of NC_047134.1, forward strand.
TAAAAAATTAAAAGCAAAAACTTGAGTAGCGTCATTCGTGTCATGTTATTTCGCAATACTTCGAAATTATAAAAAATAACATTTAAACCACCAGTTAATGTAAATATATAGTTAATATTCATTCAAAACCCGAGGTCCAATGTCATTTCTCAAGCCATTTAGTGTTTACTTAGTCTGTAATTAAAAAATAACATGTCATTCCTCGGAGCAAGTTTTTATTGAATTTATTCTGCTGCTAAAAGCTAAAAAGTATGTGGCTTAATCACGCCTTTGAGTCACACATCAATACTTAATTTCACTCCTACTTGAAAAAACCTCTCCAGCTCCCAAAGTAGCCATTAAATCAAAGTGAATTTCCTGATTTGTGGCTATAATAGATTTGTATCAGCAGCATCCTGCAAGAGCCCATGTCATCAGGGAGGATAAGTGAACAGCCCCGAGCCTTTGAGAATTGACATGGGTAATGGGTTATTTAGCATGTGTACCATATGCGTGCATGTACAGTGACATTATATAACCATTCAAATGACTAATACGGCTTATTTTCTTGCCGCAGGGGTGATGTGGATGTGTCAGCGGTGTGCCAGTACCAGATTAATGATGTGAAGAAGGTTTTTGAAGGGTCCTATAAGGAGTACAGGGAGGCATCGCAGAGGTGGGGACGCTACACTGGGGCGGTGCCCAACCCACGGCCTGGATCGGTGAGATACTAAAACCTTACTTATTAAAACCTTACTTTTGTTCATAAATCAAGACGTGAACATTAATAACAAACAAAGCAGGTGTCTTCTTTCCCTGAGGTTGCTCCCGCTGGTGTTGGCAACAAGTTTGATTGACAGCGTTGCTAAGCGCCTGCTCCTTGCTAAACCATTGCTCCAGATTGGCTTTTTGGTTGCTATGATACTTATGGTTGGAATTTCAAATATGGAACAAATTCACCTCTATAAACGCTAGTCTTGATGAGCTTAATTTGACTGGAACAAAACGTTCTTTATACAATCTATGGCAAAGACTGAATTAATAAGGAAAAAATACTTTGTTAAGAATGATTCAGGCTGAGTAATTACTTAATTTATACTTTAACCATAACTTTGAACACTCGCTGGAACAATTCTTAATAAACTCATGAAGAATTAAGTATGGTTTATTAAAGGCCACTTTCTTGTCTCTATGGAGATGACTGAGGTACCTGGAATGTTCTACAGTGTGGCATTAAACTTATCTAACTCCATGAAGACAAACAGGTGACTTTATTAGGTCAAGATCTGTGGAGAGGCGACCCATCTCACTGTAAGAAAGTATGATTTACAAGGATTTTTGAGCAATATAGACACCGATAATTGACTAAATGCTAGATAAATATTGTATAATGCCACAGTGTGAAATATTCCATGCAAAGCAATAACACCCATGGAGACAAGTAGGTAGGTTTAAGGCTAATTAATGTGCTGTTATTATAAATGGTACCTTATCTTCTTATTCTTTCCCTTCTTTTTATATACTTGACTAATTTTCTCTGCTGATATAATTTGCTTATTATGAGATAAATCATTTGTAATGTGTTTTTCATTGAATATTTTTTGCATGCATTTTTAAAAATAGTTACCTCAGAGATTATGTAATTTGTTGTGAATGCGCATTTATCATGTTTTTATTGCCTTATTTTAGTTTCAACAAGTTGCCAACCCCAGTGCGTAGTGATTGAGACATTGTTTTATCATAGGAATTACCAGATGCCCTCCCTGAACAACCCATTTCCCTTTGCACACTGAAACTCCCCTTGGCCTAGTTTTCCTTTTACCCAGCACTTCAGAGTCTCTCCTATAGCTGCAAATTATGTCCATTATATGTTCCATGTACAGTACTGTAAAAGTAGGACATGAACCATGAACCGTGTCTTAATTCCTTTTCTGTTTCATTCTGTACTGATTATTTTGTGTTATGATTTCCAAGCCAAGTCACAAAACACTCCAAAGTAAAGTTGCGTTTTCTAAAATTCACAGCGTAATCTGCCTCTCGACTGAATGAGGACAAAATGAGAATGCTTTCTAATTGTGCAAGATTACCATTTTAGATTTCCATGCACCTGCGCTGCTGTGCATCAGGAGGCAGCATTTGGCAAAGAGAACCGGCAATGGGTGGCACGGGGAAGTGTTAGAGGTGGAGAACAATTGAAGTTGGCACTAAACGAAAAAGCCTGGATCCAAAATCCAAAGAAAAAAGTGAAATGAGAGAAGGGGGATAGAGAGAGAGAGACAGGTAGAAGTGGTGAGAGAAATCAAACCGAGTCAGTGATCTCAGCCAGAGCACAGCTGCCTCCTGGCTCCTTTATATTTTAACAGTTTTAACATGTCTTAGTCAATGCCATCCAAGAATTGAAATGAGTCATAGAATATGGTGCTGTTAGGTGCACTATCTAACTTTTCTTGTAAAGGGTCAGCTCCCTGCTTGTCTCTATGGAGATTGTTAGTTTTATCTATAACATTCCTCAGTGGCATTATTTATTTTTCTTTTTTTTTTTTATCTTTATTTATACAGGGAGAGCCCAATGAGAGCACTGAGACTCTCGTTTTCATGGGCGCCCTGTTCAAATACAGAAAAATACAAACAAAAACAAACAAATAAGTACATCAGTTCATTTAAAATATAGTAAGAGTATAAATGTTTGGCACCAATGTATCCAGCTATGTCCTTGAAATATATTCCATTTTTGGGAAGCAAAATAAATTCTGGTGTGGTCAATTTTTTGTCTTATACAATCATGAGATCTTATATTAAAAGCAAGTAAGATTACAGGCAGTCTATCAATAAATAAATGGTATATAGTGGTGTTCTTGAATATATCTATCTCCATGGAGACAAAAAAGTGACACCATCACACCAAGTTAAAGTTCAGATGTAGCTATACCTATAATTTATGTGTGGATAACTCTTGTGAGTTTAATGTCTCTGTACATTGTCCCCTCAAATAAAGACTAAACTAGATCAGATGTCTTGTTGTTTTGCGATAGAACATCACCTGTAAATGAATAAATGCAATATTGATTAGTTGCCATACTGTGGAATATTCCAGGCTAAACTGTAACATTTCTATGACGACAAGCAGGTGGCGGACACAGTTCAATCATTTCAAAAAGTTGCAATTCCCAGGCTGCATCCAAGCTTTCCAGACTCTTTTCTTTCCTGTCTTCTATATTCATTCATTTTTAACTACCATGCCATTCATTGTTGAGAAGAAAATACAAGGCTTAAACAACCAAAGTTAGAGTGAGTGGTGAAAAATCAGGTAGAGGCGATGAGGGGAACCAATCCAGACGCCAATGATCTTTGCCAATGCCCAAACTGCTCCTACAATCTACCTCCATTCATTCATTTTTAACAGCCTTGCCACTCTCCTGCTTTGTGTTTATAGTGTATCACAAACTCGGACAGGGAGAATGGCTTCAACAGTTCATTGCAGCTGCCAGACGCTACACTCAACTTTGCCAAGAAGCACCCGCTCATGGAGGACAAGGCTCTAGCACGCCCCCTATTGCTCACAAAGGGCGTCAACTTCACCAAACTGGCAGTGGATCGTGTCCAAGCTCTTGACCAACGAGCGTACAACATGCTCTTTATCGGAACAGGTACTACTCTTTATCCAATGTTAGATATGTTTAGATTACTTTTCCCATAACATTTAGATCTCATCACTAAAATGTAAGCAACTGTAAGGCCATACTGCATAATTTTAGCAAAACTACTTGTTATTTTTATTTTTATTTGTATTGTATTGTGATTATATTTGCGATTAATGTTTTAATTTAGGATTCAGTCTGTACTCAACCATTAATTCAGATCTGTTATGCAAAAGTTGACATTTCAGAGCTTTTAACCATGTTATAGTAGTTTCCCTTCGCATTTACCCTCATGCAGTTGTTTTTGGAGTGATTCATGCATGTTTGAGCAATCTTAAATCACTTATTTTCAAGACGCCATATTGCTGATCAATCCACGTTCTCAGCCCCACTGACATACACACACTGCTCTGTACTAACTTTGTTCAATCAATGATACGCACAGGATTTGTCATTTTGGTACAAATGAAAAAAAATCTGCTACTCGCTAGTGTGATGTGCAGCTATCCATAGGAGCGGCTGACAGTTAGCATTTAGCATTTACAGTGGTGTCACCTCCCATTGGGCACCCTAGTTTTCTATTTATTTAGTCGTTTTAGGTGAATATTGTGATTTAAAGTGTTCAAATTATAACATAATGACCCACGTTAAACATGAAGAGCTAAACTAATACAGTAACCCCATGCATTTCAGAACAGAACAGAACTATGGGATTAGCACATTTTATGCATAATAAGACATGATATTTAAGTGTTTGCAGATGAAATTGCGACGTAATTGCTGTGATTGTGATTTTCCAATTGTGAGCATCCAAATCGCGTCTTCAGTTCAGTTGATTTTAATCTTGTGAATGATTTGGTTACATACAGTGATATCATTTTTAGCCCTTTGGCACTAACTAATTTTGAAAGCTTAAACCTAAAATAGCAACTTTCCCAAAATAATACCATCACTTCAAAATAAATTACTTTTTACAAGAACAAAAATAACCCTGCACAAGAGTTTATTCTGGCAGGAACATCTCGTCTCCTCTGTATACCACTATATGATCTGTCCCCTTTTCCTCCCACCTCTGTACTACGCTGTACTCTTGACATTGCAGCGAGGAGTATATTCAAGGATAGTGCTTGTTGTTCCACATTTCTCTATTCCCCCGCCGCGTGTGTGTCCGTGTGTAGTTGTGTGTGGCTGCGTACGCTGGGGAGTTGTTGTGTAGGACTTCCTGGAGAGCTGAGTGCTTTTGGGGCACGGCAGCAGACTGAGACAGGTAGCTACATTAGCCAAGGTGGCACAGAGCAACACGCCAGCTGGCCGGGCTAGAGCGTCTATTCAATTACAGACTTGATTTGCATGCTGATATCCATCTCCATGCATCAAACGAAACACCTACATATGCACAGTTTAATTAATATGTCTGCTCGCTCTCCGTTGGCTGCAGGTGGCACATTTTGGCACAGAAAAGTGGAAAAGCGTACAGACATTTGTAGATTTATGTTTAGTTTTGTCATTTGGTATTAGTTAGACACATTAGTTACCAATTGAATATTTTGTTCAAGTTGAGTTTGATTATAATGGCTATAATGGCATTAGACTGATTGAACTCCTTTGCATTTAAAAAGCATTTTGTTGGACGAGAACCATATGGAAACAACTGCCAGGACCAATCAATTTCGTCCAGACAGATGTTGGATGAGGACCATGTGGAAATAACTCTTTATGACTACCCCAGACTTGTTCTTCTGTTATTGTTCAACATCAGATTGAAAGAAAGGATTAAGTGGGCAGTGCTAAATGAAAGTTATTTAGGGAAATCTGCCATCTGTCCAGACAGAATTATTAGCCAAAACAAAGCCAAAGCACAAAACAGCCATGGGACAACATTAAATACTGTGTCACTACTGATAAATACATGTACGCTAACCAGAATTTTGTGCGTTAAAAATCTCCATTGGTTTACCATAAGGGGTTTGACATTATCACACAGGTGGGCATATTCCTGTGGCTCATCGGAACATTTTTAACATCCGATTAATCTGTATTCACCATCTACCTGCTAGCTTGTAGATCCCTGCCCACCATTTGATAACCCCCTATTTTACATGCTAATATCCGTCTTCAGGCATCAAAGGCGAAATCTCCATATGCTTAATTAATATCTCTGCTGCTTGGTGGCCACTGGCTTCCGCAGGTGTCCTATTTGGGCACAGATCTGCAGTCCGTGTGTGCCGGCTTGTCCCTAATCCCGAATAACAGCGAGTGACAGTGGATTCCAGCGAATTTAAATGCAGCCTGCCTCATGAATAGCGAGACTTGAACTACTTACAATTCAGATCACCGCGCTCTCACACACCAATTCCGTGGCAACTGACAGCACGACAACTGCAAGAATGGGGGTCTTCTCTCTCTAGCTAGCCAGACACACACGCACGTACACACACGAGTAGGCAATACAACCTCCTAGTGTTAACACAACCCCACGCACACGCCAAGAACATGCACGTACAAATTGATATGCACACACGCGAGCCCAGCCAAGCGCAGTCATCCCCGGCTTGGTCGCACTTCACGGCCCAAACTCAACAGGGGCCCTTATTGGCAGACGGGAGCGCGTAGTGCCAATTGGGCTCCAGGCTTGATTAGCTATTAGCTGTGGCGTGCTGACAGCTGATGTGAGAGAGGAGAGAGAAGGGTGGGAGTGCCTGTCGAGGCTGGTTTTGTTACTATAAAGGGTTGAGGGATTAGCTGCCATTGGTGTTTGACTTGAGGAGTGGTGGTCATGTTGGTCATTCAAAGTGGTGCTAAATAATCACAATCAATCTGTTCATTTAGCTGGAGTAACTTTGTTAATTTGTTGGGGTTAGCGTGTGTGGCAGAGTGGTTAACAATAAGGCTGGGTATTGTTAAATGGTAACTCTGTGGCACTGAGTGAAAATAAGACAGATAATAGGAGAATTAAAGCTGTAAAATGTAGAATTCAACAGTTCTGGTTGGGTTTAAGTTCCTCAGACAGCTCACAAGTTACATGTAGCTGCTGGAATATTAAATTAATATATACTGTATTTTACTGTATTCAATGTGTGGTGGGATTTCGACTGCAAAACCTAAACCTAGCATCACTCTATTATGCACGTGAGTCTCTTAATGGAGATGCACCCATAAGAATTCAAGGGATTCATTATTTCGTAGATACACACTTTGAAACCCACATGAAGGTGACCCCAGCAGCTGTGCCTGGAACCGCTCTGGAGCCAAACTAGTTCACTGTGCCCTACATGAAAGCGCTGCCGATGTGTCCTCCTGCTACTACCAGCGCCGTGTGCAAAGAACAATGATGTCTGCAACAGCTTCCTGGGTTCGAAACGGCAAAGAAAATAGTTTACCTGGGGTCATGACGCTTTTGTGGTAACTTGTCGATAGCGTGCAATACCCAAAAATATAATGAGAATTGGCAAAAAGTAGAGTCTGAATATAGTTGGTGTTGAGGAAATAGCTGCTAAGATGGATAGTGGGTGGGTGGTAATTTGAGCCCAATGGTTTGAACACAACTTGCGAAGGTAAATGAACTCTAAAAACACAAAGGAGCTAATGAAAAGGTGACTTAAAAGGTGCACTATGTAACTTTTCTGGTGGAGAATTTGACACCTGCTAGTCTCTATGAAGATGTTGTTGCTTTGACTGCAATTCAGAGTTTAAGTTTAATGCCATGCTCTGGAACATTCTAGGCAAAGCAATAAAATCTCCATGGAGACAAGCAGGTGACCACAATAATAATACCGTAATATATGGAGGTACTAAAAAGCACAACTCCGGACTTGTTTTTGCTTAGCCTGTAAACTGATATGGTTAAAAGTCTTATATTATATTAAGTCATGTTAGAATGTGTTACCTCATTAAAAACATACATCTCCAAAACTCAAAATGCTCTTTTCCACCTTGTGATGTCATGTAGTGGCAGTTTTCATGTTAACAGCTACCTTTTACCTCTAGTTCAGTAGAGCTTGTCAATTCCAGGGCTGAAATCATCCAAATGATTCTAATAAAGGTGCATGGCTTTTAAAAACACAGTGGAGCACTTCCTGTATTAACATATGACATCACAAGGTGGAACAGAGTGAACTCAAACATCAACATTATAAAATAGATCAGAAAATAGTGTAATATAGGCCCTTTAAATCCTCAAAAAGTCGGTTTAGTCTGTATCGATCAGACAGAGAACTTAAGAAATTACCATAAACTTCCTGTTATAACTTTTCTAACTGTTCATCACTTCTGGCCTGAAACGATAATTGTTCCAAGCTGTGATGTTGTGTTAAGTTTTTGTTGCATTTTTCAAAGCCCCAACCGAACAACAGTGACAACAGTGACAACAGTTATCCCACTGTTTTAGTGCGGCAGATGTTTTTGTACAATAACAGAGGAAGCACAGGTGTGATGAATGGCTTTAATTAACCCTTTATTCCATTTCCGAGTCGCTAGCATCACTTATTTCAGCAGCTAACAAACATCATTACAGGTCTTATTGCTCTCACCTGCTGTAACCGGCACAAAACGCGAACACGGACGGTGCTTTTTAGTTCACCGGTAGTTCTCCGGCTGAACATGCGTAGCCCACAGCTTGATAGCATGTCATATTAATTAGCTAAAGACTCAACTTTGGTCTGATATTTTGCACAATTAGGCTGGTTTAGGATGGTGAGCCAAAGGAAATCAGTGTGCAGAGGCGGCATGAAAGGCGTAATATGTGTGTGTGTGTGTTGTAATAGCATTATGAATAATTGAAGGGGCTTTTTGTGGTCGCAGGTGTGTGTTTGTGAATATGGGAGTGCGCAATTAATTTTGAAACGAAAATGCTGTTCAGTCTATGTTATTTGTTTACAAAGTATAAATATTTTAAGCAAGTGGTGAGCAGGGACATAGCAAAATGGTTAATAGATCCTTTAAAGTCTGAGATTTTGTAAAGAATTTGTCCAGACCTGATTCAACCGCAACTGAAATTAGTGCTATTAGTTTTGGGTACAGGTTCAGGGCAAAAAACAGCAGATAAAAACTCAAAAGATAATGGATTTAGATTACAGAAAATAATTATATGTTGCAGTCAAATTATCTTCTTTGCAAGCAACTAAGCAACTAGCAAGACCTAATGCCCATGTACTTGTCTATGAGTATCTATGTGTTTCAGAATGGTAAAAAAGTAGGACTGTTGCCATAACCATTAACAATTTCAAGTCCTCAAAATGTCTTCTATAACAGGAAGCTGAAACTCATGAATAAAACCTATTCTTTAAAGCAGCTCTGCTTGTGTACACGTCTTTCCAAACTAAATCCCCCACATGTTAGTGCCATATGAACCATCTTTCACTCTTCAGGACTTCAGGGACCCGCCTCCTGTTGGTGCCTAGAGTCAGGACTAAACATGGGGGATCAGCGTTTCAGTTTCATGCAGCTAAAATCTGAAGATGTGAGACAGACCTCTACTTTGACAATGTTTAAATCCAGGCTCAAAATGGTTCTGTTTAGCTGTGCATGTGTCTGAAAGCGTTTTATTCTACACTCGTCTCTTTTAATGTTAATTTCATGATGATTATTAATGTTTCTATTTGTTTGTTTTGGGATTTTAATCGATTTCTTATTCTGCAAAGCACTTACTCCACGTACAAATTGTGCTAAATACATTTACGAGCTTACCAAACCACCAGATGACAACGTATTGGCTAGTACAAAGTTAGGTTGGCACTCTATCCGTATTTGCACTAAAATCAAGTACATCCTGTGTTTATTTGTTCTGCCTTAATCAAGATGGAAATGCTCTAAAATGAATGTTTTTGTCCTACAGCGGAGGGTTGGCTACAACGTGTCGTCATCTTAAACTCAGAGGCCCATGTCATTGAGGAGATCCAACTTTTTGACACCCCTCAGCCAGTGGACACGCTCACCATCTCCCATTCAAAGGTAGGAAAAACGTAGATTTACAACCATCTTCTCTGCCTCATAAACCTTCCAGCTTTTTAATGCATGCATGTTTGATTTCCAGCTCCTTCAATTTTTCTCATTTCTTTTATTATTGCAAGTCCTTGAACATTTGTACCATTTTTGCATGCCTGTTGAGTTTGAAAAGAGTCTTACCTCAGTGCAGATGTCACTATTAACCTTGTCTATTGCTTTTGTATTACAAGCACATTTAATTATAAAGACGAAGCATTCCCTTTTATGTGTCATTAGGATTTTTAAGAACCAATGCAAGATTTATCACATTTGCCATCAACTCAACCATGCAATTTTCAAGCAATTATCACTTTTGTGAACCCCATTCTTTTTTGTAAGCACAGAGAATCACTAATACAGATTACATCCTTGGAAAGCTCCTTCATAATCTTGCCTTGAGGTTGCATCACTGGTTCATTGGTATTTAGAGATATAACGGTCAACCTTTGGCTTAATACCCTTTTTGTCATGCAGACTCAGAACGCTATCGTAACTTTTCAAATAAAATTGTACTTCTAAAAGAGAGTTCATTGCGACGTACTTTGTGCTTCTGTCCGTCATTCATCTTTCAGCCACAAGGGGTCAGAAGTGAGCAGATAAATCATTCCTTTTAGATGAACAAATATATGATTTTTTAAAAAGGTAGAAGAGAAGAGTAAATTGTAAACTAATTTGGTTCAACGCCCAGCTATTATGCCGACACATAATATACTTTTGTGGTAGTATTTGAATAATAAAGACACATTTAGTCAGGCAGGGCATCTATTATAAACAAGTGCAGTCATTATAACACGCTATAGGCCAATAATGTTTAAAACAGATGGGGGCAGATACAATTTATATTATTAAAACAGAGATTTTTGTTGTGTTCTTGATATTTATCATGAGAAAACCATGTAATCAATATGGCAATCAAACTCCTCCTCCTCACTGGTGGTATGACCATCACATTCTGCAATCGAAAAACCACTAATTGCTGGGTTTCAGATGACATTATAGCATTTTATAGGCCAATAATATTTAATACAGATTGCGGGCATCTTAAATGAATATTAATAAAATGCATTTTGTGAGTTGTTGGTCTATTCACTAATAGAAATGATCAGGCTCAACATTTGTGCATTTACCTTTTGGATACTTCATGGCAAAGATTTCTGTGAAATCCCTCAGTCATCCCGGTTTGATCCATAGAGTTAGAACTATAAGTGAACTGATTTGTGCTGTTAAACAAGTCCCTCTCAAATAGCATTACAATCACAGCATAGCTAGTATTAACCTCAGTTTGTCATTCTCACCTTTTTGTTGAAAATCAAACACCTAAAAAGGCCCTGCACCCTGTATTGATCTCACACTCCTATTTTTTGGTATTTTTTCTTGAGTTTTCAGACCATTTACAAAACTTTTTTGTCAGTGTTTGCTAATGTATACAATGTGTCACCATTGTAACTGCTAAGCATCCTGCCACTGAAACACACGCAGAACACCCCCAGCATGATTTCACTGCAAAGTTTCAATATTTGCTTTTTTTCCTGATTGTAGAAGTATTTGTACATCGGATCGCGTTCAGAGGTGCTCCAGCTGCCATTGGCTAACTGCAGTCGTTATCAGTCTCAACCCGACTGCCTGCTGGCCCGGGACCCCTACTGCGCATGGGACAGTGAGGGACGCGCCTGTGTCCGCATCGACCTCCACAGAGGGTGAGCTCCAGAGCATATGCTATAATGTTCACTGATAGTAATTTTATGGGGTGGAACGTATTGATAATGATGCTACAATATGACTTATGTTCAAATTATCATATCTAATTGAAACAGCCCAGTTTGCAATCCTGAAGGAACTTTGGAAATCCACAGTGCTACCATGTTACATCACGATTTTGTTTATTTTCCATTCCAAAACAAAAGTATATGTTTTCATGACAGCCAGCAACTGTAGATGCCAAAAAGTAACAATAAGAAATGCTCGCAGCCAAACTCCAAAATAGAATATATCATAACTTTGTTGGACTTGCTTTTGTTTTCTTACTAAAGTCACTGTACTGTATCACTACTGTGTTGATATAAGCTTATATATGTTTAGCTGTTTAGAATAGGGTTGTCAAAAGTATTGGAAATCAGACAATAATCAATACTAAAACTAGCACTGGAATTAGATACTGATTTAAGCAAGTATCAATACCAAAAAAACCCAAAACGATAACACATAAACAGGACAAAATTTGATCTTTTGTGAACAGTTTTAGAATTATCTTTAACCTTATGAGAACTACTATAAAACCACATGGTAACATAAAGAAAATACTATTATTTAGTCTTGAAAATGCCACTCAAATGGCATTCATCACTGCAGTATCGAAATTGGTATCAAGCCTATTCCTTAGTATTTGCCAGATTTGCTGTCAAAACAGAAACAGTCTGAAGCACTGTTATCATCCACTTGTCCAACCAAAGATGCTGTTGTGCTACCCTGAATACACTAGTGGTAAAGTTTAGAAACTGCATTTCTGAAATCCTTTGTGTTCCTCCTTTAGATCCACCTCTTCGCTGTCCCAGGACCTCATGCTGGAGAGGTTTAGCCGAGGGAAAGCCAAGTTCGATAAGCCCGTGTCTATCCCCAGTCCTGGTGAGTATTAGGCAGCCACATCAGTGCTCTGGCTCCCTGTGAGAATTGCAAAAACCACTTCACTGCAAAGGCAAAAAGAGTGTTGAGTGAATACATTTAGATTGAGCTGAATAAATTGAATTAAGTGGGGAGAAAGCTGGCTGCCGCAAAGTACAAATCAGAATTCAACCCGGAGAGACTTGGACAGACAAAAACAAATTGATAAAGAAAGATGGAGAGTTTATTGAATTGACAAACTTTAGATCTTGACAGTTAGACCCTGTTAGATATGTCAGAGATGCAACAAAGGGGGAGATAGATTGATTTTTTGGAAAGATATAACTATAACTATGGAGAGGAGATGGAGAGGATGAGGTAGCTGGTAGTTCTGCTGCAACGGGGGATATGGGGCGGAGTTAATTTGTAGGGGACATAAAGGGAGAGAGTGTATTTATGAATGAGTGTGGGAAGTGGGAAAGATATCTGACAGTATCGAGCTTTCGGATTGCATTTTAAAGAGGTGGTTTTAATGCTATATTGATTTTTTTCAGCTTTCTACCATATTATAATCATCAAAAACATGCCTGAAGAGGTTTTATATGTCATCCATGCACGATCCTTTTCAAAGCTCAGACGACAAGCCTAACCCATGCTCCCACACCGCAATTTTCCATAAATATACAAAAACATGATGGAAAACAATTCACTGCAACTTCACAAACGTAATGGGATGTGCAGTAGTTTTATTAACAAAATGCACACCGATTGTGTTGTGATAGCGCTCTGAAGGGGAGGGACAAAGGAAACATGTTAATACATTGTTTTCTGGAAATATTGCCATTTCAAAACAATAAAAGTTAACATGGTGATCTAAATATGTTATATGTTAGCAATTAATACCCCATAGAAGTGTAATATCCTCTTATATCAGATCATTGACTCACCATATGTCTTCCTGTTTTCAGAGCACTCTCGTCTCCGAAACGTGACTGTGGTGGTGGGCTCAGACATGGTCCTGCCCTGTCAGCTGGTGTCTAATCTGGCTCAGCCCTGTTGGCTCTTCAATGACCGTGAGCTGTTGCTGGGCTCTCCGGAGGTCGCTGGGACGCGCTTCGACCGCACCCTAAAGGCCCTGGTGATCCCTGACGCAGGACAGGCTCAGGCGGGACGATACGTGTGCTACTCCGAGGAGCAAGGAGTGAAGTTTCAGACGGAGAGGTACCAGGTGGCAGTAGTGGCCAGTGCCCCTGTGTTCATGGAGGCACGTGCTCCCGACAGCAGCATGGGGCTCTTCTGGGTCTTGGTCATCACCCTGGGAGCAGCCTGTTTGCTTCTGTTAGTAGCGGCTCTGTACCTGCGCAGGAGGCTAAAGCTAGCACTAGGAAAAGGAGCAGACATGAAACCTTTAGAGAGCACTCTGGTATATCCTATCACTCTCCCCAAAGAACCGCCCACTTTTGTGCCCAGTAAGATGCCCAGTGACGAGGACCGCTTTTGGGAGACAGGCGCTAACTACTACTACTCTGATGGCTCTTTGAAGATCGTCCCCGGTCATGCCCTTGGGCCCAGCAGTGTGAGCAGCACAGCGCCCCCCAGTGCCATCCCCGGGCAGCCCATCCACTCCCCCAGCCGGCTCAGCCTCACCAACATCAGGGGCTCCGGCAGCAACGGCTACATCCGGCTGAACCTGAGCACGGCGGGGGAGGAGCGGGCTAGCGGGCCTGGCGCTGGGGGTGGCGGGCTGGCGGGCCTAGGGGGTATGACCGGGAATGACTACTCGAGCCCCTTTAAAGAGGAGCTGAGGCGCACACTGCAGCAGAGGAGTGTGCTGCCAGACGCTAACCCAGAGGAGTCGTCCGTGTAGGCCTGTCCTCCTCCGGCTTCAGTGTTTGTGTAGAAAGAAAAACAACCAAACTACCTCCCTCTGCTCTGAGGACGCCTGCTCTCTCTCTCCTCAGTCATGCTCACTTTCACTCTGCCAATGCCTGTTGGACTCCTATAGCACACAGCATGTTTCCTATAGACTCATACATTGTGTTTGCAAACATGCACTAGAATTATTGTGTTACTGGGAACCATGCAGACTGCTGCTTCCACTGTGTACATTTGTATTTAAACTGAACGAGAGGAGAACACCTCAAGCATGGAAATCAAATGAAGGCGTCACTTGTTTTTGAAGGGCACATGACTTTTGGACCAACAGAAACTTTTCATGCTGAAGACAAACAGCAGAAATATGCAGCTGATTGGCTGTCCTTGTGTTGGTTGGGGACTTTTACGGCTTACTGCACTTAAAACTGGAAGCGCATTTTTCCTGTTTTGAATTTGCGAGTCAAGAGTGAGAGCGGAATAAAAAGGACTAATTAAACTCGAAGCAAGACGACAATCATGTCCCTGTAGCTCCGTGCAGGACAGAGAGGAGGCAAAGGGAGACAAAGAGAGAGGAAATTGAATGGAAAATGAAGTGAATAGACGTAAAAGACACAAGAGACCAGTGAATGAAGGACAATCTCTCAAGACTTTCTGCTCAATTTGTAATTTGTTCTCACGATGTTGTACGTACCCCAGAGAAAGCTCGCCGTCTCTTCAACTTTTTCCTTTGTTGCGATGGCCGCTTTGAATTAAGACATTTCTGGTTGTTATTTTTCTATGTCTCACGGACTACACCAGTGTTCAAACCCTCATTATTACAGACTGATGGCTCTCCTCTGTGAATGACAATGAACTCGGGCCCACAGAGCGACTTTTACTTGCACCTTGTTGTCCGATACAAATGCACTCCAAACTCCAGTGGTTTGATCGAGTGCATCATGGATACGCGCTTTTAGCTGAGCCCTTTTGGACGTTCTTGTTTGAAATGATATTTTTTTTGCATTCAGCAGGTCATTAAACTGCTAACTTAAATCCAAATTACATGAAACATTGTGGGTATGGAGAATGTAGTTCCGACTGCTGTGGATGTCTCAATAAGTGCTTTTAAGACTTGTACATTTGTAAGTGAAGATGGGAACATGCACTGCCAAGATGGAGACTAGGATGTTCACACACAAACGTGGCCCTATGAATGATAACTATTCTGGATTATATTGCTTGGACCGAGGCCCATAGGCAGACCTGGATACTGTGGACAAATACAGAGGATGAGCACTGTAAAAGTACGGAAAATTGGCTAGATTGATCCCTGCTGTAATAATGGAATGATGGACTGATGGCTTCAGAAGGAGACAGAGAAAACAGAAGTGAAGGTATATACTTAATTTTGTTTTTCAAGGCTCTGAATGTAAATGAAACATAATATTAGAATCGCTGACGTGAAATGAATGAAAGAGTTTCTGTTCATCTCTAGTGTTCTAATCTTTATCTTCTGAATTTATGATATTGTAAATCTACAACTTCACTAAAATTGTGTTTGGAGTTGTATATACTGACATCTAGTGGACATAAAGTGCAAGTAACTTTTGAGATTTCAATATTGTCATGTTACCTGTTACGCAAAACACACAGACATAATGCGTTGTAGAAGAAATTATTGGAGATAGACCAGATATAGCGATTGGCTGATAAATCGGTTGGTCAGTATTTTCACTTTTTAGCGCATTGGCCTTAAATCTTCAGCAGAGGCCGATATCTTGTTTTGGCGGACTGCTGCCTAAAGAATACACATAAAGCCAAATTTGAGCACTAGAACTAGTACACTAGTGCACAAAAGATGACTACACTTCAAAGGTTTGTGGTAAAAAGGACTATAGATGAGTTTGAGTTTGAGTTAAATTACATAATTTAGGGAAAATGATCAAAATCTGCATTACATATTAGCCCAAAAAATAATCCCAGCTGCTCTGAATTCTAAACAATCACCATGAAAACACACATATCGGTTGATCTCTAAAAACAATTTTTTAACAAAACTTCTCTAATGAATGTGTTAATGAGTTATGCCTATTCCATATTCATGGACATTTGCTAATATTCATGGATTTCCTCAAAAACAAATGGTTCTTGTTTGAAAGTGAAGGTTTTGAATTTGATTAAAAAAAAAACAAAACAAAAAAAAAAAAAAAACAGAAAACAAAAAAACAAAAAAAAACAACATAACAATTCCCTTCTACCATAATATTGCTTTTGATTTAAACTTCAAATTAATAACTGTTGGCAAAATTTGGATAGGAAAATTCATTTGACATTCATATTGGTTTTTCTTTCCAAAAACTTGAGCCAAGAAAAATGTAATTTCCATCACAACCAAACGCAGAGGCAAGTACTTTCATCTGGTGTTTTGAAGAAATGACAAAAAAATAAAAGAATAAAAACAACTTCGGGAATAAAAGCCATTCTATTGTCTGCGCCGGCCACCAGCCAGACTAAATTGCACTGTGGTTACAGAAAAAGGGAGATCGTTGTTGAATAAAACGAAAGGTCTTTGTACCAAATACAATTTTGTCTTGTAGATAGCTATCTTTTTGTATAGTACATATTCAGCAGAGTTTAAATGTTGGTTGTGGCCTTGACACATTTGTATTGATGAAAACAGAGACAGGTTATGTATACAAAAAGACGTTCAAATTGATAGACCATAAATTCACCACATCCAGATAAAGTATGTGTTCACAATCAGAGGCCAATACTTGTTTGTGGAATAATTGCAGTCGTCGTAATAATAGACATTTCAGTATTATTTTATTGAAAGTGCCAGTTATAGTTGTATATTGAAGTAATTTACTAAAGGTCCTAATGTTGTGACATCAAGCTGTGACAGGATTGCCACCTGGAGGGCATCTGACATAAAACCTGCATATCTAGTTAAAATGCATTCCATTTAAACTTACTAACTATTTTGGGGGCATTTGATGATCTCATGAGCTGTGCAAATTGTGAATAAAACCCCTTACAAGGCTCACACAAAAGTTTTTGTCCAAAAAAATACAATGAAATTCAAGGACCTGGTAGATTATAAAACCACACAATTTATGTATAAAATTAAGACTTAACAATTACCATTTCATATTCAAGATCTGTTTAAAAATCGAGATAGTGCTTTAATCTTCAAGGGCATGAGGTCTGTAAAAAAAAACAAGGAATAGAACAAATGTAAAACAGCACTGTATTTCAGCTGTTGCAGTAAATGTGTGGAATAGGTTAGATGAAGATATCAAAGATTGTAGAACTTTGAACTGTTTCAAAAAAGTTTATAATTATAATTAGTATAAGTATATATATATATATATATATATATATATATATATATATCACTTATACTAATACTAAGTATTAGTATAATAAGTGATATTGAATATTGAATTATGTTTTCTTTTCTTTACTGTGAACATTGTGAATGCAGCAGCTCTTTATGTTTAGTATAAAAGGGGTAGGCGCCATAAGCTTCTGCCTATTCCTTTTTCAGACTTTTGTTTATTTAGATTTGTTTCTTTGACTTAAGATAGAAATTTATGGAAAGAAAAATGAATTAAGTCATAAAGTCATGATACACAGATCCTCTTATAAGTTAATATAGACTATGCCAACATGTGCCTCTATTGTATTTCTAATTATAACTTTATTTTTGCCAACTTTTTGAGCTGCAACACCTGCCTAAGTCATGTAACAAATGTCCTACAAAGTAACCTACATTTTGACTTAGTTTAACTTTGAAAACTTTTGAACACTGTCTGCATGCTGTCTCATTATGTTGAACTGTTTTTTGTGCTAACTTTCCTGTCTTTTTTTGTCCTCTGTTGTTTTCTGTCAATCAGGGGTTTGGCTTTTTGGGACCAGCGGAAGAAATGGAGAGGACACAATTCCCTCCCCATGTGTACAGAGCACCACCGGGATGTAGAAAGTGAGGATAATGAAGGTTGAATGAAGAGGCATTTGGCCAACGGCGGCGCCACCTAGTGTTGCATGATCCTCTGCAAGTTCATCTTTGATATGATCACCTTTGTAGACATTGTGCATCATTTTGACCCATCATTTTTGGACTTTTACAAGCGCTAAAATGGTGAAATGTAAGGCTCTCTTCAATGACAAAAAACTATTGAAATTTTGATTCAAAAGTTGTACAGGATTTCACAGCAGCATTTCAACTTGTTTACTTTTTCTGTGCCTCTTCACCTTTTGGATAAGCCAAAGTAGACTGCAGTTGCTTTTCATATTGTTATACAACTTAAGATATTTAGTTTGATTCAAGATTAATATTTGAGTCTTAAGTCCGTCCTTTTGTACCATTAATCAGGCAAAACTTTGTGACCACTTGACCACTTCCCAAATACTGAGAATAAAAAAGTTACCACTGTTTTGAATGTGCCCAAACCCTGTTATCTCGCTATCACAAGTTGCCAAACTGCACTCTTATTTACAATACAAAATCTTAGCTTGTTTCTTAATTTATTTCTGTTTTGTGAATAGATAATATGTCAGTCAGTGGTCAAGATGATGTGTCTGATTGATGTAAGCAGTTTCTCTTTTTTTTTTCTTTTTTTTTTTTTGCTAAAATTGGTCTCATAGAAAATGTTAATGAGACTGTCTGACTAATGCTTCCTGTTTACTTTTACTAAATGATTTATTTATACAAAGATGCAAATTTTTTTCTCCAAAACCATAACATTTTAGATTAGGAGTCCCACCAAACCAGGCTATTAGCTCCGAGGTGTAAAGCAGCTCTATAGAATGTGCCCTCTCCTCTTTTCTCTCTCCTCAAGGTAGTTTTAGCCACAACTTTTATTTACACTGGTACTGTTCTTTTTAGAGATAGAAGATTCCTTTCATTTAAAAATATGTTGCAAAAAATTAAAAAGACAACAGGTGACATGCTTGAAGAAATGCATTTGTGATGTAAAACACTTCATTCCTTTGCATCTTACAAACTATTTGCTCACACTGTAACTTAGCTTTTCATTTTCTTAATTCATGAGTAGTATTATTTTATCCTTGTTTTATGTTGCCTGAGTTTTGCTTGTTATTGATATTTTGTTTTAAAGTAACTTATTTCACTTGTACAAACATGTTGATATTTATTACCATTGTACATATGTCCTTATTTTTTATATGTGTATATATACACAAATAAAAATAGAGATATACTCCTGCGTGTTCAATGTCCTTTTCAAGTCATCGACATGATTATATTTTTTCCCATACACACTTATGAAGATTAATGTGTCTTAACATGCTTGAGTGAACATGTTTGTGCAGTTATAATGCCGCACATAGAGATAATGGCCAAAGGTATTCATGGGTTTCAAGATATGGTAATGGTTTTCTGTTATTACAATTATACAGTTTCAATCAAAATAGTGTTGAAACATTTCTTCAAATCAGGAAATAATCATATCATTTGCTTGAAACCCATGTTGGCCTGAATACACTCCACTTCTGTGACTATGGTTTTCATGGTTATAAAGGTTTACAAGCAACAATTTATGTGCCTTTCCCAATCCCAAGCAATGTTCAAAGCCAAAGGTTTGGGAACTCCAGACATAAATGAGAAATGTTTGAACTCAGTCTTGGAAAAATTTTAATTACAATTACAACTAAATTCATGTTACCATTATTCATTCTTCATGGCAACAGAGCCTACATGACAAATTAAAATGAACAATCATAGAATCGTATTAACTGAATATGACTCAGACACATACAGTATTCTTGTGTATGTAACTTGTGATACTTTCAGAAACATCTCATTTTTGACAGGTATTCCCACAGACACAGGAGGGATCAGTTGTGTGTGTCTAGGGCCCTGCATCTTCTCTGTGCTTCTTCTCGGCTGCACAACAGTCAAACTTGTGTAGTTACTTTGAGTGCTGCCTTGAAGAGGGAGCCCTGTGCCTGATGCAGAGACAGCCTCACTGCACACACAGCCTTCTCAAAGTTACATCTGATGCCAGTGTACTCAGCTTCACTGCACACTCACTCGCCAACAACTGACTCCAGGTTTTTGTAGGAGAATAGATGTAACATGACTTATTGCACAGTCAAATCTCACAGTATTGAAAGGTAATACTGGGGTGCTAGGTAGACCTAATTGCTGTGTGGGTAGGATGCTAGAAATTATTTTGGAAAAAATTAATTAAATAATGAAACAGGATTATAATAAAGTATGTTAACATGTCAGGATAAGCCTACTATTTTTAGATCTACAAAAAGGTATACAAATGCAGCTAAATTGTTTTAATATGTCTAAAGTATGGTTACCTACCAATGAAAATTCATCATGAGAATTGGGCCTGTTATATTCCCTTAGCAAATACAGCCTTTCTTGTTTAAGAAAGGTCGGTTGCTTATTTTTAGGGCATTAGGTCAAATACAACCAAGAGAACTCCAGAAAAGTTGCACTTAACTGCACTTAACTGTATCAATTTCCAGTCAACAAAATAACATAACACATAAACAGTACAGTATACATACAATCTACGTTATAAGTTTTCCTTTACAATAATAATAATAATAATAATAATAATAATAATAATAATAATAATAATAATAATAATAATAAGTTTAGTTCCTAGTTACTGTTGTGCGCGCGCTTGACGCAAGCACGTGATTTGTATCCTGCTTCTCTATTGGACAATTCATATTAAACTAGGTCCGGTCTACGGGAAATAGCACCCAACAGCACAACTTTTAATTTACTTATATTTAGGTTTTAGGTCATAGTAATTTTGTAATCTTTTTACCACATGAGTAGAGCCATGGTCATGCATTTTATATCTTCAAATGCTGTAATTAAGAGTTTGTTGACAATGCAGTCGCGGAGTGATATCAGTTGCGCAGCTGGGCTCTCGTGTAGTGGGGATTTTGAACCTTCTGTATGCTGTTGTTGACTCTTTTTTTTTACAGTTGGTTTTATGGCATGTTTGCAATATATTTATATAAGTTTTTAATCAACAAGTAGTCAAATTGCCCGGGTGTCGTCAAGGTAACTTTGCAAAGTAAGTATTTCTACATGGTCTCGATGAATGCTACTGAAGCTTTGCCTTATAACGTTAGCCATTCATTAATGTGCTAATAACACGAGCCTGTGTTTTACATTATTATTAGTTAGTTCTTGTTTGTTACCATTACTGAGCTGTAATAGATTCAAATATATCAATAAATGTCTGCCAGACTGTAACATATACACATGCAACCGATGTGGTCGCCCTGTTTCTGTCAGGAAATGTTAGCTTGTGAAACGACACCAGGTTGCAAGAAAAAATGCTCCAACCTGCTAAATTAACAAAAATTATGTCCTCTTTTACCCCTGAAAGTATTTACAAGGCTTAATATACTGTGTGCATTCATAATTTGTAAGATGAGGTGTAGTAGTAAGGCAGCAGTAGCTTTGCCAATTCTCTCCAGTTAAAAATGGCCATGATTTGTTTTACAGATGTCAACAATCGAGATGAACTCCACTGCCCCTGAGGAGGAACAGCAGGGCTGCTCAGCTGTTTTAACAGATATTTCTACTCCCATAAGCTTTGCCGAGACCACTGCAGCTGACTTTGGTATTTCTGTACAAAGCTTTATTCCAACATCACTACCCTCTCCAAACCGCAAAGGTATTGCTGTAACTCATGAAGCTCTGAAGGGAATTTAAATTTGACATGTCTTATAACTTGTTTGTTCATTCTTTGTTGTTACAGAAAAGTCACGTCTAGCTCAATTAAAAGCAAGACGAAGGTCTAATATCGGTGTTCGCGGCTCACCTGAAACCAATTCTCTCATTCGATTCATAGCACAGCAAAGAATGAAGACGCCACCGGCTCAACCCACTCCAGAGGTGATTGTTAGTCATTATGTACATGTAAAATTTGCAGGAAGTGGGCAGAGGTGAATAAAGTAGTCAAAAGTTGTACTTAAGTAAGAGTAACATTACTTCAGAATAATATTACTCAAGTAAAAGTACAAAATAGCAGTCCAAGAGGTATTTTGGAAAACCACTTCTCAAGTAAGAGTAATTGAAACCATAAATGTCAGGATGTCACATCTGATAATTGATAAAAATCTGGTAATTTGAAAGGATGGAGATGAGCATGTGGAAAAATGAAATCACATCTGAAGGAACGGTGCAAGAAACACAAATGTTTAAATCATTTCATAATGTTAGCATAAAGCTTTTGTCACCTGTAGACGTACTCACAGTAGGAAGAGTAAATGACTTAACTTACTCAAGTAAGAGTACGGTTGCTTCAATAAAGATATTACTCAAGTATAAGTAAATGTATCTTGCTAGAAAAATACTCTGAAAAGTGCCATTACTCAAGTAAATATAACAGTACTTCCCCCCTCTGAAAGTGGGGTGAGCTAGTTCAAGCGATGCTGGGTTTCTGCATAAATGTAAACAAGGAGTGTTTAAGTTGCTATAAATTAATATTCCTATTATAAGCCATATTTTCTGTTTTTCATCACCTAATTTAAAACCTACATGGATCAGGCAGCTCACAAGTTTGCTCCTAGTTCATTCTCTGCTATCAATATTTAAATGTTTACCATATGGCACATTGGGCTTTCCTCTTCCCCGTTACGACTGCCAATGACCACGTACAGACTTAGCTGCATTTATAGACTTGCTGCTTATGTATATTCAAAACACACAGTAATTCTGCACTATTTATCACTTCACGCTGAGATGAAAAGTGATACCATAATATTTGTGGACAGGCACACAAAACATGGACTGAATAGAATTGAGATTTTTGTCGACATTTGTGAGAACGGGAAATGTTACAACGGGATCTGTCAAAACCCAATTATCCTCACAGATTTTACAGCTTTTAATTAATAAGACGTCTCTCTAAAAGTCAAGGCAGAAATAAAAGCCTCAACCCGAATTGAGATGCAACCATTTTGTTCCAGATTTGCCTTGATTTCCATGTATTTTCCATTGCTTTTATAGTAACGCATTAAAGTATCAAAAGGGCATTATTGTCGATTGTGTTAGGCCAAGGTCATTATATCTGAGTAGGTGTTACGTTTAATATGAAGCATTATCACATTAGAAATCTCTTTTAATTGTAGTTATGGAAGGTATAATGGTCTTTTTTTATACTTTTAATTTAAAATTTTTAATCTCAAAGAGTAGTCATAAGTGCACATCATATGATGATCCCTCTGTTGCAAATGCACATTAAATGACATAAAAAAGTTTTAATTTTCTCTTGATAAAACCTCAAGCAACCCAGAATATAATTGTCTGTATTTTGTGCATCTTTTGTTCCAATGAGCCACAGGCAGTAAGAGCACCTTCAAAATCATCTCTCCTCTGTTTACTAAACAGCAATCCTCTTTGTTCACAGCTCCCTTATTACCATAGTAACTAAACATTTTATATTATACTATCGGCGAGGGGTGCAGTTTCAGTCTAAATTACTTGGAAGTAGCTACTGCTCATTTTGTTGTTGTATATTTGAAATCACAATAGACTCAAGGAACAGCACTCCTGTGCAATTTAGCTCTACATGCCCGAAATCTAGCATTTTGTGGAGTATGTGATAAAATTGCTGCCTTTGGATGATAGCACTTCTGAAGTTTGAAAAGTCTGCTGCCTGTCAAGCAGCGTCACTGAGAAGATTTGTGCCTTTTATTTATTTATTTATTTATTTATTTTTGTGTAACTTTTAACTTTTCCAGCTTGTCAGACAGAGCCCATTCCTGCCACGGGTAGCCTCCACGCTGAGGCAGAAGATGGCGTGCTTCCAGAGCCTGATGGGAGTGGAGGAGAGCAAGGACAGCAGCACAGGGGGATGCATCACCACAAGAGATGATCTGTGTGGTGAGAGCGCCGCACACTGCCACTGGATTAATATGGCCATTACTCAAAGGGGGCCAAGTCAGAGCGACTGCTTTATGAACTCTGAGGCTACTGGTGCCCCAGGCTTAGGCAAGGAAAAACACAACTGGATCATGACAAAGAATCACTCACTATGTTTAGATGCAGAGTTCCCAGCGTATGCTTGTTGCTAAATAATGCTAATAAAATCATCTAGTTATGCAAATTAATAACTTACAAGTACTTTAAACTATTGCATTTTCATAGTTAGAAAATGTGTTTATTGTTTCTCTTGCAGCTCAACTGAAGACATAGAAGCTCTGCTAGTCTTACTTTTATTTTAACAGTCATGTATCAAAAAAAAAAAAAAAATCACTAGTAGTAGTGATAGACTAGTAGTCAACCAGTGATTGTTTTCTTTACTTGTATCGAAACCTGCTTTCTGTACCAGCAATTTTCAACTTTTGAAGTAGCTTGTAATTTTACTAAATATAAATATCCATGGATTTCAAAATGATTGATGTCATTGCAATTAAGAATTTAAAATAAAATGCAACATATTGAGGACTTTTTCCCATTCAAAATATGCATTCAACAGGAAGCTGAAACCTATGTGACATGTAAGTAGGTTTGGATGTGGCAGTTAGTCTTCTCAAAATGTCATTTTCAGTTACTTTTCAAACACAAACACTAAAGATTTTGAAAAGCATTGGAAGCTCATGCAGGACTTTGACATTTTTGCACCATCAGATTCAAGTAATACAAATGCGTTATGGATTTTCCTGCTATATTATTAATTTCTTTCAGATGACAAAAACCTTGAAGCTGGTAAAGAAAACCACCCTCCCTACATGGCACTCCCACCCAACAAGAAGAGGCGCCTGGGCCTCTATCAAGGCTGTGAGGATGAGATTACAGAGGACAGCCACCCTCCCCTGCACTTGAGCCTCAAACAGCTGGAGGTACTGGCACTGAATCTACTTCACTAGTGCAAACTATATAGCTGCTCATCGCTCAGAAAAAGCCATACCTAAAGAATACCTAATTTACTTTTGCAGTAAATGATTTTCACTTTTTCGTGTTTCATTCTTTCATAGCTAGGACACTAACTATCACTATTGAATATGTATCACTCTTTTCAATCGTCTGGATACAAGAACTTAAGCCATTTTAAATCTGTGTTCTCAGGAAGAAGACACATCTGTGAAACACAAACCACTCCAGTTCGGTAAATCAGAGGCGGAATCTGCTCAAGTGCTGATCATTTCACCTCTGTTCACTGAAGGAGAGCAGCCAGTGTCTCCACACACACAGCTCTGGCCCCCCGTGGAGAACCAACAGGTCAGAGACTTTCTGTTTTACTGTTGTAAGTCATTACAGAAAAGGCAGTGATTTAAATATGTTTGTAAACCTGACCAGACAGATTGGGCTGATCAGTCAGGAGCTGTACAACATGGATTCTTGTGAGTTTGAAAACTCACAAATGAATTAAAGCAAAAGTCTCCAGTCGGGAATATAAAACTGTTAAACTAATACAACTTGAAATAGAAGGTTTTATAAAATGTCTTGAAGTTTGTACAGTTGTCATATTCAAGTGTTGATTTCTACGGTTGCACCAGGAAGCGCTTCTTGCATTAAAAATACTTACCAATATGAATGCTCTGCCAGGACTATTACAAGTTACAATGAGAGCTGGAGAGATGAAAAGTATTACTGTAGCTTGGGCTGCCTTTAAGTTTATATCCTTATATCCATGTAGAATAAATCTGAGCTTTTGTCTCCACAACATTCAGTAGCACAGGGGTCTCTGTGTTCTCTCAATAGGAGGTTGTTTTTGAACTCGAGAGAATTCACCAGCCCAGACCTGATGACCCCTCAGCAGTGTCTGCAGTGCTGCCTGTCTCCCACTTCCCCAGCCCCTCCATCTCCTCTCTGCTGGAGATGAAGCCCTCAGGTAACTCTGAACTAACTCTGCGGACAATAATGCTATGATTTTATCCCTCATTCATCCAGGAATGTTCCAAAGAAAGCATTTATACAGTCCATATTACTATTTGTGGCACATGCACACCAACACGGGTTTAAGCTTAAGTCATTCATAGCACAGTTGTGTTTCAGGAGATGATCTTTTCAGCTATATCTCATTGTAAATCTAATTAAATGATTATGCCAAAGTATGTAGATAATTATAATACTTAGTATAACAGTTTTTGTGTTATCCTTAAGTAATAGTCTTGGTCCCTGTGCAGCAGACTCCCTCAGCAGCCCCACATTAAGGAAAAAGAAGCAGGTGCGTTTTGGAGAGGCGCTGCCACCGGAGCTGTTCGATAAGACCCTTCCCCCCAGCACCCCTCTGCAAAAGGGGGGCACTCCTGCTCGTGTGCCGACACCTGGGGGTGCCCTGAAGCTGCGCTCTCTGCTCAAGACTCCTCAAAAAGTCGACTCTCCCTCCACACAGTCCCAGCCCGAGCTCGGCAGCCCTTCTGTGTTCGCCTCTCCTACTCTGTCCGCCTCTCCTACTCTGTCCCTGCCCCGCAGCCGCAGAAGAGCCACTTCAGAGGAGGACAGGGAGGAGATGAGCGGAAAGGTGCTTCTGACTTTGGAAATAACTGTATACAACATGAAATGATTAATATGCATTTAGTTTGACATTTATCTTTTTTGCAGATTCCTTTCCCCATGGATGAGATTGAAAATGAAGCCACCATTGCTGAAGGTTTGGAAGTTAAATCTGTTGCTGATGTTTTTCTTTACAGTATACAGGTTACCTACAGTACTTTGTGTTCTAATAGTTATTACCTTTTACAGAGTGTTTAGATGCCCAACCACTGAAATTTGACACTGCTTTTAATGAGGATTCTCTGTCTCATAGTGAAACAGGTAAACCTTTATTCAATGATATCTAGCTATTCTACTGTAGTCTTCCCAGTGGGACTTCTGTAATAGTCCATAAGAATAAACTCATTTGAGCTAAATTATTATTAGTGGTGCATCTAAATATGTATGAAGGAATACTGTGCCAAATTTGTAGTTTTTGAAAATGTATGTATTTTATTGGAAAACATAAATCCAGAAGCAGCCAAATTACAGATCTCTGCCATGACATTATTTTGGCAGTAATAAATCTTAACATTTTTTCAACAACGTACTTATCTTAAAGTGATAACAAAACTATAGAAAGGAAACTATTCCATAAGTATGTCGTCCGAACTCAGAACCGTATTACATCAACTGGATTTAACTCTTTTCCATATCTGTGAAACTTTTCCCACAATATTGTACTATATATTTATGTACAGCCTCTATGTGAGTGCATCATACTTGCTGAATTTCTAACTTTTTTTTTTTTTTTGACAGAATGTGAAACTAAAGCAGTCGAAAGCGTCTCTCCGATGGACAGCCTGCCTCATGAGCCCTTACAGGAGGAGGAGGAGCCTCAAACAGACAGTGTAGCTCCGGCCTATGGCACCACCAGCAGCAACAACAGCAGCAGTAGAAGAAGAGGGGGAAAGGTCTGATTATTTCCCCTTTGAGAAATCCTCCACATGTCTATTCTGTTTTTACCATGCACTGTTATCTGTTTCGACATTTCCACGCTGCGTACAACGGAAAACTCTCATTATCAGAGCCAAAACACCGTATTCATTTCTGCAACAAAAGCCATTAAATCTCTCCTTTTTCCAGGCGACACATGACATGACAGAGGCTGCTGCTCACTCCGGTGGTCGTAAGAGAAAGGTTTGCCATCTCCACAAATTACTCTCATCTTGGCTCTTGCTTGCTTCTATTTCACCAGAACCAGAATGTCTTTTTTAATAAGTCCCGGGTTAAAACATGTTCCGTCTAATGTGCTGTTTAATTCGTTCAGATCTGAGCTTTATCACCTCGATGATTTGCACTTTGTGTGAAACGGAGAAGCAGAGAGTATTTTGGTTCTAATATAGACTCCTTATTCTTTGTGTTGGCGCAGCTGCCAGAGGAGAGTGAACCAGTGAAGAGGTCGTCACGCTCCGCTGCCAAGACGGCCTCTGGGAAGATGAAGGTGAGCCGCTGATCCCGCGTTTTCATTTCTTTTTGCACCACTTCATATGGAGCTGCGGTAGACTGCTACTGCTACTTACTGGTAGGTGCTCACAGGGCCAACGGCTGCTCCGAATACATCTCCGTTTGCCCTGCCAAGAGTCTGATAGAGTTATAGCCACACTCATATTGGCTGATAAATGTGGAAGATTGTATTAAGGCAACTCCATGTTACGGTTCTGTATAAGGACTTTTATACCTACAGTGCTACAGACTGATGTCAAAGTTTTGGATTTAATGAAAGTCTGAAAGTATAGAAGCATTTCTGTTTTTACAGGAGAGCTTATGGCAAAAGAAACACAATATTCTTTTTTTTCCTTTTAAACTTCTTGTGAAAATACCCGAGACAGATTTGTAATCAGGGCCATTTACACACACTGTTTTTGATTAAATGAAAGTATGAAAGTATTTTACATGTGTTTCGATTCATATCAAATAATAAACATGACAAACTTTTTAATCAGTGTTTTAAATCTCCCATTTTAAAAAAAAACGTCATTGATGATTATTGACAATTTAGCACTGCTGGATTTCAAATTGATTAAAATTTGATACAACTCCACTTGTAGCACATTCACTAAACAGAGTTAATGTGCTATTTACCTCTGATAATTGGATTGTCACGGTCACTCTAGATCCCTTCTCAAAGCCACTCTTAGTATGAGAGTTTGGTTATGATAGATTACTTACTTAAATTGTAATTATTATCAAATGCTGAATTTTAGAAAACTTGTTCACTCTGCTCTCCTCCCCTGATCTCCTGTTACCACACCACTGTCTTTCATTAAAAAATGTTGGTGTTATTTTTATCTTAGTGGATGTGTCTGAGTGCAGCTAGAAAAGGTTCATCGCTTCCAGTAGGTTTTTCATCAGGAGTGGTGCCGGCTATCAGTCTTTTTTAAGGCTTCAATAAATGCGTTTTCTCTCCCATCAAAAGATAAATCAATAATTCTGAAGCCACACTGCACAACCTTCCTGCATTTGCACAAACGTAAGACAAGTGTGTCTGTACATTATACTTGTGATAGCAGCCCTGGAGCTTTGGGTCTATATACAAACTTTTCTTACTGTCTCAGTTGGGTCACATCATTACATCCCCTTAAGTTACTACAGTATGTTGTCACTATGTCACGATAATTACTCTAAAATTTGACAATCATAATGCAAAATTTTGTCACGCTATTACTCAACATATAATATATACTTTACTTGCCTGTATTGTGGGAAAATCTATCTAAAATCTAAAATTCAGAAATCCTTGATTCAACCTTCAGTCTAATTGAGCAGCGTTGTCTCATGTTGTTTTTGTTTTGACAGGCGAGCACAGCAACACGCCGATGGAACAAGAAAGTGGACCGCAGTCTGTACGGCTCTCGAGAGTATGCTTCCAAAAACCCCTCCCTCAGCCCCATCACGGAGCGCCTGTCTTTAGGGCTGTCCTTCAGTGCAGAGGATCCTGGAGCCAACATGGGTAAAAGTTTCATTTGCTGTAGAGTTTCTGTGAAGTAAGAATTCCAGTGGGAAAGCAGGTACTCTGAAGTGTTCTTAATTGGATAATCCATCTTTGTCAATCAACTTGCAGTATAAAGCAGCAACAAATGGACGATTTTTGACTCAAATCTATGTTTGTCCATGTGTTTGCTAAAAATAAATATCACTGTAGAACATTTCTCTGTAAATTAATCATTTTGGTGGTAGTTTTGTTTGCATAATGAAAAAAAAAATAAAGGGGCACAATGTAGCTTTTGGTTACCTGCTTGTCTCCATTGAGAGTTATTATTTTTCTGGATTGTTGCACAGTATGGCTTAGTTTATTCATCTTATTGCTACTAAAAATGCCTTCTTATTGTGAGCAGGGTCCCCGCTCCACAGATCTGACCTAGAATTTGGTCTGGTGTCAATGACTTGTCCCCATGGAGATAAGTTTAACAAGAATGTTCCATCTGTCATTAAAGTGTAAATGGACAAGCAGGTAGCTGGCCCTCCACCAGAAAAAATACATGATACTCCTTTTAAAGGCTGATCAGGTCACTATATTAGCATTGTATTAGACTGAAACTTTAACCTCTTTTAGCATATAGTGACTGCCTTTTTCATCTTGGCTGTGAAAATATTTTTCTGGTCTATCGGCCCTCCGTTTGCCCTGACCATGTTTGTCTCCTTTTCTGAATAGCCTCAAGCCAGGAGCCTCACCCCGACCTCAGCTGTAATGGAAAATCAGTCAGCGGTGACCCAGCGTCAGCCGCGGTGCCACAGACAGGTGACACGACAGCCCTAAACACTTCTACAACTCCCCAAGTCTCGCTCTCGCTTCCTGTGGCCGACAAAAAGAATGCCGCGCAATGGACCAGGAGGCGGTCAGGGTCAAAGGGCGTAGGGAGAGCACTGAAGGGAAGAAAGGTTAGTGTTAATGATGACCAAGCAGAAGCGAGGGTGCATGACAGGAGCGAGGAGAACTTTGTGAAACAACAGGAGATGGATGAAGCAAAAGAAACTGAAACTGTAGTTAAAAGTACTGCAGACCCAGGAACTGAAATTAGTGCTACAAACTTGTTAGACGCTCCTACAGCTATGAATGAGGAGTCAGAATCTCCCACCATTTTGGAAGCAGCCACAAGCTTTTCTGCAGGTGAAGAATTCAAACATGCATTAGGAGAAGTTGAGCCACGTCAGGAAAATGAACCAGACGACAAAATGAACCATGAAGTTGAGAGAGGACGGGAAGACCGAGCACTAAGCCAGCGAGAAACTACCCGGTCAAGGTCTGATGAGCATGAAGAGGAGGAGACCGCAGCATCAGCACTAAGCCTCCCTCCCTGGCAGGACGACTTCAACTTCGAGGACGTGTTCAAGCCGGTCCCCACCAGAGGGCAGCGCTCTGTTCGACGCAGCCTGAGGAACCAGACCAATGCAGATCACAGCAGTAGTGGAGGACTGGCATGGCTTCCCCGCATCTCCCCAGAATCCATCAAGGAGTCCCGAAGGAAGACGAGGGGGCGGCGACTCAGTGCTGCTCTGTCCACACTAGCCCTTGAAGTGACCCAGCCATAATAATTATTTAAAAGGCCCATATTATACCGTTACAATACTGTTTCCTCATCAAAAACATACCAGGGATTGTGTTTTGTTTAATTTACATGTTTAACACACATACACTGCTTATTTAGGCTGAGTTCTCTCAAACAGAAAACGCTCTGTTCCACCTTGTGATGTCATGTGGCAATACAGGAAGTGCTCCACCGTGTTTTTAAACTCCATACATCTTCACTACAATAATTTGGATAATTTTAGTCCTAGCATTGACAGTCTTTTACTGAACAAAAGGTAAAAGGTATCTTAAAATGTAGCTGTTAACTTGGAAAATTACCGCTTCTTGACATCACAAGGTAGAACAGAGCATTTTGAACTTTGGAAATGTAGACAGACTAATATTAAAGGGTTATGCAAACATGTGAGATGTTGTTGCTTCTTCAAAAACATACCTGGAGTTTTCATTTCAGGAGTCAATTTTGTGTAATACAGGACCTTTAAACTAACCTCACAGAATGGATCTTTTGATTGACAGACTCGAAACAGAGATGACTATTTGTGTAGCCTTTATAATAAAATGCGTTTCCAAAGAACATTACAGAAAATATCGGAGCTTTTGTTCCCTGTGAATTATTTTAAGCTACGCCGTAATTTGTAGCCAATTTCTCTCTCCGGTAGTAACCAAGTGGGTCAATACAGTCCAATCATCTCTGCTGACCACCTCCAAATCAATAGGCCTCCGCTCAGTCTGGTAATCACAGTGCATCTTCAGCCCCTCACTCTCTCTCCCCAAGTCACTCCATCGAGCACTTCAAGAGTCAATATTTTCACTTTATGCAGAGATGAAAATGCTATTGGACATTTTGCAGCTGTCCGGGCACTCTGGATGTCACTGGACTTTAATGGAAAAATAATTAAGGAAGATATCAAATTATAGGCTTGAGTCATCCGGTTGATTTGTGGTCACTTTTTCTCCTAACGGTAACTAGGGTGTTCAAACTGGAATACTGGGTAAAAGGGGAATCATTTGAGTAGTTTGATTTAAACTTGGGTTTGATTTGAAAATTGTGACTTGGATGCAAAATGGTGAACTAAAACCTTTTTAATACAGTAAATTGTCTATCTCCTGTGATTTTAATATAGATTTTCTACCAGATGCCTTTCGTTCCTACAAAATTATGCTACCTAATCTGCCAGTGTAATCTACACTGAAGCTTACTACGTTATGAGTCTCTATTTTTGAATCCACCTACTAACATAATTTAATTAATCGTTTCTATACCATTTGAATTATTTGTAAATATTTCTGGACAATATCTAAATGATGACCACTGTTCACACAAATCTGATGCCATTTTCTGTGATTTTAATAAACACTTTTATTTTGTAGAAAACAGTTTTTTCAGTGACCTTTTTTGAAAGTTGCTATGATACACTGAGAATGCCTTTGCAAGACTCCTTGATAGTGGTAGCTTTTGTTGCTGTTATAGACCTATCATTCAATGAAATGACATTTGTTTTAAGTCATGATTTATATTCATTTGCCTGGCTTCAATCCAAGTAATAAAACACAGCCACTGCTCGCAAATGCATTGTCCCACTGGTGTGAAAAGTCCATTGAGAACAGTAGCTTTCCTCTCACTTCCTCTCCACCACTTTGTCATAACCATAAGCATGATGGCATATTATTGTGATACGTTCCCAAGTAAATTGACCTTTGACCTTGCATTAAACCAATTGTGCGCACACCTAAATGCGCTTGTCTTTACTGCCTCAATCTATCTCAATGTGGCGGTGACAAATTAAGTTTTAGATTTTGCTCACATTGAAAACTGTGCCTCTCTAGACTGATGCTCAGCTGTAATCTATTCATCATTGGTGTAATTGACTGAGCGCTTTTAGATCAACTCTGGCACTTGGATGAAGGACGCGGGAGAGGTTTCCGACTTCAATGCATGTGCCAAGGTCCTGTAGATGGTCTAATGTGGTTCTGGTTCAGACAGTGGAGCAGCTGTGCCATCTGGTGGAGGGGAGAGGTTACTGTTGTAGTTTGACTTTTGGTCATCAGTTCTAGGGAAATAAAGATGAAAGAAGTTGAGGGAGTTGATCTTATCTTAAAGGAAGGAAAGCATTTGTTTGTTTTTATAATGGGTGAAGCTAGTCATAACCTGGACAAATAATCTTAAACTCTATGATCTGTTGACTTGCTCTTCTTTAAAACAATACTTTACTGCAAAGGTTTTTCAATGTGTTTTTAATGCCAAACAAAACCAGCACATATTGTACCAATTTAAAAGTTGCAATGACATGATATGTATACACTGTTTGAAGTAGAAATGTAGTATAGCATAAGCAAATCTGTCAGGTCTATCTGTTTTGTTTCTGTTTATTGTTGATATTGCCAGGAAACGAGTTTGTAAATATGTCCACTATCAATGCAAATTATCAAAGTGAACATGAATACAATCAAGATGTATTGCTCTTCATTAGGTCCAAAGCTCAGGTTTTTATGGGTGCAAAAACTTCTTGCACTACAACAAACAGTTTTGTTGTAATTGTATTATATCTGTCTGACAATAAAACAGAAGCCCGTTTAAATCCCTTTGTAATCTAAACCATGACCAGCTGCCACACTTTACAGTAGCCAGCAACATTTTCCACACCCCATAAAATCTGAATTTTTCCCACTGAAGTCTATTAGTGTGTAATTGATTTACTTTATAACCAAAGGGTAATTGGTACAATAATGAAAACCCACACAAACTTAAAGGTGCACTATATAACATTCCTGAAGAAGTGTCCGTCATGGAGATGTTTATTCATTTGTCTGGAACGTTCCACAAATGTAAAAAAAACAAAACACCAGTAATAGGCTAAATGTGACATAAAAAAGTTCATTGCCATGCTGTGGAACATTCCGGGCAGAGCAATGACATCACCCTGGAGACAAATAGGTGACAGCTCTTTACTAGAAAAGTTTAATTGAATGATATTTTATGTGTACTTTTTGACTAGTATTATTTTGACCTAACAGCACTAGTTCTACTTGAGTGCATATTCTGATCCCTCCTTCCACCTCTGCTCTTTTTAACCAGAGGGGAGTCTTTTGAATTGGCGTTTTCATTGTGTGCATGTCCAACTCTCCTGCACCTCTCCTCCCAAAAAAGTGTGTTTGTGTGTGTGTGTGTGTGTATGTGTATATGGGGACCGGGGTGTCGAATTCGAAAAGGTCCTCTCCCCTCTCCTCTCTCTCCTCTCCCTCAGCAGACGGGGTGCTCTGAAGACGGCTTAACACCAGAACAATGGGCTCTTTTGACCACGAGCGACGCCCCTGAGACATGAGGCCTCCTGTCACTGTGGCAACCCCCCACGGGACAAACGACAGCTGCTGTGGAGCAAGAACCAAGTACAAAAAAACACACGGCCACAAGTCCATTTCTTTCCACTATATCTTGGTGTATATGTTTCACCCACTCTATTCAGGAAGTAGGTTACATCTCATTTAGAAGTAGAGGAGTGTAAAGCAGCCAAGTGAGTGTTCTAAGTAATGAGTACTCGATAGAAGTAAAAAGAAGTATTCACAAAGTATTTTTTTATCAGTAAAACTATTTAAGTGATTCTTACTGAACACCTTCATAAATATATTACTTGTGTTACTCTAAAAAGAAGAAGTTTGGATAGAATGTTTTGCATATGCCAGGTAAAAAATAATATATAAAATGCAATAAATACATGAATAGCATTTAGGATGAAAAGTGTGAACATTTAAACCACAGTATGTACCTTTTAGACAAAAAATTGCCTATAATAAAAGGTTTTTTTTACCATTTTATTTGGTTATTGCACTGAAAAACAAATTAAAAAAAGCATCCTTAGTGTTGAGCTTGCATCTACACAAGCCTGACTTTTATTTGGCCTGGAGGAGGGCTGCTTCTCCTCCTTGTTTTCATAGTGATGTTGTTCCTTTGGCTATTATCTTCCACAGTATGGCATAAAAGTATCTCCATGGAGAACGTTCTGATGTATGACGTGCCACCTCCAGAATATTACATACTTTACCTTTTAAAATGACTGAAATACGAGCAGAAACCATGTTCATTTTTGCTCTTAGAAGTTATTCAAAACATTACTCAAGTAAATATACCACAATAAATATAACGTACTACTACTTTCCTCAGTTTATAGCAGCATGTGATTGACCTGATGGGGCCCTGGCTCACAACCTAAACCTCTTAAATCCCGCCCCAGACATAAAAGACACCGCTATAAATCCAGTCTTTATGGGCGCTGGGTCGCCGTGGTAATAGGAGTGCATTGATCCCATTGACAAATATAGGCCTCAGCCACACTCACTGTACACCTGATTTTACGCCTCATTTTAACACACAGGGTATAATCAGCTCCATGGACGTCTAGATTTACAGAGTTCTTTTTCTTTTTCAATTAGTTAATTAGAGGCTGAATGGTATTAAGATATCCTGCTGCCTGAGGCTTCAGTGTGAGCCCTATGTTACTGATGCTGTTTAAGCCCCTCTATAGCGTTCCTATGGGGCCAAAGACAGCAGGAGGACGGCCGCAAAACAAAGATTAAATAAACAAGCTTGAGACAAAATGTTTAAGAATGTGCTCTTAAATACGATATGCAATGGTCAGAAATTGTGGCAAATCAATAAAATATAGAACACAGCTGTCATAATTTTTTTAAACAAGCACGATATTGATAATCTCCAAGTAGCAAACCGAACACTGGCTGAATGAATGGTGATTTTACAGTACGTAATACATTTTTGACACATTTCCTCCTTTCCCTGTTTTCTATTTTAGTGTATAGCAGCTCTGTTCAGTTGTGGGTCCGAGGGCAAATAAGGTCCATCTTCCCATACTTTTCCTGTGA
Source organism: Periophthalmus magnuspinnatus (assembly GCF_009829125.3). Lineage (NCBI taxonomy): Eukaryota > Metazoa > Chordata > Actinopteri > Gobiiformes > Gobiidae > Periophthalmus > Periophthalmus magnuspinnatus. The sequence continues at coordinate 19,212,792 of NC_047134.1, forward strand.
ACACAAAAATGTTAATACAAACACATCTCATAATAACTGAACCCAAAGCTCAAAGTTTTATACCTCACTACAACTCTCTATAAATAGTATACAGCAGCCCTTTTCAATTTGTGGTCTAGGGGCCTGATTCGGACCATCTTTCCATACATTTTCTTGATTTTTTAACCCAAAGCTAGATTAGTCCTGTTTCGTACTGATCAACTATTTGAACCAGATGTATGAAATCTTGAACAAAAGTTGCTACCTTCAAATTCAACATGAGATATCACCATTTATCATGAAATCGTTTAACTCGATCTCCAATGTTTTCACCCTGTGCTGTTTAGTGTCTTGGCTTATTTTTCCTCTCTGCAGTGTTTACATTTTCCTGCTGAAAAGTGTCAGAGCTAAACTGTTGTAGCACCGTGCAGAGGACCCCTGGCTGTAGTTGCAGTTTGTCATTTGTGATTTCAAAGAAAGCCGCGTGCCTGTAGTCTGTGTTTTCCATTTATCTGTGAACACATGGAGAGCAGCAGCGGAAAGGGACACAGCTGACTTCCTGTTTGTGTCACGAGCAATAGGATTTATGCTTGAAAACATTTTCTCTTATTTTTGATTTAGGTTTGGGCTGCAGAGCGTGCAGTGCATCTTGTGTCTCAATTATACATTCCTACCACTGTTTACCCCTGTAGGAATTATTTCAGCTGGCTTAGCGATGTCACAATGCTAAAATTTCAAACTCTAGAATAACTAAAGAATACACTCAATACTTAATACTGATTTTGATACGTAAATGATCATTTTAATATTGTAATTTTCAACACAAAATAATAGTATTTTTTATTATACCACGTGGTCCTACACTAGTTCTGATAAAACAAAATATAAAACTGTTCAGGAAAGGTCAAATTGTATCCAGTTATGTGTGTTATTTAGTTAAATTTTGATTTTTTTTCCTAATAGCGATACTTGCTTTAATGAATATCTAGTTTTGACACTAGTTTTAGTATCAATTAGTGTGATTTTCGATACTTTTGACAACCCTACCAGAGTTATAAGTGAGTGTCTAATTGTCGTTAAAGCTTCAACCTCAACAGCAAGATCGCTGAGTGGCCTCACAGCAAGAAGGTTCCTGGGTGGTTTCCTCCAAGCACTTCAGTCTCTCCGATCAACCCAAAATATGCACAGTAGGTAAAATCTTCCAGCTGTACTGTGGTGCTCACTGCTCCTCACAGTTTGCCCAAGCTCCAATGAAGGATGGGTCAAATGCAGAGAACAAATTTCACTACAAATCTACCTTTCTCGCTCAAATGTACAACTCCAGTAAGTATAAAAAGCAACCTGAACTCATAAGTGCCCAAACTCCAGTGTGAAAGCTAAAACAGAAATACTTTGAAATACACTGAAAAAACATATACACTTTTGGCTCATACAAGGACAAAGCAGTACACACTGAATATTTATACGTACTTTATATGGATATTCCAACCTTGGAGTTTTGCAGAGGATGGTTAGACTATTCTGGCAATTTTATTTGCACAACTTTTATATTTATAGAAAAGTGTTTATGTGGCTCTCATATCTGGAAAAAAATGAAGCAGTAGAGGACAAATGTTAACAGGGACTTTTTGTGGTCATGGGCGGATGCAGTTCCCCGTGGAATGTATCAAGATTGCATAGAATTTGGTCTATTTTTTATTTTATTTTGCACAGACAATGACATTTCGAGACATTGAATATGCTATGCTTTTGTTATACTTAAAGGCGCTGCTCCGGACTTTTAACTGTCTTAAAACTGTGACGTTTGCAGTGGCCCAAAGTTTTTCTTCACTTATCTTGTGCATTTCGAGCATTTCTATTATTATTCATTACAAGCACTTTTCACAACTTTCAGAGACCAAAGTAGAATTTTGTTGTTACGGAAAAGCTAACAACAACAACTAGCACGCTAACACACACTTCCTGATCGTCAGCTGATAATAAATGCTTTATAATAAGATACAGTCAGTACACAGCAGACATATTTTGACCTTGAAAGCTGCTTATACAATATACGTTGAGGAATGTTCCACCTCCTGCATAGTCTTGGCAAGGACACCTCCATTTCATTGTTGACATTTCTCTGTGGTTAGCTATGGCGTCATTCAGTTGGTAGAGTTTGTCCTTCTTTAACATCAGTTTCCTTGGTCAACTTGTCTCACAGAAGTGGTCCGCTATGCACTTCTCATTTTATCTCAGCCAGCTCGTCTCCAGGCTGTCCTCCTTGGTTCCTTTTCAAACTTGCTAGTGTGGAAGCATGTACAGTTTAGATATATTTACTGAGTCTGGGTCCTGGACTGATGATAAATAAACTTCTCCTGCTTCTCTTTACAACTCCAGGACTTGTTAGGACAACGCTTATTTTCCCGAACATATACCTGTACTGAGGTAAGACAAATTTTGCTCAAATACATGGAACAAAATGGGTACAGGGTCTTTAATTTTAATTAACACAGCACAAAGCAAACATTTCTGCCAGTGCGAAGTAGGTGAAATGAGTAGCGGACACTTCAAAAACATACCTCCTCCATGAATCCCCAAATGTCTGGGCTTGTCTGAACTTGAGCTGCTTTGACTAATACATTGTGGAAAACCGCGTCAAAAGATGAGATGAAGTGTGTCTTTTCATATTATCTGTGTAGCCGTGCATTTACTGCGTCACCGATACCACTTGTATAAATCAAACTGTCATCTGTCTCTGCCTGTAACATAACCCACACATCTACAAAATGCTAATGTAATGATGCATGTAATGGGGTAACTGTGGAAGTACATGCAGTCAGATTAGCGTTTGTCTGTCATAAATCCTTTTGTCGTGGTTGATTTTGTTGAGATTTTTAACCACAAGGGGTCAGTAAAGTAACAAATGATTTATTTAAAACATTTTTAGAAGATCATTTTAAGTCAGTCATAAAAGAATTGGCTCAAACTAAAGAGGCAGATCATGAAATTAGATTAAGAATGTAATATTTTCAAGATTGCATGCTTTAATTTTATCTTGCATAATCCTTTTATTAGCTTGTTAGTCTGTGACCAAGATAACTAAAATAGATCTTAATTATATTTTTCAGGAAAACTCACTAGTATTCATGTTTATCAGTCGGCGTTTGGGATATTGTAATGCTGCATTGTACAACATTTTTCTGGTGGAGGTTCTGCCACATGTTTGTTGTCATGGAGATGTCATTTCTTCACCTGGAATGTCCCGCAGTATGGCATTGACGTTATCTGTCTCATGGAAAAAGCAGGTGATGCAACCAGGCCAAGTAACAGGTCAGACCTGTGGAATGACAACAGTCACAGTTCAAATGCAGTTTAGTTTAATGCAAGATAGATATGTTTAATGCCATACTGTGGGACATTCCAGGTAAAGAAATAACATCTAACATCTCCTTGGAGACAAGTACGAACCAGTTATAGTGCATCTTTAACTTCTGACTCAGAGTATTTACCCCTGAATCTGGATACCTACAATTTGGACAGCCATATTTATCATTGCAACATGGGCACAATGCCTTGGTGGAGGTCTGAGCTTTCTATGTTTTTCTTCTATTTATAATTGGGTAAGAAGATGACATACACTGTAATTTCACCCCACTTTAATCTCACTATAATCATCATACTATTATAGGATTTGGGAAAAGTTTTAACAAACAGAAAAAATGATTTATTGTCCATGTGTTTTCTGTGTTAATCCTACTTTGTAATTATGCGGTATTTCTCCATCTCTAGGCCACTGCACTGAAAGACACCCTCCCTTACTCCCCAAAATGTAAACCCGACAAGCACTCAAACATAAGGTAACTCTTGCCCACCATCTGAGAACAAACTGTTTCCATGCAACCTTATCTAAAATTCAGTGTTAAAAAAAAATCGACTTGAGCCTAGTGTTGGTAGTGAAGTCAACACATCCAACATCTCCATATCCCCACAGACAGACCTATGAGCCCGGCTTGGAAAGATGTAGTAAAAGTATTGCAGTATTTCTTAAGGAAGTCCCCAATGAGCTGCTCCGTCTTCAGCTCCTGTCTTCATCCGAGTGAGCACGAGGGCACTGAAGGCAGCTAGCTAGTATGCGCACTACAGCAAAGGGGCCTATGGGGGCTCGTGTTAAGAAGGGCAAGATAACACAAAGAACTGCCAGTGAGAGAGAGGGATACTGAAGTCAAGGCTGTGCATGAAAGATTGTAGGGATTAAAAGAATGGAAATACATGTTTGAGTAAGCGTAATTATGCGTAATGTATGCACAAATGAGGGTCAGGATTTTAATAAGGATTTGCGGTATAATAATGTAGTTTCAAACATATTACGGATAAATGAAGTCCAATTAAAATGAAATGTTCTAAATATATGATAATTATGAACTAGTTTCCTAAGCAAATACACTAATTGGCTCTGTACTTATTTAAAAAAGTATTCTTGTTCATCTTTGTGGTACAGTATAGTGAAAAGTTGTGGTATTAAGCCTTGTTTCCATAGGGGCGGCACGGGGTGTAATGGTCTGGACCCAAAGCGATTCATAACACACAGTTTTAGTGGTCTAAAGATATTCCTCACTTACAGTGTGCATTCAGAATATCCTAATCACTCACGGCAATGAATTTTAAACGTTCCACAACTTTCAGAGGCGAAGTGACTGTAATGCTAACAACAGCTAACATTTGGCCTCAAAACCTGCTTAAACAATATATCTGTACTGGCTCAAGACAAATTTTCGTCAAATACATGTAAAAAATTGTACTGTACATACATAACTTTTTACTTTAGTAACCATGATTTATTATTTAATATATTGTGTATTTTTACTTTTACTTTTGAGTATTTATTTGGGTCAATTAGTCTTATTTAATAACATTTTTACTGTAAAGATACTGTTATTCAGGACTCATCACTTGGCGATACCGGTATTTAGTTGTTGGAAAGATACTAATATTTGGTTTCACTTGGCTACAATATGTCAGTTTTGGTAATTAAAGGTCTTCATGTCTTCATTTATTACAGGCTTTAGTCATTTTCTATTGCCGTACGGTGGACAAAAGCGTGTTTATTTCCACTTTAGGGACCTCCCACACAGACGGTACTTGCGGGTTGAATCTTAAAAGCCACTCATTGTACACTTCTATGACCCTGTTACCGTTGGCACTTAACTGTGTGTGTTTTTGTGAATCAATCCGGCTCACTCCACCCCCTTCAGAGCCGGAGGTGACCTGAGCGCGCCCGACATGTGTCCACTGTGATAAATGGGCAGGTGTTTGGGTCTGTGTTAAGTAAATGGAGCCATTATGGATGACCTCAGCGCTCCCTGCGTGTTGCCAGATATCAGTGAAGACTTCCAGCCCACTGTAGTCAAAAGGGGATGTTGTGATAGTGTTGGGACAGACTCCAGCAGACAGGGGGGGGGGGAGGGGGGGTGAGGGGTGATGGTGTCTGGCAGGACGGGTGAGTCTAGAGTTACTGGGATAGTGACCTCTGAATGGGACGTTGAGTGACACAGGGGCAAAGAGGGGTCCCCCTGTCTGGGACACCGCTGCTTCTGTTTGGGGTCACAGCTCAAAGTGACACTGAGAACTTTGGAAAACTTTTTACTCTGTCCGAAAGGCTGTGTGTCCATAGAACTGCAAAATGTTCCACAATAGAGCATTTTACAGGGCAAGTACCTGATTTCGTTCCATGTATTTGAGCAAAGTTTGCAGAAAGCAACTCTTGAGGTTAAACTAAATCAGCTGTGTACGGCCTGCATCTAATTATAAAGCTTTTCATTGTCCGATAATCAGGTGCACGGTTAGCATGCTAGTTTTTGTTAGCATTACCGTGGCGGCTTACGGGATCACAAACTCATCGCTGTGAATAATTAGGATGCTCGGATTAGGATGCATAAAGTAAAAGACAGTAAAATCAGATACAGTGTCGTTAATGCTACACTGCGGAATGTTCCAGGTAATATTTCCATGGAGACAAGCAGATAGTGTGCACAACATTTAGTAGGCTTGTATGATTAAAAGTAGACCGCAAGAAATTTGATATCTGCAGGACAACAAATATAACAACAAAGAATATAGAAGTTAATCAATAATGAGAAAAAAACAATATAACAGAAAATATTACAAAAACATTTTAACAGAAGAAGCGCAGTATTTGAACATTTTTTACGGTTTTAGTTTTATACTGTACATTTCTATTAGTAACGCAGTGTAATATAAAGGTGTCTATTTGCACAAGCTGTAATGTTAAGGGAATGTGTGCCTAACGTTTCACACAAAGGCAAACTGAAGCTTTTATAACAATACAGTGAAAAATGTAATTGTGTTGATGACAGCGTCGGACTCACACAGACAAAGCGTGTGTAGACGAGATTACATGGTTATCCTCCCATTACAATATTATAGCGTGGAGCAAGACCTAGATTAAGAAACATGCTGCATTCAACACAGGATCACTGAAAACCATCGCTGTTTGTGCGTTTAAGTGTGGACAGATCTTCAGTCTTCATTTTTCTCTGGGCTAATATTAACAGAACAGTAGTTGTAGTTAAGACCATTATTCAGATATGTGTCCAGTAAGGCTGAATAATATATTGCAAAAGTATTGATATGGTACTATTGGCTCATGGTATAATCGGTATCGCAAAAAAATAAAAATATTGCAATCACACCAAGGTTCTCTAACCAAAGTAGCTGTTTTATTTATTTATTAATTTTTTATTTATTTTATTTTTTATGATAATATGTGTCTTTAAATTAAAAGGATACATTTTTATTGTGTTTTTTCCATGTTAAAAGTCCAATATGTAACTTCTGTTGGAGGGTCACTACCTCCATGCATGACATTAAGCTTATCTATCTCCACAGAGACAAGCCAGTGATATCCACAGGTTAAGGTCTTTGTCAGATCTGTGGAGAGGCGACCCCACTCACAGTAAGAATGCATGTCATTTTTGAGCAATAAACACACTTCAATCAGATAAATGCTACGTAGATCAATTTAATGCAGTGTAGTGAAACATTTCAGGCAAAGTGAAAACAGATCCTCCACTAGAAATGTTACATAAGTGTACATAAGTTTTTATTTTGTCTGAAGCAATATTGTTATAGCACAATCTATTCCAGTACTGTGTAGCTCGATACAATCACACCAGAAAACAGCATTTTAACCACAAATAGCTCTATGGTCATTTTAAATCAACCAAAATAAGTATGCCTCAATACTACTTCTACTACTATTATTATTATTACTATTACTACTACTACTACTAACCGATTGGCCCACAGTCATTCAGGGTAGCCACTTACACAACCTGTTGCTAGGCAGGAAATCCATCACGCTGACCATTCTTTTTCTGTTTTCTTTCTCCATATGAAATCCTCAGTGCGTTCTGTCATATCACTGCTATACTACCCCAGTCCTCTCCAGTGCGTTTACTGTATCTCATTCACTTCAAAACTAATCACATTGTTAGACATGATCCGGACTAATCAGTGGATTTCATTTACATCCATAAGATTACATAACACGCTCCATCTGCTGTCTTCTTAACATGGACAAGAACATCTCATTATTCTATTAGGGGCCATATTGGATGAATAACTGATTTGGCACAGTTTACATAATGCTGCATGTCATTACTGTCACGGGAATGCAATTTGTGACGGCTGCACAGTACTCGTGATTTCACAACAGACTAAACCGATCCGTGTTCACTCTGAGATTGAAATGAGGATGGATATGGTTGAAAATGAATCAAATTAAAATGTATGAGCAGAAGTGCACATGGTCTGTCAACAGAACTGTCCTCAAATTAGTCCTTTAAAATGGTCAAATAAACTAACTAGTTGGAAAGAGTGGTTCTATATTTTTAAAGTAGTAGTGGTAGTCATAGTAGTAGTAGTTGTAGTAGTAGTAGCATCCACATAGTAGTGGTAGCAGCCATGTAGTAATAATAGCTGCGTCACAGTAGTAGTAGTAGCAGTAGCAGTAGCAGTAGTAGCAGTAGCCGTGTAGTAATAATAGCTGTGTCGCTGTAGTAGTAGTAGTAGTAGTCATAGTAGCAGCAGCCCCGTAGTAGTAGTAGCCATGTCTCAGTAGTAGTAGCAGTAACAGTAGCAGCACTAGTAGTAGTAGTAATAGTAGCCACCTAGTTATAGTAGTAGTAGTAGTATTAGCCGCCTAGTAGTAGTATTTACAATGCAAAAAAACCCAACTAAATCTAGTTACTGTGTAGTGTAGAGAACTAATTAGTAATAAGTATTATTAGTAGAGATAGTAGTGGTAGTTATAGGCAGCCTTAGTATAGCTCTCGTAGGTAGTAGTAGTAGTAGGTAATAAGTAGTGGTTATTAGTTGTACTAGTAATAAGTAGTTTCTATTATTGTAGTAGTAATTAACTAGTAGTTGTAGTTTAACCTTGAAAGCTGTACTGATAAAAGCAAGGATTTGGTACCAATTTGCAGTAGCAGTTTTTACTATTGTCACTGTGAAAAAGTATATTGGAAGTACAACTACAATTTTCTCAAGCCATACTGTAGTTTGCTTGATTAACGATGTAAGTAGGCCAAGTTCTTCCACCTCTCCAATCAATGCTTCCATTCACTTTGTGCCTTGAGAAAAGTGCGTTACATAAAGGAGCGGGTAGTATTCTGTGGTTGGAGGGTGCGAGGGAGCGAGGAGGCCAAGCGGGGAGGGGCTGAGGGCGGGGGCAGACAAAGGCGACTGAACGGCAGAGGTTAAGTCCCCCAGACCCACAAGGACCACAGGAATGTCACTGCTGTAGTCTGCTCTGTAGTCTTCTTTGGGGGGATCCTGGTCCTCTGCAGAGGGGCTGGGCCTGGGACCAGTGGTGTGGGAGGTCTGGCTTGAGAACAGACAGGACATAAATGTGATGTATTTCCCTGTTTGTTTTGTTCAGAGGGAAGAGAGTCTGTAATGCTGTTATAATCACTGCCAGATCACGTCCAGGAAACGTCCTAATAGTGTTGTTCATAAAGATTTACATTCAAAGCTGTAATAAATCAAAGGTAGTATGGGTTGCATTGGGACATGTGTACATTATATAACGAGACCCTGTAGATATGATTTATACATCTGCACAATAGTTATTTTCTTTGGTGTGTGTTTCCTTTTTCCTGGTTGTTCAGCTCAGTAACTTTTTAGCCTTTGGTGGGATACAAGTCGAAGTGTTATTTGCTCTTCATTTACTATTAGCAATTTAAAATGACTAATCCTTACAAGAAGAAGCTTGTCTTTGGATGGTATCCAAATAAACATGGATGTTACTGTAACTTATTTTAGAGGCTCTTCCTAACCAAATTTGAGAAGCCATAAGCTCATAAGTGGCTAGAATCTGTCTTATGCAATCATCCAAGCATTAGTAACAGTGAACAACTTTTACTTCTAAATACTGTGACAACTACTGCACTTACTTATACTGCTACGACTAGAAATAGACTGCAGCTACTAGAAATAGACAATATACTGTTTAGTCTGCAAGATAATACTGATAATACGGTCATTAAACAGCTAAAAAAAAGAAAACCTGTGTATTCTACCAGACAAGGATGTATGGTGATCATTTTGCACATTGGACACATTTTGCAGAAAGATCTAACAATTTAAATTTAAAAATAAGATATAGCCTAATTTATTGGCAATATGCACCACACTTAACTGTTACTATAAACCATAAATTTCCTCTGTAAATTGCTTGAGTAAAACTAATGCTATGTTCTGTTCCATTTGTTTATTTGTGCACTTGCAGAAACTATTGGGGATGCTTAAATACATAGAATATTCTTCCTGAGCTCCATAAAATAAAAGCGTTACACATTGACTGTACATTAACAGTGAGGTACACTCACAGTCAATACATAACAGCAAGTTCTATCATCAGGGAAAGAGGCAGAAAACACATAAACACATGTTAATCACAATGCTGGGTTAGCATGAACCATGTAGCATTTTTTCATTTGCAACCATCAATTTGAGATATTTTTTGTGATTGTGTATTAGCATCATTTCTTGAGGCAGCTTACTCCAGTTAAAATGTCTCTGTATACGCAAGTTGTTTTCAGTGTGTTAGTTTCTTATTTCTTGGTCTTGGCAGAGTAAAAGCTGCATATGAGGCTTGTTTTGTGTTATACTCATGTCTGTTCCAGGTGGGCTGTACCAGTGTCAGCTAAACTTTATGCAAGGACAGAACCAAACTATATCAGTCTGTCTTTCACTTTCTTCCATGACAGTCCCTGATGCACAGCATTAACATAGTTCTAAAAGGGCAGATGAGAGCTGCTGATAACCCGATTCTGAGCTATCAGGAGTATCAAGAGCACTAGACCACACAATGGAACTATAGATCAGATAAACTCTGTGTGTGTGAGTGTATTACAAGTTTTCTCACTTCAGTTGGCATAAAATAGCCATTTATTCCAATTATTGAAATATCCTACTGAGCTGTTCCAATAATTGATTATTGATAGAAATGTTTAACTTTAGGGTTTCTCTGGCAAAATGCACTTTGTTTTTATTATATTCAGTTTTAATCTGATCTCTTTCTCCCAATTATAAGGAGACATTATCTCCGTAGCATGCCATTACTCTGATAAAAGCTAGAAGAAGACACATATATAGTTGTATCATCTGCTTATACAGTCATCCAGGCCTGTGTTAGTGCATATGGCATATCAGTTACAAAGATACTGTAAATCAGAGGGCCGAGTGTGTTAGTGTTTGAAAGAGAACCATTAAAGGCAACACATTGTTTTCTGTTAAACAAATAACTGCTCAAGTCTAAAGCTGCACTTTTACAAATGAAACTGTTTGCATATGATTTTAAAAGTTCATGATCAATAAAATCAAAGGTTCGCTGAAATCTAGAAACACTACCTACCTATTGTTATTATTGATCTGACATAACTATTCATCAGTACAAGCTGTGAGTGTTGAGTAACCCTCCTTATGCATGTTGGACATCAGAGAAAATACAGTTTACAGCTAAATAATTCTGAATCTTTTTCCACATCACTCCTTCCATCGGTTCACTCAGGACAGGTGAGCTGCTTATGGGTCTACTATTTTGCCCAGTCAGTGAGAACAAGTCTGGGTACACACATTCATCAAAACATAATTTGAAAATGTGACATAAAGGCTTAGCAATTAATTTAGCTGCGATCTTTAGCCGTCTTCCATCCGTATCATCAATTCTACCAGGTTTATTACAGTTTAAATTCTCAAGCAGCTTTAACATTTCTCCATTTTCAAGATGTTTGAACTCAAAATCATTTTTTCCATTCATAATTCTTGTTCTTGACATCTCACCACTCACTGGGGGCATCTCTTTTGTGATTGCACTCACTTTGTCCTGGTAGTAGTTGTTGAAATAATTGTCCATTTAATGAAGGTCCCATTTTTTACTCTGACCCATAAGTTAATTTACTGTTTTCCATACTCGTTCACTGTTTTGATGATATTGTTTTCTCTTTTACGTGTTCATTATTGACTTTATTCCTAAGTGATCTATAGGATTGCCAGTCTGCTGGATTACCTGACGTTACCACAGCATCTTTCAACTGATTTCTCGCCTTCATATTTTGCTCAGTATCCAACCAAGGGCACCTGGCAGATGTCAGAGAGTTTCTTTACTGGGGCATGTTTATCACAAACTGGTGTAAATAAACGACATATGGTGGTAAGTTTCTGCTCACTATTCAGGCTCTGCACACAGCATCACATTGTATATTTTTCTCATCACGAGTAAAACAGAAAAAAAAAAAAAAAAAACGTATACATTTTCTCATGAATAACTTTTGGTCCTGCTTTGGGAACCTTTGTTTTAAATCTAAATTAATTATACTGTAACCACTGAAGCCAACTGGTGCTAGAATTACATCTGAACACTTTTCAACACACATGAAAGTAATACAAGTAGATGTATCGGTAGTATGTCCATCTTTGTTGATCCTATTCCTAGTAGGTATACAGTATGTATTACCTAAACTAGATTGCAAACACACTAAGGGTATTACACGTTTTTTCATAGCACAATTATTAAAGAGCCAGTCAAAGTTCATATCTGCAAGAATAAACACTTCACGGTTACTATCAGCGGCTTTATGGATCATTGTGCACACATTATTCAAGTATTCTGTGTTTGAGCTTGGTGGTCGATAACAACATGTCGGTGGGTGTGGGTTTATGATGTGGACGATGCACTTGAAGTCCTTCTATACCAAACATCCCAAGGTCCTTTGTTATTTTGACCGGATTTCAGTCTGTAAAGTCTGAATGTATTGTATCCTTCTATTGTCAATGCAGTATCTTCTACAGTTTCATCTAAATGTATTTGTGTCACAACCTGTATTCTCTATTTTAAACCACGAATGTTCAAATGAGCAAGTATGTTTCCTTTGTTTTATTTGTGAAACACCATTATATGAAAACAGTGAAAGATTTAAGACGAAATTATGCACTAAACTACTGTAGTGAGTGGAGCACTTTTAATACAAACCACCTTTTCCTCCTCTGGTTATAATAATCATAATAATCTCCATTTCAGATTACAGTAAAAATGGTACTAGCGAATGCCACGGCTACTCTGCCATGAATAAAAGGTGAAGTTCATTTGTGGACAGCTTTAAACTGCTACAACAGTCCAAACTCCCACCTACTTTAAGCCCTGAAGTGCTCCAGAGAGGCTCAGAGTACACTTGTGGGCTCATACATAACCAACAGCAGGAGACTAAGGGCCTGCTCTGCTGGACCAGTCAATTGTCCAGTCTTGTTTAAAGTACACAAGAGCGTTTGTACTGGCCATTAAGCTGCCGTAATGATGCTGACTTTAACACATTTGTAGACACAGCCCTCGGTTCTTATTACAGTAATACATTCTGTCCGCATTATTATGAAATCACATTCAGATTGGGGTGAGAGGCTGCCAAATATCAGAGGATTGTTCAACAGTTTTTATACTCACACTGGAGAGGTAGAATACAAGAACATAAAGTGTTAAAGACCATGGGAACGCGTCAACATCTAGACCAGGGTGTCAAACACATTTTTGTCAAGGGCCACATCAGCAAAATGGCTGCTCCCAAAGGGCCAGATGTAAAATAAATCTAACTAATTTTATAACTTGTTAATTAACTGTTTCTGTATTTATTCCTTATTCAAGTTACAAATATTGCATATGCATTTGCCTGGATGTAAAAATATGGCTGTGTAACTGTGTATCTCCTGATAAAATGAAATTTTAAGACCATCATACCTTTTAATTTACCCTGTCGAGGGCCACATAAAATGATCTGGAGGGCCACATTTGGCACACGGGCCTTGAGTTTGACACGTGTGATCTCGACTACTGATTTTAATGAATGATGACAAATAGTAGACAATTATAATAGACACACTCACAGATTTAAGTATTTTTTAGAAGGAACACCGCTTTTATATTTCTTATGATTTATATAACTGCATATTATAGCGGTCTTTATTTATCAACAACAGGCTGTTAATTAAACACTCATCAATATTCTGTAGTCGTTGTTGTGGCAGTAGAAGGACAGTAGTAGCTCTAATTAGTAAACGCTGTCCCATAAATCCAGGTTCAATCCCCGCTGCTAATGTCGTGTCATTGGGCAAGTCACTTCACACATTTTACCTATGAATGTGTTGATGTAACTGTGAGGTAGATCTGTGCCTATATTTCTATACAAAGCAGTTATGAAAACAGTTAGTGTTGGAAAGAATTGGAAAAATACTATTAAATGGTAAATGGTCAGGCGAGGTGGGTTAAGTGTCTTGCCCAAGGACATAACAGCAGCATTCATCTATTCATCTGTGAGAGCTGTATTTGCACTGACAGCCTGTGGGCCAGTGGATCTGACCACTTGACCAATGATGGGTTTTTTTTGTTTTTTTTTCTGTTTTTTTTCTGTTTGAACCACCAGCCTTTGGATCAGTCAGCGAAAACTCTACCAACTGACCTACTGTTGCCCAGAGTGTATTTAATTATCAGTCAGATTACTGTATACTGTATATATGTAATACTTTCACATTTAGTTACATAAATTATACTGTAGTGTAAAATGTGACATCAGATAAAAACAGTTTTATTGCACTGTTTATTATGCCTTTCTTTATTACTGGAAATTGCCCAAGCTTACACCACAAGAGCGAGTTACTTCCCAACACTGAACATGGTCCACAGCAATAATAGGAGTGTAGTAGTGGCAGGAGGAAGGGAGTAGTAGTTATTGCAAGTAATTTGACAAGTATTTGTTAAACTTTCCTTAACTTTTTTCATCCTCTTGTTCCTGAAGCCAAAGAACTGTTCTCGGACTTTCTCTTTTTCTACACTTGAAATAACAGTGTCCTTAGGCAGAGCTGTCCACAAATGCACTTCACCTCCCAGCTGCTCCCCCGTCCCGTTGGATCAGGGCGGGACAGGAGCAAGGGGGCCATGGGGAGGAGGGGAGAAAAGCGGGGGGAGGGATCTGGGTGGGACTGCTGGTGGTTTTGTGGGGCGGGTGGGGGCACGCTCTTGAGCAGGACAGGGCTCTCTGGAAATTTCCGTTGTATGTTTGAGGGTTTTTTTTGTCAGGATGGGAGGGGCGTTTGAGTTGCAGAGTTTAAGTTGGGCTGGGGGGGGGGGGACGGAGGAGAGGAGGGAGAGAGGGGGGCAGAGGGAGCAGGTTGGGGTTAGAACTTGGACTAGAGCCAGGCGCAGCAGGAAGCTTGGCTGTTTCACACGGACTAAAAAAGCAAATCCTAGACAGTGGCGAGCTATCTGGAAGCTCTGCTCACAGTCTGTGCCCGAAAACAGGAACTCACAAATATGGTGTGTGTGTGTGTGTGTGTGTGTGTGGGGGGGGGTGTGTGTGTGGGTGTGTGGGGGTGTGTGTGTGTGTGTGTGTTTGTGAGTATGTGTGTGACTGGCATGTACATGGGCTGCTGTCTAATCATACTTCAAAATCATTTTTTTTCACTCACTGTTGTCATGAATTCTATTTGTTTACCATATACTTCCAATTAACAGTTATTAGTATTTATTATCAGTAACTAGCTGAAAACTCTCCTTTTTCCATTAAGTATAGTGCATTTTCTCTGATAGTTTTTTAAGCTGGATGCCCTTCCAGTAGAAACCACCTGCTTATTGTTTTGAATGTTCCAGAGTATGGCATTAGACCTATCTATATTGCAATAACTGTCTGTATTATTCAATAAGAGACATTTTTATTGCTGAAAAACACCTTTAAAAACATGCATTCATACAGTGAGCGGGATCGCCTCTTCACAGATCTGACCAGTAACTTGAGCTTTTGCCATGACCTGCTTTCCTTCACGGAGATTGATATGTTTGCTGTGGAACATTCCAGGCAAAGTAACACTATCTCCATAGAGACAGGACAGTGGCAGCTGCTTCACCTGAAAAAGTTATATACTGTATTGCATCTTTAAATAAATAATACTTTGGTTTTCCTCCGCCTCACTGCAGTACAAAATGAAACGCACCCTGTACAAATATAAAACAAAGATTGATAAAGACCAAATCCAGGAATAAACCAGATCTAAACCAGGTCTGTATTGTTCTAAATACCCTCAGGAAACCTCTCTAGGACAAGTACTCCTTAACGCGCCTGTGTTTGAGTACCTCTGCTGACAACTCGGATTCACAGTTCGTTAACGTTACATTTGCCGTGACCCAAATCACCTCGTTTACACAAAGCTCGTCCTATTTAAACTCCCAACCTGAGCACGATATGTAAACATCCCGAATTACTCAACACAGAAGGACACGTTTGAAAAGAGAGCGGGACTCAATAACAGTACTTTTAAATCACAAAACATGGTAGTAGTTGTACTAGTAGTAGTAATTCAGACAGGTGATACACAGTGATGTTGTAATATATGTTGTTAGTAGTAGTTGTACTAAGTAGTTGTAGTTAGTAGTAGCTGTAGTTAGTAATAATATTAGTAGTAGTAGTGGATGTAGTAAGTAGATATAGTTAGTAGATTTAGTTAGTAGTAGTAGTAGTTGTAGTAAGTAGTTGTAGTTAGTAGTAGTAGTAGTTTGTAGTTGTAGTAAGTAGTTGTAGTTAGTAGTAGTAGTTTGTAGTTGTAGTGAGTAGTAGTTAGTAGTAGATGTTATTAGTAGTTGCAGTTAGTAGTAGCTGTGGTTAGTAGTTGTAGTTAGTAGTAATAGTAGTTTGTAGTTGTAGTTAGTAGTAGATGTTGTTAGTAGTTGTAGTTAGTAATAATATTAGTAGTAGTAGTGGATGTAGTAAGTAGATGTAGTTAGTAGATTTAGTTAGTAGTAGTAGTTGTAGTAAGTAGTTGTAGTTAGTAGTAGTAGTAGTTTACAGTTGTAGTAAGTAGTTGTAGTTAGTAGTAGTTTGTAGTTGTAGTGAGTAGTAGTTAGTAGTAGATGTTGTTAGTAGTTGCAGTTAGTAGTAGCTGTGGTTAGTAGTTGTAGTTAGTAGTAATAGTAGTTTGTAGTTGTGGTTAGTAGTAGATGTTGTTAGTAGTTGTAGTTAGTAATAGTGGTAGTAGTTTGTAGTTGTAGATAGTAATAGATGTTGTTAGTAGTTGTAGTTAGTAATAGTAGTAGTAGTTTGTAGTTGTAGTTAGTAGTAGATGTTGTTAATAGTTGTAGTTAGTAATAGTAGTAGTAGTTTGTAGTTGTAGTTAGTAGTAGATGTTGTTAATAGTTGTAGTTAGTAATAGTAGTAGTAGTTTGTAGTTGTAGTTAGTAGTAGATGTTGTTAATAGTTGTAGTTAATAATAGTAGTAGTAGTTTGTAGTTGTAGTTAGTAGTAGATGTTGTTAATAGTTGTAGTTAGTAATAGTAGTAGTAGTTTGTAGTTGTAGTTAGTAGTAGATGTTGTTAGTAGATGTAGTTAGTAGTAGTAGTAATACTAGTAGTAGCAGTTACTAGAAGCTAGTTAAAAAAAATAGAAAAATACATTTGAAAAACGTGATTAACAATATTTGAAAACCTGCTGCAAAAATATAAACCTTATAATAGTGAACATAAGTTTTTATTCTCTTAACTGGAAACAAAACGATTCTCGTGTATTGTCGTAGTCTGACATAGACTTAGTACACACCTTTGGCCACAGTTACAGTATAAACCGTGTTCACATACCCACCCTACAGCTCTACACTTGCAGTCACGTATTGTCCGTTCTGATCCTATAATAGTATCTTGACAATGGGCTGTTTGGACTTGTAACCCTGGTCCGCCTCGTGCCAACTGATCATCTCCTCTGCCTCTACAGTAGCTCAGAATGTGCGTTAATACCACACAGAGCCGCGCTGCCAGTGTGTTTGACTTGGAGCGGGGCCAGGAAGTGGAAGAAACAGAGTCAGGGCATGTACTCCCAACATCCAGACAGGGGACAAGTGGAACACATGCTCGCAAAATGTAATGCAGTTATAGCAGGGAACACAAACAAATTTAAAATACCTTTCATACCTTTTTCTGGCAGAGTGTTCCTCGTGTTTGTAGATGTTATTACTTTGCCTGAAGTGTTTCACAGTATGGCATTTAATTTGTCTTTCTCCATGGAGGTCAGACCTGTGGAGATGCAAGCATACTCACATCAATGCATTTTTATTTTAGCGCATTGTAATAAAAAACAAACATAATTGTAGAAATGCACGATAGGCACGGTTTAAGCCATACCTTGGGACATTACAGGCAAAACAACAGGATCTCCGTGGAGACGAGCAGGTGGTAGACACCCCACCAGACACGCTACAGGTGGTGTCTGAATTGGATATTTGCAATCAGTGTGTTCCAATAAGAAAACTACATAATAATGCTTATTTTGTGTTACTTTTCGTCAAGTAAATCATTTTGTCAGTAGCAGAAGCAGTTTTCTCGCAGTAGCAGTAGCAAATGGTTGGAAATAGCAGTAGTCGGTGCTACGGAGTAAACGAATAGTAGAATAATAGTGGTAAAGTTTGTGTTTGTTTGTATTGGACAGAGCGAAAGAAGGGCTCGGGGGTGGCTTGGGGCAGGTGGACACTGGTGTAGCTTATTCGGGGTAATGGGCCCCTAGCAGGTGGAAGCACCCAATAGAAATGACAAAAAGAAGGGATTAGAGGGATGAAAGGAAGCCAAGGATTACTGCTTTTCTTCATCACTGATACAATACCAGCTCTCAGTCCTGTCCACCAAAACATGAGCCAGTGTCTAGGGCCAAATCAGAGGTGGCACATTCAAACATGGATCATAGGAGATTTTTGTGTGTCATTAATGCTTTAAATAGGCTTAGCGTTGCCTGTAGGTGTAAGCAATTTGTTAGAGGGTCAGATAATGTCCAAAACAGCAAAACTTGCACTGTAGTAAACGTATAAAAGCAAGTAAACTTAGTCAAACTACACAAATTCAAGTCATTTTAAGAGATAGTATATAAATAAATATAAAAAACTATGCACTAATTATGTATAAATGTGTCAGAAAAGTGCATCTTTGGAAACAGTGAGGCTGCGTTTAGTGGCTAATGTTATGTCTGATTTTGTTTAACAGACCCCCAGAAACATTTCTCCATAAATCAAATGATGCTTTTCTGTGTAATTGCATTGTCTACATTAGGGTATGACTTAAGCACATTATTGACTGAGATAAATTGATGTTTTCACTATAAATCAATGACCATTATACCTTCAAAGTAAATCGATGGGACAACAGTGACTAACAGAACCACAATGCCTGTCAACTGTATCACCATATATAAAAATACACAACGGATATTAAATCAAAAGTCATATTTCATAACTATTTTTGCATTAAAATGACCCCTGATCGCTGCTCCTCTCGGTGATGTCATCCCGTCGTGCTCTCTCTCTGTTTCTCTGTCCTTTTTTCTCTCAACAGGCTGTAATCGTTTCCCTGTATTCTGCAATTCAATGAGCATTGATTTAAGTAAAAAGGAGAGACAAATCACTGGGAGGAGATCATACTGTAACTTAATGATTTACTGTTAAGAAAATACAATTCATAATTAAGAAAAATGATTTATGGCATATTTCAACAAGGCTACAAGAAAATACATAGAATAGAATGTTTCAAATATCTTGCATTTAGTCAAGGGGTTTTATTCTCTGTTTTTCCACAGATCTAACCCGTAAGTTGACCTAGTGTAGGGGTGTCAAACACATTTTCACCGAGGGCCACATCAGCAAAATGGCTGCTCTCAAAGGGCCAGATGTAAAATAAATGTAACTACTTTTTTAACTTGTTAATTCACTGTTCTGTATTTATTACTTATTCAAGTTACAAATATTGCATATGAATTTTCCTAGATGTAAAAAAAATATGGCTGTGTAACTGTGTAGCTCCTGGTAAAATGACATTTTAAGACCTTTTAATTTACCCTGTCGAGGGCCACATAAAATGATGTGGAGGGCCATATTTGGCTCGTGGGCCTTGAGTTTGACACATGTGACCTAGTGGCATCACCTGCTTATACTTGGAGATACAATGCCAACTTTCCAGACAAAGCAATCACAAGTAGGTGCCCTCCTCTGGAAATGTTACATAGTGCACCTTTAAAACTGGGGCTCAAAAGTTGTAATGTAATTGAAATTTGAGGTCATAGTTCAAATATATGAATATGACAAGTAACAATCCTGAAAAACAAACATCACGTTACACAATATCTGCAGTGTATTGTGCTGTATAATGAGAATCCTTCAACATCCATCCATATAATCTAATAAAAACTATGTCAATTACTCTTGTTTTTTTTTTTTTTACAGTGATCAGAACTGATTAGGAACAAGTGAAAGTGAAGCTGTCCCTTTGCCACAAAATCAATACTTTCTCCTCAAAATTACACTTAAACGACTTCCTAATCCTGGGCTCACACACGCTCCCTGAAGCACTTTGTCTCTATTGTTGCCTATTGTGAACATGTCCTTTGCTGTGGATCATAGTGCACTGTATCATTTATTTATGGCCCTGAACACTAGCTGTAGTTTGAGCTCCTCTTGAGTATTGTCCATCTGTTAGCCGCCCCGCTGTAAGCACTTATGTAGCGGCAAGTCCTTTAGGAGCTAGTGCTAATAGCCATTCATGTGTTAATGCTTCACACTATTTGTCTATGTAATAACACACTTAATTTGAGTTAGTAGCTTGGTGATTTATTTGTCAATGCAGAAGCAAAAAGGTCTAAGAAGTACTAGTATGCTGCTACTACTATAACAGCTATTACATCAATATTAGATTACAATAAAAGGTACAACGACAAATATGTTTCTATAATTATTACCATTGACAGTAATGTGTCCCAACCAGTAAGTTCAGTTCATAGACACAAATATTTCCAAAATGTGCTTGTGGTATTCTTCAGCAACTGCAATTTCCTAGAAGTAAAATGATTTAATGGCACCTTTGCCCTCCACTATAATTGCTTTAGATCCAATCATGACTGTGGAGTTGACTAGTGTTTATCCTCTCATCTGACAACAACTGTAACATGGGAAAAGCCCCCATCTAATTGCTCCCTATAAGACACCACCAGATCTGTCTCCAAGGACCTGCTGCATACACTTCATTTTACACAAAGCAGCACATAATTTAATTTCCACCCTGGGAGCTCTCAGTATTATCGTGTAATAGAAATGGGATTTCAAAGTATAGGCTATCACAGTGTGCATAAAATCGCAACAGCAGAATTCCATTGATTTTGAGTGTGGGAGCGAGTGACGGCTCTTTTAAACTGAGTTCTGAGAATGGGAATCAAAACAAGTAATTCTCAACAATGGCGTTCGAGCACAAAGTGGATAATGGGGAAAATAAATAATATACAAATGTGTAGGAGATTTTGACGTATAGCTTATCATTTCCCTAAAGGCATAACACTTGGTCAAATAACATTTCTTGACACATTAGAAAATCTTTAACTGTATTTCTTTGCTAGTTTATTTTATTCCATGTATAATAGTCTCCAAATTGTGTATTATTTCAAGACTTTAAACTAGATGCCCTTCTGAATACATGTCTCCATTAGTCACCAAAAGGAATAGGCTTTTTACAACCTCTGACAATACATAGGTTATATTTTAGTCACATACTAATATCCTATTGCATGTGCACAGTCTGAAGTACAAAGTGATATACAAACACCAGACTTGCATTTGCCAGGAGATGGTGCTGTAATTTATAGCTGCACCTCTTCTCTGATCATAAATTACAAAGAAAAAGGGTGTTAGACCATGGTGTCATATAATCACTTTTGTAACACTGTGCTGCCTGCAAGCACCTCCACAATTATACCCTGGAAACACGCGCTCATGCATCTCTATGGTATAAACGGAGCAATGCATTACTGTAGTGGACTATTTTGCATATTTATGGCTATAATAAGATGGGTTATTAACTGGTGGTACAGTCCAAAATAGCTCAACACTGCAATATCTTGTTATCTCAGGGGAGTTGCTTCATGTGGCACACCTCCCATCTTCGGCTTAAAAACACACAGCTGCCTGCTACAATGGACTGCAGTGTGGTGGAGGGTGTCTCGCTTTGATCTTTAAATACCCTCTAACGTTAAGGCATGCTCATTGGCTTTGATTTTTTTTTTTCCTTCTACAGCTGCAGGGAAGATGTTGACGCTCCCTTGAACCCTCCTCCTCCTCCTCCTCCTCCTCCTCCTTCTCCTCCTCATGTAGCCGCAGCTCAGTGGAGAATGCGAGAACACCTATCTCTTTTTTCCTTCCTCCAACGCTACCGCCATCTGTCCCTTTCTTCCATTTCATGCGCTCAGCCAACATCCACACCCCTCTCATAGCAACAGTACACGGTGTTGTGCCTGAGGATGCGCCCATGCCAAGATGCACCATTAAGCATCCACCAGGCTATGCGTTTATGATAACCCTGTCAAGGCAATATTTTTGTTATGCCAGTACAGCCAAAGACATGATCTGATTTCAACTAAACACTGAAGTTAGAACAGTGAACATCAGCATTAGTATTTATGTTCAGTAAGGGTCTTTTTTTAGTCTATTTATTTTAATTTAATGACAATTTTGTGTAATTTATGTGCAATTGTCCCAACATTGCCAGTACAGCCAAAGACATGATCTGATTTCAACTAAACACTGAAGTTAGAACAGTGAACATCAGCTTTAGTATTTATGTTCAGTAAGGGTCTTTTTTTAGTCTATTTTTTAATTTAATGATAATTTTGTGTAATTTATGTGCAATTGTCCCAACATTGCATTGAACATAGATAGCCTAGTACTATGAGTTATTTGTGTTACTTTTACTCATCATCAGCATATCTTTTTAATTACATGCAGTTTTGTTGAAACATTTTCATCAGTATTGATTACATAGTCCAGCCTTAATTTACAGTTGTCTCAGTTGAATTAGGCAGCTTTAATTGCGTTTAATTAATTTCCCTAATTATGAATTAATTAATTGAGTTTTATAAGACTATGCAGGCTGAATAAGTATGCATTTTAAGCGTAAAATACTTTATGCCCACCCTCCCCCTCTTTTTTATCATAACAGCAAGGAAATCTGACCCAGTGGTTACAGTGTGGTGATTGGTTGTGCAACTTTAGGGGGCGCAAATCTGAGCAGGAAACCGATTTGAGTAGAACACGCCGCCGCCCGCTCCCTCTCGCGCCTTGCAGTGGAGATTTCTTCATGAAGATCTTCGCCTTGCACTTTACAAACGGTCCCTTAGCCCTGCCTGGCTGTTCAGTGTCCCCCCTCCCCCACCAGCACAGCTCCTGTTTCACTCAAAGATGGCGTCGGCTCTAGAGCCCCTAGTCTCTGGCTGCATTTTTCGGCTTGTTGTTGTCTCCGCTGCGCACGGGTTTGGCACCTTCTCCGCGGCAACTCGACACCAAATTCCGGTGAGTAACAGCGGATATAACCCTGGATAGATTTTTACACGGCCGCCCTTTCTTCGGACTTCCCTCGCAAACCAGAACCGGACCAACGCTGGCTTTCTGGGGGGACCGTGGAGAGGGAGAGGGGAGCGAGGGGTACGAACGGTGGGATGATTATCGCCGTGGTGGGTGGGGGGTACAGAGGGGGAGCCGAGGCCTAGCTGCTCCGCTTCAGCTATGGGCCTCGTCTTCAACCGCAGGCTGTGGACTTACGTGGGTGGTGAAGGGAGGAAGTCTATGCGAGGTAAGAGACCGCTGGTAAAGACGCGTCTGAGCGGGCAGCAGATCTTTGCGCACACCGAAGGCTGCAAACGAGGCCTTGGAGCGAGTATCACTGCAGGCTATGATGTCTTAATTTTTGCACTTGCAGACTAGCCTTAATGGCGAGTTGCATTGTGCTTTTTACAGGGCCGCGGGTTTACGTTTCTATCTAAATGCCATTCACAGGAGCACATTTGGCCATGGCTGCTGCACTGTGATGCTTTGTGTTGTCTGAACCATGTCGGTGAGCGCACAGCCTTATCGTTCACTCTTGCTTTCGATTTGTGCTGTTTACATTGTAACATTGTCGTAACATTAGCTCACTGGTTAGCACTTCACATTAGCCTGCTAAACAACAGCAGTAGTTAGCGGGAAGCCCTGTTGTCAGATACTTGGCTGCCAATATCATATCAGTGAGAGTAAACACACCACGGGAAACACTTTGGCAACGAGAACACAGACTGAGCTTTGATTTTTAGCTAGCCTCCGTGCTAATGTTTGCTAACACTCTATGTTTTGACTGCATCATGTTTACGTTAGCTACCCCCAGCTAGCCTTTGGGCAGTGGAGTGTACTTTTGGGTTTATGTGCTGTGGTTTATTCAGTTCTTACCATGATCTTGGGTACAAGTTAGACTTTAAATGCAGAATGAATTTGATTACATTACTTATTTTAGTTACGAGTTGCTATGTTAGAGAGGTTGAGGTACTAATTTAAAGAAAGTGACATGTATCTGTATTTATCTATTTCAATCTACATTTATTTTATGCAAGAAACTTTGTGCTTCTTTGGACTATGCTATATTACTATTATATCACCACTATTGTGTTATATCATTATGGAATATTGTCTGGGCCCATATCTTGTTGCAGATCTAGAATATTAAGAGTTGAAATCTTTCTTTTCTTCTGTTTGACCTTTTTCTATACACCCTTTTCATTTGGGTTAATTAGGGTTACCCAAATTGAATACAGTTATTATTCTGTTTATTGACCAATTTTATTTGCATAAAAGGCTATGGTTTGGCAGATTGAACTAACATGTGTGTCCTCTGTTTCTCTGCAGGTTTTATCAGCTCTTCAGGTGCAATAGGCATGAAGGAGATCGCACTGACTGCTCCCTGGGGTGAGATATCTGTTCCGTCCTAGAGCTGAGAAGTCCAGAGTGCGGCAGGTGTACACCATCAAGACACAGGAATTGATCTACAAGAAACTGCAAGTTGGATAAAAGACGAACAAATATTTTAATCACCAGAAACTGTACCCATTCTAACTTTCATTTCTGAAAGTTTATCCTGTGGACACTTGTATTTTATGTTCATACAGAGTTCATCAATCAGCCTTCTGTGAGTTTTTATTATTGTGGTTCTGTACCTTTTTTTTTTTTTACCTCTTTTTTTTGGACATATACTGTATTTTGTGATCTTTGGACTGTCATTTTACAGTTTACAGCTTTGCTCTCTGCCAGGCAGCCTTGCCTGGCTGGAAGAAAGGAGGCTCTTTTTTTTTTTACCAGGTGGAGGGTTGGCTCGGGGAGTTTGTGCTATGGTCAGCTGCTCTTTACCGTGCTGTTCATTCTCAGCTTCTGAGGGAATATCCGTGCGACCCCAGGACAAAGGATAGTGCGCAGGTAGAGGGTTCAAAGGAGAGAGGAGCGGCGGCGCTCCGGCGCAGGCCAAGACATCCCTTGGCTTTTAGTTCTTTGTGGTCGTAGCGGTAGAGCGCTGAGCCCTTCCACCTCAACTGACCGCAGCCATGGTGAAACTAGCCAACCCGCTGTACACACAATGGATCCTAGAGGCCATCCGGAAGGTAAAGAAGCAAAAGCAGCGGCCATCCGAAGAGCGCATCAGCAATGCGGTCAACATGTCCCATGGTCTGGATCGCAAAACTGTATTAGAACAGTTAGAACTCAGCGTGAAGGATGGGACTATTCTCAAGGTCACCAACAAGGGCCTCAACTCCTACAAGGATCCGGACAACCCTGGGAGAATTATTGTGCCCAAAACCAAAACTGGCAGCTCTGGAGGAGGAGGCAGCTCGAGTGGTGGGTCACACTTTCATTCAGGAAAGAAACCAGGGCTGGACTGGAACAAGCTTATCAAACGGGCACTTGAGGGTCTCCACGAGCCTGGGGGTTCCAGTTTAAAAGACATTGAGCGTTTTCTGAAGTGTCAGGCAGATGTGGCGTCTTATCTGTCCAGCAGTGGCTCCATGGGCACTGGCATCTTCCACCAGCAGCTGAGAGTGGCTCTGAAGCGTGCCGTAGCCCACGGTCGAGTGGTCAAACAGGGTCCTCTTTTTGAGCTGGTGAGCCGCAGCAGCTCACACCATCACCAGGACGACGGGACCGGAACCGTGTCTCTGGACTCACTGCCACCTGTACGACTGCTCCCCCACGAAAAGGACAAGGTAAAGAATCTACTCATATACATACACACATGCAAGCAGCAAAACAAAAGTACTAACATAAGTTCTCCAGGTCACTTCTTTTAGTCCAGCGAGCTTCTTGAATAATGAATGAGAGAGTGTAACTGTTTTCTGTGAGCATTGCTTTATGTAAAGTTCCTTTTTGCTACAGCTATTTCTTTGAACTTGACGTAGCTTTATTTGCTAAGTTGGTGCTGCAAACAGGTGTGCTGCTATTAGGTAGGTCACGATTATTACTACAGTATATAGTTCAGTATAAGAAAGCTGGGACAATATACTTTTTTTGCTCAGTATTTATCGTGTGTACATTTGCGGTATTTTTGTTGTAATACAATTACATTTGAGATGTAAAAGGTTGAATAAGTGACTTCTATGGCCAGTTTTTGGCAAATAATGGTAATAATTTTTTATTTAGATGTTGCGGCTCAGGCCTTATTAATGATACTATCTGTTTTAAAATGGTTTACTAGGATTATCCTGCTTTATTGTTATTGTGTCAAGAGGCATAAAGTAGTTTCAGTATTATCATTTATTGCAGTATTTCTCTATAGCAATGTATTTTGCTTCAAAAATGTATTAGCATGACAGGCCTAACTGTTATAAGTTGCTGTGTTTCAATTTAAGATGTCAAGCCTAGAATTGGATTTTTGTAACCTCGATCCAGCTTTTGCAGTTGTTATACTTATAGCCATACTCCACAAAAAAGACTTTCTGTTTTTAAAGGTATAATCAGGTTATTAGTTTGTTAAATAAAAAATTGGGAAATGGAGCCCTTTTTAAGAACTGCTTTCTGTTAGGTTAAATGTTTTTGTGACTGTTTGTTTACTAGTGTCTTCTCAGAGTCAGTCCAAACTGCAGGAGTTGGCTTTCAAGCAGGATTCTTTTGGTCCAGGTGTGCAGGTCGACTTTGGTGGAGAGTCGATGGGTTTGTCAATGTTGATGGGTGGGCGTCTGCGGGGCAAGTTTTTAAGGAGGAGGTCAATGCAGAGTGTCACATAGCTCCCAGCCTCCTGCAGTGAATGTAGACCAGCTGCGGGCTGGTCCCAGTCAGGAGCTGTCTGGAGAGAGGGAGGAAAAAGGAAAGAGAAGAGAGGTGGTGTTTTGGTGGAAGAGGCCTGCATGACGTAAACTACAGGCCTCCATAACCAGAGTGTTACAGAGAGACACAATGAGTTGGAGAGAGAGAGGGAAAAGCAGACATCCAGGCGACAGAGGAGCAAAGGAACACACCCACTTTTGTAACCTGATCAGAGGCAGCAGTCGGCAGCTAAACTGCTCTTCTTCTAAAGGGCCAGAGACATGTACAAGTCCTCATGTTTACAGAGCACTCAGGGAAATCACATTACGGCTTTCAACCAAAACTGGACTGGCAACTAGACTTGAAAATGCATGTCAAACAGGAGTATCTAGGTTGTCGGCTGGCCAACAACATTGAAGTAAAAACGATAGTGCAGCTTTTAACTAGACTTGGAATGGCAACTATATCCGCATATTACTTCTAGTCACTATGTAACTTTTCCTACCAAATGCTTAGCTCCATGGTGAAGTTACAGGTCAGATCAGCCAGAGTGGCTGACCATACTCAGGCTGAATGCATAGGTATTTCTGGGCAATAAAAAAATCGGGACTTCAATAAGTGGTTGATGGATATATTTAATGCTACTGTGGAACATTGTAGGAAAAACAATAACATTTATGGAGCGAGGCAGATTGCTCAGCCCCCCTCCCCCCCTCCAGAAAAGTTATGTTGTCCACCTTTGAATACATTTGGCTATTGTATTTGTTGATATGCTACTGTATCCGAAACATGGCTTCTTGTCAAATTAAACCAGCCGTGTTGAGCTGTAGTTGTACAACCAATTAGAGGTGCATGCTAGCACTGCGCATAGACTACAACATGACACCGGCTGAGGTCTTGCACATAAGAAAACTTCAGAGCATGGCCTTGACCATGTATGCAAATAAATCAAGTGGAGCTTCACACTTCTGCAAACATAGTAGCTTGTCAGTGGGTCGTATGTCACAGGGTTATCACCACTGCTGCCATGGCCGTCTTTGCTGCTATTTCTGTCCTATATCTGGGTGTGTACATGCCAGTGCTGCCTAGAGATGGCCAGTGCCTCCATTCACACACAGGAGGATTAACCTAGAGAGCAGGAGGCAGTCACATGGGGGCAGCTAACACACTGACCCGCTTGGCTACAGACACTTGGGCTTACCTCTTACGATGACCGCGACAAGCTCCTTCAGCTCTGATAGTACTATGCTACGCTCCCCCATTCAAGTCGTAGATGTTATGTAACACAGTGTATTGGGAATGGCTGGTTTCAATAGTCTTTCATTTTGCTCAAGCTATATGGGGATTTAGTGGAATAAGAGGTGGCAGTGCAAGATGGTGAGAGTGATTGATATGAGTAAGAATGTGCACATCAGTGGGACAGCTCATGTTAAATGTTTCAGTGATGAAGTCAGAGAGACCAGATGGAGATTGTTTGGACCAGGGATGCCGCAATTTCAAACTATTGTGAGAAGAAACATTGCAGTTTAATATTTCTTCACAATTATTGACATCTTTACCAAACCACAGAATACTTTTCATACATTTGTTTTTCTTTTACCATCTTTATGAAATCCAACTTTCTGAATGATCAAAATAAAGTTAATAACATAGAACATTTTGAAATCACTTGCTTCTGCATCATACGTTGTCATGATTATTTTGATGATAATATTGTGACCTGAATAATCATAATTATCAATAAACCAGATAATCTTCTAGTTTAGGTCATGCAGAGAAGAATATATGTATGCCAAGGTTACATGGGGAGACCGAACAGCAGATCTATGGATGCGACTTCAGCTGGTGAAAGCGGAGAGTGGTTAAAATGACTAAATACAGAGGAATGTAGATATGAGGTTTTGTTGCATTAAGTGGCTCCCTGTGGCTCTCCTCGTCAGAGTTGTACTAAACACAGCCAGTGCAGTGGCCTTGATTCTCCCTCTGAGGCCATTTTCCCCTGTCATCAGTGCCTCTGCTTCCTGTTAAGCTACAATGCTCTTGTCCGGCTTAGCACCTTTGAGAAGTCAGTAAATAATACTGCACATCTGATTGACGGAGACAGGATACCAAAAGGTGGATTGTCTGCTAGTATCAGGAAGACCACATTGTCAGATATACTTTGAGGAGAAAATATATGTGCATAGAAAAAACACAACTATAATGTATAATGTATAAGTTGGTGGTGGCAGAGTCGTAAGTATTCATTCCTCTCAGAAGGTAGTTGTGGGTTTGATGGGCGAAACAGTGCAAATTTTAACAGGAAAAACAATAGTGTCAACTCTGTGAGCAGAAGCTAAAGCCCAGTTTGTTGGCATTGACTCCAGAAATGAACCTTTCCTGAATTTTTAGAATGATTTTTGAACCGTATCAGAACAAGTAAGACTACATAGACTAGTATATGCCCATGGACCACTACTGAGCTAACCTGGACGACTGAGGGATTACAGATATATACATGTTAATATCACAGCAAGTACTTTGATTTAATGTTGAAAATCACGTTCTTGTCTAAACAAAGAGTGTTTTAATTATCATTGTGTTATCAGAAATGGTATCGAGTATCAAGTTTATTCCTTAGTATCTAAATTGAGTTTGAAATGTTAGTATCGTGACGACACTGTGTAAAGATGAGCAGACTTAAATGTAAAAGAAGTCCTTATGTATTTTCTAGTTTAGCATATCTTCCCAGTCAATTGTGCTGGATTCATTATAATG
Source organism: Periophthalmus magnuspinnatus (assembly GCF_009829125.3). Classification (NCBI taxonomy): domain Eukaryota; kingdom Metazoa; phylum Chordata; class Actinopteri; order Gobiiformes; family Gobiidae; genus Periophthalmus; species Periophthalmus magnuspinnatus. The sequence goes on from NC_047134.1 coordinate 19,242,171, forward strand.
CCCCTCATGATGAATATGTGAATGTGCCAGTGGCAGTATCTGTAATCATGAGACAAGTGTTGCATGGCCGCTTTTCTCCATGCTGCTGTCTTTCCCGGATCACCATATCACTGCCATATTGCCATGCATGATCGCTAGCAGTTATGATTTCAAATGGAAGAGGGGAGTGCAAAAGTGTGTGTGTGTGTGAGTACAAGCAGGGAGGAGAAAATCTAAACAAATTGGCTAAGCACCAGCGTTGACCCCATTTGCCAGGAGATTTGTGTACTCACTACGCAGCTAGTACTCCATTCAAAACTGGGATCATGGACCTTATTCCTGTGTCCCCCCCTCTCGCCCCTAATAGGGTGCCATTGCCAGGTCAGTACGGGGGAGATGCACGGGGGAGAGAAGTCATCCAGAGGTCACGGATATATAGATGGCAAACCTCATTGCCTCCCCGAACGCCCGTTAGCTGTATGAAGCGACGGCCATTAGGTGGGATGGGCCTGACGCTAGCCTTTGTGTGTATATCCACGTGGGTATTGGCAGTGAGTGCGTTATGTGTGCTTGTGATGTTCATGCTGTCATAATGGACAAGAGCGATCTTCCTGCCCCACGATTGCCCTCTTAACAGCTGGATAAGGGTTCAACCAGAGTTCTCCATGACGATAGCAGTGTCACGGTAAGGACGTGTGAAAAAACTCCAACAGACAACAACAGTGAAGCTATCACTGTGATTTGGTAGTTTCCCTCCAAAAAATGTTCCACTGACTAGTGCTGTCCCATTAAAATTTCAAACTATTTCGATACTGATGAATACAATCTATACTCAGTACCCATTGCAATCATAGTAAAAATCTTAGTACCATCTTATATGTGTAATTCTTTAGGCATGGGACGATATTGAAATTTTGTGTGACGATTATCATGGCCAAAATAACCATCATCGTGATATATTTGTCAATCACAGTTAAAGTTGTTATGGATATGAATAATTATAACTTTATCAGACAATCTTACGGATAAGCAGGGCTGTCAACTGAAATTTGGAGGCCCAGGGCAATAAGCCTCACGTTTCCCCCCGTAATACAAATTAATAGCCCCTAAGACTCTGGGCCCCGGACAACAGACCACTTTCTCCCATCTTTGACATCCCCGTGAATGCTTTTTTTTTCTTCTGCACATTCAGGACATATAATGGCGATTATCTTTGTAGGCGATTATCACGATTATATAAAATGTTCTACAGATGATTATTGTCAACCCTTTTTATCATGATAAATGACATTATTGTTTATTGTCCCATCCCTAGGTTCCACAGTGGGCCATGGGTGTATAATAGTCTATGTGGTCTTATATTAGTTCTGATAGAGCTCAGGATCATTCGAAAGCTATTCAGCTATTCAAAAGGTTAATTTCTGTCCTGTAAATGTGACTTTTTTAGTATCAATACATGCTCAAAGGGGTATCTAGTTTCAGTACTAATTTTTGACAAACCTACTATTGACTGACATCTGCTTTGGCTAATGCTAGACACTCCCTAGTGCTTTAATGCTATATAGATCGTGCATCAATCGGCCCTTATTAGAAGCCATCGTAGAGCTATTTACCAGCAGCACGTATTAGATCAACCCCAAACTGCCATGCGTAACCTGACATAGATTACCCTTGCCTGTATTTGCTCAAGGTGAAGACATCCCTGCTTGTCTCATTCAGAGAACGGGCCGTACAAAATGCCCCATAGACATTGATTATATGCCTCCAGTGCATCCTCCATCTCTTCTGTCCTCTCCTCCGATCCCTACCCTTGCACTGGTATCTACAGCTCTTGTTGTTGTTATGTGGTGGTTATGTTTGCCCGGTGCATGGAAAGTTTTCCTGTGGCTTTCTCCACCACATGCCTACACATCATCTGCTGCAAAACAACAACATATTTGCCAGTAAGAGTCACTTTTTGGTTCCCTTATTTAGTATTAAACTATAACATTATGTGATCATTCATTTATGTTTTGTTCACAATATTGATCTAGCATTTTCATTTGTTTGCATTATTGAAAAAATGACTACATGAACTTTTTGAACCTGACATGAAATAAGTAAGTACAGAGAAGTGTGTAGAGGTAGGGAATAGGTGAAAACTAAAATTTTGTGAGTGTTCGAGCCTCTAATACAAGATGTATGTTGTGCAAGCTTGCACAGATCAATTGAAATACAACACTGAGTAAACACATGGCCAGGAAAAACGATTCTAACATGGTGAAGTGCTCATTTCATTTCACATACTGTCTCCTGAAAGCCACACCATGTAATGTTGATTAATGTGCATTGTCCCCCTTTTTAAAATAAATAAATAAATTACGTTTAGCCAAAAAACAGACATTTTGGATGTTTTTATTGCATTCAGAAACAGAAAAACATACGTTCTTACTGTGACCGGGCTTGCATCTCCACAAACCTGATTATTTGGTCTGGAGAAGGTCCTCCTCCTTCCATAGAAATGGTGTCCCTTTGGCTATAATCTTCCACAGCTTGGCATGTAACTTGTTCTCCATTGAGAATATTCAAAAATATGTTCTTGCTGTTTCCATGAAATCATGCTGGTCACGTGCCACCTCCAGAAAGTCAAACTTATGTCAAATTTTAACCAACTTTCACTTTGCTTTTGTTTTGAGCAATAAAACAATATCTCCTGCCAACCCGAGCACAAGCAGCCTTCACCATTGCATTGTTATATGACTTTATTAGCACTGACTGGGCACGTACCTCCACCTCACTGCTCCCTGTGATGTGAATGGCACTTGGCGTGAGAAGTGTAGTGGAGAGGCCGTGCGTATGGCTAACCCCGGCACCCTGCAAATGGAGCCAATGTGTTTAGCAGCTGTGGAGGTGACGGCTGGAGCACTGCCAGCAGCCTCCGTTTGATGTAGTGATTTAGCTCCGCGCTCCGACGCTAACCTCCCATTTAATGCGAGTCGGAGTTTGGCCGCCTCACAAGCACTTTGGCACAGAACAGGTCGGAGCTACAGGTGGGAAATGTCACTGGAAAGACCAAACCAGGGACTTGTCATGGGAATTAGGCTATAGAGACTTTTGGATAGCTGCTACTTTATAAATCAGACATGTTGACCTTTTTGCATTTTAATAAGTTTTACGCTCGAAGCATCATAAAATTTAGCTCTTCAATGCAGCCAAGGTCATAGCTGAGTGTAAGGCATTACAAAATTTTAAATGTACTGGCAAAGCACTCAAAATAAAGTTCTATATTGAACTTTTGAGAAATTGTACTTGTTTTCTCCCTCATTTTTCCATTGCTTTGGTAGCGGTGCAAAATTGGACAACTGTGTATGAACAAAATCAAACAAACTCTAAACAAAATCAAGTTGGTAGTATATTAATTGTATGAAACAGTATCGGAGAATAACTTGATTGGTGATCAAAGGCCTGGTTTGTTCAGCAACCTACATACAAGCATAGACAAGAGACCAGTTGCTCTTTAGGGGGCAATGCGTGGGGCTTTCTCTCCGTTATAGTTTGAGTCTTTCTTCCTCCTTTTTGTCCCATTGTACTGTACTTCCTGTCTCTCTTTTCTGGCCACTGTCTTTGCATAACAACCAGCAATAAGCATACAGAGGAAAAGCAGGTCAGTCCTATTTGTTTGCAGGTTTTAAAGGGGTGAAAATAACAAACAGTATGTGGCCTGGAGGATTCATTCAGAAAAAAATTGCTTGTGTAGTATCTGGAGTTGTTTACCTATACTGTACTGAAGTAAGAGTGAAAAATAAGTACAGCATTGATTATGAATGCAGTTTCCTTGCCTTTTTAAAACTACTTTTTTCTCTATTAAATATTTGAAAGATGAACACTGAGTTAAGTCCTTTTTCATATTGCTTGATGCCAAGCTTTCAAAGGTTGATTTTTCATTTCATTTAAAAGGAAAAAAACTCCCATGAAGATGAGACAGAAATTCTACCACAAAATGATTAATGGATTGATTAACTTTGAAAAATGTTGAATATTCTAAAATAATCTACATAAAGAAGACATATTATGCAAAATTGACTTATATGAGCTTTTCACCATGTTATAATGGTATCGTCTCATAATTAGTTTACTTGGAGTTTTATTTTGATATTTAGTTGATGCATGTTAGGATAATCTGTACTGTCATGCATTTGAGCCTTGAACAATGTAGCTCATAGTCCAGTAATTGTGATTATTAAAAATGTTAACACACACTGGGTTCCCAAATATTGTGTTGCCATTTTACAAAAACTTCTACTTGTTCACTGAAATGCCACTATGCCTCTTCATACCAGCAGCTAAGAATCTGATCTTTGATTTTGAACAGGAAGCCAATGGACCAGTTTATATTATCAAGATCAGTGTTGCGGTTTAGAGTGACAAAATGTAAAGAAGGTATAGTTTGTTGTTTTTAAACATGCTGATTCCAGAAAATTCTACCAGGTGAGCTGTGTCTGTGGACATGAAGGTGGCATTTCAAGTCCTCCCAGTCACTGCAGAGAGTTACTAACCGTCACTATGAGGCGTGTCCCATTTGGCTCAAAGCCACATTATTCCTGAATCCTAACAACACTCAGGCTGAAAACATTTTCAACATTAAATTTTAGTACTTAATTTTATATTAGTCGTCCAGGCAGAGCTTACACTTGTTCTGATACAGTTCGAAAGTTATTTAGAAAAGGTTTGTTTCTGTCCTGTGAATGTGACATTTTTAGTATCACTGCTCAAATGACTATCTAGTTCAATACTAGTTTTAATATTGATTAGTATCTGACTTTCAATACATTTAGCAACCCTTTTACTACCCTAGTAATATAAGTTTGTGTCAAAAGTAAACCACTGGGTTGGCAGGTGTTAAGATGCAATAGGGACCGAATTAGGAAATAGTCGCTCATGGTTACCTGCTATTTTGTATTATCTTCCATGTCTAAACTATACTGTGCTAAAAATAAGTACTTAAAAAGATTATATAGAGGTGGTTACTACTAGTACCACTATGGCTCTGTCTTGTCGAGGGAAATTTCTGGAGCGACAGTGCAGCCCACGCCGAATGAGCCAAAAGTCTAAAACGGAGAGGAAAATAACTCTCAGGAGGAGTACGAGCAACGTGTTTCTTTCTCTCCTCCAATATCCCCGTCATGAAGGATTAGCTTTTCATTTTTAGTATCTGCTGGGGATTAATTTACAGTGGCAGCAGTAACCAAAGCTTCTCTCTAACACACATCTCTATAGCGTTGTTTACTCAAGCAGGGCAGCAGCGGTTGACCCCGTCTGGCACTCGCAGGGTTAAGAGACAGGAATGATTGAGGTGTTGGTCACACGCAGCTCACTTGGAGCTTCTCAGCCGCTGCACATTTCTCTTTTCTTTCACTTAACAGTATGCTTCCTTCTGCTAGCCCTCTGCTCTGCGTCCTTGTTCTGTCTCCTTAAGAAATGGCTATTCATCTTTTCTAGCACATTCGGTATCGACTGGTGCTTAGGCTAGTTACAAGTGCTTCCCGTAGCCATGCTCATATTTAAATTGCTCGCTTAGTGATGCATGATAATGGAATTTTCTACCGATACGATAACCGATAATTTGAAGATGCATGCCATCGATAGCCGATAAAGTAAAATTGATAAGCCATTTTAAATAACTGTAGTTTCAGGCCTTAAAGTGGTCTAAAGTAGGACATATAATCCATATAAAGGCTTAAAAAAATGACATTTACACACACACACACGCATACATACATAAACACACATACATACACATATACATGAATGGGTTGTAGCTCAGTATAAATTATAGACTTCCTATGTCCTGGTAGTGTTTCATACAGGCCTACATTAATTCTTCTTGCCTTAAAACAGAAAAATACACAATGTGGCATTGTTTGATTTTGTTATTTTATCTGAAGCATATTGTTATCTATTAGTTTCATGCATGCTTTGTGCAACACAAAGGGGCGGGGTCCGCAGCACCGTGACTGCTCCTTAAACCTTGTATTGTGTGTATAGACAGTGAATAAAAAGTTAGCAGAGAGGCAGACACAGGCAGTCCTGTACAGTCGGTCTGTATTGGGCTGTTAAGCTAAACGTGTCTGCATGACATGCGTATTTTCTCATCTGCATGTGGAGCACATGGTCACACACTTTAACAGGTAAACTCCTATCGCTGCAACACCCTTGTTTCATTGAGAACAAATATACAACTAGTTCCTTGCATAGTCCAAGCCCGTCGGCCTGATAGCATCTATGTCAAGCGACAGTGCTAATACATGGACTGTTGCAGTTTCAGCTGCCCATTGGGGATGCCTCGTGTTTTCACTTAGCGTTGTGGTGAAAACTTTCAGATAACTTGTTAGCTCTAATGTGAGACGCCTGTATCCCCTCTCCTGTGTCGTGGGGCTGGTACAATGTGGTTTTGCTGACGTATCTTTCCTCCAAACATTAAAGAAGTCCCTATATGTAAACATGTGTCCTCTGCTCTTTGCCTCTGACCTGGAGCTGTTGTGTGCACAGCTGGAGCAGGAGGTGGAGCCAGACCTCAGTTCTATCAGAAAAGCGACTGAATCAGCGTATTTTGGGCTTCTAATTATCGGATTCAATTATTGCCGATCATTTTCCTTAACTGAATTATCAGTGTGACATCATATTTGCCATTATCAGTGACAATATACTTACTTAGTACGTATCCTACATAGTATATATTGCAAAGGATAAAAACTGCACTCACGTAGACTACAACTGCCATTTATACAGAGCCATCCATGTTAATCAAGCCATTCCTAGAGATTTAGAACAAACCATAATATGTCCAAGAAACCTTTTAGCCCAGGGGTGTCCAGTCTTTTTTTTCATTGAGGGTCACATCTTGAAAGATACTTGAAGCGGAGGGCCACAGACTGGTGGTCAGTACAGTGCATCATTCTGATGGGTGCATTTTACATAGTTTTCAGAGCCTCCAGAGCTTTAGGCGTATAACATAAATTTTAGCTCTGTATCACAATGCTATGTGATGCCATTGATGTTATAGTGGTAAAATTACTTATTATTACTAATTTGCTGTAAAAATTGCTTCCTGTGATCAGTTGGGGCAGTTCAGGAGAGAGTCTGAGGGCCAATAAAAATTGGACTGAGAGGCACATTTGGCCCCCAGGCCATATTTGGACACCGCTGTTTTAGCCATTTTTACTATTTTTAACTTGCAGTTTGTGGGTTTCTTCCATGTGATTTACCAATGGGAAGTGAGCTTATTGTTTCTGCAAAACTGATATATAAACAAGAGCATTCAGCCCGTACAGAAGTTTGCGTGCCTCTGCTCCTGTGGGCCGTTGAATTGTTGAAGTATTGTGCATATTCACGTTTGCCTCTACTTCATATCTTTGCGTAGCGTTCAAATTAAGGAGCATCTGACAGGTAATCGTGAAAACATTGAACAGCAAGTTTACCAGCACTATCCATTTCGCCTGTGGGAGTTGGGGCCAAAGTGTCGCAGGTAAAGAGTTTATAGTTTTTACTGCTGCTTTTAAAACAACATATTGTCTTAGCTGTCCTTGTGAGTCATTTTAAAGCATTTAAAATTAATATCAAATGCACAAATTGCTGCAGCACCCGTCTTTCTAACGTACTATATTATCACACAGTTTTTGCTGTCATAATTGTAATAAATCTGGCAGCAGCCACTAAACAACTTCATTTTCATTTCCTCTGCGTCAGATTTTGCTCACATTGGCAAAAAAATGCCCCGTTTTGCATATTCATTCTCTCACAGGAGCAAAACTGCGCTGCGTCTTCTTTAGCGTCTCTGAGTAATTGCATTGAGTTTTTGCTCCACTTTCAGTGTGTTTAGCTGTTTAGCACACAAGCAAAGGCTTGATCAATGAAGCCCAAAAGCTCTCAATTTAGCATTGTTTTGATCATGCTTTTTAGTTTAAACTTTGAATAAAGAGTCTCTATGAGATTTCAGCTTACTTTGTATAACATTAAAATATAGATAAAATTGTCAGTTATAATTGTTTTTCAAAAAGAATAAAAAAAAGGATACTAATCAATACTACAGTTACATTCACAGGACAGAAATTAACCTTTCCTGAATAGCCTAAGAAAGATCTTGAGCTATATCAGAACTAATATAAGACCACGGAGATAAGTATGGAGCACTATGGAACATACCTGGACAAGTGAGAGATTACATGGATACACTGCCTGGTCAAAAAAAGGCCCCACCAAAAAAAAGGTCACACACTGTAATATTTTGTTGTTCCGCATTTTGCTTTGATTACGGCATGCATTCACTGTGACATTGTTTCGATAAGCTTCTGCAATGTCACAAGATTTATTTCCATCCAGTGTTGCAGCCTTCTCCATCACATCCCAAAGATTCTCAATGAGGTTAAGGTCTGGACTCTGTGGTGGACAATCCATGTGTGAAAATGATGTCTCAGGGAAGAAAAAATCCATTGATGGAATAACCTGGTCATTCAGTATATTCAGGTGTCAGCTGACCTCATTCTTTGAGCACAGACTGTTGCTGAACCTAGACCTGACCAACTGCAGCAACCCCAACCTATTTGGTTAGTTAAATCCAGGTGGTGACTTTTTTTTGGCCAGGCAGTGTATAAGGCCACATGGTAATTTAAAAGAAAGTACTACAATTTAATGGATTTAATTAGTACTGAGTATCAAGCTTATTCCTTAGTATCGAAATCGAGTATGAAATTTTAGTATTGTGACCAGTTATCATTGTAGTATTCTGTTTATCTCAGTCTCATATCACACAGCCCTTCCACAGACTGTCTTAACATGTTTACTAAGAATGTACGTGTGTAATCTGAACATTTGCATTTCTTTACTACTCTCTCCCTTTCCCTCCGTGCCATAGTGTGCTGGTGGTTGGTTGCTTGTTGGAGGGGGGGGCTAAGAGGGGAGGTGGAGGGATTGCAAGCAGCCTGAGTCAGAAGGAAATGAACCCAATAAATCAAACGCGTGTCCCTGTCTCCTCCACTGCCAGGACCCACTGCCTCTCTCGCCTCAGCACAGCTCTGCAGCTCTATGCGTGCTAACACTGACACTGGCCCCAGCTCCTGTCGGCCTCTTGTTGTTTTCATGCATCTAAATAAATCAGGAGCTAGTCTCTCTGCTGCACTGGATAGTGTGTAATGACCTTGGGTAAAATGCACTTTTCAGGTTGAGGTTTTGGAGTGGGAAAGGCTAAAATGCAATGATTTGGTGAATTTGTCAAGTGGTTTTGACTAATGAACTACATTTCAATATTTTGCAATACAATAGACTATGTTTGCAAGGATGGGGTAGCTGTTTAGCTTGACCCACTGCTGTAACTAAAGTTCAATTTGATTAGTTGACTAAAAAGGGGGTGTTGCAGAAGCTCTCAAAACTATTACGTATCTCTATGAATCTGACCTAAACTGCACTCACAAGACTACACCTGCACGGGCATTTATGCAAGGGCAACCATTCATGTAGAGTGCTCGGAAACAATTTATATAAAGGCACATTAAACTTGTTCATTTGCCTCTTTACATAAATACCAAAGTAATAAAAAAAAAAAAAAGTTTACTTGCTCACCGACTAACTGCTGCTGTTCTTTATAAATCTAAATAAAATAATTGGCCAGCTCATACACATTTTTTCTTGGTCGACTAATACTCCATCAACTGATGCCCTATAGAAAATGTGTATATTATTATTATTGATAACAATCTGATTGTTTATTCTTTTTTGACAATTAAATACAATGTCATTGTCTTTGTTATATTATGGCATGTGTTTTAGCCTCTGAATGGACCAGATAACACTAACGATCAAAATAAGATTACGATTATTGTAATAGTTGTCAACATTATTTCAAATTAATTGTTTCATCCCTATTGTAAAATAAACAATGCAATATTGGTTGTTTGAATATTTAGTTTGTGTTTTTACACATACCCTGTTGCACACATTGAAATCAGCAATTAAAGCCACAGTGGCACAGTTTTCCACAGTTGCATTGCTTTGTTTGGATGTGTATCTTGGTGAAACATCGCATGGTGCGTTACTGTAAAAACAAACAACCCCGATGCCTAGTTTGGCAGTGGCAGTCCCCTAGCTGTTTCATAAAGCTTACAATATTCAATACTCTCGTGTGTAACATTGTATGCACTGTGTCCTATCCCCAAACTACACCTGCTCCCCAGACAATAGCAGCAGTCCCATTGTGCGCCATGTCTTATGAATACTTTCCACCTGTTGTTTGAATGACATCCCCAAATAAACACGAGATTTGTTTTGTTGCTCTGTCAGATTGAATAACAGTGGTTGGCCGTTATACATGCAGGTGTTTTTAGGAGCAGAGCAGCACCTTGTTTTTTTGTTTTTTTTCATGGCGCAGCATAACTCAGACATTTGTAACTAGGCAGATCTTTTTTCCTTGCCATTTGATGTCTAATAGTAAGAATATGAAAGCTCACAACAATACTTGTCAGCAATTAGGATCTTGGTGTGTCAGAAAGTGTAATCTACCTTTGTACTAACAGAAAGGTAGAGGCACTTGCACACTAAGCAGCTGATAGCGTTATAATGATAGGTTGACTCATCACAGCAACTCCTCGATCTTTAAACAGTCAAAGGCACTTGTCTAACAGCAATTTTTATTTGAATCCTTGATGGCTGATTACACACGACTCCAGTCATACAGTTGAGAGGCACGCAAAATTTTCCTCTTGTGCTTCTCACGTGTTCACTATCAACATTAACGAAATGTCCTCTTACGTCCTCTCTCCTGTGTCCTTCTCTAGCCGGTGGCAGAGCCCATCCCCATCTGCAGCTTCTGTTTGGGCACCAAGGAGCAAAACCGTGATAAGAAGCCCGAGGAACTCATCTCCTGTGCAGACTGTGGCAACAGTGGTGAGTGATGCATTCCGATTCGTGTGCATTAATGCAGTCTTTCACAATGAACAGAGATTGTTGCTCAGTTACATCTGTTATACATCAGTTTAGTGCTTTGTAAATGCAATTGTTACATTTAGTCAATGAAGATATTGTGGTAGAAGGTCCACATTCAGTTTGGTGTAAAAGAGGTTGTTTTCCCTCTTTTCTCTGACTTTGCGCTCGATATAAAGCTGTCTCTTCAAAGTGTGGAAAAGCACGGCTCTGGCAGATTGTCATTTATGTTTGAACACTGTTTGCAGCCAGGTTGGATCCTGGAGGAGATCTCTCTTCCAAAAGAACATTTTTTGCTTCTCTCTGTAGTGATGCAAGTGGGTCATGGCTGTCAGTCAGACTGACAGAAAAATAAGCTGTGATGTTGATGCACTTAAATATGCATGTGTTCTACCTGCAGGCCACCCGTCCTGTCTCAAGTTTTCCCCAGAGCTCACAGCACGAGTCAAGGCACTATGGTGGCAGTGCATTGAATGCAAGACTTGCAGCAGCTGTCAGGATCAAGGGAAGAATGCGGTGAGTGGATGAGCGAATATGGCGGACTGGCAGCAAACGGTGTCTGTGAGCACTCTGTGCTTAAGAGCCGGATAGAGACGCTGACAGATAGATCTGTAGTCCTGGGAGCCAGCTATTTTAATCCAGCCCATTTCAGTCTCTGCTTTTAATGTCATGTCAGAAGTCTTTGTCTTTGAAATGGTCATAAAAAGGAAAGGGAAACTCATGACATGCATTTGGAATAAAAAGAAAAAGATGCTTAACCAGTCTCGTGATCTGTTTAAATACAGCACATTATATTCAACAATGAGCTCATTTGAAATGTGTTGTGCCTTGTTTGTAGGACAACATGCTGTTTTGTGACTCCTGTGACCGGGGCTTCCACATGGAGTGCTGTGACCCTCCGCTCCAGCGGATGCCAAAGGGTAAACACAGAATCCTCTTCTCAATTTGATTGACACTAATATGTCTTCATTGTCTCCTAACATCAACATACAAGCAATAATTACTAGGATTTTCTGCTGTCATGTCTAATCCTCTTCAGTGTGTAAACCTGTGCATTTCTCTTTCCAGGCATGTGGATTTGTCAAATCTGTCAGCCGAGGAAAAAGGGAAAGCTTTTACATGACAAGGCAGCACAAATCAAACGCTACAGCGGACCACTGGGGCGGCCTAAGAACAGGTAGAGAGACACTTTCAACTAATGGCATCATCTGTTCTTTCAGTGTTGAGCTGTTCTAACAAGATACGCACAATCTCTAGGAAATAGCTTTTATTTTATACACTGATCAGAAATATCATGACCAGTGACGATTTGACTGGACTGAGTCGGTATTTTTGCACAACATTGCACCAGATACAAGCTTAGACATAAGATGGATACAGAAAAAGGGCAATGGTGGTGGCAAGGGCAAAAGTGAGGGCTAAATAAGAGCATCCCCAAAGGTCTTGTAGGGGTTCCCAGTCTTTTGTAGTAAAGACAAAACATCAATGAAGGATAAGTGGCCAACTGCCGCTTACATTGGGATTGGGAATGTATTATTAAAATAGTTTGATAATTTGATAGTTGGTACAGTATACAGTTATTTATGATAATTTGAGAATATTATGTAGATTTCACAAAACAAAGTTTTTCGCATCACAATCATTTTTTGCTAATCTGAAGTAAACTTGTTATAAAGTAATACTTTTTATAAATGTATTGATAAATTAGTAAAATATTTTGGATTACCATGTGCATTATACTGTCACAGTATCACTCTATTAGACTGTGTATCCTGGTAAGGCCTATCATCATCGTTTACATTTTGATCTCCATATTTAGCCGATGGTCGTAATGTTATGCCGAATCATTGCCTCGGTAAAATTTTCAGTGTTTTTTTAGCTCAGGTTTTGTAACTTAATTCACTCTCTCACCAACACCATCTCCAGACCAGGAAGGCCATTCAAGAAGCTTGGCGGCCGCGGTCGAAGGAAGCGCTCTGCGTCGGCCAACTCTTCATCCAGTTCATCCTGCGATGGTTACCCCGGCGATGACCGGCTGCTCTTCTCGATGCGCGAGGACGACGACCTGACCCAAAGCAGCCTGCGTTTCAACAACAAGACCAAGGGTTTGATCGACGCCCTCACCAAGTTCTTCACGCCATCACCGGAAGGGCGTAAGGCGCGACAGGAAGTGGTGGACTACTCCCAGCAATGCCGCATCCGTAAGAAAGCCAGCCGCAAGGGAGATGGAGATGACAGGGCGGGTAAGGGGAAGGGGTGTTTTCTGCTGTTTGCAATAGCTCTCTGTAGCTAAAAGCAGTAATTTAATACAGCACTAACCCCAAGAGCTTTTTTTTACAAACTAATTGGCTTGAAGCATACTAACAAACATATGCTGCACAGTTTATTCATGCAATGCCTTTACCAAACCTAATTACACTGCTCTACCCACTCGGCTCTGCCATCTTGATCTATAAACTGTGTGTTTAACTAATGATATTCAGTCTCGTACTGTATCTGGAAATTGCAGAGCAGTGCTAAAAAGGCTAGCATTGATTTATTATATTTCTTTTGCTTGAGAAAATGTTTGCTCATGCATTTAAAACACTCCAATTTTAGAGGACACCTGCAGTTGTGCTTCTACTAGATCCCAGCGCACACTGAGAGATCAGAAGTATTGACAAGGCGATTAGCTCTGTTTAGGCCAATGGTCTCTTACTGACAATAGTTGGATCCACAAGTTCTTAAGTCTATTAGTGTTTGACACCCCTCCCTCAGATGTCTATCACTCGTCCCCTGGTGGCTTTATTAGTTAATTAAATCAATGTTTCTCAAACTGTGGTACAGGTATCACTAGTGGTACATGGGCTTTCTCTTAAGCGGTGAAATTTGAAATTTTGTTCTGGGTTTTGTCTCGAATTCAGACCTTCAGACTTGGTCTAGACATAATTTTGTGATGCTTTTACTGGCTTGTTTGCTACTACGCCAGAACTATCTATCTAGTCTCTTATTTTTAATTAAAAGTCTAGCCTCAAGTCCATTTGCAATCTGGTACTTAAAAAGCCCAACATGTTCTATAGTGGTACTTGGTATGGGAAAGTCTGAGAATCACTGAGCTCAATAACCTTCTATGTGAACCATGATGTTTTCTGTGGCAGTGCATGTGTCTGTCTGCACACTGTGGCTGTAACATCACTGTAAAAAAAGAAGAAAAAAAATCAATCGTCAGACATCTTGGCTCCCTGTCTAGAGAGCCTCTCACAAGACTCTTGCTAATGGTGACTGTGTTTTCCAATCCCCAGACAATCAGGAAGGCAGCGACTGGCGTGACGAGGATGATAAACTGCCTGGTCACGAAAATCTGACAGAAAAAGACATTGAGTTATTCAGACACATCCAGGAACTGGCGCTACAGGTGCACTAAAACGCTTCTTATTGTAACTTCTCACATACAGCTAATATAGCATTGTATATCTACTTGAGGTCACATGATTGCAAAGTTTGAAATGTGTGTTCTATGTGAATGTTTTTAACAGTTTTTAAAAAGGGTTGTACTTTTTCCAGCCCAACACATGTGTTAAAAAAAATTTGTATGCAGATGTACCGATGGTGGTAATTATTGATTTCCAATAGGATACCCATTTCTATATAGTGCAATGTTGTATTTTTTGTTGGATGTATGGAAGTTGTACTAAAGCACTAGTACCCAGCATTGATTTTTGCAAAGTAGCAGTACTTAATGCCCACTAAAATGGGTGTAATGAGATTATCACACTACAGTTAGTGCATCATTATTTAAATGGCAGGAGTAAAGTGTGTTGCAACAATGAAATGTCCCCTTAACTGTTAAGTGCTAAATTTGGATTGGTTTAGTTTCTGATTTTTTTTTTTATTCCTTGCACATTGCAAATACAGAAAGTCGGAGTGACTGGACCACCGGATCCCCAGATGCGCTGTCCCTCAGTCATAGAGTTTGGGAAGTTTGAGATCCAGACATGGTATTCATCTCCATATCCACAGGAATACAGCAGGTAATAAGATTGAACTCATTATTTATACTTATTACCAATACTAATTGAACAGTAAATGTTTGTTTATACACTTTTCATCTACAAAAGCTATAGCAATTATGTTTGAAATGTATGCTTTAAATCAAGTCTATTTACTATAGACTTGTAATGGTGTATTTAGAAGAAATATAAGGATACTAAGTAGACTTCTCTTCCTTGCTGATCAGGCTTCCAAAGCTGTACCTGTGTGAGTTTTGCCTCCGCTACATGAAAAGCCGCAGCATCCTTTACCAGCACATGAAGAAATGCCAGTGGTATCACCCTCCTGCCAATGAGATCTATAGGAAGGATGATGTCTCTGTATTTGAGGTAAGATTTGTCACCAACAGACTTTATAATGGCGGTGTATTGGTGAAGTGCTTAGCCCTCAGAAGTTGTGAGTCATCTTGCCGAGCATGTTATCCCTATGTCTTGACATCTTTTGAAAGGTTGACATGTATCATGGTTTTATACAAACTGCAAGGCGAGTCCGGTGCGAACTTTGAATGGGTTACTTGCAGATTGCAGACCAACTACCTCAACTGCGGTGCGGCTGTGGCTATAACATATATGACCTAAAAACCACACGAGACCACTGTGGTGTTCGCGAAAAATAGACTTCTTGCGGATTCTTTCTGCAGACCCGCACCTCACCCGGACCACCACTCACACTCTGATGAGTTCAATGTGGCAGTGTGCATTGATTTCAATGACTTTCTAAGTCTTGTTGCATGAGTCCCATATTGCATTGCACTGCACTTGCAGTCAGTGTACACCCTGCATTGAGATTTGTGATTTTCCCCATGTGTTTGGTGTCTCCTATGTTGGATCAGTTAGTGTCTTGTTTGCATGGTTGCTGCAGCTCTTGTTTCTTGGCTCTGCAGTCCATCCTCGACTCGGAGAGGTGGCAAGCTGCCAGACTGATGCCTCCCTTTTTTCTCTTTTGTCTCTTTCTCCTCCTCCTTTCCAATAGCCCCAGTCTCTCGAGATGCAGCTTACAGTCGGGATCATTGCCCAACACTTACTTTTACACTGGTTTGCTGTGGAGTGCGTCTGCTAATCTGACTGCCTCATTCTCTCAACAGGTTGATGGAAATGTGAGCACAATCTATTGTCAGAACTTGTGTCTGCTGGCCAAGCTGTTCCTGGACCATAAGACCTTGTACTACGATGTGGAGCCTTTCCTTTTCTACGTCCTCACACAAAATGACAGCAAGGGGTGTCACCTCGTTGGATACTTTTCTAAGGTGGGACTCAATTTCTGCCACGTTTCCTGTAGTTGTCTATATAGTATGGGCTTTGAAACACACATGTCTGAATTGTATCTGTTGAGGGTTCAGACTTGATCTGCCAAACATCTAAATTTGATCATTTGTAACATTGTGTTTTCTTTTTCTCTCTAGGAAAAGCACTGTCAACAAAAATACAATGTGTCATGTATCATGATTCTTCCACAATACCAGCGCCAGGGCTATGGACGATTTCTCATTGACTTCAGTAAGTTTATTTGTTAATTTTGTTTGCCACCATTTTCCCTATACGTTTGCAACAATAGTTATGTCTTGTTACAGGCTATCTGTTGTCAAAGCGGGAAGGCCAGCCAGGATCGCCAGAAAAGCCTCTGTCTGACCTTGGCCGATTGTCTTATATGGCCTATTGGAAGAGTGTTGTGCTGGAGTGTCTACATGAACTGCGCGATCGACAAATCACCATACGCCATCTAAGCAAACTAACTGGCATCTGCCCACAAGACATCACTTCCACCCTGCACAGCCTCAACATGCTGGAGCAGAGAGGAGACAGGTAACAGACTCGTCAGGATTCACATGTAGGAGGTTCTTAGTATACATTTAAGGGCAGATGGCAAAGAACTAAACTGGGAATGCAGTCAAAATCTCCTTGGAGACAAGCAAGTGACAGTCCTATCATAAAGATCAGACTGTGAGACAAGGTTGTTTTTGCAGAATGGTGCTGGTACGACGGGAAAAGCTGGTTTCAGACCATATGGCTCGCCTCAAAGCCCGACCACGGCAGCTGGAGGTGGACCCCGAGTGTCTGCGATGGACTCCAGTCATTGTGACCAACACAGTGGTTTCTGATGCAGAGGGAGAGGATGATGACGATGATGATGAATCTGACAAAAATAAACGCAAAGAGGTAACATTAGTTACATGTAGTGGGAATGAATAGTTTTTTGTTTATTTTTGTTATTAATAAACAATTATTATTTACCATTATAGATCAAGCCAAATCCAAAAGGCACATCAATGTCTTGGCACATGCGTCAAGCCAAGAAAAGGGAGGATGAGGAAGAAGATGATGAAGAGGAGGATGAGGAGGAAGAGAGAAAAGGTTTTCTGGGTTTTCCCATCGGCCAAAGTTCCCCAAACTCTGCTCCAGTCCGCACCACCCCAGTCTCTGAACCTCAGCGTCCTGTCGCTCCCACCAATGGAGAGCGGCGACCCCGTGGACGTCCGCCCAAAAACTGGCCATGGGGCAAAGCGCGAGATGCTCATCCGGGACGCCCTCCTAAGATCCGGTCCGTAGATGATGAAGATGAAGAGACTGAACAGGACAAGACCCTCGGCTCTGCCAGCAGCCCCCCATCACTTTTCTCTCTGGACAGACAGACAGACACTGTACCTTTTCACAAACTGGGAATGAGCAGTCACTCCATAACCCCCTCCAGGAGAGGCCGCCCCCCCAGAAAAAAGAGAGGTCCCAAACCCAGACTGAGTGAGGGGCCTGGGGACAGTCTGGGCCAGCTGTCTGGAGTCCCCAGGCTGGGTGACACTTCTCCCATGAGGAAAAGCTGCTTTAGTGAGAGCAGTGATGAAGAGGAGGAAGATGATGAAGATGAGGATGATGAAGACACGAGGGCATGCTCTCCTCCGATGCTCACAAAGCCAGCCATGGGGCTCAAGTGCAAGGTTGGTCACAAAACAAATTGAATACAAAAGTTAACTTCTTTGTTGAATTTGTGACATTGATTTGTATCTATTGTTTTTCATAGAAGCCCCTAAGAAAGCGGCGTTTTCGCCAACGTAGTCACCCCCACAGCAGTGTGGTGACGGAGACCATCTCTGAGACCACCGAGGTCCTGGATGAACCCTTTGTAGATTCAGATTCTGAGAGGCCTATGCCCAGACTAGAGGAGGAAACACCATTTGGACATCCACTAAGGCGATATCCTCCAGCCCGCTCTGCTCTACGCTTATCTGACCCAGGACCCAAACGCCCCCGCCTCAGTCACTTCACTGACTCTGAAGATGATGGTACTCATTGTCAAGTTATAAATCTATATCTTTCCTGGAACAGTCTTTGTCTAATACCTTTCTTGTTTTCTTTTTCAGAGCTTACCCCAGTCCTGAAGCCTGTCTCTATCCTCTCTGCGTCCCCCACTGACCCTTCTAACCCTGACGCACCAGTCAAAAAGAAAAAAGGCTGGCCCAAAGGAAAGAGCCGAAAACCTCTGCACTGGAAGAAAAGAGGGCCAGGCAGACCTCCAGGCAGTGGGGCCAACCAGCGGGCCGCTGCTGAAAACCAGAGTGGGGATCCCCCACCACCTAAAATAAAGATGAAGCCCGGCCGCAAACCCAGAGGCTGGTACCTGCAGAGAGCCCAGGAGGAAGCAGAGAGGCAGGAGCAGGAGAAGGAGAGGCGGAGGCTTATGGACCAAATGGACAAGGGCTCCTCTCTGGAGGAGCGCAGCGCCAATCGAGCGTGTCGGGACAACAAACAGAGAGACTCGGATGAAGAGGACGATTATCTCCCTAAACCGGTTGAACAGAAAGTCCCCAAGAGGAGAGGCAGGCCACCCAAAAACCCTGCCCTCCGGCAACCTCCCCAGCCTACCCCAAAGCCAGCCCCCACCTCAGAGCCTGAGGAAGAGGAAGAAGATGAAGAGGACGATGAACAGGAAGAGGACAAGCCAAGCCGCCCCCCGTCCCGCCCTCTTCTGTCTCCATCCTCTTCCTCGTCCACGCCGGGACCCAGAGCTCCCCCTTCTAGACCTCAGGACACTGAGGGGGACCGTGAGGAAGATGAGTATGATGAAGAGCGGGAGGAGGAGTGTAGCAGCATGGGCCGCAGAGCAGCGGTCACACCGGGCTCAGGCAGCAGGCGCAGTGATGACCACGATGCCGACGATGAAGGGGATGGGCACGTCGATGACAAGAGCAACAACAAGAAACGTAAAGGCCCAGAATCTGATGAAGAGGAGGAGGAAGAAGAGGAAGAAGAGGAGCCGGCCTCTCGCGCCAGCTCCCCTCCAGTTAAAGAAGAACCTCAAGGAGAAGCTTTTTTAGACATGGAGAACAGCGTGGCCAGAGAATACGTCAGCAAGCAGGAGGAGGAAGAGGAGGAGGAGGCTGAGGAAGAGCAGGCTCCAAAGAGCGGCCCATCCTCTGTCGACCCACAGCAAGATGAAAGGAGGCGCAGAGAGCAGGAGGAGTCTGCTGCAGCCGCTGCAGCTGTGGAGACTGTTAAGGCCATGTCTGTTCCATCAGAGCCTATGGACCTCCCGCCTCTGCACGAAGACAAGAGCGTCACGCTGTTGATGGAGCCTCAGCACCCCCACCCAAACCCCCCAGACCACCACCCCCACCACCACTCCAATGAGCTAGACCTGGAGACCGTTCAAGCGGTCCAGTCCCTGACACAGGGGGAAGCCCAGGAGGAAGAGGCTGAACCCCACCCACACCACGGGGCGTACCAGGACTGCGAGGAGACCCTAGCTGCCTGCCGGACACTGCAGAGTTACAGCCACACAGGGGAGGGGGAAGAAGAGGCTCTGGCTTTGGTGGAGGATTGTGGGCCATCACAACACAGCAGCCCTATGCCCAATCCCCCCATGCCACCTCTGCCCAGTCAGTCAGTACGCTCAGTTACCAGTCCTGGGCTGCCTTCTGCCATGATGGACACAGCACCCACTGGGCAAAGGGGGAGCACCCCTGGTCCAAATGGAGCAGGGGGGAATAACGGCAGCACTGGAGGAGGGTACACTCAAATCACCCCAGAGCACCCCAGCTCTCTGTCTGCCCCCTCCCAGCAGAACATGGAAACGTCACCAATGATGGATGTCCCGTCAGTGTCAGACCACTCGCAACAGGTGGTGGACAGTGGCTTCAGTGATTTGGGCAGCATAGAGAGCACAACAGAGAACTACGATAACCCCAGCAGCTATGACTCCACTATGGGTGGAGGGGGCAACGGGACAGGTAATGGGGGAAGTGGAGGTGGCATTTCGGCCACTGTGGCTGGAGCCCCCACTGCCTCTTCATCTGCCCCATCGTCCTCCAGCTCTGCACCACCCTCATCGTCCCAGTCCAATAGCTGCTCCTTTGCTCCAGCCCCCACCCTCAACTCCTCCACCGGGGCAGGAGGGCAGCTCACCATGGGCAGCTGTAGCCACATCCAGCAGACGGGTCAAGGACCTAACAGTGGTCCCAGTGCCAATAATGTTGCAGTACCGCAGCCCCCACCACCTCCTCCTCCGTCCAACACTCCCGGCTGTGGCATAAAGTCTCCTCAAAGTTGTGGTGTTCTAGAGAGACCACCCAGCACCAACCAGCAGCAGCAGCCACAGCCCCAAAAGAAGGTTTCACAGCAGCCTCCTCAGCAGGCCCCCAACTCCCAACCTGCAGCCTCAGCCCCACCACCTCCTCCACAGCAACAGCAGCCCCTTTCCCAGTGCAGTATGGGTAATGGCTTTGCCTCTACACCAATGATCATGGAGATCCCAGAAAGTGGTGGAGGAGGGGGCAGAACACTCTATGAACGCATGGGTCAGGACTTTGGCACAGGGGGATACCCCCAGCCCTCTGCTACCTTTAGCCTGGCCAAACTGCAGCAGCTCACAAACACCATCATGGACCCTCATGGCATGCCATATTCCCACTCTGCATCTGTCACTTCCTATGCCACCAGTGTCTCCCTGTCCAACCCGGGGCTGGCCCCATCTCCCCACACTCCTCTGCCCCAGGGCCAGCCCACGATGACCCCACCTCCCAACCTCAGCTCTGGCTCCATGAACCTGGGCTCCCTTCAGCTGCAGTGCAACATGCCCACCACAAACATTGGTCTGGCCCCCCCACCGCACACTCAGCGGCTACAGGGGCAAATGGCCACTGTCAAAGGCCACATTTCTATCCGCTCCAAAGCCACCCAGCAGCTGGCCCCAGCCCCACACCAGCAGCAGCTCTACGGGCGCAGCTCAGGGGCTGTGGCCATGCAGGGCACCCCACGCACTTTGGCCGTGCAGCGAGGTATGATGCCCAACCTCATGCCAACACCGGCCCCATACAACTCCATGAACATGGCCCCCCTTAATGCTATGTCAGCAGCAGGGTACAGAATGCCCCAGCCTATGATGAACAGCAGCTATCATGGCAACCCTCCTTACATGAACCAGCCTGCTCAATACCCTATGCAGATGCAGATGGGGATGATGGGAGGACAGGGTTACCCACAGCAGCCTATGCAGCCCAATCACCACAGCAACATGATGTACACTGCTCCTTCACATCACAGTTACGCTGGTGTCCCAAAGCAGCCACCGTACATGAGCAGATGAGCAAAGGACTCGTGGTGGAATCGGAGTCAGAGCGGGTTACTCGTGTACTCAAACGTCATTACTCCTGATCCCTCTGCACTGCCAATGCAGGCACGATAAAGAGGAGAGCAAAGGAGATTAAGATGGTCCTAGGGTTTCCTGTTTTTCTATGTTGTCATTTATGTCCTTTTTATTTTGGGAAGATCTCCCCTCTCCCTCCAGCTGTGGGAGCAGTTGTCAGGTTAGGGACTGGCATGTGAACATGGACCTCAGTAGGGTGCTGTTGCACCAGGCCAAACCTGCAGCTCTCTGTAAAAGGGTTTCGCTTGTGCTTCCCTTATCCAGCACTATGGAGGAGCAAGGCTGGACAGACAAAGGGGAAACTAGGAAAAAGACAATACAGGAATACCTTACTTTGTCAGACTGCTTATGAAAAAGTTAAATGACTATATTCAACCATGCACACAATCTTTTAATTGATATAGGAAGCCTTATCTTAAAAAAGACAATGAAACATTGTAGACAAACATGTTTTGTTCAATTTATTGTTGACTTATTTTTGTTGTTTTTGTTCATCTTAAATATTAGTGTGCAGTCCAGCCTCTTAAATGCTTTGGTCTTTATATATGTTGCATTCTGAAATGGCTCTTGCTCACAAATATCTGAATATCTCTGGTGGCTTTTCGCCTTGATTCCTAAAATCTTGTGCGCAGCGCCTCAGTGTCCGAGGTGAGGCTGAGTCTTCCGGGATGGACCGTGTTCTACCAAAACACACAAACATGGAGGAGTTACTGTTTATTATATGTCCACGAGTAAAACAAGTAGCATTATTTTCCACTTTGTCAACACAGCATTTAGATGTAAATATTCTGGTACTTCCCAATATAATATTCAGTCATACATACACTCTTTGACTAGCCTGAACCAATCGGGGGCATGTTCAGAATATCACACTCCACTGACAGTGTACAATGTCAACCTTTATAAGTTATGAGGATGCTGATCAAAATTTCATGTGACGGCTTTTATGGATAGTTATATTTGATTATAACTGACCACCATTCTACAGTATACATTCAAGTGTTACTGGCCCAAAGAGGTTGAGGACTTTTTGAAAAGTGTTTTGTTTCTAAGCTGTTTTTTTTTCTATATGGCAAATTCTGCACTCCTATTGACTAGAGAAACAGCAATGGCAGATATCCTTTTCATAGATATCTAAATGCTGGATCTAGTGCACGGACCGGCCCCCAAAGGCACTGGTCAGAAGCAGGGTCAGGGGCAGATTTGGAGGTCCTGTTGGGTTGAGGGGTTCAGAAACGTGAAGCAGTCAGCCTTGACAAGTATTCAAAGTTGAGAGGCGATTTCATTTTCTGACCCACCATTGCATATTTTGTGTGTAGGCTTTGGTTATTTTTGTTTTGTTTCTTTCTGAATTTTATCAGACGGGGCAGCTTTCTTTTATGACACAAGCTGACTCTTTTTGACTTTAGAAACCAATTGTAGAGAAAATGTTTTTCTATAATATAAAAGGAAATTCTGACATGATATTGGTACTGTCATTTTTTTTTCACTTCTGTTTCAGGAAAAAAATTACATATTTTTTAGCTCGACTCTTGGGTAATAATTACTAAGAAATTCAAAATCTAAAAAAAAAAAAAATACCACTCACTATTAGTGACTTTCAGATGCCTTTAACCTCTCCATTCCATCTCATCTCTAGAGTTTTTCTATCTTTGTGTAGTATATTAATGCTATTTTAAACAAAAGGACTACAAATATCTAAAGGTCACTTGGCATTCTTTTTTTTTACTTGTGTGTGTATAGGCTGACTTCCTTACAATTACAAGGCATGTAAAAATGAGCTCAGTATATTTCTGTCTGTTTATATCGCTTCCCTTTTTGTATCCTTTGTAATTGTACATGTTGCGTTGTATGCTAAGAGAGGGCGCAAAATAATGAGGAGGTATAAGCCGGGCACACAGTGAAAGTTGATCTGTGCTTGGCAGCCTCAACTCTACTCTGTTCATGTATGTATTCCATCTATTTGTTTTTCTTTCTTAGCAAGTACTTTCAAAGAAGTCTGTACATTTTAACATAAAATGAAAATAAATTATGTTGAGCCATTTATGTTTCAATACAGTATCTTTTTTAATATAATAAACTATAGGCCAATTCCTAATTATGTATTTTCCATTCATAAAACGTGTTGAAGCTGTTCAGAGGAACGCATGTTGACTTGACCTAATCAATTGCGATATTACACAATCCAGCAGTTTCTCTAGAAATGGTTCTTTCACTTTGTGTCCACTAGATGCCGCTACTAAATCAAACACAGCTTATATTGTCAAAGAAAAAAACACAAAAAGTTATAATGCGCATTTAATAACTACAAGGGAGCCTAATGTAACTCTTAGTCACCTTATTCCCCTTTACACAGGCCTATGCATTACAAATGTGAAAGTGGGAAAGCTAAACCATGGAATGAGCTAAACGGGCATGGCTTGATTAGGTTCTCTCCAAATTGGGTTCTTACTACATTTTTACTATACTATATGTACTATATTTATAAAGCGTCAAATGGAGTATTATTGTAGAACAAATATAAAAGTAAACCACATAAACTGAAAACTGGCATTGCAACAAAATGTCAGACGAGCAACATTTTCTAGCCAATCATTTCTGGTGTTTACTGTAGCTATCACGCAGCTGGCCAATCAGAATGGATCGAATTACAACAGCTTCCGGATAAGAAACCAATCGCTGCACTGAAGGG
Organism: Periophthalmus magnuspinnatus; assembly: GCF_009829125.3. Lineage (NCBI taxonomy): Eukaryota > Metazoa > Chordata > Actinopteri > Gobiiformes > Gobiidae > Periophthalmus > Periophthalmus magnuspinnatus. The sequence continues at coordinate 19,266,454 of NC_047134.1, forward strand.
GCGTGGCACTGTGAGAATGGTGGCTTCTGATTGGTTGAGCTTCAGACTCTTCCAGCCTCACATCACGATCTGTACCACCTAACGGGAAGCAACGACGGCGGCTTAATCTTTAATTGGAAAAAAAAGGTGAAAGGCGAGGCAAAACTGTGAGAATTGCCCTCGGTAAGTGCATAGCAAAATATAAATATGTATAGCGAGGAGTAATAGATGCATATCCTGCGTAGTTACGTTGATTTGGGGCATTTTTATCCACGTACGGTGAGAATGGGCTTTTCCTCTTGTCATGGGACTAAAGGAGGTGGAGGCAATGATGGAGCATCTTTCTCCGTATAACCCACAAAGGCCTTCAGTTTATTCTCAAATCTAGGAAACTGTTCTCAGTATTCATTAGGATCATGTCTATTTTACTTGGTTTTGTTCACCTGTAATAGTAATTCGATATCTTGCATTTTTAATGACTGTTCCGGTGTCGTCTGTCATGGAGCTATTTGTGGACTAACAAAAGTAGCTGAATCGTGTAACTATTTTCAGGAAAATACAAATTTGATCGTGTAACTAAACTGGTAAAGATATATCACAAAGCATGCCAAATATTATAACCTGCATTACCACTGGTTAATAAACTGTAGTTTATAACACATTATAAGCTGATAAACTAGTTTACAAAGAAAGGTATTGGTTGTACCTAATGAACCTAATACATTTTTTTTTTTTTTTTTTTTTTTTACATTTTTCAGTTGTAGGCATTTTGGTATACAATTGAACTGTTTCTTTATTCTGTGAAAATAATCACATAAACAGTACAAAATTTGACTTATCCTGAATAGTTTTAAAAGATTTAGATTTTATCAGAACTAATATAAGACCACATTGTAACAAAGTGCTGAAAATGTGAAAATTAAAGAATTTCTATTAGATTAGATTTAGAAAAATGAAAAATAATACAAGTCAAAATTTTATATCCTTACTAAGGCTGGGTTCATTCATTTCATTTTCTTAAAAAAATAAGTTTTTCATTACACTAAAAATGTTTTGTAAACTATAGAAAAGTGTCAAAACTAAAAAGATTGTATTCAGAAATGATCATATTTAACGCACTGGCCATTGGGAAAATCTTTCATGGGTGAGATAAAACAAACTATTGGATTAAACAAGCAGCCCTGACATTTAATTTGACGTTAGTTACTGATTTCAAAGCAGTCAGTGCTGCATGGCCCTGTAATACACTTTGGTGCCTGTGAACTGTGACTGCAATGAGCAGCTTTTCTTGCATATTCAATGCAATTTCCAATGAAAGAAAAAGAATATAAAAATCTATTTTCTTCCAAACAAATTGACTTGAACTTCAGATTTGATGAGTTGATTTAATTGATTTTTTTGCCTAGTCCTGATCCTTAATATCTAAATTTAATTTGAAATGTTAGTATTATGACAGTAAGTAACACTGCCTTAAAATCTCAAGACATTTAAAATGAAATGTGCTAAAATGTCTATATTTGTTTAGTCTAATCCTGTGATTTTTTGTCACCCCCAGCCACAGCCACGATGATTCACAGCCTGTTCCTCATCAACGCCTCGGGGGACATTTTCTTGGAGAAGCACTGGAAGAGCGTGGTCAGCCGCTCTGTTTGTGACTACTTCTTTGAGGCCCAGGAGAGAGCCTCGGAGCCAGAGAATGTCCCTCCTGTGATCCCCACCCCTCACCACTATCTCATCTCTGTGCTCCGCCATCGCATTTACTTTGTAGCAGTCATACAGAGTGAGGTGCCACCACTGTTCGTCATCGAGTTTTTGCACAGAGTTGTTGACACATTTCAGGTATTTCACACGACATCACAACATTCTATAGGCCTTGCGTTGAAATGGGGCAGGCAAAATGTGTATCGTTATCTTCTGTCTCCTACGTGACCTGATCATCATTTACCTGCTTGCTTCCATAGAGATGTTTTTTTTTTTCCTCGAATGTCCTGCAGTATACCGATACCAATGACCCCTAATAAAAATGATCCCATATCTTATGAATCTTTTTTTTTCTTTGCAACTATTCTGATGCAGCAAAAGGAAGTGCTCATTTCACATTTGTTTTTTCCAGGACTATTTTGGGGTCTGCACAGAGGCTGCTATCAAAGACAATGTGGTCGTAGTCTATGAACTTCTTGAGGAAATGTTGGACAACGGCTTCCCACTGGCCACAGAATCCAACATCCTCAAAGAACTCATCAAGCCTCCCACCATACTCCGGACCATGGTCAACACTATTACAGGTATACACTCAACGTGTCTGTCCATTATTGTTCAAAGTATCAATTTAAATAGGAATTTTAAATATGAAGTTGTACAATGAATTACCAATTAGGTTTTATTCTTCTAAAAACATAATTAGCATGCAAATTTTCTCACTTTTGGTAGTTAACAAACATAATAACTATGGGCCTGTATTACATCTCTTGTTTCTTCATGATTTTTTATCGTTGTTAACTTGTTGTTCTTTATTGTCAAATGTACAGGCAGTACAAACGTGGGTGAACAGCTTCCCACTGGTCAGCTGTCAGTGGTGCCATGGCGACGCACTGGGGTCAAATACACCAACAATGAGGCTTATTTTGATGTGGTTGAGGAGATCGATGCCATCATTGACAAATCAGGTAATGTATGAAAATAAATTTGAATTAAGTTGATCTTTTATTACTAATGAATTGGTGTAATTCTGATAATCATTTATCTAACAGGATCAACCATTACAGCTGAAATTCAGGGAGTCATTGATGCCTGTGTTAAACTCACCGGCATGCCTGACCTCACACTCTCATTTATGGTGTGTGCTCAAACTTATATCTTGGCTATTTCCACCTTTGTAAAACTTTAAAGTTCCCTGTAAATGGTTGAAGAATACATGCTCCTTTACATACAGAATAAGGATATTACTGTTATTCTGTCGGTGATTGATTGCAGAATCCTCGGCTGCTTGATGATGTGAGCTTCCATCCCTGTGTGCGGTTCAAACGCTGGGAGGCCGAGCGCATCCTCTCCTTTATTCCTCCAGATGGAAACTTCCGATTACTTTCCTACCACGTCAGCTCTCAGAAGTGAGTGCCATTATCAAAAAGCATCATGTTCAAAATTTAGACACGTTTTAAGTAGAAATGGGAGTTCTTCTAAAGAAAAACAATGATCAAAAACATGTTTTACATTGTACCAGATGCGGTTATTTGTTTACATCTGCTGTCTTAGCTATAATGAATATTAACTACAATTGTTAAAAATCTTATAATCATACAGACTGCATTCTATGTACATTTTAAATCCTTCTGTACTCAAGCTTAAGTTCTTCCTACAGCAAACTAGGAACCTTTTTCTTGTAGCCATATCATATACATTTTCATAACATTTTTTTCATAGTAGGATAATGTTTTTTTCAAATGACTTGCTTGTTCATTGTTAATGTTCATTGTCCTGCTTTTATGCCATTGATTCCTGATGGTTTCTGCTTCTCCCTCCAGCCTGGTGGCCATCCCAGTGTATGTCAAACACAACATCACGTTTCGCGAGGGCAGTTCTCAGGGCCGTTTTGACTTGACTCTGGGCCCCAAACAGACGATGGGGAAAGCAGTGGAGGCTGTTCTCGTCAGCAGCCAGCTCCCGCGCGGCGTGCTCAACGTCAACCTCAACCCCTCCCAAGGAACATATACATTTGATCCAGTCACTAAGGTACTGATACAATAGAACCGCAGCGGTATGTTTGCACAAGGGGTGGAGAGATTAAAAAGTGAGCTGAAGCCAACCTAGTGGTGGCAGGATATTTAGAGTTTATGTAGTGAACAGAAGAAATGTTACAAGGACAATTGAAAATGTGCAAAAATGAAATAATGTATGTATACATTAAGATCAAGAACATCAATAGATCTGGCAACTAAAATATTGCATTCTTTGTGTAGTTGCTGTCCTGGGATGTGGGGAAGATCAACCCTCAAAAACTCCCCAGCCTGAAGGGCAGCATGAGTTTACAGGCTGGAGCTTCCAAACCAGACGAGAACCCCACCTTCAACATCCAGTTAAAAATCCAACAGATGGCCATCTCAGGTACTACTAGTTTTATTTAACTCATTGAAATGGTATTATTATAGAAGTACTTGTAAGATACTTATAAAGGTAAAGGTCGATGGCAGCAGTGCATGAGATCTACAAATGGTTAAATACATTTTCATTGGTCAGTTTTGGTCATGCTGTTCTTGTAACCACACTGCACATTTTATAGTGATTAAGATTCTTTTCTGGTTATTTGTGCTGCAAATGCTAACATGTTTCCACATTGTAGTTATATTATCAACTATCAAGACTTTATATCTTTTACATACAGGGCATTCAATTGCAGTTTGACATAATGGCTTTAAGAAACAGCATTTTTCTCCCATCATAGTGTTTTCATTTTCTATTTCTCTCAGCTGATGATCACCTGACAGTCATAGTCTATATGCCTTGTTATATTCTACCACCAGATGGCAGCAAACACATGAGCATTCATGATGATGATCACATGATTTCACACTTGATAATAGATTTCAGTCCTGGATCAAATATATTACTGTAAATGTATATTACTTATTTCAATCGGCTCAACATTGCAATTACAAGCAAAAGATCTTAAAAACTTTGCTAGTAAGTTGACATGCAATCTCACTTATTCTTTATTGATTTCAATCAGGGCTGAAAGTGAACCGCCTGGATATGTATGGGGAGAAGTACAAACCCTTCAAAGGTATCAAATACATGACGAAGGCGGGCAAGTTTCAGGTCCGGACGTAAAGACTGCTGCCACTGGGCCAAACCAGCCGAGGACAGAGGCTTGTGAGGGGAAAGTGGAGTTCCTGTGGTTTATGCATTTGTCTATTTACACTGGACGCTCCATGTAGCAGAGTGGACCATTTCACACCGTGAATGTAAAAACAGCAGGCCAATATTAATTCAATACTGTAAGTAGTATTTTGTTTCACATTACGTCCACTAAACCAGCTTATTGGTAAATGTTTGTTGCTTTATCAGTTAAAACCAAAACATTCCCATTCTCCAAAAAGGTGGTATGAGGTTGTCTGTCTATTATGGTCTACCAGCATTTCCAAGTCTGCTGTATGTTTGATTTATAGGTGTGTCTTCAAATGCTTTATTCTTTTTTTGTTTTTGATGTGAATATGAATGCATGGTCTCCTCAGTGAACAAACCCAACTGGTCCGTCCTCTTTTTATGTTCTCTAAAATTTGTTTGTTCTTGCTACTCTGTTGCTGCACCATCGTGGCACTTTTCCATTTGATACAGAGGGATTCTGATGGCCAGACTACTGACTGCAGTTTGTGTTGTTCTCATTGTATCTCTAAGAATCAATCCAATGGTTTTCCATAATTATAATGATAATGTGGCTGATGACAGTACTTCTTCCTTTATAGTGAGACCCTGTAGGAAAACATTTCAAATTATTGATCTTGTCGCAACACTGGATTCAGCACATACAAGAATGTGACAACAAAGGCATCTTTTTGGGGAACTTTTTCCATGTGCTGTGAGGAATCTATATATAATGTAATGTTTCTATTTATATTTCTTGGTATAAGTAGTTTGATCCAAATGCTGTTTTAACACTTCTTTTAAAGTGCAAATTCTAAACTACACAATGACTATTTATTAATTCATTCCTTAATTGTACTATTTTAATTGGCATAATTATATACAAATCAAACTCTTTCATCCTATGTTTGTTATATTTTGCAACGTAGTTTTTCTTTATACTACTGGAACTCATTTAGTTGATATCACCATGGCAGATGAGTTTTTATTTATTTTTTATTTTTTTCAGAAGACAGGACATAATTTTGTTTACATATTATTGTTGAAACATGTCCACCAACGCATTTGTACTATTTGGAAATAACTACTGATAAAACATTTATGAAGTGGACAATTACCCAGAATCTGCAGGAGAAATAGAGAATTGTGTTTTATTTGTGTCTAACGGCCTCCAATGGAGAGTGATACAGATAAATAAAGATTTGATGTGTTAAATCAGAGTTGGCATTATTTTTGTCCTGTACACTGGAGTGTTTTTAGCCTCCTGATGGGGGCGTTGTTGCATCGCCACGAATATATTGAAGACGACCAATTTAAATAGACTACCAGAGGACGCAAATCCACAACATCTGGTTTAAATCCCATTAATATCTATTCAGAAAGGAATCAATCTCCATGCGTGCTTTAAAGTACAATTACGCACACTTTTACGCACGGCACAACGGGGCCTTAGTGTAGTTCTTGGTTCTATCAGAGAGCGCCAGAGTTGTCCTATAGATCCATGGAGTGGTCTCAAATGTCCAAGGGCCATTCCTGACCACTACTGCCGCGTCAGGTCACGTGGTTTTGCGTGGCCATAGCTGGACGAACTCCACTCCATAATTTACTAATGACTTAGACCCCTCCAAAAACATACTACCTTTTCCTCACCCTGGGCCCCCTCCCTCTCGTGCACACCCCATCAGCCTAGGCCACACAGCAGCTTCAAATCACTCTTGAAGACTTTTCCTTCAACTTCCCTCTCCTGGACGGGTTTAAAAGTTCCGCATTTGCGTTTTGTTTTTTTGGCGATTTAAAAGAAACCAAGCAGTGCGTCTAAACGATCAGAGACTTTTGAAGACTTTCAAGCCTCAAGGGGCCGTATTGGGGAGAAAAAAAAGCCTGGGGCCAACGTGTCATCGCTGTGGTAAGTTGTTACGATCAGTGCAATAACTGTTGTTTTAAATGAGAATATTTCCACTGTTTTAATCCATGTGCAAAGTGCATGATAATTTTATATCCATTGGTTATGGCGTAGCTTTATGAATTTTGTAAATGGAAAGTAACCCGTGCCACATAAGTCGTTAATTAACAAGGCTTCACGTTCTTGAAGTTGGTGTGTGCATTAGCGCGTAATTACCACATTTCAATCAAGAAGTGTGGATTCACGCGCGAGAACGTGCCGTTTGTGTCACTCAGCAGCAGCAATAACATGTCCACGCGCACAGTGGCTCCTAATGGATGTGTGTTGTGTTGAAAGATAACAATCCTCCTGTAAATGTGTCTGTTTTATCTGATGTGAACTAGCTCCCGCTGTGAGCTTTGAGTCGCGGGTTTGGGGCATCCCTGTCACCAGCCAAAGCTGGCGCTTGCTCACTTGTTGAAGCGCAGCCATGAGGGAAACGTGGCTTCAATCTGATTGGTGCCTGTATTTGGAAGTACTGGTAACACTGCAGTACCTTTAACACGTGTTATTTGTAGCTGCTTCATGTTGGCTTCGAAGCAGCAGAAGCTGACCGTGTGTTGAAAGTTGGCTTCTAATATTTGTTTGTTGTTTTATGTCGACATAGAAGGTCTAATTTAGCTATTAAAACCAATGCCCTCTGGAAATAACTAAAAAGGGCATATTTTGGGCAAAGCCCAGGTACTTAAGTCCGGAATTCAACTGTTGAACACGCGCCTTTATTGCCATATTTGCAGCACTTGGTTCCCTCTCTTCAATTCAACCACACTTTCTCGATCTTTTTTAAATTTTGCAATTTTGCAGTGGGGTCACGCATGACTCATCGCCTCTTAAGACTGAAACCCAACCTACACGTTTGCTGTACGTGCATTACGTGCACGTCAATTGTGGAATAATATTGTATTTAATGATCTAAGCTATGCTATTTCTTCATTATTCTTTTCAAATAAGCAAGAAACCTACTGAATGCCAATTTATTTATCACTTAAGCAAATTCAACTATGCTTCATCTAGATTATTTGGATTTCTGTCGGTGTCTATGTTGGCATCTATTTATACAAACAAGTGTATATTTGTGTTTTTTTTAAATACAATTTTAGTCTCAAATAAAAGGGAATAATACAGATACCCAAATTAAAATATGTAAGCATTATTAATTTGCCTGATGTTAGATTAGCTGTATGTTTCCAGGTTGGCTGGATTGAGTTTATTGTCCACATATTACTATCAGAATCCTTTCCACAAAATCATAGTTTTTCCATTTGTATCTTTTTTTCCTTGTTGCCCAAAACCTCTCCAGCCATGTGCGATAATTCCAGGCTGTGGCAGAGATCCGGCTGGTTTGCTTTTCTTTGCACAATTCACTTTATTGACGGTTGACTGGAGCGTGTGACCACAAAACAAAGAGGAGCTGTCGCTGGCATCAACTTTTCTCCCCCCTCTCTTGTGCTGAGGGAGACCCAAGCCCTCCTCCCATGCGCCCATGTGGGGTCTGCCATTAGAAATCACAGTATCTTTTTCTCAAGTGGCTCACGTCAGGCTGCCAGGGCACAGCGCCAATGGGACGGTGCGGGCTGACAGCTGTGTTTGAGAACCAGACAGTATCCAGACACACACTGGGACTGTTTGGGTGGACTAAACCTGAGCACATGACATGAATGTAATTATAGGAATCAGTAGTAAACAAAAGCCAGTGGGAACATGTAGAAAGATAAAATGTGATGAAACTATTTTGAATGCAACCAATTTGAAACCCCTGCTTTCATTGTTTTGGATTTTTTGGGGTTTGGCTAAGTATATTTTATTGCATTGATGTGTGCTGTCATTTCCATAAAATTTGGCATACCTTTTAGTCCTGGGCACTGTTCTTTACACAATATTCTCCTCCATTAGGGCTTGGAACTGACACAAAGAGCATACTGGTTGAACATAATTTTCAATGATTCCTGTGTGTTTGAAATTTTAGAGGGAACAATGTGATTAGTAACCATTAAATGTAGTAATATTTAATTCAATGTCCATTCAATTACTATTTAAAGTCAATATAGAAAAAATAAGTTACTAAACCAAGAACAAAACTGGGACAAAAATGTGTAGGACTTTTTTTGTCAAAGGAAAGTCAAAACGCAACACCTAAAGACTGATTCGCTCACATAACACTTCAGTTCATTGTACTAACTTGATTTTAAATGTCAATTGTGCCGTAGAACTCACTAAAGCTTTCTCTCAACAGATTTTGTCTTTTTTGTTTACAGATATCTTTGACGTTGGGCACACATTGCCTTGAGTTCCCAGGCCCTGTCGACACTAGGGTGGACCTGCAGCCATCCGTCAGAGGAGCAGTGAAAAATGGACTTTTGGGTGAATGTTACCTCCCCAGCTCTCCCGGGCCGCCCATTTGACCAAGAGCACAAAATACATTTACATTTTAGGAAAGTTAGTGACTGCCAGTAAGTTGCACAAGACGCAATTTGTCTTTTTTACTGATACATCGTGACACGTGAATGAAAAGTTGGCATTTTTAACCTTTTTGTAAACAGTTGACTCAATCAAACAATAAAAGCAACAATGCCCAAACCAAGAACTGGTCCAGGGCCACCTCAAAAAGACATTTATGAAGTCTCCCTTGATTCAGAGTCTGTGCACATGCGAATACCTTCCATAGACAAGACCTCTCCTCTCAGCAAGTTTATCGAGAGTGAACACCAACAAGCTGGCCTGTACTCTCTGCCTTTATTCGATTCTTCTTTGGATATATCTGATGGCCAAAAGAAAAGAAGGAGGAAATGTGGCGTTTGTGGACCCTGTCTGCTCAAAGCTAACTGTGGGACTTGTGCAAACTGCCTCAACAGAAAGACAGGAAAACAGATCTGCAAACTGCGCAAGTGTGACAAGCTCAAGAAGAAACGCAGTGACTGGGAGGTGAGTTTAAGTTTATTTGTGTTTTGACGTCTTAAAAAGTGCACTGTGTTACTTTTCTGATGGGTCTGCCACCTGCTTGTCTCATTGGAGATGACATTGTGTTGCTTGGAATATTTCACAGTATAGCATTCCTCATACATACCTTGAAAATTATGCATGTTTACTGTGACCAGGGTAGTCTATCCACAGATCTGACCAGTAACTTGGCCTGGTGGCATAACTTGCTTGTCTCAGGTAGATAGATGTTTAATGCCTTACCATAGAGCATTGTCTCCATGGAAACAAGCTGGTGGCGGACACTCCACCAAACAATAAACTAGTTACATAGTGCACCTTTAAGATTGACTCCATAGAAAATGTGTTTGTTGTAGGATTGTTAGTTAGGTTAGGTAGTTATAGGATTTACTAAGTAGTCTAGACTGTAAAGTATTACCAAACAGTAAGCCAGTACTTCCAGTAGACAAACTTATAACAAAGCTTAATTTTAATTGATCTTCATAATTATTATGGCGCATGCAAAACCACTAACAGCAAAGATGAATAAATTACAAAATGAGCTCTTAAAGTTTAGGAAAACTGTATATTTGCCATTTATGACAAATCCCCCCAAAAAGTTGATTTCTCCACATACTTTACCAATAATGCTATCACTTATTTGCCATTTTATCATAATTCATGTTTTTGACATTGCTGTGTGCTCACTCAAACATCCTGCTTTTGGGGTCCAGAGCAGCTACAAACTTAAAGGCACTACTTCCTCTCCTCAGATTCCTTGTATATCATGTTTGGACTTGCTTGTCCTCTAGCTCAGTTTAGTGGGAAGGGTCGTAATATGTTTAGTGTACAATAATCCTGTGACACTTTGTAGTTGCTGCGCTCTGTAGGGACATAAAACACAAAGGCATTGATAGGTACAGTTAAATGCTAACAAGATGCTACCATTTGCAGTTTTCCCTGAAATAAATCCATCTATTGTATAGTTTTGTTGTTCATAATTTGCGTAATATCCGTCATCAATTGACACTTGTAAGTTTGATATCCTCCTCGTATTATAATAGCCTGACTTATAGTAGAATGTAGAGCTTCAAATAAGAGTCCCTCTTGATGTGATATGATACACATGCAATACATGGCTCATAATACAAGAAGGTAATTGATACAGCAGTGCACAGTATCATTACTGTATCACTGATGTATTTATATTTAAATATTTTAGCACACCCCTAGTAGAATGGTCATAGATAATACAGCTGTGTATTCAGAATGGAATCAAATGCCACTTGTATATGTGCCAGGGCAGATTCAAATGTTGGAAATCTGTTACCACAGTAACACTTGAAATTTATTGAAGTAGAGAGTTGGATACAAAAGTGGACTGCAACAAAGTATATAAAAAGTCAAACCTTTCAGCTCTTGTACAAGAGCGTTGTATGTTTGTTGATTGCAATACCATTTTGTGCAACAAATTTGGACCCCACAACTTCAGATACCCTTATGGTGTATTTATTGTTTTCTATAGACTTACAACATTCCAATACCGCATTTGTTACTAGGCTATACTAACATATTTTGAAGTTTGATATATTGCTGAAGTGAATATAGACAATAAATGATTATACTTAAACTAGTTTATGCCACTGACCCAAGAGCAGATTCAAACCACAAAAACTATTTTAACTGTACAATATTGTTAAAAATTCATGAGCTGCAATAAGAAAATAGCAGAATTAAACTCTTTAGTACTTAGTTTGCATCTGTAATGAGTCATAGAAGCTATAAATTGAAATTTGCAGCTTAAATCTTAACATATAACCAAAAAGTAATAAACATTGACTTGTGACAGGCCTATTTGTTACCAAAAACATCTAAATCTAAACATAAATATTTGTAGTTTTCTTCTGTGCTAAAACTATTTCATGAATGGCTCTTTTCTTGAACCTAACCTGTCTTAAAAGACATAAGTTTGTGAGAGAGCTGAGTACATACTGGTCAGTCTGGTTGCAGGTGTCACTAGGATGTTCTGTGGCCACTTTATATTGTTTTAAAGCATGGGTCCTGAGTGGACGGTGTATTTGTAAGGCTGGGAGCACCACTAAACGGCAGCAGTAAAGAATTCTTCTAGTTGCCTGTGCTATGACCTCTGACCTCCCCAGCTTTGATTGAGGAGTGGGGGTTGACCCTAGGCTATTTTGTGTGTGTGAGGTTACAGGGGAGTGGGCATGTTGGAGGAGAAAAGGCGAAGAGAGAGAGGCATGTTTTTAGACCCCTGTGTGCGTCGAGGGTAGCGCACATGCATCAGGGCAGAGGGTTTAAAGGCTGGGGGAGGGTCGGAGGAGGTGCACAGAAAAGATGCAGCAGTGGTGTAGTCACTAGGCTGTGTACAGGCCAGGAACCGGAAATGGATAAAGAGTGGACACTAGCTAATCCTTCATGTCAGACAGCAAAACAATACTAACAATACTGCATTATGTATCATTGAGATGAAGCTGGGGGACGCCATGGAGATGTAGCGAAATTGTGCAAACAATAGCCTATATAATAGCTAGATTATAACAAGTTCCACGAGGTTCAGAATTCTTAATTTCATGCATGGAAGCAAGATATTTGCTAGTTCTTACATATCATTGCTTTTTTATACCTAATGTAATCCAAACCTACACTCATCTACTATTTACTATACTCATCACACGTGTGTGTGATGAGAGAGGGCAAGTGTTTTTTAATTTATATATATATATATATATATATATATATGCACGCACACACACACACACACACACACATATATATATATATATATATATATATATATATATATATATATATATGTATATATATATATATGTATGTATATATATATATATATATGTATGTATATATATATATATATATATATATATATATATATATATATATATACACATGCACGCACACACACACACACATATATATATATATATATATATATATACACACGCACACACACACACACACACACACATATATATATATATACATACATACATGCATACATGCATACATGCATACATACATACATACATACATACATACATACATACATACACATACGTGTGTATAAAAAAGTTTTGGTTCCAGCCACCAGGGGTCAGTAAAGAACACAAGTTTCTGTCGTAGCTACACTAGTATACACTTGCTCATTTGATAGAGCTGTGATTCAATATTTAATGTAATACAGTTTTAAAATATCTGGTAATATTGATAAATTACATTACTTATTTCTATTTTAATGTTTATACAGCAGCTATTAGAAATAAATCATATACCCACGGATTGTTTTTTTATTTTTTTTATTTTTTTAGATTTGTACTTTAAGCAGTATCAATCTCAGTACTTACAATTTGTTTTGTGGAGGGGTTTGTTTAACTACAAACACTGAAAGAGGACAGTAAGGCCCTAACACACAATTATTTATCCTATGTTTTGGTGCACCGCTATTAAGTCCAATATCAGTCAAACCTGTACAGTGGACTGAAGGGGGTGCAGATGTAGTTGATGTCTCTTTTTTGGTCCATTCATCCATCTTCTTGCGCTTATGTGGGGCCGGGTCACGGGGCAGTAGTCTAAGCAGGTACTCCCAGACTTTCCTCACCCCAACCACTTGACAACATTGATAACAGTGAATAACAATAACATTTTAGACCATAAGGCCTAACATTTTAGACCATAAGACCTTCCCAGGCTAGCCAAGAAACATAGTCCCTCCAGCATGTTCTGGGTCACCTCCCCATGGAGGTGTTCAGGGTGCATTGGAGCAGATGCACCCTGAACCACACCACCTCACCACCTCAGCTGGCTCCTCTCAACGTGGAGGAGCAGCGACTTCGCTCCGAGCTCTTCCCGTATGATTGAGCTTCTCACTCTATCTCTAAGTGAGCACCCAGCCACCCTGCGGAGGAAACTCATTTCGACCTCTTGTATCCATGATCTTGTTTTTTCAGTCATTACCCAAAGCTCATCACTATAGGTGAGATTAGGAATGTAGATTGACCGGTAAATCGAGAGTTTTGCCTTTCGACTCAGCTCCTTCTCCACCACAACAGTCCGATACAGTGGCCGTGTCACTGCAGACGCTGTACTGATCCTGACTGTGAGATACTTGAATTTGAGGCAGGGAGTCTCCACCCACTTGAAGAGGGAAAACTTCTTTTTCCGGTCAAGAACCATGGCCTTGAATTTGGAGGAGCTAATCTTCATCCCAGCCACTGCACACTCAGCTGCAAACCCCGCCAGCACATGAGACCATGAAGACAACATGATCTGCAAATAGAAGAGATGAGATCCTGTTTCCCCAAACTGGACCCTCCTCCTGCCTCTGACTGCACCTAGAATTTCAGTCCATAAATACAATGAACAGAACCAGTGATAAAGGGATGTCCAGTTGCAGGCTAACATGCACTGGGAACAGGTCTGACTTACTGCCGACAATGCAACACAGCTCCTGCTCCGGTCATACAGGGGACCAAACCGCCCTTAGCAAAGTGCCCTGGACCCCACGATCCCAGAGCACCCCCCAAAGGACACCACGAGGGACACAGTCGAATGCCTTCTCCAGATCCACAAAGCACATGTGGACTGGTTGGGCAAACTTCCATAAACACTGGAGGACCCGATAGTGGGTATAGAGCTGGTCTAGTTTCCCGCTTCCAAGAAACAAACCATAATGCTCCTGAATCTGAAGTTTGGTCGGGATTCTCCTCTTCAGTATCCTGGAATAGACCTTACCGGGGAGGCTCAGTAATATAGTTGAAACACACCCTCTGACCACCACAGAGGGACCACCACCCCAGTCTGCTAGTCCAGATGTAATGTCCCTGACCGACATGTAATGTTGCAAAGTCGTGTCAGCTAAGACTCAGTGTGGAGCTCATCCACACCTGGCACTTTACCACCGAGGAGCTTGCCAACCACCTCAGTGACTTCAGTCCGAGTGATGAACGGGTCCACCAGCCTTTGTTTTCTTCTCAGAAGACATGATGGTGGGATTGAGGAGATCTTCAAAGGACAACTTCTTACGGCTTCCACCACCAGGTTTGAGGATTGCCATTTTTCTATAAATAGCAGAAATTATTATTTTATGTATGGTTTTTTTTTGTTTGTTTGTTTGTTTGTTTTTTTTAACAAAAAATGGTGCCATTATTCAACCCCAAAATTGTGATTGTCACTAGGCTTTAATCCATAAGATTTATATTTGCAAGATTGTGGAACCAATCTCTAACCAGTAATGATAAGGTTCAACATGTGGATCTTAAATTTGGATGTTTTCTAGCAGTGAATTTCCCATAGCGCACTTGGCCACTACCCTCCATCTGGGGCAAGCTATTGTGGAAAATGCCCTAATGATAAATATAAATTGCATTCTTTTTGTAATTTCTGTGTGTTTTCTAAAAAGCTTTCAATGCAATGTTTACTTAACTCAGTTAATTTTTATTTCACAAGCCCATACAAAAGCACATAACTAGCTAATTATTATGCATAATTATGTTGTCAAAGAAGTCACTGTTCTTCTCAGTTTTGCAAACACCGGACTGTCGCAATGAAAATGGTTGTAGATTAGTCCAAATCAGTAGACCTGGTACAGTATGTGCAGCTTTTAACAAAGTCACAGTCAATCAATAATCCCCTTCCCCTAACACACACTTACCTCCTACACTGTGACCTCATGTGTCTGCTGCTGCTCAGGGCTTTACTGCCTGGAGACCACATCCTGTATCTCACACTGTTGCCGTGGATACAAGGAAACATTTGTGCCATGTTACAAAATGATTATGCAAATAATTGCATTAATGTGAGTCTTGCAAAGCTTTAAGTGTCTAACTTAAAGCCAGATAGGTTTATGATAAGATACGTGTATGATAGTGTAAGATGATGCTAACAAGAATTAAAATTATTTTGAAGAAAGCTACAAAAGTAGGCCTATGTTAGGAGGTATAGTGTTTGCGGCTTCTAAATCAAAATGAACTTTTGCCTCTTTTTTAAATCAATTATTTAATATTACTTTAATTAGACATTAAGTATAAATAACAGTTTTGTAATTTTCAAAATCTTCAATAATCATGTGACAAAAACACCTCGTGCTGCCATAGCGAATCTCAGTTGCTCAGTTTAACAAAAGCTAAAATGCAAAAAAGAAAACATTTATTAATTTCTACAAAATACCAAAATGTGAAAATCATGATTTTAAGCAAGTTCTATAGAAACCTAAATAATAGTGCGGTTTTGAGTGTACAGAGCTTAGATTATTAACCATCTCTGCTTGTTACATCCAGTATAACTATGACTGCTCTTTGTGTCATAACCGATTGGACATCCCTCACCTACATAATCTATTTTTACTTCAACCTGAAATGATAATATTACAGCAGAAATAAAATCATATCATATTTAGTTCAGTGAATTCAATTTGAGTGTCATAATCTGTTTGTTACACGGCATTATGGCTTCCCTTTTCCAAACCTACCAAAGTTGACCTGAGATGACTCTAGATCCCTCCTTATTTTTTGCCTTTTGCATCTCTGTGCCTTTAAAACGTCAGCCACATCCATGGCAGCGCTGTTGCGTACAATTTCTTCTCTCCTATCTCTCTTACGACTTCGTGTGTCATTTTTGACTTACTTCTCCTATGCACCTGTAGCTTAGCGGGCACATAGTACACCCCTTAGCGGGACTGGTTTGCCCAAGCACCCAAGTCGCCTCTGCTGGCCAGGACATAAACATACCCCGGCGCACGTGTCCTCATGACGTCAGAACTGGGGATTTCCTTTAGCGTACGACACCACAAAACGCTGTGTCACTGCTTTTCCCACACACACACACACACACACACACACGCACGCACACTTATTTGAGCCAGTCTATTTTCGATTTCCTCTTTCTTCCACAGTCTTGTCTCGTTTTCGAACACAGCCTTCTCCATAGCTCTGTGAACTTTCGCTCACTTTCTCAACGGGCTGGCGATAATGGTGGTTTCCAATTTAGCAGTTCCTTTTTTCGCTCCTCCGATACACAGATTTCTCATTAAAAGGACAAGGCGGAGGTTGCAAAGTGGATTTTTGGTTTGGAAATTGGTGTTGGCGATGCTTTTCACATGCACTGGGGAAATGACATGTAATTTGGAACCAAACATTGGCAGTTTTTTTGTATATTTTCTTTATTGTACTTTATCAGTCACTTTTACATGTTAATCTTCTGTTTTCAAATAACTAATCAAATAATTTATTGCTCTATAATTCTGCACAGTCAACATCTACTTTTTACCCTTGCCTAGCTTTGACTCAGCACGTGTTTCTCAGTGCTGTGTAACCCTCCTTTTCGGCTTGTCATTTGTCCCCTTTCACCAACTCCCTCTATTTGCGTTGGTGTGTGCGTGCTTTTTAGACCTGTGCAGTCCAGTCCAGTTTTTGCAGAGAGCCGTGCACAGATGGTGCACAGTGATACCACATACCAGAGGCATTGTTTAGGGAAGGCTAGTTCGAGGAGATAATTGACAGCCATAGTGACCACCCATCCCCCACCAAGCAAACAGCCTCTTGTCCAACCTCGTCGCTGTGTACGCACAAACTCACACGCACAAAAATCCATTCTGTCAATAAGGCTATCCCTTCATCCAGGGCTTTTTAAGAACTTGTATACACCTATATTTTCTACGTCCTCAATCGCTCTCCTTGAAATTCACCCTAGCAGCAGAGCCCAGCGAGCTCCCTGATTGGTTCGCACGCCGCCTTTGTAGCGTGACGTCTCTTCTCGTGAGTGTGTATGTAGCACATGTATGTTTAAAGAGCCAGTGGGGGGAGGGGTAGCGCTGGCGTCTCTCTCTCTCTCTTACACACACACATATGCAAAACAAAATACACAGAAGAGGAAGAGAGAGAGAAAGCTAGTCTAGGTTGAATGTGTGTGGTAGACAAGCTCAAGTGAGGAGCAGAAGGGCGAGCAAGGGAGATTGACACAGAAAGAGGGAGAGGTAGGGAGAGAGAGAGAGGGGGGGTACGTGCGTACTAGTACTCTTGTAAAACCCGATTAAAAACACAAGATGGCTTCCTGAATGGGCTGCCGCTGGAGCACAGACAAGAGGAGGACTGGCTACTACTGAGAGATACGTTTTGAAGGAATAGCGGAGAGGATACAGGGGAGAGAGCCGGCACTATTCTGATGGGGATTTGGCCAACGTTGACTGAACTACAAACCAAGACAGCCCACAAGAACACGGGGTAAATATTTCAAGACTGTTTTAGGAAGGATGGGGTGAGATGAGGTTGGTGGGACACAGTGATAAGAATAAAAAGGGGAGGAGGGGAGGGGGGCAATAAGACAAAACACATTTAACACTGAGGCAGCCAATGATGGAGATGAGGGTGCATTGTGTTCCGATTTTAAATGCTTTGAATATTCATATACCCAATGTCACCGCAGAAACCAGGTCAGGAGAATCATATTACATAATTTATCATAGTGTAAGTGAATCTTTACACTTTTAAATTGAACTAATTCTCCCTCCTATCAGCAGAGGGAAGTACCGGCTTACTAAACAAAATGCTTGTTTCAGTTTCTGGCCATCAAACCTGTTTAATTTACAATGTATTCATAATGTCACTCACAGATTTGACTTTGAGTTCTCCTGTCATAGCCAGTAGTGCTTTCTGAATAGGCTCTTGTCGCATTATTTTCATTGATTGTTATTCTCCCTCGCTCCCTCCCTTCTCTCTCTCCTCTTACATTATGTCCTGCTCACCTCCTCCTCCATTGAACTGCTGCAAAGGTGGACTATCCTGAAGACGCCGGTGCAGTCGGCTGGGGGGATTCTCATCTGACAGCAGAGGTAAGAGTCAGTCATATGTCTAACTAGAGTGTATGTTTTATTACCTGCAAATTTTAGTGCATTTACTCAGGACTTACTTGGATTTTCTTGATTTAAATGTGTTATTTTAGCTGCAGTGTAATCTATGATTTAGTAGCTTAATTTTTATTGCTGTAAGTAGCATTACTAATAAACTGGGGATAACGCCTATAATATATCCTTTGGTGTTCAGAAATCCTGTCTTAGTAATGCATTTTATATAGTCCGTACGGTACTTGTTGCTTTGATGATATGTGTTGGTACTGTTTAATAACTTGGTAATATACTACAAATGTACTACTATTAAGTTCTATGGGGATTGCCTTTTGTTACACCATCCTTTCACTGTGAATACTCACTAGTCAATACTTGTTTCTGTCTGTCGTGTCTGTTGTAGTGGTACGAATTTCAGTTTTCGTAATGCCCCTTTATTACAGTGCTAGTTTTGTTGTTTGTGTTAAACAGATTGACCACTGTGCCAATGAGTTATCAATTTTGCTGCACCTGTTGTTTGCATCGTTATAACTTTCTATGTTGTCTTCTCTTGGTAAAAATTGCTATATATATGTTATTTCATTTGGTCATTACTCTTAAAACAATGACACATGCAGTTGTTGTAAGCTTTTCAATTGTTTTTGTCCCAATATCCTGTCACGACGACGCCCCTATTTGAAAGGTGATGAACCGGTTGCATGTCTTTAATAACATTTCAGTATTTTCTCACCCGCGAGCGCTGAAGCCTCTTATGTAAACGTGATATCTCCGCTCAAACTGTAAGCTAAATCATTCTCCACAAATCCAGCACTTCTAGTCGGACTGCTTTAAAACACACATTCGAGCTGTTTCCTTTCCTCCGCTGACACACAAGTTGCAGTGACTTGGTGATGTGGTTGTTTAAATCGCCCCACGCTCTCTGCTGATTGGTGCTATAGAGCTAACCATGTGCGGATACAAGTGCCTGGCGAGGGGAGGAGGAGCGCGGGGCAGTCCCTGATCCGCTTGGTTCACATGAGGTAAAGGGAGTAAAAGTTAGTGGGTCACGCATGCGTACATCTCTGTCTGATTGTAGGCGGCGCTGTAGTAGTAGTAGTAGTAGTAGTAGTAGTAGTAGCTGTAGTAATAGTGGTAGTTATAGTAATCTGTAGCTAGTGTCAATCTCTCAATCTGTCACATCTTGCCGGGTCGGGGCTCGTGCTTGTGTTTATGCAAAAGGAGCAATAAGGTAGTGACGCAAATGTCCGATTGTAGTAGTACTAGTAGAAGTAACAGCAGCAGCAGTAGAAGTCGTAGTAACCGCTTGTTCAAGTCAGTCAGTCCTTGCCGGATTCAGCACGTGCAAAAGGTATGCAAAGGCAGCAGTAATTTAGTGGGTGATGCATATGTCTGATTGTTGTGGTAGTAGTAATAATCATAGTAGTAGCAGTAGTAGTAGTAGTGTCTAGCTCACGTCAATCTGAGTTGCTCCTTTCACAGCTTTCCGAGTCGGGCCACGTGCTTGTGTTTATGTGGAAAGGAAGTCGGCGTGGCAAGGTTTTTAGTGAGCAAATAAGCTGTTTTGACACTGAAATGATATACTGGCTTAGAGTCCAACTAAATTGAAGAGCTTTCCTTGACTTTATTCTGCGCTGGAAAAATTGAATAACTATTTGTGATAAAATAACATCCATAACCATTTACCTTGAGTAGAGTAGTTTTTACTAGAAACTAGATACTCTTATCGTATCCTATCTCATAAATTTTAACTTTTAAGTCTTACATCAAAATTCATATTTGGATTTCAAGTTGTTGTAATAGATGGATTGCAGTGTGTACAAGTGACCATTGTTCAGTGCTGGTCTGATACCTGTCTATATGTGGGTTGTGCTTTCTGTAAAAGGTTTAACAAACACCATCTGTTTGTCAGGGACAGAGGAGCCTGGAGTGTATGTAAAAACTAACTATTGTCTGTTGTTTGCCGTAGGAGGCTGTTGATGCTCTGTTTAGCTTTTAAGTATCAAAGAAGGTTAAAGAATTATGGTTTAGTGCAGGGGTCGGCAACCTGTGGCTCTGGAGCTGCATGTGGCTCTTTCATCCTTATACTGCAGCTCTGCAAGGCTTGGGAAAATAATAAGTATTTAATTTAAGTTTGTTTTATTTGTGTTAGTTCTTCTTTAAATTGTAGTTTAAATTGGAAGATTATTGGGATCTTGAAATATTAAAATAAAATTGTATTATTTTTCGTCTATCAAAATATCAAAATCTATCAAAACTTGCGGAAGCCTTTATATCTGCCAAAATAAAACAAACAGCTCTCATGCCTCACAGACGGCAGCTCCCAGTCCTGCGTAAAGATGAAAATGACTTTGTACAGTCCCGATCTGTGCAGAGGTTCAGGAGCAAAAGTCTCTGTAGCACTTCATGGATTTCATAAGCAACACACTGTAGTTGTTACAAACAAGTGTAAAGGTAAAAAAAACAAATAATATATACAGTGTTATCTTCATTTTAGATGTCAAAAAGTATTTGCAGCTCTCAGTGTTTTGTTTTTTCGCCCTGGAAACTGGGTCCAAATGGCTCTTTGGGTGTTAAAGGTTGCCAACCCCTGGTTTAGTGAAAATGAAAGAGTGGTGCCTTTATAGGGACATGTCTATAATGTTTAATTGGATGAAGATATGCAGATATGCAGATATGCATGAAGATATGCATTACCATAGTGTTTGGATGAATATAGCAAGTATCTAAACCCAGTTGTCACTAAATATGTGAATCTTTGGATCTCATATCACATACCATGTAAAATGTTAATACAGGAATCTATGAATGTCCTAAATATAAATAGCAAACAGTAGGCTACAGAATAATAATAACTGTAAAAGTATACCAGATTAGCTTGAAAAAACATGTTATTTAAGTATCGAAAGAGTGAACTTTTGTCATGGCATTTATCACGTCTTTTCAAGGTTCAGGAAGTAAAGTTACCACAGCTCACAAGACAGACACCACATAAGCGTGATAGTTTCTCCTTCTTTAGGCTACAGGATTTCCTTTCAAAACATCTCTTTATCTTTCACAGAATTGAGCAGTAGGTGTGTGTAGGTTCAGAAAAACAGATTGAACATTTGAAGATGCAAAACATGTGTGATTGCAAATGGACTCATTGTTAATAATATATTTAGCTTAAGGTGGAATCCCCGACTGTGAACGCAAAGGGTTAACACTGACCTAGTTTCCGTGGCAACATTGAGTTTCTGATGACATCATGGTTTAATTTTAGCCCAATTCCGACATCTGAGGCTAACGCAGAGGGCTGCATATAGACATGCAGACCACACTTTAAAGCATACAGTAATTGTTGTGTTATTTTGGAAATGTCCAAGAAATTTGTACAATTTTTGTAATAAGTTCTACATTTTCCAACTACAAACCTAAATGAATGAGTCAGTTCTATCCTTGTGTTTAGCATGATTACACAAAAGGTAGTATAATGTTATTCAATTATTTCATATTACAGATTGGAAGTTTATTCAGACATTTTTTCTACATATATGGAAAAATTTAATAAAATAAAACTTTAACAATTAGTAGAACTAGTACTTTTCTACTGGAAAACAAGTCTCATTCCCATTCCAGGTTTAAGGATATTAATCTATTCTTGTGAAGTTGATAAAAACCTTCTAGGAGATTAAAAAACAGATCACATGGCAGTAGCCGGCACTACGCCTCCATAAGAGTGTAGTGACTGAGTGGTTTGGCACATACTATAGAACAGGAAGTGGAGTCTTTGACATCATCTTTGTGAAAAAAACTCTTGGCTTCAGTGAATTTCTATAAGGTTTCCATTCTGTCAGCACAAAACCGTGACTGTGGTTTACTGTATAGTGCAAATATGGAAAATGTGGTACATGATTTAGCAATATGTCCCCACTTACCCTCTCAATCATATAGCCTGCCCCTCTAAGGCTCAATTACAGTGCAGTGTGTACAGTGTGTTTTGGCTACGTGACATTTTCATAACTCCCCTGCAGGTTTACAGATCAATCTTGACCAAAATGTCAAATCTATTGTTTAACTTTTGAGCCATAAATACAGCTAACCTAGGAAACTAACCCTAAAATTGCACTGTAAAATCCAACTGTACAAGACTTCAAATTAACTTGTACATTTAATGATGTACTATGTAACTTTTCCGGTGGAAGATTTGCCACTTGCTTGTCTCCACTGAGATGTTGCACAAGCCACCTGAAAAGTGCAACTTTAAAAGAGGATTGTGCAAGTTAGAGTTTTTATACTAGTTTGCCACATCTGGCGTGAAGTGGAACTGCAGTGTTGTGCGCGTTCACTGTGCGCTTGTACGAACATGAACCAAACAACTCTCAAAGACACATCTTTGGCCTTCCTCTCCAGAAACAAGTTAATCAGCTTCGATTCTAGTTTGATAACATTATGCTGGTAAACTCATGAGTTTCTAATAATGATTTGCATTCCTTACAAATAATTGTTATTATGTCATCACAACTGACGTAAAAGCAGCTTGCAAACAAGTCACACAATACTTCATAACCTTGGCGGTAACGCAACAAGGACACAACAAGTGACCTGTTCACAACAAGCTTGCTATTTGCGCACAGCAAATAAACTAGATGCATAATGTGCAGTGCATTTGCCAAACCAAAACACAGAATGTAGCTACACAAATTCAATGATTGGTTACCATCTAGATGAGTATGATAAATATAAGCCAGACACATTATTCCTTATTTTGTTACTATATTTTACCTTCTCATCAGAAGAAAAGGCATTTGTGGGTCCCTTCTTATACCCACCATATTTTGGTCACAGTAGATAAAACCTTTCTTTTCTTGATTTTATATGGAGTCTCTGGTGGTGTTTGAGAAGCGCTGGAGGTCGGTGTCTTACTTGACGATGCAGAATCCTCCATCTCTGCTATAATCGTCAAAAAACCTGCTCTGTTTAGTTATGGTGGCGTATCAGAAAGTCAGGTCCAATGAACCGAGGATGCGTGTTGCACCCCTTCCACTGAGACAACGCGGGTTTTTCAAACCCAAATTGCTCTCATATAATTGACTGTGAGCTTATAGAGGCAGCTGTGGGGTAAACTGAAAAACTCATTTTACACACCAGATAATTGCATAAGTAATTATAGGAGTGAAGTCATTTTGAGCATTTTAATTTGTGCAATGTGCCTTTAACATAGTTTAACGGTGCATTCACACTTGCTCCCACATTAACATTAGGTGTAATCTTGGAATTGAACTTGGACTAGACCAGGACTAAAACAGGAACGAACTAAGGACCAAAATCATCTATTACAACTAGCACTATTTTCTCGATAATGATTGTATTAAGCCCTCCACTTTTGTTGATTAAAATTAAACCCAATGATAGCTGAAATACGCTTGTGTGTGCATTAAGGCCGTGGCCAATAATGATGCAATGATGTCTGCATTTGAGCCCTGTGAGGCTGTGTGCGCTCGGTGCCGCAGTTAATAAAAAATGAATGGCGAGTGTGTGGCGGGGAGGAGCGTCAGCTGTTGCTCAGGCCCTTTAACTCTGTGTGCTCTTCCCTGCAGCTCCGGTCTGAACAGTCCTGGATCCTGGTATAAGCCAGCCAGGTTTTATGTAATGCAGAACCACAGCTGTGTGGCCTTTTACTATCACTCTCTGTAAATATACAAAGAGTCATGTGAGAAGAATCCATATTTAGTACATAGTAATTATAAACCGCTTTTACTATCACTAGAACGATAATATGCCTTCAGGTAATTTCTTCCTAATATATTCCGGGCTAATAGTATCAAGGAAACATTAGCAATATATTGTACATTGCATTATTGGTCCACCTTTATACTTTGACTATCCACTGGGATACTCAAAGTATACAGGCAGTAAGCAATAAATAATATACATAATACAACACAGAAGATTTGTACAGCTAACTCTTCAATCTTATTTTGAATCATTACTATCTCAGGTCAAATTTACAGTGCAGTCTTCAGGTAGCTTATAGACTTATAGTGGGCATACCTATTAAGTAAGGAAGACAGTGATATACTTTCAACTACAACATAATTTGTGTAGTGAAGTCCTTATTTATGTCTATGACATAAATAAGTTGTTGTCATCACAGTCCTTTAAATACATGACCTTATCCATCTAGATTGTACAGTGAAGTGAATTGAGCTGCACTGGCCCTTTAAGACCGGCTACGCCTGACTTGAACATATGGGAAGCTAATCTTAGCCTGAGTCCAGGGAGAAACAAGGCTGGCACAGAGCCACTGTGCAGGCAGGGTTTGTTCTTTGCTCTTTAAATCAGAACCATTGTACAAAACTGACAATGTATTAATGCCAAACTAATATAGAACTTATAAAGGCTTATCTGATGTACATGACTTAGATTGCTTAAGCAGCTGAGTGTACATTATGTTCTTTTGCATCTGTGTACCACTTATGTACCAAGCTTTAATCTTTCCAAAATGTCTTCTGCTGACAACATGTAACAAAATACTTGAACAACTAAAGTATATGATATTCTATTTATAAGATGTATTTAAGTCAAAATCAGTTAAATTTTATATATTAAAAAAAAAAATCCTCACCCTCTGCGGGTGGTCTCATCCTCTCTTTTCCACGCTCGGGTCCTCTACCAGAGGCCTGGGAGATTGAGGGTTATGCACGGTATCTTTGCTGTTTCTAGTACTTCGCTTTTCTGGACTGAGCTGCGTGATGTTTTCTCTGGGATCTGCTGTAGCCACTCCTCCAATTTGGGGGTCAGTGCCCCGAGTGCTCCGATGACCACGGGCACCACTGATGCCTTCAGTTTCCAGGCCTTCTCCAGCTCTTCTTTGAAAGCCCGGTCTGTCTAGTTAGAATTAAACACCAGGGAGAAGAGGTGGGTTTTTAATCTAGTCTTAAACTGTGTTAAGGACTCAAAATCAAGTCGATATTAACAACAATCCTTTTAAATTAATATTTATTCCTCCCATGGGGCTGTTATTCAATTTTTATTTCAGTGTTGTAATTTCAACAAAAATCTGTTTCCAATCTTTTTTTTCCAAATATAACTTGATGAATTAAATCTACAATGGCCAACAATGTAGATTTATTAGACAGTTAAAGCCTTTTTCTTTAGTCCCAGTCACAAAGAGCTGCTTTTTAAAAACAAAGCCATCTCTCTCTCACTCCTCCCATCCCGTCATTATTTTTTGGCAGCTCCACCCTCGGCCCCCACCCTCCACCACCTTTCCATTTTCCTCTCTCCTCCTCTCTCGTCCTCTCAGGGTTTCTTTGTGAGTGCTGCTTTAGGGGGGTCCGGCCTCCCCCTCCCTCAGCTGGGATGTGCGTGGGGACTTGCACGTGCCGAATGTCAGAGCGATACCCTACACCAGAGGATCCCAACCTGACTGGATCTTAAGAACTCCCAGGGCAAATTTCATCATGTTCAATTACTCAAACTGCCAAACTTATTTTTAGACAAACTCAAGTGATTCACAAAGGGAAACTAATATATTTTTGTAAAAATAATAACACATTTAAATAATTTAAAAATAAATTTATTTTAAATTATTTTAAAATAATTAAATTTTACTAGCTGTCATTCAAACAACAAATTCTAATGATATTATTGCAAAAATTATATTATTACTATACTTTTTTCAAGCTTGTCTTTCAGTGTCCAATAAAGCAATGACGATTCTGTCCAATATCAAGAAACTACCAATATTTTTTTTTAAACTCCATAAGCTTTTCAGGCACTCTTAAGATGCATTCACATCGGGGTGACAAAACGCATTGGACGCCTCTAGTTGAACGCCTTTGCATTTGAGGCCAAATGCCTCTGATGTCTCTCCAGGGTGATCGTTGCGGTCTGTGAGTGCCTGTGGATGTTTTGTTTTTCCTGTTTCTTTGTGTATGATGGCAGACCAGTTTGAGAGAGTGGCTTTAATGTATTTATTACATAAAATCCATCAACGGAGGCATGTCTGGCTCCGTGACTAGCCTTTATGCTAGCCGGTGCACCCAGCATAATAAAGTTGCCACTAGTTTGTGGCTGATGTCTTTCTACTTTTACCAGATAATGATGTCGCTAAATCACTGTTGTGTAGTCTCTGATTGGTTGCCGCTGAACGTCAAACGCCAAAAGTTCAGCCGTGTCAACACCAGATTTGCACCGCTCTGACACTTTAAAATGTGCCGAAAAACACAGGGTGACCAAAACACGCCTCCACCATATAGTTTGCATGTAAACTTGACACCCCTGACTCCCTGGTGTGAACGCACCATTAGATGTCCCTGTTCTCTTGGTTGAGAAACATTATCCCAATGAATGTCCCACTGACACCCAAACACCTGAACCTAAGATCCGGGCCTTGGGTAGGACAGGGCGAGTGAGGGGTGGGACCAGACACAGGTGCAGAGATAACACAAGGTGATTACACGGATATGAACATTATGAACAATCTGCAGTCTGTCACTCTTTGTAGACAGATGGATGCATAAACATTAAATACATATGGGCAGACATCCACAGAGAAAACACTAGCATCTAAACACACACTTTTTATTGTAGTATTTGTGGCAATAAATGCCATTAAAACCCCAATAGAACCAAATTAAATACCAAAAACCCAATCACACATACATGCAGACACTGAAGGCAAAGAGGATGAGGTTGCTTGCCCAAGGACACAACAGCAGCATTACTCTGGGTTAACCAATTAAAGCATTCTGTCAGCTTGAAACTAATAGGAAGCCAGACCTCAGCAAATATGCTGAATAGGATCCATTATTTACTCTTTATATTACATTTTCATTGTTACAGTTTACTAAAGTTTTAGTGTTCACACTGTTACTTTTTTCTTGGGTAGAAGCATTGATACTTATTGGTGAAGATTCTGCTGCACCCAGAAATATGTCTTATTATGAACTCAATTAAAATTTAAAACTAAATTGCCGTTTTCAACTAAATGGAAAGGCGCAGGTGTTGTGTCTCAGACCTATTTTTGACTGCATTTTGCACAAGTGCAATTAATAAAAAATTTTTAATGATAATTTTTGCTTTTTTGTGTTAAAAAATATAAATAAAGCAACAATTCTGTCACATATTACTTTTGTATATTGTAGGCCCCTCGAGCTTATGCCAGCATGGCCCTTATTTTGTGTGCACTAGACTAGACAATGCCCAGCTGTTGCACAGCTAACTCATTTATTTTATAGATATATTTGGTTATTTGTGTGTAAAAACATCTTTAATACATGTATTCAAAAGCACAAAACTTACCATTTTAAAGTTTTTTTTTTTTAATTTACTGCACATTTTCAGTGCATCTCTGTAGCCCCTTGTTCCTCCCACCAGTAAACCCAGTGACCCTGAGTGAACAATCCAATACTGTATGCTCACCACGAACATGTGCTCAGTGCAGTCCCGCATAGGAGAAACACATGTAGCTAAGGCTCATTTACTAACTGGAAAAGCTCTGTCTGCTGCAGCAATGCATGGACTCAAATGTATTCTGTGGGTGTGCTTTAGGACCTGGGACGAAAAGGGACGAGAAAGTGAAAGGTAGGAAGAGGATGAGAGAAGGCGGTCAGGCATATCAGATGACCTTGATGCCATTAGACTGCAGGGCGTTCTAGGTCGGAGGGGGTTGGGGTGTGGGGTGTGTGCATGCGGTCAGCTGACAGGAATAGGATGGGGGAGGGGCCGGGAGACCAATATCATGACGGCGATGCTCCCTGTCATGTGAAGTTTATACTGGCTTTAACAGCACCATCAGGCATTCATGTTAAAGAGAGGGTATTATGCAAAACGTATTTTTAGATGCTTTCTATACACACTGCTTCCTATATAATCTTATAATGTTATTCCCTCACCAAAAACATGCCTGAAGAGGTTTTAGATGTCATCCATGCATGTTTCAGTAATTTAATAATCTCTCCTGGGCCCTATTCGAACCCTCCCTATGGTTAGCTGTAAGATTCTGTGCGATGCTCAGCCCACAAGTTTATGTCATCCATGCTCCCATATGACAATTCTCTACAAAAATATACAAAAGCACGATACAAAACTGTCCACAGCAACTTGACAAACCTGATGTCATGTACAGTAGTGTCATTAGCGGGATGCACACTGATTAGCACTCTGAAGGGGGAGTGACTCAGCACAGAGAGCAAAGGGAGGCGAGACTCAGAGTATCAAAATTAAAGTGAAAGTTATAAATGCATGTTAATACATACAATAAGTACAGCATTTTCAAAACAATAAAAGGTAGCATGGTGATCTAAATATGTTATGTGTATGTGTGTAGTTAATACCTCATAGAAGTAAAATACCCCCTCTTTAAGAATTGGAAATATTTATATTGTTGAAGTACATATCGTGTCAATAAATGCATAAAGTAACAGTATTAAAGGTTCTACATTATGCAAAAGTCATGAGCTTTAAGACATGTTAGAATAAACATACGTGGAGCTGTGTTTTGTTTCATTCACACATGTTTGAGTAACTCTTAATATTAGACTGTTTACGTCTCCAAAGCTTTAGTTCAGTAGAGATTTGCAATTCCAGGTCTGAAGAACTCAGCCTGCATATGCAGAGTTTGTGTGTTAAACATGTGAATGAAACAAAACACAACAGTATAGCATAGGTCAGAAAATAGTGTTATATAGGCACTTAAATACATACGTTTCCAAAAAAGTGGTATTGGAAACAAGTTTACTAAAGCCAAAATATAAAGCGTGGCATTGGGACCTGATTTTAAATAGTTCATTGTTGATAAAATACACACAGATAACAGGACTGTGATGAGCATAACGTTGAATGTGTGTAAGGGTGTTTTATGAACACACAATTATTACACTGAGCAAAATTACCGACATCACAAAAATAAAAAAAAATCCTATATGGTTTCCTTCCTCTTTCAGTAATTTAGTAATTTCGTTAATTGCGAGAAGATTTTAATCATCTGTTTTCTTTTCTATTCCTGTAAAGCTCGGATGATATTATACACGGCAAGATTTGCCATTGGTAGACCACATCAATGCACCCTTTGATGTCAAAGTATTGGTAATTCACTTCATATTTTATTGACCTCCCACTTGAGGTAAACAACCCATAAAAAACAGAGATTTTCATAGAGAAGCAGATGACTAACGCTTAGTCATAATCGAGCAAAAAGCACCACACACGCCTTTCTGTGTATGGACTTCTGTTGTCAGTCATCCCTCCTACAAACAAGGCATTTAACTGTGCTGCTGCTTCTACTGCTGCTGGGAAACCGTGAGATCAGAGCTGAAATGGAAGTAGAGTGAGCACGAAGCGATTCAGAGGGCGTAAAAAGGATCATTTTGAATAGAAATTTCATGGGTTAAACCAAATAACGAACATCTGGACTGGAGAGATCTCTGAAATGCCGGGTTACAGCAGGTTTACCGTAAGTGTGGCATCATCTCACATCTCATCTCACTTCTTCTTTACTGATAAGAAATGAATGACTTTTAGTTCTCAGTTTCTTAATAGTCCGTTAGTAATGTTAGTTTGTTGCTGAGTTGCTGGGTTACATTGCTTGCATGGAGGCTGTGTTTTGAATTTGAGGTTTAGTACTGTCTTTGGCTTTATTATAATATTGTACTATTTTGTTTTGCTTTGTCTGGAAGTGACAAGATTCATTTTTTTACACTATTTTTGAAGATTGTTGTGTCTATTGTGTTAATTTACAGAAAATTATTGAAAATGCTATAGCTATAGACATCTTTTTACTGACATATGTGACTCGTTTTTGAAATAGAGTAAGCATGTGACCAAAATACAGTTAATATTCAAATCATATTTACATAGCCACTTTCACTTTACTTCTGCTTTAAATTGGTTGAGTGGAGACATGTATTTTATAATCTACTCCTTAACCATGCTGTTTCTCTCTTTTCCCCTAAACGCCTCAACTGCGTGCCGGTTGCGAGCACATTGTGGTGTTTAAAATGAGGAACTGGTAGACCATGTGATACCGGGGTTAAGTCACATCCTGAGTTTCAACCTTTTGTTTTTTTGGGGGGAAAACACAGGTTTACCGGTGTCCGTTGGTGAGTGCGCAGTTGGTGATAGTAGAATGAACAGACATGTGTCAAGTGGCATGCTTCCTGGTGGGGGAGACACGCCAGTGACGAAATAACTATGCCACAGCCACACACTCTTCGCCTCTTTCACTCTGATTGGCTCTCCTTGATCACGTGACCTACTGCTCTGGTTCTTTCCTTGCTTGCTTTAAACGACTCGCGTGCGCTGTTGGTCTTTTTTTCCCAAACGACTCTCTCCTTACACTTAAATGTATCTAATTTATACCAAGGTGTTTTGCCAATGTAGCTAGTTTGCGGTTTAGTCAGACTGAAAGAGGCAGCGGTAATGAAACAGGCTGTTGTCAATGATGTGCAAGCGACTCTGAAAACAAAACAAGAGAGGTGTAATCGGAAGGTGCAGACAGCGTAGTGGTGGGTGCGGAAAACAAGCTAATCCAGCTGTATGAAGTGATGTTTAGCTCTGCAATATCATAGAATTACTCAGTTCAGGAGATGGGAGCGAACACTGCCATGATGGTGCGCCAAAGCTCCACGGAAGGACACCACACAAGGCCGATGAGCCCGGAGAGAGGAGACATTTCCAAGGATGATGTTGCGGTAGTGAGGATGATACCAAGGCAAAGTGATGGTAAGGAGAGAGCGCGCTACTGTAGGAATTAAGTGACAGATATAGGATGAATCTAGTGATGAACAAATGACAATTGTAAAAAGTGGTGGCTGCTAGCGATGTGCGTACATAGCAACCGCTGCATGAATGGGTAATTGGGAATAGATGTACCAAAAACATGTCTATCGGCTGTGCGTACTCTTGATTCCCATGCTTTTATATGGATTGCGCGATTACATAATCATGATGCACACCAAATACGCTGTTATCTAAGACCTAGCTTCTAGACGCTCAATCCCCAAAGCTTGGTTACTGTCTTGTGCATCTTGCTGGCAGAGTGCAGACAGGCAATGATCGTTTTTGGCACTTTGCTGTAGAGGATATTGGAAAATGGAGAAAAAGAAATAGAGCAGTGTTAACCAGCGGTGGCTTCTTGTCCATTGGCCCAGAGCAGCTGTGAAAGCAGGCACTTAAACCTGTACAACATGCATCAAAGCTGGCGGAAAGACATGTACAGGCGACTTAAACACTTGATGTCTTTTTCCTTAGTGCTTTTTCCTCTTCCTGTGTTGATGTTAGCGGAGTCTGGTAGTCGCTTGTTGGTGGTCAATCTCTCAGCTCCTAAAAAACAGAAAATCATAAGAAAAGGTTATGGCTTTATGGAGTGTTTGGGTTAAAACACAAGAGGTGGGATTTGTCAGTGTTTAATTTTAGCCAAAGCAGTTTCCTAGGCTGCGTTTGCCGGCTGTAGCGCTGGTTCCCCTATGCACTGCTCACAGCACACTCCTCCATTCCATCGTACGTGCCCGCACCGCTTCAGATAATGGCCTCTTGCTTTGCACACACACACTGGGAGAGAGAGAGAGAGAGGGAAGGAAACACAGGGAGAGGCTGCACTGAGAGGAGAAGAGAGAGAGAGGGAGAGAGAGAAAGACATAGGAGGGTGGGGGGGTGGACTCTCTCGAAAAAAAAAAAAAAAAACGCCGAATGCATGTGTTAGCAGCCCAGAGAAAGAAAGAGGATATTGAACGCAAGGGGAAGGGAGGAGCAGACAGAAGCAAAGAAAAAGGCATATGAACTAAACGCTAAAAGAATGAAAAGCGCGTGTGCCGTAGCGAGGGGGAGGTGTGCGCTTGGCTGGCTCCGACTACATAGATCTCCAAGCTGGATCTGATGTGTAAACCGCAATAGAAAGGACGCGCGACAACAAGAGGACCGCTTCTACACTAGGATTTCTATTACCGGCAAGCTTTTCACATGCGACTTACTGTTTTCTGCCCTCCTCGGACATTTAGGATCATGTAAGTATAGGATGATGTCTGGGACAATGAGTTTTAAACCGGCTTTATATTGTCACACAAGCCGCAAAGGGAGCCATGGGGAGGGGGCAGCGTGTGGGGGGTGAAGGAGGGCAAAGCGGCCGGACAGGGGCTGTTGTGTGTTTGGGATTTAGGTTCAGCTGTCTGCACTTGAGCTGCATTTAACCCAGTCTTTGCCAACTTTGAGTTCAGTTTGTCCCCGGTGTAGATATTGTCATAGCTGATTATCGGATGTATGTAGTTTAAAGGGAAGCCGGTCTGGTCCACCTGGTTCAGCAAGATCAAATAGGCAGGGTTTAACGGTTGTTTCACAAATATTACAAATATGTTTGACATTGTAAGATAGATTCATTTTGTGGTACAATGGCCTTGTTATATAGCTATAGTTTGCCTCTATTTTAGATTGTGGCTACATTGGATTATTTGACAGTGCTAGTCTTTAAATGATTTGATGTAGTTGAAATACAGCACCAGAACATGTTACCTGATTAGTAATATAATGGCCATTTCATGTATAAATGTGTAGGCGTTTTTCATTATTACATTAGAACTATTATCAAAGGATCACAAATGACAAAATGAGCAGAATATTATCATTGCTCAGCACAGCTGAGGTTAGATTTGCCGCTAAATGTGAACGTGCGTGAAGTCGTGTTTTGGTTCCAGCGCTTTAAACCCATGTGACCACTCTGTGGGTATACTTAATCTTAAAAAAAAAAAAAAAAAAATAGAGGAACTAGAAGTGTGACAGATAGTGAGTGTTTATGTGATGGTTGGTGGTGCCGTGTTGCAGTATCCTCTGTTTCAACACTGCAGTTCTAATAACCACCACCCCCCCTTCCCCTGATGCCATTGATACAAGCATACATGGGACTCCTCACGTATTGCATGCCGGCTGTCTACTACTACAACCACTACCACCCGATTCACCCCCCCTTTTAAGAGGGATTTGAGTATGTGTACTTAGGCTGCACAATATAAATGTATTCACTTCACAAGGCTGTAATTATTTACAGTATGTTCCCTAACATAATATCAGGTCTATTTATAGAAAAATTTTGGTGTTGTTGTAGATTAGATTTCTACAAAAAATGAGTGGGATTCTTAGTATTAGTTTATCAGCTCTCAGTTTCATCACATTTGTTTTTACAATAATTACTAAACTAAAATTGGACTCTGTGACTACCCTGTCCTTCACTATTAAAATAAATGCTTACCAATGCAGCCAATCCAACAGGACCCCTCTGAGACACAGGCACACAGCAAAACCAAAAGATGTCTGTAATTAGCATCGTTCAAAGGCTCATTTCAATAATATTCAAATTAAAGGGATGCTGTCTTACTCCCACTGGACTATGCAAACAACTGGAATGTCATTTTGAGGATTTTTGGCATAACATGACATCCAATATCTAGTCAGTGTAGTTATTATTATTATTATTATTATTATTATTATTATTATTATTATTATTATTATTGTTAGTAGTAGTAGTAGTAGTAGTAGTAGTAGTAGTAGTAGTAGTAGTAGTAGTAGTAGTAGTAGTAACATTTGTATTGGTAATCTACTAGTACTAGATACAAGTATTGACCATTTTAATTTAAAGGGACCATTACTTGCCACTGGAGTCAAGTCTCTTACACTTTTAATTGTTTACTAGAGAGCAACATTGTGTTCCTTTGCTCAGCTGTTTAAATAGTAAGGACATGTTATAGACACAACTGAACTCTGTCAATAATTTCTGTGCATGTCCTTGGAATATCTTCACCAGTCCCTGTGAACTTAATTTGTAGGGAGCAGACAGCCAAGTTTGCCTTAATTGCAGTCCTAAGAATCTCTCAAGACTAAGTACAGGAATACATTGTTTACAATATTGTCTGCAACTTCTGAAACTGATCTAGTTTGACAAAGTGAGATATTCACCATAAAGACAAGGTTTTGCAGTTTGGATGTCTGTTTTCTATTACCTGTACGATTTTTCTAAAAGCCACCAACTTCAGCCCAAAGGTTAATGGGAAACACACATAGCTATAATGAGCTGACTGTGATCTTAAGTTATTATAACATGCTTATTTCCTGCACTGCAAAGTCATTTTCTTCAGTCATATTTAACATTTCTTGAGTATGTGTTAACAGCACTGGGACACTTCTGTGAAATATAACTTTTAAAATCTGCATGCAAAGAACATCTTGCACTATTTTAGTCCAAATTATTATTTTTAGTTGTACAACAGATGGCAAGAGCTGTGGAAAAATGATTTAAAGTCCAGCATGTGGTTATATTGGTGACATATTGGATTAATATTTGAAGACATTTCTGGATTTGTTTGACTGATCAAACCTGTATCAGACAGTTGTATCTATAATGGCTTTTGATTTCACAATCACACTTATAGACTTGAGTGACCTGTGGAACTACACCTCCCTGTTTTGTAGAGACCAACTGATCTGGAGCCTTGGTTCATTTATAAACAACAGTCAAATGATGTCACGTGACCAAAGGCTGCCCTGACTAAACCCTGTGTTGTGAAATCACTCAACTGTTGCACTTGTTAATTCATTCTTTTCTTAGACCTGTGTGAGTAACCCAACCGTCATCCCTGTGTACAATAAGAGCAAGAGAACAGAATTATACGAGTGATTTGAGTGTGTCCAGGTTTTCAAATGTTGTAGTTATTACTTCTACCTTATTACTACTACTAAGACAATACTTATGTAAATAATAAATACATATCTTCACTATGAGTTGTTTGCAGAATGGATTGATTTTGCACTCTCAGATTAGGACAGGAGCCAGTGGACTTTCATAAATCATATTTAGGACAAATCCAAAAGGCAAACCACAAATTATCTTTTTTTTATAACAAGTTCCGTTTCACAATAGAAATTTTACCTAACCAATTGAATTTAACTCTGTAAGGTGATAAAATCTAATTTTCCGGCTTTG
This sequence comes from Periophthalmus magnuspinnatus, assembly GCF_009829125.3. Classification (NCBI taxonomy): domain Eukaryota; kingdom Metazoa; phylum Chordata; class Actinopteri; order Gobiiformes; family Gobiidae; genus Periophthalmus; species Periophthalmus magnuspinnatus. Next base: position 19,301,971 of record NC_047134.1, read on the forward strand.
CTGTCCTTTTCCTAACTTTACCTATGTTTTGTCTTTCAGACTGTTTGCAGAGTCACATCAGTGGATGGCCTCAGAAGTGGAGGCCAGATGGAAATTGGGTCACATGACCGCCTCCAAGAAGGCGCACCAAGCCTGAATTTGGCCAATGGGGTGAAGCACTATGCTAATGATGATGAGGCGCCCATGGAAGTGGATCAGCAGAGGCAAGGCTGGGTGCCAGGGCCTGCCAAGGTCAGTGACATCCAACAGCCTCCAAACTGGACCAGTCGACCTAACACCACCGGCGAATCTATCCACCACGCGAACATAGAGGATGCATGCAATCTGGTGGCTTTCTCTGCTACAGCTAGTTCCAGGCCAGCTTCCACCTCCACCCCTGTACAGCAGAACACCAGCCAGTTATATGAGAAATTCACCCAGGAAATGGGCGAGGGGGGCCAGGTGGGACTGTCTGCTGGGGCTGCGAAGGGAAACTGCCAAGCCCCAGACGACCTGGACACTCTACAAACCGCTCTGAGCCAAGCCAAACATGGACACAAGCCCCCGAACTGCAACTGCGATGGGCCTGACTGTCCCGACTACCTGGAGTGGCTGGAGAAAAAAATCAAGTTGGCAACAAATGAAGATCAGGCTCCATGCAACAAATCCAGTGCACATACTCAGCCGATGAATGGCAGCAGTGGGTCCTCTATTTTCCCACAACAACAACAGGGAAGTAATCCACAGCAACGCCCAGGCCCAAAACCGCCCATCCCCTGCTCCCCACAGGTGCTGTCCATAGCCAAGGAGAGGAATGTAAGTCTACAGACAGCCATCGCAATTGAAGCCCTCACACAGTTATCTGGTACTGGTTCTCAGGCTACCAGCTCTCCAGGCCACTACAACAATAACCTCCACCAAAACAACCTCCAAAACCACCCCCCAAATGGGCACTTCTTCTCCCGTTCTCAGTCCGTCCCGCCTGGACTTCATGCGGCCCAGTCTATCCCAGATCAGAGGCCGCAGTCCCAAGGGCCGCCTCCTCATGCTACCCCTCTTCGGTCCTCTACCTCGCCGTTCCCGGGTCAAGGGAAACCTCCGGGATTTAACCCTCACCCTCAGCATCCCCAGCACTGGCAGCAGGGTACTGGCCATGGAGAACAGAGGAACATGTGGATGGGCGTGAAGTCTGAAGCTCATTTTGCACCTCAGAACAGCCAAGACCCCATGTCAGAGCTTAAACAACTGCTTGGTGACAATAGTGGAAAATTTAACAGCATCCCCTTTAGACTCCCAGTTCAGCAGCAGCAAAACTTGAATCAAAATGTGAATAATAATCATCCCCAAAACAACATAGCATTGGATAAGATAAAGAAAGAGCCAGATTCTAACGAGCACTACCCTATTGATCCTTATGGCATGGCTAATGGTCAGCCGCACTACCCTGGGATGCCCCTGTCTCCGAACCAAGCAGCCATCCGCCACTCCACTCAGGCAGCTCTCCAACAGCACCTTCACTACAAAAGGAACCTCTTCTCCAACCACTCTCCAGGCTTTGCAAGCTCACGTGCACCGAACACTTGCCAAAACTTGAAGAAATGGTGGCCGCAGATGGACCCGCAAGCCATGACGCATATGGCAATTAAACAAGAACATAAAGAACCTAAAAGGAGGAAAAGCATGCAAGGATCTCCTATTATAAACCCAATGGGTGGCATGCTTACACCGCCACCACCTAAGCCCAAACAAATAGTTATCAAGAAAAATAAGCAGAAAGCGTCCATGCCCCTTTTCATGCCACAAAGTCAAATATCAGTGCAAAAGCCACTGACTTTTAGCCCAGTACAAACCGGATTGCACCCAGGCACCCTCCCCTCGCTGCCCCTTCTTGGTGGCCCCCTCCCAGCTGCTATGATGCCCCCTGCACCAGCCCAATCTCAGGTACCCCAGTCCTTAGTGACCCAATCTTCTACAAATTCAGAAAACGCAGCAAATTTGACTATAAAAAGTGAAGCCCAGTGTAACACCAGCACCCCTACAACATCCACTACTCAACCATCATCACTTTCAAATCTAATCAGTATTGACCCTAAGTATGAAGAGCTTATCCGTCAATTTGAGGCTGAATTTGGGGGTTCGGAGGATCCTGGAAATCAACCAGTGGAGGAGAGTGCAAATTCTCAAACAAACCAGTCCCAAAGTCAAAATGAAAGCCAAGCATCAATGTCTACCAACCAATCCAATTCTTCAACTCACGATCAGAAGATGGATATGAAGGAGTCAGGAGACCAAAGTAAAGGAAGTGGTGATGCCCCAATGGAGGAGCAGCGTGAAAGGGCTGTGTGCACCCAGCCTATACACCAGGAAGTAGAAAGGATGCAGCAGCCAATTCCCAGCGAGGATAAGTTCTGTATGCCCTGCTCCCCTTTCCCAAAACGCATGAAGTTTGAATCATCTGGGGATATATCGGTGCTCTCCACAACATGCTACTCAGAAGACAACACCCCGACCAAGGATTTTCCAGCATCTCCATCTCTCAAAGGGTTCCTCGAGTCCCCACTGCGATACCTAGACACCCCCACAAAAAATCTGCTCGACACCCCCTCCAAAGACCTACAGGCGGAGTTCCCAACATGCACTTGTGTTGGTAAGTGGTTTGTGTGATTGTAAAATATTGTATATAGCATGGTTTTATTACATTGTACATTTTAATGACACTTCAAATCATTCCTGTAATAATTTTTCTTTTAGACTAAGATTACATTAATGTCCTCAGTGCAATCATCTACAATTTGTTTCAATTTGTCCGCATTCTTATAGGTGCACTCCGAAACCTTTCTGGTGGAGGGTCTGTCACCTGCTTGTCTCCACTGACATGTTATTGTTTTGCCTGGATTGTTCCACACTATGGGATTAAACTTATCTATATCCATGTATATCCATATCTGTATCCATCCAGGTAGTGGCACCAGGCCAAGTTACAAATCAGATTTATGGAGAGGGGATTCCAATCACAGTAAGAATGATTATCTTTGAAGGTGTTTTTGAGCAAAAGAAACTGAACAGATACAGAGGTAATACCATCCTGTGAAGCATTCCGAGCAAAGCTTTAACTTTGGATCCTCCACCAGAAAAGTTACATAGTTTACCTTTAACTAGAAAGTTCCGACCAAGAAGTTGATAAGTTTAAAGAACAGTATACCAATGCAAACATCTTGATATTGTCTTGTGCACTTTTATTAGTTTGGACTCCAACCCATACCATAAAACCAGACAAAACAGAACTAAATTCTACAGTAACCATAGTAGATAATTGCCCCTCTTTCTCTATGGATCCACTATTAAGCTATCAGCCCCCCATGGCTCGAGCTGTTCTATGGGGGCCTGAATGTGTGGGGTGTGTAGTGTACCCATCCAGACTGCCACAGTGAGAGCACAGTAAGGCACAGTAAGGCAGCGGGCCAGAACAATAGCAGAGGTGGCAGAAGGAGGCTTTGTGTAGCGGCTAGCATTGGCAGGCGAGAACAGAGCTTTTGTCAGACAAAATAGGGGATAGCTTGGGTACCCTGCACAGGTTATGAATTTGAAATAGGCAAAGGTATTCAAAAAATGATTCTTCTACAAATCAATTGGCAGGGAAGAGAATTAGACTTGGACATTTCCTATATTTACTATTCAGTTAGTTACAGTAATATTGACAGTATAACCACCAATTCAAAATAGTACATTGAATTAATTTATGCACAAAATAAAGTTCACATATTTTTACGGTACAAAATATGTTTTAATATAGTGCAATATAAGTTTTTTTAGGCAAACGTCTGTTAAAATGGGTTCTAGTGACATAATTATGGATAATAACTAGGTCTCACTGCCAGATTATAACCCAAGGTCTATTATTAATGGCGTTTAAATAGAGCATATGCATTCTACAGGCTTTCCTATTCATAAATATACAATAATTGTGTTTTTTATGATATAGTTAATTTGAGAATATAAATGCCAGTTCTATTTGTGGTTATTACAAAGTGTGTATAAAGTCGGTGGAATCAAGTTAATGGAGCTTTTAAATGACTAGTGTTAAGCAGGGGTTTGTTGCTCCAAATCTGGCTCACAGTTGGAGCAGAGCAGCTGCAGTAAACCCAGCAGACATGGGTTTATAGAAAGTGCTCTAATCACAAAACCCCACTCAACAATAAGACTGACTTCATTATTGTAGGTTTACTGTAGTACAGTAAAAGTATTCATATTAAGGACCTTTGGTGGTTTAAGAAGTACCGTATTAAAATGACTACCGGTAATTAAGACTAATATAAAGAGATGGTTAGGATTAACACAGAAAGATATGATACAAAATGAGTTTTTATTAGGGAATGAACCAAAACAGGATAAAATAAGGCCTTAACAATTTAATCAATTGCAAATCAGAAAAAAAACTTCCATAAACCAAGACTAAATACTTTCCTAGCCATGTTCATTCCCTATACTATGCTGAAATATAAAGGGAGTGTACCACCTCTGACCTCTGTACCGCAGATTGAGAACCACTGATTGTATATACTGTAACTGTGATTGGAGCAAACACAATGTTGCAGAAGAATGTTGTGACTCCTCCACTTCCTGATCCAGACCACTCCCAGTCAGTACCTCCCTTTAACTGCACTGGAATGTGACCTCATGTATCCTCAAATAACATTGTTGAACAGTATCAATGTTAAGTGGATATAGGACTGACTGATGCCTCGAGTGCAGTGGTTCTCAAAATGTGGTGTGTGGGTTTCTGCTGGTTTATTCGTGTCCTTTTAGCTTTCAGCTTTCTTTTGGGTTGGACCACATTCACACCAAGTTTAGCCCTGGTTTAGATCTGTTTTAGGTGATTATTGGTTCAATTAGGCATGGTTATTTTAAAGGTGCATCACGTAACTTTTCTACATGAGGATCCGCAGGTCAGAGGGTCAGTGCATGTCTTTGCTTTACCTTGCATCTTCCACAGCAGGCGACACTACCAAACCAAGCTGCAGATCAGATCTATGGAGAGGCGATCCCAGCTCACTGTACCGATGCATGTTTTTTAAGGGTATTTTTGAGCAATTAAAACATGTGAAATTATATTAATGCAAAATAGATAAGTTTAATGCCCTTCTATAAATACACCACAGACAAAACAATAACATCTCCATGGAAACCTCTCCACTACAAAAGTTACATAGTGCACCTTTTATCATTTCAAAAAGATACATTAACTTGAGGTTAAGAAATCTTATCTTATGCCCCAGATATTATGTGTTACAGACAAACCATTTATTGGAAAAATCACAATAAGGCGCCACTGTACACTGCTTTACCACCTGCCATTTTAAACCTAAAATTATGCAGAACTATCCATCCCAACTAGACTAAATTTTAGCACTGGACAACATCAACACAGCTGACCAGAGAGACACACCCGACTCCCCAGAGACTTACACTACATCCTGAGTCATTAGCTGCACCAAAAGGCTTTACTCAGTCTCCTCTGGCACCACACCCAGCACTTAATGCCCACGGTCTGTCTGTGCGTGTGGGAATTCTTACATGTTTGTGTGTTTCTGTGGGAATGTGAGGTTCCTGCAACCCCATACAAGAGCTTCTCATGGAGGATCAGTTACAGTTACAGTTTAGTGCACTGGAGCTGAAATTGTGGGAAGGGAAAACATTGGTGGTATACTTTTACTGTAGAAAATCACTATTAATCATTTATTTGAGATCGGATTCAAAACATTGACCACTAACTTTAGACCTGGTTTAGTTGGTCTTTAGTTTTAGCTTCATCCTAGATAAAGGTCCATTGCAGTCAGTTTAAATCTTATTATTTTAGATTATTCAGACAGTTTTCCTTTGTTTGGGAATAACTTAGCTCATAGTTAGACCTGATAAAGTCTTGATGTAGTCTTGAATTTTTCCGAATTGCAGATTTAGGCTACATTGTTTTTGTAGTCCTCTCCTCATATAATTTCACAAATTTTAGCCTTTAGCAAAGATCATGAAAATATACATGGTTTAACATTAGTTTGTGTTTTCTAAGACTACTAGAGGTACAGAAGTGACTCATTTACAGTGAACATATCTGATGAGTCTTGCTTGAATATTGTCTAAATACTCCAAAACAAATGACACACCAGATTCCAGATTACATTATTTTACAGCAACAATTTGTAAAAATGTATTGGTATGTGCACAAAATAACATTGCCTCATCCACTTTTCTTTCTATGTTTAGAGCAAATCCTGGAGAAAGATGAGGGTCCATACTACAATCATCTCGGAGCAGGTCCCACTGTGTCCTCTATTCGGACCCTGATGGAGTCCAGGTAAGACTTGAGACTGAAGGAATAATTAATCACTTATTGCAAAATTTTCCTGGGCAAATAACAACATATTCTGCAGAAGGAGCTGAAAATATTGCCAGTTTTTGCATATCACACAGTGGCCATGACAGTAGCTGATGAGAGGCCACCTGATCTGTGTTTGAATAGTTGATACACTGGTTATGGTTATTAATGAATTATGTAACAGTTCAACCCTTGACAACTGTAGCGTGATTACATGTTATATTGTGATGTTTACACAGTGTTAGTGGATGTCAAAAACGTATAGGCTGCTTTTATTTTAAAGTTACAAATAATATTGAATTGCCTCACTCTCTGCCAGAAACAACCAGACAGACAATACCTCATGCAGAGACACGCCATTTCGTTCTGCAGAAGTTTACTTCGGGTATTAAAAGAATACTGATAAGGTTACAGCATAAACAAACTTATGCTGATTTATGTAAAGAAAGTGGAATAAGTAGTATTGTTTTTGTATGTATTTAAAGTTACATTATCCAACAGAATATAGTCAAGAAGTATAAAGATGAAACTTGTATTTGTACATTTTAATATTTATAGACTGACATTCATTCAAAGTGGAAGTAAAGTCTTGCTGTTAAAACCACAGAGAAGTTAGATGTGTTCCTCTTTCTAAAAGCAGTGATTAGAAGTAAATGATATTGAAGATCCAGGTTAATACTGAGCTGATAGATTTGTGTGTATTGATCTGACTGATATGGAATGTGTAGTCCTAGGAGATTGTGGATAAGGTATGTTAGTTAAGGGGGATGTTAGCAATGATAAAGCAGTATCAATAAGTAAAACACATTACAAGACTGCAGTTAATGTAATTCACTTTTTACTATGGTTGTCATGGAGTTATAATTATTAGTTAAGCATGGTGCCACAGTATGATAATTTTAGAAGCTACAACGGCAACAGAAACCCAGACTGAAACCATAGAAAAATGCTATTTCATTGGATCAGCCTTGGACCAGCAGTAGTCCCAGTCTGTGGATGGGGGATGTTGACAGAGAATGACATAGGCTCTAAAGCCCCGACCTAACCTTTGACCTCAACTCCTGTGCCCTTGTTGTGTCCAAACCCACTCCTCTCTCACTTTCCCAGCCACCCCTGGGTCCATCCTATTGATCCGGGGCATCCTCTGTTCTGGGCTCCGCCAAATCCACTCAAGGCTGAGGTGTGTACAATAGAACTGATCAGGAGCAGTGGAGACTTGATATGGGCCGTGAGCCAGCGTTTGACATTTCCCGCTGACCTGCTCACCCTGTCTCAGTCCCAAAATAACCTTTGACCCCTTTATTCTTTCAGTGCAAATAGGTGATAAACCCAAGGAGAAATGTATCACGATTAATTCTAAGTTTAAAGGGGCACTATGTAAGTTTTTAGGTGGTGGGTCTGAAACCTTCTATTCCCCATGGAGATGTTATGGATTTGCCTGAAAATGTTCACAGAATGGCATAAAATTGACGACTCTCAGCAGCTTACACCATCAAAGTATTATTTTGAAATAAAAATACATCTAAATAAATAAATGAATGATATATAAGTTTATACTATATCGTGGAACATTCTAGGCAAAGAAATACAATTTTCCTGAGACCAAATTGGTGACTGAACCTCTACAAAACTTAGTGCACATTTAATCTCACACATTGAATGCATTTTTATTAGTAAGTTTCTGGTGTTGGTGTGATGTTGAATTATGAGGTGTGATTTGCAGATTTTGGTCCTAAAACAATTAATTTGGTGAAATTGATCTCTCCACAGATATCGTAGGTTATATTAAAGCCACATATGTTTCCTAAAGACATTGAGCAGCAGTTGGCAAAAGTTGTCGTTGTTGTGTGAATTTCCTCAAAGCCATGCAAATACGGCCCAACACTTAACTGTGGCCGGTCTGTGTGTATAGATACATTATATCACACACGTCATTTAAATATAAGTGGGGCTAAGGACTTATATTCAAATGCTTCATCTGCAGTACATTACTCACCACCTTGTTCTCTTTCATACACCCAAAGTTGAGAAAGTTAAAGTGCAACATTGTAAATCTCTAATGTTTTTCTTTTGTTTTTTTCAGGTTTGGACAGACGGGGGAAGCTATTCGTATTGAAAAGGCGGTGTACACGGGCAGAGAAGGAAAGAGCTCAAGAGGATGCCCTATTGCTAAATGGGTAAATCCTTATAGATAGAAGTTAAAGTGCATCTCTCATTTTATACACTATACACATTTATATAGGTAAATTAAATAAAGATAAACAAACTGTAATGCAAATGATATTTTTAGGGATGTAAATTGAGAATTGTTTCAGTCAGGGAACACTGCTGACAGTAGTGGCAGCTAAGAGCATATTTATGCCACAGGAGTAAAGGTGTCCAATAACGAGGTGCCACCCGGTTCAGTGTGACACCCAGTGGGAGGTCTGGCAGTTTAACGACCTGTCACCCTAAATCCTGTTTCACCTTTGTTATCATGAATGACAAATATCAGACCTATGTGTCAGACTATAATGCCATGTCCCTAAAGTAGTTATAGCATCATTACAATGTAAAGTAGTGTTGAATAAATTACACAGTTAGGTGCAAGGCACTGCTTCTGAAACAGCTTTTTCAGATCAAGTACTACCATACTGTATTTAGTTTTAAGTACCACTAGGACAGGATTTAGACTCAATATGGAATATACCAGGTCTAAAACAGAAGCTAAAATAGGAGCTACATATTCACATCACTGCTCCAAATTTAAAGCTTAAAATTAGCATAATAGTAGATACTACAGCAAAAAAGTATCACCAAAAAGCCCACATACCACAATCAACCTCTGGTCTAAGGCACAATGATGTGTTAGTACCAGGAAAAAATCAAAGTATAAATATTTATGAATGAATGTATTGTATCCCAGGTGATCCGTCGGGGCAGTGAGAAGGAGAAACTGCTGTGTCTGGTTCGGCAGCGCCCAGGACATCACTGTGACAATGCTGTCATCATCATCCTCATCCTAGCCTGGGAGGGAGTGCCCAGCCTAATGGCTGACAAACTGTATCAAGAGATCTCAGACACACTCACCAAATACGGCAACCCCACCAGCAGACGCTGCGGCCTCAACGATGAGTAAGTGCAGGACTACTGCTCTCATATGCAATAAAACATGCTAACCGAAGAAACATACTTATCAAAGATATTTAAAATAGGTCTAGATTTCATTCTGACATGACACAGACATAGGATAATTTTCTTATAGTGTTATACATTATTTCACTCTCAGGTCCTTTGCATGTATATTAACTGCCTAAACCAAACTGAAAATGGCAGGCAAAATATCAACAAAACCAGAAAATAAACCAGGACTACAAAGAGATCAAGACCCACAACTGTAGTTCTTTTTATTCTTTGTTTCTGGGACCAAATACATTAATCCTATGAAAGTTCATTTGTTCAGATTTAGCTATTGCATAATACAATATTTTGTCATATTTATCATTCAGTCAACCCTCACAGAATTTAATACAATAATCTGATGGAAAGTCTGTTTTATTGTTTCAAATAGGTTTACAATGTATGTGCGTTAACAACCCCAAATCAAAATTACAAAAAAATCCTCTCAATACATATACTTGTGTCTCCCCCTACAGTCGTACTTGTGCATGTCAAGGCAAAGACCCAGATAAGTGTGGAGCTTCCTTTTCCTTTGGCTGCTCCTGGAGTATGTACTTTAACGGCTGTAAGTACGCTCGGAGTAAAGTCCCTCGCAAGTTCAGGCTCCAAGGAGATCACCCTGCAGAGGTATGGCTGCATGATTAAAATTAAAGAATGTGACTGATTTTTTTATATTAAGTTTGTGTGTTTTTTATTTGTCTCATTTTGACTATACTTTCAGGAGGATAATCTCAGGGATAATTTCCAGAATTTGGCGACTGAAGTGGCTCCATTGTACAAGCGCTTGGCACCTCAAGCCTATAGTAACCAGGTTAGTGGTGAAGCATTTACTCTTATGCCATAATATTGTTAAACATAATCCAAACCACAGTACAAATAGTACACTAGGTGCTTCTCATCATTGTTCAGATTAGTGATTGTATCAAAGTATAAAAATTGTATAATATGGGCAATATTTTTCTTTGAGTATTTATGGCATTTTGGGTTTCCTTTCAGTGTCTGACTGAGTCCAAGGCTCCGGATTGCAGACTGGGATTGAAGGAAGGCCGGCCATTCTCTGGAGTGACTGCATGCATGGACTTCTGCGCTCATGCCCATAAGGACCAGCACAACCTCTACAATGGCTGTACTGTGGTAGGTGCACCAATGCTCTCAATCAAGAACAAAATAAGGCACTATTTTAGCTTGGCTCACCAGGCTCTTATGCTCCTCTTTGAAGGTGTGTACGTTGACCAAGGAGGACAACAGAAAGGTGGGGGAGATCCCAGAGGACGAACAGTTGCATGTTTTACCTTTGTACAAGATCTCCCTCACTGATGAGTTCGGCAGTGAAGAGGCTCAGCGAGCTAAAATGAAGACGGGAGCCCTCCAGGTGCTTCAGGCATTTCGACGTGAGGTGCGGAAACTGCCTGAACCAGCCAAGTCCTGCCGTCAGCGCCGCCTTGAGGCCAAGAAGGCAGCCTCTGAGAAGAAGAAGAACAAACTTCTGCAGCAGACAGGGGAGACCCCAGAGAAGGCTGTGGTGAAGACTGAGCTCAGGGTCGCCAGCTCCCCACAACCCCAGGGAAATAAAGGTGAAGCCACTAATCAGGGAATATCCAGCCAATACTTAATATAATATAATACTCGATATTTGTTATTATTTGTTTGTTTATTTATCATCAACAGCTGTCATTAAGCAAGAGGTAAAGCCCATCATCAAGAAGGAGCCTTTTAACGGATCATTGGATGGATACCCTGTGCAGTCTGCAGAAGCGTTTTACCCACACACAGCATACTATGCAAGAGGGGGCCTCCCTTCAACGGGCCAGCCCTCTGCCCCCGACCCGGTCAACGGATACCACCCCAATCTGCCAATGCACTACGGCTACTACAACTGTCCACCCAATGCACTTTTCCGTCCCAAGATCAGGACCTATGAGGGGCGAAAGGCTGCTCAAGTGGACAACAAGCCTGACGTCCAGAGTCTCCAGGCCTGCCTCAGTCACCCTGAGCAGTCAAACGTCCCCAACAACAGCGCTTACACCCCAAACACGGAGTACCAGTCCCGGCCCTCATCAGTGTCCTCTGAGCACAGAGCCACTCCCCTTATCAAACAGGAGCCTATGGATGTCCCAGTCCATGACGGGGTAATGTCGAGCCCTGCTGGAGGTAACACCCCCAGCACTACCCCACAGCCCAGTGCATGGCCTGGACACAAGCTCAATGGAAATATTGTGGCCCCAAATCTAAACTCTAAACAAAGTCTAGAAGCCTCAATGTTGAGCCAAGACCACAAGCAATTTCACCAGCACCCTCAGCAGCGGGCCTCTCCGTTCCCCCAGCAGTGGTACCCAGGCTCCAACACCCCCATGGGCTCCCCGGCCCCCTCTCCCCTGCATGTCCCACCACCTCCCGTGCCCTCGCCCCAACTTACCTCAATGCATCACCACAACATGCACTCAGCCTCTCCCCGGCCCACCACTCCACGCCCCACCACCCCACGCCCTACCACCCCTCACCCAGGAACACCTCAGCCTGCCATGGCAAACTCAGGCCCTGTACCATCACAGCCAGGCACTCCCACCCCTGGCCCCCCCAGACCCTGGTCCAGACCGTCCCCCAGTCCACAGCCCAACCCTTGGGCCATGGCTCCAGGAGGCTACAGTCCAGTCATCAAGCACAACAATCCCAGCGGGGCCTACCCCGACAAGATGTGGACTGAGACTGGGGAGAGGTCCTCCACACCCCTGGGCCTACAGGAGAAGGCCTGGAAGTCCTGTGGGGGTTCAGTGGCCAGCGCGACCCCCTCCCCTGCCCCAGAGGGTCGGTTGTTTCCTGATGCACTACAGCAGACAGAGCAAGCTTGTTGGGGCCGCGGCCAAGAGAGCGACGTGGAGAGCTGCAAAGAGCGTGAGGAGGAGGACGACGAGGTGTGGTCCGACAGCGAGCACAACTTCCTGGATCCGAACATCGGAGGGGTGGCTGTGGCACCTGCTCATGGCTCCATCCTCATCGAATGTGCTCGGCGAGAGCTGCACGCCACCACGCCCCTGAAAAAGCCCGACCGTACCCATCCCACGCGCATCTCCCTGGTCTTCTACCAGCACAAGAACCTGAACCAGCCCATGCATGGCCTGGCTGTGTGGGAAGCCAAGATGAAGCTGCTGGCTGAGCGAGCACTGCAGCGGCAACAGGAGGCCGCGCTGCTGGGACTGTCCCAGGACGACATTAAGGCCCTTGGAAAAAAGCGAAAGTGGGGGTCCACGATGCCAGGGGCCAGTCCGGGGCCCGGGCAGAGTAAAGACAAGAAAGAGGGCCCCGTGACGCGGTTAGCGCCTACATTCCACACCACTTCCATGGTGCAGGTGTCTCCGTATGCCTTCACGCAGCTCACAGGGCCCTACAGCCGCTTTGTCTAGAGACACCTTCACGGCCCCTCTGCGGGGGGACCTTTTATTGTTTTACCTCATGTCAGGCAGTGGCTTCTGCCTTTGGTGCTCTTCCTCTCTCTTCCCTCTGAGAGGAACTCCATTGCTTTTTCTTGTTTATAGAATTTTAATGATTCTAATTATTGCTATTATTATCAATATTATGATTGCTATTGTTACGGTCATTGTTGTTATTACAGCTATTATTATTATAATGAAGACCTGTTTGTTTTATTATTGCTGTTTTCATTAATGTTATTAATGATGTGATTTCTTTAGTTTATATATTTTTTTATCAATCAGTCTGACCAATCAATCTCAGACAATTGTTATTTCCTTGTTTGGAAAATATGTGCGCTCTTTTAGGGTTATTTTTATTATTTTGATGTCAAATTTATGGCTGTACTCTGAGGAGGAACATTCATCTGCCTGGCAGGACACGTGTCTCAAATAATTACTGTTGGACGAATAGCAAAACTATTATTATTAAGAATTTGCCAAACTGGCATCATGTCTTTATATTTTAAAACAGATCACATTTTAGCTACCAGCATCATCATCTTTCTGGAGAATTTTAATCATGACAACTGTTTTTAACTGTATGGTTTATAGTATAGTATGGTGTTTTGGACTGTTTGTTTTTGCCTCACAGTGAAGCGTTCCTCCTCCACTCTCCAACTCTCACTGGTGCTCCACTTCCAGCTCTGATTAATTTCTCATTCCACTGCTTCTTGGCACTTGATGCTGTACTTTGGTGCTCAACACAAATCTGGTTCAAGTGTTTTAAATGTCTCTTTACAGTAGAAGAAATACCAGAACAAGATGTTCCAACATGCATCTTATACTTCTATTTTCTGGTATTCACTCTATTGAAAGACATTGTTTTAAAGTGCTATATGTCCAATAGGTGCTTTTATCACAGAGGTGAAACAGGCGGCTCTGTATTTCTTCCTATTCAAGTCCTTGTGAGCACTTGCTAGTGTGAACTCTAGAGGGCAGCAACGCCTTTTCAAAGTGTGCTGTACAGACAAACCATGCACTTGCTTCCACCCAAGCCCCTCCACAAGCCGTAAACCTTGCTGCATTTACACCTGTTTACCAGCAGAGGGGGTGGCACCTGTTAAATCCTATTCAGAAAGTGAAGTGTGCAGTGCTGGTGTTGCTCCTACACACTATGGTGCTCTCCTGGCACACTTGATCTCTGCGTGGTGCTGTCATCCTAACACAGAGTCTGCCAATCAGAAAAGCTAACCTATAGATCCTCTTAAGGGGAAACCAACATGGCTGCAAGCGCATTTGAGTGCAAACAAGGATCCCTGCATTAAATAATACTTTTAATATGGATTGAAAACAACCAGACATTTTGTTATTCGAAAATGTGTTTATATTTTTGCACATGTGTAAAAATATAATGACAGTTATAATTGTCACTATAATGCACTTGCAGCTTGTTCATCTATAGGTCTGTTTGTGTGCTCTACTCTGACCTTGTGATGCTCTATGTAAGAACAGCTGTGATAATATGTACTAAGGGAAATTTACTGTATTTTATGAAAGTTGGCGCCAAAAGGCAGTGAATCAATGAATCTCTCCTTGTGTGTTTGTGTGTTTGTGTGTGAATGTACAAAGAGCCAAAGAGAGAGCCTATTTGTAAAATCTGGTTAAGGGTCACAGTATTTTCTCATTTTCATTTTAAGACCTATGTAGCACTGTGCTAAAATCTTGCAAGTTGTCAAGAAGGGCATGTGAAATGTACAATACCCCTTAAAAATTCTAATTAGGGCTGGACAAAATTTGAGTTGCTGCAATTATCAAATCTGAAAAGGCTGCAGTTATTTAGATAGTAAAATATCCTCTACAAATAATAAAATACCCTGTATTTTTTATGTTACATATTAATGCTTTTTGAGTTGTTAATAATGTGCAATTTGAACAGAGTCTTTCTTTATAAACATATATTGCAAATCTAATTGCAATACTTGTAATTGGACTTTTCACCAAAACCTTGCAGTCCTAAATTACATTATCATTGGGTTAATCTTGTGCTACTTTTTCCTAAAATCTTAATATCTCACATTTTGCACAGTGCAGTGTAAATTCTTAAAAGTGAAAATGATTAAATTGACCCTTAGCTGTTGAGTGGTTGTTCGGATCATGCCCTTGGTCCAGTCCGAGGCCTTTGGGGTTTCCAGCTCTCTACCTCACGCTGTAGAGACACTGGTCACAATCACAGCATGCTACTGAGGGCAAGGTAATGTTCTTTCAGTCATGTCCTCCCAATCTCCACACTCATTTTAAACTTTTTTTTTTTACTATTTATTATGACATGGTGATGAAAATGATTGTCTTGTTTTGTTTTTATTTAGTTTTTTTCATTTTTATACAGCTAATACAAATTGTACATAGAAAAGATTTATAAAAGCACTTTTAATCTTGATTTTAATGAAAAATGAAAGAGCCGATATTTGACAACTTGAAGCCTAGTTTTTGTTTTGTTATTCCTGCTATTATTTTCTCAAGAGAGAGATACAAATGTAAATATTAAAATATTTAGGTAAGATTATTTAACTGGTGATGGTAGTAACTAAACCATGAATGACTAGGGGATATTGGCAGCCGTCAACCACACTTGGTACCAGTGCGTTGTATCCATTATTATATATACACTGATGTTCTGTTTCATATTGCCTGCCCTGTCAGCATGACCACGCCCCCTCACTGTCCCAAAACAAATAGTTTACCCAACTTATTTCACATTAAAAGTCATCTTTTATGCTTTCCACTTTTTTTAATAGTGATTTTTGGTTTTGTACAATGTCTCAAATATGTACCTCTCAAAACACATGACCTTTGTAAAGTTCAGGAAAAGACGTGACTATGTATGGGAACACTATTTTATGACTTACAAGAGACTGGTGCTTTTTTGTCCACTTTGGGCCTAGCTATGGTTGGCTAATCTTGATAAAATTGCCAGTAAATATGAAGTGTACCAGTAGATTTGAATTGGCCATTAGGATGGAAAATGTTCATGGTCACTCTCTAGAAAAGTGCAAAGATCAAGTTGCAAATAGACAAATTCTATCTTAAGCATAATAGATGACCTTTAACACCATGTCCCATTATCTAAATATGAATTTTAAAAACATGTTCTGCCATTAACTGTTAACTTATTCAAGCTGATTTTTGCATCCCTTTCAGACAATGTGCCACTTGTTTTATTATCTGCACTTAATTAATCAGAAATTGCAGTAATTGGACCCTTTCCAATCATGCATCTGGAACTAATTGATATTCAGTGAAGCCTGTTTTTACCCACAATGCATCAGTATACTTCACATACAAAATCATGGGTGCTAATATTACTGAAGAGGACATCTCAAGTTTCAAATATTGTTCTTATGTAGGAGGTCTGGTGCTACACAACGCTACATTTTAAATTTCACTGTGTATATTTGAAAAAAGTTAGGAATAAAAAAAATATCACAAATATTTTTCTGAGCGCTGAGAATGTCAAAATTATACTTTTTGGACAGCTTTCTATACAGGAAGCTATGCCATGGTGCTGACTTTGTAAAAACTTTAAAAAAAAAATTTGTTACAACGCTACAAATCATCTTACACCTTCTGTTTGCATTTAGGGGGGTATCAGTAGAAACATACTGTACTTGAAGACATTTAAACTAGGAAAAATACATATATGAAGACTGTTATGTTGTGGACGGCTCTAGAAACCTCCCTGTTCTATACATTGTACCGCTTTCCGATTGCTATTTCCAATATCACATTAATGGTATACTGCCTCCCCAATCTGTTTCCATAGATATGCACTTGTACATTTTGCCTTTTTCACTCACTTTCACTGATTATTTTTGCATCTTAGAAATCTTTAAACTCTAAATCTGACTTGAGACCCATAAAAAGTGGTGAACGTAAACAACTGGCAGCTACACTTGTTTTTAAGTTTTAGGGTTTGTTTTTTCATGTCAAGGATGCAGTATGTAAAAAGTGGTTCTGTTCAGTCTCTCTCTTTGTAGCTGTATGGTGTAACATGTGAATACATAGTGTATGTGGTTAAAAGACCACAATATTGTTTTATGTTGCGAGATCAATAAAAATGTTGAAGTGAAAACTGCTCTTGTGATGTTTTTACAATAGACCTATGTATTCTTACAAATAGGAAAATGCGATCAGTAATCAAGAGTATAAACAAGTTACATCAATATGTAACTTTTCTGGTGAAGGATCTGCCACCTGTTTGTCTATGAATCCAGAATATGGCTTTAAACCCATCTCTTTAGTATTAATTATATTATGGATATTAGTGCAAGTTATTGCTTATTGTAAACAGGTTTGCCTTTTCACAGATCTGACCTGTAACTTTGCCAGGTGGCACCACATGCTTGTTTCCATGGAGATAGATAACTTCATTGTCACACTACAGAATTTTCCAGGAAAAGAGGCGAGCAGGTGGCGGACTTTTCACAGTCACAGCACACCAATATGAACTAGTGAATTCAGTTATTCAACTTTACAGGACCCAGAGTCATATAAATTCACATTTAAAGTCCAACTACACCACATTTACAGATGAAACCAGAAGTTTATATACACTATATAAAAAGGCACATAAGCCTTTTTTCTCACTGTCCAACATGAAATCAGACTATTTTTCCTGTTTTAGGTCAATTATTATTACCAAAATTACTTCTTTTGCTAAATGCAAGAATAATGAGAGATATTTTTAGAAATTTTTCATGACTTTTTTCAAAGTCAGACGTTTATATACATTTCAAAAATATTTGGTGCCATTAATTCATGCACTTTAAACTGCATGAATTGGGTCAAGCTTTTGGATACTCTTCCACAAGCTTCTCACAGTAGTTGACAGAACTGGACGGCCTATAACTGAGCCAAGTTTGTAGGCCTTCTTGCTCGTACATGCCTTTTCAGGTCTGGCCATACATTTTCAATAGGATTGAGATCGGGGCTTTGTGATGGTCACTCCAAAACACTGGACGACCCATTTGAGCCCAAGCTTTAACTTCCTGCCTGATGTCTTGAGATGTTGCTTCAGTATTTCCACTTAATGTTGTTTTCTCATGATGCTATCTATTTTGTGAAGTGCACCAGTCCTTCCTGCAGCAAAACGACCCCATTTTTTTATGTTTATTATGGAGTAATGGCCTCTTCCGGGCAGAGTGGCCTTTCAGCCCATGTCTGTATAGTACTCATTTCACTGTGGATAATGACACAATACTAGCTTCAGCCAGCATCCTCACAAGGTCTTTTGCTTTTGTTCTAGGGTTGATATGCACATTTTGGACCAGAGCATGCTCATCTCTGGGACACAGAACCTGTTTCCTTCCTCAGCGGTATGATGACTGGACATTCCCAAGGTGTTTATACTGGCATATAATTGTTTGAACAGACCTTCATGGCACCTTCAGTCATCTGATCACTCATTATGGCAGTAAAGAGCAAAGAGAGTAGTGTCCAAACAGGAGTAGGAGAGGATCGGAGGAAGACCCACAGTACTGGGACAGGCAGACTAATTTTTGAAGCTCATCTTGTTCAATTTTATGTTGTATGTGATAAATATGCACACAGACAAAGGTGTTGTGCTGGCATGAGCTCTGGCATTTGACCCAAACAGCACTGATAAAACCATAAGATCACAGGAGTTCACACAATTACAGACATTTATACAGAAAACTAGTAGTAATCAGTGTTAGATTAAACTCAGACTTAAGAATTCATATTCAACTCACACCTCACTTTCAAATCTCAAGATAACTCACTACAAGTCTGTTGCTTTCAAATGTGAGGCATATAAAATGTATATATTCTTAATAAAATACTTATTTGATTAATGAAAACTTTGGTCAACCAAGACACCATCGACTAATCAATCGACTAAATGACTAAAGTAGTACAGCTCTAAAATATACATGATTTTATCATTTACAACCAGGTGTTGGGCCCTATCACACCAGCATAACAACATGAATTCTCACCATTTTGTGAAATCAAAAATACTGCAAAAATCCATCTTGCTGTGCAAGGTTAACACAGGTAAATTTTCTTTATTGGCACTATCTTCTAATACATAACCACACCTTTAGTATCTGACCAGCTTTATGAAGTCAAACATTCTGAATGATAAAGTTAATGTGACATAAACAGACAAACATTACATGTGAGTTTACCATTTTAGAAAATTAATTCACGTGAATTAGCTTAATTTAGCTTCCACAGTTCTCCTTCATTATTTTTTAGTTCTTATGATTATATTATGGCCTAAAAAATATATATATATATATATTTGCTTTCCAATACAATAATAATTGTAAACTTTTTTCTTTTTGCAGACTCAGCAGAAAAGGAGGAGGTTGAACCACTTGATTCTAAAACAGGGTGACGCGTGAGCCATTTGAGTGATTGGGTGAACAAGCATTTGGCTTTAGTTTATTTTGACAGGAGTAAAATATAAGTGTGAACAGTGAATATATAGTAAACTGCCTCATTGACTTTGAGTGATGTCACTGAAATAAGCCTTTAAGATGACATTGCACTCCTTAAATCAATTGTGTACGTTTTTAATAGTTTAGGAGCATTTAGGAGTTGTCTTATCAAGTCTTTCATTCTTTGTGTTCTTAAAAATCTATTTAAACAAGCATTATGAGAAGTATAGTAAGCCAATAATCAGATTTAAGTTAGCTTAACCACAGTAATCTTCTTTAAAAATATATGCAGGATACTGATCTTTCAGTAGCAACAAATTACAGAAATCTAAAAAAAAAAAAAAAGAGCAGAAATCGTAATATAGGCCCCAATTCCTATGATGCTGTATTTGTTTGTTGTTGCTACAAATGTTAGTAATGTTATTTCCTTATACCCACGTTCCAGTTGTGTAGATAGATTTGATTAGGCTTTGATAAACACAGGGACTTTATGTTTTTTGGTTTTTTTTAACTGTGTGATTGTTTTAATTTGCTTTAAGGAATACTTTGATTAATGTGATCTGAAGATGCACAT
Source organism: Periophthalmus magnuspinnatus (assembly GCF_009829125.3). NCBI lineage: Eukaryota > Metazoa > Chordata > Actinopteri > Gobiiformes > Gobiidae > Periophthalmus > Periophthalmus magnuspinnatus. Next base: position 19,321,924 of record NC_047134.1, read on the forward strand.
TTCCTTTTCTTAATATAAAAATTATAGTAAATATGAGCAGCAATTGTATTTTTATACATTTTAGAAGATCTTATGATGTGGTAGCACAGCCAGACTAAAGTGGATGGTTGATGGTTCAATTCCTGTTCACATTATTTGGCAAGGCACAACAGCCACATTAATGTCCTGAATGTGTAATCATGGTATGTCTGACAGTGAACTGAGTCTCTTAAAAATCATTATTACTACTAGTACAATTCTTTGACATCTAGGCTACAATTGCACATACAAAATTCATCAATATTTACATCTGCAAAATCCACTTTGGGCCCATAAAAAGTTGCGACATCAAGAAAAAAAATTGCCTTTATGGATATAACAAAATAAAGGTTTAGCAAATAAGTAATACATTTCAATTAAGTGCACTCGTTAAAATGCGTCCTTCCACGAGAGAGTGATTGCTTCCATGGTTTATGACATTAAAGCAGACGTTTTGAGAGACTTGACTTCCAGTTTCGCAAGCGTCCCAAAACCAGACTTGGACTTTGCCTTGGACTTTACGAGTATCTTCTGTGAACTGTGCAGTGACACTGGCCGGAGCGGAGATAGCTTTAACCCCTAAAAAACAAAAAACACAAATATTTTCTCTTAGCTAAGAATTGCCAAATCTCAAAAGCAGAAGGCACAGTTAAAATAAACAAAAATATATATGAACTGGTGTTACTTTTTCTATCAATTGTAGCATCTCAGTCAACTTAGATCATAACAATGCTTCAGTTTGTTGACAAAGTTTATGACATGACCAGGTAGAAATCCTCACTATTGTGATCTATATGTATTATTTGCTTTGCTCTTTTTAGATAAATATCAACAAAACAATGTCTTGTCAAATCTAAAAATAAATCTATAATATAATATAATAATATAATAATCTATAATCTCCAAGTCGTTCATTTTGTCATTGGAAAGCTAGTGTAAACTATAGTACTTTGACAGCCTCTAGAGGTGACATGGAGAATTGCAGCTTCGTCAAGACTAACAGTCCAGTTTTAATTACACATTTTTGTCTTTTCAATTTTTTTTTGTAACAATGTGGGTTGTGTAATATTATGCTTCATTGTTGTATTTTTGTTGTTTATGCTACATTTGACATGATTCACATTTACTTTGCCTAAAAAATAAATAAATAAATATTGAGTCTTTAGTGTTTGTTGCCCACCTCGATGCTTCTCAATTTCAGCCAAACTGACCGACAGCATCCAAAGTCGTGGCGTTATCAGCGTGTTTAATCCACAAAAAGCAGAGACAACCCGCCATGGAGAGAAGTCAGAGGAGCAAGGCATCATGGGAAATTTAGGCAATGTGAGTGTAACTTGCTTTGGATTCAACTGTACGTCTGTGGAAGGTGGAACAGGTCAATTAACTTATCCTGCAAAATGTATTTAAAGTGCAGATAACAGGTTTGAATACTTTATTAATTATGTCTTGGTTTGTGGGATAGTACCTGTGGTAAATATTTATCAGAGTTTTACATCAGTGAAGTAGCAGTTTGTAGTTTTCTCAGCAACTTTTTTCACAAAAATACAGGAACTAGCACAAAAACTAAATAGACCTACGTTTACCAATGTCATAAACACTGAAAAATTCCACCCACAATGCAGGGACAAGGAAGGTGTTTTCTGGCTGTTTAGTAAAATAGTATAGTAAAATAGTATAGTATAGTATAGTATAGTATAGTATAGTATAGTATAGTATAGTATAGTATAGTATAGTATAGTATAGTATAGTATAGTATAGTATAGTATAGTATAGTATAGTATAGTATAGTATAGTATAGTATAGTATAGTATAGTTGATCCTTATGGTTGCCAGGTAACAGTTATAGAATTACCTCCATATCAACTCAAACCGGGAAGCTAAACTATAACATTTTAAAAACAAAAAAAGATAGGCATGTTTTTTTTTTGTAAAATCTTAAATATAATTACGTTAACTATATTTTACCTGTCATACATTAACAATTAGCATTACGAGACTAAAATAAATCAAACATACCCTCACTTTTACTTTGAGATACAGTTGTAGTGCCTCCATGTGTCTTGTTCTTGGACAGTAAAGTCAGGACGCTCTCCCAGACGAGGGACTGGTTTCGGGACATAGCGGAAAGACCGATGTCCACCTCAACCCCTCCACTCAGACCTCTGTAGACCAAAACTGAGGCCCGCACCCCAAATGGTCCTTTCTTTAACTCATCGATGGGCTGAAGAGTTCGTATAGACTGCCGTACTCGAACAAGACCTAGGAGAGAACTTGTTGATATGGTACACTTACTTAATTGTAAGAATTTCACAAATACTGAAATACTGTGAGCTTGGTGGATGATGATATACCCGAAATGTATAAAAGTATATCTGGAGGTTTGCTGTATTCCTCTAGAGTGCCCATGAATTGGCATTTCTGGTGTACTAATTAATTTACATTTACTGATATATGAGTATAATGGCAATATGTTGGAGTACGCTGATCATCCTCAAGTCCACAAGTAGAAATTAAACAAGTAAGATTCTATGTAAAACTGAAATGCTCATTGCTATGGTTAGAAAGCAGATTGTTGGAAAACTATTAGCTGTTTATTTCTTGCTCTTGTTAACTAGTTTAAGGTTGTTTTAAGCTTATAGATCTGAATGTTTCCGCAGCTATGCATCTGTATCCCACAATTCTTTGCAGTTTGACGACACATTACCAAACAATATTGAGCCAGATAATGTTAAGATAATAGATTGTTACAGATCATTTTACCTGCAGGGTTGAGTTTGAAGTTTTTGTCAGACAGGAGCATCAGCAGCAGTTTGAAGAACATAGTCTCAGGGAAGCATAGGGGTATGTCTCTGTATTCACTGTCAGGATAGTCCCAGCCATAGCCAGCCACAGAGCAGAACCTCCTCAACAAGGGAGTGTCTAGCCTAGAAAAAACATCATGGGCTTTAGCAAACACACACAGAGCTCTAAAGGACTTGAAGTTGAACAAATCAAACATAAAACAGGACTAGTGTTGTCACGATACTGAAATTTCAAACTTGATTTTAATACTAAGGAATTCACTCAGGACTAAATATCGATTTCAATACCACAATGAAAATAACAAATGCTACTTTTTAGTAATAGAATGTAGCCTAATTTCATATACAATATAATAATACTTTCTTTATCTTAGCATGAGGTCTTCTATTTGTTCTGGTAAAGCTTAAAATCATACCAAGCCTGTTCAGGAAAGCTCAAATTTGTTAATATTTATAAATGTCCTGTTAATGTTATTTTAGACAGTACTGATACTTGTGCAAACTTCAATATTAGTTTTAGTAAAGATCATTATCCAATTTTCAATACTTTTGACAACCCTATAATGAACTGTCCACTCAAGGTACTTCTCCCCAAGAAATGCCCTGTGATGATGAGTAAGAATGTAGTTGTTTTTTGGGTTTTTTTTTGGAGTTCTTTTAATTTAGATTTTAAAGTGGGCTAAAGCTGCACTATGTTGCATTAAACTTATCTATCTCCATGGAGACAAGTGACACCAACAGGTCAAGTTACAGGTCAATTTATAGGAGGATACATAAAGTCTTCATAAAGACAAAGAACTTCCACAAGAAAATAGAGTACGTTTAAAACCTTTAAACAGTAATTAAACAGAAATGTTAAGAGAAAAATCATAGTTTGTGTTACTTTACTTGTTTATGGTTGTAAGTGTGTGAAGTTGTCTCCTTGTGCTCTTGTGTTGTCACTCACCTGCAGCTGTGCACAGTATACTGCACTGCTGTTTCACCTGTACATGAGACAACTGTCCTACTCAAACATCGAGCTAAATATCGGAGCAAAAGGTACGCAAAACTCGGTTGTCTGTTACTGTGAAGCGTTTTTGACTTTAATAAACAGTAGGAGCAGTAGATCTTGGCATACAGCAAGTATAGAGTGCACACCAAGCCCAGATACTTAAACATGCTCATTTAAGTGACTGGGCCGAACTCAACGGCGCATGTTTCTAGATGAGCCTTTTGCTGATAAGTACCACAAACTGAAGAAAAAGAAGTAAATATACAGTCTTATGATTGATCCATGAGTCTATGCTAGGCACATCCGGTGCGCTCGTGCCCACTGATCATGCGCAGTTGAGCTCTTCTCCCACGTGGGCGCACGCTCAGTCTCGCGCGCTGAGACTGTTCTGACTGTGGAGCTTTTGTCCTGACCGATCAGCGCGAGACCAGCTAGAGCAGAGCGAGGCGAAGCTAACGATTAAAAAGCTGTTTTTAGACAACTCAAGGATTTTGAGCTGAAGAAAGGTAAAATAGGTAAAAACTGACACAAAGTCCGACCTTTGTGAAAACTGTAGGTGCCCTGTCAGCTGAACATGAGCAGTTTGAGATGGGACAAATGATTTCTGGACAGGGGGGATTTTTTTTCGCTGCAGTACCACAGGTGCAGTAGCAACGAATGGCCACTAGTCTAACTCGAGACAGCTCTAAACTAATAATCTCTATCACAGCCTACTCCAAAATTTGCCTGTTCTTGCTTCCAGTGGGGTCCAATTTGTGGTCACGGTGTTGAATTGGTACATATCGTGAATGTTTGTGATGCCCATTTTATAACTTTTTGTCTGGGCTGGTCGATCCTATAAACCCCGTGTGAAACTACTCTCATTGTAATGTTGCACCGTAAAACAGAAACAACTGAGACAGTTGCGTTCACATTATTTTCATCCAGGAATGCACCGAGATGGGTAGTGGCCAAAATGCATGATTTTTGTTTAGTTCTCATTCAATAAAATTCCATACAAGGACATTTTTACAGTCTCAGCCAGGTAGCCTATTCCAGGACTTATACTTTCCACATCGAATGAATGTAGCATCAGAAATATAACATGATGGGACTTTCAGGTGTTTGCGTGTCAGCTTGCTAGTTTCATCAGTCAGTTTCAGTACAGCTTCACCTGTTAAATTGTCATCAGACGTATTGAATTTAGGCAACTGTTTCGACAGTAGATGGCGCTCTCACCTCACAGACTGCACCACTGTAAATCCACTGAAGGCCTGCTCTGGGGTTGACAGAAGTCTTGAGTTATAAATACTTAATGCTTTACCACTGTAGAAGCAGCGTCAACCAAATACAACAGCTCAATAGTGCCCGACCCTCATGTGGTGTTGGCTTTCTGCGTGTGATTAATGTGATCTATACGGCTGCGGCAACAACACGTGTCAGGGAAATTACACTTAAGATTCATTTCAATTTGTCCTAGTTATGGGGCTAATGTTATCAATAGCACCGATGATAATTTAAGATTTTTTTATTTTTTATTTTAGACCTCTAGACCTAGATAAATAGGCTTATAAATTATAGGCTAAATAGCTATACATACCTATACATACTTATAGACATTCTTATGTTCCCATCTGTGAGTGGCCTACAGAAATTACTTCAGTATAAAGACATATATCCCTGTTAAGAGATTTTTTCTTTTTAAGATCATGGCACCAGATCAAAACATACTGAATAGTGTCATTTTATATTACAAGCCTATTATGAATATGTGTTTTGTTTGTTTCATTCTTGTTCTTGCATTGTATTTTCCCTTTATTGTGTTTTTTTTTTTTTTTTTCTTCAATTGCAATTCAACTGTCTGGAAGTAAGCTACAGGAGTTATGGAAATAGGGGGAGGGGTGCTTTCATGGTTGTACTTCATGACTACTTATTGTTTAGTTATTCTTGGTATATTAAACAACAGTAAATATAACCTTTTGTAATATTATGCATTAACCTTCTCCCCAGTATCTCCCCTTTTCATGTGCACACGCCCACTGTTCTTTATATGACTGCAGTGCTCCTGACTTTAGCGTTTGTGGGGGCATCTTACCCTTGGTGCAGTGTGCATCAGGCTTGGACACTCAGCATTATCCACACATACGCTACGCTAGTGTCATGCAGTATACTCCTACCCCTATCTGCTTCAGTTACACACACACGCACACATAATTGTCCACAAACGGGCCGGGTCAGACACATTTTTGGCTGAGTCTTGGCTGCTCCTCTCCAGAACTGCGGGGGTGTGGGACATCTGCAATGCAGGAGTCTAAATATAGCGCAGGAATAAGAGGGGGACCGGGGGAGACAGAGAGGGGTGGAAGGATGAGAGAGGACAAGAAAGACAAATGATAACACCAATTGTTCATATGAATAACATGTACTGCATTATAAGAGTATTTACCTATACTATATATCTGGCTCATATGGACTTGTTATTGGTAAAACACTTTTCTTGTCAAGTTTTGTCCCTTGGTATACATGTGTGTAGAGGTCACACATATAGCAGAAATCGTAGGCCTATACCTTTCTTCAAATTAAAGGGGAACTCTGTTTGAAGGGGTTTGATAATTTTCCAAATGTTGGGCCCCTCAACATCGTATATGATATCAACTTATCACTGTCACGCTATCACATTATGTTGCCTTTTTTATATATTACCACAATACGTTTCTGACACTTTTGTGATCACTAAATTGTCGAAGAGGCCAGAAGAGGGCAGCAGAGGGTCATGGGGTTACTTCTTCTAAAGAAGTGAAATAGTTTTGGTTATAGTATATGAATATATATATGGCTAAATAGTTATAATTTATGAATATATATTTATCTTAGCTTTTTCTTGTTTCAGAAAGTTTGCTGTTGAAGACTCCCATGGGCAGGTGTAGATTTGGACAGTGGAGTGCTTAATGACGACTGCCAGGTTTCACGATTCTAATGCTCTTTCAGATATTCTACACTTGCCTCATGTTCTGTAACCTTGTCCATTTTTAAACCACGCTATAACTGTGTCCCTCAGCATTACTATACAATGAGCTATATTTTGATTGATGCTAAATTTCTGTTTTCACCTAACCCCGCCCACAACAAAAAAATTCAAAACCAATTTCCAACAATAAAACTGAAATGAAAATCTGCTGCTTGTTATGGTGAAGTGCGGCTCTGAAGATTTCTGCAACAGGAAGTCAATGGACAGGTTTTTTTTCAGCTATTTTCAAACAATATTGTGGTTTACAAAATAAAATAAATGATCTCCACATAGTTTAATACTAAATACCCCATATGTCATCTTTAAGACAATCATCTTTAAATTGTTGCAGTTAAAAACCTAAATTGCCTCTGTAGTGGTAAAAAGTTGTGAAAAAGTATGCATGACAATTGGATACACTGAATCTAAAAAAGAAAAGATGCAGTGAGCCATGAGTTCATATTGAATGTCAGCACCTCTTCAGCTTTGATATGACAAGATCACTAACAGTGGATTAGCATCCTCTCATTTCATCCAATTAAAACTGAGAGAATTTCATTACTTCCTCTTAGCAACAACAGAGCCGGGGGGCTGTTAAAAGCTGAGATTGAGTAGTTATTGCTTTATCTCTGACCGTCTCATGGGGAAGCTCAATTATGTATGCGCCTCCACCACAACAACGCAATGTGCTGACAGTGGAGCTCAGCACTATCCGAGCCAAGGACGCATGGTGTGTGCTGCACAGGCCAAAGGCTGCAGAGGGGGGGATTGATCACGCACTGAATTTTCAATAAATCTGGCCCCTCTGACACCCGGGACATTCGACAGCACAGCACAAGGCTCAGGTCCAGGCATAAGTCTAACATGTCGAAGGAGGACAAAAAAGCATCAATCACTGAGGCTGCTGCACTCAGAGCTGCACCCACAGAGCTACAGACAACAGGACAGATGAGTGGTGCTGCATATGTTATGTGTATTGTTATTGGGTGTGGCATAATAGTAGAGTTGTGGGTTTCAGCTGACATGACTATATTGTATAGGCCAACAATATTAGATGGAGGGCTGTTAAATCGAAGATAAGTGAAATGCAGATTCTTATTTTGTTACTAAAGGGAATGATCAGGTTCGAAATTTGTGAATTTATGTTTTAGATATTTCTCAGAAGAATGTAACCAATGGGGAAATCTTTCTCTTGTCTCCCTATCATCCCATTTTAGAATCTGAAAACCACCAATAGTGCTGTTCACTTCATGCAACTCACTGGCATCATCAAACCTGCTAAAGAAACTAATTGATACCAAAACTAGTTTCAAAACTAGATACTCATTTGAGCAGTTATTGATGCTAAAACGTCACATAGACAGGACAAAAATAAACCTTTCCTGAATAGCTTTAGAATGATCTTAAGCTGTATCAAAACAAATTACCTTGACAACTACTGCTATCTGGAGGGATACACAGATATAAGACCACATGGTGATATAAAACTCACATTCTATTGTCTAAATAGAGTGTCTTTTATTATCATTGTGGTATTGGAATCAGTATTGAGTCTATTCCCAAAATCAAGTTTGAAATTTTAGTATCATGCCAACACTAGTGTGTACCAAACTTTTTGTAAACAAAACAATACTTGGAGTTGTGTTTTCTTTTATTTATGAATCTTTAGTTTTGCTGTGTCACTGTGTCACTCCCCAACCTCCAGTCTCTTTCTCATTTGGAGCAAACCAACATTTGTCTTGGGCCCGTTTCTTCTGCCTCCCTGACAGAGTTATTGATTGCGTGTTAGTGCTGATAATGTCTTTGCCACTGTGCTGTGTACCCCCCACACAGAGAGCTGTAGTCTGCAGCCAAAATAAACTGGCCAAGGCTGTGATGAAGCTCTTAGAGGTGACAGCGGCGTTGGAGGGTCGACACTGGACACCCCTCATCCATCTTGTGCACGTGGGACCACTGCTTACCTGGGATCGGCCTGACACGAGGCAAAGAGATGAGTCGATAAGTACAGTGGCCAGCGATTATACAGGCCCGCAACATAAGGGCTGCAGCAGAGAGGCGTGGCAGGGAGGATAAGGACTGGGGTGGTCACTGGGTGTCCAGTCACATTTTGAGTTGTAAGATTGTTGTTGCAGGATTTTGTAGCAAAGATGCATGGTTACAGTGATTTTTATTTTGCACAGATTTTTAGATCCCTACTCCAAACATTTTGATTTGCCTCATTTAAATATCATGTGCCTCAAATGTGTTATTAATATTGGATTTATATTGAGCTTTTCCAGACACCTGCTGTGTGTATTGTACATTTTTCATTGACTCCTCACTATGGGGTGGTGTCACTATGGCCAGAGCTGCCCTGGAGTAGACTGATGGAAGAGTGGCTGCCGATATGAGCCATCAGCCCTTCGAACTACGACCAACACGCACACCGTATTCATGCATAATCAAGGAGGATGAAATGTCTTGCTTAAGGACACAACAGTTTCTACTAGAGCCACTGCTGCTCCACTGTGGCATCTGGAATTTTCATCAGTCTCCCATCCAAATACTAAAAAGACCCAGACTTAGCTTCTGAGATTTGACGAGATCAGTCATTGACAAACAAATACGGCCACACATTGGACTAGAGGACTTAAGGGTCATATTTCACAGTATTTATAGCAATATTCATGCCTTTCAAACTACTGTTGGACTAATGTATATGTTTACATGTTTAATTAAGGTGCAACTTGAAGGTGCAATATGTTATTTCTCTGCTACACTGTCCGCCATCTGCACGTCTTCACATAGAGGTCACTGCTATACGCCTGCAACCTCATGACATCAGCATGTGGAACACGGAATTTTTAGCTTTTTGAAGATGACAAACTGACTCATTTATATACTGAATGGCATTATTAGATGGTTACAAGCACCAAAAAGTGAGTTATGATCAGAAAAACACAACCAATACACACATTTTCATAACAGTTGATAACAGATTTGGGGTCTCTAATATCTGTTCTAACTGTGCACCATTGACACCTCTCGATAACTGTAACCTTTTCATAATCCCTGTTCTCACACAGAAACACTACTGAAATGATGCATGTGCCCTTTCCCGTTCTGGGACGTCCTGCCCCTGCACAGACAAGCATTTAACGTCTTTTTATTCTTCCCATGAGGCTGTGCTGGCAAAGCTGGGATATTACTCCATACATCAGCTCAGTGAGTTAAATATGTGGTAAGATGGAGTAGCCGGCTGCAGCAGAGAGTATTAAAGTAGTGCAGCTGACATATGGGCATCGTGTAAATCAGGCTCTGAGATGATGTGAGTACATGTAAACAGCTTTGAAAGAGAAACATGCATAGATTTGTTTATTATATGATCCTAACACACAGTTTAGCAGTTAGGCCCTCATTTGCATGTATTTTATTGCCTTGGGCATGCAGCAAATGGTGCGTTAAATACATGCCATTAACTGCATGCCTGAGAGATTTCCTTACAATTTGCCCACTCATGCAGCTGATATGGTGAATAATTATTATTCATTCAAATAAAAGCTATTATGGGCAAAAAAGCTGATGCTATGTGAAAAACTGTATTGGTTAGCAAGCTTCTCAGATTGCTGTAGTATATGGCTTCTATAGCGGTACAGATTTTGCCTAGTCTGCCTTACAATCGTATGATAATTGTAAAGAAATGTCTTATGTTACCAGTTATATTGTATACAATAGTCTATGGAGAAATGATACAACTAAAAACTGTCAAGACTCTTAGAGGGGACATATTATGAAAATCAACTTTTAAGAGCTTTTAAGCATAACCATGTTTCCTTATCATGAATTTACTCAATCTTGATTAAGTAATCTCATATCGTCCTGCATTTGACGTTGCTCAGAAAATTCCTGTTTTCACCTACCCCCTATCTCCACCCATTGCTCTGTACTTACTTGTCATTACTGAAAAAAATCAGACTGGGTCATACTAGTTATGTTAAAAATGTCTATGGCATTTCACCATAGCTGTTTATTACTGTAAAATGCCACAATGAATCAGTTGGGACAGTTCTACAGTTTTTAATCAGAAGAATTATTATTAAGTATTTTTAGATGAACATTACAGTTCAGTGAACCAAATAAAAAAATCATGATCTATGTATGTTATAGGTTTATACTAAATACCTGGAAAAAAATAATCTGTTATTTTCTTCTTTAAGAAAAGCACAATTCAAGACAGTTTAGTTTAAAGTTTAAAGTATGCTGTACTGAATTAGTAAAAAGACTGAAAATGCACTATGTGATCGAGGGGTTTGATGTTGTGAGAGATTCCCAGTCTCTAAAATTGTACTGAATATCTCTCCATGCACTTCACCTCCATTTCACACTGCCTACTGTCCAGTGAATCTTACTGGCAAGTAGCCTTTGTATACTCAAGTACTACAGATAATAGAGTGTTCTACACTAAAATAACATATGTGTAAATGAAAACAAAATACCATTGATTTGGTTAATAAATGTCTTTATTTGGCTTTGAGACTCAGACTGCATGATAGAGCAGCACATACAGATCACAGTAGTTTTAGCAGGAATGGTTCGGTTTAGTGTCAGCATTCCTCATCTACCTCCCCTTTTCTAAAACAACAGACTAAAATGTTGTGTTGTGGTCTTTTTCTGCAGCAAATGGTTAAGGCAAGATTTATAATTCACACAACAAGCAAAAATCTATTCCATCCAAGAATCAGGCCATGCATTCAACGCCCATAAGCTGGTTCATTTGTCACCATGGGGTGTAGTGATATGGTGAGTGCGATTAGCCCTTAGTTGTGACTCTATCTGTTATATTTAGCCGTGAACTTAGTTCATTTAGACCCACCTGACACAAACATATGGGCTCATGTCAGTGTCACCACCAGATGCTGTGGCACTTATGACCACGTTTTCCTTCACCTCCTGCAAAATGAGCAACCTTGACTCCATATAACACTGTATACATCCTCTGCGATGCCATATATTGAATGCACATTTTGACAGTAGCGGAGCTATCTTTACTATTTTTAAAAATGTATTTTCATATAGAGTTCATAATCAGTATACGCAAATATTTCAAGCATTTCTTACTTTTTATGAGGAATTTCGCTTCGAGATCTTCACAATTTAATGTAAAAATGTTTGAAAAATTTCACTTTGTATGAATGTATATTGCTAATGTATAATAACAACATTCATAAAGGTTGCTAAATGTCCCTATCTAAACACGTACACAGCTGTGGAAGTTGTTTCCATTTTCCAAAACCCTCTCATTCAATGTGATTTTTAGTGGCTAATGCGAATGTATTGAAAATGCTAACCCTATATTTTTTACCTATAAGTCCATGGGACACTGTTAATGCTAAGGAACAGTGACAAATGAACCAACTAAAGGGAGGGATTATAATTCATTTTCCCAAAACATATATTATATTCTGCAGCAGCGATTTCTATTTAAACTCTTTATATTTTATCATTCCCAGAGATGCACCACCCGCGGTTTCCAGCGAATGAAAACTCAGCCCCCCCGTTACAATATATTTCCCCATCAGTATATACATGAATCAGTCAACATTATTGCCGTGCCGTGACGCTACAGTGACAAAATGAAAAGTGCTCAAAATGGCAGCGTACAATACTCTTGTGTCATGGTGGGATTGAAGCATTTATGAGTGAAAATTGTGTAACCCATAGACCTCCTTAGAATTTGACACTATCAGGAATGAGCTGGTAATAGTTACTTTCATTGAATGTAAAAATCAAAATAGCACCGTTAAAGTTGGCTGTGTCTTTTTTGATTAGAAGTGTGCGTTTTTGTACAATTGTGTGCTGAATATTGTTGCTTTCGATGGTTGATTGTACTGTTCATGCTTGGCTCATTTTCAATGCAAGTGTGTGGGAGAAAGCAGTGAGAAAATCGTTAAATTCATTCTTTGAGATACATTAACTCTTTTCTAATGAGGAAGGGTTGATTTTTTAAAACTGGATTATGGTACTCCAATTGTCCTCTGAAGTTGAATTTGTCACATTTACTTTGTTAACCATTTCTTTTTTCCCTCTTGTGTCATAATTGTTCTTGATTTCTCCCACTTCAAATGAGACTTTTGACCAAATACTACTTCAGAGAATAACTGGAGACATTGTTGATAGGCTATAAAACCTAAAGTAGATACAGTAATTTAGTTGCAGAAAATGTATAAGATATGAAGTATTGATTAAAACGTCAAAACATTGTTAACTTCTAACTTTCCAGTGCATGTAAAACTAGTAGACTACGTTCTTGAAATTTGTCAGTTCTAAACAAAATTTTAAAAAGTTCTAATACTTCAATACCTGCCTCTGTAACCTCAATATTTATTGGTTTCATGATGGGAAATGTGTCAGTGTGAGGCTTTTAGACAGTGGTTTGGTGCATGATATGAGCTGTAGGCTGTAGTCTTGTGGAGAATAGTGAATGGGACAACATAGCATAGGTATTGGAGAAATTTAAGCTCACTATATGTACTTTTTAGCACCAATACTCTGATTGTGAATAGTTTGAAATAGTTCCTATGCAAAAAATGAAGTATGTGTAGACTGCAACTACAAATGATACAGTAACATTTTGAGTGGTAGTGCCCAGATATGCATGTTGTAATTTGCTTTGATATATAAATGATGTTGAAGCAATGTGTTCTCAATACTCTGAGTCTAGTAATTTATGAAAACAAGTGTAATGGGCATCTATAAATTGTATTTCACACACGTTTTAGGATTTAAAATGCCATGATATCTGAAATGTATCAGTCAAGTAACTACTCCTGGATATGTATATGACTCTAACATCGTATGTATAATAACATGATTTAATTAGAAAGTTTATTGGAATAGTGCAATAATTTATCAGCTTAGGTTTTGTAATGCTCAAGCCACCATAAGGTTGGTATGAGCTAAATGACTGGTAGTAATGATATGATATGTTTTCAAAAGGCTATTGAAGCTCAAAAATATGAATGTTGCAAAATGTCACATAATGTGGCTTTAAATCCACTATGACTTGTGTTTTTTCATATGTTTTATGCCAGGTGTTGCCTCAAAATGCATTTGTCTATTTCCATTTTGTCCCATTCATATGCCCACATGAACATAGCCTACATGTATGTGACTGGTGTAATGTATTCAGTTTTTGCTGGTCTTGGAGCTAGAGCTATCCTTCTCTTTCTTCTTCTCCTTCTCCTTGTCTTGCTTATCGTCCTTATCTTTGCCTTTCTTATCCTGCTTCTGCTCCTCCTCTTCCTCCTCTTGGTCATCATCACCCTCTCCCTCCTCACCTCCCTCCTCATCACCTCCCTCCTCATCTCCTGCCTCATCATCTCCCCCCTCCTCATCTCCTCCCTCCTCATCCTCTCCCTCCTCCTTCTCCTCCTCATCCTCTCCCTCATCCCCATCCTCCTCGGGTTTGGACCTTCTGTAGGCTCCAAGGGTGTAGCTGCGAGGGGACATGTAGGAGAAGCCCGGATATCCAGACTGCACCATGGACCCGCCGACAGAGCTGAGGCGGCACTCCTCGCCCTCCAGCAGCTTCCTGTTTAAGGCACACAAACAGAACAGGGACATAAATCAGAGAATGCTTCAACAACGTTCAGGATTGGCGTAGCGGAGAATGGGCCATGCGTTTTAATCATGATGAATTAAAGCAAATATCCCAATATGTGAAATCCCTACATGTCATCAAACTCCTATCAACAACCTGTGAGCAACTACATTTGTCAAGCAGGGACCTAAATTGATTATAATATAGGTGTGGTTCACAGGTTGATATTTTGTTTGGTAAGTATACTAAATGTATTTAAAGATGCATTATGTAACTTTTCTGCAACCTGCTTGTTCTATAGAGTTGTTATTGCTTAGCCAGGAATGTCCCATAGTATGCCCATAAGCTCATGTGTCTTTTTTTTTTTTTTTGGTACAAAAATATCTTGGAAAAACATGCATTCTTGCTGTGAGTGGGGTTGACAAAAAGTTGAATGCCTTACTATGGATCATGTCAGACAAAGCAATTACTATTAAGTACTATCTCTATGAAGACAAGCAGGTGGCAGACCCTCCATCAGAAAACTTACATACTTTAAATGTATTTTTCATCTCCTGTTTTTTCAGTATAAACTCACCTGTAGGCAGCGATCTCAATGTCCAGAGCCATCTTGACATTGAGCAGGTCCTGGTACTCGCGCAGGTGGTGGGACATCTCTCCTTTAGTGGTGCGCAGGGCTGCCTCCAGCTGCTGGATGGTGTCCTACAAAAAAACAGTAACACCCGGTAAGGAATCCGAAGAGAACTTTAACTCTGACTTTTAACCCCAATACAGCACTAGTTTTAGCGTTTGTAATAACTTTGACAAGATCTTTTTGGTTCTTGAATATATCTTAGTTCTAACTTGCAGCATGATTTGGATATTAAGATTAATTGTTATGGATTTTATACAGTATCAAATTGTTTGTAACTTAGTAAACTGGTAGGTACTGCATTTATTTTGTTGTATTGTTTCATTTTATACTATGCTCCAAATTTCAATAGGGCTCCTCTAATTACTAGTATTAACTCACATCTTATTGCTCACTGTGAGGCCTATTGCAGAACTAAACCCTGTACTCTCTTGAACTTGAATAATCTCATCTCTCTCCACCTGTCGCTCAATCCATCACCTGCAGCTCGCCGATCTCCTGGTTGTGGCGGTCCTCCATCTCAGCAATCTGCCTCTCTAGTGCCTCATTGTGGCCCCTCAGAGCCTCAATCTCCAGAGTGCGCGCCTGGACCTGTCGGCGGTACTCGGTCAGCTCCTCTTTAGAGTGTTTGATGGCGTCCTGGTTACGGGCCGCCGCCTCCGATACTGTGGCGATCTTGGAGCGGTACCAGTCCTCAGCCTGAGCCTGGTTTCGGGCAGAGAGGTTTTCATACTGAGAGCGGATGTCCTTCAGAGCAGCCGCCAGGTCCGGTTTGGCCATGTCCATCTCCACCGACACCTGCAGGGGGACACAGAGAGCTGGATGATGTATGAGGTATGGCATGTTGTTTAAAATAAAGTATTGGATGGCAAGGTGGTATAGTAGTTAACACTCCTGGAACCCTCACTGCAAGAGGTATAATTCCTGGAGCGGGTAAGCCCTTCTGTGTTGTGTTTGCATGTTCTTATTGTACCAGCAAGGTTTCCACCCTTATCACTAAACACAACAGAACTGAGGAAGGTTAAAACTTATACAAAAATAATATAATATGCATATATACGTAATGTTATCATTTTCTACCTGCTATGTGCCACAGTGAGCTTTTGCTGCTACATATGAAGGTTGGACGAATCAATGGATACTGACAATTCACTTTGCCAAAATAAACTGTAATGTGTGTTAGATTTGCAGTCAGAAAGGTAAATGATGCAAAATGACAACCACATCTTCATATGTCTGACACAGGGCCAGCGGTGTTTATAGTCTTACATTGTATATAAGTAAGTGGCACATAATTGGTGAATAGACTGACATTGCTATCAGTTAGAAAACCGCTCATTAAAGGTTACTGAAATTTCTTTAACCAATTGACTTTATTGATCATTTTATATTACTTTGAATGAAAAATGTATGTACATCTGCTGACCACAAAATTCCAATGGACATAATGTTTCATAACCTAGGGCTGAATCTGCTTCTTCTAACATGAGGAGTGCAGCCCATAAACTTGAGTAAACCAATACTCTGGACAGCTGAGAGGTACCATCTATTCCCCATCCCCTCCCCTTCTCTTCGATCTTCGTGCCGTTGCCGTATGCATTTATGTATAAGGTGTGGTGTGTCCAGTGAGGTGATACGCAGCACTGATGAAGAAGCTGCTGAATCAGGCCTTCTGGTGCTGTGCTGTCAATAGCTTACAAGGCAATACCATTCCCCACAGACGGACAGCGAGAGGACGCCCGGGAGGAATCTACCCAGCAACCAGTGCTTTAGCAATCACTTCTCACTGCAGCTAATTGATTTGATGTCCATTGCAGTTGCAGTGTTGAGCTTTGTTGTAAAAGCAACATTCATTCGATAAAAAATAAATAAATAAATAATGTATATTGACATTAGAGTAAATTAGGCTGATAATTTGGTTTAGGTAGAAGAGATCAAATACAGCAATGAGTTACAATGCCAAATGTATTATAAGCAGTAAATGTTTTGGTTATTATTTTTAACGAATAAATGGATTTTTTTTTTTTCATGTCTAAAAAGTTACACTTAAAAAACATATAACAACAATTGGGGGTTCAGGCATGTTCAGTGGCTTGGGAGGACCACACCCTGCAATTAGCTTAATGTAAAGTAATTGCCACACTTTTTCCGTGAAGGATAGCCCTCATGATTCTTCTGCCCTCAAATATTGACTAACAAATAAGTTTCCGGTTACACAATAACTATTTCATATTTTTCTGTAGGGCACCAGCACTTATATTCAGAGAAAACTAAAGTTACGACTCAAATCTGTCAAAATGTGTTGCATCATATTTTTTATTATTATTATTTTTTTTTTAGTGGCTATGTTTTGGAAGAAAAGGGGCATCTTTATCTTCGTGCTGTTCGTTTACATGAGTTAATTTAGTGTGATCTGCATAGACTAGAGCGGCCACGCCCCTAATGCGCACCCCATAATCTCTCTCCCGGCCCCATCAATAAAACAAATCATCTACATATTTTGCTGCGTCAAAGTTGCTCAACCATCGCAAATTGTTCCCACAGCAACAGGCAAGTATTCTCAATACTTCATTTGAGCAGAGGTGAAATGAACTGCCATATTCAGAACAGAGAGGAGTAGTCTGCGGGACTGTGCGTGCGGGGGCGTGAGAACGCGGGGGGTGCTGCAGAGCAGAAGCACGAGGCGCTGCAGTGCCATTAATTTATCCGTGCCCAGCTGGACCAAACAGAATCCATGCCTCTGTTACTTTTTTCACTTGTTTCTTATGGTTACTACATAGCTCCATCTGCTCAGCTACTATTTATGCAGCTCTTGGGATTGATAAGTAAGTTTTGTTTACTTTCAGAAAAGAGGGGGGAATGACACGTGCGTGTTTGTGCGTGTGCAGTACCTGCGTGGCCTGCAGTGATGCCTGCAGCTCGTGCAGCTCCTCCTCGTGGACTTTCCTGAGGAAGGCGATCTCGTCCAGCAGAGCCTCCACTTTCTTCTCAAGCTCGAGACGCGCGAGCGTGGCATCATCCACGTCTTTCCGGTAACCCTTGAGCGCGTTCTCAGCCTCCTCGCGGAGCCGGCTCTCCTCATCAAGCTTTTCTCGCGAGCGCTCCAGTGCATCATTCATCTGCACGCAGTCCACGTGCATCTGGCTCTTCTCGTGCGTCAGCTCCTCCACACGCGCCCGGAGCTCACGGATCTCCTGCTCATAGAGCTCGTGCAGGCGTGAGGGCTCATTGTGGCGCTGCCGCAATAGCGTCACCTCCGCCTCAAGCACGCGGTTGTGCTGCTCGAGGCTGTGCACCTTCTCGATGAACGACACGAAGCGGTCATTGAGCCCCTGCAGTTGCTCCTTCTCGTTGGTGCGGACAATCTTCAGCTCGTTGGTCATGGCCGTGGAGGCGCACAGCTCCAGAGGCTCGTGCATGGCCAGGTTCACGCGCGGCGCAGCACTCCTGCGGATCCCGGAGGAGGACATGGACGGGGAGCTGTACCGGTGATGGACGCTGCGGAGTCCCGAGGAGTGGGCACGGGACGGGCTGGCCATCGACATGCGCCCGGAGCGTGGAGCATCGCCGAAGATCTTCCGGTACGAGCTGGAGCTGTACACTTCACTGGAGAAACTCATGGTCCTGAACGGGGCAGAGTGCGCGAGGAGCTGAACACGGGAAGAGTGAGGAGAGAAAGTCAGATGCGCGTGAGCTCTGCCAGGACAGGTGCCTTTATAGAGCACGCGCCGCGCATCATTTGACGCATAGCAAACTCAGACTGGGGAGACAACAAGGAGAGAGAGGAGTGAAACCTGCGGATTTGGCAGAAACACCCCCAGCACCACACCCCCGCAGCGCGTGAAGGGGGCACGACCCACTCATGCAGAACCTCTGTGTCCAATGAACCCAGCCCGTTTGTTCCGCCTCACGACTCATGAAAAGCTTTAGTTATAAGTTCAATAAAAAAACAACCACATCAGTGTGGGTTATACCGACCCATCCTTCACTGGGACAGGTCCCAGCGGTGTCACTGCTGCGGCTGCACGCCGCACGAGATCAATGAAAGCTGTGTGCGCGTGGTGCTGCAGTCTGGGGGTCCGGACTCCGCAGGATCTGAATAATGTGATGATGGGACAGTTACATCTGAGAGTTGGTTCGTTTAACCCCACACTACGTGTTCACTTAGTTTAGAAACAACCCAAACTAAACAGGCAGTGGTGGCTCCATCACTCATACTCATACCGTCAGTTTCTCCAAATGCCCCTTCATGTTTTGTGGAGAGCTTGTGGTCCTGGTCCTTGCGCAACCACGCCTCAAGAAAGGGGTCAGGTAGAGGTCTAGAGCTGTGCCCTTCCCGGGACAGGTACGGTTGCGGCGTGTAGCATCATTACTGTGTAAAGGCTTTGTGGAGAAAGTACTGTAGTTATTAACCGTATAAACGTTCAGTTTTAACTGCCGGTCAGTTTTGTCTCTTTTCCCAGGTCTTTACATGTTCAGCTCGTTTTTTATAATTCAATTTAATATTCAGAAGTTTGAGCCACTGACGCTATGTACAGTAATGACTTACTTTTAATGGCTTAAAACAGGTCTACTTATTCGACATTTTATAATGAGTCCATCCTATGTTCCTTTTACTCACACATTTTACTACCATTACGCACCACTTGGGGGCGCTAAAGCATCACCAGTCATCTGTGCACCTCACGTAATTTCTCACTGGACAGTTTGCACATTTTCTGCACTAATCTCTACAGCTACACATTGATTAGGTTATTGTCTATCTGAGTTAAAAAGATATGGACAACCAAATATTTATAGTCTTACAATTTATTTATTATTGTATTATCTTGTGCTTTGGCTACTTCAGTTAACCACCTTAAGGTCGTTTGGTTCCATAAATATGACGATACAATATGCAGTATGCAGCATCTTTAAATGTTTCTCTAGTGACGACATATAAACC
This sequence comes from Periophthalmus magnuspinnatus, assembly GCF_009829125.3. NCBI lineage: Eukaryota > Metazoa > Chordata > Actinopteri > Gobiiformes > Gobiidae > Periophthalmus > Periophthalmus magnuspinnatus. The sequence continues at coordinate 19,341,875 of NC_047134.1, forward strand.
TGGTTCATGTACTTGTATTACAATGTTTGAATAGAACACCAAACGCTTTGACCTACTGCATGATTTACATTTGAATCCTAATAAATTATACATGTATGCAGTGTTGCAAGTGATGCAAGACGTGGGCCTATCTTCAACTTGTGCCTTGGTTTCAAAAAAAGCTCAACCTCAAAACCATCAAAAACATTCATTTCACTTGGTTAGAGCCTACTTTGGTCTTATACACCATAGACTACTTAAAATGCATGATTCTACAATGAGACAAAAATGAATGAATACAAAATACTATTGCTCATGTGTGATACATTTTTCTCCAGTCTCTTTCAGCCATTTTGTCTGCAGCAGCAATAAAAATCACAGCAAAACGTGGTGTGTGACTCAGCAACAAAAAATTTGATAACTCAAGAGTCTTTTTTCTTCTTTTTTCAGCCAATTTCCCCTGCAACTTATTCAAATTGTAACTTTAAAAATCCTTTACAAGATGGACCTCCTCGATTTATGTCTATATATCTTGAGCAGATCGAGTCTAGAATTTTTGTTATGACTGAATTTAGTTTAGGAAAATAGCACTGCCCTTATCTCTTACCTGGACAAAAGGACATGGCCCCCACCATGGTAAGAAAACACTTTGTTCTTGTTTGTACATTTACATAAGAGCGTGTTTCCCCAAAACATCAAAAATCAAATATTAAAAGTGGGCTGTAGCAAAGAAACACTCATTGCTACAGCCCACATTAACCTCCAAGTCAAAGAGGCAATGCATAAATAAATGAATAACAATAAAACTAAAACTTATCTGTGTCAAACGTGACCAGTAGGGGGTAATGTTGCTCTTTTATCCTCCACAAATTCTCAGTAATGGAAGGAAACCCAAGTAAAACACCAATTTGCAAGTATAATTTGAATAGTAGCTCTTAATATGACAAGAGTGCCACGTCTTAGTTCACCTTTTTGTAGGTTTCCCTGTGTCTTTGTAGGATTCTTCATGGTACTCTGATGTCCTCCAGAGAAAACAAAAATCTGAAACTAAACAAAAAACAAACCAGAAGTATACATAAGCAGCCATAACCCAAAGAACAGCTACAGTCTGAATATGTGATCTCTCTTTTTAAGTCACTGAAAAGGCTAGAAGTAGCATCAGGACAAGTTTGCATAGCACTGGTTGATCCCATAGCTGGAGAATCAGTTTCTTACATACAGGGACGTACATACGCTTCATGATGTTCCTTTCTATTGATTTTAACAGACCATACCAAGACTCACAAATCACTAAAACTAAACAAGACTAAAGCAGACAAACCCAGATTGGACCAGGACTGATTCAGAATAAAGACCACGCTAAACTGGGATATAATGCTGGATTGGGGTTGTCAAAAGTACAGAAAATCAGACACTAATTCATACTAAAACTAATATCAAAACAAGATACTATTTGACTAAGTTTCAATACTACAAAAAGAATCACATTAACAGCATCAAATCAGAATTAATATAACATGGTAACATAAAGAAAAACATTATTTTGTATATGAAAATTACATTCTATTGTTTAAAAAATGTTATATTAGTTGTTCTATCATAATCAGTAACGAGTATTGAGTGTATTCCTTAGTATTGAATTCGAGTTTGAAATTTTAATATGACAGCTGGACTAAACCCAATTTTTTTTTTAAATGGCATAACTGGCCCTAACCAGGACTAAACCATACATCACACACACTGAATACATATGTGCTCTTCTTTGTTTAGTGGCAGGTAGCAGATGGCAGGAGAATTGTGGTCTCAGGAGAGTGCACATCCCTTCTGATCACTCCATCTGAAGTAGAACAAAAGGAGCTGGAGAGGCCTGGATGTGAAACTGAGAGAGGGGCACTACGGCTGGGCTAAAACTCGCACTAACACCTGGCAAATCAAAGGACCCCTAAGAGAAGTGAAGAGATGAGCAGATTGTGCAGCAAACACAGGGGAATACGTGAGTGATGACATTAGAGTATGCAATGACAACAGTTGGACGGATAGATTAGATAGAATCTCACAGAGGGAAAATCACTGTACTCAGACTAAATAAATCCAAAATTTAAAAAAGATGAAAAAGTAAAACCAATTAATAATAATACATTTGTTGTATGTAGCCTGTTTCTTTTCCAGTTGCTATAATTTTAGGGATTACTTAATCAACTTTTAGATTTTGCTGTAATAAGACACACCTGTAGCCGCAGCTGCCCAGGGTTGATTTATGAAAGTGTGACCTTCAATCAGCACCATGAGCCTCTGATGACCAGTTTCTCAGAATCACATTTACTTACCCAAATACATACAATACATGGGCAAGGTCTGAGTGAAATGTCTTCCCACTGCCAGTGTGCAGTTGTCAGCGCTGGGATTGAACCAGCAGGTTTGAGCTACAGCGGCCCCCCAACTGTGATGTCTGCAACCAAGGAATTGCATAAAGGATTACATGAATATTACGACCATGTGCTGTAAAGAAAACATCTGTAACACTGTCAATCAAATGGCTGTGCTAGTTAGTCAGATCAGTTCTACATTTCACTTATATACTTCTACATTTCATATATATATATATATATATATATATATATATATATATATATATATATATATATATATATATATATATATATATATATATATATATATATATATATATATATATATATATATATATATATATATATATATATATATATATATATATATATATATGAGAATGACAGAATGAGGGAAAAGAAAAATCCAGAAAATCACATTGTCTGATTTTTAAAGAATTTATTTACAAACTATGATGGAAAATAAGTATTTGGTCAATAACAAAAGTTCATCTCAGTACTTTGTTATATACCCTTTGTTGGCAATGACAGAGGTCAAAGGTTTTCTGTAAGTCTCCACAAGGTTTTCACACAGTGTTGCTGGTAGTTTGGCCCATTCCTCCTGCAGATCTCCTCTAGAGCAGTGATGTTTTGAGGCTGTCACCCCCATGTTTCACAGTAGGTATGGTGTTCTTTGGATGCAACTCAACATTCTTTCTCCTCCAAACATGACAAGTTGAGTTTTTACCAAAAAATTCAGTTTTGGTTTCATCTGACCATATGACATTCTCCCAATCCTCTTCTGGATCACCCAAATGCTTCTCGAGCAAACTTCAGAATTGCCTGGACATGTCCTGGCGTAAACAGGGGGACACGTCTGGCACTGCAGGACTCCCTGGCGGTGTAGTGTGTTACTGATGGTAGCCTTTGTTACTTTGGTCCCAGCTCTCTGCAGGTCATTCACTAGGTCCATCCGTGTGGTTCTTTTTCTTTTTTCTCACCGTTCTTGTGGTCATTTTGACCCCATGTGGTGAGATCTTGCATGGAGCCCCAGATTGAGATAGATTATCACGATCTTGTATGTCTTCCATTTTCTAATACTTGCTTCCACAGTTGCTGCTTACCTATCACAAATTCAGTCTTCCCAGCTTGGTGAAGGTCCACAATTTTGTTTCTGGTGTCCTTTGACAGCTCTTTGGCCTTGGCCATAGTGGAGTTAGGAGTCTGACAGTTTGAGGTTATGGACAGGTGTCTTTTATACTGATAATGAGTTCACCACTGATGCCTTCACTTTCCAGACCTTCTTCAGCTCTTCTTTGGGCCTCTGGTATTTCTCTAGTTTCTCATGTTCCTTTTTCCTCATGTTCTAATCATTTGGTATGATTAGAACACACACACACACACATGATTAGAACATGTATTACACACATGTAACATTGTATGTTCCGTACTATACTCCATCTATAGCTCAAGTTATGGTGGGGTAGAGCATGCTCCTTACAAGTTACTCCTGGACGATACATCGTGTACCTTAACCTTGGTGTTATTAGATGTCTAAACATGTTGATGGACAAGATGGTTGCCCTGATCAACCTGTTAAACTGACATAGTCTTGGATCCTTCATGCTGGCACTCTCCCTTCCCCCTTCAGCTCCAGAAGGATGCAGGATGCTTTCAAGACACCCATCCCCCTTTGCTATCTGCCAGTGTGCTGGTTATGGAGCTGTAGTCAGATGGCCATTTGATCATATAAAACCAGGATTAGTCTGTAAAATACTAGCCAGGACTGAGCCCCCGCTGTGGCTTTCCTTTATTTGATGTGTAGAAAGCAGCCTATTACTGTCTCTCCTGGAGCTTTATTAAATATAGCTCTTTTGTATTGGAAACCAGTGGGTTGAATTTCAAGCTTAAAACCATCATTTGTTCTTTGCAAATGTAATTAGAATGCAAACTCGACAGCGCACAAATGACACAGGGCTATAGGCTGGTAAACAAGGGTTTCAAATGTTTATTTCTGTAATATGACTGGCAAGTATATAAATTGCATTCTTACTTGCATTCAACAATTTGTTTCCAATGGGGTTTTTCTTTCACCCCATGGCATTTTTACCTGTTCAAATTCTCCCAATTCTTAAAAAATAAGTGCACAAAACGTCCACCTTTAAGTTATTGTTCAACATTCAGACATTCGGATCATTGGAGGCGATGATGGACAATGCTGTGTGTATGTAGTAGTTGTAGTAGTTATATGAAGTTGTGTAATGCATCACGCCTGAGACAAGATGGAAATGAATGTTCATACAAGTGCAAGTTTAAAAAAAAAAAAAAAAAGTTTGGACACTGAATATGTATTTTTGATTTCCAAGAACAATAATAATTCATCAAATGTTGCCAGTGTATACTGATAGTAGCAAGATAAATATAAGTACTTTTAAAATAACTAAATGCTTGAAATGCTTATATTGTTCTTCTTATGGGGAATAAATAAAGATTTTGAAAAAGATAAGCACAATTTTGGTGAATAAAATATGTACTTTCCTCAAAATTAGTTTTTAAAAAATGTGTTTTTAAATTGTGTCTTAAGGTATAAATAGCAACTTTGTGTTATAATGCTATGCTATGAAAATGAATAAAGATTTTGAAACGCAAGATGCCCTGATGCTAAAAAAGCGGGTCTGCCAGTGCCTGTGTATTAATCTTGTTCGTTATTCGAGGTTTCCACACCTGCTTCAAAGAGACAGATGTTAACAGCACCAAAGTCAGCAGTGGGTCTTAACAGTGAGCAATATGGTACAGTTCAGTTTTGAATGTTTGTCTGTAAAATATGAACATAAGGTGAAATTTACAACAAGAATAAAGCAATAAGAAATAAATACAAATGTGTTGGTAGAAGAAAAAGACAGGACATTTTTAGGCTGGTTGGAGTCTCTCTGATGGTATTTAAATTACATATATTATTGATGGTATTTAAAGTTGAAAAAAAGTACACAAATATATGTACTGGTGACTTATAAAATGAAATACCTCTAACTATGCCACCAACACTGAAAATTCCATGTAAAATGAAGGGACATTTTATACCCAACATATTTTTCTGGTAGTTTAAACTTTCAGTAAAACAAAGATGCTGCCATTTATTTTAACAAATCATTTTTTCAGGCCAAGGTTTAGTTTGTTTTCATACCTGAGAGTTTCGACTGCTCATTTGTAAAGATTTTAAAATTTTAAATATAATTATGCTAACTATGTTTTTGTGAGATTAGTAGTCTAGCCTGTCTTATGCACTTAATCATAACGCTATGTCACTACCCCTATATGTTTACATACACATAAGTGCTCATCTAAAACTTAACTGTACCACGTTGCTTGGTGAAAATTGGTCTGTTTATGTCCCTATTTGGTGCCTGCGCTGTTGGAGTCCGGGCAGCGTGAGTGGGAGGAACAACCACGCATGCATTCAACCCTTTCATTCACAGGCGGAAGACAGACTGTAGATGGACAAACTAAAACCCCACGCACAGTACTTAACGCTTTCACATGACGTGTTAGAGTGGACTTTTTTGCTTAGAAAAACAAAAATTCACAATATATTCTTGTTTCCATTTTCCCCACCTAAGCAACTTTTTTTTCATATTTTTACCCCTGAATTTATCTCTCTGAGGACAGTGACGAAACAAGTATGGGCTAGAAAAATGATATTTTTGAAGACACCTGCCCACCTGCGTCAATACATTTCACCTGTAGTGTTCTGAACTAGCGTGGCTACACATTTTCAACAAAAAAAGCAGCGTATTCACCCTAAACAACTAAACAATCCTATTTATAAAGATTTTGATATAATATATATTTTTATCTTTTTTTGGTGTATCATCTTCATGCGCTAACAGAGACTCGCTAATGTTGGAAATGTAAGGTTGTTGGGATATTCAAATTAACATTCAGCCATTTTGAATCACCTTCCCAATTTGCGTCACTAGCTTGTCTCTTCCTCTTTTATATTTTTTAATTCACATTTTCTAACTTATGTAATTTTTTTTGGCTCTATTTGATTAGAGACAGGATACGTTTGAAAATAAAATCAATCAACCACAAAGAAAACCATTCATTTTTTGTAAATAGGAGCACCATGTTGAATCGTGAACATACAGCAAAGCCAGGAGGCACAATTGTAGACAGTCTAAATATTCGACTAGGCTGTGCAAACATAAAAAGTACATTTAGAAAAACCTCTCAACAACCGCACAAGAACATAAGCTATGACTAATTAAATAGATATCTTCTATATATTTAGTGTTGCTAATAAATACATTTGTTGATAGACATAGAGATCTCTCTTTCTTTCAACTATTTACATTAAAAGTTTCTCTTTTGATAAAACAATAAATAGCTATAATGAAGGCAAGTCATGGATAGATAGAATATGACATCGGTAGTGGCTTTTGAAATGCAAACGCACAAAGGAGGATATATTTCATGACGTCCTGTGCAGGTTTGCTCTATAAAGCCTGGTTAGTTCTTTGTCCCGCCTTTCAACAACCCGTTTCAGGCAGGAAGTACATCCAACAGTAGTAATAATGCACCTGCCTTCTCCTTTAAAATAAGCACAATAAGTGTTACGAGATGGTTCAATAGACTGGCATAGTTTAGAAAAGTAAGCTATATATGAATGTAACATATATACTGGCACATAAGAGGTCTGCAAAATAATTTAAGTCTATAGTATTTAAAACTGACCAGAAGTAGTTGAATAATATATATATTTATTTAATTGTTTTGGTCTCCTCCTTTCAGAAATCTCATATTTTAGGCATTTATATCACTGCCACCCAATAGACTTACTGAGTTTGTGACATGTGTGCTAATTTTAGCTACATAAACTGGCTACATCGTTGGTTGAATGTCACAAATTTAAATTGAACTAGCAGGAAAACTAAGCCATACTAAATTGAACCATGCCGTTGCACTTGTAGCACCCAAGATTTAGTGGAATGTGTCTATTGGCTGTTCTCTGTCAGTTAACTAGAAATTAGCTCATTTAGAGGACAGCGAAGTACCTGCCCATAAATACAAACAAGTATTCCGGGGCGACCATTTGTTGTACCCTTGTCGCCGCTGAAGTTCAAGAGGTGAGCAAGGACATACACTGGTTTTCAGATAAGCGCCACAGTCTTCAGAGAGAGGAAATAAAATAAAATCTACCCCAAATCCCCCCTAGCCCCTTCACAATCTCATGCTGCACGAATATTTTTAAAACTTTTTCTGTTTTTTGCTTTTGAATAGCATGTGTGGACATTTACACAGAGGGAGGGTAGTTAGTTGGGCGCCCGACTCACCAGGCTTTGTACTAAGGGGACGTATTGCTGTCAACAGTCTAGCTTATTGTCCACACGAGACTCACAAAATGGCGCCTTAAGTTTGATAACATTTAGGGCGGCAAGTTTTTTTTAAAGAGACAGTGTAGTAAAAGATGACGTTTTACAAAAGTGCAAAAGTCCCATGCACAGATGTGTGATTGAACTTTGGGAAAACTGTCTCGGAGATGGTTTTTCGTGAGAGTGCGTGTGTGCGTGTTTAAGACCATGGCGGATCTTCCCATGGCTCTTGAGGCGTACAAAAAGAGGCAGTGGGACATTGTGTGGTAACATTCTCTGGCTGAAAGGTGTATTGTATTTTCAGAGGACGGACAAAATGGGAGAGAGGCGGAGAAATGACCAATGGAGTGTCTTTGAAATCCCACTCGTTTTGATTGGTTTGTAGCAGAGCGGGCAACACCTTACAAACTTAACATTGCAGGTGTCTTAAAATCTGGATGGAAGTTTGAGTGTGACAACTTGTACGCTTGGTCAATCCTGGAGGGTGCTGTTTGGGTGCTTGGTTTGGGATTAGGAGGTGAGCAGGAGCGGCTTGAGCCTGTCAGGAGCGTTCTGCAGATGGGGCAGACTAGCGCTGGAGTAGCCCTCATCACTGCAGCTGCTCCGGAGGCTGCCCCTCTCGTCCCCTGAGTCACTCACACTAGAGGTGCTCCATTCCAGGTCACCCAGCAGGAAGTCTGTGCCCTCCACGTCCACATCCAGATCCTCTGTGCGGGGAATAAGAGACAGGGGTTAGACATTTTTAAAAAGAAATTCCCAGATAATAATCGCTACCAAATCTATCACTAATGATGAAAAAACAAAAAGAAAATACCATGGTGACATAATGCACACATTAGCAAACACAGCCAGATATGTTTTTAGATTGTCTGAAAACTCACAAAAAACATAAAATGGATCTAAACAAGATATTTACAGGAATCTGTGATCAATACAGGCATTCATGGTCCCAATGTGTTTTATTTTCAACAAAAAGGTGAGAGTGTCCAACTGAAAAACTGCTGGCTAATGCTAGCTAGCTTGCGACTGTAATCTTATGTCAGAGGGACTTGTTTAACAGTACAAAACCAGCTCACCAATTGTAGTTCCAGTTAAGATAGTTGATTATGGCCAGATTGTGTTACAAAGCTAAGATTAAAGTCTAGCTACAGTAAAAGAGCTTCTGACAGAGCAGTGCCTCCAGTTAGCTTAACCTTCTCCAACCTGTAGATGACATCAGCTGCAAAGTATCAGAATCAAAACTAGTATATGACCACATGGTAAAAAAAAAAAAAAAAGAAATACTGTTAATATGTTCTATGGTCAGTAATGAATGTTTTATTACATACAAAATTGATAATGAGAATCAAGATTTTAGTGTCATGATGAAATAAAATCCAGTAGAATAGAGTGAAGACAAAAAAGTAAAGTAGAGCAGAGTAAACAAGAACAGCGATGAGTACAGTAGAGTACAGTAGAAAAGAAGAGGTTCCACTCATGTGTCTGATAAAAACAACCGAATGTACAGTAGTTGAATTTACCACCTCAGTCATTTACTATAACCCGATAGCTCCACAAGGACTTGTTAAGATAAAGAATGAGTCAAAATCTGAACCTACTTTGACTCATATATATCCTACAATGATAGTCCCACAAGCACCCTTTCAACACCTCCGAGCTAAAAGGGGTTCTGTGTGGGATGTAACAGCGCCAATGCATCTATTTCAATGTTTAGTCAACACTCAACTGTATAAGAATTTTGGGACATTTCATTTCAACAAAAAAAAAAAAATCTGGCAAATGTGAAATGTTGGGTAACTGTAGTTAACGGAAAAGTCAGTCTTTGTTTCCATAGTGACAGTTATGTAAGGTGACAGCTTCATAAATGAACAAAAGGCTGTTTTTGAGCAACAGTTTCTCCATGAGTCTGGACCACAAGGGGTTTCCAAGGGAACAAAAGGTCTAAGTGCAAAAATATTAATCAATAATGAAGTGATTCTTAAGTCTCTTTAGACCTGTGCTATGTAAAAATATAAGTGAAGCAATAAATTGATTTGAATCATTATGTACCAAATTTATTAAATACATTTTTAGCTTTAAGTGTGAGTCTAAATTATTGTTTCTGGGAGTTTTCATCCAGAACCTGCCTTTCCTTCTTTTTATTTTTAGACCAAACTGTAGTCTTTTTAACAGATCACTGACATATACAGTTAGACATTGTTGCAAAAGAAGTTAGTTACATTTTTACATGAAATGACACAGATTTATACAAGTGCATGAGACAGGCCTTCATATTTTTGAAATTACTTTGTTTAGTGGGATAGTTTTTTTTTGTGGTAAATATTTAAATATTCATCGGTCAAGTTGCAGCTGAGAAAAAAAAAAAATATATATATATATATGAGAAATATTGTACTTTTTACCTTTATGTCAGATTTAGCTTAGCAAGTTTAGCAACCTCCTTATTGGGGCTTAGCATGTCTTTTCTCTATATACTGATTCTGCCAGTGTGTTTGTGTGCTCGTGTATGTGATGGTGCATGTATTGCTGTGTGTGTTTGTGTGTATATATTGCTTGTGTGTGCGTCTCACCCTGGTCGGAGTCGGACTTGTCAGAGGCCGGTGTGGAGCCGGTGCTGTCCATGCGGGTGCGTTCCACCCCCAACTGCTCCAGGCGTCTCCTAAGGTGTCGCTGCTCTCGCTGGAGCTGTTCTAAAGTGTGCTGTGCTCGCCGATCACTCTCCTCCAGTCTCTGCACACACACATAAAGTCCATACGTATCACTTACTGTCAAGGGTGAAAGGGGATTACACATTCTAACTTCAATACAATTCTACAATGAAGGCTACTACAACAAAATCTGAACGCACTGGCTATATAAAGTCTCACACTATACGGCGGTCACTGGCACAGACACTACCAGTCAAAAGTTTGGACATTCCTCATTCAATCAGAGTATTTTTTTTAAGTTTACTTCTTTCTACATTTTAGATACCTATATCAAATATGTGATGCAAGATGTATGGACTTATGTAGCAAAAAAAGGCTAAATAACTCAACTTGCACTTTTTATCAAATCCTCAAAGTAGCCATCCATTGCTATTTAAAATCTATTTATTTTATCATGAAAATAAAGAAGAAACCAAACTTTTGACTGACAGTGTAACTATCTCCACTGTGACCATTACGGACAGCACATGAACTGTTTCACAAATGTAAAAATATGCCAAATCACAGTGCATTCGCTTTACAGGGAAAAGGTCAAGATACTTTTTTTCCTTTGTGGCTGAAGTGGTTAGAGCACTCGTCCACCAACCCAAAAGTCAGTTGTTTGACTCACACTCTGACTAGTACATGCTGTCTTTGTGTCCCTGGGCAAGAAACATCACCCACCATGTGTGTGTGTGTGTGTGTGTGTGTGTGTGTGTGTGTGGGGGTGTGTGTGTGCATGTGTGATTGGTGGTGATCAGTGGTGGGCCATGGATTCCATCAGTCTTCTCTAAGACAGCTGTGGTGGCAGGTTATCACCACTGAGTATGGAGTGAATGAATAATGCCTAAGGTGTAGCATTTAACAGCAAACAACTCAATATAATGTGATTTAATTGTGTTTTATTCCTGAACATTCTAGCAGTGTAAATTAATGATAAGGAAGGCACCTTGTATAGATTCTTAGCTCTTTATACAGATGTAACCTTAACTGCCCTAACCGTTACTGAGCCAGGCCAGACAGACAGATAACACTAGCCCCTTCCTCGCCCACACCTCCTGATTTGGATGCTCTGATTGCGATAGCGTGTCTAAGTGCGCTCATCACCTTGATGTGGTCTTTGGCCTTCATGAGCAGGCTCAGCGTGGTGTGCCGGCTCGCGTCTGGTCCCAATGGAACGAGGGATTTCAATCTCTCTAAACACAGCCGTAGATGTGCTCGTCTGTGGGGAAAACAAAAAAGAGGAATATACTTAATTTCTTACGCTTCATGCCTGGCTTGTGTTACTGAGGGATCTCTTCTGATAAATTTTAATTTACTTTGTCAACCCAGAAAATTGCTTTAATTTTCTCGATTTTTTGTTTAATTTACTCATAATAAAATAAATATTTATAAAGATTAAATGGGCATTGCTTACACAGTGACTCTGTCTGCTTCAGTAGCGGCTGCATGGAGGCCTCAGGTGACCTTTGTTATCTTATTTAAATAAAGATAAGTTGAGTTCAATTAGGCTGGGAGAGTGTGCAGTGCCAATATACGTAACATGGTGGCTATCATTGCGGGGACTGCAAATTTGTTAATCGAGATTCTTTTCCACAAACAAAATGATTAAATCAGACTTAAATCAGACTAGAAACATACTGCAACAGCGCTAAGCAAGAACTTAAACGTTCACTGTGCAAGTTTTCTGTTGGTGGGTCTGTGACCTGCTTGTCTGTTGATAATGTTATTGTTTGGCCCGGAATGTTCCACAGTATGGTATAAACGTGTTTTTTGTACATTCATTACATGCATTTATATTGCCAAAAACACCAACATGAAGAAAATAAGCTTATAGACCCTCCACTAAAAACTATATAATGCAGATAAAAACAGATACTGGAAACAACAGGTCCTATTAAGTTTATGACTGTTAGTATTACCTAAAACTATGCTACTAATTAATGAAATATTTGTAACTATAAGCATGTTTCTGTTAGCAGTCATGCCACAACACACAGCACTTTAACAACTCTTAAGTTGTCAATTTATAACACCAGTTACTGATACTTTAGACCACTGTAATTAATCTACTTGCACTGACTGATTTTTACCTTAGTTTAATGCATTCCCTTATTTGTTATTTTATCATAGTTTATATTATTATTATATGTTTAATGCTGCACCATAACACCAAACCTAATTTGTGAACTTTGTTCACTGACAATGCCAATAAAACTTATTCCGATTTTGATTTAGTTTGATATTTAATAAGTTAATAAGTTCCTCTCTCTCTGTCCCCCCTGCCCTTCCTCCTGCTGTACTTGTGTGGCGCTGGTAGCTTTGGCAGCTGTTTGGATTTGAGGTGGGCGTCTGTGAGCACTTGACCTGCTGTTATACAACACACCTCCGGGCAGCTTGGTGCGTACGTGTCTGAGCCCAGGGAGAGTGGGCGTGGGTGCCGCGTCACTGGTTAAAATGGTTTTGGGGCAGGCAGCTGTGGGCTTCACTGTGCTCTGTGCGAGTGCAGGTACTGAAGCCGGAAAGGCTGCATTCAAATGTGTGGATACATTCATTTGCTTGTGCTCATCCCGTTCAGACACAGCCAAATATCAGCCTAGTTTTAAACAGGTCTTAAATCAGGACTAAATCATAAGTGAACTAGAGGTGGGCAATATATCTAATAATCAGTAATATGAATAGCACTAGGTAGTATTGTACTACTGTATTGTGATACTGCAGATTATGAATATTAGTCATCATCTAGAATACAAAATGCTGCAATAAAGAACATATTAAAAATAAAAATAGAACAAGCTTGTGCTCAAATGTTTCAAATAAGGGTATAAAGTGATATTTCTGCACTTTTGTGTGCAGAAATGTATGTATGTGTGTGTGTGTGTGTGTGTGTGTGTGTGTGTGTACAGTCTCTCCACATTTGTCTGATACAACAACCTCAACTCATAAAGACATATTTTAGCACATTTCTGCTGAATAGGTAAAATATCTTCTAATAATTGTTATTGGGATAAAAATGTTTAGAGACAGTATGTTTTGTTGATTGTCCAGTCCTAAATAGAACCCCTTAAATGCAAAGCAACATAAACAGTACCATGACTAAGGTTAAGGACAGGTTAAAGGCAAAGCTAGGATCAAAACATACCCAGAAAATTAAACCACTACAATACCAGTATAATATTGACCTAGGTCAGTAGAAATCAGGACAAAACCAGGACAAAACCAGGTCTAAATGTTCACTAAATCAGAACCAGTCTACACTAAATATTTACACTCAACCTAGACGCAAACATGCATCAACTAGACCAGTAATAAACAAGGGCAAACAACCCCGGAACAAACTGTAGATGTACGATATATAGTGGTTCCCTAATGCACAAGTTTTCCTTTTCACAGACAAACACACCATGCAAATGAATATCCCACGCGCACATTCAAAGCAGTGCTATACAGCTGAGAAGCAGAGCCTGCTTCTCAGCTGACAGTCCAAAGGGCAGGCAGATTGTCATTACATAACATGGAAATGCCCTGGCCTCTTCTGACATAATAAGGATCATTGGGGCAAGCCGCTGTTTGTTACACACTGATGATGAAGAAAGCAGGTCACATGATCAGACCGCTCAAAAATACCATGAAAAACATGTATTCTTACTATGAACTGACTCGCCTCTCCAGAGATGTGACCTGTGACTTGGCCTTGTGGCATCACCTGCTTGTGTCCATGGAGCTAAATACATCAAATGCACAATGTGAAACATTCCTGGCAAAGTAATCAAATGGAGACAAGTAGGTGGTGAACCCTCCACCAGAAAAGAACACAGTGTCTTAAAAATTTTGATGGAAGTTTTGACTACTTTTAAGTGAGAAAACAATAGTAAACATATCTCAGTACCAAACCGCTACAACTACTTCTACAACAGGTTATTCAGGTCCAGTGCAGTGTGTCAATAGGTGAGTGTACTATCTCCTGCCTGTTCAAACAACTTCCTCACATTTTACAGATTCTACGTTCTTGTCACAAGAAATGTCATATAAACATTTGCAACTTGTGTGTAACCTCCAGTGGCTCATCTCTGGCCTCTCACCTACTAAAAACTCCAACTAGGTCAGCAGAGCCAACCTTTGACAGAGCAGCAGTCAGTCAGCCTCTTGCGTGCCTCGGGACTTGACTTTTGAACCCTGAGAGTAGCTGCAGTGTATAGCTAGCAACAACGACGGCCCAAAGCTAGCAGGAACATAGTGAAGGTGAGGCAGGGAGTCTCGTTAAACAAACATGCACCCAAATTAGTGAATAATGATTAGATCTGCTAAAGATAAACAGTGTAGTGAAGATTGTCGTATGATTTATTGTTTGTGACGTCATTCATTTATGAGATTTTTCCTGTAGTCGAGCCTTAGCTGGGGCACACGCTGGATAATAGTCTTTAAAATGCAGGGACTTAAGTGATGCTGATGATAATGACTCAGTTCTGGAGTTACTGGTGAATATTTCTTATTAAACACTGATCATCTTTTCCGGTGGTTGAATTCGCCTTTGATCGCTGCTATTTTGCATAAAGACAGAACTGGTCTATAGCTTCGAGTAGAAAAACTAGTTATGGTAGTCTTCAAAGCGAATAATTCATGCAGAAGATATCTTTATTTTTGATATGTTGAACAGTCCTTGGTGCAACTATGATCGCTCTAAGCTGCTTCTCTTGTATTAGCCAAGCTAATATTGCAGAAGAGGGAGGAGGGGGAGGGGTGCTGTTACACTGGCTTTGGTGTGAATACTTTGGGTCTCCTCTGAGTAATTTACTACGTGCCATCAGACTTAGCGGTGGTAGAAAAACTGGCAGGAAAAGTAGTTGATGCTTCTCGAGTAGTAGTACGGCAAGTTCTGCTTCTAATTTTGACTTGAGACGAGTCTGAGGCTTTCTAAAGAGGTGTGATATGCACAGAGCTGGATCCCCGGGTGCCATGTATTATTCAGACCGGGCTGGTTTGGATCAGCTAGCACAGGGTGGTGACTTTGAGAGGGTGATGGTAGCGAACAAAGACAAGTATGAATTTAATGTTGGCTTGGGGCAGTGGAACAATAAAGGTAATGGAGACTGAAAAATATACAAGTCCAAATCATTATCTCAATCTTCTGCAATGTTTATATGAATTTTATAAGGAAACTAAATGGTAGCCATCTGCAAAAACATGGTGAAATATACAGTGTACTGAGTTGTGGAGAGGCAAGATGGACTGAATACATCTGACCGATTGCTGAAACAAAAGAAAATGCTAATATGATTAATAGTTGTTTTATAAGTCAGTTTGGCATATAATAGGTTCTAAGATCTAAGGTCAATGTTGTCAAGTTCAAAAGGACACTTCTCACAGCTCCCCACAGCAACCTCCAAAATATGATTCTTGTTTTGGTGTTTATGCTTTATTAATCTTCCAGCCAACTGCTACTTCTCTCAGTGTTGTTAAAACTATCTGACAGTAGGCGCCATAAGTTTGACACATTACAGATTGTGTATGCTTGTTTACACTACAGCTAAGTGCATCAATAGTATTACTTCACAGTGACCTGCCTGAATTGGTGTTTTGAAGCCGTTTTGGCACCTGATTGGTTTTCCTGTGCCAACTTGGATTTATTCCTTTAGATAATTCTGGTTCCTCCGACTCGAATGACAGACAAGAGTTTTGACGTTGGTCTTGGTTATGCAAAAGTGATATGAACAATTTGTAATCACTTGTGTATGTCATTATCGTTTTACAATACATTTCACAGCACATGGAAAATACTTAACACGGTGTCTCACTACAATGTGCTTGTGCTCTGATCTATCATGTAAACGTTGTCATGCTTTCTTGCACCCATTTACCCCAATAGATATATGCATATCAATACATACCTGTTTTTTTCCATTTCATTGTGCGTAGACCTGTGAAGACAAGCAAAAACACATGTTAGAAATTTAAAGGATTTATAATATTTAAAGGGGACATATTATGCAAAATCAACTTCATAAATCAGCTTTTAGCCTTTTTATGTAAAATGACGTCTTCCCATGTCATTTGTTTACAGTGTTGTGGAATACAACATGGATTCATGCTTGACCAATGATAAATCTATATTATCCTGCATCTTAGAATTGAGTGCTCAATGACCTACGTATGCTGTATTCTATATAAGTATTAGAAACAAGCATCCTATGTTTAACGATAACCCAAGAGAACTATACAATACATTAACAATGAGAGTTCCCCAATGCTGCAGTCTAAGGCCTTACTGCAGGGAGAAAGAAACAGCGTGGGAGTAAGTGAGCAGCAGAGCTGACGAAATGAAAATACTGGAATACAAATTTAATAAAAATCATAAAGGAAGCGGCAACGGCCTCGCAGGAAGCTTGTGTTTTTTTATGAGCAGGAGTATCTTACAAGCCTGGCGCTCCATGGGTAAACATAGTAACAGTAACTAGAAACAGCACAGACCCTCAAGCCCAGGCATTATCCACTGTAGCTTATACAGTTTCTTTGGTTCCTTCATTTCAAAGTCTAGTGTCTTGGATTACCTAGACAAGACCAAATTAGTGTTCTCTAAATGTGTTGAAAATCAGATACTATCAGATACTAGATTAAAATTAAATTTGAGCAGGTGGCAATACTAACATTCACAGGACAGAAATGAACAGTTCCTGAATAGCTTTACAATGATCTTGAGATGTATCAGACCCAGTACCACATAGACTAGTATATGGCATGGACCACTATAGGCTCTTTTCCATTGGCACGGTTCACTTGAGGCAGCCTTGGTGTGTCTCCCTCCAGCTGAGTTGTGTTTCCATGTTCCAGGCTTTGGGTCCAGGGGCAGGACTCTGTTGCATGAGACACCAATGGTTTATTGTCAGTTTTTTTCTATTGTCTGGTTTTTGTGTCTTTTTATGTAATGCAGTGGTTTTGGCTCATGTTAGATGTATTATGCACTGGAAATACTATATTTTCAATCTTTATACACAAGTGCAGCTCATTATTAAACAGCAAAGAGCTGCTGTATTCGTGCTTTGTGTTGCAACATGTATTGGCTTAACATATAAAGTTGCCATAAATGTAAAAGGAAGAGTTTTTTTTTTTTAATTTTCATTGTGGTGTTAGTAACGAGTATTAAATCTATTACTTATCAAGAGGAATAGACTCGATACTCATATCGAAATTTGAATTTTAGTATTGTGACAACATCAGTCCAAAGAAAAAACTCAAGAAATTAGTTTTTTAAGAGAAATTCAAGACAAATTACATAGAGCTAATTTTGAATTAAGCACATATATTCCTTGAAAGTGTGACAAGAATACATCAACATTGCATCTGTATGAATATTATAATTATTATAGGTATTGTCCACCAAAGTTTATGCATTTGAGCTCCTTCAAAGCGTACCCTTAGCATTTAAGTAGATACAGGTGTGTGCCAGTGACCAGTGACCAGTCAAAACCAAATCTCTTGACATAACACAGAGGACAGGATGAAGACTAAAGTAAGAAACTGGGTCAAGTGTAGTTTTGGGACACTAGTTGCGTGTGAATTAGGGCAGGTGGGCACTGGCCAGGGCAAAAGCCAGAGAAGAGGATCCTCCCTCCTCCACCTCACTTTGACCTTAATCTAATCTTAGCTCGGTCACTGTCATTGCAAAAGGACACGTCCCTTCTCTGGACCACGACTTGAGTGGATCTCTTGTGCTAGGGAGATATACAGTTATACTGTTAAAGAACATCTGTGCAGTACATATGTGTGATATTCGGATTCCATCTTGCATTTTGATAACTGTATAGTCACTGTTGACAAAGTTGACCATGTAGAGTCACAATTTAGTATTTGTGGCGATCTCAAACCTGGACAAATTCAAATTATTTGATCAAGATAAACATTGTCTGTGCAAAGGTCAGAGGCTTTGGTGTGCTGACCCCAGAGAGGAAAAGCCAAAAGTATAGAAGATTATCTGGGCAGATGTTCTTTAAAAGCTATGATCAAGCTTCTGGTAACCTATTTTTGGAACGGACGAACCATTTGACTATCACTATTCCAGATACATTTTTAAAGCACCACTGCTTCTTTGAGGAAGCACCTTTTAGGACAAATCTTTTACTTTTAATTTCTATTCTCCTTTTTATTTGGCAACATTATTTGAAGAAGTAAAAATGCTACCATGAAATATGAGATAAGGAGTATTTTTTAAATTCTATTTTACTTTTTTTATAGATAAAGTAAAACAAGTAGTAACTCCAAATTGGTTATATGCAGATGTTAGTGTGTGTCTGTGGCATGGGGTGTCCTGTTATTTTAGCTGCCACTTGGGGGGCTGTGGAGCTGGAAACCTTGAGCATTCCTGTTTGGGTCAAACACTGGTGACATAACAGTGAAATGATCCTAGTTCAGGATACTGCCCTGTCCATTGGTCTGGCTGAAACTCGGCCTCTGCCCTGTGGTGCCAGAGTACAGATGATTAGTTAAAAACAGGGAGGGTCTAATATGTTTACATTAGACACACATATTTTAATCGTGGCTTGACATTTAATATGCACATTTAATAAGAGTAGTGGTTTGCTGTTTAATTTGAACTAGTTTTCCTTCATGGAGGTCTTAAATACTTTAGTAAAGTAGAGTTAGCAGTAGGCCTTTCCAGTACTGTAGCTTGTTTACTTAATTTATCATATCATCTGCTAAACTAAACAATTTTAGTTTCTGGCTTTTGTGCATTTTTCTGAATAGACTAAGTTACATAAAATAGGATTCCAGAGTGAACAGATGCTAAATAAAAGTACTAAATGAAAAAAAAAAATTAATCAATGCTTGTTTGACCCTAATTGTTGAAATTGTTTGTCCACGGTTCTACTAATAATGTGAATATCTTATGAATTTCTAACACTGCTGTTGCATTTTACAGTCTTAATTAATTAAGTTGTTTTCCTCAAACAAACATGTAAAAATAAATATTGACAACTGACCATAGTCCCTAGTCTAACAGACAGTCATATGGCAACAGCTGTCAGACAGAGGTCACCTGCTACACTATTGTTTGAGCACACACCATCTATTTAAGGAGATCTCTCTTCTGATTGGATTAAATGGGTCATCAGGAAATGGCTGTTGATTTTAAACAAAAATGAACAACAATGTTATTAACTCTACTACGAATGTAAATGCCTGTAGGTGCTTTAAGCCAATGAGCCTTTGCTAAAACATGAGGGTGGAATCCTAAATGTAAAGGCCAGGTGAATTTAATCGTGAATTGTTTGAATGGTTGTTCGTTAATTGTAGTTGTTTTGTAGTTGCCAGCATTAATAAAGAAAAAAATATTAGGGCTATACAATATATTGCAACTGAATCGAAATTGCAAAAAAAATTAAAATTAATCAAATTATTCAGAAAAAAGAAGAACATATATGACAAGCTGAGATTAACCTGGGGGCAATGAAACCATCCAATAATCTAAAATTGTTTTAGATTTTAAGTAATGGTTTCAGATTACTCCAATATAATGGTAGCATAAGGTTTAGCAGCCAGTCCCCTCAGTTAGCAGCAGGTGTCTGTGATGGGGGAGCTAAGGCGCAACAGTGAACAAAGCTGAGGCAGAAAGTCATTTTAAAATGATAATGAAAGTTTACCTGGCCAGGTTTGGGTGACAATGTTAACATCAATTTCATTTCTTTTTCTCATTCAATCAAAAATAAAAACTTCTATTATTGAGTTGTGATACACCATATTTCTATGTTACCAATTTTCTCTTGAAACACATTTAATAAAATCAGAACTACAATCCAGTTTGTTTTCTTACCAATGGCCTTAATATGAACTTGAATCGATTGGATAATAACCTGGTATAATTATTTTAATAAGATTGTTACCTGATAAGCTAAAGGCCTTTGTTAATTGAAAACACTGGTGGACTGCAATATTTTAGAAGCAAATGATTCATTTAAAGTGCAACTGAAAGTAATGCTAAGTCATATTAACCATACATTACCCTAGATAGCTGTAATTCAACTATATCATTAAGTAATGAGCTACCCTCTGACAGCATACTTGTTATTTAAAACAACAACAGAGCAGGTGCACCTTGCAGCAGGTGAGCTCCAGTAGATATGTTTCACTATACAGCTCGTTGATCTTTTCACATTACCGTTTTTGTTAACAGCTAAATCCACAAGTAAACACTGACATTATGACAATGTCCTAAGCCCGCATCGGGGCCATATGTAGCTGCTTTGATGCATTTAGGTAAACTGCAGTGAAGGCCTCCATTTTCCCTGCTCCACACCTATGACAGGATCCCTGTGTGATTTCTATAGAGCGCTGCCCGCACGAGCACATACATGCAGGAGAGGGGGGAGGTCCCTTCATCTGTGTAATGGAGGGGCTGCTGGTTCTCTCCAAAGCTTTGCCAAGAGGAGGAAGGGTGGAGGAGGTGAGGAGGGAGAGAGGGAGGAAAGCAACACAGGGGAGGGGAGCGTCACTATAGCACTACTGACAGCGTACACATCAGTGCTAGCATCATGGTGACTAACCCTCCCCCAAAGCATCACAGAATATAGGGAAGCACCAACCTCATGCTACATACTGGGCGAACCACCACTGCCCTACATTTGAAGTCTACAGCTAAAAGAAGCGCAGGTCGATCAGGAGACTAGAGTTTACAACCAATATAAACATTTATTTTACAAGTACTGTGTAATAATAATATACCAGCTTGTAACTATATTGCACTTTGAAGGCTTGACAAGTTTCTTAAAGATTATTCTTCACTTCCACACTGGTGAGCCACTTTTGCAGCCACAGCTGCCCTGAATTAACTGAGCGATATGGCTGCTATTCCGTGCCAAATGTCTTTCTGGTTTTATCCAAGGACACATCACCTGTAAGCAAATACAGTAAATGCTCTTATGAGTATTTACTATATTTTCTTATTTGTGATATTTTTAAATTAATTTTGTTGTAAGATAAAAAAAAAAAACACCATTGTATTTTATCTTGCAAAGTAGCACAATCTAAGCACAACCACTACTTATGGTGGTCTGCAAGTTCCAATCAGCAGAATACATGGTTTTCAATACTTTTAAAATTGTATGAATGTATTTTAAATATATTGACTTAAACCCTGACAACTGTTTAAAAGCATTCATAGTTACTAAATTAAGACATTCACCTTGATTTTGTGCAGCCGAATTATATTGAATGCTGGAGATGCATTTTTCATTAAGTAACACTGAAGTAATACTAGAACCCTAACCTTCTGATGCTATGGACATAATGGCTTACTATGAGGAAACGTGGCTGCTGTTCTTGAATAGTAATGAGAAGGAAAAGGCTAACATAGCGTAAACTGTTGTGGAGTGGTCATTCAATCAAACAGTGCATCAAACAAGGTCAATCTCACTGCGGATGGTATATTGAACAAACATATTGCACTTATGCCCCAAGTATAGGACACTGACAGTTATGTAAACACACATAACTTTAAAGACAAACTGTGTGTGTACCTGTTCAATGTCACTTCAGGCAAAAAAGTCAAATAGGTCAAATGTGGTGAAGAAAAAATGGCAGCACTTCAAAGGCATTCAAAGTGATCTATATGGGAGAGGTGTATTCTTTTGGCAAATGTTCACAACCAGAAGATTGGCTGGTGAAACTCAGTTGGGGGAATGACAGTTTTAGACAACCAATGGTGCATCATTCTCCAAAATATTGTTCGATTGTTGATCTGTTTCATTACACTGAAGTGAGTGTTGTAATACTGAGTTTTACTAATGAAATTTTATATGAAGCAAATTACATACTTTCATATTGAACAATTGCAGACAAACTATCAGATGGTGATATGACATAATTTTTGTTTGCATTATTATCAGCACATAAATAAACAATATACAACAATATTCAATCCTAGGTATTTTGTCAAAAGAGCACAAAAGTCCAAGTTTATCTAAAGGTGGGTGTTGGCATTTAGTGTAAAACAAAAAACCAAGACGTAATAGCTCTTAGACGGGACATGTACTGACTGACTGCTTCACTATCCTTGACTTAAGACATGCCCTCAATTGTTTTTGCATAAACTACTATGAACTGAGAATAGAGAACCTCACACCTGTCTCTTTGTTATATGTATTGTTTGGGCCCATTTACGTTGCATAATAAACGTGGGCGAGATCAACATCCTGACCAACCTGCTGGATGTGGCATGGTGAACGATACTTGTTGAGCCGGCTTTATTAAAACAAATTAATGTTTTTGCCCTTGTCTTTATAATAAAGCCACACTATCATATTTTTCTGGCAGCACAACCCACCCACACAACTGCAAATATGGTTCCTATATATTTTATTACTAATTGTAGAAAAGACCATTTACCATTTGCAAAACAAATGCAAACTACAAATGAAATTTACCTCATGCCCTAATGTATCTGCATTGGATTTTTGGAGCCCTTTTCTTTTGTTACTATAAACTAGATGTTTTACCATAAATTCATTGGAGCATCTATTTACTACAGTCTCTGATAAGGATGTTATTAAAACATAATTGTTGATATTATTTATTCAAATATATTGTTCATTAAATTGTTCAAATTACTAGTCACGTAGCCTACTTTATTAGTTTATCAGTCTATAGGACCAAACCATGATCACTAAATGTTAAGTATGTGCTAGTGTGACATGAATATGACATCCATAAGTGATATCTAAGTATATTTGGATACATGTGAGTATTGGACACAGGGTTAGCCAAGGTAACAGACCTATATATAAAAACTATTTTTAGGCGGGTTCACCTTAAAAGTACCATACATCCTCACTGACTAATCTCCAGAGCAGGCGCACAGCCAGTTCACACCTCTTGAAGACGCATGACCAGTTTATCAAGCATAAACCAGCTACTGGAGAGGTGGACTGCATTAATTGACAGTTTGTGCATTACTAACTGTGATAGTGATTTCTTTTTGTATTATGCTATTTAACATTGTATGAGAACCAGTGGCATGGTATTTTGGTAGACACTCCCATTAATTATTATTATTAGTTTTTTAATAAATTACATTTTTATGATCTCTACAATAATCCACAGCATATAGTGATACTTCTACCCAGATGCTATGCTATTCTAGCTACTACAAAATCGATTCACAGAGGTAACAAAACATTCCAGTTAATCCTGAAGTTTGGTACTGTCTCATCACTTTGCACTTCGTGACACAATTTAATAAGTATTGCATCAGTGCAACTTCTGCTGCTTGCCCCAGGGCTCCAGCAATGATACAAGAGGCTGATTTGTAATTTTAGTTAGTGCACATGAATTAAACCATTCTATCTTTGAATAGAATGGTTAAATTAATGGGAATGTTAAAATTAAGAATTGATATTGCCACACTGAGGTAGTTGGGCAAGTGTGTAGTGTGTGGATCAGTTATCTTGATGGCCCCACTTCCCCTTTAGGGAGTTTAAATGGTACTGATGTTTGCAGCTGTCACACTAACAAACAGCACATTTTATATAGAGATTTAATGGGAGCTGGGGTGTGTGAGAAATTATTAGGTATTTTGTTACTAATATGCATTCATTTTTGTATTTATTAATTTTTTGTTTCAAAATTTACCATCTATGTAAAAAGGTTGCAAGGTTGTGCAATATTTCTATTATTACATTTTGAAATAATGTGTCTCAATAATACAGCTATTTTTTATTGAATACTGTATTAAATTACTTTTGTTTTGATTTTGGTGATATTTGACAAAAAATAATAATTTTATCTTATTACTTTTGATATACAGTCCAGTCTTATTAGAAAATGTTATATGTGGATAGTGTCTTGGTGCAAATGCTCCAACCTGATGCTTATTTGACGCACAAAGTATAAAAGGCAGCTTCAAAAGAAAGCCTGTTTCAAAGTAAACATGCATTAAAAGAATGTACCTGCTACTTATGTTTTTCTTGCTTTTGCTTTTCCTTTTCAAGCTCTCCCTCTCTTGACTGCTGATGAAGGGTGGGATTGAGGCATAGCCATGTTCAGCTTCTGCAGACAGATAAACAACACACAGTGGTCACATGTTGGCTTATCAGTTAGTGGTGCATATGAAAACCACAGGACAGGGAGGAACAAGGAAATAGGTGGTGAGAATAATCTTATTGAATATCCGTATGCTTAAATCTAACTGGGGCAGCAGTTGCTATACGTTTTGCTGTAGTTCTCCCCTCTGCCTGGACAATGATGTCATCTTGAACTGAAATAAACCCGCTACCGAACCACAACAGAGGGGAAAGGAGGGGCTCCCATAGAACAATGTCTCCTGCATCTAACACATGTCAATTATCATTATACCTTAAACCTCCCAAAATATTTATTAGTTTAGTCTGCATACATGCAGTTATACTGCATGCATGATGTGTTTGCACATTTTGAGTGGGAGGTGCATTGTGCAGCACTGTTGTGAAATCCCTTTAGTGCTATTTTTAATGCAATCCACACCAAATTAATACAATAATTAGGAATATTATGCAAATAAAAGCTTTTGAACTAGAGGTGTCATGACACAGTAAGAAAGACAGTGCTGCATTTACAAAACATGAACATTAATAGAGATGGGGTTTGTATTAATTGAAGATATGGGCAACCACAATGTTCTCTTATCTCAATTTAAATTAAATGTTTTGAAATACAAAAGGAAAGGCAAGATGCATTTTTGAAAGACCACAATGACATGAGGTGATCTAGAAAATTCCACATGACTAATCTAATAATAATGTAATGACAAATTGATAATTAAAAGATTTTCATTTAGGGGTCTGGCATTCACTATGGGCTGCATGATTCTTCTACACTTAAAGCATCTCTCTTGTTCTCCCTAATGTAAATGTACATAAACTTACCTCTTTCCCTGCGGTCAAGGAATTCAGCAGCTTCAATCAACATCTGCAGCATTCCGACCGACGCCATTTTCAACAATAACACTGATTATAATGAAACAATCCGAGGAGGGGATCCCGTGGCTGTGCACACAAGCTGCTTCTGGTCCTGCACTGGCTTCCCTCTTGCTTCCTTGACTCAGGTGGCTCGCTTTCAAGGCAAGATGAGCGGGTTCTGCGATGCAAAAACGGGCTATTTAAAAGTTAAATGTCTGGGTATCGTTACAGACTCAAGTGGTCTTTAAAGGATCTTAAAAAGAGGGATTTTGTGTTAAGCCAGGTGAAGGTAGCTTGATCGCAAATTCCTTTTAGCAAAGGTTGTTTTGACCCTTGAGAAAAAAAAAATCGTTTAATGGCAGTTTTATGTAACTATATCTTGTCATAAAATGAAAATGGTTTCCAAAAAAAGAAGACAGGCAAGGTTAGCTCAGATTAACTGTGGCCAATTTAACGAGAAAATGTCTCTAACTCAGTTGTTTATCAAAACGGAATCTTGTAAAATAGTAACGACGTCTTTTTCGATTTACAAAGACTTGCCTGGAGTAAAACTGCTGGAAAATGAGCGAGAAAAAAATGAGGAACAACGAGTGTTTATCAAACTGCTTCCAAATAGTGGCTTGTTGATCTGAACGATAGCTAACTACTGTACCACAAAGCTCCTGGCAGTGGCCATCTGATTGGATACTGGACATAACTACTTGAGCTCCTATTGGCTATTCGTCATTTCAATCATATGAGGGGGTTGGCCTTTACTGCAACTGGAGACCGTGGTCCACCATTTGGGGTCTGAAAAGTCGCTTAAAATACACAATCAAAATCCGAAACAACAAAATTTACTGAATGCCTGCAAATGGGCGATCGCACATGACATGAATAGAAGAATTATCGATACGTGTGTAAAGGTAGGGTTACCCATCCGCGTTCGGATTAAGTGTTTAGGGCTGGAAAGATAAGATACTGGGGCAACGATGCAAACTGAGGCAGTCAAATAAGCAGGCACTGAATCGAAGCTTCTTGATATGTAAATGTGACATTTATACTAACGACTTAAGTGTATATAGTTTAGCGTTGCACCATTTAATCAGAGTATTTTAATGATAACATAGTTACACATTTATTGTATACAAAAATAATCGATGCAACACGGACCCAAAATGGAGTCCGTTTTCTGTGCCACATCGTCGCACGCGCTGATTGGTTGTTTGCTCGTGACGTCCACAGCCATTGGTCGCCAGGTCCACGAGTTTAGGTGACAACGCCCGCTCGTGACAGCTGACACGCCTCCCTGGCCATGCTGTTTCGCGGTGTATGATGGTGATTGGCTGCTGGGCTGTTGTTTGTCTGTTGTTTGTCGAGTTCATGGATTGGACAAATTCACATGCTCGCTTTTTATTGGACTGTGGCTCCACCAATCCCAAAAAACTGACAACGCATGCGCGCTATGCCGCGAGCCGAGAGAAACGTGATTCTTAATTGTGCAAGTATTTTCATCAAGGTAATTTGAATATCCATGCATAAAATGTGTTCTTAATGTAATAACACAGGTGTGCTTGCAACAGCAATAATAAAGACAATTTACGATTGGCTTAGAAGTTGGGCCAAATAAAGCTCATATTAAGGCAATCCACTGCTGGAACGCAGGCAGGCAATTATTAATTAGAAAGACAGATGCAACACAGCAGAAAAAAAATAAGAAAATCCATATTCAATATAATAAAACACCTTTATTTGAAAGTATTTGTGAACAGTTCTGTAACACTAAACAAACCATAACTGAACGAGGAGTATGGAAGCATTGTATTTACACCAAAAGTCAAAAGACCTAATGCAACAAACATGATACATAAAATACAACATAAAATAGTACATCGTCCCCAAACGTGAGGGAGTCAAAGGTATGTTTGTCTGACAACACAAGTCATTGATGAGTTCTCATGCAATAAAATCCAGTGGTCTGTTGAATCCTCCTTTCCTGTTCATGTACTGCCTGCAAAAAATATATAAGAAAACATTACATCACTGTTACCCTCGCAACACTTGCAGATTACATCACCAAGGGCCAATGGGAGAGCGAGGAGGTCTGCATAGAAACACCTGCAGAGGTGATTGGCTGCAATAACACAACTTGATGCATCAAGTGTCCTGTGTGAGGTGACTAACAAGTCGATGTTTTACCCAAGAAATGTTGACAATTTTTTAGCGGTAAATCCACACTTTAGAACAGAACCTGCCACCTTAAAAAACATTTCAAATTCAATATATGATTTGTTCAGTACTAAAAGAACTAAAATAACTTGACTAATGATCAAAGCAAATTACACATAGCTATTATATAACAACAGACACAAAATGAACAAACTAAACACAAAATCAGCAATTGGAACTGCAAAGGTCTCCTGACAACCATCAGAAGAAGCCCACTTGCCACCAGTGGAACCATATAACTATTCCTCCCATTTAAGCTGGGCTTATACTGTGCGATTTTGTAGAATTTCAAGCAGTTCCAAATTGTTCCCAAATCACCCTGTGCGACTGAATCTCATACGAAGCTCACAGAAGGAGTGTGTGGACTGTACGAAGTGATAGTCATATACGCTGACCTGCTCACACTGTAGAAAAGGACATGGGCCAGAGGAGGGCATTTTTGACCCTATGATCCCTTTCATACACATGCGTTTAAACTCCCAAAACGTCATAAAAGTTCATTAGCAAACCGTTAGTGCAGTTAACTTTAGCACAGCTTTGTTTAAAGTCCGAGGCCTTTGTCACCAGACATTTCTGGCTCTCGTGTGCATGGTAATTTGTTCAGAATACGTGTTAGAGACACTTTATTGCCCCAGGTCACCTCCGTGTCTTGCTCCAGCCCACTTGAGCTATGTTTACATCTGCCTGGAGTTGTATATTGCTGTGCACATACTGCTGTCAACCAGCTTCAGCAGCGCTCAGACTCTACAAGTCACAACAAATATCGACGCATGTGTACATTCATCATGAGCAGGTAATTGTCTTGTGATCCCCTGGACACTGCACGACACTGATGCTGAATTTTAAAATTGTCACGCGGCTAAAATTTTAGTCAAAATTGGCCTGAAAAACTGCACAGTGTAAGCCCAGTATGAGGAGCAAAACTAAACCTTTGTGTTGATGCTTATAATCATACACCAATAGATGCTTATACCTCTTTCAGCTTAAAGTCTCTCCTCACTCTTCTCCTTTTAATATTGTATTGTTCCAAGTTGGAACATTATTGGTTGGAACTTTCAACCAATAATGCCATAGGGTCAACCAACCTGTATTTTCTCTTCATGGTGACGTTCACAGCATAAGCATTTACTGATGAATCGATCTTCTTCTTGCCCTATGAAAGAAACACAAATAGCAACAGTTCTACATTTAAAATATGTAAGAATCTAGAATGAAAACATCTTAAAACAATGACATAATGTATAGTCAAAATTGTTAGCTTCCTCTCTGAAACATTTCACAAAGATTGAAAAAGGTTGAATGTTATGTAATATATTTGGTTGTCCAATGATAAAACACAGATTATGCATTAATATATATATATATATATATATATATATATATATATATTTATTATGAAAGGTATAAATAAATATTTACAATGTATTTTAAAGAATATTGCAATCGGTAACTAACACAATCAAAACAGTTCACCAAGACAGTAAAGACAAGCAGTTTCTTTTGTCTACTTAAACAGCATACTTTTTGCTTTTAATGAAGCTGGCTTATTCTGGTTTACACCTTGTACCACTTACTCATAATTTACAACAGATTTAGGCCTACACTATCAAATTTTATCTGATACAAATAAAAGTGTCTCCACAAGCAAGGCCTATTTGTGAATATGTTTATAATTTTTTTGTAAGATACACCTATCCACATAAACCTGTCTTAAGCAGACACATTTGTGAAACTGGATTTCTTGAGTTCTAATCTCAGTTGTACCTGGAAAACCTTGTAGTACATGTTGTGAAACTAGAGACCTATTATACTACACATTTTAAACATAATGTACAGCAAGTTTAAGTCAAACTGAAATGCTCCCCCTTGTGGACTTGAGGTGTAAAATAATTGTCTTACTTGGTGGAATCAAATGAGCCAAAGCCCATTAATTTCATCATCTCGATTTCCTCTTCAGTTTTACCCTCCATGTCCTCGGCTGTTAAGACACGAACAAAACATTTCAAAAACAAAACCAATAATTTCTTAAAACGTACACACAAACAGACAGGAGGTGTACCTGAGATCTGAATTGGCTTGGATTGTTTTTCCTTCTCTTTGCGGTCATCATCGCGCCTGTCTTTCTGTCTTACAGGAGAGAGGGAGGACGAGCGATGGCGTCGAGGAGGGGTCCTGTAGAGGAGACAAGATGGCTGCATCACAAGTTATCAAAATCTGGGACTTGCTTTTGAAAGTGCAAAATGTGATGGAGGACAGCTTATGGTGTGAGTGATACTAATACTAATGTAACAATTAGCCAAAATACTATAAAAGCATATTGCTTTAGGTAGCCATTTTATCAGACAACACAGGACCAGGAACTACTAATCTCAAGTAATTGTCCTTTTCTCTAGAAGCATTTTGGAGATGGATCTGACATGTTGTGTGCAGTCAAAACTGTTTAGGCATTAAAGACGACAGTGCCTTTACCTGGATCTCCTCCGGTGTGGGGACCGGGAGCGGCTCCTCCTGCGGTCTCTGTCTCTGTCTCTGGAGCGGGGTCCTCTCTCTGTCCCGCCGCCTTCTGTCTCTGTCCCGAGAGCTGGAGCGGGACCGTCTCCTCTCTAATGTTCAACAATTAAAAAAAAATACACACACACTAATAATGCTCAACTGAAGTCTGTAGTAATATTACAAGCAAAATGTTACAGAATTTGTTTCTCTCTGTTTTTGTTCACTTAAATTTTTAGAGAAAGAAATTACTACAATTTCACAATTTTCACATTTCAAAAGCATTAATTTATCCAATCTGATTCTTTACGTACTACTGGAGATAGTCATGGATCATATTATCTTGACTTTGTTTGGCTGAAACAAAGTATCTGTGCTCAAACAAGAGGCTTTCAGTGCAGTCATGACGAGGATAAACAAACTGTAAAGGAGCATTTTCTCACCTCGTCTCGGCGGGGTTCGGCTCCTACTCCTCCCCATGGTTCATAAAAGCGTAGTGACAATAGCTCAAACTGTCTTGAAAGATAGATTCTATTCAAAAAGCGGCTCGCAGGGTGCTTTCTTCGCGTTACTGACAGAAATTTCCACTGCTGTGTTTCATGGACGTACTTCTTCCTGTAAATCTACGTGAACTTCCAGTATGTGGTTTTCAGAGCAGCGCCTCCAACAGACCTGGAGACGAAGGACCATCACAAGCCACTGAGCTGCTCTTCCATATGTTAAATATCCAGTCACTGCTGCCCCCTATCGTGGCATTTTATAATATAGAAACTGTTTGAGCAAATAATATGCTTCTTGACGCCATACAGAAATAATACAATTTTGCATGCAGGATCAATTTGAGTTGATAGATATTGATTGAACTTTTAAAAACTATCTCATCCATATTGTGAATTAATTTGACATGAACACCAACAGTAATTCTGGATAGAGGCCCTGTTTAATTTTGGCTTCTTTAAAAACATCTCCTGAAACATTTTATCTTCTGAAGGCTTTTATTCTGCACTCTTCTATTTTAATGGTAATTTTATGATGATTTATTTGTAGTTATTTATGTTTTGAATTTGTGCGATTTTAATGTCTTTCTTATTCTGTAAAGCACTTTGATTACTTTGTACAAATAAACTTACCTAGCTCCAGTTTGACATTCAAGGAAATCTGGCCCCGTTTTTATGCTACTTGCTCTTGTTCTGAATACAGATTATTCCAAACTCAAGGAGACAGTTTTAACATGAATCTTATCTAATGCCACAATCTGTCCATAAGAGAAGACTTCAGTTGAAATCAAAACTTGAGCTTTATGACTGGTACATGGAAAACTTCACACTCACTTTAACATTTCCTATAAAAATAAATAAACCTCATAAGCAAACATCACATGTCAGCATTTCATTAACAGATTATTGGTAACACAAAACAACTGTTAAGAGGTATTTTGCACACATATATTGGAAGTAAAATTTGTGGAATGTTCAGTACAGTCTGTAGTTTCTCCTATTACTGCAACGGCATTGACAAGCGACAGGATCTCTTCATCATATTTTTGGTAATATGTTAGCACAGATAGCGTGAAGTGATTTAGTGAGAGCCAGTGTTATTTGTGGGCTACACAATCAGG
Source organism: Periophthalmus magnuspinnatus (assembly GCF_009829125.3). Classification (NCBI taxonomy): domain Eukaryota; kingdom Metazoa; phylum Chordata; class Actinopteri; order Gobiiformes; family Gobiidae; genus Periophthalmus; species Periophthalmus magnuspinnatus. Next base: position 19,373,498 of record NC_047134.1, read on the forward strand.
CATGACATTAGGACCACCAGTCTACTTCTGTTTTTCTGGATAAATGTACACAAGTGCAAACCCCTGCAATGTTGGAAATGTTTTGACTGAAAGAATCTGTTAGTCATAATCTTGAGCCTGATCTGTATATATTTACCTTACATTTCCTCTGCTAAAAACATCAATAGCTATATTTTTTCCACAAAATCAGCATTCAAATTCCAAACGGTACAATCATTAGCTAGGAGTTACACATTCTGCCTCTGTGTCTGCAACATCTATTATCGACCCAAACTATGACAAAGATGGAAATACAATGTCAATATACATTATGTAAGAAGTTATTCATGTGAACCGGTGCATAATTCAATGTCATCCTGGGAATTTGGTTAAAATTGATGTGACATGGTGTGATAAGAAGTGCACAGGATCACACTAGCAATCCTGTAATTAAAAACAAAATGACTAATTATGGCTATACAGTGACCAAAGCAAGACTGACAGTGAAGAGAATTGATGCTAAATGATTGTCCAGCCTTGGTCAAATAGTACAGAGTGAAACCGATTTATTTAGTGTCCAAGAGTGTTACAGTTAATTTTGCATGAGTGGATTTGAATGCACCATTAGCTCAAACAGTAAATAAATGTTTCACACTAATATTTAACCAAGGGGCTGCATCATAACCAACTCAACTCTCGGCTTTTTCCTTTTGCTTTTTGCTCTTCTTCAGGAAAGATGGCGGCTTGAACTTCTTTTTCTTCTTCGAGGGGGACTTGGACGGTGACCCCTCGGGGGTGTTGCCTTGCAGTTTGGCGGGGGGCGAAGTCGGGATCGTGGATGTGTCGTTGGTGGTTAGAGCCTTCATGCTCTTCTCCAGCTCCTCTGTCGTCTGCTTTTCCTCCTCGCCACCATTTTGGAGCACTGCGTCGTCAGTCTTAGGTTCTTCTGCAAAAGGAATAAAAACACCAGCAATTTGAATAAATAAAATGATATGAGTAAGGCTGGATGATATTGACAAAGACAGGGTGGGTGATTTATATTATATATTAAGTATTATATGATTAGTTTTTCACTGTATCTCCCACCTCTAGATATGAGTAATATAATCCAATCTTTTGCTGTCAATAATTGATGGTGGTGAGAGGTAAATAAATCAAATCAGCCTAGCTTTGAATCAAAATAGTATAACAGACGAAAACCACATGCAACAAAAGTATGAACCTGTTACTTTTGTATGATGCAGTTATTTACCACAATTACAGTCATTCAATAAAAGCCAATCATAAAATATAAAAATATAGTGAAAATGTTAAAGGAACTGTATGTAATATTATGATTGTAAATTTAGAAACCTGACCTATCTGTGTCCATATATACAGGGTATAAATGTTCAAATCAAATATAGCTTTTACTGATAACAATTAGTAATGCTTATTTATTCTTAATTACAAAATCATTGGACATGATGACCAAATTGTTTATGTTGCAATTTTTTTAGGGCCTGTAGGCAAATAAAAAATCAGAATGCAGAATGAGCCTCATATGAGTCTATCATTTGGGTTGCCAGTTTCAATGTCAAAGTTGGTTTAAACCTAAAAGGACTCTTTCTGATGTGAATCATAGTTACCTAAACCCCAGCACCTGCAGCCAATCATTAATCAGTGCTGGTGGAGCCTCTGGAGCTCAGTGAGTGAATTCTGGAAGAATAACATGTATGTGTCCTCTATCTGCAGGTCAAGGCACTGGCAACAAGCTCAGTTGTAATTGTATTACCATTTTTAAACCAATCAAAGTGCAGTGTACATAGAGTTCCTTTAAACAACACTGGGATTTCCTTGATTGAAAGCATGCTGTAGAGACACATGCTGACCAAAGGGGACGTTCTGCCTGGCCTCACCTGACAGAGGGGACTGGCTTGGGGAGAGCACCTTTGTGGGGAGGTGGCAGGGGAAGACTCCACATCCTCCCCTGTACTCACACGGGACACAGGCAGACAGACAGACAGACAGTGACTGAACGTGAAAGATTAACTGGGTTTGGGATAAGTTTTGTGATGATTAACAACACATGAAATGCACACAAACATATAAAGCTTGATTTAGAACGCAAATAACACTGAACGACACCAGACATAATTGTTGTAAGCAGGAACAGAGCATAGAGGCATTTTTCAGAGAGTCAACAAACCAGACTGTTCCAGGTTCCCTAGACATAGGGACTTGATCTTTGCCTCCAGGTGAATTTACACTAATCAAAGGCCAAAACCCTTTCATGCAAGATAACAAGTGTAAGTATTTTTATAATCAAACTGATGAAACATAAAAGGTACATGCTGGCCTAGAGAGCAGCATAAAATATAACTGAATATATTTTACACAACAATAGCCAGTAACCAGCAGTGGTATTCAAGCTTCAGAGGTGCAAAAAGGTACATTGCAACCTCAATTTGGTCTGTACCCAGGTCTGGTAGTACTGTGTTATTTTAAGTGTAGAATAAGAGGCAATAGACGTGTTATTGTTGTTACCATTGGTGCCCGAATGCTGCTTCCTCTGCACCTCTCGGCGATATTCCTCCAGTTCTTGGTCTGTGAGCTCGTTAAAGGGGTTTGGAGGCTCAGGCTCAGGTGGGAGTGGAGGCGGACTCACTGGAGACTGCAGCATAACATATAAAACAAATATCTTTTTAACACAACTTTATAAACTGAAAGTAAAGTACTTTCTGGACTGCACTGATACCAGTAATGGAATGATGCACATTTAATATTTTCACAGAGATTTCAACATTTACTTATAAAGATGCATCATTTAAGTTATGACAGTCATTTTTTTCCTTTAAGTACTTTAGTTTGCCCTTTAGTAATAATGCATGGGAAAAGCAGTTTCTCTATTGGTCTCAGAGTGGATATTTTTGGTTTACAGCAGAATTTACCGGAGGGCTGTCTTCATTTATGACACTGGCAAGGACTTGGGACTGTGGGCCTGCTGTCTTCATGTCCTGACGATTCTGTTGTCGAATCTATGGAAAGTTGGTGGGCAAAAGATATAAATAGACAGAACACATAATTTGCTATATTCATTTAAGAGAACTGACCTTGTTTCGTGTCTCAATCACCTCCCGTGGGTTGGTGAAAAGAGGCACAAATTGGTTGGGGTTTTCAATTTTGATGGGCGTGCTGCCAGCTTGGTTAACCTCATCGGTTTTCATCCACTGACAGAGCAGAAAATAAAAAAAGCACTTTAAATTAAGGTTATAAAAAGTCATTAAGTCAACATTCAACAATAAAACAAACCTAATAAAAAATACAGTATTTTGTAAGGGTAAACGGAACAAATAAATTAATCAAATAAAAACAATGAGATTTACTTTGAGGTATAGCATAAGTTGACAAGCATTACTGTCAATTGCTTATTGTTTTTTTTTTAATGGCACTGTTTTTAGGGTGCTGCCTATGACCAGTAGAGGGCAGCCCATGCACTGCAGTGTTGTCATCCACCGTGGGCTTCCCCTGCAATGCAGAGAGGAGAATCTGGGCGGCCCATCTCAAATTCAAAGGCCCTGCCCACACATGTAGCATGTTGTGTTTCTGACAGAGAGACCCACTGCAGGGAAAAACACCTGCCCATTTTAATATAAACTGAAGATGAGAAGGAAATCTGGTCTATTGGTATTTCAATCACTGATTTGCTTTTTGGAAGCATTTTAAGATGGTTTGTATTGTGCATTTGCAAAATAAGAAAATGAGATGCCAGTCGAATATCACAATTAGGAGTAGCATGTCCGTGTGCTACACAGGGGAGTGGGAGGAGCAGGGTTTGATGACATATCAGTGCAGCATCTAACAGCTCAAAGCTCATAGAGAAAATTAGCTTGTTCTTCTCAACAATATATATGCTGATATTTTCACCAAGTGTCCATAGTGCAATCCAAAATAACGAATATAACGAGTGAAACAAAAGCATGTGATGGAGCACACTGAGCTTTACTCAGAAAAAGTGGCCGTGACTGCGTACAAAAACAGCTCCATATTTGAGCAGGCTGAAGTCCATCTGACGATGCAGGTTTGTAAAGGACTTGAGGAGCCTAATCAGTTGACTAAAGCCTTCTGCTTCTCTTCATTGGTTGAATCCACTTGTCACTCACTCAGAGGATTAGAAGGAGAAGAGTGCGCAGAAAAGTGAACAGCATGTGTGTATGTTTGAGTATAAAGGTGGATTAAAGTTACAAGCGCTGAATATGTCACTATATTGACCACCCCTAGTTAATAGCAGGGATGAGAACTGCAGACTCCCTTACATATTTGAATAATATTTTTCTCACAAATGCATGTCTTTGGATGGAGGGATGACAGGCAAACGTGTACTTATTTTACTGTAAATACAGTATATCAGACCACTGTGCAGGCCTGACCGCTGTGTCTCACCACTGTACGCTGGTGTCCGGGGCTGGCCTGCTCCTGGTTGACCTTCTGGTAGATGTTGGGAGTGTTGAGCCAGCGGGTCCTCTCCTGCTGCTGCTTGTTGACAAAAGGGTGTTGCCTCAGAGCTGGGTGTCCCCCGTCTTCATCAAACGGGTAAAATGCTGTGACTGTGGCAGGCACCTCTACATCTCGTCGCATCCGAGACCTTTCCAGCAACAGGGGAAGCGGTATGTGTAGCCGGTACGGTAGCCCTGGAGGTACACAGCACAACAAATCATTTCAGTTTCATTTGATGAATGATATAATAAATAAACCAAGCCCTTGCACACCTCTCAGGTTTTCTATAATTGATCTTTGTACCCTCTGAGATTTAAAAATATGCGATGATTAGTATACAGATTTAACAGCAGATTTATGCAAGATGCGCGCCCATTCATCCAGGGTGGGACAGGCACAGAGGACCAATTTCTGAGTTTAAAATATATTTGGGTTTGTACAGTTTCTATTCAAGAAAAAACTAACCATGATTTTGCATTATATTTGCTGTGTTCATTTCCTGCCAATGCTTTCACCTCACATCATCCTAACCACAGAAATGCTTTTATGGTTTTATTGTGAAGGTCCAAACAGGAAACATGACCTGATCTCTCTCAGGCCTGTGTGAGTCAGCAAATCCATTAAACCCAAGTAGTGCAGCCCTGTATCTGATGTGTGTCCTCCTCATGGCTGACTTTAGAAAGCTGCAAATGTAGTAATAATGTATAAATGTTGACCATGTTGTCATTTTGCAACATCACAGGCATCACTGAATTAAGTTCCTGGGTTTAAAATGCATTGTCTTGTTTGCAATGATAAAAAGCAGAAAGCAACATTAACCAACAATCCCTTGCTCTGGCTCAGGAAACCAATATTTTATAGATTACATTAGCATGAGATAATTATTTCTGCATCACCAAGGGCTTCCCAAAATCAAGAAATCTATTCAGTGCAAACATGATACAGGGCTGTAAAATCAGTGCAAACATGATACAGGACTGTAAAATATTTGTAACATATTATATTTTTGCTTGTACTACTTATATTAAGGCTTGTGACTTAACTTCATAATAACTTTTGATAGTGATTTTTGATAAACCTTTACACAAAAACGTTCCAATTTTAAACGCTGTTTAAATATCCTCTCACCAGGTTGTCCAGGGTCCTCATCAGGGCCTCAAACTCGTGCTCCCCAATGCGGCTCTTGCTCATGGGGCCAAAGGTGGAGCCGGCCCAGCCCACGGTCCCGGCCGGAGCAGGTCTGTGGGCGCTCCGGTCCAACATGATCAGGTTCTGCTCCCCACCAGAGCAACACAATGCTGACACCTGACAAGGCACAGAACACAGCTATTTGGGTGTACTCTTGGTAAGGCATTTCTAGGTTAGTAAGGAAATAATTGGAATTATGTAGTCTAATTATTTATCTATAAATAAATTGTTTTTTTCTGATTGTAGTTTTTCAGGTTTTGGTTTAATATGGGTTTAATCCAAATACAAAAATACACAATACAAAAAAATTTCAAATTAATAGAACAAAATCTGACCTTTCCTGATCATTTTTTGAAAGATCTTGAGCTTAGTTAGAACTACTGTAAGACCACGTGGTAACATAAAGGTTTTGTTATTTGTATTGTTATTTAGTGTTCAAGATTCTCAATTGTCTAAAAAGTGCATTTATTACTATCACTGTGGAATGGTAAAATGGTATCAAGTATTGAGGCAATTTCTTAGTATCAAAATTGAGTTTGAAATGTTAGTATTGTGACAGCACTAGTAATAGTAGTAAGTTCCAAATCAAACTAAAATGAAGATAATACTCAAAGCTGACTGTGTGTCTCAACCTAATGCAGTTATGTAGTTGATAGGTGTTGGATTGTGCACATCCTGTATCAGTTTTTCTTTCAGACTGATGACTCCACATTTTAATGGTGCAGTTTGGCCTTGGCTCTGGTGTTTCTCTGCAGTGCAGCCCTGTCCTCTGCAGCTCAGTCCAAACACACAATCTGCATTTACTGCATTTGACATGGACCACTCTTCCTCACACACTATCACATGAGCAACTACAGCACTTCACTTAAAGGGATACTAATCTGTTTGTATCAATCCTGGTGTCTGAGCCAACTCCAGAGGCAGAAGACAAACCTTTCCTGCTTTTATTTCGTAAACTGAATTATTAGTTTCTTGTAAAGCACTTTATTTCTTCAGTGCCTTCAAAAAAATCTGATGAAATAACTTTAACAAAATAGTACAATATATATTCTTGAAAAGCATTTCCCAAACACATGTTGTGCATTTTCTGAAATGTCTTTGGTCAATTGTCATACTGTTACTTAAGGGTTTGATTGTTCAGACAGGTTATTTGAATTACAGTACCAAGATGGATCATAACAACAGATTAAACCCAAGTTGAAGTCTTACCTGTATTTGACATGCTGCCTGTATGTGATAGATAGAGTAGAAGGCCTCCTCCACAGTCTCCCCCAGAGCCACGATGCCATGGTTTCTCAGCACGAGCACCTAAAATAAAGCACCGCATCTATGTAGTTTAAACAAGTCACTTTTTAAATGGATGTGTTTCCCTACTCACTTTGCAGGTGGGTCCCAGGCTTTTCTGCAGCTCCACTCTGTCCTCCTCCTGCTCCATGACGCCATTGTAATCGTAATAAGCCACTTCTCCGACCAAAAGGGCCTCATGAGAAAGAGGAAGCAGCCCTGACTTCATGTTGGAGACCTAGGTACACATAACAGTTGGTTCTAAGAAGTTTTGATTGTTTACAAAAGCATTACATTAAAAAAGAAGTAATTACAGTTTGCACTTGTCAGTCCTATTTTTATTTTTTTAATTAGAAATCAGTGACATAAGCAATAAAATGAGCCTATGGGTCTTTAGTTCAGTATTATGTTGTAGCATCTGAATGTTACATGGTCCATTCATTACAATCAAATAATAATACTAATGCCTTCCACTTACAGGCTAGTTGAAGCCTCTTAAATTTCTACAGTGTAGTCATTATTAATGCACTGAATAATGGTAGGTGGTAAAGTGGGTGAAATAACTTGCCTAATGACACTGTAACGGACCTTGGTTGGAAGGGGAAGTTCTAATTTTTTCTAGGACAAATAAAGCTGTTTACTTAAGGCTACAAAATTGTTTTGGTTAGGACAAGCCTCAAGATATGGAGATGGAGGTGGAGTTTCAATATTTTAATGGGACCAATAGTTCGGGCTACACTGTATGTTAAACTATCCGTCAAGTCGCCTTTTTCTTCAGTAAATGTGGTGATTTTAACTCACTGCTGCTGTGGCTGGGGTCTGAAGGTGCAGCAGACAGCGGACATCGGGTCGAGCTGAGTAAATGGCCGAATGAAGACTGAACTTCTCCAAATCGACACCCAGGTTTGTACTGCCCCTCTCCACCACCTCGCCCAGAAGGTTTACTTTCACCTGAGAAAAACATCAGATCTGTTAATTGTTTAGAAGTACAGCATAAAGCTTTGATGAATATGATATGAATTCCAGCCTAAAACATCAGCACATTCTAGAAATTGAAAACAACCAATACAAAATATATATGGTGAATGACATACTGACCAGACTGGAGCCAGTCACTTCACTGTAGGCGAGACCTTCTGGAAGCACTAGGAAGTGTTCCTGCTCCTTATTCACGCGCAGCTGTGAGGGCAAAGACAAGCAGGTGATCATCTATATATCATATTTATATTTAATAGTAGTATAATAGTGATATTAAATCAGTGACACCCAAGCTCCTCTTTCTTTGCAAAGCAGTGATTCTCAACACAAGTCATACAGAGGGAAAAATTGACATTATTATTATTATTATTATTACTTTAATATTTACATTATATTGTATCTGTGGGCGGAGGTTATACTTTATGACTAGAGCACCAGATTTACAATATGTTCACTTTCTAACTAGATAATATGTAGCAATAATATGTCTTATCACAACAATGCAGATGACCTCAGATCTATAACTCACTGGTTGCAGGTGTATATGGACCAATGAATTCACTCTGCTACTGCATCCAACAGATCAGTCTGTGGATGCAAAACAACTTAATCCAGCTAAACTCAAACAAGAATGAAGTCAATAAAGCCACATGAACCTCAGGGACCTCAGGGACTGGCCTCCTGCTGATGCCCAGAGTCAGGACTAAACATGGAGAATTTGCATTTCATTTTTATGCAGCTAAAACCTGGAACAGTCTTCTTGAAGATGTGAGACAGGCCTCTACTTTGACAATGTTTAAATCTAGGCTCAAACGGTTGTGTTAAGCTGTGCATATGTCTGAAAGGTTTTTATTCTGCACTCTTTTCTTTTAGTGTTAATATTATGATGATTATTATGCTTTAGTTGTTTGTATTATAATTTTAAATTACTGTGTGCATGAATTGTGCTATACAATAAACTTGCCTTGCCTTGCCATGTCTAAGGGCACAGTGGCAGTATGCCCGAGTTTGAGCCCTCCAAAAGTTGACGAGAGCGGTAAGCTACTGCTGCCCCACTGTGGCACCTGGTATTCCCAAAGGTTTCCATGTCAGCTAACCCTGCTTAGCTCCAATATCAGATGAGATTGTGGTGATGTGGCACTATTAAATCTGGATATTGAATAAAGATGTTTTTCTCAGATAGTGAACCATTTTAATCAGTTTGCTTCTAAACAAGGGAGGATGTTACTAACAGTGAGGCAGGTGTGGCGGAGCTGTGCCCAGCCGTAGAGGTCGAACAGTCGATGCACAGAGGCCAGTTTACACCTCATCAGTCGCTCTCCCTTCACCAGGCGCCCGGGCTCCCAGCTCTGCAGGTCATTTATGGGAGTCACCATCATCATGTCTGCGCAAAGACAGATGACACATGTTAGAGGAACCTCCAACAGGACCCTCACTTGCCTTTTGTTTTCAATACATTTGAAATATAAAGGTCTTCAAATAACAATTTAATAATAATGTATATCATCCCAATTACTTTCATATATCATTACTCAATAATTAAATAAAACCTAAGTTAAAATACAGATGAGTTATTAAAAATATATGAAAACAAAAACTGGGATTTTGGGCTTTGTTTTAGGTAAAGTTTGGGCACAGATTATTTAGGATACTGTCTGCATCAGCCTCTGGGAAAATCAATAGATCATTATAATCTTCAAATTTTGGTTCATAAAGACGCCATTGACAGATTAATCCACTAAACGAATAAAGTAAAATATAAATTTTATAAATAAAATATACCTACTTTCAATGTTCTACATATCGTATAAGTGAGTGCCGTACTGTTTGGAGCCACAGGCAGACTGGAGGGAGATCCGTGTGAAGACATGTAGTCTGCGAGCTGCCTCAAAGCCCAAAGGTTTGACGAGCTGCCTCCCTTCTTCATCTGCTCCTGGATCAGTCCATCCAACTCCTCTCTGAATGACTGCAGGAGGA